>NC_136069.1:1629792186-1631092274 GCF_964261635.1 Lissotriton helveticus | reverse complement strand
ACCTCCTTTGCTCATCACCCAGAGTGCCCTGGGCCTCTATCATGTCCCTCACCTTCCACGGCCTCCTGCCACCTGCTGCACCCTACCTTCACCTGAGCTTGCACCCATCACACCCTTTGGCCCATGTCAACCCCGTGCCGCGTCACACTTAATGCTCTAGTTACTCATCTCCCCACCTGTCCCTAATCCCACTGTCTCCCTGCAACATCACCTACTCACTGCCATTCTCAGGTACCCCAATGTCTTCGCCGGGTTCCCAAAAGGCTCCCCTCACACCCACTGCACCTCCCCTCCCTAGGAAAGCTCTCCCACTGTTCCAATCTCATGCAAGGTTGAAGACCTGGCACCAACATGGAGGTTTCCCCAGGAAGAATCCCATGAGCCTAGAGTCCTCAGGACACGGCAGACTCCATGTCAGTATTCAGGATGCAGAAAGGAAAGGCAGCAATATATGTCTTCTTGTCAACCATGACTGGAGTATTAAATGGACACTGAACAGCTTTGTTGCTGCCTCCCTGCACCAGCTTCTGTCAGCCTCTGCATCCATGGATGGTGGCCTCAGTGAGGCAGCCACCCTTCCTCCTGGACTCTGAGGAAAACAATCCCTGTTCCTTCAAGTGTAGCAGTCAGAGAAGATCCCTCCAAGTCACACATGCATAGAGGCGAGGCTTCCACCAAACATCTTCCATGCCAGTGCCCCTCCCTCCAATCCTGGCCTTACCTGCATATTATGATGATCCAGTTGTACATGACCGGAAGCACCATCACATTCAGCCACCAGTAATACTGGTCTCCGGACGGGTCCAAGATGCGGGACTTTTTGGGATTGCTGTAGAACAAGAAGCGAGATGTGATAAGAGTCACATAAGAAGGATAATTTGAGACAAGAGAATACATAAGAGAATTTAATGGAGCCTCAAGGGATAGAGTAACAGAAGAAAAAAGAAAAGTAATATGGTAGAATAGTATGAGCCAAAGAGACAACGATAACTGAGTCGGGAGCAGACGGCGTGGGATGCTGTATAGGAAGGAGCATCATAGGAAAGATGAGCCTGCTTTCTATTTCTTAACCTAACATAAAGGATCTTTTCATGCTCAGAAGTACCGGGATGAAGACATCTGGAAGCAGATGGTGACATGAAATGGTTGGGTGGGATTGTAGGGGATATCAGGATGTAAAGGTGTGAGTATGCTCTGGAGGAATGATATGGCTGTTTAAGTCCTAAAGTATAGACTCTATAGCATGAATGCTGTCAACTGTAGGGCACTGGTTCAGCCACCCCAAGCCCTATATGAACCCCACAGGGTGTGAATGGAGATAATGGAAAAAGAGAGAGATCCTCCCTTAGACCAAGGGGAAAGGATTTAGGCAACCGAACATCACTAGATATGTGCATTCACACCCAATCACAACAATCAGAATACCTTGATGCCACATGAATTTTGGGTGGCCGGGGGGGGGGGGTACTTAAAGGTCATTTAATGATATATCAAAATGGAATGGAGATATCCTGGTTGCAAAGTGGGCAGTGACATAGATGGTTCAGCGGGCATGAATGGGCATTTCCATGCTCTCTCCTTGGCATGAGATGCCAGAGAACCTCAGACCTCCTGTTTCCTTGACCCTGGTGCAACATTTCTATCCTCTCTCCGCTGGGATGCGCTGCTATATTGTGCGACACACCGTATGAATCTTTTACTGCTGGAAAGAGTTTGGGTCAAACAGTTTGAGGTGGAAATCAGTGGGTCTAAAACAACATGTACAAGTATTTACAGCACTTTTCCAGAGCAATGGCAGGCTTTCCTGAGCTGTCAGGAGGAAGCCTTAAAACGCCAGTAGAAGTCTCACATGTAGGGTCCTAAAGACAGCCAAGAAAACTGAGAAATCCATATGTGGCATAGAGTTCAGGCTTGTTTCCTGGTTGCATCCTCTTCACCCAAATCACTGAACATGGTAAGGAAGACAAAGAGGATAACATAACGCGTATTTGTAAAGCGCACATTCACCCAGAAGGGTATCTTGGGGCTGAATAATAGATGTTTATTGTTACCCAAGTCAATGGTACTCATTGTATCGACCTGAGATGGATAAAAGGCTGAGTGGACTTGAACCTGTGACCATTAAGATCGAACACAGGCCATTGAAGTGAAGCATTAGTCCACTGAGCCCCCAGACCCGGCAGGCAGGACACAAGCAAGGTCTACGGAGACAGACGGGGTGCAAAGGGGTGCAGTGAAGGACAGCACCACAGGTAGCAGGGCAATAACTGCAAGCACAAGAAGAGAGGCTGACACAGCAGCATTCTGTGTGCATCCTTGAGCGAGATCACAATCGATGCATCTCTGCTCGAAGAAAGGTTAGAGTGGACAGGCGCATCATTTGAAAATTACCTAGACTAGTCTTAACCAACAGCAACATGAAGGGCTCGAGAGTTGGAATAAAGAACCTGACCCAGTAGAAGCGCTCCCTCCTTCAGTGACGCGGACAGTGAGGATGCTGATGGCCAATCAGATGCACTGTCAGAGACAGTACCAGGACCCATGGACGAAGGCAAGGTTATCGACCAAGCAGCTTGGGCACCATTTGATCTTCTCAGTGTCACTAGATGACTTCCCAAGGTCTGAGAGAATCCCTAGGAGTTGAGTGAGGAGCTGCAGACAATTTACGAATGTAATAAAGTTGACTGAGTTCATTTCGATCAACGGTTGAGAGTTTATGAACATGGAAGTCATAGATAGTCGGACAACCAAAGCCCACTACCTAGTGTAATGGATCACTGATATAATATCGATTACACTAATATAGAATTACACAAATATCGAGGATAAAATATCGAATACAAAAATATCGATGTCTTAAAAATAATTTTAAATTAATGGAATATTAAAAATAATTAACTAAAATATAATTAAAAATACTTAAATACCCTTAAAAATATTAAATAATTAATTTAAGTTATAAGAAAAGAAATTATTTTTCAAAATATATATATATATATATATATATATATATATATATATATATATATATATTCACTGAAAAAACCATAGGTTATAGACCATATATAGTTAGGAATTAGCATTTACAAAACCTTGAAAATTCACTGAAAAAACCATGGGTTATAGACCATATATAGTTAGGAATTAGCATTTACAAAACCTTATTTTACTCACACAAAACCATTGAAATTCCATATATAGTTAGTTGCACTAACTATATATCGCGCACCCGCAATCCACTGATGATGATGTCACATATTACATCATTCATGACATGGTCAGTGACATCACTGATGACATCACTGATGACATCTCAAATGACATCACTTATGACATCACTGATGACATCATCCAGCGACTGTGTGTTTCTGTAAACTTTAAATATGTTTTACATATTGAAGAATGAGTAGATGTATAAGTGTCTGGATGAAGGATTTAGTAGGTGCATGACTGACTTATGAGTGAGTGATTAAATGTGTCTCACTGAATGCATGGGTTAGTGACTAAACTGTCTTAATTTGTGCATCATTATGTCTGTTATTCTGTAAACTGCTGCATGTGTTGATCAGTAGCTATATGAGTAACTATATGGGTTATTGATTGATTGCCCAAGTATTTGTATGGGAGACTGAGTGTGTGTGTGGCTGGCTGGGAGATGTGTGACTCTGTGCAGATCAATGTGTACTTGTATCAATGATTGTATAAGAAGGTAAGTATGTGTTAGTATATGTTTGGAAATGTAAGGTGCTCTATGTTTAACTGTATAGACAAGAAAATGGAAGTGTCATTGATTCTTTACAGGACTGACTAGGTGTGTGAGTAACTCCAAGGATGAGTGGCAGAGTGTGAGTGTCTGTATAGGTGTATGAGTGCATATGATAGTGTTGTAAAGATGAGTGATTGTATGTATGAATGATTGTATGGGTGAATGAGTGAATGTGTGTGTAGACGTAGGAATCAGTGAGTGCGTATGTAGTGACTAGTATTGGTGTGTCAATGGTTTAAAAAAATATATTCTGTATTTAACACTGGGTGTAACAGAGGTTATATTAAAGTGTGAGGAGATGCATTGTATTGTCACATGAATGATATCATCAGTGATGTGACCATTGATGTCAAATGAGATGTCATCAGTGATGTCATTTGAGATGTCATCAGTGATGTCATTTGAGATGTTATCAGTGATGTCATTTGAGATGTTATCAGTGATGTCATCAGTGATGTCATTTGAGATGTCATCAGTGATGTCATCAGTGATGTCACTGACCATGTCATGAATGATGTAATATGTGACATCAGCAGTGGATTGCGGGTGCGCGATATATAGTTAGTGCAACTAACTATATATGGAATTTCAATGGTTTTGTGTGAGTAAAATAAGGTTTTGTAAATGCTAATTCCTAACTATATATGGTCTATAACCTATGTTTTTTCAGTGAATTTCAATGTTTTTTTATTAGCAAATATCAAAAGCTTTAAAATGTCAAGTACGTGGTAGGTAAAAACATTTTCGTGTTTATGCACGCTGATGTGCTTTGAACGCTGCCCCCCCCTCCCCTCTTTTCTTTTAGGAGTATTCTCTCTTTGCAGATAGTGAAGAGTAGGTAACGCAGGCCTTTGCCCCCGTTGTAATCCGTCGTGCCTGCTTCCCTCTCCATTTGATTGATTGTTATCCAAGCATTTACTGTTTTGGAATTGCTTCTCTTTGTTTAATTCTCTATTTACAAACAAGCACATAGTCGCAATACTCTGTTTAGTCTTTGCAGATAGTGAAAAATCGTTAGAAAAAACAAAAGGAATCAATCAAAATCAGTAGGCCACTAATGGGATCTCTTTTTGACCTCGCTAAAATAGAAACATTAGGAACAACCCCTCATGAGAAATATGAAACTAGTGAGAGGAACCGAGCTCGACGCCATGCAAATATTATAAATATATACAACACACCAGCAAAGTAACAGGGTAAAACGTTTTATTAAATAACTATTTACATGGCAACCTGCTGCAACATCGATCCAAATACATGCCGCCGTTCCCGGGATTTCTCCCCGACTACTCTGCGGCCTACGAGATGGAGAGGCCGGGGCGTTGACTATGCGGGGCCTCCGGCCGAAACCACAGCGCCAAAGATCGCTGCTGACGGAGGGGAGCCTTGCCGGTTAGACCACTGATCTGAAGAACCGCTGCCTGCGGTGCCTCCCTGAGCCGCATGACGGAGGCCCCCGAGGGGCGGTGTGGTGGCGCGGACTCGGAAGGGGCGCTTGGCTCCTGCCCCCTCCCCAAGTCTTGTTGCCCTGCTGTGGCTTGAGATCACCCCCGACATAGGCGGCCGGCTCCCGGGGTCCGGTGGAACTTTTTGTCTTTTGGTGACTCTTCCATTCTGGACCTTGTCCCACAATCCGTTTGACCTGAAGACACGTCCTGCGGTGCCCTGGTCCGACCATCACATATACCTGCGCCAGGAGATGGCGTGGGGTGCACTGGAAGGAAGAGGCGGCGCGAACGAGCCTCCCCCACCTCCCCAGGTGGAGGTTTCTCAGCTGCACCCCAGCGCTTAACTCGGCATCTGAGTTACGCCCACTCTTCTGGCACAGTGCATACCTGTGCCACGAGACGGCGTGGGGTGCACCGGAAGGGAGAGGCGGCGCGAACGAGCCTCCCCCACCTCCCCAGGTGGAGGTTTCTCAGCTGCACCCCAGCGCTTCACTCGGCAGCTAAGTTACGCCCACTCTTCCGGCACAGTGCCTCTCTCGGCCAGCTGAGTTCAGCCTGCTCTTGCTATTACAACGTCTCACCCGCCATCCGGCTGAATTGCACCCACTCTTGCAGTACAGCGACAGGCGGCTGCCACGGAGCTTACGAAATGGCGATCGGCTCCACAGACTTGGGCCTGGCCTGCAAGAATGGCTCTGGGCAACCCTGGAACTCGGACGCTTGACTGCTAGGGCATGGGCCCCATTCCCAAAAGCGTCCCCTCAGCCTTGAAGATTCTACAAGAGTCACCGGGGCCCCCGACTCCCGCAGACTTCCGGTGGGGAGCGACTGCCATGATTGCTCGCGAAACGGTCACGACGTAGCCACGAGGTGCTCTCATGCTGACGCCAGCTTCAGTCTGTAACATCCAGAATTATTGTAGTATCGCGTTGTCGCGTAATGCGTCATATGACGAGCCGCGTTAGCGCACCCGATGCGCGAAGCGCAGCTTCCCAGAAGCGATCCGGGGCGCGGCGCGGAGCGGAGCACGTAACGTAAGCATAACAAGTCATGTGACTTGTTAATAAAAATTTTCATTGGTTCATTTCACTTTTGGTTTCCTAATGATGTAAGGCTAGGTCATGTGACCTAAAAATAACACTTTTCATTGGTTTAGAACTTTTTTTTTGTCCCAAATGATGAAAACCCCTCCTTGTTTCTTCACTCTGACTTTCATCTTTGTGAGAGGAAGACCTACAGTGCCTCGCTCGGCCACCTGAGTTATGCCCGCTCTTGCGGCACAGTGCCTCGCTCGGCCAGCTGAGTTGCACCCACTCTTGCGACACAGTGCCTCGATCGGCCAGCTGAGTTCCGCCCACTCTTGCGACACAGTGCCTCGATCGGCCAGCTGAGTTCCGCCCACTCTTGCGACACAGTGCCTCGATCGGCCAGCTGAGTTCAGCCCGCTCTTGCGGCACAGTGCCTCGCTCGGCCAGCTGACTTACGCCCACTCTTGCGGCACAGTGCCTCGCTCGGCCACCTGAGTTACACCCGCTCTTGCGGCACAGTGCCTTGCTCGGCCACCTGAGTTACGCCCGCTCTTGCGGTACAGTGCCTCGCTCGGCCACCTGAGTTACGCCCGCTCTTGCGGTACAGTGCCTCGCTCGGCCAGCTGAGTTACGCCCGCTCTTGCAGCTACAGCGTCTCACCCGCCATCCGGCTGAATTGCACCCACTCTTGAGGAACAGCGACAGGCGGCTGCCACGGACCTCACGAAATGGGGGTCGCCTCTACAGACTTGGGTCTGGCCTGCAAGGATGGCTCTGGGCAACCCTGGTACTCGGACGCTTGACTGCTAGGGCATGGGCCCCATTCCCGAAAGAGTCCCCTCAGCCTTGAAGATTCTACAAGAGTCACCGGGGCCCCCGACTCCCGCAGGCTTCCGGTGAGGAGTGACTGCCATGATTGCTCGCGGAATAGCCACGACGTAGCCACGGAATGGTGGTGCTCTCATGCTGACGCCAGCTTCAGTCTGAAACATCCAGAAACACTGTAGACTACCAATTCAATCAGTTCCGGTGGAGCCCCAACGTGACCCGGTAGGGAAGAACTTGCCCTCCCCTCTTTGACTGATGGTTCTTGTTGCCTGTCCCTTCTATTGTCATTTAACTGAACTTTTTGGACTACTCAAAGGGGTTCTGGTCCGACCACTGCTTGGTGGAGACATTTTGACTATATTCTGGACCTGCCCGGCCTCCCCAAAATGACCAGACATCCCTCACTTCCAATTACAGCATACACTCCTTTATCAATATCTTCTTTGATGTTCCTCTTGAATATGTAATTTTGTAGAACCTCATACAGACAAACATTCTCGAGGTAACTGCTTCTATTTGGATAATATGTATCCCACATGTTGGCAACTCCTTGATGTGTACTGGTTGCTCAGCCTTGATATCACGAGATATGTATGCAGTTTTGGAGCACATGGCGGGCGGGGACGGGTACTGATTGAACATTTGGACATCCATATTGATATTAAGTTCTGATGTATTATTGATTACTGTACTATTAAAAATTCGAATTAACGTTACTCATGGTACTTGCCCGGAAATGTATATCTAGATAATTTCATTGTAACTGGTCCTGTCGTACTTTGATTATAAAATTAACGTCCACCGATTCCGCAACTGTTAGACACCTTAATTCCTGCAACCTAATAGCCCGCCCGTTACGTTTTTCTACAGTGTAAATGTCCCCTCATCATATACGATTCCAGTTTGCTCCATGGCCGGCCCACGTGGTTGTAGGCCCGTATTTGTATACTGACATTTTTGCAATAAACAATTTTCGAAGGAAGTATGGAATCAGCGTCATAACAATCGTCTAGGTTGGTTGGGTTTTTGAATAGTGGCTGTTATTCCCAATAGAATACAATAGAAAACAGATAATGCAGACCCTTTGCCTGAATTTTGGATTGATTGAAATTTGTATCCGTCACACCTGCCCTTTTTCCAGAATTATTTGAAAATGGTCGACCGTAGCTTAAGGTATCTGCCGAATGTAAGGTGTGGTATTTTGTCCCATAAAATACGACTAATTGAGAAACAAATACACGAAGAGGGAACTCGAATTTAGAGACAAACAAAATGAAAAAAAATTTTGCATCATAAAAAGGGGAGGATATGTTACACAGAAAAATAATGCGAAAGGGATAGCCAAGATCTGTTGTATCACACGTTCCTGCAGCTAGTCTGATACATAAGTAGAACCTTTTTCGTGTTTGCGCGCGCTGACATGCTCTGAATGCTGTATCCCCCCCCCTTTCTTTTCTCCTCTGTAGGTTACATCGGAGTTCTGACTGAAGAATGCAGTGGACATGGACCACACCGTGCTCCATGTAGGGAAAGACATAGACAAGCGCTATGAGATATTGCATGGAGTGCAGACCATCACTGGGAGCGTGAAAGATTGTATGGTATGAATGTGCGCATGGGCCCTGATTTGTACGGTTTGAATGAGTATGTGTGGCGCACGACTGGGTCAATAAAAAATGCTTTTTGTATGACTGAGGCGGTGATCGAACGGTTAATGGAATGAGAAAAATAAGCCCGAACATGGTATCCGCATGTGAAGGACGAAAAAAAATATAGCACTTTCCTTACTTAGGAACGACTCTCTCTGGAGCTAGTGAATGGGAGAGTAGCCTACACCAGAAACTTGAAGGGTTATTTCAGTACGACGAACCCGACCCCAACCGATATCCCAAATGTACACCCAAAATAATGCACACCAGTAAGTAAATTTATGTGCTGACTAAATAAGAGAAGTTAGCTCGACTCCGCCGCCCACCCCACCCAAAATAACGACAAACCCTATGCAAATATTATAAATATATACAACACACCAGCAAAGTAACACGGTAAAACTTTTTATTAAATAACTATTTACATAACAGCCTGCTGCAACATCGAACCAAATGCATGCCGCTGTTCCTGTCGAGGTAGCATAGGTGGCGGCCTAGGGGTGGAGGACCGTTGTGCAAATAGCCCGGGGGCGACACCACGCGCAAAGGCCTGTCCCTGCGGTCAGCTGCAGCAGGGCGACCCTTAGCGTTTCACTCCCCGGTCAGCTGCACCATGACTGCCATTGGCGTTCCACTCGGTTGGATGGCCGGGGACCCGCTCCGGTGTATGGGGTGAAGAGCGGCTGTTGCTACGGAACGCTCAAAATGGCGGCCGACTCCCAGGATTTGGGCCTGGTCCACTAGAACGACTCTGGTCTACCCTGGAACTCCAATGGACTGTGGCAGAGCGTCCAAAATCCACAAAAAACACTACTGCCAAATCTTCAATAACTTCCATCACCCAGCACCGCATTTCCAAAGGAACAGCATAGCAAGCTTTCGTGGCCTTTAGAGTTTTCGGAAGCAGTTTCCCAAGACCATCACTGCAGCCATTGCAATCCAACAGAGGAACTTTTCCCAAGATCGTCATATTAACAGGGCTGCTGGTGTAATCGGGGCTCTTGCAGCCATTCAACTTAATTGAAGCTTTTTTTTGGGGGGGGGGGGTGAATGCCTTCCTGATGACCCCCCCGCCCTCTTATTGCCTTATCCGACCATCACATATGCCTGCGCCAAGAGACGGCGTAGGATGCACTGGGAGGGAGAGGCGGCGCGAACGAGCCTCCCCCACCTCCCCAGGTGGAGGTTCCTCAGCTGCACCCCAGCGCTTCACTGGGCCAGCTCAGTTGCGCCCCCTCTTGCGGCACAGTGCCTCGCTCGACCAGCTGAGTCTCACCCGCTCCGATGGGGGCTTCCGATGGGGGCAACCGCCACTGTTGCTGGACTATCCCCCATGGATATACCGCTGCCACGGGTGTCCGCCACCTTATCCACATCTGGTGCCGTGAGGGAGGCTGATTCAGTGCATCGGCGGAGGGATACGCCTGCTGTCCCGCTCTCCGGAAGTGGCCACAACATTGTCACAGGATGGTAGTGCTCTCATGCTGACGCCAGTTTTTATCCGAATTACTAAGAGACACTGTAGACTGTCAACTTGATCAGCTACGGTGGGACCTCAGCGTGACCCGGTAGGGAAGAATTTGCCTCCCTCGCCTTTGAGTCATGGTTCATGCTGCCTGTTCTTTCTCTTGGCGCTAACGAACTTTTTGAACTGCCGAAAGGGATTCTGGTCCTGCCGCTACTTATTGGAGACATTGAACTATACTCTGGACCTGCTCGGCCTTGACCAAAATGGCGCCAGTATAGGAGCGACTTGCAACTCCTTATGACGTTCTAGTTACTTAGCCTTGACGTTATGGGGGATATATGCGGTCTTTGTGCACATGGCGTGCGGGGAAAGGTACTGACTGGGCATACGGACAACTCTATTGATGTCGATTTTTCATTATTGATTATTGTATTATTAAAGCTTCGAAGTAATGTTACCCATGATACTCGCCCATGGTGTGCGTATGGACGGTTTTATTTTAACTGATCCTGTTATACTTTCAATTATAAAATCAACCTTCACTGATCCTGCAACCGTTTGTCCCGTTTAGTTTTTTCAATTAAATGGCTCGCTTGTTACATACTCCTATACCCCTGGCTTTTGACCCTTTCCTACGCGCGGTCTGTACTACCGCCCTCGAGCGATCTATGTAATGAACAGACTACCATTGCCGAGACACAAGGGAATGCATCTCAGAGAGATAAGTCAAGTACGTGGTAGATAAAAACATTTTCGTGTTTATGCACGCTGATGTGCTTTGATTGCTGCCCCCCTCATCATTTAGATTACCACCGCCCATTGCACAAAAGCGTACCGGGCGCTCCCCACGTAAAAAAAACGATTATTTTTTTTTTCTTGCCCCGCGGGGCCCTTTTAAAGCCTCCACATCAAACCTAGGGGGTCAGGGAAGATCTACTATGCCCCCTTATGGTCATTTCCCCCTTTGTTTTGGCCTCCTCTTGTCTCTCGATCCTACCGAGAGACAAGATGGCGTCCGAAAAAAAAAAAATTTGCCCCGCGGGGCCCTTTTAAAGCCTCCACATCAAACTTAGGGGATCAGGGAGGATCTACTATGCCCCCTTATGGTCATTTGCCCCTTTTTTTTGGCCTCCTCTTGTCTCTCGATCCTACCGAGAGACAAGATGGCGTCCGGAAAATATATATATATATTTTTTTTTTTTTGCCCCGCGGGGCCCTTTTAAAGCCTCCACATCAAACCTAGGGGGTCAGGGAGGATCTACTATGCCCCCTTATGGTCATTTCCCCCTTTGTTTTGGCCTCCTCTTGTCTCTCGATCCTACCGAGAGACAAGATGGCGGCCGCTCCAGACTGTTTAGAATGTTGACAGACACCGGAGAGCCAATCAGCTTTGCTTCGCGAAGTTCCGTTATGCGTCAAGTACGCGAACCAGAGCGCTATCCGGAGCGCTGTTACAGATATATATATTTTTTTGAACGTTAATTTCTCAAAATCCACTGGAGCACATATATTGAGACCTAGCAAAGGCACATTGGGCTACCAGTCCCTACAATTTTGCCAAGTTTCGTGCAAATCCATTCAGCCGTTCGAGCTAAAAGTGAGGCCAACCGCCCTATGGAAATTAACATGGGAAAAACGCGTTTTGGGACCCCCTTTTTTCTCGGCCCCCCCTTGACGAAACCCCCCCCAAATTTTCAGGGACTACTCAGAAATAAAATGTTCCATTTTCCTGAAATTCCGTCCACAAACGCCAAAGTTATTAGACATAGAATTTTCAAAAATCCCATCGAGAAAAAATCCTAACTATATATACCTACTGGCGACCGCCAGTAGGTAATATATATATATATATATATATATATAGATATATATATATATATTACCTACTGGCGGTCGCCAGTAGGTATATATAGTTAGGATTTTTTCTCTATGGGTTTTTTGAAAATTCTATGTCTAATAACTTTGGCGTTTGTGGACGGAATTGGCTGAAATTTTCTGGAAAATGGAACATTTTGTTTCTGAGCAGCCACTGGAAATTTGGGGGGAGTTGGTCCAGGGGGGGCCGAGAAAAAAGGGGGGTCCCAAAACGTGTTTTTAACATTGAGTTTTCCATAGGGCGGTTAGCCTCACTTTTAGCCCGAACGGCTGAATGGATTTGCACGAAACTTGGCAAATTTGTAGGGACTGGTAGCCCGATGTGCCTTTTGTAGGTCTCAATATATGTGCTGCAGTGGATTTTGAGAAAATAACGTTCAAAAAAAGATATATATCTGTAAGCGCGGACCAGGCAGCGCCCCGGTACGCGTACTTGACGCGTAACGGAACTTCGCGTAGCGAAGTTGATTGGCTCTCCGGTGTCTGTCAACATTCTAAACAGTCCGGAGCGGCCGCCATCTTGTCTCTCGGTAGGATCGAGAGACAAGAGGAGGTCAAAAGCGAAGGGGCAAATGACCTTAAGGGGGCATAGTAGATACTCCCTGACCCCCTAGGTTTGATGTGGAGGCTTTAAAGGGGCCCCGCTAAGCAAAAAAAAAAAAAAAATTTTTTTTGTTTTTTTTCGTGGTTAGCGCCCGGTACGCGAACCGGGAAGCGTACTGGGGAGCGTATCACAATAAAAAATGAATGATAGACTTTTCAAATGCTGTATGTTAATTGATTGTTGGTTTTGTTGATTATTTTTTTTTTTTTAAACTTTTTTTATTGTGTTTCATAATTTATTAAACTTTCTAACATTTCATTGTCAGAAATTTCATAATCATGGAATATAGATTGTAGTCTCTGAGGTTGTAAAATGTCCTCATTTGCAAGGAGGTTATCTACTGCTTGCACACATTGCAGTAGTTCTTGGTCCCATGTTTCATCCATAAATTCAATCTCATTTGGATCAATGATTTCTGTGTTGGACTCTGGAAGGACAATTTCAAATGAAATGTTTTGTTCACTTTCCATTTTTCCTGAAATTTGCATAAAAAAATATATATTAGTAGAGGTAGGGCACTGTTGGGATTAATTTTAGATAGGCAGTTTTTATCAGAGAATTTATCTTTGGGCAGTGTATAGTATCAGAGTGGAAGTAGGAATATAAAAAAGTGTATCTAAATTTATAAGTACTACAGAGGGATAGTATATAACTAACAGAAAAAGTTTGCCATATTAACTTAAAGTGCACAATATACTTCAGTTTTAAAAATAACAACTTACCTTTAAAAAGAAGTTGAAGTTATTAATGAAAATCCAAATGAAATGTACACCAGGAAGTAGTAGTCAAAATGGCTGTGTTTCCTTCTCTTCCTTTATATATATTCGGGTACATAACCAATCAAATATCATGTAAAAAAAGTAGAAAATGAAAGTAACATTTTAATTGGTTGTCAATTCCAACACTTCAGATGTGTTTTGTGAAGTAATTTACCTCACGGTATTTAGAGAGGACTACAGGCTAAATGGCTAAATGGAATTCCAATCAAATTTGTGAAAATGGTAGGGATTGGTATGTAGTATGAGCTATTCTATATTTGGTGAAATTGTCTCCAGTGGCTTTTCTGTGAACTACTTTCCCACCTTTTTTGATGGTGCGCTTCCCAGGGAGCGACCCGGTACGCGAACCGTTGAGCGCCCCGGTTCGCGTACCTTAAGCGTTCCGGGAGTCCACCATTTTGTGTTTCGGTCGAATTAAGATACAAGATGGAGGGCAAATAATGTTCAGAATGGGTAGAAGGGGGCACGGTAGACTTATCTTGACCCCCTAGGTTTTGTGAGGGTGGCTGAGGAGGCCCATATGTGCGGAAAAAAAAACATTTTTTTTAAAAATTTCGCGAGGTTAGCTCCCGGTACGCGTACCGGGTAGCGCACCAGGGAGCGTATTTTGTTGAAAATTAGTGAAAATAGTTAGAGTAAAAAAATAATTGTGAGTGATTAGATGTAGGGTAGCTCTGAGAAGAGCTTTTGGGTTTATGGTACATTTAGGTACTTATAAGTAGGTACCAATGCACATTTTTAAATTCAGAGTGAAAACTCTGTTGCCCTCATCTGAGAAGTGAACTCCATCTCCTCTGTAGATATCTTGCATGTAGTAACGCAAGTTATTGTTGTACAGGGAGCCCATTCCATGGTCTCTCATGTAAGCTGAAACAGATTTGTTTACATGCTTCCTCGACTTCTCAATTTGTGGACAAAATTGGTTTGACCACCTCCATTTCTGTCTTTGGCATATATTTGAATATACCAAGGCAGTCTGAGGAAAAAGTGCCATTAATTGCTCAAAGGTGTCCTTTAAAAGCATTTCCAGACCTACACCAGTCAAAGTGCCCAAGTCATTACCTCCACAGTGCACAATTAACAGGTCAGGTTTTGGCAAATGCATAAAGGTTTTCACCAATGGTATCAATTGGTGACATTTTAATCCTCTCTGGCCAAACCACTTAATTTCCACATCTTGTAAATTGAGGTTAGGTAAATTCCTGCTTTCAACGTACCTTTGAGCCCAGTGAATATAACTATGACCAACAATCCAGACAGAAAACATGGTGAGAGAAGGTTCTCCTGCAGTCAGATGAAGTGTGGCAATGAAATGGCAGTTGAAAAAATGTGAGTTTGAAATGAAAAAAACTGTGGAGTTTCTGTGTTCATGAAGTAGTAACAGTGATTGGTGGATTTTGATTGATGAAAACAGAAAGTTAGGGTGTAGAGATGTGTTCTTTGAAAGATGTATTTTGAGTGGTCAATAAAAAATCATTAAATGAAAGAAAGCACTGGATATGCAGGTGCACTGAGAGTTCAGAGTTCAATTGCAACATTGTTGTGTGAATTTGCAAACACCAGAGTTTCTCCAAGAGGTGGTTGCTATGGAAAATAGGCAGAAAGGGCAGAGGGGGAAGGGTTTTCATTTGAAAAAAAGTGAGGGAAGAGTTTTGATTGGGTGACATGAGAAATATGTGTGAAGAATTACACCATTTCTGTGCTTTTGATAGCTGCAGACTCTGGAGTGCATACCTTTTGCTCTGCTGAAGACAAATTGGTGTGTTTCTGAGACTGTTTTCAAACTCAAAGTATTTGCTAAGGTGAGAAAATATTTCTTTACTTTAGATAGAGAATAGTGTGCTTTAAGGAGAAAATTATGATTTATGTGGCGCAATTTGCTAGTAAATATGCTCTCACATGTGCATGGAAATTTTTGATTTTGAATGTTTCTGTTATATAGCCATGTTAAAAGTGACTCAACCATGCTGGAAAGTCAATCAAAAAATGATTTCATGTATTTTAATGACATTTTAAGTCATTTTCTGATGTGCAGTGTTTAGAAATTATGATTTGAAAATCGTTTTTGTGGAAAAGGAATTGTTTTTAAAATCATGACAAGGAAATAATGGTGTATGGTTATTTATAAGGCAATTGACTGTCCTTGATGTTATTTTTCTCATTTTATTGTAAGACCTTTCTCTGTGGCGCAAATTGCTTGTAAATATGCTCTTACATGTGCATGAAAATTTTAATTATCAATGTTTGTGTTACATAGCCATGATAAAAGTGAACCAACCATGCAGGAAAGCCAATAAAAAAACGCTTTCATGTGTTTCAATGACATTTTAAGTCATTTTCTCATGTGCAGTTTTTTGAAATTATGATCTGAAAATCGTTTTTGGGAAAAAGGAATTGTTTTTAAATTCAAGAGAAGGACATAATGGTGTATGGTTCTTTATAAGGCAATTGACTGTCCCTGATGTTATTTTTCCCATTTTAATGTCAGACCTTTCTTTGTGGCGCAAATTGCTTGTAAATATGCTCCCACCTGTACATTGAAAATTTTGATTTTGAATGTTTATGTTACATAGCCATGTTTAAAGTGACCCTACCATGCAGGAAAGCCAATCAAAATACGCTTTTATGTGTCTTAAGGACAATTTAAGTAATTTTCCCATGTGTAGTGTTTTGAAGTTATGATTTGAAAATCGTTTTTGAGGTAAAGGAATGTTGTTAAAATTTATGTTCGCCATATGCCCCCAAATTTCTTTCTCAGGGTTGCAGCAGGGTGCTCTTGAGACACCCCTGCACTTTTGGAATAAATTCCTAATTTGTGATGAGCAAATTGTTAATCGCAAATTGCACCTTCATTTATATGAGCCTCCTAGCCCATGGAAATGAATGGGTAATTTGCAATTAGCAATTTTCTCATCGCAAATTTGGAATGGTAAAGAATCGCTATTTATTCCTTAAAATTCGCTTTTTTGGAAATGCAAAATAGTTATATGATACATATGGCGGTTGATGTCTAACAAGATAAGAAGCTTATGGATACATTTATGATGACTGGTGCAATGAAGTAGAAATCACTTACTTCATTGGTAGGCCTTTACAATAAATTATCTCCTCTGTATTCTTCATCAAGCATAACTTTAATCTGCAATCCTGAGTAGGCCTCACCTTAAACAAACCTCTGGATAGGCCACATCTTATTGTCATCCTGATTTAATCATTTATAATTCTAGGGACAGATTTATGATAGGTGTATACCTCTTTTGTGCCACTTAGAAAACATTGTCCATGGGGAAATGAATTAAAATGTCATTAAGACACATGAATGTGTTTTTTTTAAACGTTTGCAATTTTTTTGGGTCACTTTCAACATGGCTATGTGTCTGAAACAGTCAAAATCTAAATTTGCAATGCACTGGTGGGAGCATATTTACAAGGAATGTGCTTCATGGGGAAAGGTCTTATAATGTAATATGGGAAAAATGACATTAGAGATACTGAAATGCCTTATGGAGAAGCATACACCATTATGTCCTTGTCATAAATTTGCAAACCATTACTTTTCCCCAAAAACGATTTTCAAATTATATTTAGAAAACAGTGCACATGTGGAAATTACTTAAAATGTCAATAATTCAAAAATTGTGATTCCTTAAATGCAATGTATAAAAAAAAAATATGTAAAAAATGATATTAAGGATTTGGAAACTACCACCAACTTGTAGTTTGTGGTAATTTGCGAATTCTTTTCAAAAAGAATTTTTTTTTTTAAAAAAAAAAAAGGTCCCATATGACGCCCATACATGCCATTAGGGCATGTAGGTGTGCCATGTGCTCCCAAATTTCTTTTTCAGGGGTGCAGCAGGTTGTTCTTGAGATACCCCTGCACGCTTGAAAAAAATCCTATTTTGTGATGAGCTAATTGCTAATCACAACTTGCAACATTAATTCCTATGAGCCTCCTAGCCTATGGAAATGAATGGGTAATTTGCAATTAGCAATTTGCTCATTGCAAATTAGGAATAGTAAAGAATCGCTATTTATTCCTTAAAATTTGCTATTTATAATATGTAAAATATTTTGATGATACATATGGCAGTTCATCTGTAACAAGATAAGAAGCTTAGGGATAGATTTATGATGAGTGGCGCATCCCCAGGGATGTGACAGTCATCCTGCGCCACTGTTCCGCCACCCATGGTGTGCTGCATTTACAATGCGGCGCAGCATGGGGCAAAAAAGGCACAGATGTGTGACGCATCTGTGCTGTAAAGGTGGCGCATTGCTGGAGTTGTATCGTAAGTGCGATGCAGCTCCAGCAAGGATCAGGGGTGCCCCATCTATACAATGCTGCGTCAAGACCTATGCCAGCTTCAAGCAGGTGCAGGGTTTTGAAGCAGCTTTCTCCTATCTGATTGTAAATGCGGCACACCATGGGTGGTAAAGCAGTGGTGCACATTAACTGGTGCATGCCTGGGGATGTGCCATTTAATATAAATCTGCACTTTAACATTTGAGTATGTGCAGGGGACACAGAGTCGTTGAGGCTTATCCAAGGTTAAGAACAGATGAGTCCTGTCCAGTGAAAAATTAGACATAGGCTTCACCTGCTCAGCATCGCTGGACATGGCTAAATAATAGCTGCAAAATGTTACTCTTGTTAAATAATTTTACTATTATAATCTGTGAGATTTGTCTCTTACTCTGCAACATCTCATTGTTGTTGTCTTTCTTTAAAGATAAAGACAACCTCAACATGAGCGACAATCTGCAATCAGTTGATTTTGACCTCATCATTGAACTTGTAATTGAAACATCAGTGGATGTTGATCCATTGGATGATTTAAATCCTGAGGATGAAGAAGAGCGTGATGAGGATGCAGATTTGTCCGAATTATATGATATAGGATGGGAAGATGACCTGCTTGAGCCTTTGGAATTATAAACATTTATTTTTAAAATTTATAATCAATAAAAAGTAAAAAGGTAAACCGTTTAATTTAAAAATAAAGACACCTTCAAAAACAGGTTATGTGTAGTGTCTTCAATAAAATATTAAAATATGCTCATAAAATTAGATCAGATTCACATATAAAATAGCATAGGTAACATAAATATAAATCTCATTTCTTTTCTGCTACTTCTGTATTGTAAATTTGCAAGGACTAAAAAATCTTCTATTTAAAATGTCAAGTAGTGTGTTATGTTTTTGATCACTATTACTGATTTACTGTTTGATAATATTTTTTTATTAACATTTTTATTATATTTTTCCTCAGATTCAACTATGCCTACAAAAATAAGAGAGATGAAGGCTGCAAAACGTCAAAGACAGCAGGAGAAAAAAAAAATGCAGCAGTCCTCTAACAAAAAGATTTCTCAAGCGATGAAGAAAGCACCGGGTAAGAGCTCTAAATATTTCATAAAAAATATTTCAAATAAAAAAAATATTAGTACAGAAAATGTTTCAATCCATAACAACACAAGTAAATCAAATGGAAAGAAAAGGACAAATGAAAATGTTACTGCTAGAGCAAGAGATAAATCTGTGCATGATAGTAGAAGGAAACAACAGTTTACGGAGATTCGTAAACGAATGTTCCGTAACAGGATAATTGGCAATTTGTTAAAAAATATTAAGAAAGGTCAACAGAAATTAGTTTTTTATAGGAGAAAAAAAAAAGTTGAGAAAGTTATTGATCAGGCTTTTGAAATTAAACGTAAGTTATTTATTTTGATAATCAATAGAATTAGGAAGCTAAACAAGGCAATTTTTGATTTCAAAAGAAATAGTAGATGGAAGAGAATAGTTAATCGTAGTAATTTTTGTGAAGTTTTTTCTGGAGAATGGATACATAGTTCAAGCTGTGAGGCATTTTTTAATGAAGAGAGTTATTTCCAGGATAATGATTTGGTGCATGCAGTTGACATCAGTGGTCGTGCTTATGAAGTGAAAGATGGTTGTCCAGTTGAAAAAGAAAAACTTGTGACAACAGAGGCAGAAGAGTTGTTAGGTAATGAGGTTTTAGGAAGACGTGCTAAGGGTCCTGTGTACACCTGGAAGTGTAGTAGTATTTGCAGTGTGCGACAGGATTCTATCAATTTGCTTTGTGATTTTGTACGGTCATTTAACAAGAAAAGTTTGAAGCAGAAAATGAGGTTGTTGCAAGAATTAGATCCTTGCAGAGTGAGAGAAGTGACAGGTTTGCATGGTCATTCACTGGCTTGTCTTTCCAGGAGAGTATGCCAGAGTGTTTTTCATCATTTCAGGATGCTAGCAGTGCATCATAACAAAGTGAGGAAGTTAGTTAGACTGTTGTATTATGCTAAGAGTCCAGCAATTATGCTGAAACAATTATGTGCTGCTCTTCTGCATGGTTCTGAAATAGATGTGAGGAATATATGTGAAGAAATTGAGTTTTGTTACTTTGGAAGTAAAGAGGAGAATGTTGAAATTGAGCAAGAAATAGAGGGTCATTTGGAAGATACTGTACATGTTTCCAGTACAGATAATTTCCAGAGGGAAATTGCGACGTTTGACATGAAATCAAGTGAGAGGCCTAATTTCACTTGTGTGTGTTGTCGACGCACTTATTATAAGAATCAGACTAAGTTAGTGGATTTATATGCAAAAAGTGAAAGGGAAAATAATAGTGAATGGAAGGATTTTGCAACATACTTGATGGTAGAAAATTGTTTTGATTTGGGATTGGATCAACGTGTGTGTACTTATTGTTGTAACAAATTAAAACAAAACCAGATGCCTGCTAGAGCAGTTCATAATAATCTGGAATTGGTTGAGATTCCTTCTGAATTGAAGGATTTAAATACTTATGAATCTATTTTGATTCAAAGTATCCATCCCTTTCAGGCTATTGTAAGAATGGAGCCAAAGACAGGGAAATTGCCTCCATCAGATTTACAGAGAGGATTAAAGGGAAGAGTTGTTTATTTGCCTCTAGATTTGAAGAAAAACATTAACACAATTGGAGTAGAAAAAGTGGAAGAGGAACCTCTGGTTATCTTAGTTAATGGGGTTCCTACAAAGAATAAGAAAATATGGCAAGATTTAGTAGATGTTAGGAAAGTTAAAAAGGCAACATTGTATTTGAAAAAAAATAATAAATACTATAAGAATGTATATGTTGAAGAAGAGGAAGTAAGTGAGGAAGAGGATAGCGATTTGTGTGCTGGTCAAATTGAGAAAGTAGAACCCTCTACTAGTGAGGAAATATATGAACATTATAGTGTTCATCCTTTGCATTCAAAGGAAGTCATGGGGAATGCTATTGAGTTGTTTCAAATGAAACAAGCCAAAGGGAGTCCCATTAGTGTTTGGGAGCAAAGTTTGGAAGCTCGGTGTTTCCCACAGCTTTTTCCAACAGGTCAGGGAGGAAGATATGATGAGCGACCTCATCAAATTCCTGCTTCTGAATACCGGACTTTGCGATTGTATGCAGGAGATGCTAGGTTTCGACAATGCATTCCATATTTGTTTCATCTCCTGTTTGAAAGCGATCTGTCTGGACTGTCATATGCAGTGAACCACATCTTGAAAAGTGGTATACACATGCAAAACATCTCGGCAAGTGATTTTATGGATAAAGTGAATGTCCAAGATAGTATTTTGGATTCTCACCTGATTAATCTCATGGCGTGTCAGCGTGGTACTAATGAGTACTGGTACCGTCGTCATGGTGATTTAAAATGTATGCTGAGGAACTTAGGTACTCCCACATGGTTCCTCACTCTGAGCTGTGCCGAGTATGGCTGGGAAGACTTACTTGAATTTCTACGAGAGGCAAATGCTAACGTAGAAAACATCGAATTCAAGACACCCGGAGAACTGTGCTCTTTGGATCCAGTCAATGTATGTAGGTACTTCAATCATAGATTTGAAGCTATGATGTCTTTCATCATGAATAAGAAGAATCCACCTCTTGGAGAGGTGTTGGATTTCTTCTGGAGAAAGGAGTACCAAGCAAGAGGTGCTCCTCATATACATATGTTGCTGTGGATCAAGGATGCACCTAAATTTGGAACGGATCCAGATGACTCAGTGATGAGTTTCATCCAACAGTATTCTACGTGTGCTGTTCCAAACGCAAAGGAGAAGAAAAGCCTAAGAGAAAAAGTTCTGCGTTTCCAAAGCCATCGATGTGGAAAGTACTGCCGTCGTAAATTCCGAAACAAGGACAAGTTCTACACTAAATGTCGTTTCGGCTATCCACGACCGGTGATTTCTAAAGGAAGAGTAAACAGTTTGATGTCTTCGCTGCGACACAATGTCATGAAGAAATCACCTAAAAACACTTACAATTTGAAGAGGAACGAAGAGTCCAAGTACATCAACGACTACAACCCGGTGATTTTGTCCATGTGGAATGCTAACATGGATATACAGTTTGTGGCTGATAACTGTATGGCTGTGGCTCGGTATGTGACGTCTTACATCACCAAAAAAGAGAAGACAGAATTGAAGGATATGTGGGAGGACATTTCCCATGAAAAGAGCCTCAGCAAGAAGTTGTACAGTTTCAGTCTGAAGATGTTGTCGCATCGAGAAATCGGAGCGTACGAATGTTCTGACCGGTTGTCTTCAGCAAGTCTCTATGCCAAGTCCAGGAGTATCGTTTGGGCGAGTCTTGGTCTTGCTGCAACGCGTAATCGAGTTCTCAAACCTGTGCGGGAAATTGAGTATTTGGCGGAAAAGGAGCCAAACAGTACCGACATTTTGAAGACAAACATGTTGGATACATATTATCCAAATCGAAGCAGTCACCTAGAGAATGTTTGTCTGTATGAGGTTCTGCAAAATTACATGTTCAAGAGGAACATCAAAGAAGATACTGAGAAAGGAGTGTATGCTGTAATAGGAAGTGAGGGATGTCTGGTGAAGCAAAGAAAATGCCACTTGATAAACCATCGAAAATTGAGTGGCGAATCTCCTGAAAAAAAGGAGTTTTTCTATTTAGCACTTTTGCAACTTTTCAAGCCTTGGCGTGCAGAAGAGGAACTGCTTGGAGATTTCCTCTGTTATGAAGACTCTTTCAATGCCGCCAAGGAGACCATAGAATGTCCTGCTTTTCCCAAATATGTAGAAATGTTGAATGCGGAAATTGAGCAGGAAGCAACAATTGCAGCCGAGATTGCCAGAGACAGTTCTCAGGACAGTCAGAGTTCTGCTTCATTGAGTCAGGATCCACTAGGAGGACCTCTTATTGAAAATGAAGCTGCCACTGCTATGAATGAGGTGGAAAGAGCCATGGCACATGCTCAAGAGGATGCGGTTAACTTAGAAGAGTTGGAAAGGCAACTCAACGTTGAGCAGAGGAAAATATATGACGAAGTTACCATGCAAATTGATCATGGATTAAGTCATGATAAGAAAGAGTGCTCATGTACGTCGTTGAAGCCTGTCCGACTGTACGTGAGTGGAGAAGCGGGAACTGGAAAAAGTTTCCTCATTAAAGCAATTTCATGCTATTTGCAGGAAAGGACAGAGTCATCGCTGTCTTGTGTTGTCACTGCTCCAACTGGACTGGCAGCACATAATATTAAAGGGATTACTTTACATCGTTTACTGATGCTGCCAGTGGAGCATGACAACAAATTAGAATATCACAAGCTATCTGGAGATGCTTGTTTTGAAGTTTCAAGAATCTTGAGGAAAATGAAACTTCTTATCATTGACGAAGTAAGCATGGTTTCCAATGTCATGCTTGCCTTTGTGCATTTGAGGATGCAAGAAGTTCTCAAAACAGAGTATGATGTGTTATTTGGTGGCAAACACATCATTGTTTTCGGAGATCTTCTGCAGCTGACACCAGTGAAAGGGCAACCTGTGTTCAAAATGCTCACGCATGAAGATACCAGGAAGTGCCTAGGCAGCATTGGCAACGTCAATATATGGTTAAACTTCAATTATGCTGAACTGCATGAAAATATGCGTCAGGCAAAGGATGAAGTTTACAAGACTATTCTACAAGATGTTAGAATTGGAAAAGTGACCGAGCATGGAAAAGAAGCTTTACATGCACGATTACTGTCAAATTTATATCCAGAACAAGATGTTGTGCCTGAGAATATTTTTCAGAAAATTACTGATAAGAAATCTGGAATATGTTTGATGCCAACTCTTGCAGAATGTGCCAAATTTAACAACAAAATGTTGCATTTAGAAAAGCAAGAGATTGTGAAAGTGGAAGCTATTGATAGAGTAGAGCATATGGGATCAACAATTATTTTGTCTGAGAATCTGAAATCAAAATTGGATTCATTAGAGAAGACTATATCTAAAACTGCAGGTTTTGAAAAGACTCTGAATGTGTGCTTGAACTGCCGTATAATTTTAAGAAGGAATTTACATGTTGAAAGAGGTCTGGTAAATGGATCAATGGGTAATGTTGTTGATTTTGTGAAATACAGAAATAGAGATGGAATTGAATTTTTAAAAATTAAATTTGATGGCATTGAGGAAGTACAGCTAATTGCTCGTTGTTCTGCTAGATTTTTGCTTGTAAAAGACTTATATGTTCGCCGTAAGCAGTTCCCTGTTTGCTTGGCATATGCGGTGACAATTCATAAATCGCAAGGTTTAAGTGTAGACACTGCATTGGTGAATATTGGCAGTTCTGTGTTCAAGGAGGGTATGGCATATGTGGCATTGTCACGAGTTAGAACTTTATCGGGATTGTACTTGATTGAGTGTGATGTCAGAAACATTTGTGCAGATCTAGATTGTGTTAAGGAATACAATAGGTTAAGAAGAGAGTATGCGCCACATTTGCCTCAGTTTCCTTTGTTTGAGAAACGTCTGGTAGGCCGGAAACGAAGAAATGAGAACAATACTGGGGAGGTTGTAGCAAAAAGACAAAAAGTGAATGAACCTAAAATTACAAGCAGAAACAAAGAGGATTCTGTTGAAGATGTTGTTGGTTTTCAGTTTGAAAACAGTTCTGGTGTCAACTGCTATGCTAATGTAGTAATGAATGTTTTGTTTTCTCTAAAAAATGTAAAAGAAGAGATTGTGGTCAATTCTGATCAAAGATTTTGCAGTTTGTTGAATTCTGTGTTAGAGAAATGTAGCACAGATAGAACAAAAATAGAAAGTGTGTCTGAAATTCGAAACCTGTTAGACAGATGTTCAGGGCAAACACAATTCTCTCAAAATATTCAGCAAGATTGTCAGGAGTTTTTAATGTATATGCTTGATGTATTACATGCTGAAGGTGTAGATGTAGATCAGCTGTTTGGGCTTTCTTATCAATGGCAGCATGACTGCGAGAACTGTATGGTATCAAGTACTACTAGTGTAGACTCAGAAAGATTTATATATTTAACTTTGCCAGACAGTAAATCAGTCTCCTTTAATAAGCTAGTAAAAGCTGCTAATCACAGCATGGAGTGTAGCCAATGTAAATCTGAAATGATGTCCACATTATTTATACGAAAATATGGCCAGTACGTCATTTTAATGTTCCAACGATGTAGGCCTGATGGAACAAAATTGACAACTTTAATAAAAAATTTTGTAGCTTCGCAGTTGTCAATATCAGGAAGGACTTTTGTAACTACAGCAATTATATATCATGACGGCCCTTCAATATCATCAGGACATTACACAGCTTATTTAAAGTCTAGAAATGGCTGGTCATTCTGCAATGATTCTGTTTTAATTTTCAAAAAAAAATTGCCGTATGACCTTAAAAACTCTTACCTGGTGTTTTTAAAACCAAAATTTTAGGAAAATAATCTCGGGATATGATCTGTGGAATTTCAAGAAGTTCTAATGGCTCCTACACAATTTGGCCTTGAGGATAAGTGTAGTTCAGAGACATAACTTCTAATCAAAGGATTGGACATCATGGAGATGTATGTGCACTTTAAATGAGTTCAGAAAAATTGTTTCTTTTCATAAGCTAATTGAAGCAGCCAATCAAAACATGGAGTAGAGGGAATGTAAGTCTGCAATGCTGTCTACTGTTTTACATTGCTTTGTGATTAAAAGTGATGTAGAGAATTAAATAATTGTAGTACTCATAGAGGTAGTGTAAGTCTGCTTCATATTAAGCAGTATCAGTGTCATAGGAAATGTAGAACATGACTGACCAAGAAGGGGAAGATATTACTATTCCAGGATTGTGAAAATGATCTTCAACATTTTAATTCTGAAAGTTGCGGAAATGCCAAATGATGGGATTGGCTTACAAGAAATCCAAGAGTTATAAATATCTCTGACTAGATTTGGCCTTGTGGAAAATAGTGGTAGAGAGCAAGAAGTCATTTATTGCATGTAACGTGTTTTTAAAAACGATGGAGGTTTTCTTTCAGAAAGTGGCGGGCTGAAAGTAATAACAGCACAAAAGAGTGTAAGCTGTTCATAGGACATCCTTGGACGTCATGGAAAGTAAGTTAACTTTAAGGAGTTCTGAATTTTATTTTCTGATGTTGTATGGGTTTTTTAAACACAATCATTTTGATTGTGTTTTTTTTTCCCCGCTGTTACATGATGAATACCTTCAAGTCACTGTTTTTAGTGAATTTTGATACATTCTGAGAACAGCAAAAATAAACCATTTAACATGTATAATTAATTCTGTACTGTTTGCATTTATGATGTATATGTAGAACTGTGTAGGAGGCATGGAGAAGGTGAGTTTTCTGTAAGTGTTAAATTTATTGTATGCAGTGCTGCACTTCTACGTAATCTTTCATATGCTGGACTACATCTGCACAATGAGATACCTAAGCAAAGGAAACACAAGTGATGTGATTGTGAAATGAGCAAAATAAATTGCACATATTTCAATTACATCACTTGAGTTTCCTATCATTACGAATCACATTGTGCAGATCAAGTTTAGGTCTGTCCAGGGAAACATAGGAGGTTTCTACTTTGTTGAAGAGTGCAGTGGACATGACTCACTTCATTAGTAGACTTTCACAGATATTATCTCCTCTGTACACTTCAACAAGTGTAAATCTCATCTTGAACTCTGAGTAGGCCTCACCTCAAACAAATCTCTGGATAGGAGACATGTTATTGGCATACTGAAGCGACACTTTTCTGAAACAAGAGCAATGCAAAAGATGCACCATGTTTTAAGATAGTCCTCACTTCATCTGCATCAAGATACTGTTAGTTTAAAATGTATATCTTTAGCATTGTGTAGAGGACCTGGAGAAGCAGAAGCTTCTGTCAGTGTCAAAGTTGTTGAAAAACTATTTGTCCTTCAATATTTTCCCTTGTCTTTTGTAATTTTTAAATACATATTTTAATTTTTTTTTAAATGTTGGTTCTCTCTTTCACAGATTGAAAGTATAGAAATAAAATGTGATTAATTTAACAGCAATTACAAGGTAAATAGTTGTACTCTTTTCGTTACATTTCTATCACATTCACCTACTATTAGATCCACTGCTTCACTTCTTTAATCCTCAGTTTCCTGCCTTTGCTACTTTCCTCATTCCTTTCTCTATTACCTATTTACTCAACTCCTTCCACTCTTTTTCTCAGTCCCTCTGTTCTCATAGTTCCTCAGTCTTGTTCACTCACTCCATCTCTATTACTCTTAGTGTCTGTGAATTACTTTCCCAACTTTTTTTTTTTGGGGACCGCTTCCTGGGAAGTTGCCCGGTTCGCAAACCAGCAGCGTTATGGCAGTCCACCATTTTGTGTTTCGTTCGAATCAAGATACAAGATGGAGGGCAAATAATGTTCAGAATAGGTAGAAGGGGGCACGGTAGATGTATCTTGACCCCCTTGGTTTTCTGAGGGTGGCTCAGGAGGACCATAGTTCTTCACTCTTGTTCACTCTCTCTGTTTCTATTAATGTCACTGTTTATGACTGATCAAAAAAATGTTTTTTAAAAAAGAACAGTAACTATAAGGGAAGGAAATAGACAGTTATGTTAAAAGAAAGACAGCTAAAGGGAGTAAACTAACGATACTGTTACCTACAATCCACTGCTGTTGATGTTACTGACCATGTCATGAATGATGTAATATGTGAAATCATCAACAGTGGATTGTAGGTAACAGTATCCTTATTTTACTCCCTAGAGCTGTCTTTCTTTTAACATAACTGTGTATTTCCTTCCCTTATAGTTACTGTTCTTTTTTAAAAAATATTTTTTTGGTTAGCTTCCGGTACGCGTACCGGGTAGCGCTCCGGGAGCGAACTAAGAGAAATACAGGTTGGCAGAGTTCCAAATTTTCTACCAATTTTTTTATAATGGGGAGTTAGTTCTGAAAAGAACTTTTTTTTTTATGTTTTTGTTGTTTTATATTTTTTTTAGTATTTTTTGAACATTTTTTTACTTTTTTTGTATTTTCTGAACGTTTTTAAAATTTTTTTGGTTTTTTTGGGGGGGGGGGGAAACAAAAACGATCCATTATAAAGGGCTCAACAGGAGCAAAAAAAAAAAATGAATTTATTTTTTGGTGCGTTTTGTGCAAACATTAATATGATTTTGAATTGCTCGCAAAATCAAAGTGATGCTACTTTCTCTGTAGCAGATGAAAGCGCCACATTCCACGCACACTTGTTTTACGTGACCAAACAACATTTGGATGTTTGCAATCACCTCCCTCGCCTCTGGTCCCGACACCTCTGGAACCACCGATCTTCTTGCCATTTGGAGGGGATGTTGTTGTTGGTCACGTAGCTGGGCAGCACTATAGTTATTTGGGTGCCACCTACTCATATGCCGATGCATAGTATGATTCCCATAACTATATTTTTTATCGGTGCCCCTTGACAATCTGTCACCGCATATGCGGCAAAACACGTAACGAGCATTCACTTTCTTTTGCCCCTCAGGAATTCTGTAGAATTGCCAGATATAATTCTCCTGTCGATTGTACCTCCTGGGCTCCTCTGGCAAAAACTCATGCTCTTCCTCCTCTTCCTCCTCTTCCTGTTCTTCCTCTTCTTGCAGAATTACTTCTGCAGGTGGTCCTCTCTTTCTTGGATTTGGTGGAGGTGGTGGGCTAGCACCAGCTGAAGCTACTAATGAAGCCATCACAAAGTCTCAATAAAGGGTCTTTCTCTCACCAAGATGAAAGTCAGAGTGATGAAAGAAGGAGGGGTTTTCATCATTTGGGAAAAACAAAAGTTCTAAACCAATGACAAGTGTCCATTTTAGATCACATGACCTTGTATTACATCATTAGGAAACCAAAAGTGAAATGAACCAATGAAAAGTGTTATTATCGAGTCACATGACCTGCTATGTTTACATTACGCGGTCGGCGCCGCGCCGCGGATCGCTTCCGGTTCGCGTACCGGTGCGCTTCCGGGTACGCTAACGTAGCACGTAATATGACGTATTACGCGAGAACGCGAAACGTCATGCTGACGCGACGCGTCACGATGTTGTTTTGTAACGCGAGAGGTGCGCTAAAGGAACGTTTACCAGTTCGCGTACCGGGTCGCGCCTCCGGATTGAGCTAACGGGAAGCTAACCGGTACGCGTACTGGGAGCGAAACAAAAAAAAATAAAAAAAAAATTGTATAAAAAACATGTAAAAAATATTTTTCTTTTTAAAGAATAATACATTGTAAAGGTTTTGATATTAGCTATTAAAAAACCAATGAAATTCACTGAAAAAACCATAGGTTATAGACCATATATAGTTAGGAATTAGCATTTAAAAAACCTTATTTTACTCACACAAAACCATTGAAATTCCATATATAGTTAGTTGCACTAACTATATATTGCGCACCCGCAATCCACTGCTGATGATGTCACATATTACATCATTCATGACATGGTCAGTGACATCACTGATGACAACATCCAGTGACTATGTTTCTGTAAAGTTAAAATATGTCTTACATATTGAAGAATGAGTGGATGTATAAGTGTCTGGACGAAGGATTTAGTAGGTGCATGACTGAATGTATGAGTGAGTGATTAAATGTGTCTCACTGAGTGCATGGGTTAGTGACTAAACTGTCTTAATTTGTGCATCATTATGTCTGTTGTTCTGTAAACTGCTGCATGTGTTGATCAGTAGCTATATGAGTAACTATATGGGTTATTGATTGATTGCCCAAGTATTTGCATGGGAGACTGAGTGTGTGTGTGGCTGGATGGGAGGTGTGTGACTCTGTACAGATCAATGTGTACTTGTATCAATGATTGTATAAGAGAGTAAGTATGTGTTAGTATATGGTTGAAAACGTAAGGTGCTCTATGTTTAACTGTATAGAGTAGAAAATGGAAGTGTGATTGATTCTTTACAGGACTGACTAGGTGTGTGAGTAACTCCATGGATGAGTGGCAGAGTGTGAGTGTCTGTATAGGTGTATGAGTGCATATGATTGTGTTGTAAACATGAGTGATTGTATGTATGAATGATTGTATGGGTGAATGAGTGAATGTGTGTGTAGACGTAGGAATCAGTGAGTACGTATGTAGTAACTAGTATTGGTGTGTCAATGGTTTCAAAAATTATACTCTGTTTTTAACACTGGGTGAAACAGAGGTTATATTAAAATGTGAGGAGATGCATTGTATTGTCACATGAATGATATCATCAGTGATGTGGTCATTGATGTCAAATGAGATGTCATCAGTGATGTCATTTGAGATGTCATCAGTGATGTCATCAGTGATGTCACTGACCATGTCATGAATGATGTAATATGTGACATCATCAGCAGTGGATTGCGGGTGCGCAATATATAGTTAGTGCAACTAACTATATATGGAATTTCAATGGTTTTGTGTGAGTAAAATAAGGTTTTTTAAATGCTAATTCCTAACTATATATGGTCTATAACCTATGGTTTTTTCAGTGAATATATATATATATATATACTAGCTTACCCGTCGCGCGTTGCTGCGATCTCAGAAGTAAGGAAATTCAAGGAAACTTGTTATGATAACATTCAATTTACATTGTGTCATTTTTATTGAAACGTATTCATTTTAATATGGAAAACATTTCAAAGTGTCGTTTTAATTCTATTTATTTATTCGAGTGCTTGTGGATACACAATATTTTTTGTTTTTCCATCTGGTGCATACACGAATAAATCATAAGATTTTTAGATGCGTTAGCTGGCCACATACAATGGTCCATGTGAGAAGCACGGATTCCCAAAATCTAGTCCACACACTTGCAGCGATTGTCAGCAAAACACTGAACTATCTCCTTAGGGTCAGAGATCCGAACACCAGCATCTGTCTCAATAACAGGCACCACCCGATTAGCTCGATCTTTCTTATCCAGCCACGCAATCAATTTGCCTGCTTTGTCGCCCACGTCGTACAGACGACCCTGCTGCTCCCTACTCACGGCCTTAGTCGCGTCGGTAACCAATGTCCTGTACTCAAGTTGTTTGAGACGCAAAACATGGGTCTTAGCACGGGTGACCCCCCGCTCCAGGTCAAGCTCCATGTCAGCGATCTCTGTTTCAAGTCTAACCACATCCTCAACTCTCCGTTTCTTAGCACCCGCTATCAACGACAGAGCCTGACCCCTAAGGACGGTCTTGAAGGCCTCCCAAAGCGATACCGCTGATGAAACAGAACCCTCGTTTTCCGAAAAATACAGTTCAAGAGATTTAACCAGGGCAGCGCGAGTCGTAGGGTTCCGGAAATACCAGGGATTAATCGGGGCAACCCGTCCCTCGGACCCGGAATCTAAATCCATCTGTAGCCATAGTGGAGAATGATCTGAAATTCCCCGAGCTAAATGCGTGACCCCAGTGACAGAAGGAGCCTGCGCAGCCGGTACCAAAACATAGTCAATCCTGGAGAGGCTACCGTGAGCGCCCGAATGAAACGTATACTGCCGTTGAGTAGGATGTAACAACCTCCAACAATCTACTAGACTCAAAGTGTCAAGGAATCCATGGAGCCAGTTCTGTGATCCCTTTAGATCTCTGGGCGGGTGTCTATCGACCACCCCGGAAACCACTGCATTAAAATCAGCCCCCAGAAGCAGGGACCCCTCAGGGAGAGCCAGAACGATCCGCCCCAAGTCCGCGAAAGTAGTTGATTGCAGGCCAGGGGGGACATACACCGAGACCAGAGAGAGGGTGCGGCCCTCCCATCTTCCCGTAAGAGCGACGTAGCGCCCTCTATCATCAAGAACAACGGAGTCAATCTCCAGCGGGAGAGAATTCTTAATGAGGATTCCAACCCCTCTAGAGCCGGAGGAAAACCCAGCATGTGCAACCAGACGATAACCCTTTCTGTTCATAGCATGACAAGTATTACCAATCAAGTGCGTCTCTTGAAGAAGGACCACATCAGGGGAGAGACGTTTCAACAATGGTAACACCACCCCATGTTTTATCCTATCCCCCAGCCCATTCACATTCCAACTCATTAGTTTCAGCCCTCTACCCCCATCCCGAAGAAGAAAGAAAATCCAGCCCCAGTAAGAACTCAACACCTCGATGAAACGATTTAAGGATACAGTACCTTGCAAGAAAACATAAACACACCCCAACAGAACCTCCCATCCCCCCAACATCCCGATACGAAGCCCCCCACCCTGCACCCCTGCATTAGACTAAAAAGCCACCCAAACTTGCAGTGTGCCTGTCGCCCCCACATTTAACTAAACTACAAAAAGACCCTCAGAGGAGGAAAAAGACCCGCCAATAGCCCCACAACCCCCTAAATGTACATTAAATCACATATCAGGATTATCGAACCACAGTCCAAGGTCCACGAAAATATCCCCTTGAACCAAGCAACCGGCGACTATTCCTGCTCCGCTTGTCCGCCCTCTGCTCCGCTAGATCGCTCCTCCGATGGATGTTGATTAGGTAGAGTGTCCAGCCAGTTGGCCACCACCTCTGGTTGAGCAAAGAAATAAGTTCGCTCAGCGTGTTCAATCCTCAACTTGGCCGGGAACAGCATGGCATATTTGAGTCCCATATCACGCAGTCTTCGTTTCACCCCCAGGAAACCAAGTCGCTGCTTCTGGACAGATTGAGTGAAGTCCGGGTAGAAGCTAATATTTGTGTTTTCTAACTTTGTAGATCCACCCAACCGTGAGGCCTGCAGAATAGCGTCTCTATCACGAAAATTAAAAATTCTCGCAATAATAGGCCGCGGTGGGGCACCCAGTTTCGGTTTGCCACCCGGAACTCTGTGGGCCCGTTCCACTGTAAAGAACTTACTCAATCCTTTAGGTGCGAGGTGTCCAACAATAAGGTTCTCAACAAAGAGGTCAGCTGCAGGATCCTCCGCCTTCTCCGGGACACCAATAATACGGACATTGTTCCGTCTGGCCCGTCCTTCATAATCCTCCAGACGACGTGTGAGGAGATCACTAGCGGTCTTTAGGTGACGGACCTCCGTCTGTAGGTCAGCGACATCCCCCATCAAACTGGAAGTCTTGAGATCCAGTGATTTGACCTTCTTGTTAGTTTTTGCCAGGTCCGTGCGGATCAGGTTGACATCTATGGCCACAGTATCGAGCTTATGGGCGAGAGTCTCCATTTGTTGCCCTAATGAGGATTTAATCCCGTCAATGGCGGCCATGACATCTTGCAGGGTCAGTTCATTGGCCGGAGTAGGTGGATCTCTAGTGTCCTCCTGCGACCTACCAGATCCGCCGGGAGATCCCTTAGCTTGGGCATATCGATCCATGATATTAGTCTGTGTATAGCCACCCCGCCGAGTGGTCTTAAGTTTCTGCTTTTCGCCCTCTGGTTTCCCCGTCATTGCGGGGGATAAGTTAAATGAAATAGGAGAGACGAGTCAGGAAGATGGCGGCCCCTGGTCCCCTTGGGCGGAGGCAGCCCCGGCCAGGGGGCACAAGCCAAATGTCCCCCGGATTCGGCAAGTCGACGAGAAATCACACTTGTGGGTGTCGCTGGGCGGCCGTCTTCAGGCTCAGGGGTGGGCTCGGTTCCAGTCGCAGCTTCCCTTGAAAGCAAAACTGAGAGTGAAAGCAACCGGACCGGACGTTCCAGCCCCCCCAAGCCGATGTTGTTCAACTACGACCCCGACACAATGCCAACTCCACAGCCGGGCATCACGGGGATGTAGGCCGCAATCTTTGAATCGCCGTAACTCCGGTTCCCAGGGTTCGATTCAAAATCTGAAAGCAGATTTCACCTCAGTCGTGGTTCGCCTTCAAAAAGACATCAATGAAGGACAGGATAAACGACAGGATAGATGTGGGAGGTTTCGAGGGTCTCGGGAGCCCCCAACCTCACGTGGCCATCTTGGTTGCGAGCTAAGATCCTTCCCCCGTCCTTGTGCTTTGTTGATGGTCATTGCAAAAGTGAGTCGTACCGGAAACTGTAAACATTTATCAGTATTCGAAAGATTATGAGGGCCATGGGGGGCCGATATTTTTTAAAAATGCCAGAAACCTTCGCGGGAGTGTACTCAACAACTTCCTAAAGTTTCATGGCGTTTGGATGAATGGTGTAGTAATGCATAAAGGACAAACACAGACAGAATAGATTAACATAATATTAATTTTAAAAAATCACGTAGGATAGCGGAAGGGTAAAAATGACTATTCCCACTCCAGTGAGTGCAACAGTAAGGAAAGCGTTGGATAGCGTAGGGGTAAAAATGACTATTCCCACTCCAGTGAGTGCAACAGTATGGAAAGCGTTGGATAGAGTAGGGGTAAAAATTACTATTCCCACTCCAGAGAGTGCAACAGTAGGGAAAGCGTTGGATAGCGTGGGGGTAAAAATTACTATTCCCACTCCAGTGAGTGCAACAGTAGGGAAAGCGTTGGATAGCGTAGGGGTAAAAATTACTATTCCCACTCCAGTGAGTGCAACAGTAGGGAAAGCGTTGGATAGCGTAGGGGTAAAAATTACTATTCCCACTCCAAAGAGTGCAACAGTAGGGAAAGCGTTGGTTAGCGTAGGGGTAAAAATTACTATTCCCACTCCAGAGAGTGCAACAGTAGGGAAAGCGTTGGATAGCTGTGAGGATAAAAATTACTATTCCCACTCTAGAGAGTGCAACAGTAGGGAAAGCGTTGGATAGCGTAGGGGTAAAAATTACTATTCCCACTCCAGTGAGTGCAACAGTAGGGAAAGTAAATACTTCATATATTAATAAAAATAAATTAAATATTAATACCAATAAAAAATTATTTAAAAGTAATTACCAATCTAATATAATGTAATAATTAATCAATTAAAAATACAAATAAAAATTATTTTTTTTAATTCATTACCTATTAATACAAATTACCAATTAATTAATTAGCAATTAAAAATTAATTAACAATTAATTCAAGATAAATACCAATAAATAAATTAAAATATTTATTTTAATTATAATTAAATTACTTCCCACCCTATTCCCCTATAAACCCACAACCTGGTACGGAAAATAAATTAATAAAATTAACATAATTATAAATGAATCAATTAAGTAAAATTAATTGCCATTTACAATTTAATTAATTAGCAATTAAAAATTAATAAATAATTAATTCAAAAAATACCAATAAATTAATTAAAATATTTAATTAATTATAGTTAAATTACTTCCCACCCTATTCACCTATAAACCCACAACCCGCTACAGAACTAAACTACGCAAAAATTAAATAACATAAAATTCATTACTTAAAACAAATTATAAAATAAATATACAATTTTCACACATATACTAACATACAAAACACTTTTAAAAAGTTGATATTATTACATTTTCAATATATTTAATACCTATATTATATACTTCGATATTTTGACTTTCTATATTTATGAAAATCGATATTAAATGACTTACCTTATATTCGATATTTTTGTTGACTATATTCTGTCCATTCGATATTTTGTCCATTCTATATTTTCACTTCAATATTAATGCAATTCTATATTTTTCACTCGATATTTTGTCTGTATACCACTGTAATCCATCCCTGACAGTGAGACAAGGACACCACTGGCGACAGCTACAGACACCCCACGTAATGCAATGACTGAGATGGGTCCAACTAAAACTGTTTGGACGAAAATAAATAAATGTTTGCAAAGTAAGGGAGCATTGCCTGCTCAGTATCATTCTGGCTTTGCAAATTTACCAAAACTTTTTTGTGGTCCATGGGGTAGCCTTCGTTTAAGGGCTGTAAACCAGTTATAGGAGCAAATGTATACTTTTTGTGTGGGTTAGAAAACTAAGTACACACCAGAATTGGTGAGGGCCGCGAATCATTGTGTGGCCAAGCCAGAAAGAAAGAAAGAATCCCTAGACACTCTCTTCAGATGCAGTCATGTCAACAAACAGTCAGAGGGAGGGGCAGATGCAGACGAGGAGGCGGAAGAGCCAGGTGGTGTCTGAGGAAGGGAAGGAAGGTGCATATCCACCTGGAAACAACTCTTCATTGTGGCTAATGGGTAAACAAGACTGCCAAACCAATCTCAAGGAACTCATGATCAGCACGAGCGGCGGAAGTTTCCTCCACCCGCTCACAAAACCGTACACTATGTATTGCAATAGCCCGAGAGGAGCAGCACTGAAAAGTAGGTGTTGCGGGTTGCGGCGGAGCATGACGACTTTTGAAATCATGAAGTAATGGACTTTTAACTGATAAACCAGAAGAATAGGACGAACATAAAAAAAAGGGAAAAAAAAGGAAAATCGTTTAGAGGGAAGGCGGCTTCGTTGAGAAAGCCTTGTGGTGAGGACATAGAACATTAATTTACCGATAGAACGACGCACCTGCAACCCTCGTTTTTGATCCGTCTTTAACTCTTGATGAGGTGTCAACAATTTTACTCTCATAGCATTAATACAAAGATACCGTAGAAAGAAGCAGACCTTAAAGTAACACCTCTGACGCATTTCATCAGGATCTTATATATCCCGCGCCTATTGACTGCCTTGAAGCCTCAAAGCATCCCTGATTTAATTTCTTCCTGAGATATTATAGAAACCCTGTCTCCACGAGATTTTAAGGGAGAAAATCTGTTGGTCCTGAGGAAGGTGGTGTCAATCCACCGAAACGCGTTGACCTGGCGTACTTAGTCCTCTAAGCCATCTGGACTACCTCATGCACAGAAAATGTCTGATTGTATTGTATGTTGTGTGAGTAATAGTATCAAGTATGTATGAATAGTGAGTGATTGTTTTTGTATGTGTGGATAACAGGGTTTTTCCTTAAATATTGCTTAAAATTTTTTTTCTGATTATGTATAGTATTTATTAAATGTGTATACGATGAATATGCTTAACACAAAAAAAGTAGAAAATGAAAGTAACTCATGCGCAAAAAAAGTAAATGAATAAAAGAAATTAATAAAAAATAGTTGCTCATGTAATTTGTGTGTCATATGGGATTCCATTTATATATATCATTATAGTTTGAACTATGTCGCATATGTAATCATAAGGCCATAGGGGAATTTCTCTTTATTCTGTTTATATTGTCCTCTCTCTTCCCTGGCCAAAAGTAAGTCTCAGAGGGGGTCCCATTATTTTGCTGTTGCAGCACTGAAAAGTGCCACACATCACTGGTTAGTCTAACGCATTTTAGTCCTGGTGTTGGCATCATCGCACATATTAACTGAAGAGCTCAGTTCATGATGAGGTGCTGCACTAGAGCAGTGTTGATATAGCACGCTTGTTTCTGTGCTACTCCAGGCAGTCAGTTTTACGCAAGGTTGGCCGAGGTCGATGAGAGGTGACTGGTTGCTAGGCGTACAGGCCTCTCAACCTGGGCTCCAACATATCTGGTGCTCCACACTAACTTAATGTGCTACATAGTAACAGATAAGACGCGGGCTTGTCTTCTCTTGGGCCGCTTCAAGCCTAGCTAATGATCTGATTGGCCACAGATGACTTCCTGCCACCCAGAGGGCGCTGCTGCACGGCTCCGGGATCATAATAATAAACATTGCGTCAGTCACTCAACACAGATGGTTGTGTCTCCCTACAAGAGTGCACTCAATTATGCAGCCGGGGTAGGCATGGCGCACGCGATATTTGTGGTGCAGACTTTCTACCTGTGAAATGTTAAGCTTTAACTTAGGCGTCGATTCTAGCATTCATTGATACCTAAAAATGACCAGAAAAAAATACAGGCCATTTGTTTACAGTTTTACTATTCCACAAGTTTTAGGTGAAACATTATTTGTCTGAAATTCCCAGTAGTCTTTTGAAACCTGGCAATTATCCCTCCTCTTTTTTTCTGTAATCATTAAATAATACATTATTTAAACTGCTCTCAAATAACTTCTCTGTGATATATTTATGTCCTTTTTTTTAGTCCTTTTTTATATATTATTTTACTGCTTTCCCCAGTTTATTTATTGTCAGGGGCATAAAATACAGTCCGGGTGGTAACCCATGGTGCCACAATTGTATCAGTACAATCATCTTAGAATGGGAAAGTAGGTTATTGACCTTCCATTTCAGGGGTTTTGCTGCAGTTTCAAGACTCTTTAACACCATCGCTGCTGATGCTATTCTTCTCCTGTGCTGGACAGCAATAAAAATGGGTGTGGTCATGACGAGCTCAGCTCGTCATAAGCACACGAGCACTGTGCTGCATGACGAGCTGAGCTCGTCATGAGCATGGAAGGGGTTAAGTGATTTATTGCTAAAAATAAGGTGCTTTCTGATATATATATATTTACATGGACATCACTGCTTGGCTTTACTCTTGAGAAAGTGTCACTCGAAGTTTCACACATTTGGCATTAGAATGTCACTCCTTTGTACACTGAAATCATAAGCAACTGGAGACCGTGGCAGCTATGGAAAAGGCAACTGCCCTCAAGAGAGTATGCAGAGTAGTACAGTTAATCTGAATGGCCTGTTATGATTTCTTCAGCCCCTGCTCCACATACCTGCAGGCTACAGTTGGGACTCAAAGGTGAACTGCATGGGGAAAAGCAATTCCCACAAAACTAGCAACAATGGAAGCGGTTGCAGGTTTAAGGCAAAGATCTCCCCCCCTGAGGCAACTTTGCAGGAGTTGAGGGGTGCTGAACCATTTTCCCCAGGCAAGTACATCAACTGATAGCACCTGCCCAGTATCAGTTGTTACCAAAGGGGATGATGGACGGAGCCTTTGAGCAAATCAAACACTAACCCCCAGTCAACTGATCTGGGTTTAATCCATCATCATTCTTTAGCTCAGTCCGCCACCCCAGTTCAGACATGGCCATATGCAAATCAGTCTGACCCTGTGCCTCGTGGGAACAGTCCAGCCCGAACTGCCATGCCATGTCTTCCCTGGACCGGAAACAAGCATCCTGGGACCGGTTACTGGCTATTCAGCCGTCATCAGCCAGGCTAGCTTGAATCCAGAGGCAAAGTGAGCAAGGGACCCACGTCTGGGCTTCCATTCTCATACCTGCAGGAGTGCTTGGATCATTCTTTCCCCTCCACAGACTGCTGGTGGTTATGTGGTTCCTCCATAGACCCTAATTGCGGTTAGCTCCTGGGGGCAACTTTTGCCTACATCTTATATTATGCAAATGTATACAGCGCATAACTACCCTGAAGCTTTCCGATGCTGAGTCGAGTGTGCACCATCAATCGTCTAGAGCTGGTGTCTAAGTTAAACGAATGAAGGTACAGCCATGTTTTGATCAACTTCCTTAACATAATCTCATTGGGCTCCATTCTTAATTCCCTTGGCAGAGAATGTCAAAGTTCGGGGTACATATAAGAAAACTGGGGAAGGATTGAGCTGGATGGTCTGTGGTAGTTTGGCTGGCCTCTAACCACCAATCGCTCATTGGCAGGGAGTCCCAGGCTGGCACTCCCCTTGCTTGTTCCCACACTCTGCAAAGCCATCTATGGTCCCTGTGGTGGTAGATATCTCCCCGATCGGCTCACGCTTCACCTTGTCTCCTGTGCTCAATGTGTCACAGGATCTGGTCAGTGACACATTGCTGGTCTGGTAAGAATGGGTCTTGCCCCAAATAAAACAGTAGTCACTGCACAGTTGGGGGGGGTTTAAATCATGCTAGACTATCTTGACAGTGGTTGTACTTGTGTTCACAAGGACTAGACTGCAGACAGAGATTGCTCTTTTGCACTCCGGCTCAGAAAGCCAGCCATCTTGGGTGAGGAAGGTTGTCCTCATCGACTAACTACAATTTATCCAAATGCCTAGTGAACCTGTTGGACATAGAAGTGTGAGAAACGTATTCCTTGGGTAGTATACCTTTTGCTTCTATATAACACTGTAACTGTTACGTTGATGGAATTCTTGTTATACTACTCATATACAAGAATAAGTAAAATAAAATGCAGGTGTAACTCATCCACCAGCTGTTCCTGCCGCAGAGCTACGCACTGCCAGTAAGTGTGCCGCCATCACCTAGCCTTGGACCACTTTTGTGACTCGTGAATATCGAACCTTGGGTAACGGACGCTGCCATATACTGGAATTTGGCATGGTTCCGCAGACTTGAATGTGGGTCTGCAGTGCGGAGCAACACGGAATTGGAGACTATCTCCATTGAGACAATAAAATTGAAAACGGCAGCCCACTGGAGGGTTTGTAATGTTAGGACTGAATTGTAAAAACCACACATACCATCATGCACTGTAAAATATTATCATGTTGATGCCCACTAGAGGGCCGAGAATAGTTAAAGATCTGCACTTGTGGGGACTCACAATCAGTTTCTTTTTTGCCAGTGCTCACCTCAGAAGAACAAACACTGGTTTTACATGGTCTCATTCCAGTATGTAACCCCACCGAGAATTCCAAGCACCCAAAAGGTTAAACTGGAAGCACAAATACCTCACATCTTCCTTTTTTAATGAAAAGTAATAGAAATACTAACACCACAGAAACAGAGAAAAAGAAGAAATGAAAAGACAGCAGGGAAAACAAAAGGTTAGGAAAATGGAAATAAATGGATAAAAATCAAAACACTAAACAGAAATAAGCAACAATGTTATTATTCATGAATAACTGTTTAACCAAGTAGCAGTGAAAACCCAGAGCAAATATATCAAACAGGCCGAACAGAAAGTCCTTTAAGAATTTCAGACTTCTATATGCCTTTCTTGAGGAATGTATCCGCCAACGGATTTATAACACTAACTTTTCCTTGGTTCTATGGGTGAAATCAGTACTACAATTTTATGAGTCATTTCTCCTGATATTAGTCAGATGATTAAGACTCCAAAAGCGACAATCTTTGAATTTACCGGCTGATTTAAACAATGTTCTTTACAACTACTACTTAAGTAGGGTCTGTTTCACAAAAGTAATCTGAGACAAAATCCTAACTTTACGACTTTCGGTATTTACAAAAGGCACTTAGGCGTGTAAAGTTAGGATTCTTAACTTTACTACTCCTAAATGCCTTTAGTGAAGACTGAAAGTCGTAAAGTTAGGATTTTGTCTCAGTTTAGGAGTAGTCAAGTTAGGATTCCTACCTTTACTACTCCTAAATGCCTTTTGTGAATACCGCAAGTCGTAAAGTTAGGATTTTGTCTCAGTTTAGGAGTAGTCAAGTTAGGATTCCTACCTTTACTACTCCTAAATGCCTTTTGTGAATACCGAAAATTGTAAAGTTAGGATTTTTTCTCAGATTACTTTTGTGAATCAGGCCCTAAATTTGGTATCAGATCCAGGTACTTTGACCATTACCACATCACTCAGTGGACAGTTGTTTTACATATAACTTTACAAGAATTATAGTTTACTTTTCTCCTTGCTTACTCAATTAGTTCCTTCTCCATGCTCTCTGCCCTCGCATCGCTCACATTTTTCTTCCCCGTCCTCTCTCTAATAGGCGATGGACTCACTTGAGGACACTCCTTTCTTCTTCTAAACATTTCGAAATGGATTTTGCCAGTGGTTGCAGGAGGTAAAAGCCTGTACCCCTTCACTCCTTTTTTTTAAATTTCTTCCCACCAGCTCCACAGTTCACTCTTGGTAGGCTGCATGCTCTCCTTTAACTTCCGGTTGAACTTCTCAACCTCACCGTCAGTTTGCAGATGATATAACAAAAACTTTTTATGCACAATCCCTTTGCTTCCCAATAAACTCACCATTTCTTTGAAGCTGGTTGGACACAGTTGTCCTTTAATGCATCTCTAGGGCTACATTCCCATTGAAACACTCCTTCCAAGAAGTTTATGGCCTATAGAACTGGTACCAGCTTCATGCGGTGCCAGTGCTTGCTGATTCACAAATTACATTCTTATCTTTGCTTGAAATTTGAAACATAAACCTGCTGTTTTTAAAAATGTAGTGTATTGATGTAGTAAACGTGCTTCTCCCAACATGACACTTCTTAGTAGTTACAAGATAGGTTTATTGAGATACAGCAGAGCAACACACCTCGACAGCTGGCCAGACCATCAACTGACAAGTATAGAACATTCAAGTACAACATAGAATGTACACAGGCATTGTGGGAGGCTTAGGAGGTGGGAACATAGAGGAAGGACTAATGACAGCAGGTGGCCATGTTGGGAGGAGAACAAGTTTATAACACATCCGTCTCCTTTATCTAGAAATGTATTACTCATCCTCCTACTTTATCATAGAAAGAAAATAAACAGAGAAGGCAAACGAGCGTTAAGAGGCAAAGAGTGTTAAGAGTGAAATGTGAGGTGTGACACCACCCAAAACAACAAATAGGTTTCACCACACCTTTTTCCCTTAGACAGACCAAAACAGGAAAAGTCAGTCCACGTTCTCCTATCTGTCCTTTGACCAGCAAAAAACATAAAGAGACAGTTCACTTTCTTCAACCTGTTTTACACTCCAAATTGAAGAGAACGGTTAAACTGATGCTACAATGCTTCTGCTTAGAAATTACAGCAAATAAAGATAAGGAATCAATGTTGTTGAAGCATATTAATTTGAACTAGGTGACCCGGTCTGGTTCTGGATCCCTCTAACCAGTTCTTGACCTCGTTCTTCGGTATTGGGTCTTTTACTGTAGTTGAGAGCATCAGATTAAGGTTTTGTTTTTGGACTCTCAGTTCAGGAAGAAAACATTAAGATTTTCTTTCATTTTCTGATACATAGTGGAAGGTCTAATGACCGCAGGTGGCCATGTTGGGAGGAGAACAAGTTTACAACACAAGATACAGCAGAGCAACACACCGCGCCAGCTGACCAGACCATCAACTGACAAGTGTGGAACATTCAAGTACAACATAGAATGTACACAGGCATTGTGGGAGGCTTAGTAGGTGGGAACATAGAGGAAGGTATAATGACAGCAGGGGCCATGTTGGGAGGAGAACAAGTTTACTACAATTGACTTCAGGCTTCAGTTTCGACACACCCAAGAATGGGTGTTTGCTTTTTCTCCAGTATTTCCATTTTTCCTTTTCAAGAATGGCTTTACAAACAACCATTGACAAATGCAATCGCTTACCATACACATTATAAAGGGGAGACCTACTGGCTTTACCCAGGCTTGTTTCCTGCCACACCAGGGCAGTGTTCCATGACTCTGGATCCCTTGGCACACACCACAGGCTCCTCACACTCTGAGTGTCATCTACGGCACTGTGCCCCGGCTCGGCCTCAGCGCTCCCCTGGTAATCAGAAGCGTGGCCATCCTTGGACGCCCCTCTGGCTCGTTTCCGCCCTCTCGTTTTTGGAGATTTTAATCTGTCAGACTCCCCTCACATGTCACACACCGAGCACTGTGCCTTGGCGAGCGACTATCGGCCACCATAGCAGCTAGAAGCCTGGCTCATGGCGCACGAGGGGACAAGGGCCCTCGAGGCGCTGCTTACAAGTTCAGCCAGTCTCAGACGGGTACAGTGAGGCCTCCATCTAGCAAAGTTTATTCGGAGTGTTAGCCCACCCGCTGGCTGTCGAGATTTCCACCCACCCCTTTCAACCCTGCTCACTAGCTAAGGAGTCACATTTCTCGATTAGAAAAGGTTTCAACCACAGAATTATTGAAATATCGACCTGCACAGAATTGCCCGAGCTCGGGCATCACGCGCGGGCCCCACAATCAGAGGGGTTTGGGGATTTCAGTAATAAACTAGCCCGTTCAAGGAATTGTTTCTGCAGAGCTTGTCAACACAAGGGATAAACACATTAAGACGTCCATATTAAAACACGACGGGACTTCTGTAGGGGGCATGGGGCCCCAGCTTTGGACATCAGCGGGCCACCCACCTGACCCGACGCTTGGGGGCTCCGGCGCCCCTCCCTCCCTGCACTCACTCTCCACTGCTGACGTGTCCCTGGCGGCTCTGACGTCTTCCCTCGTCACCTCTCGCCCCCCCTTCCTTTCACTCTCCCATGTGAGGCTGGGAGGGGGGACCTTATTGTTCCCGGTGTGTTGGCAGACGCTTGTATATTTGCAATTTTTTTCTGTTCGTTTCTCTTCCTTGAGTGACTTTACAACTTGTACATTTGTAAATGTTCCTGTTTGTATCTTTTATGTAACTCATGTAATCCTAAATCCTTATGTATCGCAACTTTTGTAAAGCGCTCTGACACCTTCGGGTAATGTTCGCGCTATATAAATTCGCATTAAATAAATAAATACATCCGTCCCACTTCCTCTTTCCACCTGTCTCCCCCACCCCCATCTCTTTTCCTTCATCCGCCCCTCCATGAACTTAACTCGCTCTCTCTCACCTGGTCGCTTTCTCCCTCACCCTGACCCCACCCACATTTCTCTTCTTTTTCTCCCGTCTCTTCTTTCTTTCCCTTCGTCTTGTCTCACCCACCCTGTCCACCTGCCACCCCTCTCCCTCACTTTCTCTTATGCACCCCCGTGCTCTCCTCACCTCGGACGCCCCCTCCATCCTCACCTCTGCGTCACCTGCACCTCCATGGGTTTGCTCCATGATTTGATCTCCTCCTCCGCCAGCCGCCCCCCGCGCTGGGACACGATGGTGGTGAGGGTCTGCATCCCGCGGCCGGCCGGCCGGCAGGGCGGCGCCCCTCCTCGCCCCGGAGCTCGCACCGACCACTCCCCAGCAGGGCTCCGCAGCGCTGCTCAGCAGGTGAGTCCTAGCAACGGAGGCTGCTGGGCGGCGCCCCGGGGCCTCCGCACACCTGAGCACCGGCTAAGATCTCTTAATGCGCAGCTAATCAGCGTGGAGGCGCTGCCAGGCCTCATTAACGGCAGGTGTGGGCGCTCCCGGGGGACGCCCGGAGGGAGGCCTGCATGAGGGGGGGATGACGGGTGCAGTGCGAGAGGAGGGCATGCACTGTCTGTGACACACTGCCTGGGGCAGAAAACACACCAGCAACACCGGACAAGCACTACAACCAGAGCATCACTGCCTGGGGCCTACAACACACGGTCAGACTGGGACAAACACTCACTGTGCATCACTGCCTGAGGCCACCACACACGGCCACACTGAGACAAACACTCACCGTGCATCACTGCCTGGGGCCCACCACACACGGTCAGACTGTACAAACACTCGCTGTGCATCACTGCCTGGGGCCACCACACACGGTCAGACTGAACAAACACTCACTGTGCATCACTGCCTGGGGCCACCACACACGGTCAGACTGAACAAACACTCACTGTGCATCACTGCCTGGGGCCACCACACACGGTCAGACTGGGATAAACACTCACCGTCAGACTCACCGTGCATCACTGCCTGGGGCCACCACACACGGTCAGACTGAACAAACACTCACTGTGCATCACTGCCTGGGGCCACCACACACGGTCAGACTGGGATAAACACTCACCGTCAGACTCACCGTGCATCACTGCCTGGGGCCACCACACACGGTCAGACTGAACAAACACTCACTGTGCATCACTGCCTGGGGCCACCACACACGGTCAGACTGGGATAAACACTCACCGTGCATCACTGCCTTGAGCCACCCTACACGGTCAGACTGAGACAAACACTCATCGTGCATCATTGCCTGGAGCCCACCACACAAGGCCAGACTGTGACTAATACTCACCGTGCATCACTGCCTGAACCACCACACACGGCCAGACTGAGACAAACACTCATCGTGCATCATTGCCTGGGGCCCACCACACAAGGCCAGACTGTGACTAATACTCACCGTGCATCACTGCCTGAACCACCACACACGGCCAGACTGAGACAAACACTCATCGTGCATCATTGCCTGAGGCCACCACACACGGCCAGACTGAGACAAACACTCACTGTGCATCACTGCCTGGGGCCACCACACAAGTTCAGACCAGAACAAACACTCACCGTGCATCACTGCCTGGGGCCCACCACACACGGTCAGACTGGGACAAACACTCACCGTGCATCACTACCTGGGGCCCACCACACACGGTCAGACTGGGACAAACACTCAACGTGCATCACTGCCTGGGGCCACTACACACGGTCAGATTGGCACAAACACTCATCGTGCATCACTGCCTCGGGCCAAAACACACGGTCAGACTGGGACAAACACTCACCGTGCATCACTGCCTGGGGCCCACCACACACGGTCAGACTGGGAAAAACACTCACCGTGCATCACTGCCTGGGGCCCACCACACACGGTCAGACTGTGACTAATACTCACCGTGCATCACTGCCTGGGGCCACCACACACGGTCAGACTGAACGAACACTCACCGTGCATCACTGCCTGGGGCCACCACACACGGTCAAACTGAACAAACACTCACCGTGCATCACTGCCTGGGGCCACCACACACGGTCAGACTGGCACAAACACTCATCGTGCATCACTGCCTGGGGCCCACCACACACGGCCAGACTGAGACAAACACTCATCGTGCATCACTGCCTGGGGCCACCACACACGGTCAGACTGGGACAAACACTCACCGTGCATCACTGCCTGGAGCCACCATACACGGTCAGACTGGGATAAACACTCACCGTGCATTACTGCCTGGGGCCACCACACACGGTCAGACTGAACAAACACTCATCGTGCATCACTGCCTGGGCCCACCACACACGGTCAGATTGGGACAAACACTCTCCGTGCATCACTGCCTGGGGCCAAAACACACGGTCAGACTGGGACAAACACTCACCGTGCATCACTGCCTGGGGCCCACCACACACGGTCAGACTGGGACAAACACTCACCGTGCATCACTGCCTGGGGCCCACCACACACGGCCAGACTGTGACTAATACTCACCGTGCATCACTGCCTGGGGCCACCACACACGGTCAGACTGAACAAACACTCACCGTGCATCACTGCCTGGGGCCACCACACACGGTCAGACTGAACAAACACTCACCGTGCATCACTGCCTGGGGCCACCACACACGGTCAGACTGGCACAAACACTCATCGTGCATCACTGCCTGGGGCCAAAACACACAGTCAGACTGGGACAAACACTCACCGTGCATCACTGCCTGGGGCCCACCACACACGGTCAGACTGGGACAAACACTCACCGTGCATCACTGCCTGGGGCCCACCACACACGGTCAGACTGGGACAAACACTCACCGTGCATCACTGCCTGGGGCCACCACACACGGTCAGACTGTGACTAATACTCACCGTGCATCACTGCCTGGGGCCCACCACACACGGCCGGACTGTGACTAATACTCACCGTGCATCACTGCCTGAGGCCAAAACACACAGTCAGACTGGGACAAACACTCACCATGCATCACTGCCTGGGGCCCACCACACACGGTCAGACTGGGGCAAACACTCACCGTGCATCACTGCCTGGAGCCACCTACACGGTCAGACTGGGACAAACACTCACCGTGCATCACTGCCTGGGGCCCACCACACACGGTCAGACTGGGACAAAGACTCACCATGCATCACTGCCTGGGGCCCACAACACACACGGTCAGACTGGGACAAACACTCACCGTGCATCACTGCCTGGGGCCACCACACACGGTCAGACTGGGACAAACACTCAACGTGCATCACTGCCTGGGGCCACTACACACGGTCAGATTGGCACAAACACTCATCGTGCATCACTGCCTCGGGCCAAAACACACGGTCAGACTGGGACAAACACTCACCGTGCATCACTGCCTGGGGCCCACCACACACGGTCAGACTGGGAAAAACACTCACCGTGCATCACTGCCTGGGGCCCACCACACACGGTCAGACTGTGACTAATACTCACCGTGCATCACTGCCTGGGGCCACCACACACGGTCAGACTGAACGAACACTCACCGTGCATCACTGCCTGGGGCCACCACACACGGTCAAACTGAACAAACACTCACCGTGCATCACTGCCTGGGGCCACCACACACGGTCAGACTGGCACAAACACTCATCGTGCATCACTGCCTGGGGCCCACCACACACGGCCAGACTGAGACAAACACTCATCGTGCATCACTGCCTGGGCCCACCACACACGGTCAGATTGGGACAAACACTCTCCGTGCATCACTGCCTGGGGCCAAAACACACGGTCAGACTGGGACAAACACTCACCGTGCATCACTGCCTGGGGCCCACCACACACGGTCAGACTGGGACAAACACTCACCGTGCATCACTGCCTGGGGCCCACCACACACGGCCAGACTGTGACTAATACTCACCGTGCATCACTGCCTGGGGCCACCACACACGGTCAGACTGAACAAACACTCACCGTGCATCACTGCCTGGGGCCACCACACACGGTCAGACTGAACAAACACTCACCGTGCATCACTGCCTGGGGCCACCACACACGGTCAGACTGGCACAAACACTCATCGTGCATCACTGCCTGGGGCCAAAACACACAGTCAGACTGGGACAAACACTCACCGTGCATCACTGCCTGGGGCCCACCACACACGGTCAGACTGGGACAAACACTCACCGTGCATCACTGCCTGGGGCCCACCACACACGGTCAGACTGGGACAAACACTCACCGTGCATCACTGCCTGGGGCCACCACACACGGTCAGACTGTGACTAATACTCACCGTGCATCACTGCCTGGGGCCCACCACACACGGCCGGACTGTGACTAATACTCACCGTGCATCACTGCCTGGGGCCACCACACACGGTCAGACTGAACAAACACTCACCGTGCATCACTGCCTGGGGCCACCACACACGGTCAGACTGAACAAACACTCACCGTGCATCACTGCCTGGGGCCACCACACAAGGTCAGACTGGCACAAACCTCATCGTGCATCACTGCCTAAGGCCAAAACACACGGTCAGACTGGCACAAACACTCATCGTGCGTCACTGCCTGGGGCCATCACACACGGCCAGACTGGGACAAATATTCACCGTGCATCACAGCCTTGGGCCACCACACACGGTCAGACTGAACGAACACTCACCGTGCATCACTGCCTGGGGCCACCACACACGGTCAAACTGAACAAACACTCACCGTGCATCACTGCCTGGGGACACTACACACGGTCAGACTTGGAAAAACACTCACCGTGCATCACTGCCTGGGGCCACCACACACGGTCAGACTGGCACAAACACTCATCGTGCGTCACTGCATGGGGCCACTACACACGGTCAGACTGGGACAAACACTCACCGTGCATCACTGCCTTGGGCCACCACACACGGCCAGACTGGGACAAATATACACCGTGCATCACAGCCTGGGGCCACCACACACGGCCAGACTGGGACAAATATTCACCATGCATCACAGCCTGGGGCCACCACACACGGCCAGACTGAAACAAACACTCATCGTGCATCCATTCCTGGGGCCACCACACACGATCAGACTGGGACAAACACTCTCCGTGCATCACTGCCTGGGGCCACTACACACGGTCAGACTGGGGCAAACACTCACCGTGAATCACTGCCTGGGGCCACCACACACGGTCAGACTGGGACAAACACGCTCTGTGCATCACTGCCTGGGGCCACCAAACACGGTCAGACTGGGGCAAACACTCACCGTGCATAACTGCCTCCGGCACATCACACACAGTGAGACTGGGACAAACACTCACCGTGCATTCCTGCCTCGAGCCACCACACACGGTCAGACTGGGGCAAACACTCACCGTGCATCACTGCCTGGAGCCACCACACACGGTTAGACTGAGACAAACACTCACCGTGCATCACTGCCTGGGGCCACCACACACGGTCAGACAGAACAAACACTCACTGTGCATCACTTCCTGGGGCCCACCACACACGGTCAGACTGTGACTAATACTCACTGTGCATCACTGCCTGGGGCCACCACACACAGCCAGACTGAGACAAACACTCATCGTGCATCACTGCCTGGGGCCACCACACACGGCCAGACTGAGACAAACACTCATCGTGCATCACTGCCTGGGGCCACCACACACGGCCAGACTGAGACAAACACTCACCGTGCATCACTGCCTGGGGCCCACCACACACGGTCAGACTGGGACAAACACTCACCGTGCATCACTGCCTGGGGCCACCACACACGGCCAGACTGAGACAAACACTCATCGTGCATCACTGCCTGGGGCCACCACACACGGCCAGACTGAGACAAACACTCACCGTGCATCACTGCCTTGGCCCACCACACACGGTCAGACTGGGACAAACACTCACCGTGCATCACTGCCTGGAGCCACCACACACGGTCAGACTGGGGTAAACACTCACCGTGCATCACTGCCTGGGGCCCACCACACACGGTCATACTGGGACAAACACACAACCTGCATCACTGCCTGGGGCCCACCACACACGGTCAGACAGGGACAAACACTCACTGTGCATCACTGCCTGGGGCCACCACACACGGTAAGGCTTGGACAAACACTCACTGTGCATCACTGCCTGAGGCCACCACACGCGGTAAGACTGAGACAAACACTCACCGTGCATCACTGCCTGGGGCCACCACACACGGTCAGACTGAACAAACACTCACTGTGCATCACTGCCTGGGGCCCACCACACACGGCCAGACTGTGACTAATACTCACCGTGCATCACTGCCTGGGGCCACCACACACGGCCAGACTGAGACAAACACTCACTGTGCATCACTGCCTGGGGCCATCACACAAGTTCAGACCAGAACAAACACTCACCGTGCATCACTGCCTGGGGCCCACCACACACGGTCAGACTGGGACAAACACTCACCGTGCATCACTGCCTGGAGCCACCACACACGGTCAGACTGGGATAAACACTAACCGTGCATCACTGCCTGGGGCCCACCACACACGGTCAGACTGGGACAAACACTCACCGTGCATCACTGCCTGGGGCCACTACACACTGTCAGATTGGCACAAACACTCATCGTGCATCACTGCCTCGGGCCAAAACACACAGTCAGACTGGGACAAACACTCACCGTGCATCACTGCCTGGGGCCCACCACACACGGTCAGACTGGGACAAACACTCACCGTGCATCACTGCCTGGGGCCCACCACACACGGTCAGACTGGGACAAACACACAACCTGCATCACTGCCTGGGGCCCACCACACACGGTCAGACAGGGACAAACACTCACTGTGCATCACTGCCTGGGGCTACCACACGCGGTCAGACTGAGACAAACACTCGCCGTGTATCACTGCCTGGGGCCACCACACACGGTCAGACTGAACAAACACTTACTGTGCATCACTGCCTGGGGCCCACCACACACGGCCAGACTGTGACTAATAATCACCGTGCATCACTGCCTCGGGCCACCACACACGGCCAGACTGAGAAAAACACTCATTGTGCATCACTGCCTGGGGCCACCACACACGGCCAGACTGAGACAAACACTCACTGTGCATCACTGCCTGGGGCCACCACACAAGTTCAGACCAGAACAAACACTCACCGTGCATCACTGCCTGGGGCCCACCACACACGGTCAGACTGGGACAAACACTCACCGTGCATCACTGCCTGGAGCCACCACACACGGTCAGACTGGGATAAACACTCACCGTGCATCACTGCCTGGGGCCCACCACACACGGTCAGACTGGGACAAACACTCACCGTGCATCACTGCCTGGGGCCACTACACACGGTCAGATTGGCACAAACACTCATCGTGCATCACTGCCTGGAGCCCACCACACATGGTCAGACTGGGACAAACACTCACCGTGCATCACTGCCTGGGGCCACCACACACGGTCAGACTGTGACTAATACTCACCGTGCATCACTGCCTGAGGCCACCACACACGGTCAGACTGAACGAACACTCACCGTGCATCACTGCCTGGGGCCACCACACACAGTCAAACTGAACAAACACTCACCGTGCATCACTGCCTGGGGCCACCACACACGGTCAGACTGGCACAAACACTCTCCGTGCATCACTGCCTGGGGCCAAAACACACGGTCAGACTGGGACAAACACTCACCGTGCATGACTGCCTGGGGCCCACCACACACGGTCAGACTGGGACAAACACTCACCGTGCATCACTGCCTGGGGCCCACCACACACGGCCAGACTGTGACTAATACTCACCGTGCATCACTGCCTGGGGCCACCACACACGGTCAGACTGAACAAACACTCACCGTGCATCACTGCCTGGGGCCACCACACACGGTCAGACTGGGGCAAACACTCACCGTGCATCACTGCCTGGAGCCACCTACACGGTCAGACTGGGACAAACACTCACCGTGCATCACTGCCTGGGGCCCACCACACACGGTCAGACTGGGACAAAGACTCACCATGCATCACTGCCTGGGGCCCACAACACACACGGTCAGACTGGGACAAACACTCACCGTGCATCACTGCCTGGGGCCACCACACACGGTCAGACTGGGACAAACACTCACCGTGCATCACTGCCTGGAGCCACCACACACGGTCAGACTGGGATAAACACTAACCGTGCATCACTGCCTGGGGCCCACCAAACACTGTCAGACTGGGACAAACACTCACCGTGCATCACTGCCTGGGGCCACTACACACTGTCAGATTGGCACAAACACTCATCGTGCATCACTGCCTCGGGTCAAAACACACAGTCAGACTGGGACAAACACTCACCGTGCATCACTGCCTGGGGCCCACCACACACGGTCAGACTGGGACAAACACTCACCGTGCATCACTGCCTGGGGCCCACCACACACGGTCAGACTGGGACAAACACACAACCTGCATCACTGCCTGGGGCCCACCACACACGGTCAGACAGGGACAAACACTCACTGTGCATCACTGCCTGGGGCCACCACACGCGGTCAGACTGAGACAAACACTCACCGTGTATCACTGCCTGGGGCCCACCACACACGGCCAGACTGTGACTAATACTCACCGTGCATCACTGCCTGGGGCCACCACACACGGCCAGACTGAGAAAAACACTCATTGTGCATCACTGCCTGGGGCCACCACACACGGCCAGACTGAGACAAACACTCACTGTGCATCACTGCCTGGGGCCACCACACAAGTTCAGACCAGAACAAACACTCACCGTGCATCACTGCCTGGGGCCCACCACACACGGCCAGACTGAGACAAACACTCACTGTGCATCACAGCCTGGGGCCCACCACACACGGCAAGACTGGGACAAATACTCACCGTGCATCCATGCCTGGAGCAGACCACGCATGGTCAGACTGAACAAACACACACCGTGCATCACTGCCTGGAGTCCACCACACACGGTTAGACTGGGACAAACACTCACTGTGCATCACTGCTTGTGGCACACCCCACACGGTCAGACTGAGACAAACACTCACCATGCATCACTGCCTGGAGCACACCACACACGGTCATACTGGGACAAACACTCACTGTGCATCCATGCCTGGAGCACACCACACATGGTCAGACTGAACAAACACTCACCGTGCATCACTGCCTGGGGTCCACCACACACGGTTAGACTGGGACAAACACTCACTGTGCATCACTGCTTGTGGCACACCCCACACGGTCAGACTGAGACAAACACTCATCGTGCATCCATTCCTGGGGCCACCACACACGATCAGACTGGGACAAACACTCTCCGTGCATCACTGCCTGGGGCCACTACACACGGTCAGACTGGGGCAAACACTCACAGTGAATCACTGCCTGGGGCCACCACACACGGTCAGACTGGGACAAACACTCTCTGTGCATCACTGCCTGGGGCCCACCACACACGGTCAGACTGGGACAAACACTCACCGTGCATCACTGCCTGGGGCCACTACACACTGTCAGATTGGCACAAACACTCATCGTGCATCACTGCCTCGGGCCAAAACACACAGTCAGACTGGGACAAACACTCACCGTGCATCACTGCCTGGGGCCCACCACACACGGTCAGACTGGGACAAACACTCACCGTGCATCACTGCCTGGGGCCCACCACACACGGTCAGACTGGGACAAACACACAACCTGCATCACTGCCTGGGGCCCACCACACACGGTCAGACAGGGACAAACACTCACTGTGCATCACTGCCTGGGGCTACCACACGCGGTCAGACTGAGACAAACACTCGCCGTGTATCACTGCCTGGGGCCACCACACACGGTCAGACTGAACAAACACTCACTGTGCATCACTGCCTGGGGCCCACCACACACGGCCAGACTGTGACTAATACTCACCGTGCATCACTGCCTGGGGCCACCACACACGGCCAGACTGAGAAAAACACTCATTGTGCATCACTACCTGGGGCCACCACACACGGCCAGACTGAGACAAACACTCACTGTGCATCACTGCCTGGGGCCACCACACAAGTTCAGACCAGAACAAACACTCACCGTGCATCACTGCCTGGGGCCCACCACACACGGTCAGACTGGGACAAACACTCACCGTGCATCACTGCCTGGAGCCACCACACACGGTCAGACTGGGATAAACACTCACCGTGCATCACTGCCTGGGGCCCACCACACACGGTCAGACTGGGACAAACACTCACCGTGCATCACTGCCTGGGGCCACTACACACGGTCAGATTGGCACAAACACTCATCGTGCATCACTGCCTGGAGCCCACCACACACGGTCAGACTGGGACAAACACTCACCGTGCATCACTGCCTGGGGCCACCACACACGGTCAGACTGTGACTAATACTCACCGTGCATCACTGCCTGAGGCCACCACACACGGTCAGACTGAACGAACACTCACCGTGCATCACTGCCTGGGGCCACCACACACAGTCAAACTGAACAAACACTCACCGTGCATCACTGCCTGGGGCCACCACTGTCGCAGGGTTTCTGTACTCACACAGAACTGTGCACAGAGGAGTGGAACCTCGGCAAATTAGGGTGTCCCAAAACTTACCTTAGCAACCAACTCACCCCTTACCGAGCTAGCTACAGTGTCTCATTGGACATATCAAACTTCCAATGTTTAGACAAACCAGAACATGAACTTACAGTACCTCACGGTACGTGGGACTCATGAACACTCTTTCGTTATATTATCATTACAAACCAGAACATGGAGTAAAGAAGACACATGTGCATTTGAAATGTTTATTTACTAATGCCGTCTTCTCAGGCGCAGTATCTTAGATAATACAAGTATACTTATTATCAGTAGCAAAATTATCAGCATAGTTACTAAGACATAAAAAGCGAATGGTGACAGCATGTTAACATGCTGTAATGAATAAGAGTTAACAACACTTATATCTCACCCTCCCTAACACATATATTATATTATTAGCTAAGAAGGTCTCTTTGGGTTGTTTTAGGGCGGGCCCATACCTTAGTGTCCTAGCATGAAGGAATCACATCAGCATACACCAGCTCTCTCTGCATGTGCACCGCATCAAGTCTGTTAACAATTCTCGTGCAAAGCAATATCAATCCCGCCTCAAGCCCAAGTTGGCAAAGGCTGCACTTGTGTTATGACTATGAAGGCGTGGAGATCAGACCTCATAACAATACCATATCGTGTTGCTCCTGAAACTTCAGCACTCTCCGTGCAGACATGGTTTATTAAACAAAACTGATATCAGAGCAATAACATATTATTCTCACATACACCACGGCAAACCACTAGGTTGAAAGCTAAGTCAACAATTAAGGGTCGTGTGCAGAAGTTGCAAGAAAGGAAAAATGGCGTTTAAATCTCAAATGTACCTATGCTAACTTAACACGATATAAGGATATATAGGAGCTATACAACACCCCCCCATGATCCGAGAACGGACTAAATAAGATAACAGAAGTGCCATCACATGAGAGCAGAATCCAACAATAAACGAGCATGAATAAAAATTCAATTATAAAAACTGATGCTAAAAAATAGCCCACAAGTATAATGTGGCTCAAGCCAATAGGCAAGCAAAAATAAAATGTCTTGACCAAAAGTCAATAAAATCAAGGAAATGCTATCAATCAGCATGTCAATTTGAGGCAGTGTTTATGATAAGACTGTATATGAAAAGTAAGCTGCAACAGCCTCCAGGAGGAAGTCACTGTCCTCATCCGAAAACAGTTCAGCCATCCAATTTAAAAGATGAAAGGAACATACGTGATCTCCCAGCACCGGATCCTCTATAACCATCAGAGGACAGCTCGGTGGGTTTTCAAGAAAACTTCGTTCCAAGAAATTCTGCGCTGCCGACAACACATCCCAGGGACCCATTAGTCCATGTGCCACTGCCAAGGCCATAATCCTTTCGTCAGAACAAACCAACTCGTGAGCAATGATAGGACTCATCAGTTGATCAAAATCGACGTCAGAAGAAATCGGTCCGCAGAGACACAAATCAATGGCCCAAAGGAAATCACAGGTCAGGCAGCGAAATACAGGCTGGACACAGGTGAAATAGGAGAACCGAAAAGATAATCCAAACGCCGTGCTTAGAGTCGCCAACGGCAGTGTGCCATAATAATCAAGCATGCGGTCGCGAAACCGCGTCAGTAGCAGTTGAGCGTGGTCTTGCACAGGAAGGGCATCCATATTTAAAAAGGCAGAAAACCACCAAAGCGCCAGCCGCTAATGCAAGTAAAAACGGGAACCCTCCAAATAAGGATGAAAAAATAGAATGGAAGAAGGCAGGGATGACTCCAAAAATCTTCTCAAAGGAAGTCACGAGACCCCCGCTAACAACTTTAAAAAAATGTGCTAGGCCCGTTGTGGAGGATGCGTTAAAGATAGAACGAACCATGGCTCCGAAATGCAAAGGCAAATCAGTATTTAAAAGAGCCTGAACCTCCGTACGGGTGTTAGCAATGTGAAGCACGAAAGTTTCACGGGCCGAGCTCAAGGCCACCTCTTTCTGGGACAATAGAGCTCTTATTCTAGCCATGCCGCTGAATTCTGCTCCCAAGGTCGGTATCTGTGGCCAAATGGAAGACTCCCTATGTTCACGTGTGGGAGGATAAAGAACATTTCTGCAGCAAATAACTCGCTCACTTACTGTTACTATGAAAGCTATACCTTTAATTAACCCACAACAGTTTTCATTATTGAGCATTAAATAACTACCATTCTCTAACAATTTAAACGTGGGGATGATAGCAGGAACTGGCGTGCCCTGTAAAACGCAAGCCATATTCGGTCGGTCCTTGTTACATGAACCGTGTAACTGTATGTGTCTGCACATTAAAGAATGATCTGGCGTCTCAGTACACTCATCCCCTGTTAGATAAACCTCCTGTTCATCCTTGAAACATCTGTATGTGTATGGGAGTGACCAGACCTCATGAAGAAAACCGCTACCTAAGGGTTCAAAACGACCTATTGGCACATATTTCATACAATTTGAAAACTTATATAAAGCAAAAGGCAGTGTTATTAAACCGTGGATAAGCCACGTAGCAGCAGTGGCTTCTGCCACAGAAAAAGGTAAAGATTCCAACCTTTCAATATGTAGCATAGAAAAGGAAGCATCACGCATTGAAAGCAAGCGTTGTTTGTCTGTCAAATTAAACGGTGCAACCAAAGAGGAAACGTTCATGTATCCCCAGGGAACTTTACCCATTTTCAGAGCCTGAAGTGTCCATGCAAACTGCATGATTGACCGTAATTGATTTTGACCATGATATAATACTGACACTTCATCATGCACAATATCAACAACAGACGACACAATATTATCTAATGTGTAAATTCTAGAGGAAAGCACGTTAATGCTATTGTCAACAACTGCAAGCACTTTCTCAAGATTCGCCTGATCAATAGCCCTAAGGCGTGAAGCAGCCTCAATCTGTGACAGTTTCCAAATTTCATTGTAAACCCCATATAACCACCTTTTCGACCTGCCACTAGCTGGGCCTTTAATGAAATCATTCAAATCCACGTCTGCATTCAGTTTGGAAAGGTGATACTTAACCGCAGGTAAAGTTGAATGTTTCAGCCAAGCTTGACACAACTTGCCCACAGAGTAAGAGGTGACAGTATGACTCAAATCAAACCGGGGATCAGATCTAACAGTCTTAAAACCGTCAGTTATATTTAAAAATCTTTTTTGGCAAGAATCAGCACTACGGTGCCAAAGCAGCCAACCCTTAGGATTCATACTGGAAATGTTAAAGGAGGAATTAAGAAGCAGAGCCTGTATATCTTTAATGGACAATTGAGTAAAATTACTCCAATCCTCATATAACTCCAACTCCGGGAAAGACGGGGTGTTTAACCTTTTAGATGTAGCCAATCCCAAGCATGTGGTCTGGGAAATGGTTTCATTTAAAAACAACATATGATTCGGGATGAGACATGCACGGTGCAAAGCCTCAGTGCCTCGTACCTGCCAGGACCTTGAACCCCAAACCGATTTAAGGTCTATTGTTTCCTTCCATAACTCATAGCCCCCAGTAACTAATTGATCTAGGAAGGCCTTCGAATACAACAATTTTGTATCGGTAAGTCTAACCTTGGACAGTGGCTGTTTGTGAAATTTAAAATAAAAGGACTCGGGATTGGACTGATTAAAGTCAGTGAAATAAGTATACTTTTTAAGAAACGTTTCTGAACTCCCTTGTGTAGGTGCCGGGCAATGTTCCCACTGAGTAAAATTAACAGCATCCCTTCGGGAAGATGTTTTGTGTAAGAAGTGATTGCCATAATGTTGGTAACAGAAAAATTCACCATAATTAGCAGATTCTAAATATAAATCCTCAGCATCAAAAGCAGCATAGTATTTCAAATCAGAAAACAAACTTTCCACAGCATTAACATCCCAATCATCAGAACGAATGTTTTGTTTCACCACATCCCCCATATTCACTCTCAGTACATTAGGAACATTAACGACTTCCGTTGGGCCATGAATCTGAAAACGAACTGCATCCCACGCGATTCCATCCAGAACAGGCCATGCTGTGATGTTAACCAAAGTCAAGTCTCTTTTTAATCTGTGTGTAGAATGTGAAGAGGAAAGTGGGGCCAAAGTTCCATTTAAGTGAGTAATGCAAGTTCTCTCCTCGACATAGTGTCCATTCATGATTCGAAAAAAATAAAACACAAAACCAATTGACATAAAAAGGTAAACCGAAAAAAGGACCAGCCAAATGTATGTCCAAGGAGGTATCAAAAAATGTTTTTTAAACAGGCTAGCATATACTGCAATTTGAGAGGGTTTTTTCGAGGCAAGGGAAGCAGAGTCAAATGAAAATCTGGATTCCGTGGCTAAACGAGCTTGCAGGTCAGGTATGGACAAATCAGTGGGGTATGTATAGTCCAACTCATCAACGTTAGTTCCGGGTAAATTATTTAATAATGGACTGGAAACAGCAGGTAATTCGATGGCCACTTCAGGTTCAATATTAGAAGCAGTGGGCATAACTGAATTTCTCACAATGGAAGGACAGGAAACAGCCGGTGTCATGCTAAGAAGAATCGGCCACTCTGTGTATCTTGACATTGTCAATTGAAATAAACCTGTTTTCCTTACGACCTGGAAGTGGTGGTAAAATGACTGTTCTTGTGCCCTTCACTCCAAGCACTGGGACTGGAGCTCGATAGGAGGGACCAAACTCTTTCTTGTTGTCGATCTTCTCTCGAACCAGTTCTCCAACCTGGGGTAGCCAGCCAACTACCGGGATCTGCAACGCATCATCCGAAGTTGAGGGCAAATGTTCCTTTGCAAGACTGTCTCTGGTCTTTTGTAGATTCTGTAAAACATTGCAATGTTCATCTGCGTCAAAGGAAGTGGCGCGAACCACAGAGTCTAGACCGTCAAGGTCAGGGACGTACATCTTGATGCCAAAGAGCATTGCGTATGGGGTCCGCCCACCCAGAGACCTTCTAGGGAGATTATTAAGAGCACGCTGCACGCCATAGAGGTGAGCCAGCCAGTTTCTGCCAGTGCCTATAACTCGGGCTGTCAAAGATTGCTTTAAATCACGGTTCATTCGTTCAACTACACTATTACCCTCAGGTCTGTAGGGTGACGAAAACTTGACTTGGACCCCCATCGAAGTCATGGCATCCTTATACGCCTTAGAGGCGAAAGCCGGACCCTGATCCGAATGGAAGGTACCACAGGCAAAAATCCCTATAAAGATACGCAAATCTCTAATGACAGTCCGTGAATCAGCGCTGCGATGTGGCCATACCCACACAAAGCGTGTGCATGAGTCAACTGCTACTAAGATGTACTTATATGCAGTATCAGATGAAAAAGGACCGCAGTGATCTAAATAAACACAGCCTAGCGGTTCATTAGAAATGTACAACTGAGTCTGTGGCGGACGCGTAGCAGTTGAAGGTTTAATCTGCTGGCATATGTCACAAAGAAGGACATAATCACGCGTCTGTTTGTACAGTCCCCGCCACCAGAAACGTAGTTGTAATTGCGTTACAGTGGCCGAGACGCCCGCATGCGCAGACGCCACACCTTCATGAGCCGCTGTAATCAAGTCTGCTCTGCGATCCGAGTTGGGAATCAGCCGTTCCCCAACATCAGGAATTGTCACAAAAGGAACCTTTTCGGGACTTAAGTGGTATTTATACTTCGAAGGGAATCCCGCAGGATGTTTACTTCCCTTCTCAGAGGCAGCAATCGCTGCCAAGATGTCGCTATCAATCTTGGTTTTAGACCTAGTAACTGCTGCAACTAAGTATGTAGATACTGCTGATTTCGCTGCTTCATCAGCAAGCGAGTTGCCAACAGCGTGTACTCCTACGCGCTGATGACCGAGAGTATGAATAACAAAAACGAGTGGCAACCTAGCCTTAAGCTCTGCCACTCGAACCCAGATCATTTAATGTTTTATTGTGCTACCCTTGGAATCATGAAAATCATTTTGAATCCAAAAGAACAAGTTTTCATTGTAAGACTGGACACAGTAGTAAGAATCACTTACAATTAGAGTAGTAACACTTGGATCTGCGTACTCTAACGCTAGTAATAGAGCACGAAGCTCTGCCAATTGTGCGGTGCAGTCGCCCAGGGGCAACGTGTGTACCTCCCTGGAAATGAACTCATCATTCAACATAGCACCGACCACAATGGCGCATGCGGAAACGTAGGCATGTTTAGAGCCATGCGCAACCTGCGCCGACCCATCAGTGTAAATGATGCAATGGAAGTCCTCCAAAGGTCGCATAGCCAGAGGAGCAGGATGAACGAATTCATACTGCAAGTACTCTTGCGACCGTAAGGAGGCGTCAAAAATAAACATGACATCCGTGGATGACAATGACGCAGCCCACTGAATCCACCGAGGGTGCAAAGCTTTTGAATTTGGTACTCTGGCTTTCGTGACTGCCTCCAAATGAGGACAGGGTGTTACCACTAGCATGCGTTTCCCCTGAGACAGTGCTCGTTCCTTAAGAATTGCCATCTGTACAGCAGTTAAAACCTTTTCCACTGTGGGAAACCGCAACTCAGCCGAAGTGTACAAGTGTGACTTGTAAGCAATAGGTACTGTGTCACCTTCATTAAAAGTGAGGTATGTGAAACCCACCGTCCCAGGAATTATTCTTATTACCAGGTTGGTGTGGTTATCACGAGTCAGTAAATATTTAGAAGCGAGCAGATCAGCCTGCAAGGATTGCAAAATGGCTGAATGCTCAGGCAGCCAGCATGATTTTGAGAAAGTTGGTTGTATCAAAGCATACAAAGGCTTGATACGCTGGGCATATTCCGGAATGTAAGTTCTGCCGAAATTCAAGAAACCCAGCAAAGACTGTAATTTTTTCAGTGTTGTAGGAGCGCGCAATTGTGCGCATTTCTCCAAGAAGTGAGGAGCCAAACCTCTACCTTCATTGTTCAGCTCATAGCCGAGGAACAACACCGTGTGTTCTGCAATGTGCGATTTTGCAAAATTAAATTTGTAACCCATATCAGCAAAGGTACAAATTATGGAATTCACTCGACACAGATGCATCCAAATCTCGTCGTCTGTGAGATAAATATCATCTACATAAGAACATGCATCTGGATCGATTCCCTCCAACAGAGTGACTATTCTGGAGGTGAAGACTCCAGGACTATTTTTGTAGCCCATTGGGAGTCTCCGGAAGCGTTTTTGCACCCCAGCGGACGTAAAACTTGTCCACTGGGAGCTAAAGTCATCCAGTCTGTGGGCATAAAAACCATTGGAAATGTCAAGCGTTGTCTTGAAACGCTTACGCACTAGACTATCCACTAGGGCAGAGCCGTGAGTATTCTGTACTGCACAGTTACGGCAATGCGAGTTCAAATGCCGGTAATCCAATACCAAACGATATGATCCGTCAGGTTTGGTCACAGTAAAAAGGGGATTATTCATTGGTGACACACACGTTTCAATAACTCCCTGATATTCCAATTGTTCAAGGATTTCTGCGACGGCTGCTTTAGCTTCACGCCGTATGGGATATTGAGGCTGAGGCTGCGGCTCGGACCGCAAAGGAATTTCGTGGCAAGGGGACAATTTGTCCCAACCACATTGGTTGCGGTAGAGAGCCGGTTACAAGAGCCCGAGCCCACTCTTCTGCAAAATGCTGCGCATGCTCAGTCGAGACAGTGTGCGCGAAACTGGGAAGGATCACCTCCTCCCCTCGCGGCGCTGCGAGCACAAAAGGTGGGGGCCAGTCAGCCTCGGAAAGCAAAATGTCGTACGTAGACGAAAGGTTCTCCCAAAACACCCCTCTGACAGTACGTTGTATGTCACCTTCAATTAACAGGACAATTTCAAAAAGTCTTTCAGGGGGAGCTAATCTCGTGTCGGCTGTTTCTATTACAACAAACACTTCAGTCGCTGTCACCCTCAGTAGCGGACGGAGCGCCTCTCTGACTATGGTAATCTCCGCCGCGCTGTCCAGCAAGGTCAGAGCCCACGTCAGATTCCGAAGCCGCGTTCTCACTATCTGTGGCATATCTATGCGCTGTTAAGGCTGCGACTTTCTTTTTCGCAAACTGCGGACGCTTAGGCGTAGAATCCTCCTGCTTCACTGCGCCGTCCGTCTGGCGGGACTGACCACGTCCTTGTTGGCCACCACGTCCACGTCCACCCCCTCCTCCTCCACCGGTCTTCGGGGCCGATGTTTCCTGAAAGGAACGAGGAGAGCGTTGATCAGAACCCTGAAATCGATCAGGTGATTTAATCATCGCGCGATCGCGCAAATCATAAACTTTTTCTGTCGGCGCAGGTGCGTGTACTGCAGGAAAAGAATCCTGAGTCTGTGTATTCTTCTTCCCCTGTGTCTGTTTCTTAGGCCAATTTTGTTTTTTGGACTTGGGCTGGACATCTGTCACTGCAGATTGTCCCTGAGGTTGTTTTTTCTCCTTTACTGGAAAATATTTCAGACCTCTACTTGTGCGGCCAATTGTCTTATAAGCGGCCACCACAATCTTTGCTAACTGGCGGGGTTTGTCGGCATCGGGCAGAGCAGCCAAAGCATTCGACACCTGAAAGTTAACTGCATCTCCTTTAACATTGGAGAGAATGAGATCACTTACAATCTCAAAAGAACCACACAGGCGCATACCCAATTCAACCGCTGCCTCTGGACCGTGATCATTCTGAACACGTCTAATGATTTCAGGCAGGGCAGTCATAGACGGGGTGCCGAAGCACCTTGTATAAACTGCCGCAAATGTTTTTCCCCAGCTTTCACAGTCAACAAGTTCAGGAGTTATATCCTTCGGTAGAGTAATCGTTAACATTCTATGTTTATCAGCAGGAGTAGAATTCGGAAAAACCGCCTCCAGTTGATCAAACTTCTCTGCTAGCCAGAATGGGAAGTCATCGTTGTCAACTGGACGCGCACCAAAAACCGAATTAACCATCACTGGATTGAGACGCATTCCGCCTCGATCCACGGGAGCGGCCGCACCCCCCTGGGGACCACCAGGAAGATGTCGACCGATGTATTGCACTAAAGCACGAATCACGGAAATGGAAACAACATGTAGCCTGCGAATTTCTGCTAGGGTACAAGCCCCGTGATTCGGGTGCGGGGTAAAGCCACCCAACGCAGGCCAATTCGTACCTGGAATTGAGAGCGGACCTAACGTCGCTGCGGACAAAGAGTGGGGGAGGGCGCCATCAAACCAAACTCGATGCTGCCAATGATCAATAGGTATTTCCAATGCCCTGTACGGCGTATACTCAGCCGGGACATCCGAGGCGGTGTAGGAGTGGAACAAACCAGAATTAGCGTCCACAGCCGGAAACGTAACCCAAGAGTAAAACAACTCGTAAGGAAACGCCGGATCTGCACATACCACGAAAATCACAGCCATCCCATCTACTGGGACCTGGTACGTCTGAAGATGGTTGCGTACCGCTACGCGACTATGCTGCGCAATAGCCACCGCCGCCATGACAACACTGGAAACAGGAAAACACAAAGAATACTTTGTAGCACAACTGGGTAGTAATTCAAAGAAACCGTTTAAGAAAGAATCAAGCTTGAATAAAGACCTATTTCAAAAAATAGGTAGGTTTCACCGACACCCCGTTTTCCGGAAACGGATGTGTGGGTTGTTAAGGCATGAACGATAAACTACTCGAGTGTCATGATATAAGACCACCGAAACCGTTGGGCGCCATGTCGCAGGGTTTCTGTACTCACACAGAACTGTGCACAGAGGAGTGGAACCTCGGCAAATTAGGGTGTCCCAAAACTTACCTTAGCAACCAACTCACCCCTTACCGAGCTAGCTACAGTGTCTCATTGGACATATCAAACTTCCAATGTTTAGACAAACCAGAACATGAACTTACAGTACCTCAGGGTACGTGGGACTCATGAACACTCTTTCGTTATATTATCATTACAAACCAGAACATGGAGTAAAGAAGACACATGTGCATTTGAAATGTTTATTTACTAATGCCGTCTTCTCAGGCGCAGTATCTTAGATAATACAAGTATACTTATTATCAGTAGCAAAATTATCAGCATAGTTACTAAGACATAAAAAGCGAATGGTGACAGCATGTTAACATGCTGTAATGAATAAGAGTTAACAACACTTATATCTCACCCTCCCTAACACATATATTATATTATTAGCTAAGAAGGTCTCTTTGGGTTGTTTTAGGGCGGGCCCATACCTTAGTGTCCTAGCATGAAGGAATCACATCAGCATACACCAGCTCTCTCTGCATGTGCACCGCATCAAGTCTGTTAACAATTCTCGTGCAAAGCAATATCAATCCCGCCTCAAGCCCAAGTTGGCAAAGGCTGCACTTGTGTTATGACTATGAAGGCGTGGAGATCAGACCTCATAACAATACCATATCGTGTTGCTCCTGAAACTTCAGCACTCTCCGTGCAGACATGGTTTATTAAACAAAACTGATATCAGAGCAATAACATATTATTCTCACATACACCACGGCAAACCACTAGGTTGAAAGCTAAGTCAACAATTAAGGGTCGTGTGCAGAAGTTGCAAGAAAGGAAAAATGGCGTTTAAATCTCAAATGTACCTATGCTAACTTAACACGATATAAGGATATATAGGAGCTATACAACACCACACACGGTCAGACTGGCACAAACACTCTCCGTGCATCACTGCCTGGGGCCAAAACACACGGTCAGACTGGGACAAACACTCACCGTGCATGACTGCCTGGGGCCCACCACACACGGTCAGACTGGGACAAACACTCACCGTGCATCACTGCCTGGGGCCCACCACACACGGCCAGACTGTGACTAATACTCACCGTGCATCACTGCCTGGGGCCACCACACACGGTCAGACTGAACAAACACTCACCGTGCATCACTGCCTGGGGCCACCACACACGGTCAGACTGAACAAACACTCACCGTGCATCACTGCCTGGGGCCACCACACACGGTCAGACTGGCACAAACACTCATCGTGCATCACTGCCTGAGGCCAAAACACACAGTCAGACTGGGACAAACACTCACCATGCATCACTGCCTGGGGCCCACCACACACGGTCAGACTGGGGCAAACACTCACCGTGCATCACTGCCTGGAGCCACCTACACGGTCAGACTGGGACAAACACTCACCGTGCATCACTGCCTGGGGCCCACCACACACAGTCAGACTGGGACAAACACTCACCGTGCATCACTGCCTGGGGCCCACAACACACACGGTCAGACTGGGACAAACACTCACCGTGCATCACTGCCTGGGGCCACCACACACGGTCAGACTGGGACAAACACTCACCGTGCATCACTGCCTGGAGCCACCACACACGGTCAGACTGGGATAAACACTAACCGTGCATCACTGCCTGGGGCCCACCACACACGGTCAGACTGGGACAAACACTCACCGTGCATCACTGCCTGGGGCCACTACACACTGTCAGATTGGCACAAACACTCATCGTGCATCACTGCCTCGGGCCAAAACACACAGTCAGACTGGGACAAACACTCACCGTGCATCACTGCCTGGGGCCCACCACACACGGTCAGACTGAGACAAACACTCACCGTGCATCACTGCCTGGGGCCCACCACACACGGTCAGACTGGGACAAACACACAACCTGCATCACTGCCTGGGGCCCACCACACACGGTCAGACAGGGACAAACACTCACTGTGCATCACTGCCTGGGGCCACCACACGCGGTCAGACTGAGACAAACACTCACCGTGTATCACTGCCTGGGGCCCACCACACACGGCCAGACTGTGACTAATACTCACCGTGCATCACTGCCTGGGGCCACCACACACGGCCAGACTGAGAAAAACACTCATTGTGCATCACTGCCTGGGGCCACCACACACGGCCAGACTGAGACAAACACTCACTGTGCATCACTGCCTGGGGCCACCACACAAGTTCAGACCAGAACAAACACTCACCGTGCATCACTGCCTGGGGCCCACCACACACGGCCAGACTGAGACAAACACTCACTGTGCATCACAGCCTAGGGGCCCACCACACACGGCAAGACTGGGACAAATACTCACTGTGCATCCATGCCTGGAGCACACCACACATGGTCAGACTGAACAAACACACACCGTGCATCACTGCCTGGAGTCCACCACACACGGTTAGACTGGGAAAAACACTCACTGTGCATCACTGCTTGTGGCACACCCCACACGGTCAGACTGAGACAAACACTCACCATGCATCACTGCCTGGAGCACACCACACACGGTCATACTGGGACAAACACTCACTGTGCATCCATGCCTGGAGCACACCACACATGGTCAGACTGAACAAACACTCACCGTGCATCACTGCCTGGGGTCCACCACACACGGTTAGACTGGGACAAACACTCACTGTGCATCACTGCTTGTGGCACACCCCACACGGTCAGACTGAGACAAACACTCATCGTGCATCCATTCCTGGGGCCACCACACACGATCAGACTGGGACAAACACTCTCCGTGCATCACTGCCTGGGGCCACTACACACGGTCAGACTGGGGCAAACACTCACAGTGAATCACTGCCTGGGGCCACCACACACGGTCAGACTGGGACAAACACTCTCTGTGCATCACTGCCTGGGGCCACCAAACACGGTCAGACTGGGGCAAACACTCACCGTGCATAACTGCCTCCGGCACATCACACACAGTGAGACTGGGACAAACACTCACAGTGCATTCCTGCCTCGAGCCACCACACACGGTCAGACTGGGGCAAACACTCACCGTGCATCACTGCCTGGAGCCACCACACGCGGTTAGACTGAGACTAACACTCACCGTGCATCACTGCCTGGGGCCACCACACTCGGTCAGACTGAACAAACACTCACTGTGCATCACTGCCTGGGGCCCACCACACACGGCCAGACTGTGACTAATACTCACTGTGCATCACTGCCTGGGGCCACCACATACAGCCAGACTGAGACAAACACTCATCGTGCATCACTGCCTGGGGCCACCACACACGGCCAGACTGAGACAAACACTCATCGTGCATCACTGCGTGGGGCCACCACACACGGCCAGACTGAGACAAACACTCACCGTGCATCACTGCCTGGGGCCCACCACACACGGTCAGACTGGGACAAACACTCACCGTGCATCACTGCCTGGAGCCACCACACACCGTCAGACTGGGGTAAACACTCACCGTGCATCACTGCCTGGGGCCCACCACACACGGTCAGACTGGGACAAACACACAACCTGCATCACTGCCTGGGGCCCACCACACACGGTCAGACAGGGACAAACACTCACTGTGCATCACTGCCTGGGGCCACCATACACGGTAAGGCTTGGACAAACACTCACTGTGCATCACTGCCTGAGGCCACCACACGCGGTCAGACTGAGACAAACACTCACCGTGCATCACTGCCTGGGGCCACCACACACGGTCAGACTGAACAAACGCTCACTGTGCATCACTGCCTGGGGCCCACCACACACGGCCAGACTGTGACTAATACTCACCGTGCATCACTGCCTGGGGCCACCACACACGGCCAGACTGAGACAAACACTCATCGTGCATCACTGCCTGAGGCCACCACACACGGCCAGACTGAGACAAACACTCATTCTGCATCACTGCCTGGGGCCACCACACACGGCCAGACTGAGACAAACACTCACTGTGCATCACTGCCTGGGGCCACCACACAAGTTCAGACCAGAACAAACACTCACCGTGCATCACTGCCTGGGGCCCACCACACACGGTCAGACTGGGACAAACACTCACCGTGCATCACTGCCTGGAGCCACCACACACGGTCAGACTGGGATAAACAGTCACCGTGCATCACTGCCTGGGGCCCACCACACACGGTCAGACTGGGACAAACACTCACCGTGCATCACTGCCTGGGGCCACTACACACGGTCAGATTGGCACAAACACTCATCGTGCATCACTGCCTCGGGCCAAAACACACGGTCAGACTGGTACAAACACTCACCGTGTATCACTGCCTGGGGCCCACCACACACAGTCAGACTGGGACAAACACTCACCGTGCATCACTGCCTGGGGCCCACCTTACACGGTCAGACTGGGACAAACACACAACCTGCATCACTGCCTGGGGCCCACCACACACGGTCAGACAGGGACAAACACTCACTGTGCATCACTGCCTGGAGCCACCACACGCGGTTAGACTGAGACTAACACTCACCGTGCATCACTGCCTGGGGCCACCACACACGGTCAGACTGAACAAACACTCACTGTGCATCACTGCCTGGGGCCCACCACACACGGCCAGACTGTGACTAATACTCACTGTGCATCACTGCCTGGGGCCACCACACACAGCCAGACTGAGACAAACACTCATCGTGCATCACTGCCTGGGGCCACCACACACGGCCAGACTGAGACAAACACTCATCGTGCATCACTGCCTGGGGCCACCACACACGGCCAGACTGAGACAAACACTCACTGTGCATCACTGCCTGGGGCCACCACACAAGTTCAGACCAGAACAAACACTCACCGTGCATCACTGCCTGGGGCCCACCACACACGGTCAGACTGGGACAAACACTCACCGTGCATCACTGCCTGGAGCCACCACACAAGGTCAGATTGGCACAAACACTCATCGTGCATCACTGCCTCGGGCCAAAACACACGGTCAGACTGGGACAAACACTCACCGTGCATCACTGCCTCGGGCCAAAACACACGGTCAGACTGGGACAAACACTCACCGTGTATCACTGCCTGGGGCCCACCACACACGGTCAGACTGGGACAAACACTCACCGTGCATCACTGCCTGGGGCCCACCACACACGGTCAGACTGGGACAAACACACAACCTGCATCACTGCCTGGGGCCACCACACAAGTTCAGACCAGAACAAACACTCACCGTGCATCACTGCCTGGGGCCACCACACACGGTAAGGCTTGGACAAACACTCACTGTGCATCACTGCCTGAGGCCACCACACGCGGTCAGACTGAGACAAACACTCACCGTGCATCACTGCCTGGGGCCACCACACACGGTCAGACTGAACAAACGCTCACTGTGCATCACTGCCTGGGGCCCACCACACACGGCCAGACTGTGACTAATACTCACCGTGCATCACTGCCTGGGGCCACCACACACGGCCAGACTGAGACAAACACTCATCGTGCATCACTGCCTGAGGCCACCACACACGGCCAGACTGAGACAAAAACTCATTCTGCATCACTGCCTGGGGCCACCACACACGGACAGACTGAGACAAACACTCACTGTGCATCACTGCCTGGGGCCACCACACAAGTTCAGACCAGAACAAACACTCACCGTGCATCACTGCCTGGGGCCCACCACACACGGTCAGACTGGGACAAACACTCACCGTGCATCACTGCCTGGAGCCACCACACACGGTCAGACTGGGATAAACACTCACCGTGCATCACTGCCTGGGGCCCACCACACACGGTCAGACTGGGACAAACACTCACCGTGCATCACTGCCTGGGGCCACTACACACGGTCAGATTGGCACAAACACTCATCGTGCATCACTGCCTCGGGCCAAAACACACGGTCAGACTGGTACAAACACTCACCGTGTATCACTGCCTGGGGCCCACCACACACGGTCAGACTGGGACAAACACTCACCGTGCATCACTGCCTGGGGCCCACCTTACACGGTCAGACTGGGACAAACACACAACCTGCATCACTGCCTGGGGCCCACCACACACGGTCAGACAGGGACAAACACTCACTGTGCATCACTGCCTGGGGCCACCACACGCGGTCAGACTGAGACAAACACTCACCGTGCATCCCTGCCTGGGGCCACCACACACGGTCAGACTGAACAAACACTCACTGTGCATCACTGCCTGGGGCCCACCACACACGGCCAGACTGTGACTAATACTCACCGTGCATCACTGCCTGGGGCCACCACACACGGCCAGACTGAGACAAACACTCATCGTGCATCACTGCCTGAGGCCACCACACACGGCCAGACTGAGACAAACACTCATTGTGCATCACTGCCTGGGGCCACCACACACGGCCAGACTGAGACAAACACTCACTGTGCATCACTGCCTGGGGCCACCACACAAGTTCAGACCAGAACAAACACTCACCGTGCATCACTGCCTGGGGCCCACCACACACGGTCAGACTGGGACAAACACTCACCGTGCATCACTGCCTGGAGCCACCACACAAGGTCAGATTGGCACAAACACTCATCGTGCATCACTGCCTCGGGCCAAAACACACGGTCAGACTGGGACAAACACTCACCGTGCATCACTGCCTCGGGCCAAAACACACGGTCAGACTGGGACAAACACTCACCGTGAATCACTGCCTGGGGCCCACCACACACGGTCAGACTGGGACAAACACTCACCGTGCATCACTGCCTGGGGCCCACCACACACCGTCAGACTGAACAAACACTCATTGTGCATCACTGCCTGGGGCCACCACACACGGCCAGACTGAGACAAACACTCACTGTGCATCACTGCCTGGGGCCACCACACAAGTTCAGACCAGAACAAACACTCACCGTGCATCACTGCCTGGGGCCCACCACACACGGTCAGACTGGGACAAACACTCACCGTGCATCACTGCCTGGAGCCACCACACAAGGTCAGATTGGCACAAACACTCATCGTGCATCACTGCCTCGGGGCAAAACACACGGTCAGACTGGGACAAACACTCACCGTGCATCACTGCCTGGGGCCCACCACACACGGTCAGACTGGGACAAACACTCACCGTGCATCACTGCCTGGGGCCACCACACACGGTCAGACTGTGACTAATACTCACCGTGCATCACTGCCTGGGGCCACCACACACGGTCAGACTGAACGAACACTCACCGTGCATCACTGCCTGGGGCCACCACACACAGTCAAACTGAACAAACACTAAACCGTGCATCACTGCCTAGGGCCACCACACACGGTCAGACTGGCACAAACACTCATCGTGCATCACTGCCTGGGGCCCACCACACACGGCCAGACTGAGACAAACACTCATCGTGCATCACTGCCTGGGGCCACCACACACGGTCAGACTGGGACAAACATTCACCGTGCATCACTGCCTTGAGCCACCCTACACGGTCAGACTGGGATAAACACTCACCGTGCATTACTGCCTGGGGCCACCACACACGGTCAGACTGAACAAACACTCATCGTGCATCACTGCCTGGGCCCACCACACACGGTCAGACTGGGACAAACACTCACCGTGCATCACTGCCTGGGGCCCACCACACACGGTCAGACTGGGACAAACACTCACCGTGCATCACTGCCTGGGGCCCACCACACACGGCCAGACTGTGACTAATACTCACCGTGCATCACTGCCTGGGGCCACCACACACGGTCAGACTGAACAAACACTCACCGTGCATCACTGCCTGGGGCCACCACACACGGTCAGACTGAACAAACACTCACCGTGCATCACTGCCTGGGGCCACCACACACGGTCAGACTGGCACAAACACTCATCGTGCATCACTGCCTGGGGCCAAAACACACAGTCAGACTGGGACAAACACTCACCGTGCATCACTGCCTGGGGCCCACCACACACGGTCAGACTGGGGCAAACACTCACCGTGCATCACTGCCTGGAGGCACCATACACGGTCAGACTGGGACAAACACTCACCGTGCATCACTGCCTGGGGCCCACCACACACGGTCAGACTGGGACAAACACTCACCGTGCATCACTGCCTGGGGCCCACCACACACGGTCAGACTGGGACAAACACTCACCGTGCATCACTGCCTGGGGCCACCACACACGGTCAGACTGTGACTAATACTCACCGTGCATCACTGCCTGGGGCCCACCACACACGGCCGGACTGTGACTAATACTCACCGTGCATCACTGCCTGGGGTCACCACACACGGTCAGACTGAAAAAACACTCACCGTGCATCACTGCCTGGGGCCACCACACACAGTCAGACTGAACAAACACTCACCGTGCATCACTGCCTGGGGCCACCACACACGGTCAGACTGAACAAACACTCACCGTGCATCACTGCCTGGGGCCACCACACAAGGTCAGACTGGCACAAACACTCATCGTGCGTCACTGCCTGGGGCCACCACACATGGCCAGACTGGGACAAATATTCACCATGCATCACAGCCTAGGGCCACCACACACGGTCAGACTGAAACAAACACTCATCGTGCATCCTTCCTGGGGCCACCACACACGATCAGACTGGGACAAACACTCTCCGTGCATCACTGCCTGGGGACACTACACACGGTCAGACTTGGAAAAACACTCACCGTGCATCACTGCCTGGGGCCACCACACACGGTCAGACTGGCACAAACACTCATCGTGCGTCACTGCATGGGGCCACTACACACGGTCAGACTGGGACAAACACTCACCGTGCATCACTGCCTGGGGCCACTACACACGGCCAGACTGGGACAAATATTCACCGTGCATCACAGCCTGGGGCCACTACACACGGTCAGACTGGGGCAAACACTCACCGTGCATAACTGCCTCCGGCACATCACACACAGTGAGACTGGGACAAACACTCACCGTGCATTCCTGCCTGGAGCCACCACACACGGTCAGACTGGGGCAAACACTCACCGTGCATCACTGCCTGGAGCCACCACACACGGTCAGACTGGGACAAACACTCACTGTGAATCACTGCCTTGGGCCACCAAACACGGTCAGACTGGGACAAACACAGAACCTGCATCACTGCCTGGGGCCCACCACACACGGTCAGACTGGGGCAAACACTCACTGTGCATCACTGCCTGGGGCCCACCACACCCAATCAGACTGGGACAAACACTCACCGTGCATCACTGCCTCAGGACAGACCACACACGGTCCGACTGGGACAAACACACAACCTGCATCACTGCCTGGGGTCCACCACACACAGTCAGACTGGGGCAAACACTCACTGTGCATCACTGCCTGGGGCCCACCACACACCGTCAGACTGAACAAACACTCACCGTGCATCACTGCCTGGGGCCACCACACATGGTCAGACTGGGACAAACACTCACCGTGCATCACTGCCTCCGGCCCACCACACATGGTCAGACTGGGACAAACACTCACCGTGCATAACTGCCTCCGGCACATCACACACAGTGAGACTGGGACAAACACTCACCGTGCATTCCTGCCTGGAGCCACCACACACGGTCAGACTGGTGCAAACACTCACCGTGCATCACTACCTGGAGCCACCACACACGGTCAGATTGGGGCAAACACTCACCGTGCATCACTGCCTGGAGCCACCACACATGGTCAGACTGGGACAAACACTCACTGTGCATCACTGCCTCTGGCACACTACACACAGTCAGACTGGGACAAACACTCACCGTGCATCACTGCCTCCGGCACACCACACACAGTGAGACTGGGACAAACACTGTGCATCACTGCCTGGGGCCCACCACACACGGTTAGACTGGGACAAACACTCACCGTGCATCACTGCCTCCGGCACACCACACACAGTCAGACTGGAACAAACACTGTGCATCACTGCCTGGAGCCCACCACACACGGTTAGACTGGGACAAACACTCACTGGGCATCACTGCCGGGGGGCCACCAAACACAGTCAGACTGAGAAAAACACTCACTGTGCATCACAGCCTGGGGCCAACCACACACGGCCAGACTGGGACAAACACTCACCGTGCATCCATGCCTGGAGCACACCACACATGGTCAGACTGAACAAACACTCACCGTGCATCACTGCCTGGGGTCCACCACACACGGTTAGACTGGGACAAACACTCACTGGGCATCACTGCCTGGGGCCCACCACACCCAATCAGACTGGGACAAACACTCACCGTGCATCACTGCCTCAGGACACACCACACACGGTCAGACTGGGACAAACACACAACCTGCATCACTGCCTGGGGCCCACCACACATAGTCAGACTGGGGCAAACACTCACTGTGCATCACTGCCTGGGGCCCACCACACAGCGTCAGACTGAACAAACACTCACCATGCATCACTGCCTCAGGACACACCACACACGGTCAGACTGGGACGAACACACAACCTGCATCACTGCCTGGGGCCCACCACACACGGTCAGACAGGGACAAACACTCACTGTGCATCACTGCCTGGGGCCCACCACACACCGTCAGACTGAACAAACACTCACCGTGCATCACTGCCTGGGGCCACCACACATGGTCAGACTGGGACAAACACTCACCGTGCATCACTGCCTCTGGCCCACCACACATGGTCAGACTGGGACAAGCACTCACCGTGCATAACTGCCTCCGGCACATCACACACAGTGAGACTGGGACAAACACTCACCGTGCATTCCTGCCTGGAGCCACCACACACGGTCAGACTGGGACAAACACTCACCGTGCATCACTACCTGGAGCCACCACACACGGTCAGACTGGGGCAAACACTCACCGTGCATCACTGCCTGGAGCCACCACACACGGTCAGACTGGGGCAAACACTCACCGTGCATCACTACCTGGAGCCACCACACACGGTCAGACTGGGGCAAACACTCACCGTGCATCACTACCTGGAGCCACCACACAAGGTCAGACTGGGACAAACACTCACCATGCATCACTGCCTCCGGCACACTACACACAGTCAGACTGGGACAAACACTCACCGTGCATCACTGCCTCCGGCACACCACACAGAGTCAGACTGGAACAAACACTGTGCATCACTGCCTGGAGCCCACCACACACGGTTAGACTGGGACAAACACTCACCGTGCATCACTGCCTCCGGCACACCACACACAGTCAGACTGGGACAAACACTGTGCATCACTGCCTGGGGCCCACCACACACTGTCACACTGACACAAACACTGTTCATCACTGCCTGGGCCCACCACACACGGCCAGACTGAGACAAACACTCACCGTGCGTCACTGCATTGGGCCAACGCACACATGGTCAGACTGGGATAAACACCCACAGTACATCACTGCCTGGGGCCACCACAACACACGGTGAGACTGGGACAAAGACACCTTGTGCGTCACTGCTTGAGGCCCACCTCACACGGTCAGACTGGGACAAACACTCACTGGGCATCACTGCCGGGAGGCCACCACACACAGTCAGACTGGGACAAACACTCACTGTGCATCACTGCCTGGGGCACATCACACATGGTCAGACTGGGACAAACAGTCACCGTGCGTCACTGCGTGGGGCCACCACACACTGTCAGACTGACACAAACACTGTTCATCACTGCCTGGGCCCACCACACATGGCCAGACTGAGACAAACACTCACCGTGCGTCACTGCATGGGGCCCACGCACACATGGTCAGACTGGGACAAATACCACCTGTGCATCACTGCCGGGAGCCACCACACACTGTCAGACTGGGAGAAACACCCACCGTACATCACTGCCTGGGGCCACCACAACACACGGTGAGACTGGGACAAAGACACCTTGTGCGTCACTGCTTGAGCCCCACCTCACACGGTCAGACTGGGACAAACACTCACTGGGCATCCATACCTGGAGCACACCACACACAGTCAGACTGGGACAAACACCACCAGTGCACCACTGCCGGGGCCCCACCACACACGACCAGACGGGGACAAACACTCACCATGCATCCATGCCTGGAGCACACCAAACACGGTAAGACTGAACAAACACAGTGCATCACTGCCTGGGGCCCACCACACACAGTCAGACTGGGACAAACACTCACTGGGCATCACTGCCGGGGGCACATCACACATGGTCAGACTGGGGCAAACAGTCACCGTGCATCACTGCCGGGGGCCAACCACACACAGTCAGACTGGGACAAACACTCACTGGGCATCACTGCCGGGGGGGGCACCAAACACAGTCAGACTGAGACAAACACTCACTGTGCATCACAGCCTGGGGCCCACCACACACGGCCAGACTGGGACAAATACTCACCGTGCATCCATGCCTGGAGCACACCACACATGGTCAGACTGAACAAACACTCACTGTGCATCACTGCCTGGGGTCCACCACACACGGTTAGACTGGGACAAACACTCACTGTGCATCACTGCTTGTGGCACACCCCACACGGTCAGACTGAGACAAACACTAACCATGCATCACTGCCTGGAGCATACCACACACGTTCATACTGGGACAAACACTCACCGTGTATCCATGCCTGGAGCACACCACACATGGTCAGACTGAACAAACACTCACCGTGCATCACTGCCTGGGGTCCACCACACACGGTTAGACTGGGACAAACACTCACTGTGCATCACTGCTTGTGGCACACCCCACACGCTCAGACTGAGACAAACACTCACCGTGCATCACTGCCTGGGGCCCACCACACACGGTCAGACTGGGACAAACACTTACCGTGCATCACTGCCTGGGGTCCACCACACACGGTCAGACTGAGACAAACACTCACCATGCATCCCTGCCTCAGGACACACCACGCACGGTCAGACTGAAACAAACACTCACCGTGCATAACTGCCTCCGGCATACCACACACGGACAGACAGGGACAAACAGTCACCGTGCATCACTGCCTGGGGCCCACCACACCCAATCAGACTGGGACAAACACTCACCGTGCATCACTGCCTCAGGACACACCACACACGGTCAGACTGGGACAAACACACAACCTGCATCTCTGCCTGGGGCCCACCACACACGGTCAGACTGGGACAAACACTCACCGTGCATCACTGCCTGGGGCCCACCACACACGGTCAGACTGGGGCAAACACTCACTGTGCATCACTGCCTGGGGCCCACCACACCCAATCAGACTGGGACAAACACTCACCGTGCATCACTGCCTCAGGACACACCACAAACGGTCAGACTGGGACAAACACACAACCTGCATCACTGCCTGGGGCCCACCACACACAGTCAGACTGGGGCAAACACTCACTGTGTATCACTGCCTGGGGCCCACCACACAGCGTCAGACTGAACAAACACTCACCGTGCATCACTGCCTCAGGACACACCACACACGGTCAGACTGGGACAAACACACAACCTGTATCACTGCCTGGGGCCCTCCACACACGGTCAGACAGGGACAAACACTCACTGTGCATCACTGCCTGGGGCCCACCACACACCGTCAGACTGAACAAACACTCACCGTGCATGACTGCCTGGGGCCACCACACATGGTCAGACTGGGACAAACACTCACCCTGCATCACTGCCTCCGGCCCACCACACATGGTCAGACTGGGACAAACACTCACCGTGCATTACTGCCTGGGCCCACCACACAAGGTCAGACTGGGACAAACACTCACTGTACATCACTGCCTGGGGCCCACCACACACGGTCAGACTGGGATAAACACTCACCGTGCATTGCTGCCTGGGGCCACCACACAGGGCCAGACTGAGACAAACACTCACCATGCATCACTGCCTGGGGCCACCACACACGGCCAGACTGGAACAAGCACTCACCGTGCATCACTGCCTGGGGCCCACCACACACAGTCAGACTGGGACAAACACTCACCGTGCATCACTGCCTCCGGCCCACCACACACGGTCAGACTGGGGCAAACACTCACCGTACATCACTGTCAGGGGCCACCACACACGGCCAGACTGGAACAAACACTCACCGTGCATCACTGTCTGGGGCCACCACACATGGTCAGACTGGGATAAACACTCACCGTGCATTACTGCCTGGGGCCACCACACACGGCCAGACTGGGGCTAACACTCACCTTGCATCACTGCCTGGGGCCACCACACACGGCCAACTGGAAGAAACACTCACCAGAGCGTCACTGCCTGGGGCCTACAACAAAGAGTCAGACTGAGACAAACACTCATCATGCATCACTGACTGGGGCCACCACACACGGTCAGACTGATCAAACACTGTGCATCACTGCCTGAAGCCCACCACACATGAAAAGACTGAGACAAACACTCACTGTGCATAACTGCCTCCGGCACACCACACACGGTCAGACTGGGACAAACACTCACCGTGCGTCACTGCCTGGGGCCACCACACACGGTCAGACTGGGACAAACACCACCTGTGCATCACTGCCTGGGGCCACCACACACTCTCAGATTCAGACAACCACTACTTGTGCATCACTGCCTCTGGCACATCACACACGGTGAGACTGGGACACCTTGCATCCATACCTGGAGCACACCACACACAGTCAGATTGGGACAAACACCACCAGGGCACACCACACATGGTCAGACTGGAGCAAACACTCACTGTGCATCCATGCCTGGACCACACCACACAAGGTCAGACTGAAAAAACACTGTGCATCACTGCCTGAAGCCCACCACACACGGTCAGACTGGGACAAACACTCACCGTGCGTCACTGCCTGAGGCACACGCACACACGGTCAGACTGGGACAAACACCACCTGTGCATCTCTTAGAAACTCTAGATGGCAGTGGTATACTACAGCCAGCACTTCTGTAAATGTTTGTCTCAAAGATTCATAGCAATAAAGGATATTCTCCAGTGTGCTCAATGTCAAAAAACTGTGCCATCCACAATGTTAAATTGTATGTAGAAACACCACATACAAACAGTACAACATTTGTTTTGAGTTGTCAGAGCACAACCTCCGACAAGTTATGAAAATGACTAAAGCGAGTCAGCAATTATATAAGCATTACAAATACAACTCCAATGTTAAGTGCAGTCAAAATCTTTTATTCTTAAATCTTCGTCAATGTTGACCCATAGTGACAGAAACAAACACAGCCGATACGTGTTTCGTCTTGAGACGACTTTTTCAAGGCTAGGAATAATGTTTGGCGTCAAGACTTGTGGCGCAACAACGCTTCCTGAATGATTATATAAGGAACATACGTTGGCCCAGGCTCTATATAGTGCAAGCAGAAAACTTCCACATTCAGGTATAGACCGTGGCATTCAAAAAACGTCCTAATGATGAAAAGTCCTTGGCAGCTTAGCAGATGTCAAACACCCAGTTAGTCTGACAAAAATGAAGCCAGCAGCCTGGTTAGTATCAATTCAATCCTCTTCGAATACAATAGACATCGCATGTGCGGTCAGACGTGTAAGTAAATGTGTTCGTCAATAGTGAACTTGATAAAGGGTAGGGTAACTTCACGAACTTTCCACTTGATAAAGGTTTGTCCCAAGCGCTCCTGGGTATGAGTAGCCCGTACGGGAACGTATCCTCGAAGTATCAAAATCCCGGATTCTGATACTTCGAGGATACGTTCCCGTAAGCTCACTCATTTCCATGGTCTCTGCAGTTCTGCACACTTCTACTCACAACTGACTATATAAAGGAGAACTTCTCCATTGTTCTCTATGAGGGCTGTAAGAAATTGGGGTTTTGATTGAGGTGGGTGAAAAGCATTCTCAAGCAACAACCACAATTCCTGTCAGGGTGAATCACAAGAGTAACAAAATGAACCTGTGCTTAACCCTGTGGTTGCTTGGCAAAAAAGCAGTCAGGCTTAATTTAGAGGCACTGTTTTAAGTGTTTGTAGCACACAAACAGTAGTAAAGTGAATACACAACACAAGAGATAGTCCACACCAATTTTAAAAAAAAGTAAATTTTCATAAATAAAATGAGACCACAATAACAAAAATGTGCAAAACCATAGATAATCAATTTTATAGGGTTAAGTGTAAATATCTCCAAAAACGGAATGCTCTAACTGTTAGTATCTGGTCACACTAGACGAGGGCAAAGTCACAGGTTCAGCTGGCCACAACGGGGTGCGGCCCGGATACAGGTTAGTCCTACTGGAAAAGATACTTTTAAAGTCTGGCGAACAGAGTTCAATCCTCCAAATGATGCCAGCCAAGGGTCCCAGGTCAGGACCTGGGGAGGTACCACATGTGGATCAGGAACTCACTCCAGCAGAGGCCAGCAAGGCTCAGGAAGGTTAAATTGTATGTCTAGGTATGTCCCGATGCAGGGCCAGTTGCAGCGGTTCAACTGGGCAGTTGCAGCAGTTCAGCTGGGCAGTGGTGTAATACTTTACAAAGAGTTAAAATGTCTCTGGCAAAGAGACCCTTTGCGGGGCCCAGTGGAAATTTCAGCCCCCTCTCCCAATGAAGAGCACGACCCGATGATGGAGCATGCCAATTTGCTGGGTACGGTCTGCGCATCCTAAAAATTATGCCTCAAGTGACGTGTATGATCCACCTACCATAATGTAGTCTATTTGGACCAATGGAACTGCCAGTCTCCTATGCCAAGAATTACCCCTAATAAGCTGCAGCCAGCTTGTTACCATGGGTGCACCTGTAAGTCAAGAAAACAGTATGCCAGGGCCAGCAGCAGACTCCGCAACCTCCAGACAATACAGAACACCGCCGCCAGACTCATTCTCGGCATCCCCTGACACGAACCCATCAACCAACACTTTCAAAATCCTCACTCACGCCTACAAATGCCTACACAACAACGGACCCAAATACCTCAACGACAGAATCAACTTCCACGTACCCAAAAGAAGCCTCGCTCCTCCAACCTCGATCTTGCCGAAACCCCGCGCATCCACAGAGCCAGAGCAGGCGGAAGATCCTTCTCCCACATCGCAGCCAAGCCCTGGAACAAGCTACCTGCAGACATTAGACACGCCCCCTCCCTGAACACCTTCAGGAAGACCCTCAAGACCTGGCTCTTTGGCTAAACAGATCTGCGGAACCCCCCCCCCCCCCCCTCCCTCAGCGCCTTGAGACCCTCATGGGCTAGTAGCGCACTTACAATTCACTGATTGATTGATTGAAGCATAACAAACACTCACACTCTCACACGCTTACACATTGTCACTGGCCTACTCACATGCTTTTATTGTATCGCTTACTGTCTCAAACTGGTTCACTCACTTGTTCACAGGCTCATGCACATGCTCCCGGTGAGGCAATGGGTTCTACCCATCAAATTCACCCAGAATTTTTGCTTTGTGATCACCTGTTTTTTTACCTTTTTACTGTGGGGGAGCTATGGTAAATGGACTGCATGTGCTTACCGCCAGTGTCCACCTTTAAGATGAGGCTGCAGCGATACAACAAGGGGCACTTGGCTAGTTATATGTGAGTACATGTACACACGTCAGGGCTGCACATGGGAGATCCCTGTCGGGCTCAGCCCGGTAACTGCACACAGGTAGCCTGGCGCAGAGGGAACTCTGCAGGATTGGATGTTGACCTGAGATAGGCCTCATAATGTTAGTGTACACTAATAGGGAAAGTCAGTGTGGCCTACTGTCTTGTCTGCAGTAGCACTCCATTATACACATTTGGGGAAGACTGCCTTAGAGTGCATTTTTCCTTTGGTCTAGAGAGACCAGTGACGTATCGAACTGGGGTGGAATCTGTATTCCAAGCCCATATATAAGTGTTCCAAAAAGATATGTGTACAGCTTATAGGTCATCTAGGATTATCATATTTTTCTGGCTCTGCTCAAGATCAGAACCTAGGCCTTTTATCACTCTGCTGTTCCAACTTAATTACATTTCTCTCCAGCAGCAGGAACAAAGGCCATCCCACACAAATGGAGCATTTAACAGTGCTTGACTCAGCTCCTGAGGAGGAAATGGGTGGGGATGCAGGATCTTCCTCATTCAATCAGTTATCTGGCACACTGTACCAGGGATGGGCAGCCCAAGCCCACTGAACAGAGGTGGAAACCCAGACAACTAGAGACAACCCAGTAGGGGGCTTCCCTTTGAAGTTTTAGTGGAAAAGGCCCTGGCACTAATGTCTGCAAGGGTCGGAGTTGAGGCCCCCAGAGGAGATGTGGCCAGTCTCTCCTGGGGGATGCCATTTTGGATTGTGCCAGCATGCTGTTAAGGAAGATTGGGACAGGAGCAGAGAGGTGCTGTGGCACCCCAGGATAGGACAGAGGTGCCTCGCTCCTGGAACTTCCACCCCCACTTAAAAGGTCTTGTGCAAGGGGGAGAGTTATCTCTTGGCTGTGATTCTCGCCTGGAGACTGGAGGCTGCAGCCATGGACAAGTGGAAGGAAGAGCCCCCTGATATTGATCTGGACCAAGGACTCTGACTACATTTTCCCCCAGGACCAGTGGGGCTCTCCCCAGGAACAGGGAAGCTGGACCCGTTACCCCCTAAGGACTAGTTGGGGACAAAAAACTGTACTTCTACACCAAAGGAAGAGAGAAGCCTGAAAGTGGGAATAGGGAGAAAGGCTGGTGCAGAGAACCAGGGGAACCAGCTCCTTGAAAAGTTCATTGCCAGGAAGACTAGGGAAAGGGCTCCAGGTGGCTAGGGCTCGCCACCAGGAACACAATGAGGCAAAGATAGAGCAAAATGTCCCAACAGAACCTGAGATATCAGCGGGAGGAAGACATGACTTTGACCGCGTCTTGAGGTTGGAGCATGTGGAGCTCTGCTGCTGGAGTGATTCATGCCCCCGGGGTGGGCTAGGGCCTGAGATCTGAGGAGGCCTGGCCGGTTTATGAAATGGGGGCCCGGGACCCCCAACTCCGGGCCCCCAATGACCATGACAACGGAAGAGCACTGTCAAGCTTCCCCCGAAGGAGAAAGGAAAAGAGGCGGGCCCGGGATCCCAACTCCAGGCCCTGACAAGGAGGAGGAGGAAGGGAAAGTGCTGCTACCCATTTCCATGGCTGGGGGGTGGAGGAGGCTGCCAAAAGAGGCTGCACCCTGCCCACAGGAGCAGGTAGGAAAGGATAGACCGCCAACTCCTGCGGCCGCATAGAGGAGTGTGGGACGTGCAGGGAACCAGCCGGGGGCAGCCAGAGGTGGGCTTCCCAGGCTGCCCCCCAACAAAGGAGGCGGGGATGCTCGAGTGGGACAGAGCACCCCCCAACATAGAAAGAAAATGCATGTGCCTCAGCTTCAACAAAGAGAGCCGCAAGGGCGCTAATAAAATATGCATGCTCTCCAGGAGGAGTGCTCCATAATGCCCTGCGTGGCCGGAAACTCACAAAGCAATTTCTGCTGCTTGTGGTGGATCTAGGATGGTGGGGTCACCACCATGACAAAGAAAGCCCCGTGAACCTGCAGAAGTGCGGCACCTCCCCCAATGAGACAAAAAGAGCGTTTGCACATAGTACTAATTACTAGGGGTGGGCGTAATTTGCATAATTGCGTTACGCAAATCTCCACGAAGCGGTAAAAACCTCTGCGATCGCGCAGAAATTCTGCGAAAACGTGGAATTGCTTGTTCCCAATTCTTTTTTCCTGTTTGCAATCGCTGTTTGTGTGCTCGGGGAGAAATATCTCGCGAACACGCATTTGAGAACGCGAACAAGCCAGAAATTTCGCGAAGTTGCGGAAAACAGACTTTTGGGCAAATTTGCGTTCTTCGCGGAACGTGAAATTACCCAAATTCCGCGAGCGGAATGAAATTTACCGCCCAGGCATAGTAATTACTAGCCCTAAGTTTGTAGGGTCTAAAAAAGAAGGATCAACACAGGATTTTCCTTGTTTCAAGTACTCTCCAGTCTGTGAGGTTCCGTGGTTTTCGGGACCGGACTCCATTTTGTTTACGTTGTTCGTGACGCCATTTTGTGTTGCCCTCACGTAGGCCATAGGGGTAAACGAACGAACGAAGTTGCATGGGCCTCGTTGTTCATGTAAGCATTTTACGTGGGCCTTTTTTTCGACTTGCGAGTGAACTGCAAGATGCTGACCCCGTCACCTGAAACTGACCCTTACATGAAACCAGTTTCTTTAGCTGATCGTTGTCTGGTATTGCTAATCAATGTTCAGGATATCGTTAACTTTTAGTTTCTTGCACATATCTTATCCTACTCAACATCTGAATTGTTTCTTTTCTTTACGACTTTTCATTACATGGGTAGTGCTTTCAATTATGGGTTTTTCCGGGTTGTGGTAATCGAATTTGGGACAGTCCTAATAATTAACTTGTGGGGTTGGAACGATGTAAAGTGAGCTTTTTGGAATGTAATAATGTGTAGAAATGTGTTTTCATTGGTCAGAATTTGCCGCAGTGGGTGTGCATTCGTAATGGTCCGAAAATTGCATAAAAAGTGGTGTCTTGCTCTACGAAAATTGAGCAGTCTCCTGAGTTGTACACCGTGTTGTATTGGTTGGTTCACTGTTACTAGCTGCAGCTAATAAATTTGATCTCTGACGCCACCTAGAAGTATTCCGTGTCTCTGTTTGCCAGGACAGGGGAACCCGAAGACATCGGGCGTGTCCCTGACGCCGCTGGGTTCTGAAAGACCCAGTTCTTCATCTGGAGCATGTGCTCTACAGCTGGGAGTGTAGTGCCCTCTAGAGGCTGAGTCTATGGCTGCAATTATTGCGACCTAAAGGTATCATGGTGTGCAATGTCCTCAAGGGGTTAAGTCTATGGTTACATATTGTGTGTTCAAAATGGGGTACTCTCTAGGGGCTGTTTTATGGCCGCATTTTCATGTTTTGAGAGTATATAAAAAGCACACAGACACATATGGAGTTCGTTTTTAAATGCTTAATTGATATAATAATGTTGACAGTCATTGCTGATCAAAGTGCATATGCTTTATTAACATTAATAAGTGCATTTACATACGGTTAGCATTGATGATTGCATATACTCCTAAAATGAAGATGTTTTGACATGTGGTTTGGTGATCTTGAACCTTTGACCAAGTCAATAGACTTATCTGATGTTTTTGTATGTCCCTTTAGGGTGTCAGAGGTGATTACACAATGGCATCAAAGGAATTTCCACTGGCCTTATGTAAATTTGTAAATTACTATGTAGTGTGTGCGGAATAAATGTACTTTTCCTTTTTCTAAAGAAAAAGCACAGACTGGACAATCATTTAGTGAGTATAATTATAGCGTGCCAGCGAATGGTGATTACTCGCCCACACCACCTCCATGGAGTAGGGCTTGGACTGCTCTGCTCCACTACCCTGAGAGAGTCAAGCACTGCAATGGGGTGTTTGGTTCCCAGTGGAGAGCGAATGTGGACTTGTGCAGGTCGCACAACTTATGACCCGTTTCCTTACACACCCACTATCTGATAATGGCTCACTCTCTGTCTCTCTCACTCACATACTTATACTGTTTCACTCACTGGCTAACACACCATTTAACACTGTCGAACACTATTTCTGAAACAGTCTCTGTAAGAAAAATAGGTTATTGGTTGAGTGGGGTGGAAGCCCCACTCAGCCAACAACCACAATTTTTGTCAGGGAGAACCACAGAAGTCACTAAATTAACCTATGCTTAACCCGCTGGTAGCTTGGCACAAAGTAATCAGGCTTAACTTAAAGGCACTATGTAAAGTATTTATGTAGCACACAGGCAGTAATAAAATGAAAACACAACACAAGAAAAATCCCACATCAATATAGAACAAGCATTTGGAATGCAATAAGTCTCACATTTGCGGAAATTTAAATGTAAATGTAAATGTATTTCGATTTATATAGCGCACGAATCACCCAGGGGTCTCAAGGCGCTTGCTTAGGGAACCCGTCCTGGTATTCCCCTGTGAGAAACCCCGGCAGGGTGTCCACAAGGTGAAAGCCAGGCATCCCGCCGCGAGGGGCCGTAGTGGAGATTAAGCAAGCTATTGCCCAGAGTCGCAGAGTGTGACCCCGTGAGTCGAGTAGGCACCGGAGCGAGAATTGTCGAGTCCGTGGATTTTTTGAGCCCGAGACCCGCCGAGGCGGGGAACCGAACCCTGGTCCACGGCCGATCTCAGCTTCCGGGTCTGCCGCCTCTAACCACTGAGCCACGCTTCTCCACAAAGCTAGTAGCATGCCTTTTGTTTATATTTAAAACCAAAACATAAATAAAAGGCATTGTCATTTACAATGCCAATAGCTCAAACACCCGTAAATGCGAGACCTATTGCATTGCAAATGCTTGTTAAGTTTTGTTTTTTGGCTGTTTGTGGGCCTGTTTGATGATTGGGTGGTTTTTTCAGTTGTTCTCTCTGATATAGCAAGCATAAATGCATGTGATCTCTCGTCCCTTACAAAATGTAGTGGGTCTTTAGAATTTTATAACTGTCCTGATTTACAAATGTGTGCAGCTTTTTTATGTAGTTGATTAGCTAACCAGGGACACTTAATTGTGACCCGGGCCTACACTCTGACCCAGTCTGACCCTACTTACGGTCAAGTATTCATTCACGTAGGAATCTGCAATGGTTTATTTTATCTCCACAAGTTAGGAATCAATAACCGTTGTGAAACATGCACCCCTGCCCAAACCATTAATTCAATGCCTCTGCATTTTTCACAGTTGCCCCCAACGTAGTTTTGCTTCACTCAACACCAAAGACTGATCAAAGAACGTAAATGTGTTAGAAAGGCGGCATGCCATGAAGACAAATACATACTAAGGCTGGTACAGTGAAGGTGGTGAAGAAGCGTTTAGTACGAGATTTGGAGAGGGGTGACGAGCGGAAGAAAAACAGCCAAGGTGTTGAAGCAAACAAAAATGAGAACGGGAGTAATACTAAAATCGCATAATAAATTGAGGACGCATGTGGTTATTTTCATTCCCTCAGGACTAGATAATTCTTTTTAGAATAAGCTTGCGACAAAGTGCTGCTGAGTAGCTAGTTGGAAGTACAACATCTCATAAAAAAACAAGCACTAGTCAACGCAGGAAAATATGCTACAGCCAATAGAACTGAAGGGAAAGTAAGTGACCCGCACAGTAGCTAATTTAAAACCAGGAAAGAGAGGGGGCGGGATGTAAACCTGTTACAGGCCGAACCTAAAAAAACAAGCCCAATCTCCTTAAAAGGAAGCCCAAACAAAGCAAATATCCTACCCAGAAATAGCCCAACTGACGGTGGAGATCGAAGAGTGCAAAAAGCCTAATAAAAAATACAAGCAAGGGAGTGGGGGCCGCAGTGGGGGAGACAGCAGTAAAAAAGGCAGCAGTAACAAAACCGTGGCATTAAGAGGTTGGAGGAAGAATGCTATATTTGAATGTAAGCAGCTAGGGCGCTGTAGGTAAACCCAGACAAACATTAACAGAGCAGGAAACCAAGAAAGAAATAGTGTTCCAAAGAACAGATAAAGAACCATATCAGAATGAGACAGTACGAAGTCCCGGCTCTGTGGGAGGAACAAAAGAGAGAAAGAAGGGACAAAGAGGCAGGACCGACCTCTGGCATGCAAGGATTTTTTAAAGGACACTGACATAGACAAATGAAAAGCAATGACAAGAAAGGGGATGGACTTGAAGTCCACAGACTGATTACAGCACATCTCAAAGAGACAACGCTTGCCCTGTCTAGCTCGACCTAAACGTAGAGCAAAATGTAATAAATTATTTGACATGAAAATGACAAACATCCAATAAGTAGAACTAGGGATATTCAATTTCAAAGTTTTAAGTAGATATAATTCCTAAAAGCAGAGTGTGCCACTCATGGTCAGCTGGTCATGCTAGACCAGGGGAAAGTCACATGTTCAGGCTTACTACAATAGAGCGTAGATCGAATACAGAGACTATGGTAGTCCTGCTGAAAGAGTTACCTTCTCAAAGTACGGTCAGAAGAGTTATGCTCACGGTATAGGAGGCCGCGAAGAGCAGGGAGAGGGTCACAGATAATCAGTGTTTTAGCAAGAAGAGCAGACCAGGAGGCATAGGGCATCGCCACTGTAGCACGAGGAGCCGGTCGATGTCGCAGACAGCTATTGCTTTGTGTTGGTGATCCCCGCGGGCTATCGTTGCTGTAGTGTGAAGTGCAGATCTATCGCCGCTGGTCGTTGCTGGTTGTCGCTGCCGTACAAAAAGCGGGCATTTACCTGAGCTTTGCACTGGCAGTCGTCGTTGGCAGCATAGTCTCAGTGCAAAAGGGACCTTTGATTCTGGAGTGAAGCTCTGACTAATGCCAGCCAAAAGTCCAGTACCTGGGTGGTACCACTTGGGGATCAGGAACTCTCTCCAGCGTTGGCCAGCAGGACTCAGGCAGGTCCACGCAGGTCCATTTGCATCAGGTCACCTGGGCAGTTGCAGGGAGGCCTGTGGAGCTTCTTATGTCCCTGTAGCTCATTCAGCAGGTCAGCCAACTAACCCTTGGAGTCTCTCAGGTTAGCCTGGGAAGAAGGTAAGCAGGCCCAGTCTTACTTCCACAGCGGTATTCGTACAAGCGCCTTGAGACCCTTGCGGGTGAGTAGTGCGCTATACAAGTATCAATTTACATTTTTACTTCTCAGATAGCAAGGCCGTCCTCAACCTGAAGACCAATCCTTCTTCTGTAATGTCAACAGGTCCAGGAGTGTTTTGATGAGTGGTTCTGGTGGTCCAATATTTATTCCTGGTTCCAGACTTTGAAGTGTGAAGGATTCCCTATACTACCTCCATATCTGGTTCTAGAAAGATCTCCCCTTTCCCTGTCAAGGCTCCAAGAGGTCTGGGGTGACAAAGGACAGGGCAGGCCTTGTTATAATTCTTTGTGTGTGCAGGAGGCAAAGCTCTTTGAAATGTAAGTGGAGCTGGGTACAGCTCTGTCCCCAGCTGTCTTGGCAGGATGGCCCATCCTGTCCACACTCAGTCCCCCATGTGTCACTGTATTGAAGCAATGCACAAATCCCAACAGCAGAGTCATTCACAGTCATGAGACCCTGGAACAAATGGTTAGGACTAGGAAATGCCAACTTTCTCAAAGAGTTCTTTTCAGGTTTGTGACCTACAATCTGACTTTACCAGTATGGTGGGATATGGTAGGTTAAATAACAATTCATATGAGTGTAAACACGATATCTCTATCTGGTTCCAAACCAAAGTTATCACTTATTAAAGGTAATAAGGTACCCCCATGTTAATCAATTCGAAATATAGGTTTTGCCCTACTTTTTAAATACAATGCACCCTGCCATATGAGCCTTGAGAGCCTACCGTACATATGACTTATATGTAGCAAAAAGGAAGGTTAAGGCCAGGCAAGGTCCTGCAGGAACCCCCCAAGCCAACACCTGCTCTGTATATACACCCATTGTACATCCTTAATCGAATTACCCTGACCGGTTGTCCTCTCTGTTTCTACAGCGGTTCCTGCAAAGCGGATTCCTTTCTCTGGATTCTTCCTCTCTCATAGTGCCACCGGCACTAGTTCAAGAAATAAGTAACCATCGTCCTGATGACGACCTTAATTAAATAGGTTGAAACGCCGTTGACTCCACAACGCCATTCGCGGTCATTAGAGGGCCATTCGCAAAAAATGAAACTGTACTTACATTTGTTAAAATCATTTGTTTGACCCCCTACAAATTATTGTTTTTACTGTGCAACCCACACAAGTAGCCTTAAAGAGAGAGCTCAGGCCTGCCGCTGCGGTGCCTGAACGCAGTTTGTTAAACTGCCATGTTGTCCTGACAAGTGCACCCACTTGCCAGGCCTTACCCTTCCCTTTCTATGAACATCAGGCACACCTATAGTAGGTCCAAGGTACCCCCTGGGCAGGGTGCAGTGCATGTAAAAGGTAGGACATGTACTGAGGTGTGTACCATGTCCTGACAGTGAAATACCCTCCATATCGTTTTTCACTGTTGAAAGGCTATCTTGCCCATAGGATAGAATGGGGCAGCTGTGTAATGTGTTTTCCAGTCTTTATTCCCAAAGGTTTAAGATGGAGAGGTGAAGTTTAGTATGCCTGAACTCACAATTCAATAACACATCTTTTTATGAAGGTGGTTTTTGCATTGTGTGTTTAGAAACCACTCTTTTAGAAGTGGCTGGTTTTTGTTCTCTAACATTTCTGTGTGTCTCTGCCTAGTTGTGTATTGACTGTCTGGATTTGAATGTGATAGGATCTGGGGAATGTCTTGCTTCAGGAGAGGAGGTGAGACAGCAACAGACTGACCTGCATCTGTAGTGTAGGGGGGAGGAGTAGCCCCTAGGGGTGAAAAGGCCTGGGTTGCTGCCATAAAACAATGGTCCCATCTCCTGCTGAGTGATTGAGAACCCAGACCCCCACAAATCAAAGGAAGAAGGTATTACTGGCAGGGAGGCACCCAGAACTGGTTTGAACAGGGGTCAGTTCCCCCCTGAACACAAAAACCTCAAAGACATTTAGGGGTATAACTATGAGAACTGAAGCCCCTGAATGTTGGAATGGAGAAATGGAGTGATCAAGACTGTAAAGAATTGAACCACTCCGTGGTCAAGAGGAACCTCTGTCAAGGAAGAAACAGCTGAAGAGACTGAAGGAAAGGACAGACCCTTGCTGTGTGTTCTGGGGCTGGCCTGAAGTTTGCTGCTTTAACCAAGGAGAGGCTAAAGGGACGTTGCTGTGTGCTGTGTCCCCTTGCTTGAAAGGTGAAAGAACTTTTCTGTGTGCTGTGTCCGGAAGTGACTTATGCCCAAGGGCCCGAGGTGAACTGGCTCCCTGTTGCGGAAACTCAGGAACACAAAAGTTTCCAGGAGAGTCTCAGTGATGCTGTGTCCGTGTGCTTTTTGCAGCCCGAGACCCTCGTAAGAATTGCCCCGTGATCGTGAGCACCTGGAGTCCAAGCAAGTCTCAGCGACGCTGTGTGCATGTGCTTTCTGCAGCCTGAGACCTTCGTGAGGATTGCCCTGTTATTGTGCACACCCAGAGTCCAAGTGAGTCTCAGTGAGGCTGTGTGCGTGTGCCTTGTGCAGCCTGAGACATTCGTGAGGATTGCCCTGTTATCGTGCACACCTGGAGTCCAAGTGAGTCGTCTCAGCGACGCTGTGTGTGTGTGCTTTGTGCAACCTGAGACCTTTGTGAGGATTGCCCTGTTATGGTGCACCCAGAGTTCAAGTTAGTCTCAGCGACGCTGTGTGCTTGTGCTTCGTGCAGCCTGAGACCTCCGGGAGGAGTGACCTGTGATCGTGCACACCCGAAGCCCAAGTGAATCTCGGCGACGCTGTGTGCGTGTACCCTAGTGTAGCCTGAGATCTTCGTAGCACCAGCGGCCCAGACCGGCAGCCCCAGAGGAGCTGAGCCGAAGGCCTGGGCCTGCCGTTGCAAGAGTGGGACTTCGAACCAACCTCATCGAGGGAGGCCCGAGTTGCACTGCCCGGAATCCACAAAGTTGCATCGGAGGCCCAAGTCGCGGGAAGAAGAGAGGAGATCGAGGTCGCATACCACAGGTAACGTGTTTCGCCGCCTGGGGCGGGTGCGGACTCGGAGAGGGACGCTCTCGGCCTCTCCCATTCCTGCAGCGCGAGCCACTGCTTCGGCTCGTATCGCGGCCCGTACTTGCCAAGGAGTGGCAGTACCGGGCCGGAGTGCGGAGCTGCACTTTTGGTCTACATCATACCCGTGTGGGGGCATCTGCTGATGGAAGCTGACCACGAGTCAGTACGAGTGGCGGAGAGACCACCTAAGGCACCATGATCGGTGCTGGAGTGTATTACGCTTTGCATTATTTCTGCATTACGAAGTACCTGAATGTTGTAATACGCATTGCATTATTTCTGCATTACGAACTACCTGAAGTGTATTACGATTGCATTATTTCTGCATTACAAACTACCTGATTGTTGCATTACACATTGCATTATTTCTGCATTACGTACTGCCTGATTGTTGCATTAACGCATTGCGTTGGTTTGCATAACAAAATGCATTATTTTTACATTGCAAAGTGCCTGATTCTTGCATTACGACCTGCATAGCATTGTGTTAGGGCTGCAGTGGATCATTTAGAATTGCTCATTAATATCGCCAGAACTTACAAGGGCTGGCCTGGCTAATAACCGGCCAGGAGGAATATTACAAATACGCATATGTTGGATTTATATCGTGTGGTCTTATCGTATATCTTTTTATCTAAATTTATACTTGTTTTTACAAAACTCGTGTGGAGTCCATTTGTGGTGTCATCATTGGGTTACTGAGAGCGTGGTTGCAAATACTTGACACACTTGCCTTAAAGATAAACCTGGCTGCTTGTGCCAAGCTACCAAAGGGGGTGAGGGGGGCTATCTGAGAAGGTATCCTTCCTTTCCCTTTAGTGGAAGCAAGGGTCCCTATTTGGCCTAAGGTACCTACCTCAACCAACTAGCGACCCCCAGGTCTAACAAATGCCTACACACAAGAAAAGCAGGTTATGAGCTCCATTTTAATTTGCGCTTAACAAGTCTGCCAAGTGGCACCATGACATATGATAACATCCGCCATTTTCGGCTTTTCAGCTAACAGTGTGTTGTATTATGGGGCTTGTAGTTTTGCCTTTAACACTTTGCTTTGTGTGCTAAAAATCCGATCATGCAAAGTGCTGTCGGCTCATACACCTGAATTGGCTGAAGGTGTTATACATGACAGGGAAAATCATGTCAGCTATGTTTAAAATGTTACAATGTTGTCTAGTCCACTTCAAAAACTAATTGTTTCACATGTAAAACCCAAAGTAGATTATGCTCACATATTTTGTAAGGATTCACTCACATCATGCATTAAAAGAAGCTTTGACAAAACGATTTGTTTTATCTTATGTCTAGTAAGAAGTTTTATACTGAGCTACACAACACAGTACAGGTACATCACGTACAGCAGCTGTGTAACCTTCCCTAACACTGTAATTAAGTAAAGGACAGGTGGCAATAGAAGAAATAAAATCCAGTGATTCACCCACAAGTTGAGAACAGGTGTAACAAAGGTAGCTGACACACAAAAAAAGGAGTGAGAGGCACTGAAGGATGGTTTTACGCTTTTCTTAAATAGACATAAACGTACAAGAAGTATAACACTCCTGGAAGAAACAGCCAAACCGCTTATGGAATTACCATTTATTCATGTACTTATTTAGGATGATGAACCCACACCTACCTGATGTTGTATGCTTAATCAGTGAGTTACACATCTGCCATTGGGAAACATCTGAAAGTACTATTCTTCATTGGTTGTACAGTCTCCTAGTTATGGGCTTCCTAGTTTGGGTGAGTTTGAGTCCCTTATGTCGAAAGTCTACCTTTGTAAAAATGTCAGACCTATATTAAAATATATGTGGCTGAGGCTCAAAAGGTTTGCTGCTGGCATCTCCTTACCATAAGATTAAAAATGGGAAGGTCAAGCAAAAGATCATGCTCCTCTTTTCATTCAACACGTTTCGGTGATCGGATATTTCCCCAGTGGTGTTCTGCATCTTCCTCAGGACCATAGGTATCTCATATCAAATATTGTAAAACAGTCCTTTATTCATAGGGTATCTTTACTGCCAAGTGTTGCCGACTGCCACTCTATTTAAAGCTGATGTTGCAGGTATTCTGTGTAAACATGACTATGTCTGGGATCACAGAACGTCAGTATGCAGGGGCTGAGTCACCATGCCACACCAGTACCTATGAACCCCAATCCAAAGTAGCCCATAGTGCGTTATCTGCCCCTCTAACCTTCCCAGGGTGGCAGGTAAGTTAGAACCCCAGAACACAACACTCGAGTCCCCTCAGCAAACCATAGAAACAGATTGTCACCTTTCGTTTTCTCACTCATGCATGTCCATAATAAACAAAACAAAGACACAAGAAAACTTTACAATGTTTATTGAAACTATTGTGTTCTATTATAAAACAAATGCTATGCAATTAGAAAACATGTGCATGCCAGCAAAATGAACAATTAGCATCACAAGCAAACTATATGGGAAACATCTTTACAACACAACTTTTACCACGCAGTGCCTTTACGACGCAACTTTTACAACGCAAACCATTACAACGCATTGCGCTGGGGGGCGCTCTAGGATAGGGAATAGGTTTAATTTACTATCCAACACCTTCCCTACTATCCACGGGGACTGGAGTTGGAATAGTAAATTAAACTATTCACTGTCCAGCGCCCCAAAGCACTATGCGTTGTAAAGGCATGCGTTGTAAAAAACGCGTTGTAAAGGCATGCGTGGTAAAAGCATGCATTGTAATGTCATACATCCAAACTATATACATTGGGAAGTCCTACCGTGTTGAAAGATATATCTGCCTCAGCCTATCCTCGCTACGGGGGCACAGTGACATATCATAGATCTCTGGGATTAGACCAAACCCCGTACCTGTATTATTGTTAGGTAATCTGCATCTTAGGTAGCACAAGGCTGATGTGTTTGTTTCATGACCTCTCCTCTGCAAGAATTAACCTCTCTGTTTTCAAATGGCATGTCTCGGTGTATATGATACGACATGTCTTTTCGAAAACAGCAGATGTTAATGTATGTTGTGTCTAAATGCCAAGCTGCGTTAGTGACCGGGGACAGCAGACAGGGCACAGGCTTGTTTGACCTTGTACGAGATGTTCAGACAGAGTACCAGAGAAAAGAACCAATAACAAAAACATGTGCAGTGTTTTGCTCAAATAATATCATGAGACAAAAATAAACACGCTGAGTGCAACGTGTGCAAAGCAAAGCAGCCTACAACCTGAAGCTAGACTAACATAAGGGAGAACTAAGTGGGCCCTAAAGGGAACTCAGGACATTGAGGAATGAAATTCTAAATTAAAAGAAAGTGTATTTTGGATTATTTCTTATAAGCACAAAATAAAAAAATAAGCAAACCACCTCTGCATGATAGGTTTATTAATGACTCAGGAGGCAAGTCATTTGTCTCTTTTCTCTTACATGAACCTATATCGTTAAAATTGAGCAACATTGTGGTCTATTAAATTATATACAAGAGAGATGTTTGTATTGTGCACATCTTAAACTGAATTATTCCAAGGTGCTCATGAAAAAAGAGGCAGAGCCAAGTAAATTAATTGCCTGTGGTTACAGAATTTGGTTAAGCTGGGATTGAAACCAGGTGTCCTGATTACACTTTGTGCAATTCACAATCAGGATGGAAAACGCATTCTTCCCCTATTCGGCCATGATGACAATTTTATTAGTGATCAACGTGGAAAGTGTGAAAGAAAACAGACACTCAGAAAGTTCATAAATGTTTAACACATTTTGAATGCAAAAATATAGAGAGCAGCAAAAATATTCTTAACCCGTTGCGTGCTCGTGACAGAACCGTTCCGTCGCGAGCCTCGGGTGGGCTGTGCTGGTTACAGAACGGTTCCGTCATGGCCCGCTCGCCGCGCCTGCACGGCGCAAATTCCGCGCCTGTGCTGAGCGTTCTAAAGAGCGGGCGGGGCCGTGACGGAACCGTTCCGTCACAAGCACAGCTCACCCGAGGGCCGTGACGGAGCGGTTCCGTCATGAGTATGGGAGCGCCGCGCGGCCCCGCCTCCCCCTTAGCGCTGCGCCGGAATTACCGCCGCAGCTAAGGGGTTAATGTAAATCATAATGCAGCACTTTGTTGCAGCACATAATGCTAAATGGAATACAATGCAGGAAGCAAAGAAAAGAACACATGCTTAAATCAAAACTTGAGATAGTCACTAACAAGCAGGTGCTCTTCTTGTGGGAAGAATGCAGGAGCGGCTCGCACAGGTAAGAGCGGTGGGGCTGGGTTGGGAAGGGATTCAACAGACAACCAGGAGGGAAAATGAAATAAATAATTAATTTTCCTTCGTTGTTGTCTGTCGAAATCCCCTCACCCAGCCCCACCTTCCCCACCGCGCTTACCTGCACAGGCCACTACTGGAAGAATCTGAGAAGACCTTGAGAGGATGCAGTGGCGGCTCGCCGAGGGAGTGTACAGGGCGGTGGGCGGGGCGGGGCAGGGACAGAGTTGGGCGTAGTAAACTCTGGAAATGGAATAATGGAGTTAAGTACATAAATAAATAAAACAATTTACTTTGCGCGTGCTGCAACGCTAACTCGGCGAAGCAAGCCCAATGTAAATTGTTTTAGTTATTTATTAATTTACTTAACTCTATTATGCCGTATGCCGGTGTTTACTACCCCCCGCCCTGCCCCTCCCCCACCCCACCGCCCCGCAACACTCCTTCGGCGAGCCGCCACTGGGAGGATGATATGGAAGGGTACAACAGAGATCTGACTTCACTAAATCTGCAGCTCTCGCTTGGCTGTGCCAACTTTAAAAGGAGGCGACGCTTACTTGTACAGTCAGGTTAAATGTACAATATACAACTTGGCTGTAAGATTTAATGTGTGTTACTGTGCAATAAATGCAGACAGACACTTTGGTAGTACTTTAAGTAGGTATGAAAACTATTCCACACTTTATTGTTAGCATAAAATTGTGATCTTACTAATTAGTTGTCTTGTTCCCCCTATACAAGGCCCTTATTGTAGTTATAGATGGGCCAACATTTTGGTCTATTAAACTATATACAAGAGAGGTTTTGTCCAGTGTGCTGGCTGAAGTGGATTATTTTAAGTTGCTCTCAAATGTGATGATCACAGAAAAGAGACACAAAAAGTAATTGTCCATGTTCACACATTTTTGTCATGCCAGGAAACCCAGACTCAAACCGTCCCACAACTACCTCTTACTCCAGGTCTTACAAAAACCTCTGACTAGCCTGACCATGTTATGAAAGTGCATTCAATGTATCCTGTTTTTTCATACTATACTGCAAACACGCCATCCTCATAGAACAGGTAGAACTTGGGCAGAAACAGTGCAAGCTTCATTTCTTCAGAGGACAGGTACAAAGCAGCCATCCGCAGAGGAAGCTTTACTTCCTTACACTGTTGGTGCAGGGTGGCCATAGCAAAGCAAGCTTCCCTCCCTCACAGACAGCAGTTGGTGTGGTCTTCTATTCCCTACAGAAGAGATCCAGCAGGGGAGACTGGTCCAAGCTCACAGAACATGCACAGTTAAGGCATGAGTGACATGTAGGTTACAGACAGATGTGGTGGATGGGTGACTCACTCACAGAGGAATGTGCAGGTGGAGGAGTGAGTGAATGTGCAGTTTCTGACACCATTCTCAATTAGAGGATATTCCACAGCAGCATCTTGAAAGCCCTTCTGCCATCATGTGGAGATGTACTGTTTGTGTTGATTGTTCAACAAATTGAGAAGTAGCACTCACGTAGGCCATTGTTACTTGGAGTAGCCCAAGTAACTTTATTGGTAGGTGCTAACCTCCTGAAAAGGTTTTGAATGTACTAGCAGTATTTGTGTGCCTTAGTGTGCTGTAGCTGGCATTATTAATGAGTTTCACTTTGAGTTTGGTACGGAAGGAAGCCTTGCCTTTGGGATCTGTTACTATGGCTCCTAATGGTCTTCTTGCCAATACCGAAGATGCGACTGCGAACATCATATCGATTGAGACGGCACAGCACAACCAGACAGCTTAATGTGCAAAAAGCCACTTTAATAGAACAGGTATGCACATAAAACATCAAAATCCTAGACAGAACCCTTACAGGTGAATCACACGCCACTGTAATACAAAAACATGACTAAAAATTCCCCAGCCCTTACACCCTCTGAAAGGATCCTCCCCTTCAAACATTCAAATCAACACAACCTTACTTCCACACTGTCTGCTCATTGTAGATGTCACCCCGTCCACTCTACCACCCTCATCATTGTGGCCGAATAGCTGACCTTAAACAGAATCCCACTGGGCTTGACTCATGTGCCCCCTGCAACAAGTGCACCTGCTATTCATCCTCCCACCCCATGCAACTCAGAACAGCCCAGACAAGAAGTTTTCCTGCCTCAACCCCCCCTCCAATCCAAAAGGCATGAACCACATAACCTCTCAAATAATTAACCCACTATGGTCAACCTCCACTCCATCAAATAACATTAGTTTCCTAGAAAAGATGGTTGCCCTCCATTCCAGGGATGCAGGGTGTGATCCTCCAGGACAAGCTCTGCATTTCTCTGTGCAACACAAGAGAACATCCTCTCTCTGATCACCTTTGCCTTTGTTTTTCTACAGCACTAGGTGTTCTTGCTCCTCTACTCATGCCCCTCCTAACCTGGTCCGTCCAGGTAACATATGTACTGCACCGCAACACCTCCATGTTCCCCAAATCCCTCTTCATGTCCATCAACATATCTATGCCATACAAAGTATCACTAGATTTCTCTCCCTGAGGGGAATTACCAGGAGGACTGGGAAGCCTCTGCGTTTAAAATAAATGCTAAACATGGCAATAAATGGCCCCAGAATATGCCAGTCCTTCCCCACCAACAGATCAACTCTTTGTCTCCATTCAGGTCCAGCTGTTTGCCAAATGGGTTTGTCCAGCTTCCTGGCAGAAAGGTCCTTGGGAAATGGTTGCATTATGAGCCCATCCGAGAGAGCCTTCTTCCAAAACAGTGTAATTTGAAAATAAACAAACATGACTTGCTTGACTATGTGCAGCAGAAATAATAACAGTAAATGTGACATCCATTTTAGAAAGTATGGCGTCCTGGCCTAACCGAGGCCTAGTTAGCAAAAGGCAGGAAAATGCATTGCTTCAAAGGCAACAGCATCATATAAGGGGAAACATCCTTTACAACACAACTTTTACAACGCACTACCATTACGACGCAACTTTTACAACGCAAGTTATTACAACGCATTGCGCTGGGGGGCGCTCTAGGATAGGGAATAGTTTAACTACTATCCAACACCTTCCCTACTATCCACAGGGACTGGAGTTGGAATAGTAAATTAAACTATTCACTATCCAGCGCCCCCCAACGCAAGTCGTTGTAACGACTTGCGTTGTAAAACCTGCGTCGTAATGGCATGCGTTGTAAAAGCATGCGTTGTAGTGACATACATCCTCATATAAGTGTACACGTGTGAATTTGAGGGTGAAGTACAGGTGACTGAGTGTTTGAAACGTTCCAGCATTCTGCCCATCATTTTGTGTTTGCTATGGTCGCCCTAAGTGGCCGCAGTTTCAAAGGACCAAAGAAGAGGTGCCCAAGGGACCAGCTAGAGCTTCTCTTACATTTCCTAAGTCCTGAAGAGTGAGCCTGGACAGTCACTGGAAAAACTCAACATAAGCAATTGGGAGTGATGTTTCAAGAATGGTCTCGAATATATTGATACTCATTCCTCACTCACTGTGTGAGCTGCAGCAGATGGATTCAATTTCTTCCAGAGGAAACAAGATCCTGAAACAATGGAGGATTACGTATTTGCCTTGAAAAAAACTGAGTGCAAAATGTAGGTTTGGTGTATTACAAGACAAATATATTTGTGATTACACTTTTCTTCACACTAACAGTTCAAATTCACAAGACACTCTCTTGAAAGATGTAATCGCTAAAGTAAAAAAAAAAAAAGAATTACAATGAAACTATGAAAAAGCGTCATTAAAGATCATAAAGTAGAAGGAACAGTTAGTAAAGTCCACCCTACGAAGTGTCAGTTCAACGAGTTTAAAGCAGGATCTGATGACGATTTGCACAGGAATCAAAAACAGATGTTGAGGGGGAGCAGGGATTCCTTGGTATGTTGTTACAGATGTGGAAGTGGGGCACATTTAGCCCACAGCAAGGGGTGCCCGCTGTCACCGATGATGCTTCCGCTGTGGCACTGTTGGACATTGTGCAAGGGTTTGCAGGAAAAGGCAGAGAGGCTCAAAAGTGAAATTGGTGGCTGATAGTTCTGTGTAAACGCTGTCTGAAAGTGAGGATTCAGCGGGGGTTAGTTGTGTGATGGATGTTGAGGAGCGTGTGTTTGATTTGAGGAACAAACCATTCTGTGAATTAAAACTGGGTGGGGTAACTTAATCAGTGTTGCAGATTTGGGTCCTCTTACACCATTGTCGATAAAACAGAACGGAAAAATATTTTCAAGTTTAGATTTAGATATTTGTAAGGGGTTGAAACCATGGGACATACATCTGGAATGTTTTACAAGGGGCCCATACTGAGGGAGGGGTGCAGACCTTGGCATAAGAAACAGCACAACACTGGCTTAATGGCATGGACCTTGATGGCTTGGAACCCCCAGTCCCTTGGATTCACCCTGGAATTGGAGGCAGGTTTTTGACTTTTTTCAACCCCTCTTTCTAAGAGATCTGCCTGCAAGGTAAGAATGGCGCATGTATTTGTCCATATGAGTAATTACTCTAACAACCATTTTTATAGCACCTACTAATTTAGGTTTCTTTGTCTCATTTCTTTAATAGCGCTATTCTTCCGAATGTGGGGTGTCATAGCGCTTTACACTGCACAGGTTTTATACAGTATGTAAGTCAATATACAGGAAATAAGACAGCAGAAAATGAAGGTTACAACATTTAGAAGTGACGTCATCCATAGCAGTAGGCGTTACATGCTCAAAGAGCTGGATCTGGAGAAACACAAAGACAGAATTTCATATATGTGAGGGGTCTACAGAATGCAGTGGTTGGGGGTGTCTGTACTAAAGTCTTTCTTACTACCCAAAGGGACCTTTTTTAGCAACCTTGGAGTAACAAAAGCTTGATGAAAAAACAACGTGTGTCTAAACATATGTCTTGCAGTTTGCATGCAGCTCCTTGATGTCTGTTCATATCTCACTGTGCTGTAGTACAAAGATTGTAACTTATGCCCAGCAGGGGACAGAAGGATCTCTCCGTCAAAAGCTGTCACCCACTGAGATATTTAAATAGAATACAAGTCAGTGACGCGCATGTTACTGGTTGGCCTTTGCAGCAGGTGCATTTATCCTCTGTGCTATTTTATGATGAGTCCAGCCTGTGACTACACTGCACACAGTTCTCTCCAGCAAGTATATTAGCTACCGCCAGTTACCTTAATGTTATAATATCCTGGAAACTGCTGGGTACACAAGGATCTCATTAGCACATGTCTTAACCCAGGTAAAAAAAAAATTATAATGCCTGTCTGTGACCGATTAATTAAGACAGAACAAATTTACTGTCAAATTTGCCAAGGTTTCCAATTTTATTAGGGCAGAGTTAAGATACAAAAGTGTTTGTTGACTGTCAGAATCCCCCCTTATGCCTCCTCCCTTTGTGACTCCACTTATTATGTCTACCCCCAATTTCGAGGATCCTGGAATAAATAGATTCAATTTCACCACTGACCTTAAGATTATTATAAATGAATAGGGAAATCATAATTGATTTTATTTTCAAAGTCTTTCTTTTGCAGTTTTCCAAATGTTGCCGTGCGCCCATACACAACATCTGTCAATGAACAGAGACCATGAGTCACACATGATGAGGTTATTTTTTCATATTAAATGTTTTCTCATTTTATTGACATCAACATGGAAGAACGCTAATCTTATTAACTGTGTAATATTCCTGTGTAGATTGCCTATGACCAATGCAGACCTGTGTTTAGTATGGCTAATGTTGGAAGCCATCTTGTTTCATCATCCTAATAGCTTTATTTCGATCAAAACAGATCATAAAAGCACAAATACAAATGTCCTTAAGAACAGTTAAAACCCACCCAACTCCACTACAGACATTTTTTGTGTGAGGGGAAAAAGCAACACATGATTCATGTAAAGTGTCAGTGCACCTAAATTTGAGTCAGACAATACAAGTTCATAAGAGATTCATAACATTATCGACTAAAAACAATATATTAAATACAGCTAAAATGAAAGTTGAATAATTACATATAAATATAAAACCCAGGTAAATAAGGAAAAGTTCAAGTATACATTTATTACCAACCCAATCCAACAAACTTTATTTCAGTCAATTTAGACAATACAAAGTACATACTAAAAATCGTTAAAATAAAATCACTTAACATAAACCAATGAATTACAAATAAATAAAAATACAAATTGCAATTTAGCAGCATTAGAATACATCGCAGTGATCACAGGGTGGGAGGTTCCGGGGGTTAAAACCTTGATCTCTTCCTCAACCAACTACCATGTCAGATACCCTGTGTAAAGCCACTACAGCCATAAAAGAAAACACGTACAGTTTTACCACAATGAGATTTCAATTCATCACTAATCTTGATTATTAAAATATGGAAGAGGTTAAAAGTAAGTTAAAAGATTAAAAAATGCCAGTGCATGCACTATGGGAATTTTGGGAGTGTGGTGGCGAGTTTACCAACACCCTACGTCTACGGCACAAATCGGGATACAGCGAAAACAATGGGTGGGTGGGTATCATACTTCAAAACTCTAAATGCCACCACACAGTGGGATGAGCCAGCGCTGTCTGGCTATTTTATAGCCGGGACAGAAGAAAAAAACATGAAGCGCTCTCTCATCGACACAATTGCAAGCGGGGCACCCAATGGGAGTGGCTTTTAGCCATTTGTTGGTGAAAGCACGGAGCAGCAAGGTCCCAATTCTGAACTGGATATATAATTTCCTTGCCAAAGTGGGTTGGATATCATCCGGGAAGGACTCAATCAGATACTCAGCTTTATACTTAGAAAATCAACTGTCAGGTGTCCAAGAGCCGACTCCCCCTGGATATCTGCTAGTTTCAGCGACCTTTAGGCTCGTGCTAGTTCTGGGCGTGAGATTACCTTTATTGCATTGGTAGATAAGGCAGGCAACCTTGTCTCTCTTTCATGCTTATCCTAACATTCGGTCTGTGTTTGATAGTGAGTGAAGCGAGAGCTGCTTTGAGGTGTGGCACTGAGATTGATTGTGCAGCTAGTGTGACACGCTGGGTTTGATCGTTGTTTCATGGGGTGCCACTCTGCAAGTGGGTATATCAGTGGTGTCACGCTAGGATTCAATGTTTGCGTTGCTGAAAAAAATCATTGTGATATCTTGGAAACTGCCAGTTATTTAAATTTTTAATTTACAAAATCTGTGTTTCTTGTGTAAAGAGCAAAAATAAAAAAAATTAAGAAAATAAGAGCTATGTTGAAAATTATGTGAGAATACCTGTTAGCGAGGGCGAAGACGCTCCTGCAGAGGGCACACACTACACCACCATTAGGGTCAGTTTACACACTGGTATTTGGATCAAACAATGGAATAAGATCACTGCGAATCAATCAATCAGGCGTTTGTTAAGCGCGACTACTCGCCCGTAAGGGTCTCAAGGCGCTGGGTAAGGGAGGGGGTTTGGAGGCTCCAGTCCATCAAGGGGGGTGGGGGGGGGTCTGTCGAAGAACCTGGTTTTGAGGTTTCTTGCGAAGGTGGGGAGCGTTGTTGTCTGTCTGAGGTGGAGCGGCAGGGCGTTCCAGGCTCGGGCCGCATGGAAGGAGAAGGAGCGGCCTCCCGATCTGGTCTTTCTGGTGTGGGGGACCACGGCGTAGGAGAGCTGGGCTGATCGTAGGGTCCTTTGGGGTGCGTGGAATTTGAGTCGGCTGTTCAGGTATGCTGGTCCGGTGCCGTGGAGGGCCTTGTAGGCATGGGTGAGCCACTTGAAGGTGACTCTAGCTTCGATGGGGAGCCAGTGGAGTGTGCGCAGGTGCTGGGAGATCAGTGTCTTGGCAGGTAGAGGACCAGTCTTGCGGCGGTGTTCTGGATGTTCTGTAGCTTGCAGTGAGGTTTTTGTTTATTCCGGCGTAGAGTGCGTTTACGTAGTCGAGTCTGCTGGTGACCAGGGCATGAGTGACGGTCTTTGTGTGTTCGAGGGGCATCCATTTGAAGGTCTTACATAGAAGGCGGAGGGTGTGGAAGCAGGAGGACAAGACGGATGAAGGGTGCCTGAATTTTCCCTCACATGCCACATTCAATGTGAGAATGTCTGAGAACCTAAGGCGAGTGTGCTCTCTCCAAGAATGCATGAGAACGTGGTGTGCATGCGAAGGAGAAATATAAAAACAAGTGTGAAATAGGATCTGTAGTTGGATGGAGGCAAGGCGGAGATCGGTGCAGCGGGGGCACAGACAGAATGTGAATGAGGCCATTAGGATGTATCCTATGATAGTGATGCAGGGGTCAGAAGGAAAGAAATCACAATAGGATACAGATGATGAATGTTTGGATGATTTGCTAAATTCTTGACCAGCTGCATACAGTGTTGTTCATCAGCCTGGGGGAATTCAACAGCCCCTAATGGCAGCTTGTAGGAGAAGGAACACACATGGGTGCAGGTGCAAGTACTCTTGTTGACCAGAGTCCCACAGAAGGAGGTCTACACCTTACCACACCAGATCCATCATTAAGAGCTACTAATAATACTGTTATCATTACAACCCCAGGTGCATCTGTTGTCACCAGAACTCCTGGTACATTTGATACTGGGAGTACACTAGATCTGGGAGCACAATCTCATATAGGAGCAGTACCTCCTATAATTGCCTTTTGTTGGTGCTGACACAGATACAGAGTCACAAATTCAAGAAAAAGAGCCATCTGATAGAGACTTTTAAGATTAAAGGCAGAACTTGGTATGCTTGCACAGGGAAATCTTGAGCTAGATTTCATACATGGTGTTGGGACTGAGAAGTCCTCTCATTGGCAAAGGGCGTACTCCGCATGCCCTGAATGTCCAACTTTACCGATGTCTGGATCCCTAATGCTGATTTTTGTTGTTATAGGCAATCGTGTGTGTGTGTGTGCACCTTGAAATAGGCCTGTCTCACGGATTGGCGTATTGTTGGAATGGGTGGGGTGACAAAAATGGTTTAAGTTTCCGATGCAGTGTGCTTACATTGGTTGCTGCTCAGTGCAGAAGTGGTGTATCTGTGCCTAGGAAGGGTACAAATCAGGGACAATGCAGCTCTGAGCAGTGTGTGTGGTGTTGCATGTGCTGGCGTATGTGTGGCCATGAGTGGTACAATACCTGGGGGTTGTAGTGCTGTGCAGTACGTGCCACGTAAATGTATCTGCTCGATGTATATGTGCCCTTGAGTGGTACAGTACATAAAGGATGCAGTGCTCTGCAGCGCGTGTATGATGAATGCATGTGCTGGACGTATTTGTGCCTGTCAGTGGTACAATACATGGAGGATACAGTACTGTGCAGTGTATGTAGGTTTTACACATGCACTGGGCATATGTGTGTCTGTGGATGATACATGGGGGCGTCCTGGGTTGCATTTTGGGAGACCCATGCCTGCATATTGAAGCATGGAGAGGAGGTAGAGAGATTCCCTCAGACAGATTTGTGTAGTACTGTATTCCTGTGAGTTCGGTAGGACACACACTGTACAGGGGAGAGCCAGACTTCCCCAGTACACTTCAAAGAATACTCTTTGATTTAGTGAGAGGTTTCAAGGAAGGAGCCTGGGCTCATCTAAAGAATAAGATGGGGCTGATAAGAAAATCATACATCAAGATTGGGGCTGGGTTCCCTGGGCTAACGCTTTGAGGCACATATCACTGGGGTTGACATCCAGGGGGGAACTCTGGTCACTTCCATGGCCTGCATTTGGAGCCGCAGAGAACCTCCAGTCGCTTCAGGAGCACGACCGCAAGTGAGAGACTCTGCTCCCACTGAGTGCAGCCATGCGCACCGCATGCGTCAGACTCACCGGAACTCATCTACAACTGCTTCAGGCACCAGAGGAAGGGGCGCACTTAGGAACTCCAGACGGTTCTACGGCCTGAAGTGGGGGTAAGCCTGATTTCAGGCAGGCCGGGCCCGAGGAAACTTTCTGCTAGTTAGCTTAGAGTCAAAGTGGCCCTCTGAAAGGGGTTCTGTCACATGGGTATAATGAAGACGAGCCTAAGTTCTTGAGTAAGGAAGCTTCATCCAAACTATACAAATGAACACACAACAGCTTCAGTTCTTTATTTAATCCAAAATCATCGTTTTAACAGCCCAACAAGTGTTTTGTGGAGTTAATCGCTTCATCAAGGCCACAGGGAACACATGATCATTGTAAACACAGGGAGATGATGGACGGAGGGCTGAAACTTTTCAGACACTCACCCCTGGTCACAGATCTGGGTTGAATCCATCATCGTTCTTTAGCTCACTTCAAAACTCAGTTCAGACCCAGCTATATGCAAATCAGTCTTGACCCTGTGCCTCATCGGAACAGTCGAGGCCGAACTGCCAAACCAGGTCATCCCTGAACCAGAACAAGCATCCTGGGACCGGTTTCGGGGAAACACCCCCCATCAGCCAGGCTAGCTTAAATCCAGTGGCAAAGTGAGCAAGGGACCCACGTCTGGGCATACCCTGCCAACTTAGGTCGAAAAAAGTAAACACAAGGAGATGATGGACGGAGCGTTGAAACTTTCAGACACTCACCCCAGTCACATGATCATTGACAACAAAATAAGCAAAACATATAATTAGACATTACATCTCACCAATTGGATTCAAATTACATGTCCATCAATTCATTCTTAAGTCCATAAATCAAGAGCAAGGCTGTTGTCCAAAAAATGTTAAACTCAAGCGTTAATAAAGAATATATTTTGGAATACATCTGGAATTATCTGACTTCATTCTGGTGCACCGTCCTTCCGTTCTTGAATCTTCTTATCTGGTTTCCAGTGGAGTATAAGTGCGGCATACTCCGGATGAGATTGCACGGACAATATACTTAAGTGTTTACCTAAGAAGCTGAGGTGCAGAACCTTGCTCAGCCGCATTTTGGTTTTTCCACAAGACCAATACTGTCTCGTTGATAATGACCCAGGACACTAGCCGAAGGCGCAAGTAGTCAGGACAGGAATATGTTAACGTTCTAAAAGTGGAATTTTCTGAATTGTGACTTAAAATCCCACTTTACCTTTATAGAAGATTTTAAATTACAATTTGTTTGAGTCTAAACATTACATCTCCACCTGCTCCCAAACCAAATTCAGCTCTTCTTAAATGTAATAAGGTAACCCAGTGTTAGTCAATGGTAGAGATAGGCCTTTCAAAACTGAAAAACTATTTTAGGAGTTTTTCAACCAAAGGACATGTAATACTTAAATCTATATATGTCCTACTTTTTAAATACCATGCGCCATGCCCTAGGAACCTTTGAGGCCTGCCTTAGGGGTGATTTGTAGGTATTCAAAAGGAAGGTTTAGGCCTGGAAAAAGGTTTGTTTTGCCAGGTTAAATTGGCAGTTTAAGACTGCACTACAGGCTGCAATGGCAGCCAGAGACATTTTATTTATTTTATTTTTAGAGTTTTCTATAGCGCGGACCCTTGGTGGGGTATCAGAGCACTTTACAAGGAAAGCAGCATAAGTATAGAACATTTTACAAACAACAGAGCAGACAGATTATCAAAAATATTTAACATGGTTCGGCATGTAGCCGCAACTAAAATCGAGCAGTAGGAACAAGTTTGAGTATGCTTAAGTCACAGAGGCAAAGGAGTCATTATTGGGAGTGAGGAAACAAGATTGAAGTTGTGGATTGATTCAGTGCCTTGCGGAATTACGGGAGGAATTTGTTAATCAGGAATGATTTTGCTTGTTTTAAAGGGTTACTTTAGTGGATGACATAATGAGTACTACAGGCCCCCTAGTAGAATTTAATGTACAGGCCCTGGGTACATGTAATAATATATGCTAGGGAAGTACAAATACATTAAATGTGCCAATCAGGTGTAGGCCACTTTTACCATGCTTTAGAGTACAAGCACTTTAGCACTGGTTAGCAGTGGTAAAGTGCACAGAGTCCTGAAGCCAACAAAAACAACTTCAGCAAAGCAGGAGTAGTGAAGGCAAAATGTTTGAGGATGATCTTGCAGATAGATACAGGTCCAATACCATGCAACTTGGTTCTGGTTCAGTACATTGACTATCACTTGTCTGAGAACGGAAACAAGGTGTTACCTGTGCAACCTATAACGCACCACTGTGGGTGGATTTCAGGCTGTGCTGGTTTTAGTCAGCAGCAGTAAACATGCGACCTGTGTACTTTCACTGTTGCCATTACAAATTCTGTCATGGAGACTGCGTTGCTCTGGCTGAAAAACAGTCAGGCATCCTGTAGGTAGGACCACCTGGTCATTTCATACAGTTTAAAACTGTTATCAAGAATGCAGCCCATTTACAAGTTCTCCAGTCACCGTTGCTGCTTCCTAATTGACCCCACTCCACTAAAATCTACCTCAATCTACCCCACCCCAATCTACACCACTGTACCCTACTCCACCTCATTCTTCCCCACCCTAATCTACTCCACTTCACCCTATCCCAATCTACACAACTCCAATCTAACCCATCTACCTCACTCCAATCTACCCCACTCTACAACAATCTACTCTACTCCAGCCCAAACTGCCCCACTCCAATCTGTGCCACTCCACCCCGATCTATCCCACAATACTGACGGAGCAGGGTTTCATACTTAAAGAAACTTGCTTGGACTCAATTCTCTCGAAATAACATGTAATAAATTAACCAACATGTTTTGTGATTACTAATAATTGCACCACACATTTTCCTCATCTAGGGAAAGCTTACCAATGTGCTTTACTAACAAGTAACCTGAGTGACTTAAAAGGCTGCCGAAAACGTGGAAATTCTTTTGCGCATGCGTCTACTGCATCAACGTAGTATGACGTCCTTTACTTTTGGTGGGAAATCTTTGCAGCTGCGCAGTAGTATTAAAATGGCCGCTTTGAACCTCACATGGTAATGCACATGGCTATGCCAAAACGAAACTTCGCATGTCTTGCTAAACTGCTAATGCAATAGTTAAAATAAGTTAAGGGGATTAGAGTAGGAATAAGTGGTATACAGTGCATTCATTTATATTCATATTCTAACGTGTACTTCTTTGACTTTATTATTAGTTTGTATTTGGGCCTGGAGGGTGGCTGAAAGCGCCATCTTGTCGTTGGGGATGCAGGCTCATTGGACGTTCTAAACTTCATGAAATGACATTGAACCACAGCCAAGAACTGTCTAACAAGTGATGCGCCTGAGAACTGCACCTTTTGACCCAAAGAAGGAAAGAAGAGTGCCAATTTTGAATACATTGTTGTTGATTCAATGAAATACGGGTGGGGAAAATAAAGCATGGGAAACCAAGTAAGGGGAGGGAACAATGAACCTAAGAAAATTGACATTACATAGTATGGTGTGATGACCTTCCCCATCCCATTGACCAATCGAATGAAGGGAATACACGAATTTTGAAACATTTGGGGGTGGTACATACACCGAGAATAGTATAACTAAGGTAGTCTCAGTCAGATAGATTGTCCGACTTGTCACAGACCTGTCACTGACCCAACACTGCAGCAGAAGAACGCGGATGCCACGGAGGTCAGAGGGCTAATTGAGCACTCTGACAGAAGAATCGAGAGAGGCAGAGGGAGAAGAATCTTAGATTGCTGAAGAAGAATCGATCCATCTAGAAGGGGAAATTGATGAGAGCAGCACCAGAGAGGGATGTGACGCTGGCGTTGCACTTAGAAGAGGTTACCTGTCCTGCCCTGCACCTGATCTGATCCTTAGACTCCCACTAGCCGGAGTCCGTCTTTCAACCCTTGGCCAGGGGTTTGTCCTCACACCATTCTAGGTAAATATAAATCTGTGTGGTATGTCCTTGTACCATTTCCCTGTGTCTCCTTTCCCAGGTACCAATGCCTAGAGATTTTACAAAGTCTTTAAAGATTTTTGCTTTGATCATTATTTTTCTCTTTGAGAAGTTGGTGATTGACATGTATTGGTATTTGACTCACAAAATATTGCATAGCTAAAGGTTCTAAAACTCTCCTGAGTCTGTGGTCATTCAAAGAAATAAGAGTAAATGTTATTTATGCCTATTATGCTAACAACCTGATCTATCGACCAGAGGAAATTAAGAACTAAGGTGTTAAGGTTTGATACGAAAAGGTGTACAAGTAAATTATATTTCAAGGTAGACTAAGTCCTGATCCCCAGTAGAGGATTGCTAGCTTATTGTATGCATGTTATGGGAAAAGGTGAGTATGATGTTTTAGAAATAACCCAAGCTGGTAATCTCGCTGCATCATTACTTTCTAGTTAGCAGAGCTATGGTTAGGGTTGAGTTAAGATAGGTAGTTAGTTGTGTATTGGAATATTGGTTTATGTATTAACCAAAACCCCTTTGTATTGTTTTACGTTGTCCAGAATTCCCCAGGGATACTGAATAGCAGATGGTAAGTGGAAACCACACTGCGGTGAGGTTACTGGCCTTGATGAAGAAAGTGTGGAAAGTTAGGTAAAGCTTCAAGCACTAGTTAGGGATTATATTTGTGTATAAAAGTGAGAGTGACTGATAGCAAAGGAGTTCGCTGGTGAAACTTTGGTCTTATATCACATAGAAAGGGTAATACTGAAGGAGTAGCAGGTTCTTTAATGCTTAAGTGAAGAGTAAGCAGAAGAAGTTTAACTCGTAGTGTGTGAAAGGTAAACAGAAAAGTTTTACTCGCAGAGGAAGAAATTGACTTTTCTTTGAAATTAGTAATTCAGGCACAGTATCGAATGTTTTATTATGTTGTTAATTAATGAAATGTGTAATTAAAATCGAAATAAATTAAGGTTTCTTATTACTTTGCAAAGGAGGGGTCAGTCTGTGATGTATTTCTATAGGTACTGTATCGATTCCCCTATTCCTGACCCTGGTTTGGTTAATAATTAACTAGCAGCCATCTAACGGTGCAAAAACCGTTATCTGATTAAGCCACACCACGGCACAGAAGCGCGTTATCTGATTAGGTCATAACGCAGGCCATCTAATTAGGCAAGCGATATTCCTCCAGCCCCTGATAAGGCATACAGAGTTCTCAAAACAAATCACACCTACAGCGACCTGGGAAATTCCCGTAGCCATTTTTTTTATTTCACCGAGAACTTCAGTAAAAGAATGTGCGAACGAACCCGTTCGTATGACATCCTTATTGACGTATATATGTCCATCCTTACGTCAATCTCGGCACCTTTCAGGTATAAATATTACCGACATTGCCTTAAGCAAACACACGCGGTGGTGACGAGATTGGAGCAGCGAGACTTGCCGAGGAGCCCAGCTGAGAGCGAAGCCCACAGACGCTGCCCCGCCTTCCTGACGCGCTGAGAACGAGACGCTGCCTTTCTCCTGCCGAGAAATCCAGCTCCGGCGCTTCCAAGCAGCCCTCGCAGGCAGCTGGAATATCAAGACCTGGGATAAGAGATACCAGCCCTCAAACCTTCTAGATCCCAGGTACAGAACTGAATAACCCCTTGCAGAGAATTCTTGAGTCAGTCCCTTGGCAAAACAAACTTAACTTAAACTGCTACTTATCTACTCCCGCCCACGTATTAGGCTTAGGTCAGGTACCCTGGGGTAGGCGTGGTTAGAAGCACCAGTTGAGTACGATTAGTCAAATGTATGTATGTATGTATATATTTTATCCATTTTAAATATCATATGGCTTAGAAACCATATCAATGCTTTTACAGTATTATTTTATAATTCTGTCTTTACTGTATGCACTTTACTTAACTATAAGTATTGCAATAATAGCGATCCATTTCTCTTGTACGAGAAAAGAGACTGATCAATAAATACCATCTTTTATTGAACACGCCCGTCTCTTCCTTTTCTCTACAATCTGGTGAAACTAAGAATGCACTGAACTGACTGAGTAAAATAAGTTGTCTTTTGTTTTCACACGACTCTAGAGATACACTCTTGATTAGGGGAGAGCAAAGTTGTCATGTTCTATGGTTGTCAGAAACTAAATCCCTTCTTGTCTATCCAGGGAGGTTAAAATCCTCCTTGCCTATCCGAGAAAGTTTCTAGTGAACTCTGAGCTAGCTGGCAAACACAAAACGTTAAGTCTAATATCGTCGGTAGAAGACCTAGTTAACCTCTGCCCTAGGTCTATACTATTGAAGATATTATTCCAATGCGCAGAGCCTATTGGGATAATAGGAACTACACTACATGGCGCCCAACGGTTTGGATAGGCGATAAATCTAACGTAAGACATTAGAGTAACTCAGTCGTGCTTTTTCACTCAGACCCTTTTCCCCATAATACTCCAAAGACGTCTGGAGTGGGTGAAAGGTTATATCCGCCAAACTTCGTAGGAGGAGACTCCTATGTATGGTTCTTGGTTTATTCAACGTTGAAGGATAACACTGTTCCAAAATATTGTGCATCTAATCTTTGTTTCCATAGAAACCTGATCTGCAAATAAACAAAATAACCTTCCTGTCAGTAAAATGTCAGACAGTGAAGAAGGAAGGGAGACAGCTAGAGTAGCAGCTGAACTCCTAGCAGCTGACAATAGTCTCCTACTGCAAGACCCGGACGCAATACTAATCCCGGTCAACATAAGAAAAACTATAACTTTAAAACTTATAGAAAATGGGCTGACACCGAGAGGTGGTACAGTCATATTCGTAATTGAGGCACACGAATATCGGCAGACAGAGGTATTCTATTCATGGATAAACTTTCCAGCAGCAAACGCTGTAACAAAGGACTTCCACTATTACAAAATAGAGGAACCTCCGAATGAGTACACTCCTTTCGAGGAGGTGGAAATACCACTCAAATACCAAGAGCACCTGCTCTTGTTTAATGGCGCCCTAAAACATAATAATCACATCACCAGGCTCGGTCCACTAGGTAGACCAGGAGCAACGTGGCCGGTCCTAGCCGGATACACACCACATCCAGACATTGAAGAAATGCCTGCACCAGAACTTTTAGCACAGCTAAAACAACTAATTAAAATACATAGACAATTAGTCCAATATGTAATGCGGACTTCAACAGTCCAACCAGCAATTAAAATTCCACAGCTGACCCCTACTCAGGGGAACACAAATAAAATTACACCACAGAACATACAGTCCTGTCTAGGTAAAGTACCCGCAAAACGGGAACAAATTCCATTCTGGTTAGCACAAAAAAATCACTCAAATAGAGGCGGTGTTTCCGGATACCACCTCTGTTGAGAAACACAGGATTCTGACTATCTGTCTTCCAATGGGAATCGCACCACATGTGGAGGACTGTGACACTTGGGGTACAGTCTTTGCTTCTGTTTACACAAAAACACATGGTGTTCCATCCATGTCAGTAATACCAGATGTGCTAAAACAAATTCAAGATGAATACGGTCCAGAACTTGCTTTAACTCTTGGTATGAAATTACTAAAAGACTTCAAGCAGTTCTCTGCAATATTATTAGCCAATATAAAGGGAGAAGCAGCAAATGTGGCGATCCGCCAGAGGTTGAAAGAGACAAATATAGCAGACCAACCATTTGAAATTGCCAGAATCATAGAAAAATCCTATGAGGAACTAGGAAGAGATAGCTTGGGTGAAATACCGGTGAAACCCCAACTAATTGAAAGTCCTGAAAAGATATTTATTAAAAATAATCTAAACACTCAAAAAAAGAGCTGGGATGGAAATAAACAATCCAATCCTAAAGAAAAAAGATTCCAGTCCAGAGGAAGGTCTCCACGGCGGAGAGAAAGATCTCCGGACCAAGGACGCAAGTCTCCCCAGAGGGAGCCCTCTGTGAAAAGATACAACCTTAGGAATAGGGATAATATAAAAAAAAAACCTGATAGATATCAAGATATTGATACACGTCCCTCTCAACCTTTTCAGACTTCCTCGAAGAAATCGGAAAGAAGAGGACGATCAGAACACAGGGAAGAGCACGTCAAGTCCAAAGACAAGGAACCTGCTCATCTGAATAAAAAATTACAATTTCCAAAAAAGAAGGTAGCCAGTATTAAAGTAATCAACAATGCCGAGAATACTGAGGACACAGCTGAAAAACGGAGAATGGGCTCAGACAATGCTAGACAGCGCAGCAGAAGTGACCATAGCTCGCAAAGTCCTTATGAATCATCTGGAGACAGTGGACACGAATGAATACATTCAAGTGGAAACTGCAGATACCAGAGTTAGCAAACCTCATAAAATATATGAAATAACATTGCGTATAGAGGGGGATAAGACTAGAAAAATAAGGGGTCTATTTTGGGATAATCTCTCCGAGGGCTATGACATCCTTCTAGCTGAACGAGACTGGCCACCCGAGTTTGTCAGGGAGTGCCCACATGGCGAAGAAATAATTATGCCTGCCTTCTCAAATCATGTTCCAATTCATAAAAAGTATACACTTGCAAGAAAGTGGGCAGTAGCTCAAGCACCTGCCTTATATAAAAATCATGTGGGATGGGATGAGGACTCTCCTCCTCACAAAATCCAGTTAAAATCACAACCTACTGCACAGAGGCAGTACCCAATTAAGCAAGAAGCTAAAAAACAGGTAAAAGAGATCCTAGATCAACTTGAATACCAGGGGGTGATTGAAACTTGCACCTCACAAATGAATAATCCTTTGTTTCCTGTCTCCAAACCAGACAACTCATATCGTCTTGTTTTGGACTACAGACACCTTAACTCATGTTGCAAAACCTTTGCAGTACAAAACTTGCATAGTGCTGCACTAATGAATAACATAGTGCGCAAAAAATACAAAACATTAGACATCTCTAATGGATTCTTTTGTCAAAATATAGCACCAGAGAGCAGATATTTGACGGCGTTCTCAATAAATGGCGCGCCAAAAAATTTCTGTAGTTTGCCCCAGGGGTTCAAGAACAGCCCAGGATTATTCTCAGCGAGAGTAACAGAATTACTACAAACATATGATGACGAGGGGGGGGCGTGGCTAGCCGAGCAGCGAAATGGCCGCTCTGTGAGCGAGCTCCGCCGGCTACGTTCTAAAATCCTGAAATAATCCTTGTTTGGGTCCCCGCGGACCCCCGTCATACCAGGGGTTGGACGCCTGACACCCAGCGGATCCCGCAGCCGAAGTTTGGAGAGCGGAGCTCCCCGGATGGTGGAACTAACGCGATCTACACATTTGCCGACCTGTGCGCTAGAGGCGACCCGAGACTGCGGAGCTGTGTGCTGGACGCCGCGAGCTACTGTGGTCCGCGGATTTGAAGGCCCTTGGTGATCCTGTGAGGGAGACCGCGAGACCCCGCTGGCTTTGGTGCCGCTCCATCACGGCGCGCTGGTGGACCCCTGCTGGCCCGGTGAGCGGACCTGGGCACGTCTGGTCGGTAGGACGTGCGGGGCGGACGCTCCTCCGACGTGGGGGCACGACCTGAAACCCTCCTGCAGACGGCTTGCCATTTTTGATCGCCTGGTGCTTGCTGACCGGCACTGCTGCGCTCCGGCTGATGAGGAGCATGACCCTGAGCAGCGGCCGCCTTTGGAGCACGAGGTGAGACGTGGAACCTGCGCGAGTGGGGTGTGGGACGGCCGCGCTGCCTACCTTGAGCGCTACCCGCCGAAGTGGACCCTCTGACTAACTGGGCCGGGGCTGATCTGCTGAAAGTGCCTACTGTGCCCGTGAACCCTTGCAGTCCCTGCGTCTTACCCTGCATTTAGGAGCCGCACTGGGCCGGCCCTGGCGCAGGGCGGCCGAGAGACCGGAGTTGGCGCTGCCGCCATTTTGTGACCTGCAAGTGCGTGGTGCTGTATACGGCTGGAGGCGCGCACCTCGTGGCGCGGTGCGCTGGAGGCCTGGGAGCTCTGCTAGTGGACCTGCGTTCCCTGTTATCGGCACGAGCTGCCTCTTGCGATACGTGTACTAGCACAGGCTCGACATACTTGCTGTGGCTATCTGCACGAGTGCCCCACTGCCCAACGGTCGCCTCCATCATGGGGGGGGAAAAATGAGGCCAGACAACCCAAAATCAGCTTTGATAATAAAAAAACGCCAAAACACCCGCAGGCTGACACGGACGGCGGAGAATCTTCGTTGCATGGTGCACCGGCGGACATAGACTTTGGGGCGCTTATTATGGAAGTGAGGTCCAGCCTGAAAAGCATTGATGGCAAACTAGATGCCATGTCCGTGCAGCTGGAGTCAGTGAAGGCAAAGGTGGGCGCTCATGAGACGAGACTGGATTGCCTAGAAAATAGACAAACTGAATGTTGCGAATTCCAACAACAGGCCAAAAAGCACATAGTGAACCTGGAGAAGGATCTGGAAAGCCTACGCGCTAAGGCGGACGATTTGGAAGCGCGCTCCCGTAGGTCCAATGTTCGCATTACGGGTATTCCAGAAACGACAAACACTGGCAAGATGGAGGTGTTCGTGTCTGATCTGCTACACGAGCTCTTTGACCCAGCTCTGTCACCTGTATTTGCGGTCGAGAGGGCGCACAGGTCACTTGGGAAAATGCCGCCGCTGGGTACGCCACCGCGTCCTATCCTCGTTAAGTTGCTCAATTACCAGGACAGGGACCTCATTCTACGGCTGGCAAGAGAAAAAGGCAAGATAACGCATAAGGGAAATGATATTTCATTCTACCCAGATTTCACCCCCCTGGTGCAAGCGGCCCGCAAGGAATTTCTGCCGGCTAAGAAGGTGCTGTTGAAGGCCGGAGTGAAATATTCCCTGTTATATCCAGCAAAGCTGAAGGTACTCCATGATAACGAGGCGCACTTCTTCACGGATGCGAAGTCAGCACTTAAATTTGCCAAACACATCACTGGTCCGGGAGCTCGAAGAAAATCGCCCAGACTGGGAGAAACTGCTGATCATCTGAGTGATAATGACTAGATGGGCTGCCACCGTGAGTGCTGCTGCGCTGCTTACTTGCTCCCTCTGAGTCTGGCACCGGAGCTTGGGGATCCCTAAGCACCTCCTGGGGTCACAAGTCATCTGATTGCAAGCGAGGCGGGACATTGCTGCAGTCCGGGAGGTGGATTTGTAACTGCCATTACCTAGACCACGTGTGAATATTGCTGTGGTGAGATTCGTGGTCACTGAGACGGGGGCGCCGTTGGGGCCATGCAGCTCTCTTTTCTGAATGTAGCCACCCCGCTAACGCGGGGGTGTAGGCTGGGTGCACCACGTCCCCATGGGGTGTATCCCAATATTTCCGATGTTGGTTGTCTTTCACGCCATGCGTGTTTTTTTGTGGGGTATGTCACCACCTGTTTGGGGGGTTGGTGAGGGAGGCAGGGAGCGGGGGGGGTCGATGAGTTTGTTGTTTGTAGTTTTGGTCTGGTGCACTGAGAGATATCTTCTATTTTCATTTCTGGGCGCAGGGGCAATATGTGTGCTGTGGGCGGGGATGGGTGGTCCTGGGGATTGGCTGCTGTCCGGGGCTCTGTTGCTTCTACTGTACTTCTATGATGGGGGGGGTTAAATTGTGGACCTGGAACATTAGAGGCCTTGGGGACTACAAGAAGGCCCGGTTGATGCATGGTATGCTAACCAGACATAATGTGGACATATGTTTCCTGCAAGAAACTCACCTTAACGCTGTTCCTTCACCTAGGCTGCGTAATTCTAGATGGTCTAATGTGTATTCTGCTATATTCTCCAATTATGCGAGGGGGGTGGCTATACTTGTACGTAGAGGCCTGGACTGGCGGGAACACACCTGTGTGCAGGACAAGGATGGGAGGTATGTGCTCTTACATGGTTCTTTGCAGGGCAAACCGGTTGTGCTAGCTGCCATCTACGGCCCAAACGTGGATGATCCTGACTTTTTTCTGTCTTTATGGGCGCGCATTGCACTGCTTGATTGCCAGTCGATTATTGTTGGAGGGGATTTCAATGTGGTGCTGGATGATGCTATTGATCGGAGGGGTGTGGGTAGGCCAACCCATGCTAGAGCGCGTCAGGCTATCTTTGATGTAATGGGGGAAGGGTTGCTTTCAGACGTATGGAGAGTTCGGCACCCTGGGGAAACGTTGGGCACCTGCTACACCTGTCATCAGTCTGCCTGGTCTCGCTTAGATTACTGGCTGGTGTCGCCTGAGGTGGCGACGTGGGCGAGGAGCGTTGACATACAGGCCAGATCACTGTCAGATCATGCTCCGTGTGAGTTGGTGTTATGTGTGCCTGATGCGATGCATAGGGGTTTCCAGTGGCGTCTACCTCCACATGCTCTCACGGACCCGGTATTTGTTGAGGAGATCAGGACGGATATTATTACATACTTTGCAGAAAATACTGGGTCAGTTTCTTCTGAGGCCATAGTGTGGGACGCCTTTAAGGCGGTGATCCGGGGCCAGTGCATAGCGCGACAAGCGGGTGTGCTGCAATCCATTCGTAGAACACTGGCCCGACTAGAAAGGGAGGTGAGAGATCTAGATGGGGCCTTCAGTCGCACTCTGTCATTGGAGGCCGCTGGTCAATTCAAAGCCAAGCTCCTTGAATTCAATGAGGAGGCAGACCGTGAAGTTAAATTCCTAGGGAAGCAAGCAGAGGCTCGTAGATACGGGGAGGGTGATAGGCCAAGCAGGACCCTAGCTAGATTGATAGCTTCACGTACGCATTCACACTACATACACGCCATCCATGACAGTAGTGGATCCCTGGTTGTGGGCCAAAACGCGGTTCTGCGAGCCTTCACTGACTTCTACACGACCCTGTATACCTCCAGACAACCTGTTGCTCCGGCTTCTTTGGATGCCTTTCTAGATTCCATTGCCCTAGTGTGGTTTAACGACAACCACAGGCAATACATGGATCTCCCGGTGACCGTGCAGGATATTATTCAGGTCATCAGGAGCATGCCGGCCAACAAGGCTCCGGGTCCAGACGGTCTGACTACGTCCTTCTACAAGACATATGCTGACGAGCTGGCACCGAAACTCCATGCGGTGTTCGTGGAGGCCCTCGAATCGAACTCTCTCCCAGATTCCATGCATGAAGCCTTAATTATTACGCTTCTGAAACCGGACAAGGACGAACAGTCCCTGGACTCCTATAGGCCCCTCTCCCTGATCAATGTAGATGCGAAAATCTACGCCAAAATCATTGCAGATAAACTTCAACCGATGCTACCGATCATCGCACTCCCTGATCAATCCGGTTTTATTCCTGGGCGAGCTACATCGCATAACCTAAGAACTATCTTTTCTGTCTTGCACTATTTACACCCTTCTGAACAGGCGGCGGTGGTGTTCCTTGACGCTACCAAGGCGTTCGACTCCTTGGAGTGGCCGTATCTCTTCCGGATATTGGAAAGGATGGGGTTCAGTCGCAATTTCATAACCCTGATTAAGTTACTGTACACTGCGCCCAGGGCGAGAGTGAGCGTTAATGGCCTCGTTTCCCAGCCCTTTGAGATCTCTAGGGGAACCAGGCAGGGTTGCCCGCTGTCCCCGCTCCTATTTGCTATAGCAATGGAGCCACTAGCGGCCAGGATACGGCAACACCACACCGCGAGAGGGATCGGGTTCAGCTCCCGTAGTCTGCTGATTTCATTATACGCAGACGATGTCACTCTGTACATTGTGAACCCTAGTGACAACATGAATCCATTACTCCGTGAGTTTGTGCGGTTTGAGGGACTCGCGGGGGTGTCCGTGAATTGGACTAAATCGGTCGCGTTCCCCCTCACTGATGAGACAAGCCAACCGTCATCGGAGTACCCCTTGCATTGGGAAACTGGCGCAGTTAAGTATCTGGGTATCTGGATCAGTCGTGACACGCAGGAGTTGTGGTCTCTTAATTTTGGCAGAGCGGTGGACTGGCTCGAGAGGAAAATCGAAGTCTGGAACAAGTTACCCCTTTCCCTGGTGGCGCGCATAGCGCTAGTGAAAATGGTGATCCTACCCAAATTCCTATACCTGTTCGTTAATATTCCATTGCCCTTGACAGCGCACTTCCATGCGCGGGTCCGCTCATTGCTATTGACTCTGGTTTGGGCGGGGAAACAGGCGCGAGTCTCCTGGAATCTACTAACGCTCCCACTGAGACAGGGCGGCCTCGGAGCCCCTGACCTCAAGCTATACTCCCTATGCGCGCAGGCACAGTTTCTTCATTTCTGGGCCTTCCCCACCCCTTACCAACCGCACGTGGCGGTGGAGCTCGCTGCTGTTGCCCCGTTACCGCTGCGAGTGGCGCTTTATGGCAAGGTCAAACGTCCCTCGAAGGATGTGGACACGGTAGAGATGATTCGCTGGGCTTGGCGTGAACTGCAAAACAGAGCAGGACTCTCCGTATTGTATGCGCCAGCTGTCCCCTTACGGTGCAATCCAATGCTACCTTGCCTGTGCGCCAGAGGGGATACCCTTATGCTCCACGGGCGGCGACTGACTACATTTGCCGATATCTATCCTGAGGGCACTTTTGTTGATTTGCACGCGGAGACGGACGATCAGCCCGTGTCTTTCGCGGACGCGTTGCTGTACCACTCCCTCAGGGAATCCTGTAAGGAATTGGGACCCCAGTTTCCTGAAGAGCCGCAGCCCCTGGATGCCCTTCAGAACCTGCTTTCGAGGCCGTCCCCCAAAAAACTGGTTTCACGACTATATAACTGCATGCAGGAGCAGGCCCCGATTACGGTATCCACGGCCAAACTGGCTTGGGATGCTGACCTTCCTGAACCGCTGTCAGATGAAATGTGGGAATACTGCTGCAGACAACTCATGGCGCTATCCCCGAATTATCGTCTTAGGCTCATTCACTTTAAATTTCCGCAGCGCTACTACTGCACGCCAGTTGTGCTACACCGAATGGGAGTCCGTGAGGACACTGCTTGCTGGAAATGTGGGGGAGAAGATGCGTCCTTCATTCATGTGGCGTGGAGCTGTCCAAACCTGGAGGAGTACTGGTCGGCGGTTTTTGCTGCTATTAACCAAATTCTTCACAGGGCCGACGCCCCTTCACCACTGTTGGGTTTGTTAGGCTACGTCAAAGACACGGAGCCTTGCGATAGAAAGTTACATGCTATGCTCCTCCTATATGCCAAACGACAGATATCGCTGCACTGGGGTAGGAGGGCACTTCCATTATACGCAGACTGGATTAGGGATGTGACATACGGACACACGCAACTGACCAATTATTGGGAAACGATGCCAACGGCCTCTAGACCTAAAGATATCTGGGAACCCTTCCTGCAATGGACCAGAGAGCAGTTGGGATCGGCCGCCTCCGTTGATCTGTCTGATGTAGGTGTGTCAGATGATATGGGTTGAGAGCTCTGTGAAAGGGGTGTACTGTGACTGTCTGGATGCGTGGAGCTGGTGTGATCCTCCTTGATGACTGGACTTGTCCCGTCCCTTCCACCCTTAATGTTCCCTATATGTGACCCTTCGGGCCTGCCCTGTTCCACCCCTGGGGCCATGTGACCCTCTGGCTTGTCCTGCCACGGCCCCCTCCAAATCCCCCCCCCTCCTTTCCCTTTCCCCCCCCCTTCCCTGGCTCAGCGCTTGGACCCTGGCACATGCGCGGCTACAGATACAGCCGCTGTTTGACACTCATTCGCAGCTACATGGCACACATACGAAAGGCCCTACATGTGGGTGGATATTGCATGCTCGATGTTTCTCGACTGCACCGTTGGTTACTGTTCATGTTTTTTCGTTTGTATGTTGGGACAAGTTGGGTGTAAACAGTGCTGGTGGACGATTTATTTTATTCTGCCGCATCGGCAGGCTGTGTCCTGTTGCTGTGCTTGAGGCAGACCTGTTACCCTTAGATTCATTTGTCGCCTGCGGCACTGATAAAATGTAAGATCATTATCGTGCACGTGCTGCACTGCTCATTTACATGATGATCCTGTTTCTTATATATTGTTCTTGAAGATCCAATGCCCGCTGAGGCAGGACTGACCTATTGCTTTACTTGCCGACATGTGATATGAACACTATAGCGGCCTGCCTCCGGGTTGTTGGCGTGACGCAGTGTAAAACTTATGCTTCCTCTGTGTTATACATGTCTTGCACAATAAATAAAAAATAAAAAAAACATATGATGACGAGGCATTATCTTATGTCGACGACATCTATCTAACAGACGATGACTTGGATACTCACTTGAAGAGAGTGAACACCATAATACTTGGGTTCGCAGCAGAGGGTTACAAATTCAACTTTAAAAAGTCAAGAATTGCCCATCTAACAGTCCTATTTTTAGGATATGAACTATCAAGTGAAGGCAAAAGCCTGGCTGACAATTTCCTAGAGAAATGTGCTGTAATCCAAGCACCTAGAACACTAAAAAACTTACAATCAATTCTAGGCTTCCCGAATTTCGGAAGAACTTGCATTATAAATTACGCAGAGAGGGTCAAACCCCTTTATGATCTAATAAAACCAGATTTTAAAAGAATCAATTGGACTCAAAAACACACAGAAATTTTGAGATCTTTACAAACAGACATGTTAGTTAAAACAAAATTACAAACACGTGACAACACACGCAATCTTGTGATTCGAGTCATCCCAGGAAGATGCGGATTCACATACCTGACCTCTAATGAGGGAGAAAAGGTACCAATTGCATACAAATCACACTTGTACACAGAAGCTGAAAAAACGTTCAGCATTAAAGAAAACATTGTTCATGCGGTTCAAACGGCTGTAGCAAGAGAAAAAGACCAAGCTGACGGTAGACGTATTTCAGTCAGAACAGCAGAATCAGCCTTTGAGGCATTAACAACCCCATGTAATTTACCTACTACAGCATTGAATCCAGAGTGGATACAATGGGTAAATTCAATTGCTACGGACAAAATAAAATACTATTTTGATCCAGAATTGAAAGAATTAAAATATCTAAAATATGAGAGAGAATACCATCTGCCAATCAACATTCTGCCCTTACGACAGTACGCCTGTGTAATTCATACAGACGGCCATGCTCAACCACCTGGGTGGGGAGAACAAGCGTACAACCCCACATGTGAAATTACAAAAAAAGTATGGCGTGGAGGAAAACTGAGACCTCTATTGACAAAAACACACTCAGTGGAGAATAATTCAGAACAACAGACTGAAATAATAGCATTGAAAATGGCGCTAGATAATGCCGATCGCGAATTCCCGACACTTATATGTTATGTTATGTTATGTTATGTTATGTTACATACATTTGTAGCGCGCACAGCTGCCCCAGCTAAGGGGCGTCCTGGCGCGTGTCAGGTAATATGCAACACCTACATGGAACACAACAGATAAAAAGACACAGATGGCAGGTTTATTAAAACAAAAAGGTCTTTAAAGCTTTACGAAAAGCTAAAAGGTCATCTACTAACCGCAGCTCTACCGGAAGGGAGTTCCAGAGCTGAGCCGCTCTGACCCGGAAGGACCGGCCACCAGCCCGACACAACCTGAATCGAGGGACCACAGTGAGTGCGTGGCCCAGGGATCTCAGAGGCCGGGAGGGCAAATACCAGGACAAAAGGTCCGCAAGAATTGGGGGACCCTCTCCCCTCAGGATCTTGAACGCCAGACACAGCACTTTAAACTGGATTCTGGCTCTGACGGGCAGCCAATGCAAAGATCTCAGTGTGCTGGAAACGGGGCTAGAACGGGGTAAGCCAACTATGGCTCTCGCCGCGGCGTTCTGAACACGCTGGAGGCGAACAACCTCAGCCAGATTGGAACCTACCAAAAGAGAGCTTGCATAGTCCAGGCGAGATAACACAGTAGCCTGGACTATCAGCTGCCTGGTACTGTGGTCAAAGAACTTCAGAATGGGGCGCAACGACTGTAGGATGCCGAAGCAACAGGCCGCGGTTTTCTTAGAATGGACCTCAAAGGAAAGCACAGGGTCCATCCATACTCCCATGTTCTTTAATTCAGTGACCGGAAGAGGGGCCGGCCCCAGCTCCACAGGCCACCACCTGTCCCCCCCAAAGGTCCGCCCTCCTACCGACGATCATGATCTCCGTCTTCTTAGCGTTGAGCTGGAGACAGTTGTTCTTCATCCAGCTCGCCACCGCCCTAAGTCCACTCTGAAACCTGGGGGCATCCCGGTCCGGGTCCCCGCTGATGGAAACCGCTAGCTGGGTATCGTCAGCATATGAGACCATAGTCAAGTCCCATTGCTTGACGACCTCAGCCAACGGTCTCACGTAAAGATTAAACAACGTGGGACTCAGCGAGGAGCCTTGCGGCACCCCCTGTCTCAGAGGATGGAATTGGGACTGGAACGGTGGCATGGCAACGCTAAAGAAACGATCGTCAAGGAAGGACCTGAACCATTGGAGTGCAGAACCACCCAGGCCACTCTCCTCCAGGCGATGCAACAGGATGGGATGAGAGACAGTATCAAACGCGGCGCTCAGGTCTAATAAAACGAGCGCTGCAGTCTGCCCCGCATCCATCACCGTGCGGAGATGTTCAGCCATGGAGAGAAGGGCGGTCTCCGTGCTGTGACCAGCACGGAACCCGTTCTGGGTGGGGTCCAAGATGTTAGCCTGGACAAGGTGAGCCGAGAGGGCTTTGTTAACGTGAGCCTCTAACACTTTGGTAGGCCAAGGAAGCAGGGAGATGGGCCGATAGTTTTCAGGTTTGTCTGGGTCCAAAGAGGGTTTCTTTAAGATGGGAGAATCCACCGCCCGCTTCCAGCTAGCGGGTACCGTGCCGGACTCCAACGAGATGTTAATCAAGGAGTGTATCACGGCCGGCCCACGAATGACTGGTCTCTAAAGAGAGTGGAACTAAGCGGGTCGGCAGGGGACCCAGACTTAACCTGCTGCGCCATAAGGTCAAACCCTGCAGATGGCAACGGGGGTAACTCACGTAAAACGATGTCTCCATAGATGTTAGTCGGAGACTCTACTGGAGGCCCTATACAAGGGAACGTCTTATAGATGTTTTCGACCTTTTCCCGAAAAAACAGAGCCAGGGCCTCACAGTGAGTGGTGGAGCCGGTCGTCGGGGCGCCCATTCGTTTTGCTAAGAGATCCTTCATCAGTTTGAAGATGGTTTTAGAGGGATTAGAGCTGCTGCGAACTTCGGCAGTATAAAAAGCTGCCCGAGCTTGGCAAACAGCCCGATGGTATATTTTGACGGAAGCGAGATACGTAGCTTTTTTCCCGATATCGTACGCCTTCCGCCAAGCCCTCTCTGCACGCCTGCAACTACCCTTGAGTGTCCGTAAGGCGCCATCGTACCACGGACTTGCCTCCCTCGAGCTGGTTTTGCAAGCGGTAATTGGAATGAGAGCGTCCAGCGCCTTGGAAATCCAGGCGCAGAACCCATCGTATCCTGTATCAACCGTAGAGAAAGGTTCTAAGGGCTCCGCGGCGAGGACACGATGTAGATCTTCCAATCGTAATTTACTCCAATGCCGCCTCGCAACCAGCTTTGCAGGGGGGGTGATGATCTTACCCGGCAAGGGGGTACTGATGTCAACCAAGGAATGGTCTGTCCAGCCTAGGGGTGAGACGGCGATAACAGAGGCATCTACCAAATTAGTGAAAAAAGGATCTAGAGTATGGCCACCAGTGTGGGTGGACTGACGGACCAATTGCGTAAGCTGAAGGGCCTCCAGATCCGCAAGAATGCCAGAGACTGAAGGGATATTGGGTTTGTGGAAATGTAAGTTAAGGTCGCCCAAGATGGAGAAATTGGGACAGCCTACCACCAAGGAGCTAACCACATCAGGGAAGGCAGCTCTAAACGCCGTTTCGCTCCCAGGGGGACGATAAACCAGCATCCCCGAGAGTGAAAAGTGTGGGGTAACAAGAATCTTGAACACCGCACTCTCACACCCCGCAATGGACAAGCCCGACCAGCTGCAAGTAAGGCCAGAACGAATAGCAAGGGCAATGCCCCCTCCCCTCGTAGATCGATTCAGGGTAAAGACAGTAAAATCAGGGGGGAATGCCAGATTAATGATAGCCGAATCATCATCCTTCAGCCATGTCTCTGTGATGGCCACGATGTCCGGGGCCTCATCCTGTAACAGGTCAAACACGGCCTGATAATGCGACACCAGAGACCTGGCGTTAAGACTGAAGATGCGGAGGGCATGACCAGGACGGTAGCTCCGAGAAGCAGCTGCCGGGTTAGGATGACAAATTGGGGAGGGGGAATCCAAAGTCCACCTGCCGCAGGGGCACTGATAAGGACCGGTTAGAGGGTGTATAGGGGGTAGACCACAACTTACGAACAGACGCCCAATGTCCCGCAGGGTATCGCTGGAGTACACCAACATGGCAAAACAAGAGGGACAGCTCTCCCAACCAGCAGGGTCTAGCCCGAGCCCCGCGCGTCGCTAGCGCGGACGGGCGCAGACGGGCAGGACTCTGGCACGACTCCGGCCACGCGAGGACACGCCCGCTGCGCGATCCCGCTGCGCGATCCCGCTGCGCTGGGAAGGAGCTTCAAATAGGCGTCCCTCGCCGGCACCTGCGCACTGAGCGCACGTAGGGAGTGGCTCCTCCTGAGCCAGCCAACCCGCTCCAAGATGGCGGCGGCCCAACTTCCCCCCACGGAGATCCCGGACCCGCCCAAGCGGCGGTGCTCTACAATTACAGTGCAGGTAGGAGGGCAGATAAAAACAAAGTAAAGCAGACCACAAATAATAAAAGTGAAAAAACGGGCAATTTAAAAGCAATGCGCAGCGAAGCGCTTCCAGCCTCAGAGGAAAGAGCAGAAGTAAAAATAAAGCGCGTCGCGCTACCAGCAGCGCAGCGCTACCTGACAAGGAAGCCTCGGAGGGGAACTCGCCTCAAATAGGCATCCCTCGCCGGCACGTGCGCACTGAGCGCACGTAGGGAGTGGCTCCTCCTGAGCCAGCCAACCCGCTCCAAGATGGCGGCGCCACAACTTCCCCCCACGGAGATCCCGGACCCGCCCAAGCGGCGGTGCTCTACAATTACAGTGCAGGTAGGAGGGCAGATAAAAACAAAGTAAAGCAGACCACAAATAATAAAAGTGAAAAAACGGGCAATTTAAAAGCAATGCGCAGCGAAGCGCTTCCAGCCTCAGAGGAAAGAGCAGAAGTAAAAATAAAGCGCGTCGCGCTACCAGCAGCGCAGCGCTACCTGACAAGTGTGCGATTCGCATTACTGCGTCAAATCATACAATAACGATTTGCAGAAATGGATTCAGAAGGGTTACAAAGATGACACAGGTGCCACAATAAAGCAGAAAGCGCTTTGGGAACAAATAGTTCTTTTAAAGAAAGAACTACCAAAAACTCACGTGATACATTCAGTGAGTCATCGGCGTGATGGCGTTCACGTTGCAGGGAATTCATTGGCTGAGACAGCCACAGCGGTTGCAACTAAATCGGCTTCCGTAGCTACAAAAAAGCGTACAGTAAAATACAATGACGGTGAAACAGTGCTGGCGGTAAAAACGTCATCAAAAGGCGACTGCTCAGCACTACCGATCAACTATCCACTCAACTATACATACATAATCGATGCAAACTCCGTCCCTTTTGCTCGAATCCCTGGAGTGGGGGACAGAGTAATTCCAAACATGGACAGGAGAGGCTTATTAATCGCAGACGCACATATGGGCGAGGGTCTTAGACACCTCAAGCTAAAAGATTCCCTAGAAGAATTACAATCAGTGTACTGGTGGCCAGGCATGAGTCTGCATCATCACATTTTTGCAAAAAACTGCCCAGACTGTAACAGAGATCGCAGTGGCGAGCGAGGAGGACTATTGCCATGGCATTTCGCTCCAGATAAACAACAACAATAAGAAAGTACCCATCATGAAAAAAAGCGTCATATTAACATAAAAAGACTAATTTTCACTTATAATGTAGACCCCAGCGCTCGGCTGACGTCTGGACTGTTATAAAAAGATTTGCGAGTCTATAATGGCATATACGCTAGGAGCATGCTACGTTTTGACTAATATTTTCCCGTTAGCCCTCAAGCTTATGGGGAAGCATGGCCAAATGAGCATTGCATAGCGGGACTCTTCTCACTTCCTTCCTGAGGGATACGGGATGGTGTAAAGAAAAAACCAAGGCATAAAGCTATCTATAACGGAAAAGGTATTAGGTTCGGGAGCTGGGTGGGTCAAACATTTAATAAGTGTCCAACGTAGTCTAAAAAACCTGCCAAGAAATTCTCTGAAAGGATTCAGTCCGTACGAACTATTGTTCGGGACTAGAATGATGATCCAAGATCTTGATAGTCAGACTTCAGTGGTTAAAGATAAATGCTTTGATATCAAAGATCGTTTGGCTATTTTACAGGACTTAAATGAAACAAGGAAAGACCTGAGCAACATAAAGTTGAAACAGCAGCCAACAACCACTGAAGAGAAACCACCTGTCCCAGCAAGGCCTGTCTGGATTCCAAAAGTCGGGGATCTAGTCAGAGAGAAGATCGCGGTAAAGAAGGAATTTGGGCCTTCTTACAGAAAAGCAGTTCCTGTCTTGTCTATCAACGGGACAAGATCAGGAGTACTACCGCTGGTAAAAAGGAGAACAGAGTTGTATCCATCGACCTGGTAAAAACACAATCATGTGGCCGATAACAAACAGTAGGCCAAGTAGACTCCCAAGAAGTAGCAGAACACCGATGTTTGCTACAAATCCAGAGGTTCAAACTAAGAGGCTAATCACATTCGAAATGCCCACAGAACATCAACAAGGAGTATGCAACAAAGCAATGGAACTTGAACCTCTAAAAACCCAAATAAAAACATTTAGTCGAGACACACCAACCTACAATGAAGTAACAAATGACTATGCTGATGAAACAAAGCAAACGCCAAAAGCAAAAAGTAATCCAGAAGCAATTGGAACAATTGAACAATTGACAGAACAGCATCCGGCTACTTCATCAACTTCGATGATTTCTCTGAAGATCTGAGTGAATCTGAGAAACAGCCATCAACAAAAACTTTTAAAGATAAAGCTAAGGAACTTTTTCAACAACTGAAAGAAACCTATCTGATTTCTCCATGGATTGAATTTTGGGTGGCCTTAGGTGCATTTATCCTCATTCTTTGGCTCATCATGGTACTATGCTTGGGACATTTCATTGGAGGAAAATATGCTAAAATGGACACAGCAAGCCAGAAAATCAACTTGGTCCTTAAACCACACACATCTTCACACATCGAGAAAAGAGAACTTTCTTCAGTGAACTTCACAGCCAATCCTATACCAGGCGGTGTAGCATGGGACAAAACTGATTATGAAATCTATGGTCCGGTTGAAATCCTGAAGTATCTACACCAATTCAAGATCTCATTAAGTGACTTTGTAAAACAAAGCACATTTGCTGATGATTGGGACTTTGAAAGTATTAATGATATGATGTCTGACCTAGTGATGTCTGCTAAATTTACAGAACATGATTATTTGCAGGGTTCGTCTAATTATGATCAGATGTTCTGCTACAACCACTATGGTAACCATTATCTACATAAATCTGCACAACCTAGAAATGTTTTAAATTATAACCAATGGGAACATTGTGCTACTCCTCCAAAAGGTAGCTCGAAAACATTTTATGATAAATATTCATACTTTTCAGGGTTTAACACAAGTAATGCAGAAACATTTTATTTCAAATTGTCAAATAAGACAGGTATGAAGACCATGCTTACAAACACAAAATTGATATATTCAGATTCATTTTTTGAGCAAATGAATACATTTGGTTTTGATTTCTGGAACAATAATATTGAAGCAAAAACTGTTTGGGGTACAATAGATTGGCAAGTACAAGGTATAGAATCATTGTTTAGAGCCTGCATGATCCCAGAACAAATTATATTTTTGAATGACACTATTCAACAAACTACCTGTCTTGGCTTAGCCAAAATCAAAGATTTAAACAAACCGTCTATTCCAAAGCCAACAGTGAATGATAATAGCTCTATAGAATGTTGAGATAGATGTAAACCATATATTAAACCAAAACAGAACACATCCTGAATGGAAAGAATGGTTGATCTGGCCCACAGATACAAATAACTGTCAAGACAGATTCCTGAAAAAAATACAGGGGTTCACATTGACCAGGCCAGACCCTAGATATTCCCAAAGACAACATCCAGGGATAGTAACCACTTACAGCGTGGGCAAGCTCTGCCTTCAATGGCTACAAACGTCCACACTGGCAGAAATTAAGCAACACCTAACTTTACTTACAGAAGGTGCTGACTTGCGTGATTTTATTATGGGACCACGCAAACAGCGTCAAAAACGTTTCATAGCGGCCTTTATATATGCAGCTTATAACGAAGCCTGGAAAGAAACTCAAATTGAGACAGCAGAGAAAATACGGGAAATTGACCGTATTAATTTGGAAAAATCACTTTCTGTGGTGGACAATGGGTTAATGACTCTGTCCTCCAGAATATATTCTCTGGACAGCATTGTGTCTTCAGCAATCTATATAATATCGCAAGACTTACTGATGTTACAACACGGTCAGTCCCAATTGCGTTCTATTGTACAGCTTGGCTGGACGTTACAAAATCTGCGTTCAGGCTATGTGCCTTGGCGTTTAATCAACACAACGTCATTATTTAATATCTTTAACCTTACTGATAAACAAATCAGTTTGGCACAGAAGGGTGCTGACTATACAATTCTGAGCATTGAAAAACTTGAGAGATTACCATTGACAATGTCAGAACGACTTGTCATTGAATGGATAATACATGGAATAATAGATATTCCAATAACTACTTTCCAGTTTCAATACTGCCAATAATATATACAGGCAGGCCAGTATGAAAGGTTGGGTAAAGAGTACATTAAGTCAACATGGAACTTGCCCTATACACACGAATGTGTCAGTAATAAAGGCCAGAAAGTGTTTCTTAGTGGCAATAATTGTGCAAGATCACTAAGCGGTACACTTCTGTGTCAGGGTATTAGCTTGCATGGAGCCTGTGAAGGGACTTCAAATAAGCTTTCATGTTACCAGCTAGGCACACCTGCAACACAAATAGAACCATTCTTTAGGAGACTCTCGAACGGGAGTTACATTCTAATTGTAGATCGCAGATGCTGTAGTTTGCTGCCCGGAAAACCTTATCTCATAACTGTGACTAGGAAGGTCATGTGCTGTGAACGAGTATTGTTCCCGAACGATTCTCCAGACAGGGAGGCAAGGTTATGGCCCGATTTGAAAATTGCTTCTATTCGAATTGATACTTTAAGCAGAATGAAGACAGTGCTCCTACAGACGCCGACCAGGCTAACGTCATCAAAAGAAACGTATGATCTCCAAGTTGCAAGGACAACGGCAGAGATTCATTCATTGTTATCAACTAATTCCCCCATACATTTCGTAGAAATACTGAACGAGATCTTAAATATTTCTGATACCAGTGGTGTCTCAAGTGTATTTAAGACAGTGTTTTTAGGAGTTTTAACACCATTCAAAGCCATCCTGGGTATTTTTCCAGACTTTGTCCATTCCATTTTTGGCGGACATCCTCTACTTTTGGGACTGGTGGCAGGTGTCCTATTTTTGATCCTGTTATTTCGCTATGGCAAACCATGTCACAGACAAAACACCTGCGACAAGGGAAGAAACGATCCTAGCCATTGGCTACCGGGACCGCATAACTAAAGTCCTTGGACTAGCACGGCTACGAGACTTGAACATGACTTGGTTTCTTTCATTTAGACCGATGTGGCAACGTTGTGTTATGCCTGTATTAAGGTGCTTGCTATGCGGCGAAGAATGCGTGTTGGACACATGTTTGACACTACAATCGGATGTGCCATTGGACGCAGAAACCTTGTTGGGTCCGGTAACGGCTCATGCATTGTGCTGCCCCCAGCGGCTACCTATCCTGATGACGGCATTCGTGGAGACTTCACCACTACGATTGAGGGGTAGTGAAGTACGAGATGAAAGCAGCATCGATCAGGTACGACCTTCAGTCAGCTATGCTGATCAAAACATCAATGAAGGCAATCATGCTCATGAATGCATGGTAACAACTTTTACAGACTTAGTAGAACTTTCGCAAGAAGCTGTTGACAGTTTTTTCAACAGTCTAAATGATATGATGTTTTCACCAGAGCAGAAGGAATGACTTTGAGCAAGCTAGCACACGGAGTTCCCTACATCCTGAATTTGGCCTTCAACTTTTCAAAAAGCGATATGGGAATTTTTTCTCATCAGTGTGAAGACAGCGAGAACCTTTTTTTCCCAATTCCAAAATATTTACAATTTTTTGGGACACTTATCTTCTGCTTAAAGTAGACATTATTCTTAGAGAACGGAATTTCTATTTTAGGTAGTCAAGAGACATTAGCTACCCTCTAGCATTTTCATACAAAACTTTATGATTGTGATGAAATGGTCTCGCACTTTTCTTCTGTATTAAGAGCCATTTCATGTGTAGTTTTCGCATTTATTCGTGCTGAGTTTAAAATATGCGTTATATGTTTAGCATTATTATACTGCTTGTGCATATAGTACATATGATTGTGTTTCGTATATTTCATAATTCCAACTTTCACAATGCATATGAATGTATTTTGGGGTGGTACGGTATACACAAACTCTACTAGTTTCACTATGCCTAGATTTGTAAATATGGACATAGTCTACGTGGAGTGGGTGTGATGTATTTCTATAGGTACTGTATCGATTCCCCTATTCCGGACCCTGGTTTGGTTAATAATTAACTAGCAGCCATCTAACGGTGCAAAAACCGTTATCTGATTAAGCCACACCATGGCACAGAAGCGCGTTATCTGATTAGGTCATAACGCATGCCATCTAATTAGGCAAGCGATATTCCTCCAGCCCCTGATAAGGCATACGGAGTTCTCAAAACAAATCAAACCTACAGCGACCTGGGAAATTCCCGTAGCCATTGTTTTGATTTCACCGAGAACTTCAGTAAAAGAATGTGCGAACGAACCCGCTCGTATGACATCCTTATTGACGTATATATGTCCATCCTTACGTCAATCTCGGCACCTTTCAGGTATAAATATTACCGACATTGCCTTAAGCAAACACACACGGTGGTGACGAGATTGGAGCAGCGAGACTTGCCAAGGAGTTCAGCTGAGAGCGAAGCCCACAGACGCTGCCCCGCCTTCCTGACGCGCTGAGAACGAGACGCTGCCTTCCTCCTGCCGAGAAATCCAGCTCCGGCGCTTCCAAGCAGCCCTCGCAGGCAGCTGGAATATCAAGCCTGGGATAAGAGATACCAGCCCTCAAACCTTCTAGATCCCAGGTACAGAACTGAATAACCCCTTGCAGAGAATTCTTGAGTCAGTCCCTTGGCAAAACAAACTTAACTTAAACTGCTACTTATCTACTCCCGCCCACGTATTAGGCTTAGGTCAGGTACCCTGGGGTAGGCGTGGTTAGAAGCACCAGTTGAGTACGATTAGTCAAATGTATGTATGTATGTATATATTTTATCCATTTTAAATATCATATGGCTTAGAAACCATATCAATGCTTTTACAGTATTATTTTATAATTCTGTCTTTACTGTATGCACTTTACTTAACTATAAGTATTGCAATAATAGCGATCCATTTCTCTTGTACGAGAAAAGAGACTGATCAATAAATACCATCTTTTATTGAACACGCCCGTCTCTTCCTTTTCTCTACAATCTGGTGAAACTAAGAATGCACTGAACTGACTGAGTAAAATAAGTTGTCTTTTGTTTTCACACGACTCTAGAGATACACTCTTGATTAGGGGGAGCAAAGTTGTCATGTTCTATGGTTGTCAGAAACTAAATCCCTTCTTGTCTATCCAGGGAGGTTAAAATCCTCCTTGCCTATTCGAGAAAGTTTCTAGTGAACTCTGAGCTAGCTGGCAAACACAAAACTTTAAGTCTAATATCGTCGGTAGAAGACCTAGTTAACCTCTGCCCTAGGTCTATACTATTGAAGATATTATTCCAATGCGCAGAGCCTATTGGGATAATAGGAACTACACTACAAGTCGCGGGTGCTGCACTGACGTCACTGAGAGCCGCACTGGGATTGGTTGAGACAGCGGGTGTGTAGCTGCAGTAATATTGTAAAGGAGGGGTGAGTGCAGAGAGTGCAACTAACGTCACAGGAAAGCTGCGCAAGCATTGGTTAAAGTAGTTCAGTAAACTAAATGTTGATTGTTTATTAGAATAAAAGACGCGCTGGTACTGGAGAAGCATTTAAGTGAAGTAAACAATTGATTAAATTGCCAAAATAGATTTTTCAATATTAATAGACATTGGAGATTATATTTGGAACCCTGATCCAACTGTAATAGGGTCCCGGCCAGATAGAAGATTTATAGGGTTTGCCGACAAGCAGTACATCAGAGGGAAACCAAGAACCATGTACGGAGAAAAAAGGAAAATGTCATTTGTGCAGAAGATTAAAATTTATTTTAAAAAGGATTAACAAAGACTATTCCTCCCCCGCAAACACCTGCGTCCTACATGACATACTTGTGTTTGCTTAGAAAATTGGATAGAATATACAAAATATGATGGAATATTAGCATTTCCTGAGCATGGAGCCTTTAATGGGAGAATTCTACATAATTTGAGAACTCGCATGAATGAGTTAGAACCAAGGCCTAGATTAACTCAGTTATGAAGCTTTAGAAGAATGGGAGACTGAGGCTTTTAAATAAGACAGACCCCGATGTGACAGGAACTTGAGTACATTTTATCCTAAATTTCCCCGAGAAACTCGAGATGAGCATATGGAGACCGGCTATGGTAGTGGAAGGATTATAGCCTGTATTTACCACAGAAGAACCGACAGGAAGTAAATGTACAGAGAAAGCAAAACATTTAGTGACTCGTAGTGGGAATTCTGAAGATTATTATTTTGAAGATTTATTAATGAAAAATCCTCCACCTTATCAGGAAGAAATAAATAGAATTACCCCTAGTGCCCCGTTTCTGAAAACACCCTTAGTGCCGCAGGTTATACATGAGAATACACTAGAAAGGGTACTTCAAGAAAAGGAAAGAGAAGCAATAAAGAAAAATAGAAGTGGGTTAATCCAGAAAATAACCCAATGAAATACAAGTCCTGAAGCACTAACGATACCAGTGACTATAGGCCCCATTGTTCCCTTATATGTGGATAAACAAGCATGTCCTAAAACTCCTTTTTTAACTACTCCAATTGCGCTACCCAAAAAAGAAAATATAATAGTTGATGACCAGGCAAGTGAGTGTGAGTCAGTATTTTTCTGATGGATTTGCCTATAAGCGAGCCAATAAATGATTCATTCAGGAAAGTTACCCCTGGGTGGTCAAGAGAGGTGCAGATTGAAACATCCACAGGGACAAAAAGTGCCACTGTAGTAACCCCAGAAAAAATAGAAAGGTGGACACCGGAAATAGAAAAGCCAAAATCACAGCCAAAGATATTGGATATATTTAAATTAAGAGTAGAATTGGAAGAAATGATAGCTGGAAATGTAGGAATAGAGAGATTAAATGCTTCCAGCGAAAAAGAATTATTATTTATATACAGAAGCATCATTCGAAATACAAAAATATTTCATGAAAAACTAATGAATTTGGCCTCAGAAATGGGAATTGATACAGGTAAATCTAAAGTATTGTAGAAACCATATAGAGCAGAATTTTTTGACAAAGATTTAGAGAACATTAATGTGTCAGGAAGAAAATTACAGATAAAAGAACTATTGACATTATTGCAAAAAATGGGGAGATTTGGATAGATGGAAAACTAGGTGGTACAAAGAAAAAGGAAGAAGCACAGACAAATCGAACGACATCTGAGTATTTAATGAAGGAAACAGAAAAGGTTCACAGGTTTGCCCAATGAGAGAAGTTCAAGGAGGTGGTTATTTACATGTCCCATGGACCCGACAGGATATTTTATCATTTACAAATGATTTCCAAAGCTTAAAGAAAAACCAGTAGAATGGTACAGGCAAGTTCCAAGGTTTGTGAAAGTTTCGAACGTTTTATTGAAGGATTTAGATGGTTTATTTGACATAGTCGTTCCTGTTGATTTATGGGCAGAATGTAAAATTACAGTAGATTGGCCTAATGAGGAGTACCCCTGAGATGCAAAGACAGGAGCCCCGTCAGACGAGGTAATGAAAAAATATCATCAGGTAATAACTTACTTGAAGGGAAAAATTCCCCCAAAAGAAACCGATTGGATAAAAATAGACAGAACAACCCAAGAAAAGGATGAATCAGTACATGCATATTATGAGCGTCTTTTACAGGTATTCAAACAGTACAGTTGGTTTGAAAGCATTTAGAATAAGGATATGGCACATTTTGGTTTTTGGTTTGTGACAGGACTAAGGGCAGATATATCACAGATGAATAAAGAACACAAGTTGTGTTGGCAGGCAAAGCCTATAGACGAAATCCCTAAGTATCCAAAGTACTGTGGGGAGGAGATTGACAATAAATGAAAGAAATTAGAAGAAAAGGTGATGTTGGCTCAAGTTAAACTAGCAGAGCAGCAAGAACTTCAACTAAGTAATCAGGCAGATAATCAAGGAAAAGGGCAAGGCCAAGGAGAGAATAGTGGGGGTAAACCAAAAGAGCGAATGAGCAGAGAAGAGGCAAATAAAAAGTTTCCCTGTCACGGGTGCGGAATATTGGGGCATTGGAAAACTAGTATAAACTTATACAGAATAATAATGTCCAAAATCAAAATTTAAATCCACAGACGCAGAATGAGGTGTCAATGAGGCAACCGCATCACCTTCCCTGCAACACTTTCGTTGCCCTGCGTTATGCATCTTAAGGTACATTGACTCAAAGTGTCACATTTTAAGATCTAAAGAGAACTAAGCTAATTCTACCATTTTAAGTAAAGTATTGTGGATTTTTGTTGTTTGTGGTCTTGTGTTAAATCTATATAAAGAATACTTATTTCTTAATATACAACTGTGTTGTGTTCATCTGTCGTGTTGTCACTGGGTTACTGTATGTGTTCTCAAGCACATGATCTGAATCCCGGTGACTGAGTAGTAGTAAAAGATCACACTTGAGAACCGTGCCTAGCACCCAGGTGGAGAAAGCCACATCAGGTTATAATGATCACTACAACAGCTGTAAAGTGTGCAGGCTTGCCTAATATGATTCATGCAAACTATACCAAAAGAGTGCCAGCACCTCATGAGGTAGATCCACAGCTAGTCCACACAGTGGAAGAGGCAGAAGGTTGTACTGTGTTGATGGAGCGAGGGTAGAAACAAAATTTTGTATGCCCCTCTCAAAATCATAACCCTATAACAATAACGTGGACTAACTGAATGGAGTGTGAATTTAATCAACCTAGAATAAAAGTGCACCAACACAAATACAACGGGAAACTAATTTTGCTTATGTTGCAATCTTAATAAATTAACTCTGTAATATTGTCACGTCTCTGAACTAATAAGCAGCTATTAAACTAACTGAATGCGGCCTAAATGTGCTTCTGTTTATGTATTTGTGGCAAAATCGTGGACCTAAGTGAGTATAAAACGCATAGTTGTGCTTCATCCGCTAGGTAACTACTAATGGGAATACATTAGTAAAGGGGGAGGTAAACAGAATGGGTTTTAATTCTAAAATTAACAGTTATTTGTGTTTGTTTCTATGATAGTTCCCGAGTGGGCCTCTGAGGCCTACTAAAAGATGGCCGCAGTTTGAGGCCTAGTAACTGAAATGAAAGACACGTGCCCCAACTTTGTGAGAGGCGGCAGCTGAAATGAATGGCCTGTGCCTGCACTGCTTGGGTCAAGGACAATAGCACCACGAGATGCTGAATGGCTGCCAACAAAATGGAAGTCCGTGTTAAACCATGGGAAGGTATGCAAGAATAACAACCTAAAGGACATGGATGAGCTAAACGTTTAAGAGACAATGGACGATTATAATTTTTTTAATGCCACGGAAGTAAAGTTCGGAATGGCAGATTTTTGTTCTTCCTCCCCCTCTAGGGAGAACCAATCGGGATGTGGATATTTCTTAAAATGAGATAACATGTAAACGTTTAGTCAGTGAAAAAGGGTATAAAAGAACAGGTTGCGATGATAGAAAAAACCTCTTTCCTGATTTCATCTTGGTATCCTGAAATGCTGTCAGATTGCTGATTGAATCCTGTCACGTAAGAGACTTTGAATTATTTTTCTTTTTAGATTCAGGACTTAGCCTGAGCGAAAGTGGAGTCTTTAGGTGAGAAGATTTGTTAGGGAGTTAGGAGAATGTGCTTGGGAACTATATGTCTTTCGCTAATATTATTGTCCTTTAAATTTACTGAGTGTCACTATTTTCGGAACTTTGAAAAATAAATGTTTTTGAAGCTTTAAAGAAAAATGAATCCTTTAATGTAGTTTTAATAAAATGCGCAAAATAAATTAAAGTCATGACAAAAGATTATTTCTGCTAAATAAAAATTAGATAAATGAAGAATTAAGCTGGTCTTGTTCATCCTTAGCCTAATTTTTACTAGCAAAGATTCATCTCGATAGAATGGTGGCGTGTCTGAATAAAATAGTTTTGAAAATTAAACCATGGTAAATGAATAAAACTGCAGATGTACATATATAAATAGTTAGTTTAATTTAGACACTCCGCTAAGATCCAGCTGCTCTCCATTGAACCTCATCTATCCATGAAGAAGAGAGAAAATGCGTAAGTGATTTCAGTGTTATGGGCCCCACTGATGAATAAATGTGTTGATTGTGACTTCAGGGATAGGCAATGAGGATTGTAGAAATTATTTACGGAGAGGCGCTGCATCAGTGTGCAGGCTTGCCTAATTGGATTCATGCAAACGATACCAAAAGAGTGCCAGCCCCTGACGAGGTAGATCCACAGCAAGTCCACACAGTGGAAGAGGCAGAAGGTTGTACAGCTGAAGGATCACAGATAACAGATCCTGAAGTTGCTGAACAAGAACAACAGAGCACTAGTCAGGGTGACTGGATCCCAATAGTAGACATACCTGAAATAATTATGAGAACAAGAAGCCAAACTCGATTTGAAAGACAGGATGAAAGTGAGGATGAGACCGGAATAGAAGAACGTACTCAGATCACAGCAGACAAGGTTAATATAGAATCTGAGGAGGACCAGATAAGGAAATAGCAATGTACTCAGACAGAAGAAAATAGAAACAACATCCAGGAGTCTGAGGAGGGACAGACAGGCATCAGAGAAAATGCTCAGGCAGAAGAAAATCAAGAAATTATAAGACCTGAGCAGGACCAGTTAGGTGTAGAAAAACAAGTTCAGGAAGAAGAAGGAGAACAAAGTCAAATAAAACTTACTTCTGAACAGGGTCAGAATAGAGTAGAAGAACGCATCCAGGCAGAAACGGTTAAGGTAATAAGCCCTGGACAAGTTCAGATAGAGAGGAATTCAGAAGACGGAAATAAACAAGTTGTGCCACAAATTAATGAAAACAAACTGAAAGCACAGTGCCAGCTAATAGGCTCAGAAAAGGTGATACTTTGCCTAGTATTATCAAAAGACTGAAATTTCACCTTAAGACAATAAATGAAGAACCGGAACAAGTAGATGAAGTAACAAGTCAATCTGGACCATGAACAGAGAAGCCAAAAAGGAGAAGTCCACGTTTGAAAAGACTGAATAATGAATTCAAGGGTCCTGAATGGATATATGTGATTCTTGTGGACTTTGAGAATCTGGAAATAGGTAGAGACAGTGAGGAAGAGTTGAATGCTGATCGAATTGACGAAGAAGTGAGACCAACTTGAATAAAAAATAAATCCACAGGTTGTATTCTGTATAAAAATTACAAAGAGGGAAATTAAATCCCCTTAGTCTAAAATGGCTGACAATAGAGCTGTTGGAAACCCGAAACTAAACTGAGATGGGAAAGAGATGCTGTAGAATATGTATATGTAGCCTATTTTTAGTGTTGTGTTCATAGTATGGTTAGGACTGACAATAGCCATTCCCTATCTAATGACTTCAAATTAACAGAATGACACTAATGTACATGGAAAGGTAGCTAACATTAAGCAAGACAGAGTAGAATTAGAAGCACCAGATGAGACAGAATTACATCACAGAGTAAATAAAAATGAGACAGATTCTAATGTTTTTGCAAATTTGTTAGTACATTATGTAGAAACATGGAAGTTAGTGATTGTTATGTGTGTATGAAATTACCAACATCTGTAGCAGAAGGAGTAAAATATCATCATTTACCATTGACATATAGTATTTTATGTAGTATTTTAGCTAGTTTATTTTATAGAACTGGAAAATTACAATATTATTATTCAAACATAGATGTGATTTTTTCTGAAATTCCCTTGCGCAGGAACATGAACCCTGTCCTTAGTATTAGAGATTCACAATTCATGGGTGAATATTTTCTAACAATGAAACCAATAGATATAGCTGAAGCACATAAGGATAATCTAACATGCAGGTTGCATGAAGAAGAAAAGATATTTTTGAATTTAGTAGAGAAAAGGAGACAGGATTTCAATAAAAGGGCTACTGAACTGAAACCTCAGATACCTAAGTGGGCTGAGAGGGAAGATTTTATTGCAACTGGCATGAGTTATGTTGTTATGTTCCTGGACCTTGAAAAGAAAGGGAAAGTCTGTCTCAATAGGTTAAAAATAGAGTATAACAATATATTCATGGGTTCCAGTGAATGTGAACACAATTTTCTGATAATTGGGCGTTGGGGACTAAAAGGTGAAACTGATCCAGTATTTCCTGGAGTTTATTATGTTTGTGGAAACAAAGCTTACTTTAAGCTGCCTGATCATTGGTATGAGAGTTGCTATTTCGGAATAGTATTCCCAAAGGTATACCATGTAAAAAGAATCACTGGAAGCAATGAAGAAAATAATAGACTAACACGAAAGAAAAGAGCTCGTTTTTCAGAAATTGTAGGAGATATATTTAGTGCATTGATACCTTCAGTGGGAGTAACTCTGAATATGCAAAGAATTTATAAATTATCTACAGTGGTGGATCGCTTATTGACTGACACTGCTTGAGGATTCTTAATGATCAATACCGAATTAGTTGCGGTAAGATCAATGGTTTTGCAAAATCGACTTGCTCTTGATATATTATTGGCAAAAGAGGGCGGAGTCTGTAAAATGTTGAAGGTGCAGCATTGTTGCACCTACATACCTGACAAAAGTATCGAAATTGGGAGATATTTCAATATTATTATGAATTTGGAAGAAGAATTGAAACCACTGGAAGTTGACAGTGCATGGAAGAAACTAACTGATAGTATTTCTTCTATAGGTGGTTGGTTTTCTAATGTTGGAAGAATTAATATAGGTCAAATACTGATGCCAATACTGGAATAACCCTATTACTCTTAGCAATAATGATTTGGTGCAAATGTTGTAGAAAAAGAAAATATGATGAAATCCAGCTTGAAGAATTAAAAGGAGATATTTACAAAAGGATTAAAGGTTTTCACAAGAGAAAGGGAAAGGAAAATTGCAAAGTGATTGAAGAGATAGAAATGGGAAGTTGCTAAAGTTGGCATCTGGTTCAGAAATTAGTGATGGCATAAAATGCCATCAAACAGGGGATTGATGGAGCAAGGTTTCATACGTAAAGAAACTTGCTTAGACTCAATTCTCTCGAAATAACATGTAATAAATTAACCAACATGTTTTGTGATTACGAATAATTGCACTCCATGACATTTTCTTCAGCTAACCAATGTTTTTTACTAACATGTAACCTGAGTGACTTAAAATGGCTGCCGAAAACGCAGGAACTTTTTTGCGCATGCATCTACTGAATCTACGTAGTATGATGTTGTTGTACTTAGATTTCCTGCTTCTCAGCCAGTATGCATGAGTGTGTGTTTGGAATGCTGGAGTGCCTCATTACTTAGTAGAATGTTGGTGTGCCTGGTGGACTGGAGGAATGACAGTTAGAGAGAGTGGGATGAGCAGCAAAGATACCGCTCCTGTTGGAGCCATGAACCGGCCATGAATCAGCTTTTAACAACTTATCTACCTGTAACTACCATCATGTAACTTACCAATAAACATCTACTATGGTTTACCTCGTGACTACCATTTCATCTTTTCAACATTGGCGACGATCTGGAAGGAACCCTGCGTGACGAGACTACTGAAGGTGAAGATACTTACATTTTTACAGAACTTTATTTGTACAAGAAACTACTTAAAGCAAAGCAACTTTAAAAAACCAAGGAAAAGAACGCCCTTGCAGGTCCCACCAGTGTCCTCCACCATCTGGACAGACTACCCTGGGCACTTCACGTTCCTTCCATGAAGTTTACTAAACCAGTTTGCTACTGATATTTTAACACCTGGCTGGTGCCAACCCAGCATTGACAAAGAGCATATGCAGTACATCGTTACACTCTCGGCACCCTACTGTGAGCACATGGTAGTTGTTTCTCTCTCAACTTGATGTCCGTCAAACCCAGGAAGTTTATACTTGTGAAAAATGGACTTTCCAATCTTTCTGCACTTTGCCTTGAACGTTTACAGAGAGAGCACCTCACCGCGTATCTCAACATATGGTGAGTTTTTATTCGAGCCTTTTGCAGAATTTAATATGCTGTCCATATACGCGCCCATCGGACTCCTACTTTGTGACTTTGTCCAACAATGTCTGTTATGGCAACTATACTTCAACCATGGACCCTGGCTTTACAAAGGAGTTCGTGATTGCACCATTAACTTGTGCATCTCCCTGGCAGAGTTACGTATGTTCCCTGGTAGCATCTGACTGTGTTTTGTACTTATTTCCTGAGCTGGGTGAAGTCAAGTACAACATTTGTTTTTCTTTATTTTCATGTTTGGCCTGCGCTCAGACCTGATGCCTATATCTTGCCAACTTTCATTTTCAAATTTCAAAAATAAAGATGTGGCTCGAGCTCCAGCGCGCACTAACCTTCATCTTCTGGACGCGCTGATATCTCTTGACTCCCTCTGTGACGTTGTTGGTGCTGCTCAAAGCACGTCTGCCTGCACTAGCATGCTGTGAACCACACGGTGTGCCATCAAAAAACGTGCCGCCATTTTGAACTTTCTCTGTAGGTCTGCATTTCTGTGACACTGTTCCCTTGCTAGTGCGGAGGTGGCACAATAAAGTTAATTTCCCTGGTGCTCACATCTTTATTAAGCTAAATTCAACAGTGCTCTCATGGAACTTCGAAGGGCAATTCATTTTCAAGTCAGTTTCTCTGCCAAGCTGTTCGGAACAAGTTCATTACTGTGATCTCTTGGCAGCATTTTTGATGGAGCTCGTATTCTGGCTTTGACATCACTTGAACTCCTGCAACAAGACAATTGGAAGATTAGCAGCGCAGTCTCTACAGTGCACTTTTCGAAAAGAAGATACAATCTGCAGGAAACTACAATTTTCATTTATTGGACGCTGTGCAGTCAAGTGAGAACGGTGTCGCAGTGAAACATCTGCTTTTATTTATTACCTGCATTTCTTCAATCCAGTATTGTCTGTCATGCATTTTTTTCTTTATATATACACTTGCTGTCTTGATGGTTTGTTTTATCTTACATCGTTTATGTTACAACAGGCATATTTCATGCTCTTGCCTCACCTGGTATATTTCTTTATTCATTTATTAGTTTAGCGCTCACTTTTTCATAGTTTTCTATATTCCTTATATTATGTGTATCTTGTACTTAGCCATCCTTCTATGTTTTGGGAAGAGCGTTTCACGAAGTTGTTCTGCCTTTCTTCATGAGGATGCATATCTTGTTTCTTGGTTGTTTGATTGAGCATTTCATATTTTATATTGACTTTATGACATCATTATTATTACTTATTATCTGCTCCGTATACTTTTGGGGTCCAAAGTTTTTTTCTTTCTCTTTAGGGTATTTATGGTGTAGGAGCTGGTCTCCTCACACCCATGTTGTGTCAGTGTGGGATGTGCACACCCTTTACACTTGATATACCCTATATTTATTGATGTGCCCTTGACACTATTTATACTAGTTTTAGTGCACAAGGAGCAGTGTACCCATACATAAAATTTAGAGTGCGCAATGGGCAGTGTACTCTATTCATGAAATTTTTAGAGTGCGCAATTGGCAGTGTACCCTATTCATAAACGTTTTACAATGCGCAAGGGGCAGTGTAATGTAATGTAATGTGTATACTTGTAAAGCGCACTGTTGCCAGTTGGCGTCCTGGCGCTGTATACCGCTGGGGAACCCGTCCTGGCTTACCCTGTGGGATGGTCCCTGCTGGGAATCCCCAAGGTGGAGCCAGGCATCCCCGGCGTTGATTGGGCCGTTGTGGAGATTAGGCAAGCTAATGCCCAGAGTTGCCGAGTGGGACCCCTGGTTAGAGTAGGCACAGAGGCGAGAATTATCGAGTCCGCTGACCCTGGTCCACGACCCTGCCGCGTCGGGAATCGAACCCTGGTCCCGGGCCGACTTCTGCTTCCGGGTCTGCCGCCTCTAACCAGTGAGCCACACCACTCCACTATACATACAAATTTTAGAGTGCGCAATGGGCAGTGTACCCTATTCATAAAAGTTTTAGAATGCGCAAGGGGCAGTGTACCCAATTCATAACATTTTTAGAGAGCACAATTGGCAGTGTACCCATGCATAAAAGTTTTAGAGTGCGCAATGGGCAGTGTACCCATTCATAAAAGTTTTAGAGTGCGCAAGGGGCAGTGTACCCTATTCATAAAAGTTTTAGTGCGCAATGGGCAGTGTACCCTATTCAAAAAGATTTTTTTTTTTGCACAATGGGCAGTGTGCCCTATACTTGATTTTGATGTGCGCAGTATTTGAAGTGTACTATAGGTTCCCTAGTGTGCCCTAAAAAGTTGTGGCGTGTAGAACAGTGTGAATGGCTTGGAATTTACACTTCGCGGGGGTCCTCCATTCTCCATGTCCTGGACAATGCCCTCATTAGTGCTTGGTGTGTAGAAATGGGTGAGTAGTTTGGATTTTACGCCTTATTGGTGTCAACTTTTCTCCCAACCCTGCACATTATTACCATGTTGTTCTTGAATTTAAAGTTGTTGTAAAGAGGATAACCCTCCTATCCTCATTTTCCATGTATATTGCTTATATTTTTTCCTCTTTGTCTCATATTTGCAGTTTCTTCTCGTTCTTATTATTACTTTCTGTGCACCTCTGTTACCTCTTGCACCTTCCAATTTCTCTATTTTCTTCATTATGTTCCTAAGGGAAGGGGATGTGCTATATGCTGATTTTCTATTTTGCTCCCTTTTCCTTGTTGTTCACCTTCACTCATTCTTTCATCCTCTGTTCTTCTTGAATTTGCACTTACCTTTATGCTTCTCGCACTTACCTTTATGCTCCTCCCTTGTTCTCATTCACTGTATACTCTTCTTCACCAAATTTATATTTATCTGTATGCAATGTTGTAATACTCTTTCTGCATAGTTGTGTCTACCATCACAATGTTGTAACAATGTTTTTGTTCATTGTTTTCTCAAGGGAAGAGGATATGTTGTACTTAGATTTCCTGCTGCTCAGCCAGTATGCATGAGTGTGTGTGTGGAATGTTGGAGTGCCTGATGACTGAGTAGAATGTTGGTGTGCCTGGTGGACTGGAGGATGACAGTTAGAGAGAGTGGGCTGAGCAGCAAAGATGCCGCTCCTGGTGGGGCCATGAACCGGCCATTAATCAACTTGTAACAACTTATCTTCTTGTAACTACCATCCTGTAACTTACCAATAAACCTCTACTTTGGTTTACCTCGTGACTACCATTTCATCTTTTCAACAGACGTCCTTTGCTTTTGGTGGGAAATCTTTGCAGCTACGCAGTAGTATTAAAATGGCTGCTTTGAACCTCACATGGTAATGCACATGGCTATGCTAAAACTAAACTTTGCATGTCTTGCTAAACTGCTAATGCAATAGTTCAAATAAGTTAAGGGGATTAGAGTAGGAATAAGTGGTATACAGTGCATTCATTTATATTCATATTCTAACGTGTACTTCTTTGACTTTATTATTAGTTTGTATTTGGGCCTGGAGGGTGACTGAAAGCGCCATCTTGTCGTTGGGGATGCAGGCGCATTGGACGTTCTAAACTTCATGAAATGACATTGAACCACAGCCAAGAACTGTCTAACAAGTGATGAGCCTGAGAACTGCCCCTTTTGACGCAAAGAAGGAAAGAAGAGTGACAATTTTGAATACATTGTTGTTGATTCAATGAAATACGGGCGGGAAAAATAAGGCATGGGAAACCAAGTAAGGGGAGGGAACATAGAACAATGAACCTAAGAAAATTGACATTACATAGTATGGTGTGATGACCTCTCCCCACCCCATTGACCAATCGAATGAAGGGAATACACGAATTTTGAAACATTTGGGGGTGGTACATATACCGAGAATAGTATAACTAAGGTAGGCTCAGTCAGATAGATTATCCGACTTGTCACAGACCTGTCACTGAACCAACACTGCAGCAGAAGAAGGCGGATGCCACGGAGGTCAGAGGGCTAATCGAGCACTCTGACAGAAGAATTGAGAGAGGCGGAGGGAGAAGAATCTTACATTGTGTTAAAATGTAAATGACAAACCTGAATATAGCCGGCGCCATCTTGCTTAGCGAGAGCTTCTGTGTGCGCGTAAATGGCACCCATTTTAGACATCGCGGCCATTTCGTACTCTGCTAGTCAACCATGTTTCACCCTGACATCGCAATCATCCCCAGCGCCCTGACAAAGCATGACCAGGCGTACTGAGGTTGTAAAACCTTGTCCTGTGACAAAGCCCCGGAGCCACTTCCCGCCCTAAACCCATTTGTCCTTTCATCCTCCGTACACGAGCATGCCCTTCTGATAACCTCCCTGACCGCACCTGGCTGCTCAATCCGGTCCCAGGCACTAACTAACCCTTGCGGACATAGTTTATTGCCCTCACATGGCAGGGCTTCTTGTACTAACAAGGACGCTTGATTTAATCAATAGCACGAACCCTCAGAACTGACTGATCCCACACATTTTCAGATCCTGTCGGAATGTCCAGCTGCGAGATAGCGATCATCTGTTAGATCTGGGTGGGGGACGATAGCTGTTGGGTTTGTGTGGGAACCTGCTTGGGGCGGAAATTCCGAAGATGTTTAACCTACCAATAAACTGATGCAAATGTGTATAAAGGACCAAGCTGCGGAGATGTAGTTAGAACACCTCCTGAAGACATTCCGTGTGTCCGAATTGATGTCTTCTCCTCTGGAGTAATAAACCTGTTTCTTGCTTCCAGTTCCTGCACCTACCTCTTTATTTTGATAGTTAATATTGAAGTGAATTAAAGGCGTCTTGCGCCGAGCAGCTTTGTAATCCATAAGCGAGTAGCTGCTTTTTCACAATTGCTGAAGAAGAATCGATCCATCTAGAGTGGGTGAAAAGAAGAAAGAAACAGCCAACACATGTTTCGCTCCCTTACATGGCCATCCGGCCTGGGGCTTCCTCAGGGCGTGTAGATTCTGTTATATTCTATCAGCTTCGTCGATATAAGGAAGTTCTTGGGGGTTCTCAATTTCGGGCATAATGCCAGGTCTAGTGTCTGTATTCCGGTAACGTCGACGTTACCCACTCTGCTGAATAGAGTGCGAATAAACGTACAAATATTTCATATCAAACAAGTGCGCAATTGGAATCTCTTCCAGGAAAAATCTCAGATAAAAAGCATCTTGCCCAGACAAACCTGTTGAATCCTGCTTACCTTAAGGGGTTAGTGGTCGTACCCCCTGTCAAGGGCAAGAACCAGACAACAATAAAACTATACGCTCATTAAATTGGCTAGTAAGAGATTGGGACCTTCACCCCCTCACTCCACCTGGCTGCCGTCCCTGCCGGTAATAAAGAGGAACCGCAGATGGCATCGGCGGGGCTACGACACCCGCCATCACTGCTGCCGAGGCTGACCCACTGCCCGCGGCTGATGGCACCTCCCCAGACTACACACAGTGAGAGCTGGCGCTCTCGGAGACCCCTAGCACTTCAGTACGTCTCGCCTAGCTACTCTCAGTGCAGGAGATTGGAGTGGAGTTGGGGGCTGGAGATGTGCTTCTTGAGGGGTGAGCGCAGTGCTGGATGCATGGGGTCTCCAGTGTTCCGCTGTCACGCACCGCGGGATGGTAGACGGTGAGCGGGGGCACTGCTAATCACCCTGGTGTTCCCCCAGATGTTCTGGTATTGACGGTGGGGGCTCCGATGACGTGTCCCCCCACCGGCTTTAAACTCTCCGGGTCAGATGCACGCTTGCTGAGCACAAGATGGCGGAGTGCTCCTCGGTGCTGTGAGTGCGTCCTCCCTCCGACTCCACTTAATGGAAATCTGCTCTCATGAGCACAAGATGGCGGAGTGCTCTTCGGTGCTGTGACTGCGTCTCCCCTCCGACCCCACTTTATGGAACTCTGCTCTCATGGTTTTTGGGTCCAGACCTGGGTGCATCTTTCCATTTTAAGATGGTTTCCATCGATGCCCACGACCCGGGTCCGCCATTTTGTGGATTCTTGTCCTTTCCTTTGGTCCATTGGATTCCATCCTGCCGACCTTCAAACATTTCTCTTTTGCTGGACTGCCTTATCTCTTTCTCCCCCTCAAGTCCCCCTCTCTCCTCTCACCAATCTCAGCCTCCAACTCTTCTCCCCCACCTACCGCTCTCTACCCCTTTTGATTTTTTTTTATTTCCCCGTTAACTCTGTAAATATGTGATATATACTTTTCCAAGCCTAATCGCTGGTAAAATGTACTCCTGAGCAAATCTACTATTTGTATATATATGTATATAGAGATAACTCTGACCACTGGTATATCTAGTAGTCCCTTGTATTCATTACCATTCTAATGTGATTGTTAGAGTTTACCCATTTGTATCTCTTCCTTGAGTGACTTTACAACTTGCACATTTGCAATTTTCTCTGTTTGCATCTCTTCTTTGTGTGACTTTACAACTTGTACATTTGCAATTTTTTTCTGTTTGTATCTTTTATGTAACTCATGTAATCCTAAATCCTTATGTATCGCAACTGGTTCTTTTGTAAGGCGCTCTGACACCTTCGTGTTATGTTTGCGCTATATAAAATCGCATAAAATAAAAAAAATAAAAAATAAACATTGCCAAAGTCAATAGCTCTGCATAAATTAGACCTATTGAGTTTGAAAATGCTTGTTTTCTTAAGAATTCAGGAGTCTCCTGTCTGAGGCAGGTTTATTTGCCTGTGTGCACAATTTGTCCAAATTGCCGCTCTAAAAAAGCAAGCCAAAGGATTAAGCAGAGTAACTCCCTGCTACAGCATGATTTTACACAGGACCATTTAAAATAGAAACCAGGGCCCCCGGGATGTCATGCCTATCTCGGTACCCCCGGGGTATCTCTAAGAGTGGAAAGTCGTTTCTCCTTGCTTTCCTTCGTCTCCACCCTTACGCACCTGGCGACGTGACGTTGCGGGTGAGGCCACGCCCCCTGGAGGGGAGAGCTTGCCTGGGGCCAAGATGGCGAAGGACGGAGGCGAGTCTGCGAGGGCTTGAGGAGGGGGAACGGGCGAGCCCGATGACGGGAGCGAGGGGAGGACAGAGCCCAACCCTCCGCAGCACGCAGAGCCGCCGGGAGCGGACGGGGGCCGAGCACACGGTGAGGAGCGGGCGAGGGGTGCGTGGGGAGCCCGGGACTGTGGCCAATGTAGCCCCTCCCTTGAGAGCGGGACCCCCGCGGGAGGCAGCGCTGCCCCGCCCGGCACTGACAGCGCTGCCTCCTCCGGGGCTGCCAGCAGGTGGCGGAGATACTGGCACTGCTGTCTGCAGCGCCTAGCAACCGCCACCTACCACTGCAGCACTGCCCCCTCAGCCACTGCTGTCCACAGCACTGCAGCGTCCATCTGCACTGACCCCTCAACCACTGCAGCTCCTAGCACGGCTGCCTCCAGCACCTACCACTGCCCTCTACAGCACTGCAGCGTCCATCTGCACTGCCCCCTCAACCACTGCCCTCTGCAGCACTGCAACACCTAGCACTGCTGTCTCCAGCACCTGACAGCTAGCACTGCCCTCTACAGCACTGAGGCGTCCATCTGCACTGCCCTGCACTGCCCCCTCAACCACTGCCCTCTGCAGCACCTAGCACTGCTGTCTGCAGCGCCTAGCAACCACCACCTACCACTGCCCCCTACACTACTGCAGCGTCCATCAGCACTGCAACCTCAACATTGCTGTCTACATCACTGTAGCACCTAGCTCTGCTGTCTCCAGCACCTTGCAACCACCACCTTCCACTTCAGCTCCCATCTGCACTGCCCCCAACCATGCTGTCTACAGGACTGCAGCACCCTGCACTCCTGTCTCCAGCGCCTAGCAACAGCCACCTACCACTGCCCTCTACAGCACTGCAGCACCTAGCACTGCTGTCTACAGGACTGGAGCACCTAGCACTGCTGTCTCCAGCACCTTGCAACCACCACCTTCCACTTCCCTCAGCAGCACTGCACCCTCAACATTGCTGTCTACATCACTGTAGCACCTAGCACTGCTGTCTCCAGCACCTTGCAACCACCACCTTCCACTTCCCTCAGCAGCACTGCACCCTCAACATTGCTGTCTACATCACTGTAGCACCTAGCACTGCTGTCTCCAGCACCTTGCAACCACCACCTTCCACTTCCCTCAGCAGCACTGCACCCTCAACATTGCTGTCTACATCACTGTAGCACCTAGCTCTGCTGTCTCCAGCACCTTGCAACCACCACCTTCCACTGCAGCTCCCATCTGCACTGCCCCCAACCATGCTGTCTACAGGACTGCAGCACCCTGCACTCCTGTCTCCAGCGCCTAACAACCGCCACCTACCACTGCCTTCTACAGCACTGTAGCACCTAGCACTGCTGTCTACAGGACTGGAGCACCTAGCACTGCTGTCTCCAGCGCCTAGCAACCACCACCTTCCACTGCCCTTTGCAGCACTGCAACGCCCATCTGCACTGCCCCTCAACCACTGCCGTCTACACGACTGCAGCACCCTGCACTGATGTCTCCAGCGCCTAGCAACAGCCACCTACCACTGCCCTCTACAGCGTCCATCTGCACTGGCCCCTCAACCCCTGCTGTCTACAGCACTGCATCACCTTGCACTGCTGTCCCCATCGCCTAGCAACACGCCACCTACCGCTGCCCTCTACAGCACTGCAGTGCAGGAGGGAGCAGGCCTCGACGGTGTGTAACCTGATACTGAACTCTCTAACAAGTTGACATCTAGCTCTGCTCACTACCCAGAAAACTGCACCCATTAGCACAACTCTGTAGAGCACTGCGCCCATAACAGTGTAGTGCAGTACTGCACATTATAATAGTTACTCTATATACAGCACTGCACTGAACCACCTAACGTTGTCCTGTACAGCCCTGCTTCACCAATGCTCCTTTCTGCAGTGTCCCCTCAAGCACCATAGCACTTAGCCCTGGTGTCTGTAGTATTGCACTTCCTAGACTTGCATTCTCCGGCATTACAATACCTAGCACCGCACCACCTGTCATAGCTGTTCACAGCACTGCACCGACCACCTACCACTGCTCTCTACAGTACTGCACCACATTCCATTGTTCACGAAAACACTGCACAACAGTATTACTGCCATCTATGCTACAACACCACCTAAAATTGATTTCTACATCACTTCACCACCTAGCACTGAGACAGCACTACACCATCCAACACTGCTCTCTTAAATGCTGTCACTGAGCCACCTAACACTGACCTTTTGTATCATTGCTCCACCTACTGCAACTCTCTACAGCACTTCAAAACCTGGCACAGCAGCTCTTGCAATGCTCTCTACAGCATAGCTTCCTAAAGTGCTGACACTAAACCAGCTAACATTGATCCTTCCTGCACTGTTTCCTCAAGCACACACCAGCAAGCCTTGCTCTCTATAGCATTGCAACTCCTATCACTTCCCTTTCTAGCACTGGCCAACTATCACCCCACCACCTAATACTGATGTTGGGACGGAAAAGTCCTCTGCATGCACCCTTAAGTGCCCCAACGTTCCTGATGTCTGGATCCCTACTTCTGATTTTTGTTGTCATGGGAAAACATGAACCATATGTGTGCACCGTGACATAGGCCTCTCTCACTGATTGCAGTCTTGTTAAGACTCAAAGGGGTGCCCAAAGTGCTAACCTCATAGTGGTGAAAGGCTACTATCTTTACCATGAGTTAAGCAGCATGGGCTCAGCAGTGGCAGCATATGGTGTAGTTACCACTAGAAGTGAACAGGTCCTTGTTGACCTGTGTCACTGGAGTGAGGCCTACAGGCTCATTCATTCAAAGTTCCGCTGCTGTGTACTTAGCACACTCCTTGGCCTACATCAGGTTGTTTTGAAGTGCTGCTTAGTGCAGGAGTGGAGTACCTGCCCTGAGTGTATTGTGTGCCTGTGAGTGGTACAATACATGGAGGATGTAGTTGTATGCAGTATGTGCATGGTTAGTGCATGTGCTGGAAGTATGTTTGCCTGTGAGTGGTACAGTACATGAAGGGTTATATTGCTATGCAGTACATCATTCATTGGTGGGCCATATTGGATAGGGGAGAGCCAGACCTCCTGTGTACACTTCAAAGGGTTCTCTTTTCAGAGAGAGGTCACAAGGAAGGGATCTGGGCACATTGAGGAAGTAGATGGGGCTGAAACAGAATCATAAATAGTACGACTGAGGCGCTGGGCTGACCTTTTGATACACACATTACTGTGGCTGACATCCAGATGTGAGCTCTATTCACTCCCATGGCTGTGTTTTGGGACTATCAAATTTGGAGTCGCTCTTGCTGTGATAGCCTGCGTTCAAGAGGCAGAGAGGGCAGAGGAGTGGGCAATTTTAAAAGAAGCAGACCCTCAGCATAAATTGCAAACACTCAGACTCTAAGTAAAATTTGGTGTCTGGAAGTAGACTATAAGGGGAGCTTGAGACCCCAAAAATTGTCAACTGACAATCAGCTGGAAGGACTGTTTAAGGAAGAGAGACTTCAGCCTCTGACCAGGACTATGGGGCCAAGCCCTGCTAGTCTTCCTGCAGGGTTGGAGGACATCACCCAGGGAATCGAAGACCACCTGCCCTGGAGCACCAGCGCCTGCCTGCTTGCAGAAACCAGTGTGCCCTGTGCTGTCAAGGAGAGCTTTGGAAAGAGCAAGGTCTAGTGAGAAGTTCTGTTGAGTGGCTTCCCTGTGCGAGGTGTGTGTAACAGCTGCTGCACCGATCGGGTCGTTGTCTGTGTGGAGGAGGACGTTGGTGACCCTCTGATGCTGGGGAGAGAACGCTATGAAGTGAGCCCTGGATATTGCTTTGCTGTTTGGCCAGAAGTCCATGTGCGGTGAGGATTCAGGTGCATCTTATGCCTGGCCAGGCCATTGTGGACGGATTACTGTGTGGAGTGGGCCATAGCCCTACTAAGGTGAGGAGCCTGCGACCCCGTATGCTGTATCTGCTGTGCGATCGAGTTGGCTCCCGTGTATTGCGCAGGCGTGGTGACCCTGTGTCCCAGATGGGGTCACTGGAACTAGCAAGAAGTGGTACCTGATCTGAAGTGAGCCCGTTTTGGTATCCCCAAACACACCTACATTGGGATGCAAGACCAGCTTCAAGAACTATGCATCACCTTCTCTCCATCGAGGGATGGACTGAAAGTCTTACCCTGCTTGAACGAGCCACAAGGGACCTGTGGTCGCTGTGGGGATGTGACCATGTGTGGGCCGCCGAGTACAGCCCGTCTGAGATGCGTGCCTTGAACTCACCTGACCGAGCCGCTGCCACTCTGGAACTCGGAACTCTCCATTCGTGCAGGAGTTCATTTGGGTCAATTCGGCCCCAGGGGAACTTGCTTGCTAGATATTGCTTTGGTGCAGGTACACTTTTGACTTTACTGTAGAGTAGGAGTGGACGCTCGAGACTCAGCCTACTATTGGGCTTGCGCTGGATGCTATCTAAAAGGAATAGGGAATAACCAAGTTTGCTAGAGTAAAGAGGGAGTGGGACACAGGGAACTGCCTACAAAACACTAGAGCCATGACTTCAGGGGGACTGTGTAGTTATGTGTGAATGTTGTATTTACTTTTGTGTGATAGCGGTAAAATAAAATACTTCTCATTTTATTAAAGCAAATATTTGGCTGGGCAATAATTTATTGCAGCTGCTGTGCGTATTTTGATTAGTGTGCCTGAGTTACTTGCCCTGTATCTACCTCCTCTGTATCGCCCTCCTCACTGAAGGAGTCTTGGGCTGCTCGGACCACTCTTAACACTGAGAGTCAAGTGCTGAAGGTCACGGCTGGGCCCATTAACTCTTGCTTGCCCTGTGGCCCTCTCAAAGGGGTCCTGATGACTTCTCTCTACTCACTGCACTACTGCTAATCACAGTACAAAACCACCAACTACATCTTACACTGAACTCTACAGCACTCCACCACCCAGCACTGATCTCTGCCGCATTACAACGCTTAGAAGTGTTACACCTTAACCTAGCACTGCTTAACCTAGCACTGATCTCTACAGCTCTACACTACCCAACACTGATCCTTATAACACTGCAACATTTTCTACTGCTCTCTACAGCAGTGACCCAGCGAAGGATAATCTCTACAGCACCGACACTTGAACCATCTACCACTGATTGGTACAGCACTTCCCCACAACCTTGCTTCTGCTCCCTCCCCGGCCCTCACATTAAGTACTGTGCCATCTATCGCTGCTCTCTACTGCTTTGAACCACCTTGTACATCTCTCTTAAATACTGCACCACGTAGTATTGCCCTGCAGCACTGTACCACCTGACTGTTCTCAATGCTGCATCCCAGGCACTGCTTACTGCAGCTCTAAACTACCTAATAGAACCCTCTACAGCTCTGTTGCCGAACCACTTAACACTGTTCTGTAGAGACCTGCGCACCAAATCATACCGCACAGCACTTCATCACCTAGCACTGCTCTCTACTGCACAACACCTAGCACCGCTCTCTTTGGCAGTACTGCACCTAGCACTACTCTCGAAGGCAGTGAACAACCTAAACACTATCCCTACAGCCATGGTGCGGCCAACCTCCGTTGTCACGTCCAGGAAGCAATCTTCGTCCGCTGTCGCATCCAGTTGTAGCGTCCTTCCTCTGGTGTCGTGTCCAGTGCAAGCGCCCGCCCTCTGGTGTCGCGTCCAGTGCTAGCGCCCGCCCTCTGGTGTCGCGTCCAGTGCTAGCGCCCGCCCTCTGGTGTCGCGTCCAGTGCTAGCGCCCGCCCTCTGGTGTCGCGTCCAGTGCTAGCGCCCGCCCTCTGGTGTCGCGTCCAGTGCTAGCGCCCGCCCTCTGGTGTCGCGTCCAGTGCTAGCGCCCGCCCTCTGGTGTTGCGTCCAGTGCTAGCGCCCGCCCTCTGGTGTTGCGTCCAGTGCTAGCGCCCGCCCTCTGGTGTTGCGTCCAGTGCTAGTGCCCGCCCTCCGGTGTCGTGTCCAGTGCTAGCGCCCGCCCTCCGGTGTCGTGTCCAGTGCTAGCGCCCGCCCTCTGGTGTCGCGTCCAGTGCTAGCGCCCGCCCTCTGGTGTCGCGTCCAGTGCTAGCGCCCGCCCTCTGGTGTCGCGTCCAGTGCTAGCGCCCGCCCTCTGGTGTCGCGTCCAGTGCTAGCGCCCGCCCTCTGGTGTCGCGTCCAGTGCTAGCGCCTGCCCTCTGGTGTCGCGTCCATTGCTAGCGCCCGCCCTCTGGTGTCGCGTCCATTGCTAGCGCCCGCCCTTCGGTGTCGCGTCCATTGCTAGCGCCCGCCCTCCGGTGTCGCGTCCAGTGCTAGCGCCTGCCCTTCGGTGTCACGTCCATTGCTAGCGCCCGCCCTCCGGTGTCGCGTCCAGTGCTAGCGCCCGCCCTTCGGTGTCACGTCCATTGCTAGCGCCCGCCCTCCGGTGTCGCGTCCAGTGCTAGCGCCCGCCCTCTGGTGTCGCGTCCAGTGCTAGCGCCCGCCCTCTGGTGTCGCGTCCATTGCTAGCGCCCGCCCTTCGGTGTCGCGTCCATTGCTAGCGCCCGCCCTTCGGTGTCGCGTCCAGTGCTAGCGCCCGCCCTTCGGTGTCACGTCCATTGCTAGCGCCCGCCCTTCGGTGTCACGTCCATTGCTAGCGCCCCCCCGCCCTCTGGTGTTGCGTCCAGTGCTAGCGCCCGCCCTCTGGTGTTGCGTCCAGTGCTAGCGCCCGCCCTCTGGTGTTGCGTCCAGTGCTAGCGCCCGCCCTCTGGTGTTGCGTCCAGTGCTAGCGCCCGCGCTCCGGTGTCGTGTCCAGTGCTAGCGCCCGCCCTTCGGTGTCACGTCCATTGCTAGCGCCCCCCTGCCCTCTGGTGTTGCGTCCATTGCTAGCGCCCCCCTGCCCTCTGGTGTTGCGTCCAGTGCTAGCGCCCGCCCTCTGGTGTTGCGTCCAGTGCTAGCGCCCGCCCTCTGGTGTTGCGTCCAGCGCTAGCGCCCGCCCTCTGGTGTTGCGTCCAGTGCTAGCACCCTCCCTCTGGTGTCGCGTCCAGCTCTAGCACCCTCCCTCTGGTGTCGCGTTCAGCGCTAGCACCCTCCCTCCAGTGTCGCGTTCAGCGCTAGCACCCTCCCTCCAGTGTCGCGTTCAGCGCTAGTGCCCTCCCTCCAGTGTCGCGTCCGGCGCTAGCGCCCTCCCTCCAGTGTCGTGTCCGGCGCTAGCGCCCTCCCTCCAGTGTCGTGTCCGGCGCTAGCGCCCTCCCTCCAGTGTCGTGTCCGGCGCTAGCACCCTCCCTCCAGTGTCGCGTTCAGCGCTAGCACCCTCCCTCCAGTGTCGCGTCCGGCGCTAGCGCCCTCCCTCCAGTGTCGCGTCCGGCGCTAGCGCCCTCCCTCCAGTGTCGCGTCCGGCGCTAGCGCCCTCCCTCCAGTGTCGTGTCCGGCGCTAGCGCCCTCCCTCCAGTGTCGTGTCCAGCGCTAGCGCCCTCCCTCCAGTGTCGTGTCCAGCGCTAGCGCCCTCCCTCCAGTGTCGTGTCCAGCGCTAGCGCCCTCCCTCCAGTGTCGTGTCCAGCGCTAGCGCCCTCCCTCCAGTGTCGTGTCCAGCGCTAGCGCCCTCCCTCCAGTGTGGTGTCCAGCGCTAGCACCCTCCCTCCAGTGTGGTGTCCAGCGCTAGCGCCCTCCCTCCAGTGTGGTGTCCAGCGCTAGCGCCCTCCCTCCAGTGTGGTGTCCAGCGCTAGCGCCCTCCCTCCAGTGTGGTGTCCAGCGCTAGCGCCCTCCCTCCAGTGTGGTGTCCAGCGCTAGCGCCCTCCCTCCAGTGTGGTGTCCAGCGCTAGCGCCCTCCCTCCAGTGTGGTGTCCAGCGCTAGCGCCCTCCCTCCAGTGTGGTGTCCAGCGCTAGCGCCCTCCCTCCAGTGTGGTGTCCAGCGCTAGCGCCCTCCCTCCAGGGTCGCGTCCAGCGCTAGTGCCCACCCTCCAGTGGCATGTTCAGCGCTAGCGCCCTCCCTCCAGTGTCGTGTCCAGCGCTAGCGCCCTCCCTCCAGTGTCGTGTCCAGCGCTAGCGCCCTCCCTCCAGTGTCGTGTCCAGCGCTAGCGCCCTCCCTCCAGTGGCGCGTCCAGCGCTAGCGCCCTCCCTCCAGTGGCATGTCCAGCGCTAGCGCCCGCCCTACAGTGGAGGTCCAGCGCCCACCCTCCATTGTCGTGTCCAGCGCTTGCGCTTACCCTGCATTGTTGCGTCCAGCGCTAGCACCCGCCCTCCATTGTCGCGTCTAGCGCTAGCACCCTCCCTCCAGTGTCGCGTCTAGCGCTAGCACTCTTCCTCCAGTGTCGCGTCTAGTGCTAGCGCCCTCCCTCCAGTGTTGTGTCCAGCGCTAGCACCCTCCCTCCAGTGTCACGTCTAGCGCTAGCGCCCGCCCTCCAGTGTCGCATCTAGCGCTAGCGCCCGCCCTCCAGTGTCGCGTCTAGCACTGGCGCCCGTTCGCCCTCCAGTGTCGTGTCTAGCGCTGGCACCCTCCCTCCAGTGTCGCGTCTAGCGCTGGCGCCTGCCTTCCTTCCAGTGTCGCGTCTAGCGCTGGCGCCTTCCTTCCAGTGGCATGTTCAGCGCTAGTGCCCTCCCTCCAGTGTCGTGTCCAGCGCTAGCGCCCGCCCTACAGTGGAGGTCCAGCGCCCACCCTCCATTGTCGTGTCCAGCGCTTGCGCTTACCCTGCATTGTTGCGTCCAGCGCTAGCACCCTCCCTCCAGTGTCGCGTTCAGCGCTAGCACCCTCCCTCCAGTGTCCTGTCCGGCGCTAGCACCCTCCCTCCAGTGTCGCGTCCAGCGCTAGCGCCCTCCCTCCAGTGTCGTGTCCAGCGCTAGCGCCCGCCCTCCAGTGTCACGTCCAGTGCTAGCGCACTCCCTCTAGTGTCGCATCCAGCGCTAGCGCACTCCCTCCAGTGTCGCATCCAGCGCTAGCACCCTCCCTCCAGTGTCGTGTCCGGCGCTAGCGCCCTCCCTCCAGTGTCGTGTCCAGCGCTAGCGCCCTCCCTCCAGTGTCGCGTCCAGCGCTAGCGCCCTCCCTCCAGTGTCGTGTCTAGCGCTAGCGCCCTCCCTCCAGTGTCGTGTCCAGCGCTAGCGCCCTCCCTCCAGTGTCGTGTCCAGCGCTAGCGCCCTCCCTCCAGTGTCGTGTCCAGCGCTAGCGCCCTCCCTCCAGTGTGGTGTCCAGCGCTAGCGCCCTCCCTCCAGTGTTGTGTCCAGCGCTAGCGCCCTCCCTCCAGTGTCGTGTCCAGCGCTAGCGCCCTCCCTCCAGAGGCGCGTCCAGCGCTAGCGCCCTCCCTCCAGTGGCGCGTCCAGCGCCCACCCTCCATTGTCGTGTCCAGCGCTTGCGCTTACCCTGCATTGTTGCGTCCAGCGCTAGCACCCGCCCTCCATTGTCGCGTCTAGCGCTAGCACCCTTCCTCCAGTGTCGCGTCTAGCGCTAGCACCCTTCCTCCAGTGTCGCGTCTAGTGCTAGCGCCCTCCCTCCAGTGTCGTGTCCAGCGCTAGCACCCTCCCTCCAGTGTCACGTCTAGCGCTAGCGCCTGCCCTCCAGTGTCGCGTCTAGCACTGGCGCCCGTTCGCCCTCCAGTGTCGTGTCTAGCGCTGGCACCCTCCCTCCAGTGTCGCGTCTAGCGCTGGCGCCCGCCTTCCTTCCAGTGTCGCGTCTAGCGCTGGCGCCTTCCTTCCAGTGTCACGTCTAGTGCTGGTGCCCTCCCTCCAGTGTCGCGTCTAGCTCTGGCGCCCTCCCTCCAGTGTCGTGTCTAGCGCTGGCGCCCGCCCTCCAGTGTCGTGTCTAGCGCTGGCGCCCACCCTCCAGTGTCGTGTCTAGCGCTGGCGCCCGCCCTCCAGTGTCACGTCTAGCGCTAGCGCCCGCGCTCCAGTGTCACGTCTAGCGCTAGCGCCCGCCCTCCAGTGTCGCGTCTAGCACTGGCGCCCGCCCGCCCTCCAGTGTCGCGTCTAGCGCTGGCGCCCGCCTTCCTTCCAGTGTCACGTCTAGCGCTGGCGCCTTCCTTCCAGTGTCGCGTCTAGTGCTGGTGCCCTCCCTCCAGTGTCGCGTCCAGCGCTAGCGCCCGCCAGTGTCGCGTCTAGCTCTGGCGCCCTCCCTCCAGTGTCGCGTCCAGCACTAGCACCCTCCCTCCAGTGTCAAGTCTAGCGCCCGCCCTCCAGTGTCGTGTCTAGCGCTGGCACCCTCCCTCCAGTGTCGCGTCTAGCTCTGGCGCCCTCCCTCCAGTGTCGTGTCCAGCGCTAGCGCCCTCCTCCAGTGTCAAGTCTAGCGCCCGCCCTCCAGTGTCGCGTCTAGCACTGGCGCCCGCTCGCCCTCCAGTGTCGTGTCTAGCGCTGGCACCCTCCCTCCAGTGTCGCGTCTAGCGCTGGCGCCTTCCTTCCAGTGTCGCGTCTAGCGCTGGCGCCTTCCTTCCAGTGTCGCGTCTAGCGCTGGCGCCTTCCTTCCAGTGTCGCGTCTAGTGCTGGTGCCCTCCCTCCAGTGTCGCGTCCAGCGCTAGCGCCCGCCAGTGTCGCGTCTAGCTCTGGCGCCCTCCCTTCAGTGTCGCGTCTAGCTCTGGCGCCCTCCCTCCAGTGTCGTGTCTAGCGCTGGCGCCCGCCCTCCAGTGTCGCGTCTAGCGCTGGCGCCCTCCCTCCAGTGTCGCGTCTAGCGCTGGGGCCCTCCCTCCAGTGTCGCGTCTAGCGCTGGCGCCCTCCCTCCAGTGTCGCGTCCAGCGCTAGCGCCCGCCAGTGTGGCATCTAGCTCTGGCGCCCTCCCTTCAGTGTCGCGTCTAGCTCCCGCCCTCCAGTGTCGCGTCTAGCGCTGGCGCCCTCCCTCCAGTGTCGCGTCTAGCGCTGGCGCCCTCCCTCCAGTGTCGCGTCCAGCGCTAGCGCCCGCCAGTGTCGCGTCTAGCTCTGGCGCCCTCCCTTCAGTGTTGCGTCTAGCTCCCGCCCTCCAGTGTTGCATCTAGCGCTGGCGCCTGCCCTCCAGTGTTGCGTCTAGAGGTGGCGCCTGCCCTCCAGTGTCACGTCTAGTGCTAGCGCCGCCCTCCAGTGTCGCGTCCAGTGTTAGCGCCCGCCCTCCTGTGTCATATCCTGGGCTGCACTCTTACTTTAGTGTTGCGTACAGTAATGCACCCTCTCTTCAGTGTCGCGTCCTGTGTCCCTCCCTCCAGTGCCGCACGCTCCCTCCAGTGTCGCGTCCTGCGCTTCACCTTCTGTGTTGCTTCTAGTACTGCGCCCTCCACTGTGTTGCTTTGAGCACTGTACTTTCGAATCACAGCATGGGCTTACTCCATTCAGTAATACTGTTACACTATATCATATGGGGCTGCCATCTTCCCTGCTTCCCCCAGCGCTGCTTTCTGTTTGGCTGGATGGTGGGAGGGAGTTATTAATGATGTATAATAGATTGTTACCGTTGTAATGTGTGGGAACAAGTGCTTTGTTTTTTAAACCGGTTCTCAGAGCCAGAATAACGTGAAACTTGTGGGTAGCTGAACAGCGAGTAAGTGCACACTGTTCTCTGCACTGGTGGAATAAGGTGGCACCTTTACCCAATGCCAGCCCCCATCTTGGCGTCTCCTGTTCCCACTCTGCCTGCACCAGGAGTCTGCTGTGATTGAGCGGCTATGCACACAAGCAGAGGTTGTCATGTATGTGCCCTGCTAGGGAACATTGTGAAAAAGGATACATGTTTAACTACAGCCAAGATAACAAATGAACATGCTGTAGTTTGTGTAGTCTTCAGTAAGCAGAGAGTGATGCGTTGGTGCTGCCAAGCAGAAGACGCAGGATTTAGTGGCCCGCGCAGGAGATGCGAACTTTCATAGTAACAGGCAGAATATGCAGGGTTTGTTGATGAGAAGATGCAGCTTGCTGGTAAGTGTCAGAGACTGCTGTTTGGAGGTGGGAATTGGAAGATGCTGTATTTGGTTCGCCCTCAGAGGTTGCTGTGTTTTGTAGGGGGTCAGAGGATACAGGATTCATTGGTTTACGGCCAGAGCGTGTTGTGCTTGGTTGAGGGCCAGAGGATGCTTAACCCGTTCTGTAGACCTGTGGTGGCCCACAAAATCACTGTGACATGGTGATATGATTCTTGGGAAAGTACAGACTGCTTGTGTGGGGGCCTTTTATTTAAGAGTTACTGCCCATTGTTGAGGGCAGTAACAGTTTTTAAAGGCACCCTAACTCGCGTTTGCAGCTCAAGTCTACAGTGAATCGAGGGTCTTTAACGACCATTATTGCCCAAGTCAGAAGGGCTCTAAGGCTTTTAGAACATTCTGCCCATTGATGTGAACGTTCTACCCGCCCTTATGGGCCCCGAGTCACTTCATTGTCTTCAATAGGGTTCTGAACATGCCAATGGTCTAATATTCATATGTGATGGTTCATTGAACTAACCCTTCACTGCAGAGACTGGAGTTTAACTTAAAGAGCTCAACAGGTTTGTATCCGGGAGGATCCACTCGTATGTACTGTAATGTAACCCTTGTGATGCATTAAGACACTGAGCTGTCTTGTTAGTTGTAGGCCATATTGGCAAAATACTACTACAAGCTTGTATGTACTTAGCCTGACTTTTTGAAGGCCCTTCCGTAGACTCCGCACCTGCTGGCTCCCACTCCTCTCCTGGCTGCTTTTCTAAGCGCTGTGCCACACGTTTTGTTTCCCATCATTAGGTTGAAATGATCCCTCCAGTGTCTGCTTGTGTCTTGGGAGACAGGCTGGCAGCTGTCTTACCAATAGTACAATGGATTGTGACTCTTGTAACTTCTATTACTCTGCCAGATGTGGAGGGATTACATGCATGCTGGCAGGGGTTTTGTGAAAGTGAGTAGTGCCTACTCATTTCAGACATGAACTGACAAGGATTTTATTTCCATTTTAATCGAGCACTGGGGACTTCATCCCTTGCACGATACAACTCATGCAGTGGCTGAATGAGTAGGCTTTTTTTTTTGAATGGTTGTTATTATCTTAACCTAAATGTGTACTGTTTCAACATGTCGGCTGTCGTGCCTGCTAAATAGGTATGGTTTTGTAATGTTTGAGCTGAGTTGTGAACAGTTAATTCACTGTGATGAGTTCTTCAAAGAGTTCAGTCTTTAACTCTTTCCTACATTGGAGCAGCTTATGGCGGTCCTTATGGATACGAGCATGTTGTTCCAGATCCTGGGTGCATAGGTGGAAAAGGTCTCTGCCATGTGTATTTAAAAAATATATATTTTTACATTGTTTATTTAGTCTGCAGTGTAATAGTGTCCTAGCTCCGGGTGCTCAGAGAACTCCCAAATATGGTGAGCTTGTCTGCAGATAAGCAGGGGTGCTGGTTGTGATGGCTTTGATGCCACTGGTCATAGTGTGGTTTGACAGTGCAGCTGTCGCCAGACAATTATGTGAGCCTCACTAGCGTGGCTTTGGCTTCACACACATGTTAGGAGTCAGGACTACATGTTTTGATTGGTCTGAAGCTGTGTGTTTCCTCAAAACGTGCTTCATGCTGCTGTGATTGTTCAATTTATATACCCAGCTGAGTGAGCTTGAACTTTTAAGGGCAGCCACGTGACACTATAATCTTATTAAAGTGTCTTAGATAACTTGTGATGTTTTTCTCTGGCTGCAGCTGCACAGGTGGGAGGAGGCAGTCCTTAACCTATGTGGATTTTTAGGTCTGGCTTGACAGTGCAACTATCACCTGACATTTTAACCTACACCAATTTTACTCTACAGTTTTTTGCTTCCACACAAATACATACGTATCCGTTCTTATGCTATCTACTTGTAATGCTTCACATTATCATACACATTTCTTTAAAACCAGACCTATTGGCATTGCCAATGCTTGTGTTTTAAGATTATGAGGGCCGAACACGGAAAGCCAATGAAGTTCCATCAGGATTGGGGTTGGGGTGCTTTCATGCAAATCAGAAAAGTACAGACTCAAAACTGAACCACAAACACATCACACAAAGTAAAAACCTGCTCAGACGGTGCCATGTTTACTTGGGAGCCAGAGGATAGAGCATCATGTACTAAAATCATCAAAAGTGATATACTTTAAATATACAAATTGCTCTTCAGATACTTCTTACACATAATAAGGTGACAAGAGAGGACGGATGCTGGTGCTTTTTTTGAGTGCTATCCATAGAAAGTTATCAACAAATACTCATTGGAGGGAGGTGTTATCAGAATTATAGTGTCTGTGTCACTATGTCTTTGCCTTTTTAGGTTTTGCCTGGCGAAAAGATGCGCTCTGCGCATCTTTTTCGCGCAGGCGAAATCCTGATGAGTTCTGTAGTGTGGCTTTGGGTCGGCCCTCGTCATTCATTGGCTGGCTCCATAAATGGAGCCTAGCCATTGGACGAGGGGCCTGTCCGTCAATGCCGGACCAGATTCGGGGGCGTTCCCGCGATTCTTTGGCTTTTGCCGACGTCACGCGACGTCAGCCGAAAGCCGGGAACGCCCCCGAATCTGGTCCGGCCGGGCCGTGCTTGCTGCTGTCCTGCCTTCCTCCGTGTCCCCACTCCCGCCGTCCCATCTCCCCCCCTCTGTGTGCCCGTCCCCCCTCCCGTTCTCCGTGAGCCCGGGGCACATTCTTGTTATATATATATGCTGATGCAAGAGTCAGAGCAGCGAGACACCGCGAGTCTGGGGAGGCCTAAAGCAATGCACGGGCAGCAGGGGTAGGTGGGCAGTAGTGCGGAGGTATACTCAGCAAGAGAAAATATATATAAAGATATGCAGACGTGATGCCTGGTATCAAGGGTGAGGACATGTGGCCTAAAGGCCTCAACACTGTGGAACGAAGTTCGAGTCCCGGCGCGGGCTCAGCATGCTGTGATCCTGAGCAAATCACATAATCTCCCAGTGCCTAACATATGAATCGGACCTTCTGTAAAGTAATTTGAAGCTCAAGTAAAGCACTTCAATGCGCTATATAAAACTGCAAATGAATAAATTAAATGAGTGGGGGTTGCAGTTCGGGGAAGGGTTGGGCGTCTAGTGCAATAAACCAAGGGCACAGTCGAAAGTGAGCCTGGGCTCAGGGAATTGGAGCATGGTACCCGCCTGCACCAGAGAGTGTGGCCTGCAGCAGGGGTGCACTGGCTGTAGAGGGTTTGACTGCAGTGGGCAGAGAAGAGATGTACTGCAGGAGCTGAAGCATGCAAGCTAGAGAGAGTCTGGAATAGGGGGCTGAGGCCGGGGACAGCAGCGATGCACGGACAGCTCTAGGGCGCGAAAAGAGGAGATTTACTGCAGGAGCATGCAGGGAAACTCGAGTGTGGAGAGAGAGGCCTGCACAGGGAGCCTGCATCGGCTATGCACTGGCACCTACTGGGTCAGCAGTAGTATGCAAGAAAATATTAGTCTGGAAGCACAGCACGCCACCGTGGCATTGGTGTCCGTGCAGCTGGAGGCTGCCGATGCAGTGCACTGGCAGTGGGGGGTGGGGGAGGTGGGGCAAAGGGTGACAATGTTTGAATCACGCAATAGAAACCGAGTCCGGAGGCAGCAGACACTGGCCCGACCGCAGTCACTGCACCTGCAGCAAGCGGAGTACGGAGAGAGCGCCCACTTCATCAATCCTTGACACACCCAGTGAACACCTATGGATTGCATAAGGAACAGCTGTAAAGTACAAGCAGCAATGCCAGGGAGGGGGTACAGTGCGGGAATCGGCATTGCACAAGCTGCAGAATGCATGAAAGGGCGGCGGAAGTCAGTGCTCCAGGATTTTGGTGCCCGGATGCACTGAGCTGTGTCTGCAGTGACGGGTGGGCCGAGAACTGTCCGGAGCGTGTTTTAATTGCTTATGGAATCGACCAGGCAGGGAGTGATGGATGTGGCCAGCTGCAGGGTGAAGGGAGAGATGTATAGGGCAAGGTAATGACGAAAACAGACAGAGGAGACCCGGGTTCAATACCGGCCCAAAGTCTATAATTCTGGGCAAAGTACTCTGCCCCTCCCCCCAATCTCCGCACTTATCTCTGTCCTTTATGTTAAACGGTTTGGAAATCTTGAAACTGAACACAGAGCGCCATATAAACACCTGACTTGAATTGTAAGTCTCAACATCGGCGTGATTATTATAATACGGGTTTTCTGCCGCCTGGCCTTCTCCAGTCATTCCTGTGTGGGGGGGGCTCGCAGTGTGTGGGGGGGGCTAGCAGTGTGTGTGGGGGGGGGCTAGCAGTGTGTGGGGGGGGGCTCGCAGTGTGGGGGGGCTCGCAGTGTGTGGGGGGGCTCGCAGTGTGTGGGGGGGCTCGCAGTGTGTGGGGGGGCTCGCAGTGTGTGGGGGGGGCTCGCAGTGTGTGGGGGAGGCTCACAGTGTGTGGGGGAGGCTCGCAGTGTGTGTGGGGGGGCTCGCAGTGTGTGGGGGGCTCTGTGTGTGTGGGGGGCTCTGTGTGGCTGTGTGTGTGGGGGGCTCTGTGTGGGTGTGTGTGTGGAGGGCTCTGTGTGTGTGTGTGGGGGGGGCTCTCTGTGGGTGTTTGTGTGTGGCATTTGCGAGAGATTAAGCTATTGGCATTGTAAATGACAATGCCATTTATTTATGTTAAAAAAACCATAAATAAAAATAATGTCAAGAGCAATGCCAATAGCTCTAACTTTAACAAAGGCAAAACCATTGCATTGTAAATGCTTGTTTTAAGGAAGCTTCATTTAATGGGTTGGATCTTCTGATCTTTCATGCTGCCTTAAAGATGGTCCGAGTTCTGTGTATTCTGGGATGTGTAATAGGAACACATTGTGATTTTTGTTTCATATGTTATTCCTTATTTTCTTGAAATATGCCTGAAGGAAAGCAGTGCTTTCTTTCATGGTGTTGGGGAAGGCACATAGATGTTCTTCGCTGATTCTCGTCCCTTCTCTGAAGATTTCAAGCAGCTTGCTAGTTTGTTTGCAGGTATCTGCTATTTGTATGGTGCAGCAGGCCTTCTGAGTCCTCTGTACTACCATGTGGTATCGCTTCCTGAGGGAGCCCCAGTTGGCTTATGATTGATTCATTGCTTCCCTTCAGATTTTTTTCAAGAGTGAGCTACTTTCTTGTTTACATTATTTCTAATACATGTTTTTATTTGGTTTTGTTTATATTCAGGCAACAAGAATCATAATTACGATATATATTTAGTTTGTTCATTGTATTTCGGCAGTAGTCGTGTGTGGGTCTCTAATCCATACAATCCTAGAGGAGTGGAATATGTAGCACTAAATATTATAACGGATGTTTCTTGACTTAGCTGATCTTAATGATCCACCCAATTTCCCCATACCGCTTGGTGTCTGTGAGGGCAGACTCTGGCCTCATATATTGGGTTTTCCAATATGCAGCATCTGCCCATTCCACGTTTCCATTGAATCAAGCTAGCGGGTGCCTCTTGCCGTCAAACCTGAGCTATGTCTCTCTTGGCCAGTCTTAGCCTGAGCCGCAGTAGGATCTTCTCAGCTGTTGTGAAGCCCTCGTCATTTAGTATGTTTGAGAGTGGCAGCTTCAGATTAGGATCTAAATTACATTTGGCTATTCCCGAAAATGTTGTAAAATTCTCCTCCCTGAAGGACCTATGATAGGGACATGTCCAAACTGTGAGGAGGAAGTCCCTTATCTCAGCACTGCATTGTAGACATCCTAGTCCTGAGCCCCGTTGGAAGCTCCAGAGCCACTTGGGAGTTAAGTATACCCTGTGTTGATAGTTAAATAGTATCAACCCAAGAATGATGTGAGACTAATCATACTGGGTATTGGGGAGGACTGTCGTGTTTACTGTGTGCAAAGTGGTACCAGCAATCTGAGTTAGGCGCTTGATTACGTGAATAAATCCTAGGGGGCTCAGTTGTGCGCTCCTTTGAAGGCGTGTTTGTTGTGAGGTGTGTCCACCTAACCATTAAAATCTCTCATTAGGAGGATCTTCTGCTGCAGGGCTTGGGTCAGTCTTGGGGGTAGGAATGGTTCCACAGATAAAATACTGTTCTATTTTTTTTCAGTATGTGTATTTTATATATGTGATACCCATCATGAAATCATGAATACTTGTAATATTGGTGATGTTATTCCCAATATTATTGCACAACTATACATATTTAAGATTGATACTGTAGTGTTTCAATCACCTTAATTATTGGTGCAAAATACATATGTATTTTTTTAATCCAAAATCATTTAATACAAAGAGATTTCATCTGCCCCCGTGGACGTACAGACACTTCCCCATGCTTGATTTCCGTAAGAAATTGAATACTTAATTTTTTTAACATTGCATCTCCTTTCCGCCTCGCTCTGTGACTTTGTAGCTTTTAGTTACTGTTGTCCTTTTAACATCACATTCATTTTGTATTCTAAAATAGCACCAAAAACATCATTGTACATTCTCTGATTAATAAAATATAACATGACCTAACATGATATAATTCACAAGTATGTACATGATAGTGGCCCTGATCTGAGCAGGACATCAGCATAATACTTAATCTCAAGCAATCAGTAATACATACCCATACTTACTATGCACTATGGACTTGGTAGGCAGCTCTAGCTAAGTTGTTTGTCTCTGGTCTAAAAACAATACTGCTTAAACTACTAGGTGTTGGATCATACAAACAGCATCAATAATGTTTAAACTAGTAGTTGTTGGATCATACAAATAGCCACAGTACTGCTTAACCCGTTGGCTGCTGCTGTCGGCCAACGGACGTCGCGAGCACTACCTCGGTAGTGCTGCGCACGTACGTTGGCCGACGCGGCCCCGCCCGTTTCTTAGAACGTTCCGCACTGGCGCGGAACGTTCAGCACAGGCAACGGGTTAAACTACTAGTTGCTGGATAATATAAACCGCACCATCACCGTTTCTGCCGATTTCTTTTCTTCATAAGAGTTTTCTTCTGGATGTAATTAGCATTTAAAAGCTCTTTGCATTTGTGTAAAAGTAATATGAGGTTTTAGTGTGTGTGTGTGTGTGTGTGTGTGTGTGTGTGTGTGTGTGTTTTTACCTACTGGCAGTCGCCAGTAGGTAGTTGTAGTTAGGACCTAATTTGCATAGGAAAAGCATTTTTTGTTTTGCCAATATCTTTGGCACTGTTTGACGAACCTTAGCGAAATTTTCAAAACTAATGGCCCGCTCCGGTCAGCTCCTGTCTTGCTAGTTTCGGGGTGATTTGTCAAGCGGGGGCCGAGGGGAAAAAAAGGGGGTCCCAAAACACGTTTTCTCCATGTTAATTTCCATAGGAACTTTTGTTGCGGCTACAACCCGAACTGCTGAACAGAATTACACCAAATTTGGCAGAGAGGTAGCTCTTGGTCCAGAGTGCACTCTTTGCTTTAACTGGTGTAAATCCGTTCAGTAGTTACTGAGAAATAAAAAATAATATATCTGTCTGGTGACCGAGGAGGATTTGCGAACCCTCCCGATCACGAGCTTCATTCTGATTGGCTGCCAACACTTCAAGCTAAGAAGTGTTGGCAGCCATCTTGTGCCAGGAAACCTGCTCTCACTTCTATGAAGCAAAACAGTATTGCTTTGGACAAGGGAAGATGCATGTCAGCTCCCCTTGTCCAAAAGCAATGCCGGCTTCTACAGGAGGCGGGGAACTGGCTGGGATGGTGTCCCCAGGGCCATGATTGGCCTCAGGAGGGGGCCCACTCGCCCCCCCCCCCCAAAAGCAAAATCCAGGCTGTCAATGCCCCGGGTGATGGGGTCCCCTGGAACGAAATCGGCCTCAGGAGCGGGGCTGCGCGGCCCCCTTCCTGTTATAAAAAAAATAATTGTAATGAATAGTGGCAGGCCCTTGGGGATGGGGTTACCAGGGCCCAGAAAATATTTAGAGAAGGGGGGCCACACAGCCTCCCTTCTAACCTCCTAAAAAAGGAAAAAAGTGGTCCTTAGGGGCCAACTAGCCCACCAGGTATCTCCAGTAAGCCCCACACAGTGGGATTGCTGAGAGTTGGTTCGAGGCCACACCCCTTTTTACTCCACTCTGTAAATGCGCCTCTTGGCGTACTGCTGGTGGGGCGATGAGGTACACATGTGTCCTGAGGACCTCAGGACTAAAGTGGACTTCATCCCCCAAGCAGCAGTGCGCCAGGCGATCACGTTTTCAGAGTGGTGTACAAAGGAGGCGTGGCCTCTGACCACTCTCAGCAATCCAGCTAGTTAGCCCCCAGCTACTCTCAGGATTCAAGGGGATTCAATCCGCCAACCATGAACACGCTGTGTTTGCAGAGTGGTTGAGAAAGGGGGCTTGGCCTGTGTCCACCTGTCAGCAATCTCTCTATCTGGGGCATACTGGAGGTATCAGGTAGGCTAGTTGGCCCCTAAGTACCCCAGCAGTGAAGGGGACTTTTATCCCCATCCAAGAGCGCACTAGGGAGTGCGTTGCAGAGTGGTGGGGAATGGGGGCATGGCCTGCTATGACAACGTAGCAATCCCGCTGTGTGGGACTTACTGGAGTTAATAGGAGGGTTAGTTGGGGGCCAACTACCCCTCCTGTTACCTCCAGTAAGTCCTTCACAGCGGGATTGCTAAGAGGTCTTCGGAGGCCACGCTCACCTTTCTCCACCACTCTGCAAACGCGCATCCTTGCACAGTACTGGTTGGGGGATGAAGTCCACTTTACTCCTGAGAGACTTTGGTGGCCAAGTAGCCCTCCTGGTACCTCCTGTAAGTCCTACGCTGTGGAATTCCTGAGCGCTGGTCAGAGGCCCAGGCCCCTTTCTGCACCACTCTGCAAATGCGACTACTACCTTATAGTTGGAAATTAGCATTTTAAAAACCCTAGAAATTCACACAAAAAAACCCATAGGTTTCAGAGACGTTATAAATATAAATTAGCATTTAAAAAACCTTGGACCAGTGATGTAATTTGGGATGTCATCAGTGATGTCACTGACCATGTCATGAATGATGTAATATGTGACGTCATCAGCAGTGCATTGCGGGGGCGTGAGTTCTAGTTAGCTCAACTAACTATAACAGCCGAATTTCTCTGGTTTTGTACGAGTGAAATGTCCAACCAACTATAATGTCCCTGAAACCTGTGTTTTTTTTTCAGTGAATACATATATGTATATATAGAGAGAGAGATTGGGGTAGGGGCTGATGCACATAAGACCCCACTCCTCCTTAAGAGCCCCCTCCTCTCCCCACGACCATTCTTCCACCTGGGTAAAGATGAGAGGATTGACACACATTGTGCCCCCCAGAGAGATGGGACAACAAGCCCACTGGATGCAGGGATATATATTTTTTTAATGATATGGGTCCGGTTGATCCTGACGTCAGGCCCCCTACTTCTGCCACTCCCAGGTGACTAGAACATCCCCATCCCCACAGCAAGAGAGAGGAAGTAGGGTGCATTGGTACTGTGCTGAGTGCGCATCCCTGCAGGAGGAGCATTGCTGCAGCATAAAAGCAGCGTGCATTGTTTCTGAAGATCATGGGGAGGGGCCCAGGGAGCTGGCCATGATACAATCACCCACACACAAAGACCTCGTTGAAAAGCTCTGCTGGTTGCCATTGTTTCCCAGCTTCCACACATCTCGTCGAGTGGATGGAGCAATTAGCAGCACAATGTGGCCTGCCTGGGCTCTGCTTGACCAGGACTCTTTGTGTACAGAGATGGCAGGGCTGGGCATCCGGCTGTGGATACTGGCCCTTCAGTGTTTAGTGAAGAGGGCTGTGCACTTGCTGGACCTCTTCAAAGGCGAGCAGAACAAATGGAGATAATGAACTCTGCTGGGTCATGGCAGCCTCCAGCAACACAGACCGGATACTGCCCCCATTGTGGGAGCACAGTTTCTGTAGTAAGTGCTCTTTGAATGGGCTGCCACGCGGAAGGCGAAAGCCTGGAGATGCCAGTCTGACCACAATCCTTTTAACTGAATACTGCAGCACTTAAGTCTGGACCACAGATCCTAATGGAGCACTTGCCTCACTTCTTGGAAATACTAGGCAGTAACACACTGCATTACTTAGGTGGGTTAAAAGCCTGCTGCACAGATCTTTGTGCAACCTAGAGCTCACAGATATGCATTCCACTGGGTCCTTCTCCAGATGTTTATCTGATGCAAGTATCAGCTATTGATACCTCTTAGACCCCCTTAACCACTGACCTCCACACCCCCGCAACCCAGTGCTGAGCGATTTAATGTTTGGGACACATAACTTATTTCTTACCAAAGTTTATCAAGGCCAGATTTGTGTAATCTCTTGTCTCACTTGTTTGGGTACTAAAGGGTCACAGGGTGTGTTGACTCCCTTAAAGGGAACCAAGGAAATAGCCTAAATATTGTCAAATATTTTTTTAGGGGGGAAGAGGGATGTCAAAAATGTTGTGCAAGAAAGCACGTATTTTGTTCTAAAAATGGTTATCAACAAGAGGTTTGCTGTCCAACATCACATCCTTCTGATGTATAGAAAATTATTACCATGGCATTGAAATGGTTAATAGTAAGCCCTAATCTTTGGCCCGGTGAAACATACCGTTAAAATGTGCTTTAAATTGTTAATTATTATTAGTATATTATTATGTGGGGGCAATAAAGGGCCAAATCCGCAATTAGAGTATTTCTTTCATGTACTGCTAGAGTCAAGTGAGACATATCCTTTACTCATTTAATGAGTGACTAGTGAGGACTTCCGCACGCGTACACCGCCACCAGGTTGCCTTTTTTACTGGTCTCTAGGCTCCTTGGTTTGTTGTCAGTTAAGCTCCATTAGGCTGACTTCCTGCTGTCGAGGTCCCCACCGCCCCCCTGCTTCAGCTGGCCAGGTAGACTCCTTTCCAAAGCAGCCCCTGTTCTCTGCTCCACAGGTAGCTGAACACTTTCAGGTGTTGCCCCTCGCCTTTAGGGGGCTGGCTGTCAGTGACTAGCCATGGAGATTAAGAGTTTCCCTGTTACCTTTACAGTCAGTGAGATATCCTGCAGTCTTTTGAGGACTTGTTAGCCTCTTTCTTCTAGTCCTATTCCAGATAGGACATGCTGATTCTACTGGTCGGTGTTCTATAACCAGTTTGAGGCAGTTTGCTTAGGTTGGCTCATGCGTCCCTCCTTCACAGAGCAGACACACAGACTCAAAAGCACAACGAGGAGGGAATCCCTCACCCCTGACAGCCTTCAGCCTATGAGAGTAGTGAAAAGTAGACCCTGAGAGAAGAGTTCATCCTGCGCTGCACAGCAGACGGCTGTCTCCACCTCACCACACCCTTTGTCTATTCTTATGGGAATACTCAACAAGGCGCAGTCAGCCAGGCCACTTCTGAAAGGTCACTGCTACATTTCTATTGGAATCTCCGTCTCTATTCTTCAAAGCCCTGCTAGCATTTAAGAATCACTGCTCTGATTTGTGCTTGACTCTGGACCAGCACTACTAGCCTTTTGGGGTGGTCATTGCATGTGAGTGACACTTCCCCCTGCTTTTCATTGGTAAGGGAGAGATATAACTGATACTCCTTCATCCTTGGTACTGAGAGTGCCATACATAAGAGGGGACCATTTGGCCGCTATGTGAATGCCTGTTTCCTAGTCCTTCCAACCTCCAATAGGCTGCTAGGAAGAGGCAGTGCAACATGCCTTACCCACATCACATTTCATTGGCAGAAAAGCCTTTTAAAGTACTGAAGAAATGAAACTCCATTTCCATGTTTTTCCTTGATAGAAAATTGATTCTTTTACTGTCTGCGCTGGTTGGGTGAAGGCGTCCACGTGCTTGACTAATGTAATGATGCTCTTGCCAGTGTGAGCCCCGAGACTTTAGGGCCAGAGGAAACTGCAGCACCGATGTTGGAGTCACGATAGTGATTTTGCAGTTTCCTCCAACAAAAATGTAAGTGCATATTGGGTGCTGTCTATTAGTACTTATTCATCGGGATACATTGGGAGCGGTTGGACTGTTCCTTTCATGGGTTCTTGAGATATTTTTTGAACCTGTTACCAGAGCATAGATTGAGAAGGGACCAGTGAGAGTCCATGATTGCCTCTTCTTTACTGCACTGACCAGGAGTCCCAAACCCTGTTGGGTTCAGGTTCCTCCATATGAATTCCTGATTGTAAGTCTTAGTTACACAGTTGTGTGATGCACTTTGACCCATAGCCTTGTCCTGTGAAGAGTGTCCAAAGCTTTGCTGTTGCCCATGAAGGCCAGATACAGCAACAGGTCTTCTTGCAACAGAAGTGAGACAACGCTCATTGATACCAGCAGTGTTAAATTACCCTCCTTCAGCCAGTCTTGGAGACCTAACAATATTTCTGCATTTATTTCTGATCAATATCAATTTGGCTTATGGGACGATAATTCTTCTTTCAGCTTTGCTTGTGCATGCTGCTTCTATTGTTTTTAAATCTGCGTGTGCTCAGCTTCTCTCTGGCGAAAATCTTGCACCTTTTGTTTGTTTTTTAATACATTAGGTGTTGGTGCTCAACGTCCGTATTCAAGCCCTTTGGTGGTGGTTGCCCAAGTGCGGCATTGGGAAACGTGTAACAAGTCATACCCAGATAGCACAGATTGAATCACAAACTCGTGACCAAAGGGCACAAAATGGAGAAGTGGGCGCCCAGCAGCAGTATTGCCTTCGCCTCTGTACCATGTGGAGCTCTCTCAGAGAGTGTCCTTGTAGCTGATATAAAAGGTATAATCAGTCTGTGGTTAGTGACAATCCGTAACTGCATCAGCCGTGCGACTCCGTGTTTCAGGAAGGTGTTTATCTGAGAGCCCTCTGCACCAGCCCCACTAAGATGACATCATCCTATTTCCCCCTACTCCACTCCAGCTCTTCCCAGACTGGTTGATAAGGCGGCTTGTTTTGTGCTGTTCCCACCACAACATGGGTATAAATAGAAAAAAAGTTTTTTCTTTTAAAATTTATCAAGGGTACTACACAGTTATACAAACAATGTAACAAGAGGAAAATAAATACAATTGTATAATCCTTCAGTGTCACTATTGTAAAGTGTTGAAGTTTCGAGCTCTATGCATTTGTCCATGAGACCATCTTCAGGACTATCATAAATTTAACAGTGGACCCCTGAATGGCGTTTCCAAAGATTCAAGAATTATAGAATACAATTGATACGTGTATATCAAATCGATTGTCGTTCTGTAACTTTTGTTTAAAGTGAATAATCGTCAAAAGATCCAGGTAAGTGAACTCTGCTGCTTTTTGGACGGTGTAATTACATTTCCATTCCCCTAGGACTTCTAAATTGAAGGAGTTTATTCTGTTAAGTTTTGAAACGCATCGAAAATTCTGCAGTCTGCTGTCAGATTATTATACCGTACATATACGTATCAATTGTATTCTATAATTCTTGAATCTTTGGAAACACCATTCAGGGGTCCACTGTTAAATTTATGATAGTCCTGAAGATGGTCTCACGAACAAATGCATAGAGACCGAAACGTCGACACTTACACTCTCTTCTAGAAAATAATGTACAATGAGAAGAAGTGTTTACAAAAGTGACATTGAAGGATTATACAATTGTATTTATTTTCCTCTTGTTACATTGTTTGTATAGCTGTGTAGTACCCTTGATAAATTAAAAAAAATAAAACTTTTTTTCTATATATACATACCCATGTTTTGAATATTTATTGTTTTGTGATTGGTCCATTGGTTCTTATGTCCTCACAAGGAACAAAAATATTTCTTAGCTAAAAGACATTTGAATAATATCTCTCTGGCGAGTTTATCTATAATTCTTGCAGTTAAAAAAAATATCAAAAGCAATAGAACAGAGTATTCTAAATAAATCCCTTGAAGCCGCCTTTTACCCGTTTATTGGATTTGCCCAAGCCCTCAAGGGTAGATTGGGTTTCCCATTACATTCAATCGTTCTCACCACAAAGCACCAATGGGCGACGCACTGCAAAGAGACTACCTACAAACGTTAAACTGAGCAGGTCACAGAAGAAGGCAAGCGTGCTTATTCAGGACCTCTAAAGAAGATTAGAAAGCTGCTGCTCTGGCTCCAGATTGCTAACTTTCGACTTGTGTCTAACAGATAAGATCTCTCTACCCAAAATCCTGGGTCCATAGACCCAAAGAACCAGAAGGTCTGTTTGCGTAGTGAGAGGAGGGCGAACAAAGGTCCATTTGAAGTTCCTTCAGTGCCACCCAAGTACAGATAATTTCCAGGCTGTCCTCCGCAAACGGTGGTTAAAAAGACCAGGGCACGAGCTCAAATGAGTGAAGTGTCCTCTGGGGTAGTCTTCCCAGACAAGTAAGTAGGTCCGTTCTGTGGCAGATATTAGATTTAAGGATCGAGAGGAAAGTCTCGGGGCTCACTAGCTTCATCTTCTAGTTAAGGAGATCATGGTTAGCACTACATGAGTTGGAGCTTCACTTGGTTCCCCATGGCAACGGTTGCTATAAATATGGGCCCTACTTTTGGCTCTGCTTGTCACCTATTGCCATTGATAGCCAGCATATACTCTTATGGTCCTTTCTTTATAGACTTTTGTGCGAGCAAGAAGTAGCGTGGTCATATTTGGACGTTCAGCGAATTGGTTAAAATAAATTAGGGTGCCGTGGTCTCAGCAAACCTTTGGATGTTTCAAAGCCATCAGGCTTTCGAAGGGTATTACAAACACTTTCTGGCAACCAAAATTGCATTACAATAGTCATCATTTTTTATTTTTTCCAATGTGCATTATTTTAAAATCTTGTTTTTCTCTGCATGATGTTCTTATAACGTCAATAGTTGTCCATAATATCTTTGTGTAGATGGTGACATAGTCAACTTGCAAATACTCAGTTTGTCTAAATTGCTTCTTTCACAGAATGGCATAAATGTGGTCCATTAGTTAACTCTGTTCCAATTTGAATTCACAGCTGTTTAGAATTATTAGACTTTAAGCCACTTACTTCTCTCAAATCCCCAGCAACTTTATATTTTTTGTAGTGCGCTCAGAGATCCACTGTGCAGCTGCAGGCTGGATTGAAGACAGATTAGTAATTCTGTCAGATGTGCTTTGCTTGGGAGAGACTGAGCTGGAAGAAACCTCCGCTGTAAATTGATGAAATACTGATGGAGGAATACAGATGAGACGAGCATGTGCGATTGGGGTTTCGGAAATTAGGTCACTCCATGACTTCTACAAGTCTACGAAATGTCGCAATTCTGCCTAACCCCAGGGGATTCCCCTACAAGTCTTGCACGAAAATATAAACGGGCTATGGATGATGCACGGACCCTCTGAAATCACGGAAGGAAAGGTTCTGACTTTTGTCGTGGAATGGCTGGAAGAAAGGAGATGAATGAGTCCAACCTACGGGAGAGGGAATCCCTTGGCATAGACCAAAGAAGTCGTGATGTTCTTGTGTGCTCTTAAGTCTGCACATCATAGCCCAGACAGACTTGGCCCCAAATGCATTGCTGGTTCATCAGGCAGCGTTTAGAAGGGACAAATCAGAGGTGCAGGCACCCTCCTATTCTTGTGCGCTTTGAATGTGTGGGATAAAGAAGCGGAATCAGGAAGTAGTATCTGTTGTGCTTCCTGCTTTTGTGACACTGTTTTTTATGGGCAGTAGCGAGACCATATAGCCTTAAAAGGGTATGGTAACAGCTGTGGAGCCTCTCAAAGTCCAAGTCCATTGGCTTTAGTTCCTCTTCCACGCTCTCCTGGGTCCACTTATGGTCATCAGTTTGAGACTTCCCACTCTGCCTAAAACTTTTCTGCCCCTGTTATCTGGTTCTGTATGATGGACTCTAGCCATCAGCATTCTCCTTTCGAAGGACCAGGTTGTACGTGCTGCAGAGGCTAAAACGTTGAGAAAGTATTGCAAGGCTGAACTTGCTCAGGATACGTCTAGGGAAAGCAGCTCAATCCCATGCTGAAGCATCGGCTGATAGTGAGGATCAGCGGGAAAGGAACCTTTGTGGTCACAAGCCCAGAGAAGGCCTAGTCGATCCATCCATTGATCAGGATCATGGGGGACACAGTGGTATGATTTCCTTTCATCATCTCGGTCACCACTTTCTTAAGGTACTTGGCAGTGACCTTCCTCTTTGTCATCTTGAAACATCCAGTCTCACCATTGTTGAAGTTCTGCTTCCCCATCACAAAGGCCTGCTTAGGGACGTACCATCCATTCTACCGCAAGCAGCTCTTTTGGGAGTAAGATCTGGCTGCTAGGACGGCCTCCAGCTCCTCTTTCTTATCACAGTGCACTATCTGGGTTCTGTAGAGTCGGATGAGTTCCACAAAAAAAGGTAATGAAGACTATAGGCAATACCACTCTGAGCCACACACTGGAGTGCTGGATCAGTTCGACGGCCACCACAATGCCTTTTCACTCAACTGCTACCATTGGACTGCACAGCAATCATCACGGTCTGCAGCCTGGTACTGGAAGCAATAAACGTTACCACTGCCCTTTGACCCTGCAGATGACGCCTGTCCCAAGTGACCCACAGAATAACGCCCTAAACGTGGGCAGTTATAGCTGTTGTGCCACCGCCCTTGGCCCCTTGGTTTTGTTAAAATGGATTCATCTGCTTTTCCTTTTATTTAGGGTGACAACTACCATTTTCTCCATCTTCAACTTCCCTGCATTTTCCTTTATTTTTCATGGACTATGTTTACCCCTTTATGCCGTCCCTTGCTCTTGTCTTCTGTCTCCTGCCTGCATCTCCCATGTTTGCGCCCACTTCATTCTCCATTTAAACCGCTTGTGTCAAGGGTTTTCTAGCTCTTTTACTCCCAACCCTATCACAGTATCACTTACTGTCTTCCTGCAGTGTCTTTTTCTAACATCTACTCTCCTTGCATCTCTTCTGTCTTTTGGCTCCTGCCCTGTTCCTCCGTTTCTGCGCAAGTGACAGTAGAAATAGGAAACAGGCCAATGTAACCCATTACTTTTGGCCTATCCAGTCAATTTTCCTTTTCCATTTCTTAATTTTGTTGCACAGACCTCCACATAATTTTTTTGTGTTGATCGAAAGTTTTATGTACATTTTACTGAATTTAATTTTGAATCTAGACCATTATATCTATAACTGTTCATTTGTTTTTTTTGTTTCAGTCAAATGTCACTTTTCCTTGGGTACCACCTCTGTCTGCCTCGTCCCACCAACTACAGTCTTTATCAATTATATAGACCCTCACTGACCCGCTTCAGTATCAGTTCTGCCCTTGGTACATGAATGTTCCAGTGCTGTCCCTCATGTCGCTGCCACAGCGAGAGATTTGTAGTATGAGAACATCAGCTGGGGACCTTTAGCAGTAGCTCTTGTTCTCTCGATAAGACAGTAGGGTACTTGTATCCACTTGCAATCTGTTTTAAACTCTAAAGATAATGCATTCTAGTCTTTCCTTTCTTGTATTTGTTTTGCTGGCCGGTTATATGATGTTACAACGCATTCCGTTGCAACGCATGCCTTTTCCACGCATGCGTTACAACGGAATGCCATTACCACGCATATGGTTTACCACGAAAAAGCCTTTACCACGCATAGTTGAACAACGTTTTTCGTTGTTTAACTATGCATGATATTGGCATTTTCATGTTAAACCGACTGCATTATTGATTATCTAGTTAAATTCTTTATATATATATATATATATATATATATATATATATATATATATATATATATATATATATATATATATATATGTGTTTTTTTTTATTTAACCTAATAAATTATTATAATTTAAAAAATACTTACATTTCTTTCGACGGTATTCTCCTTCTTTAAGTGGTCCTTTCTCTATTTTTGATTCAGTACGTAGACGCACGTAAGTTATCACGTCTGTTAGGGAGGCTCTTTCCTTGAAGGACCGAGGCACAGAAGAACGTGTTTTTGGTAAGTTTTATTTTTTTTAAACCCTCTCGGTTTTTTTTGGGGGGGGGGAGACCCCCACAACCCCCCCCTTTTTTTTTTTTTTTTCGACCTTTAACTCACATTCCTTCACTACGTAGTATAGGAATGCGTGGTAAAGGTTATAGTGGTAACCACGCATGCGTTGTAAAGCATGCGTGGTAAGTGCTTTCGTGGAAACGGCTTCGTTGTAGTGGCTGTTTCCCTGCTGGCCCCTATATAACACACCTATAAAAGCAAAAATGTGATGGGTGCAATGCTTGAATTAATCTCAACCGTTGGTAGTTATGCTGGCCGCGTTCCTGTCAATCGGGTTTTTACCCACTTACTAGTTTGACACTGTATTCCAATAGGTACATTCAAGCTTGAACTGCTAGGCCCCGCCCCTCCACAAGAGAAAACGATCAACCACAGACATATTGTAGCAAAACCAAGTCTGCATATAACTGGTCTCTGTTTAGAGTGACACAGTGGGTAGAACAAAGTTAGACCCGAATGCGGTTCAGAGCGATCTCTGATGGCCAGGATATAGTCAAACATTCATTGGATTACTTTGTTGTTTGTTATATTACATTTAGCAGAAACCAATAGTCTGAGAGATCTCCTGTCATTAGTGGGGCCCAGATCGGTTGCACCTCGAACCTTTCAAATCACCAAGCTGCTTAAATTGTGGTGGCCAGACTAAGCTTAAGACTCACTCATGTATCGAAGAGTGGAGAGATCAGGCATTGTAGCTCAGAACAGGTAGAAACTAAAATCTTAAAAAACGAAACTTGGTTAATTGGAAAAAAAACACACAAAAAAACTAATTTAACTGGGGCACTACCTTAGGGTGTTTTATTTGAGCAAACCTTGGATCAGAAATATGGTGGATGACATATGCCTGCATTGAAATTACTTAAAACTTTAAAATAGAAAAAGTTCTAATTGGTGAGCTGCATTAGTGGTGACATTGCAGGGTGAACCCAGGTTAGGCAGGGCCACATGTAGGCAAAAATGTGTCTTGCTCGGATTGTGGTGTCTTCACTGTGCACTACTGTGCCTTTCAGGCCAGGGCCAGACACAGGGGCCCTTCTCCAGTTTAATTGGTTATTCTCTGCTCTTTTGTTTCATGAGTAAAAAGCCAGACCATTTCTGAAAATAATGACAGGCGTTAATGGTGAAGCGATCCTCCTATGACTACATAACTGTCAGCACTTGTTCGGAGGTCACGGGTTGACAGAGGTTTCTGGGTCCTAACCATGGTCGAACACCTTTTACCGCCGCTGTCTGGCCTACTATGATCCTGCTGACTGAATCCCAAGTACATTCCTTCGCATTTGACCATAAGTGGTAGCAAGGCAAGCGGTCAAAGGCACTCAGGGAGGTAGTGTTGAGCAGAGACTCTGAACTCAACAGTTATGCAGCAGACCCAATAATTATTGTCCAGCCCAGTGCTTCTTTTCGTGAAACAGAGAAGGACCTTGATGCACAATGGTGCACAAAGACACAATCCAGGCATAAGGCTTTACACAAGCACTTCTGGGATACCGAGACTGAAACGAACCAGGCATATCGTAAGCTCTGGTGCAGGCCCACTGTGAAATGCGTCAGTAGATTCCTTGGTTCTGTCACCCGTAGGTAGGGAGGTCCTTACAAATGTCCCAGCGCTGAGCCTTCGAAGTTATGGCTTTGTCCCAACCCAGTTTAGTGCATGAGGCACTTGTGAGACGTCAACAGTTTCTGGCTGTTTATGGAATTGATGCTTGGATGTGATGAGCGTGTGTCTGGGGTTCTAGAGTTGGATGTAGGGCAGCCCGCCTTCTTCAATTCTCTCACCTCACCATGCATTGATAGGCAGCTCTAATGGCCACTTTTGTTCTACCTGGGGACTCCGCTGGCGTGGGGGCATGTTGTGTGGACTGCCTGCTCGTCGCCAGTCAGCACCAGATACTTGGCAATGACGTCCCATGGAGGGGGTTCAGAGCGGTTGCTCTTAACCTGTTGATGTTAGTGGTCATGGTTATTCCTAACTGTAGGTGTCTCTGGTCTCAGTCACGTGTACCTATAGATCTCTCTGGTCACAGTCTCTCACTGCTGCGGGTGCTTCAGGTTACAGGCGCTTGCCTCTACAGAATACACTGGTGGATCGCCACATCCGCGGTCTCATAATGAACAGGTTACTTGAGGTTAGGTTGGGGAGGCTTGAAGACTCTTTCCAAGTCTGTGCTGGTGACACTCCCCATCACAGCCTGCAGTCCCTGAGGCAGCTACTGTGCTGTTCGGCACAGCAGCTGTGCTGCTTCTTGCTGCTTCACTATGGGGCCTGGTGCTCCTTCCCTCCTTTAAGCAGGCCAATCGCTTCAAGGTCTGAGACAGACCAACAGCTCCTCTCAGAAATATTTCAGGCTTCATGTAGTGTGATGATGTGTCCTCTCTTCTGGGAGACTGGCTGTATAACACACCAGCCTTAGATCTCAGAAGGTGTTTTTGAGTGTGACAGCAATGAAGAAACTGAAATCAATTGGGAAACTTTGCCCTCACTTTTTAAGTCCTCTTTCATACCGGGAATGCTGATTCCACTCTCAAACTGTCTATTCCAGCTCCATAGAACAGACTTTCTGACTAGGATATGACTGGATCTCAGAATTACTGGCAGTGAGTGAGAAATAATGGCCATGGTTCAGGCTTCGGAGTCATGTGTGATCCTTTTAAGCCATAAGTTGTGAAGGAGTCATAAGGCAGCACACAGCACTTTGTAAAACATCTAAATATTTAAACAGATAAATACATATAACTGGACATAATCTGATATGGTGTGTCGCAAACAGACCAGACCAGCCTGTGAGGGTGGTAGGCAAGGTAGGCATTGCCCCCTGGGAATCGGAGGTGTAGGTGGCGATGTGCTCACACGGTGCTGCCAGATATCTGCAAAGTGGAGGTAGTACGTGCAAACCAAACACAAACAAGGGGTGCTCAGCGGATAGGTCTAAGAGCTCTTGAGGGCTGTTCCATATGAGATCAGTCAGTTGCCAGATATACAATTGGCACAAATGCTTTGAGCTGGGAGAGCCCTTCTAGATAGAACATTGCTTTAGCTGAGCTTTTAGTTGAGTGGAAAGGCAACAATTGCTCATCTCTGCAGCAATCCCTCGTTTCTGGGAACTGAGAAGAGCCGCATCCTCGGGCAACAAGCCACAGCTTTTCAAAAATAGTCCCCAGCAGCGGGATGCTGCCCTGGCATGTTGTTCCAGACGAGTGGTAGGCTCAAAATAAAGCCTCATGGAACAGAGTTAGTAAACAGTGACGGTGTCTGGCTCCCGCCAAAAGCTCTGACTCAAAAACTGGCTTCACAACAGCTATTCGTATAGCTGCACAGCAGGCAATTCATTTTTTCTGCAGAGCTTGAGGCATGGAAGGCCCAGAATCCTACAGGGAAACGTATATTGGGGTCAAGCAACGCTCCCTTCCTCGTCTTTTTGTGGCTTTGTGTTTTAGCTCTGCACCTAGTTTCTTGTAAGTGTAGCTTTCCACAAATATTCTAGGGCAGTTTTTAAACTAGCCTCAGATCCTAGTTTCTGGAGATTGATGCGGTCTCCAAATGTTCTAGCATTGTAGTTGGAATGGTAAATTAGCCTTGGAGGAAATGTACCTGTTCCCCAAATACTCTAGGGCTGGAGTTGAAGTAGTAAATTTGCCTCACATCCTACTTTGTGGAAACTTGCACTTTGCCCAAATAGCCTCATGTTGGGAAATGTACACATTGCTCATGTATTCTAGGACTGGAGTTAGAACAGTGAATTAACCCTCGTGTATCTACATAGCCTCATCTTCCCTGACATATATATTTTCATAAAAAACTGGCTGAGCAGTATCATCAGCATCTGGTCCCGGCTTGCTGGATGTTGAACTTGGTAGCTTATCCCTACCGTCCATTGACTCCTCTGTGTGGACTACCGCACTGTATGTAATACTGTATGATTCTCTCAAACGGCAGTCCGCCATCTGGGGATAATGGTTTTTCAGCTGCGTTCTCAAGAGTAGACCCAGAGAAAGGACTGCTTGCATGTGAGAGAAAGGTGCAAAAGCCTTGCTTCACCTTTGCCTATCAGTCGAACCCTTTAATTAATTTCCTACTTTTCATGGGAATTTCTATCAATAAGTGAGCCTGAAGAACAGGCTAGTTGGAAAGTTGTGATCGTGTGCCTCCCCTTCTACGTGGAAGCTTTCCTGTAACAGGAGAATGTTTAGTTCTCAAATTGTATCCTTTTTCTTTTGCCCTGCAGTGGTCACTTCGGCGGACCCCTCGGGGCTCACTGTGCAGCCACAGTATCCCTGGTGTGCTTGTGACCATCCAACCAGAGCAGGAGCTGTAGGGCTGGCTTCCTCCTTTTAGTGTAAGTCCTGGGCAGATATTTTGGTTGACCAACGTCTCATCAAATTCCTGTTCATCGTTTTCCATCCTCCTGGAAGACTGAGCAAGAGCGTTCAGGTTTGTACTAAAACTTCAATGTCGTTGAGTCTATGATTGCTTCTTTGGTGGGATGGTTTGCTCCTCTGAATGTACTCAGCCCAGAGGCTCTTCCAGGGTTTCTGTTAGATGCCCAGTCCTGTGGTAACCTGTTGCTTTTGTGAACCCTCCAGCTGTTTACACATCTTACCTGTCTACAGCAGCGGACATGGTCTTTGCCACCTAGATGGGTTTCCATCAACACTTGGATTCCAAGTTAATAGAGATGCTGTGCTGATGATGCACGCATTTTGTCAGCACCTTACTTGGCCTCTTGTTTCTCTAATGTCATCATTGTGAAGTCCACTGATTGTTTTGTAATTAGTGCTGACTTCTTCAAAATAGGTATGCACATTTCACTGCTTTGGATAGTCTTGTTAGAAATGTTGCGTTAAACAACTTTTTCAGTTTCTGCTGAGATCTACTTGATAATTTTACTAAATATTTAGCAATGCCTTTAATTTAGAGATTATGGGCCAGATGTACAAACATTACGAATACTGGTTTCCAAATTTTCATTCTCTCCGAATCGCAATTAGGAAATCGGCATTTCTGAGTATAAAATTATCATGAGTTTAATTGGCAATTCCTAGTGGGCCTCATGCATTTTAATGAGATGGGTCGCCTATTAGGAATCGCAGCCATCCCAGGGATGGCGTCCTGCTGAGGCCAGCAGACCACCATGTCTGTGATTGCTTTTTAATAAAGCAAACTTTTTCTTTTTTAAATGGAGCATGTTTCCTTAAATAAAAACAGGATGTGTTGAAAAAGAAATAAAAATAATTTTGCAGTTTAATTTTTTAACATTCTCAAAGTTGGAGGGGTCCTCAAGGGACCCCTTCTCCAATGTGAGTGGGTTACCACCAGTTTTAAACTTATGGAAAAGTATTACTGTTTTGTGACCATACCATTCTGATTTGGTATTTGGAAGGGACTCACCTTCCAAATACTGAATCGGTATTTGGTAGCAAACGCAAAACTGGATTCGCTAACAAGTTACCAAATCACAATTTGTCTTTTGTACATTGTAAAAGCTTTTTTGCAAATGGGTTGTTTGCGACCACATAAAAGATTTGTACATCTGGATGTAGATCTTCAGTCACCACAAAATAATTTTAAAATATGTATGAGTGCACTGACTAGAAAACATGCCAGTGGAGGTATGCCTACTCTTGATTGCATTCCGATCCCTAACGACAGGGTGCACCTCCACAGCAGACCCCTGTTCGGGCAGTGGGTAAGAAGACAAACGCACCCGCTCAATAGACCCTGCAGAGACAACCCAAGTACATATCAGCCTCACTTGCATTTAGATGACTCGTCACGTGGGTCTGTAGGGTAGAGCCTGCTACACTCCTTGATTCCCACAACATCTCTTCAAGGAGCCCCTCCCGTTTGGACAAGCATGAACCGTAAATCAACGGCGCCCCATGCGGTAAGAAACCACATGTGCATAAGGTAACATTATGTGCATCAGTTAAATGCCTGTAAACCACTTTTTAAAATATTGGCTGCCTCCTGTTCCATTACGTGGTGCCCCGTGCTCTGGATAGTTGGTGCCCGTATCTGCTAGGCTCGTGTGTGCCTGTTCTTGGATTGCTGTCTTGATGAGAGTGAAGGCACATTGGCATTGTTCCTTATCTACCCGAATACAATAGATGAACTGTCATCAGGGCTTTTTGCCTTTCAAGAATGTGATGTTAGTGGCATTAGCTGCTACTGTTGGCTGTGTTCATGCCTCATGTATGTTACCACCTCTGGAGTCCCTGGTTACGTGATGTTAGCAGCATTAGCTACTATGTTGTTGTGTTCCGCCTTGTATAAATACCACCTGTGGAGTCGCTGGTTAAATGATGTTAGTGGCATTAGCTGTTACTGTCGTCTGTGTTCATGCCTCTGCGTTCATTACCACCTCTGGAGACCCTGGTTACGTGATGTTTGTGGTATTAGCTGCTGTTGGTGGCTGTGTTCATGTCTCGTGTACATTAGCTGCTGCTTTTGGTTGTGTTCATGCCTCATGTACATTGCCACCTCTGGAGTTCCTGGATACGTAAAGTTAGCAGCATTAACTGCATCCGTTGGTTGTGTTGATGCGTCATGTACATTACCACCTCCGGAGTCCCTGGTTACGTGATGTTCGCTCCATTGGATGTTACTGTTGGCTGTGTTCATGCCTCGTGTACATTACCACCTCTGAGGTCCCTTGTTACGGATGATTTAGGTCTCAGAGGGTTCTGACCATGGCAACCCGTCTGGCGTCAGGATGCTGCCTCCTCATTGCTATATAAGGTCTTCTCCAAGGATCTGTGCAGCCTACATTAATGAGGAGATTAATTGTGTGCATTTATGTCGATAACCGCAGCCCTACTGCCCACTCCTGAACGTATAACACAAAGTATATACAGTTAATACTCCTTGGAATGTAAAACATAAGTGACCAAACCGTAAATGTAAAGGTGTAGAACATTCTAATGAGTGTCAAAGGCAGTCTAGAGAAGGGATGCGTTCAAAAGAGCAGGTTTTCCCATCAGAATAGGGCTCCTGTTCCTGAGCATCAGGGTAACCACATACAGCACAGGTAGAGAGGCCTGTACCCCGCTGCTGGAGCAGGCGTGGATTGCTGGACAGTGTCCGTGGTGGGCACTGTTCTTACCACTGGTGTGCCCTTGGGTGTCTATGGTGCTCCAGTTGGTTCACCAAGTTACTCCCTCTGTACACTTGACTCTCAAGAGACAACACCACCAGACAAGGCTTGCTCCTGGTTTGGTTCCTCACACACTGTATGATATTACACTCCCAATCCAGTGAGAAATGTATCTTTTCAAAATAGGGATTTTATTTATATGTTCGAAGGATCCTCTGTGAAATTGTAAGAAACAACACGAACAGACTCTCCTAGCTCCTTCTGGGGCCGAGATACAATCTCGAATTATAGCGCTAAGACACTATAATTTATGTATCTTTTGTTTTATCCTCCGGGCTCCTGCACCTTCCTGTACTTGCAGAATGTTCAGCAGTGGGCAGTCGGACTGTGATTACGTACATAAATGCATACAGTGTAATGAACATGGGCTCGGTGTATTCTTGTCTTGGGGCATCCAACGAGTAGAATAAAGCGCCACCTTTCTCATCCTCCAGAGTTGTGGCATGTGTGTGAGATTGCTTTGATTAATCAGTGCGAGTGTTGCCTGGAGGCAAGGTCTTGGTGTAGAGACATGCAGCAGGGAATGGAGTCTGCACGCAGCTGGTCATGGCCGGCACTTCGTAGTGTGATTGTGCCGGACCCTCACCAATGAATGAATTAATGAATACGCATTTCTATAGCGCATGGCTATCCTAGGGCACCCCAGCGCATTTAGGACAAGAGAACGTTTCCACTACTCAAGGAAAGAGAAAGGTCTTCAGCAGTTTCCTAAAAAGGAGATGGTTAGATTCCAGGCGAATGGGATTGGGGACACAATTCCACAAGTTTGCAGCATGAAGGGCGAAATGTCGACCACCTGTACGTGCCCGACGAATCCTGGGAACCGTCAAAAGTTTTTTGTTATTAGATCTAAGTGTCCTAGGAGCCTGATAGGGTTACAGCATAAGCACGATCACCGGGGGGACACTACCGGTGATCGATTTATGCACAGTGCACATGGCCTTAAACCAAATTCTTTGTTGCACTGGAAGCCAGTGCAACTGACAAAGGGTGGACCTAGCTGAGGTGCGCCTCTGGACATTCATCAGAAGTCGGTCAGCACAATTCTGGACCACTTGTAAGACATTGATAGTCCCCTGAGGAGCACCCAAGTAGACCGCATTGGCGTAATCAAGCCGTGACAAAATGAGGGCCTGCACTAGCAGCCGCCTAGCGCCAAAGGGAAGGAGTGGCAGAATCTTCCTCATCAGTCTGATCAGGCCATAGCAAGTAGCAGCCACTTTACGTGATTGTACGGAGAGACTAAGATTGGAGTCCAGCCATACACCCAAACTCTTGATTTGTTTCTTGGGCAAAGGGGATGGGGCGAGACAGCTAGGCCACCACAGGTCCAGGTTAGGAGGGGCTGCATGTCCACGTAACAAGATTTCCGTCTTGGATCCATTCAATTTGAGGAAGGAAAGATCCATCCACTCGGCTACTTTGGTCAGACACTAGGTAAGATTCTTGTCACTCGTGTCACTTTTGCAGAGCGACACCACCAACTGGGTATCGTCTGCATACGTGACCAGCTAGACCCCCCCACGGAAGCACAATGTCTGCCAGGGGCCGCATGTAGATGTTGAACATTGTGGGGCTTAAAGAGGAACCCTGGGGGACACCATACTGTAGGGGGGTCTGTTGTGACAGAGCCTCCTCTTCAAAGACCATGAAGGATCTATCAGTGAGAAAAGACTGCAGCCACTTAAGGGCAGTCCCCGCCACTCCCACATCACTCAGTCTCTGGATCAAGATGTGGTGATTTACCGTATCGAAGGCTGCGCTGAGATCTAATAAAATAATAGCAGCGCAGCCTCCGGTATCCACAATTTTCCTCGCCTCCTCCATCACAGCAATGAGGACCGTCTCCGTGCCCTGCTTACTACGAAATGCCGTCTGAGTGGGGTGTAAAGCATTATTATTCTCAACATAGGCAGCCAGCATAGAGTTTACATGTTTTTCAGCCAGTTTGCTGACGCCTGGCAATAAAGAGATTGGGCGATAGCTAGCCCAATCCCCCGGATCTAAATTTGGCTTTTTTTAAAGTGACCTAATTCTTGCCTGCTTCCAAAGTGGAGGAACCACTCCGGCCGCAAGCGAAGAGTTAATTACATCCCGAATAACTGGGGAAACAATCTCTGTGACCGATTTAAGAATCGAAGGGGGCGCGACATCGGCCGGGGATCCGGACTTAAGATTTCCTAGAAGACGCAATGCGTCGGATAAGGAGAGGGGGGTGAACATCTCCAGCCTGGCATATGGGAGAAGGGGGGAGGGTTGTACATCAACCTCCAGTTGTGGAAATAGCAAATAGATATTAGCAACCTTAGTGGCAAAAAAATTTGCACTCTCGTCATAGCGCTTTTGCGCATTCGTTGGGTCAGGAAAAGAACTAGAAGGGGTAATAAGGGATTTAAAAAAATTTAAAAAATCCCTCCGAGAATTAGAGGCCAACCCAATCTTTTCCTGGTAGTAGCTGGATTGAGCCGCTTTTATTTTGTTCTTGTACAACCTAAGTGCAACTCTATAGTCCGCCTTACTAGAATCTGAGAAATCCTTCCTCCATTTCCGTTCGCACTGCTTGCAAGATTGCTTGAGCACTCTGAGCTCAAGAGTATACCAGACTTTCTTGTTGTATCCAGCATGATGAGAAAATTCTTTCTTAGGAAGGATAGGATCCAAAGAGGATTCTAACCAACTATTGAAATCATTTTTGGCTTTGATGGGATTAGGGCAAGGTAAGGGGATGCAGTTATTAAGATTGATTGCCCATTCGTCCACTGGAAGTTTAGACCAGGTCCGACCCAGTTTTTTAGATTTCGAAGAAAGTTGTGGCAAATCACGAGGGGTCCAGATAAAAGATAGTAGTGAGTGGTCTGACCAAGGGACTAGAGTGGTTTCCTTCAAGATAATATTGTCCAGGTTAGTAAAGAAAGGATCAAGCAGATGACCAAATTTATGGGTAGGATCAGTTACAATTTGTCTAAATTGAAAGGCTTCAAGGCCTGCTACAAAGTCGTGCAAAATAGGTGGAATCTAGGTCGTCCAGGTTAATATTAAAATAACCAAGAATCGAAAAATTGGTGGCACAGCTAGCCAGATTTACGGCAATACCTGGAAGATCATTACAAAAATTAGCATGTCCCCCTGGAGGGCGATATAGAAGGATTCCAGAGAGAGTACAGGTGGGAGAGAAGCCAATGGCAAAGGAGAAGCTGTCACAATCCAACACAGAGCACTTAGCCAATCTACAACTATAAAAAGTTTTAAGAATAATAGCGATTCCCCCTCCTCGACCACCCTCCCGATCCTGTCTGACCATGGTGAAGTTAGATGGAAGAGCTTGAACTACATCAGTATCAGAAGCCAAATTAGTCCAGGTCTCTGTAAGAAAGAGAACATCAGGACATTTCTCTTCAAGCAGCAGATGGATTTCGCTCGCATGCTTGGGCAGGTATCTACAATTGAGATGTAGAAGGGAAAAGGATTTAGCTTCACTCGTGTGTAAGGGAGGAGGCTCAGAAGGCATAAGTGCGAAAGTACAGTGAGGACAGTGATTGGCTTCTACCTAAAATGGAATGGGATGCGTACAAATATCCCCCAATGTATCTCTGACCCCCAAAAGCAGGTCCCTGTTATAGCAGATGCTGCCCGGGAGAATTCGGCCAGGGTTTCCAGCCCCTAGCCCCGTCCTGGCACGGACTGGTGCAGACGGGCTTGCCTCTGGCGCTCCTCTGGTGCACGCTTGTATTTCCCTTGATAAATACACTGGCCAGAGAGCCCTGCCTAGCCACTAGAGGGCCTCCCAAAATGGCGCTGACTAATGGGCGAGTGCCTGACCCTTCCTCATCCAAAATGGTGCGGCCAAAGTGTAGGCTGTGATTGATCCCGTTCGAGCAGCGGGTGAAGATGTAACTTTTATAGTGCGGGTAAGTGAGAGTATTAAGTCTCGCAAATCAGACAAAATACAAAAAAAGATTAAAGTGAGCAGACCGCTCGTAACACACAGTTTAAAACAATCAAAACACTGCAGTCTTTCTGGTATCTCCGTGATATCGCGGTAAGTTCTCTGTCCTAGGGTGCGCGCTCGCACTTCCTAAGTTAAATACACTGGCCAGAGAGCCCTGCCCAGTCACTAGAGTGCCTCCCAAAATGGCGCTGACTAATGGGCGAGTGCCTAACCCTTCCTCGTCCAAACTGGCGTGTCCAAAGTGTAGGCTGTGATTGATCCCGCTCGAGCAGCGGGTGAAGATGTAATTTTTATAGTGCAGGTAAGTGAGAGTATTAAGTCTCGCAAATCAGACGAAATACAAAGAAAAGATTAAAATTAGCAGATCGCTCATAACACACAGTTTAAAACAAACAAAACACTGCAGTCTTTCTGGTAGCTCCGTGAGATCGCGGTAAGTTCTCGGTCAGAGAAGCTGATAATGCAATGAGGGCAGTGTAGCTTCATTCTCCCCTGCATTCTGCCGGACTTTAACCACATGCTATTTCCCTGCCATTTGCAATAATAAATGTGTAAATATTGCCAATGTTGCCAAGGCCCGTCTTAACCACATCGCTGCGGTGGCTATTCCGCCGCAGCGCTAAGGGGGCAGGGGGGCCGCGCGGCAGGCGCATGCTGGTGACGGAACTGCTCCGTCACCAGCCGCGGTTGAGCTGTGCTCATGACGGAGCGGTTCCGTCATGGCCCCGCCCGCTTAATAGAACGCGCCGCCCAGGCGCAAAATCAGCGCCGCGCAGGCGCGTCGGGCGGGCCATGACGGAACCGCTCCGTCATCGCACAGCGCCACCGCGGCTGGTGACGGAGCGGTTCCATCATCAGCATGGAACCGGTTAATTATTGTAAGGAAAGAATCTTTATTGCGTGATCTTTCTTCCCCCCCATGTTTTTTAACTGAGTCTGTTGTGCTTTTGTCTCTGAAGTGCACTGGGCTCTGCTGACCAGGTCCTAGCTTATGTGCTCTGACCCCTAAAACAATATGTGCATTCCCTATTATCTGATTGGTATATTAAACTTACCTATACGTCCCTAGTATGTGATACAAAGTGTACCCAGGACAAGTGAGTTAAATGCCACCAGTGGACTGCAGCGCGTATTGTGCCACCACTGCAGTGACAAGGTGACAACATGACTCGAGCTCTGCCGTTGCAGCCTAGTTGGGCCGCTTTAAACTGCCAATTCAACCTGGCAAAAGAAACCCTTTTGCCAAGTCTAATCCTTTGTTTATAATATTTGAGTCACCCCTAGGGAAGACCTTGGTCGCTCATTAGGCAGGGTGCTAAGTATTAAAAGCAAGAATGTCTTTCTTTTATATTTTACACATCCTGACAGTGAACACTCACCATCGTCATTTTCATAGTAGCTCCATTAGCTAATATGGGGTTTCACTAGACCACACGCTAAGTTCTAACTTCCATTTGGGACCACTGAATATCCAAACTACAAGGTATCCAATTATTTGTAATACTAAACCCTACTCCTTGCTGAGGTCAGATTTAAAGTGACGTTTAGTGCAAAGGTGACTTTAGAAAGTCACCGCTTTCTTGTCCCAAAGTTCTAGTAGCCATTTCTGATCAACTACAACAGTTGTCACCAGAGACAGCCTGCTGCCCTCCTGCCATCAGGTATGATGTGCTTCCAGGAATGAGGAACAAAAGGCCTATTGGTGTGAGGAGGTGTGACCTCTTCCACCAGAATGGCTGGGGGCTCTGATAGTCCGGCTTCAATGGGAAAATCGCCTCTGAGAGGCAAATGCAGCCTGCCCTTCCATTTGTATTGGTAGACAGGCTGACATCTCTTCCAGAGGGGGAAACCCCATTGCTGAACCAGTTTTTCCAGGAGGCCTGGCTAATTATACTGGAAACATATTAGGGGTATACCTGTGGCTATGTCCCAGGGATGAAGGGTCTTGACATTTTGGATTTGGGCAAAGAGATGCACTGTGGGATTGTTTAGTGCCAACCTCACAGCAAATGATGTAACAGTAGGTAGGGTTGCCCTCTGGGAATTGTAAACCCATTGACTAGTGAGTCCTCCCCACACACAAACTCAAAGTGGCACCCCTTGCTTCCAAACTCAAAACACCACTGGACTTGGAAAGAACATGCACCTGCTGAACTTGTGGCCCAACAGAAAGAAGGGCTGCTCCAAGGAAGACTGCACCAAGCCTGGAAGGGCTGCTATTGAACCCAAGGAAATCGACCTCAAAAGCTGGACCTGCTCCCACTTGTGGCAAGGACCTGTGAGTGCATTCCAATGGCCAATTGGCTAGCCTGCTGTTGAGTTTCAGGGACACGAAACCTAAGGAAGCCCTGCACCTGCAAAGAGCCCAGCTGACTAGTTCACCCTGGGCTTCCTCTGGTCACTACTGGTGTAGCCCGAAAGATCGAGTCCTAGCCCTTAAAGAGCTGCCTCTCAGGTCCTGGACCCTTGGCTAGCGATTGAGTGTACTCTTTCTTGCCTTTGAACTGCAACATGTGAGCTGGTCAAACGATGACTGTATTTGAATCCAGAGTACCGGACTTGTACAGTGCCATTGCTTGCCGGTTTGTGGTAGCCCCACACTCTGTCAAAAAATAAGGTTTCACGAGACACCTGGACTTTGCCTTTCTGTCGACATTGTAACCAAAGCTGGATTCAAACTGCAGAGAACCCCGTTGACCTCACTATCAACGAGATAAAGAACCAAAAAACTTTCTAAGTGTGAAGGTAATATCTTTACGGGACCACCTGTCGCCCGTGTCCAACCCTGAGTTCCATCGCGGTTAGCCTGTAACAATGTTTTTTTTTTTTGCTGGTTTATATGGTCCGAACTCGAACCGAAGATATTGGAGCACTTTACATGAGAACCTGTTACGTTACACAAGGACACATTCATTTTTGGGTTGGCACAGGGAAGGAGATTAAGTAATTTGCCCAGAATCACAGGATGTTGAGCTGACCCCGAGACTCAAATCTGGTTCCCTGCTCCAAAGTCAGCAGCTCTGGCTGTTACACCACATCGTGGACCGGACCCGTACGTTTGAGGCTCATAGACTACCACTAACTGTGAAAAGCAGTGATTTACCAACTTTTCAAAACTTTTTGGAGGAAAGAGCAGTGACTCATGAAAACTTTGTTAAAATTATAACTTTTGTTGTGTTGTGTTTCTTACTTGCTGACTGTTTTGGTTCTGAGAAATGCTTTACAACTGTTTTCCTTTGAGTTAAGCATGACTGCTCATTGGCACAGCTACCCAGGACTGGGCTACGGTGTGGGTTAAAGACCTGTAACTTGACCGGACACAGATTACGTTATTATATTATAATACCATCTGTATTTGAATTTATGTTGGGAAGCGAGACTCGGGGCGGCCTGTGGCAGTAATTGCATGGTAACTACTATAAAAAAAGTCCGGTTTAAAACTCTGTATAGTGTGTTTAAAGCATGGAGGGCTATCGGATAAGTGCTTGGAATTGGCACACTCTCTTTTTATACGCCATTAGTCAACAACCTTAATCTCCCAGAGATTTATGCTGGATCGTGTATGAGGAAGTGGGAAAAAGTATGTATAAATCAGGTTGGGTGATTCTTTTCCTCCATGGGGCTTTGATCTTTTGAAGAAATGAAAAAAAAACTTTTCTCTAGACTGGTGGGATTTTTTTTAATTTCTCCAGATTAGAGATTTTTTGTTACGACAAGGAGGTGGTCGGGTTAAGCTTGAGAAAATAGGAATGGTTGAAAGAATACTTTAAGATAAAGTAAGCGGTATTGGTGAGGTTTACAATTTAATAAGGTGCACCTGGACAAATATGCACTGAAATGAGAGATGAAAGTAGGGATATCGAATGAGACATTCAGGTATGTGTACGAGATGTCACAATCTATTTTAATGTCTACCAGACTACAGGCACCTGTTTCTTTTTGTATTACACCCCAGATAAAATCGCCTAGAGGGGGAGTGGAAAGGGAACCTTTTGCCCTTTTTGTACATTGTTTAATGCAAATAGTATACATATTTTTGCATCATGTAAGGGTTTAGGAAAAGTAAAAAAAATATAGGAAATTTCTTAACTGAAGTACTTGAAACTGAAATAATATTGACTGATGATGTAATGGTGTTAGGGGTCTCCGAAACTAATCTTGCCAGAACAGGACATTAATTTCTATTGCTCTGGCATTTTTAAGATTGTTTATTGCTTCCGCTTGGCTGGACCCAATTGCACCTACATTTTATCAATGGTTCGCCAGGTTTTTAGCAATATGTAACTTGGAGAAGGCTATATATAAACGAAAAGGAAGGAATATGCGGAGAAGAGGGCTGAGAATATGAACCCCCATAGATAGCTGGTTTCAAATTCAAAAAGAGGAATAATGTAAGAGGAATAGGTAACTCAATCATGTGCGTAAAATTGTGGGCCGTCAAGAAAGACAGCTTCAATATTTATTATGCTAGGAAAGGAAGATATTGCACGAGCCACTTTAATCTGTAGGTGACAGTTACATTTATGGTATTTTTTGTAATATTGTGAATTTGATCAATCGGTTTTTCGTGTATGTGCTATTGGTATGTATATTTTCATTATTACCCGTCTGAAGTGGGGAGGGATGTGTGGATTGTGAATGGAAAATTAATAAAGATATTTTTTTTAAAAAGGAATAGCCTCTAGCGAAAGATCCTTTGCTTCATAGATTTTGCTGCACCCCTGAATCTGTGCGTGGTTTTGACTGCGGAAGAGGTTGACTCTGGAAACACATCCGTGCCTTGATAAATGCACTGAGATGACTTGAAGTGGAACAACACCTTCTTGGGAAGTCATTTCTGATCACATAAGATTGCCCTAATTTAGTAGATTGCATTATGGGCCACATGTAAAAAGAAACATGTTGTAAATTGAACAGCAACATTTTTCAGCCTATCTCTAGGTTTTGCGAAGGGCCCTATTATTTTTGATTAGAGCGAAACAAATAGGGTGATCTACATAGAATGCAGCTTACCAGGTCAAAGGAGGTACATGGTTGATTCTCGGGGGACATTCAGTTCAGCAACTGTCATACTAGCCAAGGAGGGAATCTCTTCCAGGAGCCCAAATGAACAAAGGCCTGTTGCGTGAACGTTGAGTAGGGCAAGGAGGCAAAAAAGAAATTATTGGCCAGGGCACAGTCTGCCATAACGAGGCTACCCTCATGTTGGTATCACGCCAACTGTACTGGTATCAAACGGCCAGAAATCAGGTAATGGCGAGTGTATGAAACTTCATTTGCTATGTCTGGAGGAGTCATAGAAGAAAGAGCGAGTAGGGAAAAACAAAAATAATCTAATAAAATAAAAAATGGAAACCCTATAGTTAACATGGTGGAAATAATATGGATTATAAGATACATTTTATGAAAAACTAACTTGAGAGGAGAGAAAGCCGAAGAGACCCAAAAATAGCGTATAAGGGCATAGATAGACCTAACAGTAGCACATGTAATGGGAAACATTGTTTCCATAAAAATGGTTAATGCTACTAAGCAAACTGGAAGGATCAAATGGTAATAAGGGACCATGAAAGTAAATCAAAAATGAAAACCGAAAGTAGTAAACTGGATGGAACATATACCACTGAGAGAAAGGTACACAAACCCCTTGCGACTTCAGGGTAAAGTTCTGGTATTGGTAGCAGATCAATGGTTTGTGACTGCGATTGCAGTAACAAAGTATTGATTAATTCCATTGTAACCTGCAATTGGGAGGGATTGCCACTTTCATGCTCCGTCCTAATTGTGATTTGGACTGGATCAGAAAACTCATTTTGTGAGTCGTAAACTCATTTCCAAATTGCAATATGAGTTTCGTAAAAAGAAAAAAAGGAAATTTTGCATTCCAAACCCTGTGATTATGCAAATTGCAGGTTTCAATCACAAAATGGTTTTGTACATCTTGACATAAATTCCTGACCATTTGATTAAGAAAATACCCAAAGTTGGGATCTCGCCTCTCTCCCCCTCTATCACTTTGTCTCGAGCCTTATCCATGAAGCTTAGAGGGCTTTACAACCTTAATGGGTACTGTCGACCATCCGACAAAAAGACCGTCATCCAGGCAGTCCTGACCTTGGCTACGATGGTCAGCAGGGTGGACCTCTCGAATCATGTAACTTGTGCCGGTGGGTGCCATTGACACTCGCAGCTTCCCTCCGTAGATCTGGGCAGGGCACCAAAATGCCCAACAAGCAGCATGTTTTATTCTGCCCTGACCCCTAAGTAATGGTTGAATCTTACCTTCTAATCTCGACATCCCACTCGTCTATGTGGTCTGATCCTGGGCAGACCACCAGTAGTGTTATCGGGAATATTCGGAAGACTTTGAGAGGGCTGACTGCATGTAGTGAGTAGTGTGCGCTTATCTTATTCGCGGTGTGCTTTGTTGAGAGGTTTCCATGTGAGTCTCATCGAGTCAGCAGAAGAAGGTTCTTCAGTATCTCTGGGTGCTCTCTAAAGCAGACCATAAACACATTTTGGAAGCGTTCTATGTTTCTGGTATCCTTCATTAAACCACCTAGTAACCTTGGATTAGATCTGTTGGCAGTGAATGGTATTGATCTCAACAGCTCATTATTGAAAAGACTGAATTGCTTCCGGGTCAGTGAATTCTCTTCCAATACTGAATTTGTTCCAGATCAAAATGTTAATTCGTTGTAGCTGCACTTCCTGATCCGAAATGAAGTGTTACTTTTGCAGCCTGTGTTTGGCAGCTCTTCGGTGTAGGTGATCCAGTCTCTTTAACTGTCCTGTTTTGTTGCGTCTGCAGCAGGCGGTGTAGAATGTGCAGCCTCCTTCACACTGCCCACCGCCCATTCATTGCTCGTGGTGAAAGAAGCTGATCTTTTTTTGCTTTAGGATCACTCTGTACCATCCCCATTTGATATCTTGAGGAGGACACTAGGATCCTATCGACTCATTTCTCCCAAGACAGTGGACACCACTTCCTGTTCCAGGGACTGAGCAGGAAGTGTAGGAAGTGGCGGGGCATTCCAGTGTGGCTGTCTCCACCCAGGCACAGACAGCCTGGTGGAGACAGGCTCCCCCAGAAGTACAATAACCAGTAACAGTGAGGGCTCTGAAAGAGGAGGGTAGAGCCACAATGTGTGTCCATATGATCAGTCCACCCTACACCCCATACGCAACACAAAGCGGGGTCCAGTCCTTAACCAGTGGCGAATTAGAGCACAGACGGGGGCCCGAGATCCATCAGAACTGTGGGGTACCGTGGGCCGCCCCATACCCTGCGCTTGGGGAGACAGGCCAATGAACCCGCACACACTCATTGCCATTGCACGTGAATGGGAGCGGGTTCAAAGCTGTAACAGGATGAGAGTGGGCGATTTCTCTAGTAAAGAATACACAACTGGAATTGATTCTCTACTACTTGGTGTAACGCATCCGTATGAATCAACTCCGTGTGCCCGTCTCTGTGCACCCCTTAAACCAGCCTAGTCGCAGGGCTGGCACTATGCCAGGCACCTAGTGGGACGAGTCTCTCTGGGACCACCATAGAAGGGAGTACCACATCACATTGACATGAGGCATTATGCCCATGAAGCTCGGTGGCGAGAGCTGGTCCTGTGCCACGATACGCAGCAGGTTAGCGCCAGTAGCTTGAGCAGTGTGGTCCCTGCCCCTCTGGACATCGGTTCAGACAGACCTCCATGAATGCATGAAGTGGAGGAGTGCTAGGTATGCAGCGGCACCCCAGGGCGCCAAGGCTTCGGCATGCAAATTGTGCATCTGTTTGTGAGCATAGCACTGCATGAACTGTCTCCCATGCTGTGCAACAGACCTGAGTATTCCAAGATGCTCACAGATATGGCTGACAGAGCTTCTAAGCACTGCTCCGAGTGGTGTGATTAAGCCATCATGTAATGACATTGTGCATTAATTGCTGCTTTGTGTACAGCCCTAGTCACTCCATCCCTTCTGCTGCAAATACTCACGGGCCCAAGCCATATTTGAAATAGAAGTCCTATTGTCATAACCGACCAAATACCTCACATGACCCACCTTTAGGAGTCTCAGTCCGGGTAAGGTGCTCACCCCTTCCGTGCTGCTTTTGTGTGCATTTAGTTGCAGACTCAGCTCTGGGTTGATGTTGAATCATTTTGTATCTCTTTAGTTGTGTTTCTTTGTGATGCGTATGTGTCCTGTTTTGTTGTAAGCACAACTCTGGGTGATGCCTGTAGTATGTATTCTGTTGTAAGTACAGCTCTGAGTGATGCCTGTAGTATGTGTTCTGTTGTAAGCACAACTTTGGGTGATGCCTGTAGTTTGTATTTGGCTGTAAGCACAGCTCTGGGTGATGCCTGTAGTAGGCTGTATGGATATTGGGTATACAATGGTTCAATGGGCAGTTAGTCCTATATAGGCATCTAAAAGAGCGGAGCTCTTCATGAGAAATTACTTATTTGTATTTTTTACATTTAGAGCCTCAGTATAACAATTAAGTTTAAACAGGCAAGTAATAATAATAATAGTCAAGCTTGTAAAGCGCCTGGTTACACCAACTGGTGTGTCCCCATGTGAAGCTCAGACTCTTCAGTGAAAGGAGAAAGAGAGGTGACCTATGCATGGAAAAGCCAGGTTTTTACTTTCTTACGGAAGAGCGGCTTCGATTGTTCAGCATTGAGAAGAGAGTGAGTGCATTCCAGTTCTTGGCTGCCAAATAACTGAACGAGCGTGCTCCCATTCTAGCTTTTTGAACTTTAGGAACCTTAACCAAATAGGTTCCGGTTGATCTAAGAAGGCGAATCGGATTGTAGGGAGTAAGTAAGTTGTGCAAGTAACTTGGACCTTTTCCCTGCAAGCTACGGTGGCTAATACACAGGGTTTTGAAAAGGATTCTTTCCTTAACTGGTAGCCGGTGTAGGTCAGCAAAAGCCTTCCTGGTGGAGCTCTCCTGGGAATCTTCAGAACTAGGTGAGCTGCTGCGTTCTGAATGCATTGTAGCCTGTGAAGGCATTTTTTTGTTGCTCCTTGGTAGAGCGCATTTTCATAGTCTAGTTGGGATGTTACCAAGGCGTGGACCAGAGTTTTCCTAGCTGAGGTGGGGAGAACGTCCAGAGTTTTCCGTAATACTCTCAGTATGCCAAAGCACTTCCCAGCCACCTTTCTGGTGTGTGCCTCAAAAGAGAGAGTGGAGTCCAACCACACTCCCAAGTAGTTTTTAACCTGTTTCTTGGGGAGGGAGTAGGACTCCATGTTTGTGGCCACCATGCCGATGACCAGATGGAGGGCGATTTTCACACCACTAGAATCTCTGTTTTACAGCCATTTAATTTCAAGATGACAAGTCCTACAGGCAAGCAGAGAAATGAATGGCTGCTGTGTCAGAGGCCTGTGACGGCGAGACAACCAATTGTGTGTCATCCACATATGACACAATGGTGACTCCCTGCCGTTCTATAATCTCTGCCAAAGGTGCAATATAAAGATTAAAAAAGAGTAGGGCTCAAAATAGAGCTTTGAGGGACCCCTTGGGACATTGGGATGCTTATGGAGAAATTTGGTCGTTTGGCCACCTAAAAGCTCCAATCTTGCAAGAAGCAAGCCATCCATTTCAGCTCCGCCTTGTCCAGCCCACCCACTCTGAGACGCTGTAGGAGCAGTTTGTGGGATACCGTATCAAAGGCCGCACTGAGGTCGAATAGGACAAGGCCACTGGCTGCCCTTCATCCACACGTATGCGTATTGTTTCAGTCGTAAGAAGCAGTGCAGACTTTGTGGAGTACGTGGCGCTGAAGTCCGATTGTGTGGGGTGAAGTAAACTATGCTGATTAATGTGAGCCATTAGTTGAGCATTAACCACTTTTCCAGCTATTTTGGAGGAATAGGGCAAGAGTGAAATAGGGCGCAAGTTCTCCAGCTGACTCGAGTTGGCTCCTGGCTTTTTCTTAATGGAGAGAACAACTGCTTGATTCCACAGCTTTGGGACCACACCACCAGCGAAGGAAAGCTCAAGAAGCTGCTTAATGTAGGGTATTATAATCTCCAGGCCATCTTTCATAATTTTGAGTGTAATTGGATCTGTGGGAGAGCCGGATTTAATACTTAAGGCTATGCCTTTGAGATCTTCAGAGGAGGGTGGATCAAATGTGGAGAGGTGGGGATAGCCTCCTCCGCATTGGTCCTCTCCAATTGGCAGAACATCCCATTGCGAGCCTCATCCGGAAAGGTCTCCGCAAAGAAATCAGCAATTTGATTACATGACTCCACTGAGCTGGCAGTAGGAGTTACAGTTCTCGCAAGCAAGGATAAATCTTTAAAGGTGGTAAATAGTTATTTGGAAGAGCTCTCTGCTTGTTCTAATCTTTCATTGTAGTAGGCAGCGCTCGTTTTTTTTTTATTATAAGGGAGTGATAATCTTTTAGATTAAATTTATATGCGGTCTTTTTGTCGTCTGAGTAATCTCTCCTCCATAAAAGTTCTGAGCACGTACAGGATGTTTTTGCTATTCTTAGTTCTTCATTAAACCATGGTGCAGATTTCGACGGTCTGCTCTGGAAGCTGGAGGTCCATGGGGCCACTCTATCCAGAGCTTCCATAATCCACTTGTCCACTGAGCTACAAGCCACATTAATATCCTTACCCATAAGAGGGCGACTCTGTTGGAGGGCATGACTAAAGCTTGCTGGGGTAAATCTCCCTGACCCGGTAGGAGTGGGTAGGTCGAGACACGTCGTGACACTGGCACGAACTACATGAGGAACTCCTCGTGTACAACCTACCAGGTACTGCCCAAGCCTGGTTAGTTTACAACATTGGGTAGTACCAGTACTGGCAGGTACACTAATAGGTAGTTGCTTGGTTGATGTGAGTATGATGCCACATCACCAATTTTAAGGTGTAGATAGTCTCAATTGTTTTGGTCCTGACGAATCGCATGTAGACTTTACATTGAGCGAGAAACATGTTGACCTTTTCACCAATAGATACGCTTAAATCTAGGACTTAAAGCTTAGTTGAGCGCACTCTTGTCTGTTTTTACTTAGGGTAGGAGACCCATTGATTAAAGTTTGTTGTCGCTGGTACTCCCAATCCTATTTTAGATTCACTCTCAAACCATTCATCTGCACACTTCTGGCCCCTCACCCCCACTTCACCATACGGCTATTGGAAAAAGATCTCCGCTAAAGTGCCCCTACTATAGGGAGCCTGTTGGGTATTGCACTGCCGACCCAACGAGGAGCTGCCCAGATGACGAAGCATGGCACCCAACTCGGTGTGTGAGGGCATTATAATCCAATATATGGATTCCCAACCTTGATTCTCGCAGTCAGCTTGGTCCTATTTATTTCCCTTACTCTGACTCCGATAACTGAGGAACAACATAACCTTCTTTTAAAAGAATTGTTCTGGGGGCACTTATGCTGGACCTCCCTCTTCTATCGAGAGAAAAGCCCCCAGTCCCACCTTTGTATTCTGGGGTAAATCTAGCCCATCTCCTATGTGGCATACTGAAACCTCTTGTGGCTGTAGCGGGGGTAGTTGCTAATGGAATAGTGAAGGGAACGAGACGGTGGTCAGACCAAGGGACTGCAATCGGGGGTTCAGTTTCTAGGTCAGACTAGTTGGTGAAGATCGGGTCTAATATATGGCCGTGTTGGTGTGTTGGGAGAGTGGATTTAAGTGTTAGCTGGAGAGCGGCTAATTCCTGACAAGGAGATTGAGTTTCATAATTAGTTAGGTCATCGAAGTATAATGCAGGACAACAAATTGCAATTATTTTATTCATTGCAGCATTTTGTCTCTTTTTTGTTTTTTTGTCTCTTTTTTGTATGGTGATTATCACGATCCAGTGCTCACACAAAAGTGATTAAGTGCTTGAGTGAGTGAATAAACATTAAAACATGCATCTTAAAGACAAAACACTAAGCTCCTTTCGTAATTTTATATAATGAAGTAAGGAGTTAGGTGGGTCAATTGCATTTCAATCTCTTTTAGTTGAGATCATCAGCAGGACAGCTGAATCTTTGAGAGGGACCAGAGCAAGTCGATGGATGCAGAATTTTTTTGATAATGTGCGGGGTGCATCCGTGGTGCACAGCGCAAATGACAGCTGGATATTCCTATATACTAGTCAGTGATTTGAAAAACGATTTCCATACTGAATGTTGCGCTGTATAAGGTACCTCGTGGGACGCCATACGAAATTAGCCAAAATCAATCTCAATCCTTGGTTGGGTTGCGTAATTTCAAATGCGTCGTGGGGAACTGAGCGAGTTTAATGACCCTCGATGTGGAGTTTTGAAGTTGCTTAAAATTATTTTAAAGGATAGGATTTAGGCGATGTAATTACTTTAGTTAGGGCTGGCCGTCGCTCCGACGGTTGGGAACTGAATCTGCACTCATATGTAGTTGGTTGTAAGCGCAACTTTGGGTGATGCCTGTAGTTTGTAGTTGGTTGTAAGCACAGCTCTTGGTGATGCCTGTAGTTTGTGTTCTGTTGTAGGCACAGCTCTCTTGCCGATAGGTTCGATTCTGTTGTAAGCACCGCTCTGGGTGATGCCTGTAGTTTGTGTCTGGTTGTACCCACAGCTTTAGGTGATGCTTTTAGTTTGTGTTCTGTTGTAAGCACGTCTCTGAGGGATGGCTGTAGTTTCTGTTATGTTGTAAGCCCATTTTCCACTGATGCCTGCAGTTTGTGATGGGTTATAAGCACATCTCTGGGGGATGCCTGTAGTTTATATTTGGTTGTAAGCACGGCTCTGGATGATGCTTGTCGTTTGTGCTCTGTTCTAGGCACAACTCTGGGTGATTCCTGGAATGTGTGTTCTGCTGTAAGCACAGCTCTGGGTGATGCCTGTAATTTGTGTTCTGCTGTAAGCACAGCTCTGGGTGGTGCCTGTAGTTTGTGTTAGGTTGTTAGCACAGCTCTGGGTGATGCCTGTAGTTTGTGTTAGGTTGTTAGCACAGCTCTGGGTGATGCCTGTAGTTTGTGTTAGGTTGTTAGCACAGCTCTGGGTGATGCCTGTAGTTTGTGTTAGGTTGTTAGCACAGCTCTGGGTGATGCCTGTAGTTTGTGTTAGGTTGTTAGCACAGCTCTGGGTGCTGCCTGTAGTTTGTGTACTGTTGTAAGCACAGCTCTGGGCGATGCCTGTAGTTTGTATTTCTTGTAAGCTCAGCTCTGGGTGATGCCTGTAGTTTGTATTTGTTGTAAGCACAGCTCTGGGTGATGCCTGTAGTTTATGTTGGGTTGTTAGCACAGCTCTGGGTGATGCCTGTAGTTTGTGTACTGTTGTAAGCACAGCTCGGGGTGATGCCTGTAATTTGTGTTCTGCTGTAAGCACAGCTCTGGGTGGTGCTGCAGTTTGGGTTGTAAGCAGAGATCTGGGTGATGTAGTTTGTGTTCTGTTGTAAGCACAGCTCTGGGTGATGCTGTAGTTTGTGTTCTGTTGTAAGCATAGCGCTGGGCGATGCTGTAGTTTGTGTTCTGGTGTAAGCACAGCTCTGGGTGATGCTCTAGTTTGTGTTCTGCTGTAAGCACAGCACTGGGCGATGCTGTAGTTTCCCTGCTGTTGTAAGTACAGCTCTGGGTGATGTTTTTAGTTTGACTTCTGTTGTTAGCACAGCTCTGGGTGATGCTGTAGTTTGTGTTCTGTTGTAAGCATAGCGCTGGGCGATGCTGTAGTTTGTGTTCTGGTGTAAGCACAGCTCTGGGTGATGCTCTAGTTTGTGTTCTGCTGTAAGCACAGCACTGGGCGATGCTGTAGTTTCCCTGCTGTTGTAAGTACAGCTCTGGGTGATGTTTTTAGTTTGACTTCTGTTGTTAGCACAGGTCTGGGTGATGACAGTAGTTTATGTTCTGTTGTAAGCACCGCTCTGGGTGATGCCTGTAGTTTGTGTTAGGTTGTTAGCACAGCTCTGGGTGATGCCTGTAGTTTGTGTTAGGTTGTTAGCACAGCTCTGGGTGATGCCTGTAGTTTGTGTTAGGTTGTTAGCACAGCTCTGGGTGATGCCTGTAGTTTGTGTTAGGTTGTTAGCACAGCTCTGGGTGATGCCTGTAGTTTGTGTTAGGTTATTAGCACAGCTCTGGGTGCTGCCTGTAGTTTGTGTACTGTTGTAAGCACAGCTCTGGGTGATGCCTGTAGTTTGTATTTGTTGTAAGCTCAGCTCTGGGTGATGCCTGTAGTTTGTATTTGTTGTAAGCACAGCTCTGGGTGATGCCTGTAGTTTATGTTGGGTTGTTAGCACAGCTCTGGGTGATGCCTGTAGTTTGTGTACTGTTGTAAGCACAGCTCGGGGTGATGCCTGTAGTTTGTGTTAGGCTGTTAGCACAGCTCTGGGCGATGCCTGTAGTTTGTGGTGGGTTGTTAGCACAGCTCTGGGTGATGCCTGTAGTTTGTGTACTGTTGTTAGCACAGCTCTGGGTGATGCCTGTAGTTTGTGTTGGGTTGTAAGCACAGCTCTGGGTGATGCCTGTAGTTTGTGTTAGGCTGTTAGCACAGCTCTGGGCGATGCCTGTAGTTTGTGGTGGGTTGTTAGCACAGCTCTGGGTGATGCCTGTAGTTTGTGTACTGTTGTTAGCACAGCTCTGGGTGATGCCTGTAGTTTGTGTTGGGTTGTAAGCACAGCTCTGGGTGATGCCTGTAGTTTGTGTTAGGCTGTTAGCACAGCTCTGGGCGATGCCTGTAGTTTGTGGTGGGTTGTTAGCACAGCTCTGGGCGATGCCTGTAGTTTGTGTACTGTTGTTAGCACAGCTCTGGGTGATGCCTGTAGTTTGTGTTGGGTTGTAAGCACAGCTCTGGGTGATGCCTGTAGTTTGTGTTAGGCTGTTAGCACAGCTCTGGGCGATGCCTGTAGTTTGTGGTGGGTTGTTAGCACAGCTCTGGGTGCTGTGCTGGTCATGCTGTGCACCCTTCAGTGTCGAGCTCAGCTCTGACTGTGCAAGTGTGTGTGGAAGCTGTCAGTACAGGTGTCTTCCGGCTCTGCTGCGTGTGGCCGCTGCGGTATCAAATGTCCGCGTCTCTGGGGCTGGCGCTGTACTGTTATGATTGCTCCGGGTGGCCGCAGGCCTCGCATCACACGGAGCGTCAATTGGCCGCCGCCTCCGGGGCCGCATTGATCGGCCTGTAAACACGGTGCTATTTATAGCTGCAGACGAGGAAGCGATGCTGCTTCAGTCCAGGAGCACAGCCGGAGGGTCAGTCACTCGCAGGGGGTGAGGTGGGAGCTGTGTCCTGCACAGAGGGTGAGGTGAGGCGAGCCTCCCCCCTCACCACCCCGTCACCCCGGGGTGTCAGCTGGTGTCCTGCACAGAGGGTGAGGCGAGCCCTCGTCCCCGGGGTGTCAGTCACTCGCAGGGGGTGAGGTGCGAGCTGGTGTCCTGCATAGAGGGTGAGACGAGCCCTCCTCCCCGGGGTGTCAGTCACTCGCAGGGGGTGAGGTGCGAGCTGGTGTCCTGCATAGAGGGTGAGGCGAGCCCTCCTCCCCGGGGTGTCAGTCACTCACAGGGGGTGACCTGCGAGCTGGTGTCCTGCACAGAGGGTGAGCGAGCCCTCCTCCCCGGGGTGTCAGTCACTCGCAGGGGGTGAGGTGCGAGCTGGTGTCCTGCATAGAGGGTGAGGCGAGCCCTCGTCCCCGGGGTGTCAGTCACTCGCAGGGGGTGAGGTGGGAGCTGTGTCCTGCACAGAGGGTGAGCGAGCCCTCCTCCCCGGGGTGTCAGTCACTCGCAGGGGGTGACCTGCGAGCTGGTGTCCTGCACCGAGGGTGAGGCGAGCCCTCCTCCCCGGGGTGTCAGTCACTCGCAGGGGGTGAGGTGGGAGCTGTGTCCTGCACAGAGGGGGAGCGAGCCCTCCTCCCCGGGGTGTCAGTCACTCGCAGGGGGTGAGGTGCGAGCTGGTATCCTGCATAGAGGGTGAGACGAGCCCTCCTCCCCGGGGTGTCAGTCACTCGCAGGGGGTGACCTGCGAGCTGGTGTCCTGCACCGAGGGTGAGGCGAGCCCTCCTCCCCGGGGTGTCAGTCACTCGCAGGGGGTGAGGTGGGAGCTGTGTCCTGCACAGAGGGTGAGCGAGCCCTCCTCCCCGGGGTGTCAGTCACTCGCAGGGGGTGACCTGCGAGCTGGTGTCCTGCACCGAGGGTGAGGCGAGCCCTCCTCCCCGGGGTGTCAGTCACTCGCAGGAGGTGAGGCGCGAGCTGGTGTCCTGCATAGAGGGTGAGGCGAGCCCTCGTCCCCGGAGTGTCAGTCACTTACAGGGGGTGAGGTGCGAGCTGGTGTCCTGCATAGAGGGTGAGGCGAGCCCTCGTCCCCGGAGTGTCAGTCACTTACAGGGGGTGAGGTGCGAGCTGGTGTCCTGCACCGAGGGTGAGGCGAGCCCTCCTCCCCGGGGTGTCAGTCACTCGCAGGAGGTGAGGTGCGAGCTGGTGTCCTGCACAGAGGGTGAGCGAGCCCTCCTCCCCGGGGTGTCAGTCACTCGCAGGGGGTGAGGTGCGAGCTGGTGTCCTGCACAGAGGGTGAGGCGAGCCCTCGTCCCCGGGTTGTCAGTCAATCACAGGGGGTGACCTGCGAGCTGGTGTCCTGCACAGAGGGTGAGCGAGCCCTCCTCCCCGGGGTGTCAGTCACTTACAGGGGGTGAGGTGCGAGCTGGTGTCCTGCACCGAGGGTGAGGCGAGCCCTCCTCCCCGGGGTGTCAGTCACTCGCAGGGGGTGAGGTGGGAGCTGTGTCCTGCACAGAGGGTGAGGCGAGCCCCCCGCCCCCTCGGTGCCAGTCACTCACAGGGGGTGACCTGCGAGCTGTTGTCCTGCACCGAGGGTGAGGCGAGCCCTCCTCCCCGGGGTGTCAGTCACTCGCAGGGGTTGAGGCGCGAGCTGGTGTCCTGCACAGAGGGTGAGGCGAGCCCTCGTCCCCGGAGTGTCAGTCACTTACAGGGGGTGAGGTGCGAGCTGGTGTCCTGCACCGAGGGTGAGGCGAGCCCTCCTCCCCGGGGTGTCAGTCACTCGCAGGAGGTGAGGCGCGAGCTGGTGTCCTGCACAGAGGGTGAGGCGAGCCCTCGTCCCCGGAGTGTCAGTCACTCGCAGGGGTTGAGGCGCGAGCTGGTGTCCTGCACAGAGGGTGAGGCGAGCCCTCCTCCCCGGAGTGTCAGTCACTTACAGGAGGTGAGGCGCGAGCTGGTGTCCTGCACCGAGGGTGAGGCGAGCCCTCGTCCCCGGAGTGACAGTCACTCGCAGGGGTTGAGGCGCGAGCTGGTGTCCTGCACAGAGGGTGAGCGAGCCCTCCTCCCCGGGGTGTCAGTCACTCGCAGGGGGTGAGGTGCGAGCTGGTGTCCTGCACAGAGGGTGAGGCGAGCCCTCCTCCCCGGGGTGTCAGTCACTCGCAGGGGTTGAGGCGCGAGCTGGTGTCCTGCACAGAGGGTGAGGCGAGCCCTCGTCCCCGGAGTGTCAGTCACTTACAGGGGGTGAGGTGCGAGCTGGTGTCCTGCACCGAGGGTGAGGCGAGCCCTCCTCCCCGGGGTGTCAGTCACTCGCAGGAGGTGAGGCGCGAGCTGGTGTCCTGCACAGAGGGTGAGGCGAGCCCTCGTCCCCGGAGTGTCAGTCACTTACAGGGGGTGAGGTGCGAGCTGGTGTCCTGCACCGAGGGTGAGGCGAGCCCTCCTCCCCAGGGTGTCAGTCACTCGCAGGAGGTGAGGCGCGAGCTGGTGTCCTGCATAGAGGGTGAGGCGAGCCCTCGTCCCCGGAGTGTCAGTCACTTACAGGGGGTGAGGTGCGAGCTGGTGTCCTGCACCGAGGGTGAGGCGAGCCCTCCTCCCCGGGGTGTCAGTCACTCGCAGGAGGTGAGGTGCGAGCTGGTGTCCTGCACAGAGGGTGAGCGAGCCCTCCTCCCCGGGGTGTCAGTCACTCGCAGGGGGTGAGGTGCGAGCTGGTGTCCTGCACAGAGGGTGAGGCGAGCCCTCGTCCCCGGGTTGTCAGTCAATCACAGGGGGTGACCTGCGAGCTGGTGTCCTGCACAGAGGGTGAGCGAGCCCTCCTCCCCGGGGTGTCAGTCACTCGCAGGGGGTGAGGTGGGAGCTGTGTCCTGCACAGAGGGTGAGGCGAGCCCCCCGCCCCCTCGGTGCCAGTCACTCACAGGGGGTGACCTGCGAGCTGTTGTCCTGCACCGAGGGTGAGGCGAGCCCTCCTCCCCGGGGTGTCAGTCACTCGCAGGGGTTGAGGCGCGAGCTGGTGTCCTGCACAGAGGGTGAGGCAAGCCCTCGTCCCCGGAGTGTCAGTCACTTACAGGGGGTGAGGTGCGAGCTGGTGTCCTGCACCGAGGGTGAGGCGAGCCCTCCTCCCCGGGGTGTCAGTCACTCGCAGGAGGTGAGGCGCGAGCTGGTGTCCTGCACAGAGGGTGAGGCAAACCCTCGTCCCCGGAGTGTCAGTCACTTACAGGGGGTGAGGTGCGAGCTGGTGTCCTGCACCGAGGGTGAGGCGAGCCCTCCTCCCCGGGGTGTCAGTCACTCGCAGGAGGTGAGGCGCGAGCTGGTGTCCTGCACAGAGGGTGAGGCGAGCCCTCGTCCCCGGAGTGTCAGTCACTTACAGGGGGTGAGGTGCGAGCTGGTGTCCTGCACCGAGGGTGAGGCGAGCCCTCCTCCCCGGGGTGTCAGTCACTCGCAGGAGGTGAGGCGCGAGCTGGTGTCCTGCATAGAGGGTGAGGCGAGCCCTCGTCCCCGGAGTGTCAGTCACTTACAGGGGGTGAGGTGCGAGCTGGTGTCCTGCACCGAGGGTGAGGCGAGCCCTCCTCCCCGGGGTGTCAGTCACTCGCAGGAGGTGAGGTGCGAGCTGGTGTCCTGCACAGAGGGTGAGCGAGCCCTCCTCCCCGGGGTGTCAGTCACTCGCAGGGGGTGAGGTGCGAGCTGGTGTCCTGCACAGAGGGTGAGGCGAGCCCTCGTCCCCGGGTTGTCAGTCAATCACAGGGGGTGACCTGCGAGCTGGTGTCCTGCACAGAGGGTGAGCGAGCCCTCCTCCCCGGGGTGTCAGTCACTCGCAGGGGGTGAGGTGGGAGCTGTGTCCTGCACAGAGGGTGAGGCGAGCCCCCCGCCCCCTCGGTGCCAGTCACTCACAGGGGGTGACCTGCGAGCTGTTGTCCTGCACCGAGGGTGAGGCGAGCCCTCCTCCCCGGGGTGTCAGTCACTCGCAGGGGTTAAGGCGCGAGCTGGTGTCCTGCACAGAGGGTGAGGCGAGCCCTCGTCCCCGGAGTGTCAGTCACTTACAGGGGGTGAGGTGCGAGCTGGTGTCCTGCACCGAGGGTGAGGCGAGCCCTCCTCCCCGGGGTGTCAGTCACTCGCAGGAGGTGAGGCGCGAGCTGGTGTCCTGCACAGAGGGTGAGGCAAACCCTCGTCCCCGGAGTGTCAGTCACTTACAGGGGGTGAGGTGCGAGCTGGTGTCCTGCACCGAGGGTGAGGCGAGCCCTCCTCCCCGGGGTGTCAGTCACTCGCAGGAGGTGAGGCGCGAGCTGGTGTCCTGCACAGAGGGTGAGGCGAGCCCTCGTCCCCGGAGTGTCAGTCACTTACAGGGGGTGAGGTGCGAGCTGGTGTCCTGCACAGAGGGTGAGGCGAGCCCTCCTCCCCGGGGTGTCAGTCACTCGCAGGAGGTGAGGCGCGAGCTGGTGTCCTGCACAGAGGGTGAGGCGAGCCCTCGTCCCCGGGTTGTCAGTCAATCACAGGGGGTGACCTGCGAGCTGGTGTCCTGCACAGAGGGTGAGCGAGCCCTCCTCCCCGAGGTGTCAGTTACTCGCAGGGGGTGAGGTGCGAGCTGGTGTCCTGCACAGAGGGTGAGGCGAGCCCTCCTCCCCGGGGTGTCAGTCACTCGCAGGGGGTGAGGTGCGAGCTGGTGTCCTGCACAGAGGGTGAGGCGAGCCCTCCTCCCCAGGGTGTCAGTCACTCCCAGGGAGTGAGGTGGGAGCTGGTGTCCTGCACAGAGGGTGAGGCGAGCCCTCCTCCCCGGGGTGTCAGTCACTCGCAGGGGGTGAGGTGCGAGCTGGTGTCCTGCACAGAGGGTGAGGCGAGCCCTCCTCCCCGAGGTGTCAGTCACTCGCAGGGGTTGAGGCGCGAGCTGGTGTCCTGCACAAAGGGTGAGGCGAGCCCTCCTCCCCGGGGTGTCAGTCACTCGCAGGGGTTGAGGCGCGAGATGGTGTCCTGCACAGAGGGTGAGGCGAGCCCTCGTCCCCGGAGTGTCAGTCACTTACAGGGGTGAGGTGCGAGCTGTTGTCCTGCACCGAGGGTGAGGCGAGCCCTCCTCCCCGGGGTGTCAGTCACTCGCAGGAGGTGAGGCGCGAGCTGGTGTCCTGCACAGAGGGTGAGGCGAGCCCTCGTCCCCGGAGTGTCAGTCACTTACAGGGGGTGAGGTGCGAGCTGGTGTCCTGCACAGAGGGTGAGGCGAGCCCTCCTCCCCGGGGTGTCAGTCACTCGCAGGAGGTGAGGCGCGAGCTGTTGTCCTGCACCGAGGGTGAGGCGAGCCCTCCTCCCCGGGGTGTCAGTCACTCGCAGGGGTTGAGGCGCGAGCTGGTGTCCTGCACAGAGGGTGAGGCGAGCCCTCGTCCCCGGAGTGTCAGTCACTTACAGGGGGTGAGGCGCGAGCTGGTGTCCTGCATAGAGGGTGAGGCGAGCCCTCGTCCCCGGAGTGTCAGTCACTTAGAGGGGGTGAGGTGCGAGCTGGTGTCCTGCACCGAGGGTGAGGCGAGCCCTCCTCCCCGGGGTGTCAGTCACTCGCAGGGGTTGAGGCGCGAGCTGGTGTCCTGCACGGAGGGTGAGGCGAGCCCTCCTCCCCGGGGTGTCAGTCACTCGCAGGAGGTGAGGCGCGAGCTGGTGTCCTGCATAGAGGGTGAGGCGGGCCCTCGTCCCCGGAGTGTCAGTCACTTACAGGGGGTGAGGTGCGAGCTGGTGTCCTGCATAGAGGGTGAGGCGAGCCCTCGTCCCCGGAGTGTCAGTCACTTACAGGGGGTGAGGTGCGAGCTGGTGTCCTGCACAGAGGGTGAGGCGAGCCCTCCTCCCCGAGGTGTCAGTTACTCGCAGGGGGTGAGGTGCGAGCTGGTGTCCTGCACAGAGGGTGAGGCGAGCCCTCGTCCCTGGGTTGTCAGTCAATCACAGGGGGTGACCTGCGAGCTGGTGTCCTGCACAGAGGGTGAGCGAGCCCTCCTTCCCGAGGTGTCAGTTACTCGCAGGGGGTGAGGTGCGAGCTGGTGTCCTGCACAGAGGGTGAGGCGAGCCCTCCTCCCCGGGGTGTCAGTCACTCGCAGGGGGTGAGGTGTGAGCTGGTGTCCTGCACAGAGGGTGAGGCGAGCCCTCCTCCCCGGGGTGTCAGTCACTCACAGGGGGTGAGGTGCGAGCTGGTATCCTGCATAGAGGGTGAGACGAGCCCTCCTCCCCGGGGTGTCAGTCACTCGCAGGGGTTGAGGCGCGAGCTGGTGTCCTGCACAGAGGGTGAGGCGAGCCCTCCACCCCGGGGTGTCAGTCACTAGCCGGGGGTGAGGCGTGAGCTGGTGTCCTGCATAAAGGGTGAGGCGAGCCCTCGTCCCCGGGTTGTCAGTCAATCACAGGGGGTGACCTGCGAGCTGGTGTCCTGCACAGAGGGTGAGGCAAGCCCCCCCACACCCTTCGTGCCAGTCACTCGCAGGTGTGAGGTGCGAGCTGGTGTCCTGCACAGAGGGTGAGGTGAGCCCCCGAACCTCCTCCCCTCACCCAGTGTCCGTCACTCACAAGGGGTGAGGTGCGAGCTGGTGTCCTGCATAGAGGGTGATGCGAGCCCCCGGCCCCCTCAGTGCCAGTCACTCACAGGGGGTGACATGTGAGCTGGTGCCCTATTCAGAGGGTGGGGCGAGCCCTCCTCCCCTCAGTGCCAGTCACTCACAGGGGGTGAGGCGCGAGCTGATGTCCTGGATAGAGGGTGAGGCGAGCCCTCGTCCCCGGGGTGCCAGTCACTCACAGGCGGTGAGGTGTGAGCTGGTGTCCTGCATAAAGTGTGAGGCGAGCCCTCGAACCCGGGTTGTCAGTCAATCACAGGGGGTGACCTGCGAGCTGGTGTCCTGCACAGAGGGTGAGGCAAGCCCCCCCCACACCCTTCGTGCCAGTCACTCACAAGGGGTGAGGTGCGAGCTGGTGTCCTGCACAGACGGTGAGGCCTCCTCCCTGGGGTGTCAGTCACTCGCAGGGGGAGAGGTGCGAGCTGGTGTCCTGCACAGAGGGTGAGGTGAGCCCTCCTCCCTGGGGTGTCAGTCACTTGCAGGGAGTGAGGTGCGAGCTATGGACAACATTTACATGGAACCCCTCACCTCACTTCTAAGGAACTCCAACATCACCTTCCACCTCTACGCGGACGACACACAACTCTATCTGGAAACCACATTGATCGCAGACATTCACAGATTGAAAGGTACACTCAGGGAGGTCCAACATTGGCTCTCTTCCAACCACCTAAAACTCAATGTATGGAAAACAGAAGTGCTCCTCATCTCGAATAGAGATGAAAAACCCCGAATAGTAGAATGGCACAAAGCCTTAAATGCCCTCAATGGTACCCTTGTGCCAACAGATTCTGTGAAATCCCTAGGGATTACTCTCGACTCCAAACTGGACATGAAAAAACACATCTCAAAAACCGCCAAAAGTGCGTTCCTTAACCTGAAACTTCTCTACAAAATCAAATCCTTCCTCCCCCCCTGAAACAGGCCACTCAGGCACTGGTGCTCTCCAGAATTGACTATGGCATCGCAGCTCTGACTGGAACAGCCAAATCTCACCTGGGACCTCTTACCACTACCCTCAACGCCGCTGCGAGAATGGTCACAGGAACTAAGAAATTTGAGCACATCTCACCGGCACTCAAGGAACTGAAGTGGCTCCCTATAGACCAACGAGCCAGCTTCCGTACAGCCTGCCTCACTCACAAAGCCCTACACAGAGGCAAACCAGAATATCTGGCCGCCAAACTCAAAAGAGCCGGTCAGTCTAGGAACCTCAAAAGTTCCAACACGCTCCTACTCATCCCGCTGAAATCACAGAAACACAAAACCTCAAATAAATCCTTTGCGGGAAATGCGCCCAAGATCTGGAACTCCACCCCCCCCCCCCCCATATCAGAATGACCGCCTCCTTCCCGAAATTCAAGATTCTACTCAAAGCCCTCTTCCTCGAGCGCTCTGGATCGTAACGAGAAACCCACATTTGACTGTGAAAGACCGCTATCTCTCTGATCCTAGAGCCGGATGATTCGCTCTTGATCTTTGTCCCGTATTGCGCTCAAGTTGAAGTTGTGTAGACTTTTGCTTCCCGCTTGTGTTCCTTGTTCTTGTTTATCATCCACATTTTCTTTTTGGTGCATATCTGTATTTGCTGTGAAGCGCTCTGATACCCTCGGGTCCAGCTAGCGCTATACAAAACTTCAATAAATAAATAAAAATATGCTTATAACTCCACGCTGGCTTCCCATTGAAGCCAGGTCAGTATATGACAGCTTGTATCACCCATAAAGCCATTCGTACTCCCACCCCTTACTGTCTAGCTAACAAATTCGAAATTTCAGGTGGATTAAGATCCTCACCTAATGCTAAAACCTACTGCTCGAACCTTCGACTTTCAAAAGGGAAAGATTTATGGCGCAATCTTTATCTGGTAGTGCGACCAGAATTTAGAACTCACTCCCCCATACCTCCGTACTACCACCTTTTTCCACAACTTCATAAATTACCTTAAAACCCTTCTCTTCCTAAGACACTGTTACTAATAATTCTCTGACTCTGACTGTTTCATGTTCCTCACTGGAGAGCTAGTTCGTCCTTCCACTTAAACTGTGGAATATGTACTTTTGAAACCCTAATGGCTCCAACTTCAGTTTGCAATGTGTAATTTTCAGTGAATCTATACTTTGTAAATATGTATTCAACACTCTGCGTAACTCTAATAGTCATACGTCTGGTCACCTCTACCTTGTTGCCTATGATGTCTGATCCAATGTACTTTGTTCTATTGTAAAGCGCTCTGATAGCTGTGGTAGATGAATCTCAGGACACTTCTAGTTAGTTACATGTAGGTTTATTGTAGACACAGCTGAGTGCACACCTCGCCAGCTGACCAGACCATCAACTGACAAGAGTGGAACACTCCAATACAAGTTAGAACATACATAGGTATTCTATGGGGCTAAGGAGGTAAGAACACTAATGACCGCTGTCAGCCATGTTACACGAAGAACTAATTTTTAACAATAGTTCTGGGTAAAGCATGCGCTATATAAAAACGTATCGCTAATCGCTAAATAAACAGAGGGTGAGCCGACCCTGCTCCCCGTGGTGTCCCTGCCCCCTTCAACAGTGTCTGGAGCTTCCGCGTTTCAATGAACCCCTCGTATTGTTAAAGCAAAGTGGTACTGCTCCGAACACAAGCTTCAGAAACCGCTGCAGCGAAGAGGCTCAACTTTGGTCCAGGGTCCCTTGCATTAAAATTTTAATAAACGGTGTTTTTGTTGCCTCGGATATGTAAGCCCAGAGAGTATGGTTTACTGTCCTGTCACCCTACTGATTGGTGCTTACCTTATTGTTGTCGGAAGGATGAGAGGCCGCGTGGTCTTCTAAGTTCTAACCTGCGGGTTATGCCCACATCTCAGAAGTGTTTGTCTACTTATTTTTGTGTTTTACCCATGTTGGCCACTGCCCCTTAACCTCGAGTTTGATATAATGAACCAGTCAGGCCTCCGGAGGAGCTGCAACTGTATCAAATCGTAGGCTGTGAGTTGAATGGAAGCGGCTCGGTGGGACAGCCAGTGTTTGGAAGACCTAGATATGGACCCAAGGCACTTTCTGCTTCTCCAGGTAACACCAGCCTCCTGCTTCCAGCGGTAGCTCCGGGCAGGGGCAACAGATTGACAGAGGATGGGCTCAGTGTGTGCATCAGCTGGACATTTTGGGCACAAGGTGCCCGGTGGAGTAAGGCCTCTCAGGGCAGGCGGTGGGATGAGGCTTTACCTTGTTGTGCCTTTCTGGGCAGGTGGTGGGATGAGTGTGCACTTTATGTGCCCTAGCCGGCTACCTTTGTGGGCACTGGGCAGGCGGAGAAATGAGTCAGATGGGTAAGGCCTCTCGGGCACACTGTGGAATGAGTTCCATGTCAGGCAGTGGGATGAGTCAGTGCTGTGAAAGGCCTCTCTGGCAGGCGGTGGGATGAGCCCATGCTGTGTAAGGCCTCTCTGGCATGCGCTGGGATGTGTCTGTGCTGTGTACACTCTCTGGGCCAGTGGGGGGGCTGAGTGTGCTGTGCTGGCAGGCGGTGGGATGAGTCCGTGCTGTGTAAGGCTTCTCTGGTAGACGGTGGGATTAGTCAGTGCTGTGTAAGGCCTCTCTGGCAGGCAGTGGGATTAGTCCATGCTGTGTAAGGCCTCTCTTGGCTGGCGGTGGGATGAGTCCATGCTGTATCAGGCCTCTCTGGCAGGCGAGTGGGATGAGTCAATGCTGTGTAAGGCCTCTCTGGTAGGCGGTTTGATGAGTCAGTGCTGTGTAAGGCCTTTCTGGCAGGCGGGTGGATGAGTCCGTGCTGTGTAAGACCTCTCTGGCAGGCAGTGTGATGAGTCAGTGCTGTGTAGGGCCTCACTGGCAGGCGGTGTGATGAGTCAGTGCTGTGTAATGCCTCTTTGGCAGGCGGGTGGATGGGTCAGTGCTGTGTAAGGCCTCTCTGGCAGGTGGTGGGATGAGTCCGTGCTGTGTAAGGCCTCACTGGCAGGTGGTGTGATGAGTCCGTGCTGTGTAATGCCTCTTTGGCAGGCGGGTGGATGGGTCAGTGCTGTGTAAGGCCTCTCTGGCAGGCGGTGGGTTGAGTCTGTGCTGTGTAAGGCCTCTCTGGCAGGCGGTGTGATGAGTCAGTGCTGTGTAAGGCCTCTCTGGCAGGCGGTGTGATGTGTCAGTGCTGTGTAAGGCCTCTTTGGGCTTCCGGTGGGATGAGTCAGTTCTGTATAAGGCCTCTTTTGCAGGCGGGTGGATGGGTCAGTGATGTGTAAGGCCTCTCAGGCAGGCGGTGTGATGAGTCAGTGCTGTGTAAGGCCTCTTTGGGCTGTCGGTGGGATGAGTCTGTGCTGTGTAAGGCCTCTCTGGCAGGCTGTGGGATGAGTTTGTGCTGTGTAAGGCCTCTCTGGCAGGCGAGTGGATGGGTCAGTGCTGTGTAAGGCCTCTCTGGCAGGCAGTGGGACGAGTCCATGCTGTGTAAGGCCTCTCTGGCAGGCGAGTGGATGGGTCAGTGCTGTGTAAGGCCTCTTTGGGCAGGCGATGGGCTGAGTCAGTGCTGTGTAAGGCCTTTCTGGCAGGCGGTGGGTTGAGTCAGTGCTGTGTAAGGCCTCTCTGGCAGGCGGTGGGACGTGTCCATGCTGTGTAAGGCCTCTCTGGCAGGCAGTGGGACGAGTCTATGCTGTGTAGGGCCTTTCCGGCAGGCGGTGTGATGAGTCAGTGCTGTGTAAGGCCTCTTTGGGCAGGCAGTGTGTAATAAAAATAAGAGGAAACTAATACAATGTCCTAGATATTCTATTTCATCTCTCCTGAATTTGCACTTGGACGCACGTAGAGTTAAACCTTTCTCCGATAAGGCGTTCAATACTTTAAGTAAATGCTTGTCATGTTCAACTATGTCTTTTCCAAAGACTAAAATGTCATCTTGGAATGCAATTGCCCCAGTCAATCCTTCCAGTGTCTCTTTCATTAGCCTCTGAAAAACTGCGGCTGCACTTGCTAACCCAAAGGGCATCCTGCAAAATCTATATAGCCCTTCAGGTGTAATAAAAGCAGTCAAATCTTTTGAATCTTCATGCAAGACTACTTGATGGTACGCACTTGCTAGATCTAAACATGAGAATACCTTGGCATTATTCAATGTAGAAACCATTTCGTGTAGATTGGGCAAAGGATGTGAATCCACACAGATTGCATTGTTTAAACTGCGTAAATCTATGCATACACGAAGATCTCCCCCAGATTTGATCGAAATTACAATGGGAGAAACCCATGGAGATGATTCGATTGGTTCAATAATTTTCTTCTTACACATGTCATCTAGAATTTCTTTTAATTTCTCCCTGTAAGAAAGAGGCACATTCCTCACTTTATGGCGGACAGGTAAAGCATTAGCATGCACTTTTATCCGATGTTCGAATCCTTTGTATTTCCCTAGGACATCACAAAATAATTTTGGAAATTCTTCTTTAATTTTTTTAATCAATTCTTCTCCGGTTTTACTTTGTACAGATTTACTAGATTCAGAATCAATAGAATAAACAGGAGGATCAGCATTAGGATCAAGTTTCATCCCCAATTGTTCTGCATGTGGCCAACCTAATAATGAATCACCAGATACCGTTATATACACTTTCCCATGTGTGGAGTAGCTTTTAAATTTAAGTTCAGCAATGAAATATCCAACGAGTTGCAATTTATGCCCTGTATATCCACTTGGTGTGATATCTGGTAGTGTCAATTTAATATTAGGCCAGTTGGATTTAAACAAGACATTAGGCAGAACTGTGTACCATGAACAAGAGTCAACAAATACTTTGGTAGAGACTCCATTAAATCTTTAGTTATGCACATTATGGTATTCACGTCAAATTCACAATCACTTGGATTTTCTTGTTCTTGATCTTGAACTAAACTGACTTTCCTGTAAAAAAGTTCAATCGGGTCGGGGACAATCGATATTTGCCCGGCGGTATTGCCTCTGTGACCCTCTAGTTATTAAATCAAATGAAGAGGCAGGCGCTGGAGACTGGAAAGCAGGAAACAAGGTTTTTTTATTCTCTCCGGAGGAGAACACAACGAAACGGACAGAAGGTATCGTTCTGAGGTGCTCTAACTGTATTTCTGAGGCCTCGCCTCTTATACCCACATTTATGACTTTATTGTAGATTACACATACATGTTAAAGCTTTGATGTACGGAAAAGACATTCTCGGAACTCCCCTTTGGGCCCGTTCCCATACACATTTACAGTTGAAGTCCCCACCCTAGTCACAACAGGTGATGAGCATCGCGCAGCTGGATAATCCGCCGATTCACGGAATGTGGGGGGTTTGATCGGGTCTCATGGGGTGGGGGCTTTGATCAACCCGGGGATTCTTTGATGGGGGAAGCTTTCTATTGTACGGGGAGGGGCAAGGATGGTATCGGCAGAGCTGGGTGTCGGCTTGGGAACGGGGAGGACAAAACGGGCACACGGGGAAAAAGGGGGTTTGCATCTAAAGGGCCGGAGATCATGAAAGGAAAGCAGGGAGGTGTCGCGCTGGGAACAGGATGAGGGCCTGGGGCAGAGCAGCGCCGAAGAGGGGTTTATGACTCAAGGCAGGTGCAAGCAGGGGGTTGGTCAGCGTGCAGGCTTAGCGAAGGCAAAGGGCTATGTCAGGGGCCAGCGGCATGCAAAAGGGTTTGTTCTGATCGGGGCATCTTAAAATGGCGGGCGCGCACGACAAAAGTGTGGCATCAGGGGAAGAGGCAAGATGGCGCAGATAATGTTCACCAAAACGTACTAATTTTCGACAGTCCTCCCTTTAACATATTCAAGACATCTTGCTGGTTCATTTTCTACTCGGGTCTATTGTGGTGGGCATGAGAAGGAAAACGGTAGGAACCCTAGGTGGAAAGAGTTGTAAACAATACATTTTAACATTTCTAGTTTTCAGGAGGCGGGTCTATTTGATAAACTTTGATAAACTTGTTCAGCAGGAAAGTCATAGGAATGTAATACAAAAAACGGTTCTGTAGCGAGCAGCAAGTACATATCATAACGTGAACTGGCAGGTTATTACATATTTCAGATTTGGATTGGAGCAGGATCAATACAATGGCGGCTGGGAGAGAAATGAGGCATCGCAAAAACGGTGATTGTGGATGCCAAATGTTCGAAGTTTTACGAGTTCTCATTGTTCTTTGTGGTCTTTCGTTGGCACTGTTGAGCACCGGCGGTGGAGCTACGAGTCCAGCTCTGTTCTAAGTTCTGCGTTGCAGGGCACGACCCTTTCCTCGCGTTTCTGGTCGGTAAGGTCCTTTTCGCCCTGTGTCCTTTGAGGTGATTGTCAGAAAGTTCCGATGGAAGAAGAGCGTTCAAAACAGTCCATAGGGTAGGTCAGAGGAAAAAGGGGGATGGAGCAAGGCCAAATTGGGAACAAACTAGGGGAACGAGAGACTTCAAATAGGCGGGCGTGTGACAGAATTCAGAGAGCGGGGACTTGTCGACAGGCACTGGACGTCGAGCAGGGGCATCAGGTCGACCCTTTCTTTTCATGCTGTCGAAAACAGTGCCTCGTCCTGCAGCTCTTTTCTGTCGTGGTCTCGCCTTGGCTAATGTCGCAGGTGTTCCTTAGTCTGTAGTCAGGCCTCGTGCTCCCACATCCGGTCCTTCTCTCCTCCAACAGCAGTACCCATAAACAAGTTTGAAAAGACAGTCTTTAGAAAATTTGCAGATGGAGATAATCAAAAAAATCTATTTCTCTCCCAGCTCCAGGCAAAGAATGAAAATGCTCGTTCTCACAATTGGCATATGAAATGACCGGTGACGGGCCTGTTGGATTTACTTATGACTTTCCTTCATAATTAGTTCACGACAGTTCATCTGATGGTGACCCACCTTCGTGAGACGAACCTGGCGAAGATATGCTGTTCTCTAGAGTTACATTTACAAAGGGTACTGTGAGTCATCAACATGGTACTACACAGGTATATTGCTGAGAGACGAACATGACTAAAACATTTCCTTTCTATAGATGCATCCTGCTTTTAAACTACTACGGTGTTTATTTCGGTGATTTCTTTACCTTGGACTAGTCTGTTAACCTTGTAAAACATCATTCTGGATCCTACATAACCTTTTACAGCCAGATTACTTTAATTAGGAAGGACAGGGGTTTTATGGGAAACAACCAGGGATATAGGAAACTTGTGGCAAGGGCATAAATCGACCCATCTCTCACAACCGGAAATGAGGGGTAGTTTCATAATTCCAGTTCTTGGGCGGCTGATACAGGGGAGGTAACAGGGGTGATCATTTTTTCGGTTTGGGTTTTGCGACAATTCGGGGAGAGGAGGGTCGCGTATTCTAAGGTCCTTGTTTTTATACTATAGGAGCCGTTGACATGTAGTTCCCTTATTTCGGGTCAGATTAGGGAACCTCTGTCGTCTTACCTGTCCTTTCCCTTACGGCCCCACCTGGGTTCATTGACTTCTAGCGGAAAAGGAGAGGTAATGACGCGGCCTCAGGGTGATTGTATTAAAGACAAGTTTTTGTGCAAATACTGACGGTATTTGAAGCCAATTAGGTGGGGTACTAGGGGTGGCAGTCTGCCAATTTCGGGGCTAACCACTCGGAAGAGTGGGAGTGCAGAAATAGAGAGAGAGAGAGTGAGAGAGAGAGAGAGAGAGAGAGAGAGAGAGAGTGAGAGAGAGAGAGAGAGAGAGAGAGGGAGAGAGAGAGAGAGAGAGAGTGCAACGGCAGGCTAAATAGTACACGTGCAACAGAGGGGGTGGCAGTGTATTCAAGAAAGGCTATTTAGTGCATTACACAGTAAAGGGCATTCGCGGGTCTGCGTTAGGATCTTGTAATCATGCAGTTTGAGCATTAGACAGGGTAGAGGGGACGCGCCTTGAGAAGAAGGAAAGAAGAAAGGAGGTACCATTTTGTCGCACTTCTCGCATTCTAGGTCCTTCGACCAGTTGGGTCGACGCTTCAGTCACACACACACATTCCCTCATAGTTTCGCATCATACGTGACATGGGTTCATTCGTCCGGTCTGGTTTAAGGGTGATCACTTTGTATCAGGGTTGTGCTAATTTTTCGGGTTTGTTCGGTACGTGAGTAGTCTGCAGGCATGCTTAGACGCCACCTTGCGGCGCTAGTCCGTTTCGTGCATTAGACATGGCAAGGTTTCGGATCTTCGCCACACCTCGGCTGTAATCTCTGATGTAACCTGCAGAGGGAGGAAAAAAAGGGGGGGGGGTGGGAGACAGCATTCGCGCACATTCAAATACGTGGATTCATAAGTCCTTTACTTACCTCTTACTCGTCTTTCCTCCTCGGGGCAGGGTCCCTGGGGATATGGTTTCTGGAGTCGAGGGGGGGGGGGTAGTGTGTTCATATAGGTCGTGTGCGGGGAAACGTAAAAAGGAAACCAGAGGTGCCTAGTGCGAGGTATCTAGTCAAAAGGATGTATCTCACTATCGGGGTCCTTAAACCTCTTTCAACGCTGTGGCGTTCTAAGGTTCTTCGGTTCTTGGGCCCCTGATACTTTGGAACGTGGTACTTTATAATATTTACATTATTTTATTCCTCCCTCCTTTTACATTCCCTCATTTACACCGTTCGTTTTACCCATCCTTGGAAGTCAAGGTCTTCCTCTACGCGAGAGTTCATGGGTCAGTTGCGTACTTTGAAGGCGGAGTGTCGTGTTGTTGATCCGATCCGTCCTCCAGGGCTGGGTAACCATCTTCCTTTAACCTTAAAGAGAGAGCAGAGTAGGGTGCACAGAAAAAAAACTTTCCCACCGATCCCACATTTTTTAAAAATAAAGCATGCAATACCCGTCCATAGTTTCAAAGACTTTATTTTGCAAAATCATTTCAGCATATGGATTATGAGGGTGCGGTCGTATTTGGCCGGTCGTGGCAATGGCTAAAGTGCATACAGTGGGGGGGTTTTCGCTTGCGGTAATAAAAACATCGGAAAGTTTTACTCGTTCATTTGTAAGTAACTAAAACGTCTTTTAATTGGTTGGGGGTTCGGGGGCATTTAATTTCATAATTCAGAAGCATAATCACAATAGTTGTAATCAGATTTCCTATATGCATACCGTACGTGTGCGTCGTAAATGAGGTTTACATCGGTTATAAAAATATAATACATTGTACATTTGAAATCAACATTTGTAACGGGGATCCTTTCATACTGTTCGTCGAGTGAGTTCTCTTTGTCTTTTCTAGCCAAGTGTACAAAGGATCATATAAAATCTCAGAACATCAAGTTTATATTAGTGCGAAGGAACACCACGAGGTGTTCGTAAGTTCCGATTGATACCAGCGCCATTTTGGGCGGGGCCGGCACAGTCCGGAAGCGGCATCAGGGGGAAATGTTTCCATTACTGGCAGTTTGGACCAGAGTCCTTTTCGGCAGTTCTAGAATTTACGCTAACAGAAGGTGTGGCAATGTCATGTTTGTTTCGTTGGCGATCAAGGCAGCCGTCCCTTACCGGAAACCTGCAAAGGCCGAAGGTTCCGCCGGGGACCTTTGTATGATCTTCAAGGCTGCGGAGATGCTGTCGGAGATGGGGGCTCGTGCTCCATGGGACAAATGTTCGAGTTATATGGCTGGCCAAAGTTACTCTAGTGGCCGGGGCCCGCCTTCCAGCGGATCCAGACGCCATTTTGAGGCCCTACAGGGGCCACTCTCGTCGAGTTTGCAAGAATGGAAGAGATCCTTCGGAGTGAAAGGAAGAGGTCCCTGTTTTGTGTAAGCGGGACGTTCAGCTGGGGTGCAGCTGTGATGCCCCCACCTGGGGGGGCGAGGGAGACTCGTTCACATCGTCTCCTTCTCCCGGTGCACTCCATGCCGCTGCTTTTCATCGCCCCGCATAAAGGTCTCTCCACATCCGGTATTCCCCAAGTGCCACCATTGTACGTTCGGTGCTGCGCAAATACTGGGGTGCCACCATTGTACGTTCGGTGCTGCGCAAGTACTGGGGTGCCACCATGGTGTGTCCGGTGCTGTGGAAGTATGGGCACCATCGCCTGACTGGGGGTGTTCGGCGTCGGGCTGGGGGCTGGGAAACCTCCTACCGGTGGAGGTGGGAGAGGCTCGTCCGCGTCGCCTCTCCCTCCCAGCCCAACTTGGACAAATTGTTGTGGAGGTACGTGCAGGACATCCCGCCGTCCAGGACTGCTGCGGCTGTGACGGAAGAGAAAAGGAAGAGGTGCCTCGTTCTCCTCTTGACATGTGGCGGGACTACCTTAGTCTTTCCAGGCCCGTTGCGGCCGGCCAAGGAGACATGTGGCGGGACTACCTGCAAATGCCCAGGCTGCGGGCTCCTGCCTCTCCTCCGGCTCCCCCATACGTTAAGATTTCCTGACCAAGAGTTGGCGGCGGGGCTCGCCTTATATGGGTTGCCGTTGGTTGGGCGTAGCCGTAACCCTGCCCTACTTTGGAAGGTTCCAGAATGGGGGGGGGGGCGAATGTTCTGTTTGACTTTCATTTTCAAAGTTTATCGTTATTATTCCTTGTTTGTTGTGTTAAATTAAAAGTTCAAGTTCATTGATGGTCTACGGATTTTGTTTTACCATTTCTTTCTTTCCAGGTTGCTTTTATGCTAAGTTTCTGCTAACAGAGGTCGAGTAACACGGAAACACGTGTAGAGGGATGACGCAGATTTGTACATTACATACACACAAACTCAGACGGGGGACAGTACAAGTACGACATACAAAGACCCAAGTCAAATATAAAAACAGTTATTGGTCATAATTATCTCTTTCCGTCTGTGAATTTTAAACGAGGCTGGGTTCCCGTCTTGACATTGCCCGACCTAGGAGAACTTGAGCATGCCGCTGAGATTTTCCTGGCGAAATCTGTGCCATCGGGCATAATCAAACGTGGTAGTTCTGTCTGGTCTGTCTATGTAAGTCGGGTTCTTCTTTGTCTCGCGCCTTTTCTCGTACTGTCGGTCTGTCGTTCTTGTCGGCCCTTTGCCTTTACTCACGCTCAGTAGAGTCGGGCATTGGGCTTTCCAGTGTCCGACATACCTACAAAAAGCGCATTGGTTTGACCCTAAGTCTGGTCGTCCTTTGCATAGTGTCGGGGGATAAGTTGTGGGTAGCGGTGTCCTGGGGTTGTCCTGTCGGTATATTTCTCTACTTGGTTTGTCCTCGTCTTTTCTCTGTCGTTTCGTAGCCTCTCTGCGCCACATACCGAGACTGTCGAGCATAATTGGCGTTGTCTTATTATTTCGAAGGGCTATTTCTAACGTTTCTATTTTATCAAGGTCAAAGGATCCTGCCAGTGGCCACTGTTTGTCTTGGCTATCTTCGGTATACCTGTGCCATAATTTATTATAAGCTATGGTGACTAACCCATAGTTTATGAACATGTCCTTATTAGGGGTGCCTTCTAGTGGAGCTATATGGTCCACCTCTAGCACCCGGTCCGGGCTAAACAGGCTATTTATCAGTGGGGAGAAGACAGACATGACGGCTCGTAACGAGGGACTAAAAGTCAGCACTGCCTATCTTATCACTAGGTGCAAAGACTAGACAGAATATTTCTATTCTACGTTGTTTGCAGGTAGTGAATACCTCATGGATCAAAAAACCAAAAGACCAACAAATAACAATGGGGAGAATGAGTAGGACCGCAAAGATCTGCGTTACCTACCCTTTTCACTATCTGCAAAAAGGGTGGTCACTTCCCTGATTGCAGACAGGGAATCTCCAGGAAACAATATTTTGCGAACAACAGTTCAGTTTCAAGCAATTATTAAGTGGGGGAGAAAGAAGACAAGCACGGCTGCTACCCTACCTATCCTCCACTGCTTGCAAAGAGAGAGAGCCTGTTGTTTCTCTGTTTGCAGACAGTGAATCTCCAAATAAAAAAAATAAAAATAAAACGAGCAATACTAGTATTTTGAACAATCAAGCAATCAAACAAATTTTTCGCAACTTGTCGTGGCAACACGACCTTACCCGGACCATGTGGACAGTTTCTTGTCTTCCGAATCCAGCGCCCGATCGTCCTCTTTTTCTCGTATTTCTCACGGCACTCCTGATGGTTCCCAGTCAGGACCGTAGATCACTCGAGAGAGGTCTGTTCGGAACTAGTGAAGTTCGGATGATCGGCTGCCAGACGAGGGTCTATTGGGCAAGAGCTCTCCCGATCGTTGCAGTCGTTCACTCTGTCGTCGGGACCTCTCCCACTGGATCCACGAGTCGCTGATGGGCCCCACGCTTGGGACGCCAATTGTAAAAAAGTTCAATCGGGTCGGGGACAATCGATATTTGCCCGGCGGTATTGCCTCTGTGACCCTCTAGTTATTAAATCAAATGAAGAGGCAGGCGCTGGAGACTGGAAAGCAGGAAACAAGGTTTTTTTATTCTCTCCGGAGGAGAACACAACGAAACGGACAGAAGGTATCGTTCTGAGGTGCTCTAACTGTATTTCTGAGGCCTCGCCTCTTATACCCACATTTATGACTTTATTGTAGATTACACATACATGTTAAAGCTTTGATGTACGGAAAAGACATTCTCGGAACTCCCCTTTGGGCCCGTTCCCATACACATTTACAGTTGAAGTCCCCACCCTAGTCACAACAGGTGATGAGCATCGCGCAGCTGGATAATCCGCCGATTCACGGAATGTGGGGGGTTTGATCGGGTCTCATGGGGTGGGGGCTTTGATCAACCCGGGGATTCTTTGATGGGGGAAGCTTTCTATTGTACGGGGAGGGGCAAGGATGGTATCGGCAGAGCTGGGTGTCGGCTTGGGAACGGGGAGGACAAAACGGGCACACGGGGAAAAAGGGGGTTTGCATCTAAAGGGCCGGAGATCATGAAAGGAAAGCAGGGAGGTGTCGCGCTGGGAACAGGATGAGGGCCTGGGGCAGAGCAGCGCCGAAGAGGGGTTTATGACTCAAGGCAGGTGCAAGCAGGGGGTTGGTCAGCGTGCAGGCTTAGCGAAGGCAAAGGGCTATGTCAGGGGCCAGCGGCATGCAAAAGGGTTTGTTCTGATCGGGGCATCTTAAAATGGCGGGCGCGCACGACAAAAGTGTGGCATCAGGGGAAGAGGCAAGATGGCGCAGATAATGTTCACCAAAACGTACTAATTTTCGACATTCCTTGGTGCTGATCTGCAAACTTTTGAAAAATGCCCCTTTTTTTCACATCTTGAACAAACTTTGTCCAGGGCTGGACACAATTTTGAATTCCCTAAATGATAACTACTACCACATCTGAAACAGTACATATTATAAGTTCTTGAATCAGCTTTTTGCCAAGTATTTATCCTTTGATCAGATCTTTGCCACATATTTGTTCTCTGATCAGGTTTTTGCCATCTATTTCTGTATTCATTTTTATACTGGTTATCATTCCTTGTGTTAGCATATTTTCCATATTTCCCTGAATCTTTAAATTTCTCATTTTCTTTATTTATAATTAGAATATCAGATTTACTGTTGTTTTGAGAACGTATTTCTTCTACAAATTTTTCTGAATGTTCCATTGACTTTGCAATTTCAATTGCTGCATTTAATGTCATATCTGAAGTTGTCCATAGTCTTTGTTGTATTTTCTTGTTATTAGTACACATAAGGATCTGATCTCTTAAGACTTGGTCATAATTAATGTGTTCAAAATCGCATGTGACTGCTAATGCTCTCAATGAAGATACATAGTTGTCAATGGACTCATCTGCTTGTTGTTTTCTTGAGTAAAATTTAAATCTTTCCATAACCATATTAATCTTTTTCCCATATCTGATAGCTAATTGCCTGGTAGCAATTTGATATACATCTAAATTAGAAGTGTCACTTAACGGAGGTAGACTTTTGAATTCTTTAAGTGCTATTCCACCAAGGCAGTGCTTTAATAGAGCTAGTTTCCTTTCTGCTCCACATTCTTCTTCCTCTAAAACATCAACATATGCCAAAAACATAGGTTCCCAAATGTCCCACTCAATAGGAGGATCACCTTTACTGGCTAAGAATGAAGGGGGGGGTTTAATCCCAGTCATAGTTAATGAAAGAGAAAAGATTTAAATAATGAAGAAAATAGTATTTAACAATCAAAATATTTGTGACTCACAACAGTGTGTGCGAATCACAGATGTCACTTACGGTTAATTTCTTTCTTGTAAATACTCTCCAAGGCTGATATGTTTCAGTTGTTAGTAATCCACGATGAACTGAGTAAATAAAGAGTTCTTTTTTTTTTTTTTTTTTTTTTTTGAGACCAAGAATTAACCAATGAAAAAAACTCTTATTAATCCATTTAGTATTATCCAATGAAAAACGTTGAACAGCATCCAATAGAATGTACCAGTGCAAAATTTCTCAAGTGAAACAGCCAATGAGAACGATTTGTTAAAAATATTGAGAAACTCTTCAAAATGTACTCGTTGCACGCATGGAAACGTGTTTCCGATCGTCGCCAGTGTAATAAAAATAAGAGGAAACTCTCCAGGAGACAAATTGAGTTGATCCGGTAAGAAGATCCTTTAATGAGCAGCCTGCAGTCACAGCGTACAGTCTAGAATACCGTTTAACCGCATGGCAACCCTATTTAGCTAAGACGTCTTCATTCAAGCAACAACACACTCACGCGACTCAGACTTGCATGCACGCCTCAACATTCAAAGAACAACATACAGACACGTGGCACAAAACTGCATACATACCTCACGCGAACACAACACGCGACAATAACACATTCAAACCATTACGCGATGTTTATTGTTGTGAATGACGCGCGTGCGTACACGCGCGTCATTTCTAACAATAACCATATACTACACAGTGGGTTGAGTCAGTGCTGTGTAAGGCCTTTCTGGCAGGCGGGTGGATGAGTCCGTGCTGTGTAAGGCCTCTCTGGCAGGCGGTGGGTTGAGTCAGTGCTGTTTAAGGCCTCTCTGGCAGGCGGTGGGACAAGTCCATGCTGTGTAAGGCCTCTCTGGCAGGCGGTGTGATGAGTCAGTGCTGTGTAGGGCCTCTTTGGGCTGTCGGTGGGATGAGTCAGTGCTCTGTAAGAACTCTCTGGCAGGCGCTGGGATGAGCCTGTGCTGTGTAAGGCCTTTCTGGCAGGCCGTGGGATGAGTCAATGCTGTGTAAGGCCTCTCTGACAGGCAGTGGGTTGAGTCAGTGCTGTGTAAGGCCTTTTTGGCAGGCGGTGGGTTGAGTCAGTGCTGTGTAAGGCCTCTCTGGCAGGCGGTGTGATGAGTCACTGCTGTGTTAGGCCTCTTTGGGCTGTTGGTGGGATGAGTCTGTGCTGTGTCGGCCTCTCTGGCAGGCTGTGGGATGAGTCCGTGCTGTGTAAGGCCTCTCTGGCAGGCGAGTGGATTGGTCAGTGCTGTGTAAGGCCTCTCTGGCAGGCAGTGGGACGAGTCCATGCTGTGTAAGGCCTCTCTGGCAGGCGGTGTGATGAGTCAGTGCTGTGTAAGGCCTCTTTGGGCTGTCGGTGGGATAAGTCTGTGCTGTGTAAGGCCTCTCTGGCAGGCTGTGGGATGAGTCAGTGCTGTGTAAGGCCTCTCTGGCAGGCGGTGTGATGTGTCAGTGCTGTGTAAGGCCTCTTTGGGCTGCCGGTGGGATGTGTCAGTTCTGTGTAAGGCCTCTTTGGCAGGCGGGTGGATGGGTCAGTGATTTGTCGGGCTTCTCTGGCAGGCAGAGTCAGTGCTGTGTAAGGCCTTTCTGTCAGGCGGGTGGATGAGTCAGTGCTGTGTAAGGCCTCTCAGGCAGGCGGCGGGTTGAGTCAGTGCTGTGTAAGGCCTCTCTGGCAGGCGGTGTGATGAGTCAGTGCTGTGTTAGGCCTCTTTGGGCTGTCGGTGGGATGAGTCTGTGCTGTGTAAGGCCTCTCTGGCAGGCGGTGTGATGAGTCAGTGCTGTGTAAGGCCTCTTTGGGCAGGCTGTGGGATGAGTTAGTGCTGTGTAAGGCCTCTCTGGCAGGTGAGTGGATGGGTCTGTGCTGTGTAAGGCCTTTCTGTCAGGCGGGTGGATGAGTCAGTGCTGTGTAAGGCCTCTCAGGCAGGCGGCGGGTTGAGTCAGTGCTGTGTAAGGCCTCTCTGGCAGGCTGTGGGATGGGTTAGTGCTGTGTAAGGCCTCTGCCAGGCTGTGGGATGAGTCAGTGCTGTGTAAGGCCTCTTTGGCTGTCTGAGGGATGAGTCAGTGCGGTGTAAGGCCTCTCTAGCAGGCGGTGGGATGGGTCAGTGCTGTGTAAGGCCTCTCTGGCAGGCGGTGGGTTGAGTCACTGCTGTTTAAGGCCTCTCTGGCACGCGGTGGGTTGAGTCAGTGCTGTGTAAGGCCTCTCTGGCAGGCGGTGGGTTGAGTCAGTGCTGTGTAAGGCCTCTCTGGCACGCGGTGGGTTGAGTCAGTGCTGTGTAAGGCCTTTCTGGCACGCAGTGGGTTGAGTCAGTGCTGTGTAAGGCCTCTCTGGCAGGCGGTGGAATGAGTCAGTGCTGTGTAAGGCCTCTATGGCAGGTGGTGGGATGAGTCCATGCTGTGTAAGGCCTCTCTGGCAGGCGGTGGGTTGAGTCCGTGCTGTGTAAGGCCTCTCTGGCAGGCGGTGGGTTGAGTCAGTGCTGTGTAAGGCCTCTCTGGCAGGCGGTGGAATGAGTCAGTGCTGTGTAAGGACTCTATGGCAGGTGGTGGGATGAGTCCGTGCTGTGTAAGGCCTCTCTGGCAGGCGGTGGGTTGAGTCCGTGCTGTGTAAGGCCTCTCTGGCAGGCGGTGGGTTGAGTCAGTGCTGTGTAAGGCCTCTCTGGCAGGCAATGGGAGGAGTTTGTGCGGTGTAAGGCCTCTCTGGCAGGCGGGTGGATGGGTCAGTGCTGTGTAAGGCCTCTCTGGCAGGCGGTGGAATGAGTCAGTGCTGTGTAAGGCCTCTCTGGCAGGCGGTGGGATGAGTCTGTGCTGTGTAAGGCCTCTCTGGCAGGCGGTGGGTTGAGTCCGTGCTGTGTAAGGCCTCTCTGGCAGGCGGTGGGATGAGTCAGTGCTGTGTAAGGCCTCTCTGGCAGGCGGTGGGTTGAGTCAGTGCTGTGTAAGGCCTCTCTGGCAGGCGGTGGGATGAGTCTCTGCTGTGTAAGGCCTCTCTGGCAGGCGAGTGGATGGGTCAGTGCTGTGTAAGGCCTCTCTGGCAGGTGGTGGGATGAGTCCGTGCTGTGTAAGGCCTCTCTGGCAGGCGGTGGGATGAGTCTGTGCTGTGTAAGGCCTCTCTGGCAGGCGAGTGGATGAGTCAGTGCTGTGTAAGGCCTCTCTGGCAGGCGGTGGGTTGAGTCAGTGCTGTGTAAGGCCTCTCTGGCAGGCGGTGGGATGAGTCTCTGCTGTGTAAGGCCTCTCTGGCAGGCGAGTGGATGGGTCAGTGCTGTGTAAGGCCTCTCTGGCAGGCGGTGGGATGAGTCTGTGCTGTGTAAGGCCTCTCTGGCAGGCGGTGGGTTGAGTCCGTGCTGTGTAAGGCCTCTGGCAGGCGGTGGGATGAGTCCGTGCTGTGTAAGGCCTCTCTGGCAGGCGGTGGGTTGAATCCGTGCTGTGTAAGGCCTCTCTGGCAGGCGGTGGAATGAGTCAGTGCTGTGTAAGGCCTCTCTGGCAGGTGGTGGGATGAGTCAGTGCCTTGTAAGTGGATGCCATGTTTGCGCAATCCTCGCTTCCGGATTGCCACTCCCCAGTCCAGGGTGCAGGCAGGGCATGGCATCGGCTCCGCCTTTTGTGTGGGTGAAGGCTGGGCTCGGACTCTGGGCCGCAGTGACGAGGCCAGACCGGACAGAAGAGGGCTGCCCACCCGTCCAGAAGGGGAGGCAGGGCGGCACGTTGAAGGTACTGACAGACACACCCCCAGACCCCATGGCGCCCTTCCCCTGTGGGTCTGGCGCTTATTAGAGGTTGTGGGGGGCTCCGAGAAGGGACTGTCGTGTGCTTCTTCCTGCTCTGTGACAGCTGTGGGTATTAAAGTAGGTGGTTAAAATCGCAGTTTGTCTGCTGTTATTCGTGAACCAGTCCCGAAAACGCTTTGGCCGCTTTATTTTATATTCCAAATTGGTCTGGGATGAATTATTGTATCATGGACTCAAACCTCTCATATTAAGAATGCATAAGCTGCGCACATATTTTGGTCTTGTGTACAAAAAGTGTAATAATGTACTGAAATAGGTCATCGACTATAGACAATATATAATAATCTAAAACGATTTATGGCTGGACTAGGCTTTCTTGATAATGTCATTAGGATACATTTGCACACAAAGCAAGATTTGCAGGAGTTTGTCCTAGTCACAAATTGGATGATAACCCATCAGGCTATTGATCCAGTACAAAGAGGTGTCCCCTTGTCTGCGCGCTCCTTCGTTTACTTGCCTTTTTATAGCGCCACTCAGTGCTTCATTTGTAAAAGAAAAATAGGCTACTGCAGTTTGCACCAGATATTGCCCCTCCAGCGCTGCCGATGAGTACATGCACAACTATTAACCATCACACCCTTACAGTTGTGACAATTCGGACTATTACAGGCCTCCAAAGCTATAAGATTGAGTTGGGCGGCAGGTAATAGTCATTAGGTCTCGCATACCTAGCACTCGAACGCGCATGCGCTCCTCGCTCTGCGAGGTTTATTGTCATCAATACGCTTTCAGAAGGGGACTTGAAGCCCCGCCCCATCTTTCAATTGGCTTGAATCATAGTTCAGGCTAAACGCTGGCTTTCTATTGAGAACGAGACATTTTAGTCCCTCCTTGTTACCGCCCTGTCCACTTTTGGCCCCGCCCACCCGGACTGGATCTTTCAGATGCGGCGTTACACTGTCTCCTTTAAGTAGTCCGTACACACTCTTTCCCAACACCCTTGATGCCGGGCACGCAGTCTTGTTAGTTTTTTCAACCGTTGTGATGTTCAACTGTTGAATATGCTGCCGTTTGTCGTGTGTTTTGCTTTTGGTTCGGGTTCTGCTGTCATCGTCTCGGTCATCGGGTCCGGAACTGAGCCAAGTTGTTGTAAGGTTAGTCGGGACCCCTTCCTCACACGCCCCCGGTATATTTCCAATCCCCCCCCCCCTTCCGTCATAGGGATGGCCTGCTGCTCGCCGAAGAGCCATGGCTGGTTCGCAGTGCACCTAATGGCTGATAGAGGCCTTCGGTGGAGCAGCTAGGGGGCTGTTGTTTTATGCGCGGCGTTGAAAGCAGCAATCTCAGGCCCCCATTTAAAGCGTTTTATAGTGTTTGAGGATGAGGTTGTTTTAGTTGTGCCCACATGCTGAGGGACTACTTACACCAAGTTTTTTTTTCGTTTCTTGTACAACGTAGCTGAAGCGGTTAAGGTGTGGTAGTCATAAAAACAAAGTTGCGGTGCGCTCCCTTACGAGACGGGTAGTCCATCGATAATTGATTACATATCACCCACAAATGTAGGTAAATTGTACAGGCGGCAATCAGGCCAGCGTTTCCGCAAGGCTGTCCGCACCACTGGGTGTTATATTGATGTTTTATTTCGATGTTTTGAGAGCACTAAAAATTGCTTAACATTTCTTCTCTTTTGCCACCTGCGACTTAGACCGATTCATATCGTTTGTTGGGGGTACAGAGCGATAATACGAGTTTCTCCTTTGCCGACATTGGTTTAAACCGAGGTACTTGCGTTGCTCAGGTATGAGGTAGCGCAAAACATGCATCGTTTTTACAGTATGGATATTAGCATTTACCACTGACCCACTGCAAATTAAACAGATTCAGATTGTTGGTTACGTTCATGATGATGTTCCCGCATGCAGATCGTTATGTCACTCTGGGTGTGTACTTGTCGCAGGTGCTAGGTAACGCAAGTGGTCACATTGTGGCGCGACGTCTAACACAGTTAAAGGTTACAAAGTAAGGCAAAAGTACATGCGGCGATGTGGACGGCCGTTTCGCATGCGGTGGGCGGGCAGGTTTTTCGAGGGCAGCACTGGAATGGTATGGGCACCCGTGATGCAAGGGTTTAGCGTGGTGGGGCGAGTGCAGGTTGTGCGTGCAGGTTGTGCGTGCAGGCGCTGCACCCCTGCCACCGACTGGCACACACAAGGTCATCATTGTAATGATTGTACCTAAGCTTTTTTTCATACTTTAGCTTCTAAGGAAGAATCTTGTAAATTTTTCTGGTAAATTTACCTCTAGGTATCCACCCAGTTTCTCAAAATGTTCCTGTTAACACATAGGAAAAAACATTGTCACTTCCAATGCCAATAGTATAAAACGATTGCGAGACCTATTGCATTTTTAATGCTTGTTTTTAATGTATATTGAATTAATAATTGACTGTTCTTGCAGCCAGACAGCGCCACCATGTGGCAGCCTTCCGCAAGCACAGGTGGTGACAATTAGGTGCCGAGCTCCGGAAACCACAGGCTTAAGTTAAACACTGCTGACACTTGATTCTTCAGTCTCCTCTGAATATTTTACATCTGAAGCTCTTATCAGCAACGTGTCTAGTCCTCATCTGTTCACCTTTCAGAAGTGCGTGTACACGAGGGATAGTTGGTATCCTGAGAGTCAACTTGTTATATAGTTTATTGTGTAGGAGAGGGGCTGGAATTGGTTTGGACAATTTTGGGGACCAGTTTAAATTCATCTTGGCGGCTCCTCTAATGTATTGGTTTGCACTTGAGTGGCCATTGTTGGATTGGTAGCTGTTTTTTGCAGGTTGTACACCCATTGCAAACCATATGATGGAGCCCCCATCCCAGCGCTCCTGTTAGAGACAGTATGATGAAGCCCTGCCTCAGCGCACCTGTTGGTTGTGGTGTCATGGAGCCCTGCCCCAGTGCACCTGTTAGATACGGTATCATGGAGCCCTGGCCCGCCGCACCGGTTGGTTATGGTATAATGGAGCGCTGCCCCAGCGCTCCTGTTGGTTACGGTAACATGGACCCCTGCCCCAGCACACCCGTTGGTTACGGTAACATGGAACCCTGCCCCATCGCACCCGTTGGTTACGGTATCATGGGGCCCTGGCTCACCGCACCGGTTAGTTACTGTATCATGGAGTCCTGCCCCAGGGCACCTGTTAGATACAGTATCATGGAGGTCTGGCCCAGCACACTCATTGGTTACGGTATCATGGAGTCCTGGCTCACCGCACCGGTTAGTTACTGTATCATGGAGTCCTGCCCCAGGGCACCTGTTAGATACAGTATCATGGAGCCCAGCCCCAGCACCCTTGTTAGGTACGGTATCATGGAGACCCGACCCAGCACACCGGTTGGTTACGGTATCATGGAGCCCCAGCACACCTGTTGAATACGGTATCATGGAACCCCCTCCCCCCCCAGCTTACCATTTAGATGCGGTATCCTGGAGCCCTGTCCCAGCGCACCTCTTAGATGCGGTATCATGAATCCCTGGCCCACTGCACCTCTTCGATACAATACCATGGAGCTCTGGCCCGCCACACCTGTTGGGTACAGTATCATGTAGTCTGCCCCAGCGTACCATTTAGATACGGTATCCGGGAGCCCTGTCCCAGCGCACCTGTTAGGTAGGGTATCATGGAGCCCTGCCCCAGCGCACCCTCTGGGTGTGGAAACATGGAGCCCTGCCCCAGCGCACGCTTTAGATGCGGAATCATGTAGCCTTGCCCCAGAGCACCCTTTAGATGCGGTATCATGGAGCCCTGCCCCAGCACGTTCGTTAAAGACAGTATCATGGAGCCCTGCCCCAGCGCACCCGTGAGATACATTATGATGGAGCCCTGCCACAGCGCACCTGTTAGATGCAGTATCTTGAATCCCTGGCCCACTGCCCCTCTTAGATACAATATCATGACGCCCTGGCCTGCCGCACCTATTGGGTACAGTATCATGTAACCTGCCCCAGTGTACCATTTAGATACGGTATGCTGGAGCCCTGTCCCAGCGCACCTGTTAGGCAGAGTATCATGGAGCCCTGCCACAGCGCACCCTTTGGATGCGGTATCATGGAGCCCTGCCCCAGCACACCCTTTAGATGCAGAATCATGGAGCCCCCGCGAAGGGTATGCCCAGACGTGGGTCCCATGTTCACTACGCCACTGGAGTCAAGCTATCCTGGCTGAAGACGGCTGATAGCCAGAAACCGGTCCTAGGATGCCTGATTCCGGTCCAGGGAAGACATGGCTTGGCAGTTTGGTCTGGATTGTTCCCATGAGGCACAGGGTCAAGTCTGATTTGCATATGGCCATTTCTGAACTGGGGTGGCGTGGTGAGCAAAATAACGATGGATTAAACCCAGATCTGTGACTGGGGTGAATGTTTTGCCATTGTGCAACATTCCGTCCATCACCTTGTGTGTCTTGCCCCGCCCCAGCGCACCTGTTAGATACGGTATCATGGAGCCCTCCCCAGCACATCCATTAAAGATATCATGGAGCCCTGCACCCGCGAGATACATTATGATGGACCTCTGCCCCAGGGCACCTGCTAGAAAAGGTATCATGGAGCCGCCCCAGGGCACTTGTTAGATACGGTATCATGGAGCCCGCCCCAGGGCACTTGTTAGATACGGTATCATGGAGCCTGCCCCAGTGCACCTGTTAGATGAGGTATCATGGAGCCTGCCCCAGGGCATCTGTTAGATACTGTATCATGGAGCCCTGCTCCAGCGCACCTGTTAGATATGGTATCATGAGCCCTGCTCCAGCGCACCCTTTAGATGCTGAATCGTGGAGCCCCGCCCCCACGCATCCTTTAGGTATAGTATCATGGAGCTCTCCCCAGTGCGCATATTGGATACAGTATCATAAACCTCTGCCCCAGGGCACCTGTTAGATACGGTATCATGGAGACCTGCTGCAGCACATATGTTGGATATGGTATCCTAGAGCCCTCACCCAGCGCACCCGATAGATACGTTATGATAGAGCCCTGCACTATCCCTCCCCATCTATATGGCATCTTAGAGCCCTGCACCAGCAAATCGGTTGCATACTGGATTCTAGAGCCGTGCCCCAGCACATCAATTGGATACGGTATCATAAAGCCATACCACAGCGCACCCATTAGATATGGTATTATATAGCCCTGAACCAGCACACCCGATTGACGTAGTATAGAGTCCTGATTCACGGCAACCTTTGCTACAGTGTCATGGAGCCGTGTCCTAGCACACCAGTTATTTAATGTACCATGGAGCCCTCCATTATTGCATCCATTGGATATGGTATCTTAAACCTCTGTCCCAGGGTCCCTTTGGATATAGAGCCCTCCCTCAGTACATCCGTTGGATATGTTAGCATAGAGCCCTCTCTTAGCCTACCCGTTGAGTACTGTATCATAGAGCCCTCCCTCAGTGCACCCGTTGAATACGTATCCTTGAGCCTTCCCTTAGCACACCTTTGTATGCGGTATCATAGAGCCCTCCCTCAGTAAACCAGTTGGTTATGATATCATAGAGCCCTCCCTCAGCGTACCTGTTTGATATGGTATTCTAGAGCCCTCTCTTAGCACCCCTTTGGCAATCGGAGACCATCCTCGGCACACCCTTTGGATATGATATCATAGAGCCCTCCCTCAGCGCATCTGTTGGATATGGTATCATAGAGCTCTCCCTCAATACACCCGTTTGATATGAGAGGCCTCCCTCAGCACACTTGTTGGATATGGTATCCTAGAGCCCTCCCTTAGCACACCTTTGGCTATCATAGAGCCCTCCCTTAGCACACCAGTTGGATACGGTATGATAAAGCTCTCTGTCAGCACACCGTTGGATATGGTAGCATAGAGCTATACCTCAGCATATGTGTTGTATATGAGAGCCCTCCCTCACGGTACCCGTTGGGTATGAAATCATAGAGCCCTCCCTCAGGGTGCAAGTTGAGTATGATATAGAGCCCTCCTTCAGCGTACCTGTGATATATGGTATCAGAGAGCCCTCCCTCAGCACAAAAGTTGAATACGGTATCTTCCTTAGGGCCTCGTTGAATATGGTATCCAACGTTTCTGTCCCAAGGGCCTCCTTTGCATATAGTTGTTTTTGCCTTGTTTTAGCACACCTTCTGGATACAGTGTCATTCAGTCCTGTGAAACTAAACAACAATAACATTGCGTATGTTCGTAACAGCTGAAGATGCGAGTGGCTCTTTACAATCTATAAAGAGAAATTATCTAAATCATTAACACTTATAAAGGAAGATAAATAGAAGAAAAGGTTTGAGAAGTGTAAGAAGTAACAGACTTGTAGAGATGAGGCCAGGCTTCTTTTTATTCAGTATGTTTCCTTGATATTATCTGCACTCTGGGTACTGAGAGAAGGCCACATCGATCACCTCAGATTTTTTGAGTAAGATGGACACGCACCGAACGTTCGGCAGTAGAGTTGTTTCTTCAAATCATAAAATACATTTCCCATGACTGGATGTTTGATATGCCGGTGTGATCAAGCCTTTCACCTATGCTGGGTGTGAGAAGATGACCGACTGTAGCTATCCTGGTGACCCAATATCCAAAGATACGATGCTGAACTCCCATCCACACCAGATGCATACTAGACCCAAGAATTCCAACTTATCAATTAAATTAATGGCTAATACTAACACTACAGTAATTGGTTGTAGTCATCTTTCCATCATTAAAGACGTTTTACTGGTACAGGCTCAACCCTACTAAGGTGGACGCCGCCTTCCACTTCCAGCAAGGGATCAGATGTTTCCATGTCCCTGTACTGGAGAGGTTTGTCCAGGGTGGGATGAGTATGGTGGTACAGCCTCTGCTTGGACTGTTGTACACCACTTTCTGGAGAGCATTAATGGATTGTCATGGACCATTGTGCTACGTGGCTTCATGTAGAGAATGAAGAAACTTGGCGAAGGGATTCAGCCTTGAGCTGTTGGTATGTGGAAGAATTATCATGATTCATACCTTTTGTGATGCCCATTGAAGAAGCTCTTTGGTTGTCAGGCATCATTTCTTTGATTGTCTAAAATTAGATGTTCCTTTTTTCCGGACTTTGAAGTGTGAGGCTGAAATAGGTGAAACACAAGGAAGAATCTGCTGTAAAGAAAGGGGCACTTCCCTTTGCTACTGGTTGTCTGAGTAGAGCTCGCTCTCTGATGGCTGTTCGTCTGTATTACTTCAGCTCCACGGTGCCGGTCGGATTAGTGGTGAACTCTACGTCAGGGGTGAATCCTCCCACCCTCTCACTTCTCCATTAAGACTTGAAATCCTATGAGATCAGGAAGGCTTGTAGGCACCTCAGGACCGCTTACAATTACCTCTCAGCCCTCACAGACCCACATTACCTTAAATTGTACTAAGTCACTCAAAGCAAGGTGTTGAGACGGGATTACTGAGCGCTGAACATTATCCCCCTGAGGTTGCAAACAGCATGGTCTTCGTATCAAATCCTCTTTATCCGAGCTCATCTGCTTTAGGCAGGAGAGGGGGGAGCATTTTAATTCCCCCTAGTGATACGAGACCTGCCAAATGGAGCACCGTCTGCTATGGTTCTGTTTCCCTTTCTCTGCCATTAAACAAGTAAGGCTGTTGTAGGGTGGAAATCCGGAAGCCCTCGTCTGCTGTGCAAAAAGACACCAACTGGAAACTGTGTCGCCCTCTGCAGACAACAGTTGCACTGTGGGATCCCTGATCCACCCCTCGTCGCTCTGCGACTGTGCGAGAAGACACCAAGCATCGTGGAAACTGTGTCGCCCTCTGCAGACAACCGTTGCACTGTGGGATCCCTGATCCAACCCTTGTTTGCTGTGCAAAAAGACACCGATCATCGTGGAAACTGTGTAGCCCTCTGCAGACAGCCTTTGTGCTGTGGGATCCCTGATCCAACCCTTGTCTGCTATGCAAGAAGACTTGTAGCATCTTGGAAACCATGTTGCCCTCTGCAGAACGCCTTTGCATGGCGGGATCCCTGATCCAACCCAAGTCTGCTCTGCGAGTGTGCGATTAGACACATGGCATCTTGGAAACCATGTTGCCCTCTGCAGAACGCCTTTGCACGGCGGGATCCCTGATCCAACCCCCGTCTGCTCTGTGAGTGTGCAATTAGACACATGGCATCTTGGAAACCATGTTGCCCTCTGCAGAACGCCTTTGCACTGTGTGATCCCTGATCCAACCCCCGTCTGCTCTGCGAGTGTGCGATTAGACACATGGCATCTTGGAAACCATGTTTCCCTCTGCAGAACGCCTTTGCACTGTGTGATCCCTGATCCAACCCCCGTCTGCTCTGCGAGTGTGCGATTAGACACATGGCATCTTGGAAACCATGTTGCCCTCTGCAGAACGCCTTTGCACTGTATGATCCCTGATCCAACCCCCGTCTGCTCTGCGAGTGTGCGATTAGACACATGGCATCTTGGAAACCATGTTGCCCTCTGCAGAACGCCTTTGCACTGTATGATCCCTGATCCAACCCCCGTCTGCTCTGCGAGTGTGCGATTAGACACATGGCATCTTGGAAACCATGTTGCCCTCTGCAGAACGCCTTTGCATGGCGGGATCCCTGATCCAACCCAAGTCTGCTCTGCGAGTGTGCGATTAGACACATGGCATCTTGGAAACCATGTTGCCCTCTGCAGAACGCCTTTGCACGGCGGGATCCCTGATCCAACCCCCGTCTGCTCTGTGAGTGTGCAATTAGACACATGGCATCTTGGAAACCATGTTGCCCTCTGCAGAACGCCTTTGCACTGTGTGATCCCTGATCCAACCCCCGTCTGCTCTGCGAGTGTGCGATTAGACACATGGCATCTTGGAAACCATGTTTCCCTCTGCAGAACGCCTTTGCACTGTGTGATCCCTGATCCAACCCCCGTCTGCTCTGCGAGTGTGCGATTAGACACATGGCATCTTGGAAACCATGTTGCCCTCTGCAGAACGCCTTTGCACTGTATGATCCCTGATCCAACCCCCGTCTGCTCTGCGAGTGTGCGATTAGACACATGGCATCTTGGAAACCATGTTGCCCTCTGCAGAACGCCTTTGCACTGTATGATCCCTGATCCAACCCCCGTCTGCTCTGCGAGTGTGCGATTAGACACATGGCATCTTGGAAACCATGTTGCCCTCTGCAGAACGCCTTTGCACTGTGTGATCCCTGATCCAACCCCCGTCTGCTCTGCGAGTGTGCGATTAGACACATGGCATCTTGGAAACCATGTTGCCCTCTGCAGAACGCCTTTGCACTGTGTGATCCCGATCCAACCCCCATCTGCTCTGTGAGTGTGCAATTAGACACATGGCATCTTGGAAACCATGTTGCCCTCTGCAGAACGCCTTTGCACTGTGTGATCCCTGATCCAACCCCCGTCTGCTCTGCGAGTGTGCGATTAGACACATGGCATCTTGGAAACCATGTTTCCCTCTGCAGAACGCCTTTGCACTGTGTGATCCCTGATCCAACCCCCGTCTGCTCTGCGAGTGTGCGATTAGACACATGGCATCTTGGAAACCATGTTGCCCTGTGCAGAACGCCTTTGCACTGTATGATCCCTGATCCAACCCCCGTCTGCTCTGCGAGTGTGCGATTAGACACATGGCATCTTGGAAACCATGTTGCCCTCTGCAGAACGCCTTTGCACTGTATGATCCCTGATCCAACCCCCGTCTGCTCTGCGAGTGTGCGATTAGACACATGGCATCTTGGAAACCATGTTGCCCTCTGCAGAACGCCTTTGCACTGTGTGATCCCGATCCAACCCCCATCTGCTCTGCGAGTGTGCAATTAGACACATGGCATCTTGGAAACCATGTTGCCCTCTGCAGAACGCCTTTGCACTGTGTGATCCCTGATCCAACCCCGTCTGCTCTGCGAGTGTGCGATTAGACACCTGGCATCTTGGAAACCATGTTGCTCTCTGCAGAACACCTTTACACTGCGGGAGCCCTGATCCAACCCTCGTCTGCTGTGCGACTGTGCGAGAAGACACCTAGCATCTTGGAAACCATGTCGCCCTCGTCCTGGAAAGAGATTGACATTAAAAAGTGACCAGTGTCCTTGAGTGATAAATATTACTGTCCTCAGTCGGGTGAGTTGAGCAGTCAAGGCCCGGTGCTGCAATTGCCTTGGCTTAAAACCGTGCATCTTGGCCCTCAAGCTTACGTGGTAGCGGTGCTCACCCACCAGTCTGCATTGGACACATCACTGTTCTCAGTCAAACTCGGTGAGCATCACACAGAGATTGTCCATCTGACATTGGTGTTTCAGCAGATGAAGGGCACAAATTCATCACAAGTGATGACATTCAGAAGAAATAATGATAAACCATATTTGAGCAAATGTAGTGTATGGGGCTAACCGGGTCATAGCTGGTTGTAGTAAACCATCACTGGCAAAGCCAATAGATCTCGCCTTGACAAACTATTACCCATGCTGATGCTTTTTGTCAATCCTGCTCAGCATCAGCAACAAAAAAAAGGTGTGATGACATAAACACATGCACTGGTAAGTAACAGTCATGACACCACTGGCGTAAATGTCATTCCTTGTGCTGGCGCATGCATGATGACATGCATGGATGCATCATCACACATGCACACAGATACAGTATGATTTTGGCACTATTTTATTTATTTCATTTACAATTCCAGGATGGCAGAGGCTACTTGGAGAAGCGAATAAAATATGTTATTTTGCAATAGGGATTTTTGAAAAGGGAGCAGCCACTGAAAAATTTGTGGGAAATAACATTGCACCCAGATGGGCAGCATGGAGGTGGGAAGAATTGGGAAGTGGGCAGGGAGGCAAGAGAGCAGCTTGAGGTGAGTGTGGTGGGGAGGAAATTGATTTTAAAAAGAAAAAAAGCCCATGTCCTGGACAAAATGGAGCTCAGGGCTGGGGTGATGTCTTCGCAAGACTGAATGGGTGGCTTTCGATATTTGAGGGAAGGAAGCCAGAGAGAACAAGATAACATATGCAGGCTTCCAGGTATCTCTTTTGGTAGCCAGGGCAACATGTGGGCCTTGTTTTTCAGTTACTTGCTCAGTTTCTTGCAGATGGGCCAATTGGCTGCTGCAAGATGCTTGAATGTCTGATCACCTACAGTGATCTGGCAGTGTCAACTGCCGCCAGATCAGGTCTTGTTTCTTACTCTCCTAATGGTCTAAAGGCAGAGCGGCTTTCCTTGTGTGCAGGGCCCATGGCACTCTGGCCACACCACTGGGATCTGGAGCGGGCAAGGACTTTGGAGAGTCACGCAATGCATGTCCATGTCAATTTGAGGATGGCCAAGAGAGGAGTTATATATTTTGGATATTCCGTCGGTAATGGGGATGTGACTTTAGCACAGAAATGTTTGTTTCGTTTCAATTACTTTCGCCTGCGTCCTTCTCACACCTTGTTTCATTAGTGGGATGATGGTTTCACCTGGGAAGGGCTGAAGCAGCACAGAGGGCAGGGAAGGGCTGAAGCAGCACAGAGGGCAGGGAAGGGCTGAAGCAGCACAGAGGGCAGGGAAGGGCCGAAGCAGCACGGGAGCAGAGAAGGGCTGAAGCAACACAGAGGGCAGGAAAGGGCGGAAGCAACACGGAGGGCCCCCCTTGCCCAGCCGAATCTGTGAAAAGTCTTGGGGTTATAATAAGTAAAGACCTGTCTATGAAATCCCAGATCGGCGTGGTAGCATCATCCTGCTTCTTTCATTTGCGGCGTGTACGCAAAATCCGCAGATTTTTCACCACTGAAGCCTTAACCCTGGTCCTTCTTGCACTGGTTATTTCCCGCATTGATTATGCCAACTCACTTTATATTTTGAATATTTAAGGAGGTAGGTCCCGGGACGTAGGGTCAGCTGGACCGTATACTGTAGTTTAAAGAACAAAATGCCTACCCCACCACTTTTCAAAAAGCTCATCAATCTGAGCAAACAAATCGAACTAGATTCCAGATTTGTTCGGTATATTTTATTTATACCCTTTATTTAGAAATTTTAAATACTTTAGCAAAACAAATCATCTGTTTGAGAAAGACACTCAACATGTACAAATACAAAAAAATCACAGATACATAACTATATATTGAACAAACAAAAATAAAATTATACACCTTATCTTATTGAACAATTAGCAAACCATCAGTTTTTGCACATATTCAAAAAAGAACAAAAATTCAACTCAATGATAGAGACACGTTCAAAGAAGAAATCGAAGAACACAAAACCAATCAAAGTATTAATCGAGATCAGAAATCAATCCTATGTGTTTCGTGTTTCAATCTATTCTGCCGACGCGTTTCGAATCCGTGGAAGAAATACACGGAATCTCATCAGGGCTCAATCAATGGGGTTCTCTGTGGTGTATTAAAAGAGAAAAAGAGAGCTCTGTGTCACCAGCCATACTCAAATATTGGGCGACCCTACCCACTCCCCTATATTGCCCTCCTGTACCTGTAAGTTAATCAGGAGCAGTTATCGCGATGATCTTGCCACACCGATACTTTTTGGAGACAGTGTTATCTGCAAGATAACAGTACACTTAGTATCCACAAACACACTGTAATTACTGTGGTGCACTATTAGAGGAAACACAAAAAAACGTTCATACCTAAGACGGGTATATGTGCTTCTCCCCGTCCAAGTTAGTCACTTTGTGCAGGGTCCTCTAACGACCTGAAGGTCTAGCATGTAGTTAGAAATCCCTCCGCGTTCTTTGAATCTTGATCAGAGGCTGAGCAAACAGCCGTTCTGAAATCAACAGAGAACGGAACTTGAATATATCAATGTTTCATTTAAATGCGTTATTTTTTGTCATATAAACAAAAAGGGTCTCAATGTTTACAGTGTCCGTTTACCTGCACACATATGCTGGTGCTTGTTTCGCCTGGCCACAATATTTCTTCTAAAGAAGCCGGCGTTCACGAGTGTTGTCGTTCTGCACTTTCGTGCTCAAGCGGTCACCTAGCAAACAAGAGTGAAAACCTTTTACTCTTGTGCTCTGGCTGCGAAAGCGAGTTATATCAACCCGCTTGATTTAACAAACACTTACCGATCTTATCATGCGCTTGACGCTCGGGGGTGCCCAAACTGAATCAGAGACAGCCGGCGCCATTTTCGGGGCGGGAAAATAGACAGGAAACCGCCGCTTGGAATTGTGGTCCCTGTAGTTCCAACTGTTTAATCATTCCACCGAATTACACGTAGAAGGCTTCCCGAGTGGAGCACTCCACACCGCCAAAAGGTCAGACACTTACTTTGATACCTCAGACATGCTGTTCAATCCGGTCTGGGCACTATTAAACCTCATAATTAAATAGGCCTCTTTCCGCAACAAGGTTTCTTCAATGTCGACAAGACCCTTTTTGGTGGGCATTGTAAAAAGCACTGTCCATGTGAAATCAGTTTCTGCATGTTGCTTATCTACAAAATGTTGGACCATGGGAGCACTAAGTACCTTATTTTTGATGCGAGAGCGATGTTGTGTAATCCTTGTGTTTATTTGCTGGTTAGTTTTACCAATGTACAATTTCTGACACCCACAAGTGATAGCATACACAACATTTTTCGTTTTACAATTCGAGAACCCTTTGTTGGTCCATTTCACGTCCTTATGTTGGAACTCGCAACCTTCAAGGCAGGAACCACACGATACACAATTGCCACACTTGTGGTGTCCCTCAATCGGTTTGAGACCCCATTTCGATAGCAAGTCTTGCTTGGGTCTAGATGTTCTCATATCAGCACGTACTAGCTGTTGTCCGATACTCCTGTTCTTTTTATAGGCGAAAATGGGTCGCGGAAAAGGACACTCTAATTGTTCCAGCAAATGCCAGTTTTTCAGGACCATTTGTCTGATTCGATGGGTATCTGGTCCGAAAGTCGTGACGCATACCATTTGTTCCAGCTCACGTTTCGCTTTGTTTTGTAATAAACACTCCCTCGGCGTGTATCTGGCCCTCTTGTATGAGTGTTTTAGCATCTTCTTCGGATACCCTCGGGTGGTCATCTCATCGCAGACAATCTTGGCATGGTGGTCAAAGTCCTCAATGCTTGAACAGGTTCTTCGAATCCGAAGTAGTTGCCCATATGGTAAATTGCTTTTTAAGTTTCGCGGATGGGCACTCCGGTGATGAAGGATAGTGTTTTTGTCTGTCTTCTTGCGAAAAAGTGACGATTTGAGGTGCCCCTCTTTGCAAGTGATTGTAACGTCTAAAAAAGTCATAGAAGTATTACTCTGTTCTAGGGAGAATTTGATGTCCTGATGTTTGTTATTTAGCCACTGGTGGAAGGCAATCAATTCGGTGTGGCTCCCCTGCCACAGGAGCCACACGTCATCGATGTATCGTAACCACTGTTTGATGTGTTTTTGAAAAGGGTTGTTGTTTTCAATAAACCTCTCTTCATATTGTGCCATATATAATATGGCTACCTCTGGAGCATAAGGACAGCCCATGGCTGTCCCTTTGATTTGCATATAAAATTGGTTGTTGAAACAAAAGTAATTCTTTCTCAATGTTAGTTCTGCAAGTTGTACAATAAACTTTGTCGGGACTCTATGCGGTCTTTCTCTGGTCTCCAAATACATCTCTATCACCTCAAGTGCCTCGTCTTGAGGGATCTGTGTGTATAGGGACGTCACGTCCATTGTGACCATGATTTCTGATTCAGGGTCAAACTCCATACCCTCAATCTTTACAAGGAAATCGGTCGTGTCTTTTAAGTAGGACCCAACTCCACTTATAAAAGGCTTAAAAAAGAAGTCAATATATTTGGAGATGGGCTCCAAACACGAATCACAGCCCGAGACAATTGGTCGCCCCGGGGGATCGGTAAGATTTTTGTGAATTTTTGGCAGGAGGTATAACACAGGGGTACGTGGAAACTTCTTCACAAGATATTCACTTTCTTTCCACTCTCCCTGCCCGCCTGTACTAATTCCAATATTGCTCCTTGAATTTCCTTTACCGGGTCACCCTGTAGCTTCCTGTACCACGTCATGTTGTCCACCTGCAGCTGGCCTTCCAACAAATATTTATCCTTGGGCCATATAACTACGGCCCCGCCTTTATCGGCTGGTTTAATCAGGATCGATGGATCTTCTTGTAAATTCTTAAGTGCTTGTCTTTGTTCTTTACTCACATTTGGTTGAACATACTTTTTGCTTTTCTCAAATTTGTTAATGGACGAGAGTAGAACTTGCTCAAATGCGTGCACTTGTTTAGGAATATTTTGACTTTAAGATCCATCGATCCTGATTAAACCAGCCGATAAAGGCGGGGCCGTAGTTATATGGCCCAAGGATAAATATTTGTTGGAAGGCCAGCTGCAGGTGGACAACATGACGTGGTACAGGAAGCTACAGGGTGACCCGGTAAAGGAAATTCAAGGAGCAATATTGGAATTAGTACAGACGGGCAGGGAGAGTGGATATGTAGTAGTCAAAGAAAGTGAATATCTTGTGAAGAAGTTTCCACGTACCCCTGTGTTATACCTCCTGCCAAAAATTCACAAAAATCTGACCGATCCCCCGTGGCGACCAATTGTCTCGGGCTGTGATTCGTGTTTGGAGCCCATCTCCAAATATATTGACTTCTTTTTGAAGCCTTTTATAAGTGGAGTTGGGTCCTACTTGAAAGACACGACCGATTTCCTTGTAAAGATTGAGGGTATGGAGTTTGACCTTGAATCAGAAATCATGGGCACAATGGACGTGACGTCCCTATACACACAGATCCCTCAAGACGAGGCACTTGAGGTGATAGAGATGTATTTGGAGACCAGAGAAAGACCGCATAGAGTCCCGACAAAGTTTATTGTACAACTTGCAGAACTAACATTGAGAAAGAATTACTTTCGTTTCAACGACCAATTTTATATGCAAATCAAAGGGACAGCCATGGGCTGTCCTTATGCTCCAGAGGTATCCATATTATATATGGCACAATATGAAGAGAGGTTTATTGAAAACAACAACCCTTTTCAAAAACACATCAAACAGTGTTTACGATACATCGATGACGTGTGGCTCCTGTGGCAGGGGAGCCACACCGAATTGATTGCCTTCCACCAGTGGCTAAATAACAAACATCAGGACATCAAATTCTCCCTAGAACAGAGTAATACTTCTATGACTTTTTTAGACGTTACAATCACTTGCAAAGAGGGGCACCTCAAATCGTCACTTTTTCGCAAGAAGACAGACAAAAACACTATCCTTCATCACCGGAGTGCCCATCCGCGAAACTTAAAAAGCAATTTACCATATGGGCAACTACTTCGGATTCGAAGAAACTGTTCAAGCATTGAGGACTTTGACCACCATGCCAAGATTTTCTGCGATGAGATGACCACCCGAGGGTATCCGAAGAAGATGCTAAAACACTCATACAAGAGGGCCCGATACACGCCGAGGGAGTGTTTATTACAAAGCGAAACGTGAGCTGGAACAAATGGTATGCGTCACGACTTTTGGACCAGATACCCATCGAATCAGACAAATGGTCCTGAAAAACTGGCATTTGCTGGAACAATTAGAGTGTCCTTTTCCGCGATCCATTTTCGCCTATAAAAAGAACAGGAGTATCGGACAACAGCTAGTACGTGCCGATATGAGAACATCTAGACCCAAGCAAGACTTGCTATCGAAATGGAGTCTCAAACCGATTGAGGGACACCACAAGTGTGGCAATTGTGTATCGTGTGGTTCCTGCCTTGAAGGTTGCGAGTTCCAACATAAGGACGTGAAATGGACCAACAAAGGGTTCTCGAATTGTAAAACGAAAAATGTTGTGTATGCTATCACTTGTGGGTGTCAGAAATTGTACATTGGTAAAACTAACCAGCAAATAAACACAAGGATTACACAACATCGCTCTCGCATCAAAAATAAGGTACTTAGTGCTCCCATGGTCCAACATTTTGTAGATAAGCAACATGCAGAAACTGATTTCACATGGACAGTGCTTTTTACAATGCCCACCAAAAAGGGTCTTGTCGACATTGAAGAAACCTTGTTGCGGAAAGAGGCCTATTTAATTATGAGGTTTAATAGTGCCCAGACCGGATTGAACAGCATGTCTGAGGTATCAAGGCTGTAAGTGTCTGACCTTTTGGCGGTGTGGAGTGCTCCACTCGGGAAGCCTTCTACGTGTAATTCGGTGGAATGATTAAACAGTTGGAACTACAGGGACCACAATTCCAAGCGGTGGTTCCCTGTCTATTTTCCCGCCCCGAAAATGGCGCCGGCTGTCTCTGATTCAGTTTGGGCACCCCCGAGCGTCAAGCGCATGATAAGATCGGTAAGTGTTTGTTAAATCAAGCGGGTTGATATAACTCGCTTTCGCAGCCAGAGCACAAGAGTAAAAGGTTTTCACTCTTGTTTGCTAGGTGACCGCTTGAGCACGAAAGTGCAGAACGACAACACTCGTGAACGCCGGCTTCTTTAGAAGAAATATTGTGGCCAGGCGAAACAAGCACCAGCATATGTGTGCAGGTAAACGGACACTGTAAACATTGAGACCCTTTTTGTTTATATGACAAAAAAGAACGCATTTAAATGAAACATTGATATATTCAAGTTCCGTTCTCTGTTGATTTCAGAACGGCTGTTTGCTCAGCCTCTGATCAAGATTCAAAGAACGCGGAGGGATTTCTAACTACATGCTAGACCTTCAGGTCATTAGAGGACCCTGCACAAAGTGACTAACTTGGACGGGGAGAAGCACATATACCCGTCTTAGGTATGAACGTTTTTTTTGTGTTTCCTCTAGTAGTGCACCACAGTAATTACAGTGTGTTTGTGGATACTAAGTGTACTGTTATCTTGCAGATAACACGGTCTCCAAAAAGTATCGGTGTGGCAAGATCATCGCGATAACTGCTCCTGATTAACTTACAGGTACAGGAGGGCAATATAGGGGAGTGGGTAGGGTCGCCCAATATTTGAGTATGGCTGGTGACACAGAGCTCTCTTTTTCTCTTTTAATACACCTCAGAGAACCCCATTGATTGAGCCCTGATGAGATTCCGTGTATTTCTTCCACGGATTCGAAACGCGTCGGCAGAATAGATTGAAACACGAAACACACCGGATTGATTTCTGATCTTGATTAATACTTTGATTGGTTTTGTGTTCTTCGATTTCTTCTTTGAACGTGTCTCTATCATTGAGTTGAATTTTTGTTCTTTTTTGAATATGTGCAAAAACTGATTGTTTGCTAATTGTTCAATAAGATAAGGTGTATATTATTATTTTTGTTTGTTCAATATATAGTTATGTATCTGTGATTTTTTTGTATTTGTACATGTTGAGTGTCTTTCTCAAACATATGATTTGTTTTGCTAAAGTATTTAAAATTTCTAAATAAAGGGTATAAATAAAATATACCGAACAAATCTGGAATCTAGTTCGATTTGTTTGCTCAGATTGATGAGCTTTTTGAAAAGTGGTGGGGTTGGCATTTTGTTCTTTAAACTCACTTTATGTTGGCATTCCTGCCTACCAACTCCATTGCTTACAATTGATACAAAACCAAGCAGCCAGGCTTATTTTTCGTCAACCCAGGCATCAACATGCTCGCCCACTGATGAAGAGCCTTCATTGGCTCCCGATGTACAAACGTTGCGCATTTAAATTGGGATGTACCATCTTTAAAGCTCTGGCCGGCCATGGTCCAGCATTCATTTCTTCTTTGATACACCGTTATACTCCCGTCCGCGAACTTCGTTCCTCTCACTTGAATCTGCTCACCTCCCCCTCTGTTAAAAGAAAGAAGCATGGCGGACTGAGATTCTCTTTTCTGGCTCCTAAATTTTTGAACTCCCTCCCTATGGAATTCAGATCAGCGATCGCCTACACTCAGTTTAAAACTTTTCTAAAAACCCATTTGTTCTCGCAGGCATATGAGTAAGTCTCTGTTACCATCCAACTGTTGCACTCCGTTCACAGCGCCATGAAACCGTCTGGTGTAAGTGTGCTATATAAAAGATTTTAACATAACATGGCAGGGAAGGGCGGAAGCAGAACGGAGGGCAGGGAAGGGCGGAAACAGCACGGAGGGCAGGGAAGGGCTGAAGCAGCACGGAGAGCACGGTTGGGGGAGCAATACAGATGGTGAGGAGGGACTGAAGCAACAGAGGTTGGGGATGAGGGCAAGAAGCATGCAGGGTGGGAAAGGACTGCATAATGTGCATGAGGGAGCACGAAGATAAAGGAAAGCCAACACAAGCTAAAGGTTAAAGTGCAAGCAAATCAAAGTAACAATAAAGCCAGCCAGTGGCAGGCTCTAAACCCTCTGCATGCTGACAATAGGTGTTTTCAAAAACAGTCTGTGCGGTCTGGTGGGCGAGACCTAAAAATATGTATGTTCAAATTACTGCCCTGTACCAATTACAGACCTGGAGGTTGGGGTGGGGTAAGGGGGACACACGCGAGTATTGGCTACAAAGCATTTCGAAAGACCTGCTTTTGTCCGAAGAATTAATTCTAAACTTTAGCTTTCACTTGTTAAAAAGACATGAAAGATGCAGAAAACTAGACTTTATTCCAGTTAGCTTACATTGTGTTGCAAAACCTGATTTTATTATCCCCTCTCATACACGATGAGAACCCCCCACCGCCGCCACCCCCGGCCGGCTGTCTATTCTGGCACCTCTTTCAGTGCACCCTAATTACATCTCAGTGAGTTAAAAAGTATATTCAGAATGAATAGTAGATGAAAACATACAGGCAGCTTTTCTCCCAGATAAACAGGACAGGGCGTTTCTGAACTCTCCATTCATGTTGTGCTTCTGGATGTGCCAGAGCTGAAGCCTGATCTCAGCTGAGCTGATGTTTTCATTTCCCAGGAATGCAGAGCCAGTGGTGCACCACTGAGTCTCTGTGCACAGTGTGAGGCTTATGCAGCTGATCCTTGACATAGCCGGGCTGCATTCCCGGGCAGGGCAGATGTTGCACTTCTTAGCAAATGAAGTGTTTCTCATTGGTGAGATGAAGTAGGTGCCTGTAGGCTGTGGAGTGAGGATCTTGGGGGGAGTGAGTGGATGGAGTAGGGTGAAACGCACACGAAAAGCGCAAGAAAACACATCCTGTCCCATGCAGTGCTGAAGCAAAAAGATAAAGAAGCCCTCTAAGTGTGGGAAGTGGAAGAGTACACCGTAGGGTGGTAGAGAGGCTGCGATCCAGGTGAGGGACAAGAACAATAAGAGGAAGGCAAGGCTTCTAATAAAAAGAAAACAAATGAGTGACAATCAAGCCGGCCAATGGTAAGTGGGGTGCGCTGTAAGCCCACTGCATGTTCTTGGTAATCCTCAATAGGTCTTTTGCAACTAGAGAGCTTATGCTCCGTGATAGGCGAGACCTAAAAATGAACCTAGTGTAGTAGAGTTGGAGCTGTGCCTCAAAAATAATTCCGATAGTTTGTTGACTCTAAAGAACACTGTCCATTCAGTTTAAATTGTATTTTACGATGTGGTGGTGTGTTTTACATTACATTGTATAGCACTGAGTACCGGGGCGTAGCTTAGTCATTTAGATGCGGGTGTGAATCTCAAATTTCCCTGCTAAAAAAGCAGTGGCTGCAGGGTGGAGGGGCGAGATGGCCAAGGTTGTGGATGGACTGTTTCCAGGAAGCACAGGGTCAGTATTGATTTGCACTGGGAGGACCTGTGTCTAGAGTTGCCACTAGGTGAAAAGCGATGGGTTGGAATGCTACCCGAGCGATTTGCACAGGTGGCCTGTTTGCAAGCATTCAGCCCTCCCTTTTTGGGTGTTTGATTGCCAGTAGTATGTCTGGACACCTGAGACTGACAGTGTTTGTGAATTTCAAAAGATAGCACTTGTGCATTCACTCATGAGTACTTCGGTGGGTGCCGATTTGCAATATGTTTTAGGAAACCAGTCACTCAATAGGCTAAATTCACAAAGGTAACTTGCACTTTTGAGTAATTTACACTATTGATTTCACTATTTTGTGGCTATTCATAAAATCCAAGCGTGAATTCACAAGTATAACTTGCACGTCTCCACCAAATTGTAGGGCCTGGGGGCTATTCACAAACTGCATTTTATAGTACGTTTTGTAGTACTGCAATAGTACTACAAATGTACTGCAAAATGCTATGCACAAACTGCACTTTCAAAGCACTACTCCCAAAAAAATAGTTTTTTATAAGTGCAGTTTGAGTAGTGTTTGTATTATTGTTGTACTGCTATTGTAGTACTACAAGAGGCAGTTTGTGAATAGGCCCCGGGTCCTTCATGTATGTGCTAAAGTAGTCTTGTAAATCCTAAACATGGCCTAGATTCTTATTACAGATGGAGCAACATTATAGTCTATTAAATCAAACATAAGAGGTGCTTGTACAGCGCCCATCCTGCACTCAAGTATTTGAAAGCGCGCTCACATTTTATAATAAAGTCAAAGGAGGCTCTGACATTATCGTTTGCCTTGGATCACACAATTTGGACTAGCAGGAAAGCGGGTTTTAATTCCAGTTTATCTGGTTTCACATTTTGGAATTCAGCCACCAGATGTATATCTCGGTCTCTCTTTTTTCTGGCAACAGTCACTGTTTTGTATTTTATTCTCAGCACAGAACGAAAAAGCGAAACCCAGAAATAGCAGACCCTACGCGGTGTTCCTGACCCAACTACTAGGCCAAGAATGCATTTATTCTGGTGGTGTCACACCCCAAATATGTCCCTGCTGAGTACCTGGATGGCAGAATGTAAAGAAAGTGGCCAGCTGTAAGAAGGAAAGTCTGAAGCCGCCCTCCTAGCCGGGGTTTCTTTGGTCGGTGTTTCCTGCTTGGTTAGCTGCACAGTTGCTTGTGAGCTGGTGCTCTCTGACCATAGAAACCTCACAGGTGCCAGCCCTACGTGACTGCTCAGCTGTGCCTTCTGGCTGGGGGTTACAGACCCCCACAGCGCTTTCCCCTCTTGATCTCATAGGAATCATCTCCCTTGACTGCCTGTGGGGACTCTGCCTGCTCCATTGCAGTATCATGTAGTTCATGGCACAGCTCTACCAACCGCACACCCGGGATAAATACATTCAGTGTGGTCAGAAAGTGCTTGTCCTCCTCCCCTGCAGTCACTGCCAGCCTCTTGTGTGAACTTGTAAGGATCTGCATGGCTTGTGCTTGGAATCCAGTTGTTGCCAGGGAGGGAAGGAGGCCTGTGGGAGACCACCTACCACAGGTTGCTGCCCACCTCAGACTCCTCCTTGTCGCTTCCCTAAGAAGAGTCCCTGCCTCCCGTGCTTTGAAATGTACATACTGAAGCCCTACGAGCCCCTTCGGAGATCTGTGGGTTCCAGGCTGCTAGCCCCTTCAGATGGGACCAGGCTAAGATGAATTCTGCAAATGCCCTAACCTCAAGCGCGTGCATATTTGTGATAAATACGCTCCTGGTGACCTGAAGCCATCCTCCCGCATTTTAAGTAGCAAGGTGCTTTAAAAAAACATTCTGCTTCGTTGCTTTTGTCACAAACTTAACTTCTCTTGCCTTACATCACAACCTTCTGCCACGGACTTCTGAGTCCAGAACTTACTGCAAAATGACTCCCTGGCCATGTCCTCACATTTTTATGGTCTTGCTTTACAGCACATTCATAAGCCGAACTATTGGCATTGCAAATGCTTGTTTTTTTTGTTTTAAACCATGATGTGCTGCAACCGAGAAGCTCTACAGCACGGCTGAACACTGAAACATTGGCAACATCAAAAGGTCTCCTAGGCGAGACCTATTGGCTTTGATAGAGTTTGTTATTTCTAGTACCCCAGATAGATACAGTTGTCCGATTCGGGACTGCCATTAACCAGTTGTATGTGGACGTGTGTGTGACTATACAGGGTCAGTCGAGATTTGTTAAATGACGGTGTAGTAATCGGTATCCCATGTACTCGGCACCCTTCTCTTCTTCGGGTCAACCTCAGGCGCTCAACTGCAGCGCCCAGGAGACTAGCGCTGAATGCGCATTGGTGATCTACCTCAGTAAATTCCCCTTTCCCCATTGCAAGTGGTTTACCACCTACTCGAAGTAGGTTGTAAACTGCGAGAGTTTTGCGGCCGCAAAACATTAGTACATAGCATGTGGACGCACAATTAGGAAAGGGCGACCCTTCTTAATAGCGAGAGTCGCAAATGCTATTTTGCGAGTCAGCGACTCGCGAAATAGCATTTGTACATGTGTTGGAAAATGAAGCAGCACCTGTGAGGCCTGCAAAAATAACATGACTACATTTGTCCTTCACTGGGAACCAAACACCCAATTGTAGCGCCTGACTCTGAGGGTAGCGTTGCAGAGCAGTCTGAGGCTTACTCAAGGGAGGTGGTGTGGACTAGTAATCGCCATTTGCAGGTGCGCAAAAATAACACTCAATAATTGATTGTCCAGTCTGTACTTTGCTTTATAAAAGTAAGCGTACATTTATTAAACACACACACAACTCAATATTATGCACCAATTTACAAATATACATAAGCTGTTGGAATTGCTTTGTGCCGTTGCATAACATCTCCACCCCTCCCGTGGGGGCTGGGGTCTAGTACCACCACTCCCATGTATGCACATCATCTTGCCCCCCAATGCAATTAGTTGAACATAACCAGGGGCGTGGGTCCTGCTCACTGGCACCATCCCAGTGGCTACTCACCCCATTACCTCAACAAGCATTAAAAATGGGTACACCTGCCTTGGTGACACATGAACCTGACTGAGCATCTCCTACTGACCATAAAGTATGCACCTCTATATCTTAAGGGCTAGCAGTCCGGTGTCTTCACCTAAGTGCAGCAGCAAGAATACATGTTTACGCACACTTTAGAATGACAGTACTCAGCACAGTTGTGGATCATTAGAATGCATTGCAATTACAGCCCCTAAAGGCATCACAGATGAAATCACAGGATTACATATACTGCCAGACACCCTAGCAGGAATGTCTGGCCACATAACCCCACTTTGCTTATGACATCACCTTACACCAGTACTTCACATTACACATGTGACCTTCAGTCCCTCTAAAAGAAATAACTATTAGTAAATGCATATTGGTGCAATTACACCTCTTCACCTCCAGGGGATGCCCTCCTCTAGACATTCCACCACTCAGACCTTCATCTCTTGGAGCACTTTTCACAACATCCCTAGCTGTAAAACAAAGGTTCCAGCTCAAGAGATGTTTAAATGCTGGCTGAGCCCTTGAGGGGGTTATTCTTTTAAGTCCCTCAGAGACTGAGAGTGGGACTTTTCATCTTCGTGCTGGGGAGACTGTGTTGTTTCTGCAGCTCCCCCGGCACCTTTGCCATCATGTGGTTGTGACCCCATCCTCCTGGGGCCACCACAAGTAGAGAAAACAGCGTTTTCCCCCTCTGTCTGGTTCAGGCCTGCAAGGCATTATTGGCGATTCCCCATATTAGAGTAGCGGCTCCCCCGCTGCTTCGGGGAGAGCCGCGAAGTGGGCCTCCGGCCGCGTCTGCTGCCCGTTGGAGGGTCCGGTCCCACCCGGACCCCCAGGTGAATAAGACAGCTCGGGGAGCCCACCCCCGGCCGCTTATGCTGATTTTCCACCGTCCAGTCCCACCTGGGCCCCTGGCACCGCTTCTTCTTCATTGCAGGGGTCCGGTCCCACCTGGGCCCTCCGCAAATTTTGTCTATGCTTTAGGAGGGGGCAGCCCAGGGAGCCCACCCCCGGCTGCTTCCATCACCGCAGGGCCTGGAGATGGGGTCCCGGGTCCCCCTCCGCATAGTTTCACAGGGTGCGAGACGGCGCACCCTGACTTCGGCGGGGCCCGGAGTTGGGGTCCCAGGCCCCTCTCCCCGCACACTTTCAGGGGGAGCGCGATGCCGCTCCCCGAATTGATCTTCGGTGGGGACCGTGGTGGGCTCCTGGACACCCCCACAGGCACCTTCACGGGCAGCGCGACAGCACTCCCCGTCTTATTTCTTAACGGGGCGTGACAGCGCTCCCCTGCCTCCATCTTCAGTGGGGGCCAGGGTGGGCTCCTGGCCCCCCTGCCGGGCACCTTCACGGGGAGTGTGATGGCGCTCCCCGGCTTCCCTTCCCCTTGGGGGCAGCCCCTGGGACCTGACCCACCCGGGGGCATCTCTGAGACCGGTGGCGGGGCCCCATGCGCTTCGTCGTCGGTCTTCTTCGGGGTCAAAGGTTGCCTACCTGCCGAGGGCCATATCTCAGCCTCTGGGGGTCCGATCTGCCCCACGTTCACGTCTTCGTACTCCTGGTGGTGCCCTCCAGCCACTGGGAGCGCACTCCTTCGCGCTCTGGGTCTCCTGTGGGTGAATTCTGCAGGGAGCGGTCTTCACTGGCTCCCTGCACCAGCCTTTCGCCTGGCTTTACTCCTGGGCCTCTCTTCTCCCTGTGCAGAGGCCCCTGCTTCTGCGCTCAGGTCATGGGCTCTTCTTCTGCTGGTAGGGCCCTGGGGGCAATCAGGGGGTTCATCCTTCCAACTGCCCATTGCCAGGCTCCAGCACCTTCCGCCTTAGCAGACCACACCCCAGAGAGAGCTCCTCTTCCTGTGTATGCACTTTTTAAAAGTTGAGATGGGGACTGGCAGGAAGTCTCTCTTTATCCTATCAAACAGCGACATATCCCTTCCCTGCCCCAGCTCCCTCCTTCTTGTCCAGCCTCTGGGTTTGGTCATAAATGACGTTGTCCAGTGTCTCTGGCCATATAGCCTCTGAAACAAGACCCCTTCTCCCTTGCTGCCTTCTCTCCTTGGTGCAACCTGGTGCCTGGAACCCAGTGATGGCTGCTGATGGATGAGCCTGTAGCCCCACCCCTCTTCTCTTCGTGGATAGGAGGCCTTAGCTTATGGAAGAAAGGTTATCAATCCATGCAGCTGAGGTCAGCCCTCAGCCAGGGTCTGGTAATGGCTGGCTCAGAGAAATATGACAGTCCTGGATGACCCAAAAGCAGTACAAACATGACTTCGGACTCTGCAGAATACTCCTTTTCACATCCATTACAGTGGACTTTAGTGTGTGTCTGGAATCTGTAAGCCTTTTGAAAGTTACTTTAGCCCATGGGCTCTACATCCCCATAGGGGATTAATGAAGTGAAAAACCGTAAAACACACTGACTTTCCCGGGCATGTTTCTTCCCAGTGTATAAAGCCTATTCCATGTCGCCACCCCATTCTGCATAAGTCCAGTCCAGTCTATCTGCACCTGCTCCTTGGCTGCGCTCGCTAGGAATCTCCCCTGCCGTAGCCCCTACACGTGTGCACACGCATGTACACATGTGTCTGCATGTAACCAGCCCCGTGTCCCTTACTCCAGCTGCTGCGCAGTGGCCTAGTCAAGCCAGAGGGACACCAGTAAAATCCCCATGCAGTCTCTTACATCCTGAGTTCACTGTGGGTGAATCCCAACTTACAATGCTCACCCACATTAAAAGCTCAACAATTAGGTGCTCAAAAAGCAGAAAAGCCAGTCGGCCCATAGTGTCAGAACTACCTTCTAACAACATGCCTTTACCCTTTTTTGCAGCCGCAAATGGGAGGATCTCCTGTTTGCGGCCGCAAAAAAGGGTCTTATATCTGGCCCCATATGTTTCGCCTGCTGTACAGTGTGAAATGGCTTGTTTCCCATGATCTGCTCTGTAGCCTAATATAAGAAGGATTTCCCCTTCCTATATTAACACATTCAGTCAATAAGTCTTTGACCAGCTTGAACTGTACAGAAAGGTTCAGGTGTCGCCAGCACGATAGTCGTGAATCGTTGCTTCTGGGCACTGCCACCCGGCCCTCCGCAAACACTGGAGCACCGCATTGTTGGTTTACAAGCCCCAACTGAAGACTCGACGCACACATAACCACTTCTAGCGCCGAGGATGTGCCTCAAGGTGCTACAATCTGCCTGCTGCTTTTAGCTTCCAGTCGCGAGGCCTGTGACTCAGGGGTGTTGGGCCCCTGGGCCCCTCAGAACAGGCTCTCCATAGCTGCCCGTGGGCGTTAATCTGTGTCTGAAGGTACGAGTGTGCCTTTATCAGCTTTCTTATCATTTCCACGCAGAGCTCCCAGTCCGTGTCTTGTGTACACAACACCCTGGAGGCAATCAGCACACAAGAGAGGGAGGCTGGCAGAGTCCCCTTAGTGGGCAGGAAGGGGCAGCTAAGGCTGGCAGAGTCTCGGTGGACAGGAAGGGGCGGCTGAGACTGGCACAGTCTCGGTGGCAGGGAAGGGGCAGCTGAGGCTGGCAGAGTCTCGGTGGGCAGGGAAGGGGCAGCTGAGGCTGGCAGAGTCCCCTCAGTGTGGGCAGGGATGGGGCAGCTGAGGCTGGAAGAGTTCCCTCAGTGGGCATGGAGGGAACAGATGAGGATGTCAGATTTTTCAGTGGGCAGGGAAGGGGAAGCTGAGGCTGTCAGTTCCTTCAGTGGGCAGGGAGGGGCAGCCTGTATCTCCCGTGTGCCTGCCCAAGGTCACACTGGCCTTTGTTCACAATCTCGCCTCCGCCTCCTCTCAGACAATGACTGCCAGCTTCTGTTTAACACGTGACAGGAGCAAACAGTCTGATAATGAACTCTTAATCAATTCAAGACAAAACCAGCGCATGATTGATTGCACCCCAGGTGCCTCGGGGTTCAGGGGGGCGGGAGGGGTGCAGAACAGGGGTCTGGAGAGAGGTACAGGTGTCTGCATTCAGATGATAGTGCCCTGCTCGAGAGGCGCGGGGTGGCCCCTCCAGCAGCTGCAGCCGCGTCTGTACAGTGAGACGGCCACACTTCAAATGGAAGACACAAGTGCAGGTACTGGGTGAATTGTGCTGTTGGGCCGTTGGGCCGGGGGGGGGGGGGTGGAGGGGAGGGAAGGGAGGGTCAGATCCGGGCATTTCACGAGGTGAAGGGATTCTCTGCGTGCAGCTGTTCGTGGTGGTGCAGAGACAGTCCTGCCCACTGTAGAGCAGTCTGTCTGTCTGCACCGCCCAGATGGGCCGACAGTGAAGACCCTTGCAGGTGTTCATTCAGCGAGGGGTGCTCTGCGAATGATTGTATAATCAGTCTGTTGCAGAGCAGACGCGTCGACAGCCCTTGGACAGTCTGCACTCTGCGGGTCCTGGCTGGCGAGCCCTTCTGTACCGCTGCCTGCTGCCAGGGGTGCCATGAAAGATGCGGAAGCCCTCAGGCGCCTATGGGCAGGCGAGCTCCGCGCCCCACGCACGTCCGGGGCACCCCATGGCATCCAACTACTATCACCGGGGGCGCTGAGCCTCTCCTGAAATCGGTGCCTTTGTTAAGCCGGGGGAAGCAGGCGATCTCACCTTTAAAATGGAACACCTCACCCGTTCCTTAACTATTGTGTTTTAAAAAGACTCTTTTGTTTAAACTTGATGACACATTTAATTATGTTCATCTATTTCACACAGTGCTGTGATGTAGCTGCTGAAAGAACGAAACACAAAGTATTAATCTTTAGTGTAAAACAGGAGAGAGAAAGAGAGACCCGTTTAGTGGCAGACTTGCACGATGTGTGACCAGGAAACCTGGGGTAGATCCCGGCTTCCCGGCTTCCCTGCTTGAGCATATTGTGTGATCCCCTGCAGTTACTTTATTTCACCGAGCCTCTGAAGCAGTCGGCCCCTCAGAGACCTGTGGCGCTGCGTGCAGTGGGCGAGGAGGCAGGAACATCCGGGCGCAAGTCGGGGCTGCAGGCGGGTAGACGGCGTCCACCCACTATTTTCACAGGGTGGACGGCGTCCTCCCTGTCAAGATGTGTGTGTCCCAGTGACATGTCCCAGTGTCCTTTTCCGACACAAGGCCTCATTCAGCAGCGGCTGCACGTTACCTGCTTTCTGTCGTGACGCCAGCGTGCAGGCAGGCTCGGGGAGGCGTTTTTATAGTCACCCCCAGCTGGGCCAAAGATTAGGCCTGGTTTATAGCCCTCCTTTTGCTCCAGCACAAACCTGTCTTGCTTGGAGCTAACTGGAGCCTCGCACCTAGATTCCAATGCAGTTGAGGGAAACAAAGGCACACAGCATCCTAAGAGAAAGAACCGTTTGGAGGCAGCTTTTGACTTTGATCAGTCCCTGCTATAAGAGATGTGCATTCACTGTAAGAATGTCAGTTATTTGTTACACAAATAACAATTTAAATACCACAGAGTTTTTCTTTCATTTTTTATTTTTTTCTAGCGCTACTCATTCCAATCTAGGGTGTCAGAGCGCCATACATCACTTGTACACATTATACATTGACGATATAAATCCAGCAAGTGTGTAAATCAATGTTCAGGATTTTTGCATATGACAATGATGGTTACAAGATGCAAGAGTCACATATCACCCTTCCTAACTTACTGTGCTATATTAGAAGGATTGTGGTTTAAGAACTGCAAGGAACAAAAAGATGTGTTCAAAGCACTAACCCACTTTGCCAGTCTATATAAAAAAAAAATCTGGCGTCTGCATGTTATACAATGCGCTTTGCAGGAGACACATTAATAACCCTCTGTGTAAAATTGGGACGAGACCAAACACACATCTCTTGAGCAATTGCATTAACCACAAGAGTTATCTTACCCTTATTGTTATTCCCTGAGATTCACTGAGCACACAGAATCTCTGCAGCAGGTGCCTTAACCCCATAAGATATTTAAAAATGAAAGCCTTTGCAACCAATTTATCAAGAAGAGATATACTGTCGCATTTCACCTTTTTGCCAATTTCTTTGTGGCAGTTTTAAATAAATGTATATGTTGAGGCCCAGATTTACTACGATTTTGCGTTGGGGTTTTATAATTTTTTTGGGTGTAGCCTGAGGCAAAATCCATATTGGGATTTACAAAGAGATCTGCTTGACTTTGTGAAAAATCAGTAACACAATGCAGCACATAGCACTGCCTTGCGTTACCATGCACGTTACCATGCACCAGGTAGGCATTACATGGGTGTTCCCGTGCATCCACCCATGTATTTTGATGCAAACACATATTTACAAAGACTTGCCAACATGGGTTTGTGCCAAAATGGTGGACTTACCAAGGTAGACAAAACAAGGTGAACTATCTTTATTTTTCCTCAGTTAATCTTTTTTTTTTTAAATTTTATTTTTCCAATTTTCGTTGTCAAACCGCACTAATAAGAACCAACCATAGCAGTTACACTTGTACACAGCACAATCTTTTGGACATCATATAGTCATCTATACACGGGCTAGTGGCCATTACGGGCAAACAAATGGCACAGAAGAGAATACATGCAGTACATTGGAGCATACAATACACAGTAATAAGCATGCGCGTGCAGTTATATCTATACTGAGCCTGGGCAATGGCAATTACCAGTCAGCAAATTAGGAACATCCTTCCGGTGACATTACAATAAATCAAGCTCTAACAGTATCATTGCAGAAAAAAAATGCATCAGCCACATAACCTTGAGTATCCTCTGATCCCGTCTTTGGTCAGGGAAGGGCCAGTCCCTCCCCACAATCCACTCACCACAACGTTCCTCATCAGTGTGTTTCGGTGTGTCTCTCAAGGTGCACCTTATGAGGGTCCCATCTAAGTGTTAGGCCTAGCCCTAGTATTCAACTGTCGACCTCTGAGTCTATGCCTACTTCTGTATTTCGTAACAGATAAATTTGTAGTGGTCCCCATATATCATTCGGCCTACTTTGCACTGGCGTCAGTTCTGCATAAATATTATTCTGTTCCTGACAATAAACCAGGTCCTCGATCCAGTCCTTAAACTTAGGAGCCCTACCTCGTCCCCAGCGACAAGCGACCCGCCTTTTGGCCAATAATAGTGCAATATCTGTGAATTTCCGAGTCGACTTAGGCACATCCTGTGTGTATCCCAGTAGCATAATTAGCGGGTCTTTGTCAACTGCCCCGGATGTCATAACCTGTAACGCGGTCTGCACCTGTGTCCAGAATTCAAAAACTCCCGGGCATTCCCAAGCTAAATGGAGGAATCCTGCACCTTCTGCATTACAGCGATCGCATCTATCTGTATCTGCCACATGAAAGCGCAATTTCCTCTCAGGCGTATAATAAAAACGTTGCAAAAATTTAAAATGAATGATCTTCAGCCTGCTGCTAGATGCAATATTGGCCGTAACAGCACAGCAGTAGCGCCATTGCTCGTCAGTAATATCCCTGTCTAAGTCGACAGTCCAATGTCGCCGCGCCGAGCTCTCAGGCCCTTAGCGCTGTGTTCTTATTGCAGTATACATTCGAGACACAAGATGGCGGCCGTCCGACAATAGCATGTTATGCAGTGGCAAAACCACATCCGGTTCCTCCGGAAAGGTGGGCAACACGTCCCTCAATCCCTGTCTAAGACGGATGTAATCGAACACCTCTAGAGGCGTAGGAGTAACTGCTTGAAACAGCTGTTCCTTGGTACGGAATCGTCCTGCACTGAACAAGTCCCCCCATACCGAAATTTTCGCACGTCTACACATCAATTTAAATCCCGTTTCCTGCAACAGCGAAATACGAGGGTGGTACGTAAGAGGAAGTACCGGGGAATATAAGCTCGTGGCACCGATCAGTCTCACCATCCTACTCCACGCGTCAATGGTGCATGTAACCGTGGTAAACGGCGTCACTATGTCTTTGACTGTACCCAGTATGAGGCCATTAAGAGGTAGAGGTCGCGCGATCCAATCCTCTGCAGCGATTTGGGGCATGTATGGCGAGGGTTTCAACCAATGATACGCATATTGCGCTTGGGCAGCGATGTAATAAAGTTCAAAATCCGGTACATCAAAACCTCCCTTCTCATGGGGCTGGATAAGAATGTTCCAACGCATCCGAGGTTGTTTGCCTCCCCAAAATAGGCGTAGGAGCTCCGAGCGCAGCTGTTTAAAGAAAAAAGCACCAGGAAAATATGGCACATTCTGGAATAGGTATAGGAATTGTGGTAGCACCACCATCTTTATAAGCGCCGCCCTCCCTGCCATCGACAGCGGCAATGCCTTCCAGCGCGTTACATTATCAGCCAATTTCGTGATGGCCACTCCATAATTTGATCTGAGTGTCACGTCCTTGTCCAGAGACACGAAGATACCCAAGTACCTAAGATCTGTGTCACACCATTCGAGTGGATAGTCCAGCTGGTATTTCATAACAGCAGACGTCAGCGGGAAAAATTGGGATTTCCTCCAATTCACATGTACCCCCGACAGCCTACCAAAAACAATGAACTCCCGCAATATGGGATTAAGGTTGGTTTGAGGATGTTTCACATACAGCGTGATATCATCTGCATACAGCGATATACCAATTTGGCGCTGAAAGCAGTGAAAGGCACCAGCTCTGTGCAGCTGACGGATGCGACACGCCAGAGGCTCGACTGCCATAGCAAAGAGCAGAGGGGATAGAGGGCACCCCTGCCTGGTGCCCCTCGTTATCAACATTGGAGCCGACAGTACCCCGTTAATTACCACTTTGGCAGTCGGTCTGGTATAAAGCAGCTCGACCCAGTGAACAAACAATTTGGGAAACCCCATCCTATGCAATATGGTAAATAGATACGGCCATTCGACCGAGTCAAACGCTTTCGTGGCGTCCAGAAAAGCAGCAGTGACAGGCAATTCCGGGGCAATCGTCTGAATCAAGGAGAACAGCGTTCTAAGATTGTGGGTGGTGGCGCGACCCGGCACAAATCCAGCTTGGTCCGGCAGAACTATTTTAGACATAATCAGCGAGAGACGCGTCGCCAGGACCTTGGCAAGGATCTTCGCATCACAATTGATGAGAGATAATGGTCTATATGAGTCCGTGTCCGTCGGTTCCTTACCCGGTTTCAACAAGGAGGTAATTACCACCTCCCTCATCGATCCCGGCAATTCCCCAACTTCCAACGACTTCTCATAAACTTCCTTAAGGACCGGTGCCATGATATCGATGTAACATTTATAAAACTCAGCGGGGAGTCCATCCGATCCTGTCGCCTTTCCATTGGCAAGTGACATAATTGCGTCTCGGATCTCATCGGTCTCTAATGGTGCACTAAGGAATTGTCTATGCACATCACTGAGCCAGCACAGTGCTATATCATCGAGGAAACCTCCCATATCTACCTCGGCAGTTTGTTGAGAAGTATACAGCTGTTTATAGTGCGAAAGAAATTCCTCCTGAATCCTCCTCGTATCCTGACAACGTATGCCGTTTGATGTAACAATTTCTAATATATTGGCACTGAACCGCGGCTTTCTCGTGATCGCTGCTACTACCTTACCAGGTCTTTCCCCTTCGCAATATCGCCTTGCTGTCCAATACTTCCCTTTAAACTTTACTTCTCTCGCCGCTTCCACGCCAAACTCGGACAATTTTTCTCTAAAGGTATTATGTAGTTCCGAGTCAGCTCGTCTTGTCATCTCAAGTTCAAGCTCCTTTAGCTCACGTTCCAGCCTGCCTAACGTCCTCTGAAGGTCTTTCAGTATCCCCCCGCCCTTGGATATGGAAATACCTCTTACCGTGACCTTGAATGCCTCCCACACCATCTCTACACTATTAACTGAATTCTTGTTCCTGGGGAAGAACTCCTCAATTTCATCACCCAGCTCCGTCCTAAAGACTAAGTCTAGCAGCATAGTAGGGAGTAATCTCCACGGAGGTCTTACCCTCTCGTGTCCCGGAATCATCAGGGATAGTAACACTGGGCAGTGATCCGAGTAAGTTCTTGGCAAGTGTGTTACCCGATCTATACCCGCACAAAGCCCCCTTGACACAAAGCAATAATCTAATCTAGCCCACGTATTAGTGTATGATGTAAAGTGCGTGCCCTCTTTATGTGCATGATGGGTATATCTCCAGCTATCCACCAGCCCCGCTTCCTCTATGACTCCCAGTAGCACATCCCTTGCCTGTCTATTATATTGTCCACAACCATCTGACCGATCCATGCCAGGCACTAGTGTAACATTAAAGTCTCCCCCCCAAATAATGTGTGTGGCACCTGTCATCAATACATGTCCCCAAAGTGTGGTAAAAAATTCTCTTGTCAACATTCGGAGCGTAGCAGTTCACAATAGCAACATTATCCAAGCCAAATCTACCCCACAATATCACAAATCGCCCATCTGAATCAATAATCTCGCCCAACATCTGAAAGGCAATTGATTTCTTGATCAGAACTGCGGTGCCTCTGGAATATGAAGAGTATGAGGAAAATTTTCTGACTGAGGCCCATTTACTAGCATAGTTAGAATTCGATCTAGGGCAGAAATGTGTCTCTTGTAACAAAGCAATATGCACATTATGTCTATCTAGATAGGCAAGGATATTTCTCCCTTTTCTAGAATCATTAATGTCCCGCACGTTCCATGTCATGATCGTTAATTTACTCCCTGCCATATCAGCCATCATCAATGACATCAGTCGCATCAACACTCTCCCCTACCCGCATTCCCCTCCTTCCATGCGTGCCAGCCAACATAGTCCAATCACTCTGCAATATCGTGTGTATCCTCTGTACAGTGCAACCAAACAACCATCCATCCCTCCCATTCCCCTGCCTCCACCCAACTATCTCAGGCATACAGGCTATTTTCTTCCATACATTCTCCTTAACCAACTGAAACGTCCCAATCCACCCACCCCATACAACCCGGTGACCCCAGCCCGTAGCAGTCTGCAACATCCGCAGCCCATAAGGATTCAATCCAGATATAACCCCAGTCACTCCCCCCCCCTCCCACCCCACAACCATCCCCATGCAACAATTCAAACTCCGGTCCCGCCCCTCCCCCCGCCCACTGAAGTAACCCCAATCCTCCAGCATTCAGAACCCGCCCCCCTCCCAGCAATGCTAGCAAACACCCAACCAGCCGCAGTGTAACAAACAATTTCAAAGGGGCATACCCTAGTAGGGTCATCCAAGGTACACACTTTGGCACCCCCCGCTCCCCGTCCCCAGATCCGATACCACCCTTTGAGGGGCAATTCGAGGGATGGGGGTGTCGCCTGGCATACTTTACCACCCATAGTCCAATGCCGTCATCAGCGCTCACGAATGTCCATAGTCGAAGTATCTCAGCAACGTCTCGAGTTCAACTGCACGAAAACAGCACGCTCCTCGTTCCCAAAGTCAGTTCACAGTAGACTTATAGGATCCTCAACAATCCATACATGCATATCAGTCCTCCTCATTCTCTGCTTCCTCCTCCACAGTACGGTTCCCACGTTCGCGTCGCAGTGTCTTTAGGAAATCCTCTACCTGTTGCGGGTTCACGAAGAAGTGCTGCCTTGCCTGATACGTAACCCGAAGTTTAGCCGGATATAGTAAAGCATAGTCTATGTTCAGATCCCTTAGCTTTTTCTTTACGCCTAGAAATTTTTTCCTTTGGTCCTGGACAATCGGCGTGAAGTCCGGGTATAGTGTGAATGTAATTCCATCGCACGTCAATTGTTTAGCCGTGCGTGCAGCACGGAGTGCAGTGTCTCTATCCCGATAATTCAGTAGTCGAGCTATTATCGGTCGAGGTGGGGCACCTGGCTGGGGTTGCGGACCAAGGGAACGGTGCGCACGCTCAACAATGAATTGCTTGGAAAAGGCGTCCGCTCCAATCGCCGTCTGGAGTATCCTTTCAACATGGTCCTCCATTCTCCCAGTGTTCGTAGACTCCGGCACGCCCACCACACGAACATTATTGTGACGACTGCGCGCTTCCAACTCCTCGTTCTTTGCAGCTATCACTTTGAGGATGTTATCCATGCGCGACAGTCTAGTAGCATGGGACGCCGTGGTATCAACATTATCTGAAATCCTTCTCTCCGCCTCCGTGAGGCGTTCCTCGTGAACATCCATCTTCTGTACAATGGCGTCCATCCTGGAGGTTAAACGATCTACATTATCCACCACCGTCGCGAACCCCTGCTTCGTTTCCTGCAGTAGTAGATGCATGTCCGGTGCAGCCGCGCCGCAGCTAGGCCCCGCTGTTGGAGGGCTCTGGATCCCAGTTGAGTCCGTCCCCACCTTCATAGCCTTCTTTGACGCCTGGGCTGAGTCAAAAGATAGTTTCGGTTGTCGAGTATCCTGTCGGCCCATGGCGGTACCCCTCGCCGATCTGTCCGCTGTTAGTGAGTGCGTTCGTTTGGTCCACCACGCGGCGTCTCCGAAGCCCCGGACATGCAACGTTACGGTCCACAAATCCTGTTACCGAGTTACAGAGATCCGCCCAGTCGCAATCCTCACCTCGCTCTGTCAGTGCATGCCTCTCACCCACTGCAATCAGCATCCAATACTGTGGGCTCAAAGTGTAGAGTGATCCACGCTGTCCCCCCGGTGTCTTCGCACTGTTCAGGCTCAGCATACAATGAGCGCCGTGATTTCAGGAGCGCCTACAATCCTCAAGTAGCGCAGTAATATCACCATTCCACGTTGGCGCAGCAGCTCCGCGCCAGTTAACAGAGGCTAATTCCACATGTAATTGTCATGCAGGCAATTCGCCAGCACCCCAGTATCCCTCAGTCGCAACGGACATGCCAGCGTGTGTCCGGTGCAGCTTCAATAAACACAGCCAATCTGGGGTCAGTGGGCTTGCAATAGTTCCGTTCAAAAACTCCAGCCCATTAAGTCCTGAGCACGCACTCTGGGTCTGATGCGCAGGCGAATTCCTAGCGCATTAAATACATTCCTTGCACATACACCGTCGCATCTGCTTTCATCCCAAGTGACCACAGCGTAGTGACTGCACTCGTAGTATATCCCTCGTCAACCAATCACCGCTCCATGCAATGCTTTAGCACCAACTGTATGTCAAATGCAGTCTTTTTCCCTCGTCGCCTTCTACATCCGCTCCCCTCAACGCTTGCAGGCATTCAGGCCACAGTATGACTACCCCCGCCGTCCACTCTCAAATGCCCATTGTACCGGGTAAGATGGGGGTAGGGTCGTAGATCACCGGCATCAGCACGAGTTCTGTGCATCAGCGCCATGCAAGTCCATACCTCCGGCGTCTCTCTTCCGTCTCCGCAGTTCACGTCGGTTCGCCCCGAGTCCGCCGCAGAAGGGATCACGGCAATTCAGGTGCACAGCGGCCGCGGCCCATACACCACGCGGGAGCCTCGGGAGCATGCAGTACCTGCGTCCCAGCTCGCACTCGGGCAGGCTCCGCCTCCACCAGCGCCTAGCTCAGCTACTTCTCCGGCGTCTCCTACGCCAACTCTTGCCACAGTATGCGATGGTCCGTCCTCACTGTCCCGCTGTCCCCGCAGAGGGGATCGCGGTGGTTTAGGCTCTCCTCGGTCACGGCCCACACACCACGTGGGCGCCACGGGATCGCGTAGCGACCGCTTCCCAGCTTGCGATCAGCCAGTCTCCGCCTTCACATTCGGTGCCACACTCACGACAGGATATCTCCGGATTCCGACGGCCAAATCGCTCCAACTTTGCAGCGAGTGCCGGGTCAGGGGTCTTCAACAATTGCTTCAAGTTGTAGCGGCATTGGAGGTGGGTAACATAGGATAATTAGCGGATGTTGGCACAGGCTGCAGGAGCCTCACAAAGGTGCGGCCATGCTGCTCGTGCGCCCTCTAGCGCCCCTTCCTCAGTTAATCTTTCCATATCTGGGTTGTGGTGCCACACACAATGTCATGCTCTGGGTATACTTCGAGAAGTATGGCGTGCCTGCTGACAGAATGGATATCCCATGTCACATTCGGATAAAACTTTCACACCTCATACGTGGTTATACTACGAGAAGTATGGCGTGCCTGCTAACTTAGATATCCCACGTCACGTTTGGATAGAGCCTTCACGCCTCATACATGGTTTTACTACGAGAAGTATGGCGTGCCTGCTAACTTAGATATTCCACGTCACGTTCGGATAGAGCCTTCACGTCTCATACATGGTTTTACTACGAGAAGTATGGCGTGCCTGCTAACTTAGATATCCCACGTCACGTTCGGATAGAGCCTTCACGCCTCATACATGGTTATACTACGAGAAGTATGGCGTGCCTGCTAACTTAGATATCCCATGTCACGTTCGGAGAGAGCTTTCACACCTCATACCTTGTCATACTTCGAGAAGTATGGCGGCCTACTGACAGCGTAGATCTCATGTCATATTCGGATAAAATGTTCACACCTCATACGTGGTTATACTGCAAGAAGTATGGCGTGCCGGCTAACTTAGATATCCCATGTCACGTTCGGATAGAGCCTTCACACCTCATACATGGTTTTACTACGAGAAGTATGGCGTGCCTGCTAACTTAGATATTCCACGTCACGTTCGGATAGAGCCTTCACGCCTCATACATGGTTTTACTACGAGAAGTATGGCGTGCCTGCTAACTTAGATATTCCACGTCACGTTCGGATAGAGCCTTCACGCCTCATACATGGTTTTACTACGAGAATTATGGCGTGCCTGCTAACTTAGATATCCCACGTCACGTTTGTATAGAGCCTTCACGCCTCATACATGGTTTTACTACGAGAAGTATGGCGTGCCTGCTAACTTAGATATCCCATGTCACGTTCGGAGAGAGCTTTCACACCTCATACCTGGTCATACTTCGAGAAGTATGGCGGCCTACTGACAGCGTAGATCTCATGTCCTATTCGGATAAAATGTTCACACCTCATACGTGGTTATACTACAAGAAGTATGGCGTGCCGGCTAACTTAGATATCCCACGGCACGTTCGGATAGAGCCTTCACGCCTCATACATGGTTTTACTACGAGAAGTATGGCGTGCCTGCTAACTTAGATATCCCATGTCACGTTCGGAGAGAGCTTTCACACCTCATACCTGGTTTTACTTAGAGAAGTATGGCGGCCTACTGACAGCGTAGATCTCATGTCATATTAGGATAAAATGTTCACACCTCATACGTGGTTATACTACAAGAAGTATGGCGTGCCGGCTAACATTGTAGGTCATGATTAGAAATATTTCTTCAAATACGATCGTTTAGACACTACATGGGTTACTTTTCTCATTTAACCTTTTTTCAAGGTGATCTGTTTTATCCTCGTATAAAATCTTCCAGAGGGAATATTGTCAACATAAACTTTAAGATGGTTGACATTCTGCAAATTAAATGTCCTTCTTTACAGAGCAGCGCCTCCTTCCCTGAGCTGTCACCAGGTAGAGGTGAGGCTACTTATCCGTGCACTACGGGTAAGAATACTTTTCAAAATTTTCCTTGTTTTGCAAGATGCACTTAACAGATGCGGGGAAAGAATATCCTGCACTATTTATATTAACGCGTCTATGTAGCATGTTTTAAGTGACGTTGTTTATGGTTTTTCACTATGCCTTATGTCTCCCTTTCACTAGACACGATCAGTAGTATTTTGGACCTGAGATTGGTAGGATTACTGGTTTGATATTCAAATAGAGTTGTTTGTATTATTTTACACTATTACACTTTTTCCTAAGCAGCAGCACCCTTTGTAGGTCCTGACGAAAGCCCTGACATCAGATGGGTCATTCTGGCTGAAACATGTAAACCCTTTCGTCTCATACATGCAGTTTTAAATTCATACTGCAGGTGCACTGTTTTTTAATCCTGACAGTGAGAAGTTCTTCTTGTAGTCCCGCTAGTTAGTTTTAAGACCACTTCATTCACAGTTTTTTAGGTCTCGTGACCTATCAATGCGCGCAAGCGCATTGAGCGGAGCGAGAATTCAAGTGCTCGAAATCCTCGTCAAACCAAGGGCTTCTTGCGCTGCGGCTTTCATTAAGTTCACGTGAATCACGTGATCAAACAAGCACGCGCATTCACGGCCGCACAGCACATCAAAGGGCTTCGCCCAGCGTGCGCTCTGCGGCATCTCCTCCCCTAATTACCAGCTTCCCCCATGTCTCCCTTGTGTGCTTCTCTCGTAGGCTCTCCCACCCCATCCGGCTTCCCTCCGGCCATTTGCCACACTCCTTGCCTCTGTCTTGCCTCCCCCTCCATTCTCCTCCCCTCGCTCGCATTCCCGCCCCCCACCAGGCTCTCACGCCCCCATCCGGCTTTGCTTTCACCTTCTGCCCGTGACTGTTTATCATTTAGCCGGGTGCAGTTTACTTTAATTTACACGTCCCGCTTGCTGCTTTTTATTAGATTTTTACTCAGTCCCATGAATGTTTTCTGCCCGTGTCATAAATGCGAACACATACAACAGGAGACGCTTTACTTTCCAGGACAAAAACTGCGTTATTTTAGCTTTCTTAAAAATTCCAGTCTATTTTTCAATATCTGGCCAGCCCCCATCCGGCTTTGCTTTCACCTTCTGCCCGTGACTGTTTATCATTTAGCCGGGTGCAGTTTACTTTAATTTACACGTCCCGCTTGCTGCTTTTTATTAGATTTTTACTCAGTCCCATGAATGTTTGCTGCCCGTGTCATAAATGCGAACACATACAACAGGAGACGCTTTACTTTCCAGGACAAAAACTGCGTTATTTTAGCTTTCTTAAAAATTCCAGTCTATTTTTCAGTATCTGGCATGTGTAACGCCAGTCCCACGACCATTAGAAACACCAATGTGTTCCTCGGTTTTGAGAGTTTGCAGCAGGCGGTGTTGTTGGTACCATTTAAAACTGTTCGATCGTATCCCAAGTGTTTCATTCTTTCCACTCCGCCGCATTCCTTGTGTAGTGTTTTCGTGGTTCGTGTGCCTCCGCATTCGTGCTCCCTTCTTCCAACCCCACACCACAATGACTATATGCTGCAGCTGGATTGAGGCTAACCCAAAATCAAAACAACTGTCCGGTTTTACATTTGCAACTCGTTGCCTATCATTTTTGCATCGAACAAGTATGTCTATTTTCTTAAACTGTAACCATCGCACGAGGTTTCTGTTAAACCAAGGTAGACTTATCGCCCGAGGCAGCTTGGGAGGGGCTAGTACTTGCAGTAAACAACTTGCCCATCCTTCTTACGAGGCTGGTCTCGAAGGCTCTCTTGTAGGCGTGGGCAGGAAGGCGAGCGATCTAGTTGGATTGAAATACAAAACAAGCATTGGCATAGCCAATAGGTCTCGCTTGTGGGACCTTATAAGTATTTAGTTTTGCAGCACAATATCCTTGGTGCAACAACATCAGCTGTTGCACGGCTAAAACTTGTACCTTATAAGTGTTTAGGCATGCAACAGTTGATGTTGTTGCACTAAGGATATTGTGCTGCATAACTAAATACTTATAAGGTCCCACAAGCGAGACCTATTGGCAATGCCAATGCTTGTTCTAAGTTGTGCTGCGCCCTCTCCCGACTTTACCTGTGCCTTTCATCACTTTAGATTTAGTATATCCTCACTAGTCTAGAAATACAAAAACATCCCTGAGCTCCTCCCTTTCAGAGAGGGGAATGTAGCCCTCGGAGGGACTAGGAATTCTCACTGAGAGGAGAAACCCAAATGATGAAGCATGCCACCTATGGGGGTGATGGATTTTCGTCTTGAAAGGGATTATTCCACAGGTATTCCTGTGTGATTTTGCACGTCACGCTACATGCTATCTGAGTTTTCCTCTGACCCAAGTATTTTCTTATTGTTAAGAAGTATTTAATTGGGAATGTAATCCTTGCAGGTCTGTAAATTTCCCTTGGACCCTCATTTAACTCTTTATATGTGGAACATTGTAGATATCCCACGTCACGTTCGGATAGTGATTTCACACCTCATACATGGTTTTATTACGAGAAGTATGGCGCGCCTACTAACATTGTAGATATCCCACGTCACGTTCGGATAGTGATTTCACACCTCATACATGGTTTTATTACGAGAAGTATGGCGCGCCTACTAACATTGTAGATATCCCACGTCACGTTCGGATAGTGATTTCACACCTGAGACATGGTTTTATTACGAGAAGTATGGCGCGCCTACTAACATTGTAGATGACTCGCGTCACGTTCGGCTTCAGCTTTCACACCTCATACCTTTTTAAACTACGAGAAGTATGGCGTGCCTACTAACATTGTAGATATACCACGTCATGTTCGGATAGAGCTTTCACACCTCTGACCTGGTTATACTTCGAGAAGTATGTCGGCCTGCTGACAGTGTAGATCTCTCTTATCACGTGTGGATAAAATTTTCCTTTGTCTTAATTCAGAAAGGGATTCTATTGACTTCTTGAGGAAGTAAGTAGTTCTGTCACCACTTCAGCATTGTGATGATCTGACCACTGACAATAATGGTGCATGAACTTTACGCTGTACATGCACGTAAGTGCGCAACTAGGAAAGGGCTCTTGCATGTCTGGTGGTTCATAGTTCTGATCCACATCTTGATATGTAAATAGGGATGTATGATTCATACAAAAAGACACTTATATGAAGGGAATCCTGATGAGTCCAACACACGGACTAAGGTACAGATAGCACAGAATGGCGGTGTAAGTTAGAAGCCTGACCGCAGTATCTGCAGCCAGGAGGGGACCAGCTGCTGAGGTAGGATGATGTCCTGAGGTGGCTTGATGAAAGTTTGTGTCATGTCAGGACTTGGGATTTCCAGGTTTGCTATGACGTCACACTCTGACGTGGAGAGAACGGCCTGGTATTGGGACAGCGCGCTATGACCATTGGTGTGGCTCAGAGGTACACCGTTGCCCTTGCCTAAGTCTGGGCTAGCCCGTGGTGGAAGGAATTGCCATTTAGACTGTGCCGGTCCCAAGGAGAAACCGTTGCAGATGCATTGAACCGGTTGGGTGATGGGCACAGCCTTGTGCACCTGCGCAGTTTGTAGCCTGTGGCATTCGAGGCTGCTCTTCTGTAAAACACAAAGTGCTGATAGTAAGGGTGTCTAGCGTGTTGGGAGGATGTCCTGATTGGAGGTGCAGTGGTCGGGACCTAGGGCCAGATGTATCACAGGGTTTAACCCATTCTGTGCCAATGGGAAAATGCTTTATAACATATGGCAACCCTTACTTCTGGTGACTTCGCGGTACTCATTTGGGGCAACGCCAGGGGTCGGTCACTCTGAATCACTGGTTCTATCCACAGCCTTAGAGAAACGTGTTGTAAGCCTCTGTCAGCGGGTTAGATTGCTGAGGGCACTTCAGTGTGTCTTCATTCCCCTGCTGGCGCGTGGTCATGAATGCACCCAAGGGTGGTGCTGCCAGGCAGTATTTAAAAGGGCAGTTTGTTACTGATTCTTTCAAGTAGCGCCTTTAAAGGCACTTGACTTGTAAGCACATCTTGACAGACTGTGAAGGGTGCAAGGTGGGAGTGAGGCAGGCGCTGAGCCTCGTAGGAAACATTAAAACCCTCGTTAAATGTTGAGGTTAGCTCGGCCCATCCGAAGACTTGGAAAACTGGCACGAACTTCCCTTCTTGGCTACATCCTAAGTTAAGTGGACTCTGAGACAGCCGGAAACTGTTGGTTGTTGTGCAGCCTGTAGAACGTGAGATTTGGCCGGAGAAAGAGATGCTCATAACCTCATTTATTGCCCACTTTGCTGCTGGTCCTTAACTGATCTTAATTGTACTTTGTCCTTAATGTCGATGTTGCGTGCTCGGTTAACAACCTCAGCGGAGGGAAATACCGTGTCCAAAGCATTCTACCTGGGAGTGCCAGTGTCGTATTTATCCCTGGTTGAGCCCTGACTTCTGTCTTCGATTCTCAGATTGGCTGGTAGCTTGGACGGGGGTGTTTTATGCAGGGTCACTGACGTGCCTCGCGGTGACGACAGAGGACTCCCACTAAAGCAAGTCAATAAAAGGACAGTAGAAACCTGAGCAAAGTTCACAACTGTACTGAGAAGGCTGGCAGCCTTGCTCCATGTGCATCCATAACCATCCCCTCCGGTCTGATCCGCCTTGCTGTGGTTAGCAGCTGTCTGCTGGCTTTCTGTGGCAGACCCAGGTTTAGGGCTAGCACATGACTCTAGGTCATGCGGACTCAGCTCTTCCAGTCCTGGGCTTCTTATTACAAGTCAGGGCTTTCAGGTGTGAGTGTCCAGCTGGCTAAATTTAAATATACCAAGACTACAACTCCCAGAATGCTCTGATGTGATCATGAAAGGGCTGAGAATCACATTGAGTCAAATAGTCATCCTATAGAAGATGTCTGGGCGTGATGGCATATGAATATGATGCAAGCATGCATGGTGTTTTGGAATTGTCATCCTTCTTTAAGGAATACTCCAAGGTGGTGATGGTCGAGTGACGGAGGCCAGTGAATCAGTCTGGCAAACATCCTGCTTCGCTGGGCCTCATCAAGCAACGCTGGTATGTGATGCTTCACCCTGGTCGCCTCTTTCAGTCTATTCCCATCCTCCTTGTCCAGTCACAAGGTAAAGTGCAGATAATGCCACCTGAGTCTACACAATTACAGACATGCAGTGACTAACATGAGCCCTGCTGAAGACTCCAACAAATGAAAGACAGCGATAGTGAAATCGGCGCAACATCCTCGTGTGCTAGGGCGATTCAGAACAAGCATTTACAATGCAATGGTCTCGGCAATATTATAGGTAGAGCTATTGGAATTGCTCATTATTTTTTTATCTGTTTTGTATCCCTAAATAAATGGCATTGTCATTTGTATTGGCATTAGCTTTGTATTTTGCATATGTGATACCTATTGCATTAGCAGAGAGAGAGTGAGGTAGTGAGATAGAAAGAGCGAGTGAGGTATTGAAATAGAGAGCGTGAGGTAGTGAGAGAGAGTGAGGTAGATAGAGAGTGAGGTAGTAAAGAGTGAGGTAGAGGGATGTTGTGAGGTAGTGAGATATAAGCATAGAGTGATGTTGTGAGATAGAGAAAGAGGTAGTGAAAGAGAGTGAAAGTGAGTTAGTGAGATAGAAAGAGTGAGGCAGTGAGATAGAGAGTGATTGAGGTAGTGAGTTAGAGAAAGAGAGTGACGTTGTGAGCTAGAGAGTGAGGTAGTGAGAGAGTGAGGTAGTGATGTTTTGAGAGAGAGAAGTTGTGAGATAGAGTGGAATAGTGAGGTAGAGAGTTATGTAGTGAGAGATAGGTAGATAGAGAGTGAGGTAGTGAGAGACAGAGAAAGTGAGGTAATGAAAGAGTGAGGTAGAGGGATGTTCTGAGGTAGTGAGATAGAAACAGTGAGTGAGTGAGTGAGTTTGTGAGGTAGTGAGATAGAGAGAGAGTGAGGTAGTGAGAGACAGAGAAAGTGAGGTAATGAAAGAGTGAGGTAGAGGGATGTTCTGAGGTAGTGAGATAGAAACAGTGAGTGAGTTTGTGAGGTAGTGAGATAGAGAGAGAGTGAGGTAGTGAAAGAGAGTGAAAGTGACTTAGTGAGATAGAAAGAGAGAGAGTGAGGTAGTGAGAGAGAGTGAGGTAGATAGAGTGAGGTAGTGAGACAGAGAGAGTGAGGTAGTGAAAGAGTGAAAGAGTGATGGAGAGTGATTTTTGGTGGTAGGGAGATAGAAACAATGAGTGATGTTGTGACGTAGTGAGATAGAGAAGGATTGAGGTAGTGTAAGAGAGAGTGAAAGTGACTTAGTGAGATAGAAAGAGAGTTAGTGAGATAGAGAGTGACGTAGTGAGTTAGAGAGAGTGAACTTGTGAGCTAGTGAGATAGAGAGTGAACTTGTGAGCTAGTGAGATAGAGAGCGAGTCAGCGAGAGAGTGTTGTAGTTATTGTTTGAGTGAGTGACTTGTGTTATAGTTAGGTAGTGAGAGTGATATCGAAATAGAGTGATGTTATGGAGAGAGTTAGTGAGAGAGTGAGATAGTTTTATAGATATAATTTGAGTAGTGATGTAGTTATTTTTGTTTTGTGGGAGAGTGAAGTAGATATAGAGGGAGGTAGTGAGAGATAGAGAGAGTAAGGTAGTGAAAGAATGAGGTAGTGAGGGTGAGAGTTGTTGTGCTGTATTGAGATAGAAACAGAGCGATGTTGTGAAGTAGTGAGCTAGAGAGAGAGTGAGGTAGTGTATGAGAGAGTGAAAGTGAGTTAGTGTATTTGAGAGAGAGAGAGAGAGTGCGGTAGTGAGATAGAGAGAGTGTGAAGTTGTGGGGTAGTGAGAGAGTGATGTAGTGAACTTTAGAGAGAGTGTGTCGTGATATAGTGAGAGATAGTGAGATATAAATAGAGTGAGGTAGTGAGATAGAGAGTGAAACAGTGAGTTAGAGAGAGAGTGAAGTTGTGAGGTAGTGAGAGAGTGTTGTAGTGAATTTGAGAGCCCTCGCCTCCTCCCTTCGAGGGCTTTATTGCCATGGAGATGCCTTATTCTAGCAGTAACATCCACCACTACCTCAGATATAACAGGAACACAGACAATATAAATTATGCCCAACCCTCCTGGACGCAGGCTGGCGAGCAATTCTTGGAAATCGAAAAACCAAAACCCTTTTAAAATGGCATAAAATATTAAGTGGTAAGTGCTATCAAGCCAACAATTCAAACAATGCCACAAAAGGCAAAACATGAACAGAAAAAAACACACATAGAACAGCGGCCTCTTATCGGTGTTATTTATGGGCGTGGTATAGCCATATTTGTTTTTCTGCCAGTCACCTTCTAAAAAGAAAATCGTTTTCACTAGCTTCTCTTATGTCAATTCTAACATCTCTTCCTTGTTACGCTGAAAGCAGTGTGCTCAGACTTGCACTCCCAACACTGTGGGCCTGGTGCAGGACCTGTCAGCATGTGAAGCGCCTTCCTTCATAAAGAGACATAGCACGGAGGGTGGCGTCTGCTGTGCAACCATTCCTAGAGCACAGCCCACAAATGCCAGGATTATTAGCGCTGGCAACTGACTCAGGATATAAGAATACTACCATATAGAGAGGGCACAAAATACCCAAGAGTAAACAGTGGCTTGGTACACGTTTGTTAGCGTTAACTTTCTTATAGAAGCACAGCATATGACTTATGCCAAAGGGCGATTGCATTTCCAGGTTGGATGTTTAGTGCACCCACTTGGAGTTAAATATAATTTGACGCACACACTTGCATGAATGGTGTAGATTTACACACACCCCCACACACGTTTCAATGTGCGCACAAAAAGAATTTCAGAACGGTTCAGAGACAAAAAGAAACTACGTAATTTCTGTTCACGTGTTGCACCGAACGTTTAAGTCTACACAGAAGCTTAAAAATTAGATATATTTTCATCGCACAGTCAACACCCGAATCTCTCGATTATGTCTGATCATGTGTCTGTGTCACACGCACGTACAGACCTTTTAGATATTTTGCGAGCTGTGAAATTTCTATTATTTTAAAGCTACACACCTATATGAGCTGTTGGCAGCCGATTAAATAGGGAGGAGTGGTAGAGTCAACCTGCATACATGGGCTAACGGTCAGTTGATGTAGAGTATCAGTGGCTTAAAAAAAAGAGTTTGCACTTTAAGGTAAACATAACCCAGGGAACACTGTTCGCGGGAACCGAGATTCTAAACGCCTATTGATTAACGCGTAAACAACGTTCTCGTTTTAGCGGGTGGGGTCCCCCGTCGCTTCGAAAGTGAGCATATGAAGGGGATCAATTCCCAGAGGGATAGGATTGTCGTATGAAGCGTGACCCGAGCTCCCAGGGAGTCCGGATGAAAAGGCTCTTGTAAGAATGTAAAACAATTATTTATCAGCGCTGGAGGAGCTACTGAGGATATTGAGGTCATGCAGGGGAGGCTAATAAAAGACAGAAAGGGGTAAAATAAAGATGGACACAGAGGCTTACTGTGAATGCCAATGCTTTAGGACGTTAAGAGTTATAACCAGGATGAACCTTGATCACTGCTTGGCAGCCTCAGCCCAGCCCATGGCACCTGGGGGGGGGGGGGGGTTGAGCACTTTCAGCCCAATGGTTGCTGCACGCCTGTCTAGAGGTAATAAGACTCTCCCACCCCATGCTTTTTACTTTGAGACTTGTCAATAATACTGAACCAGGCACACGAATCGACCATCATATCAACATTCATACCATTCACAATCAGAAAACACTGTATCAGGGTTAATATGTTTTCCTTCTTCCTCTTCTTCTGTTATGATGTCAACTTTATTTATATGAAAGGCTTTGCACACCCTTCCAAATTCCCATTTCATTTGCCTCTATAAAAATAATTGCAGTGGCGTAACATTCATTACTCCCCCTGCCCCCCTCCTCCCTCCCCTGCAGCCCCTTCGGACCCCCGATGTCAATGCTGCCCCTCAGCACAGTACACTGCATCTGGAACCCAATTGATAGGTGGTGGGTTTTGGGGCCTCCATGTACTTTGCAGGGGGACCAAGTTTCATCCATGGCAGAACACCCCTTAAAAATGCTCACATGGTAGGAACTTCCACATCTAAACCAAGAAAGTTTCCTGTCTGACGTCTTACAGTAATTTTCTGTCATTGTCTTGACGGTTGAGTTTTCACAGCATTTACTTCTGGTACCATTCCTGCTTTCCTGCATGCATTCACATGTCTCAACATGATTTCTTATCTCCTGGACGAACATGAACACAAAAAACAGATTTCAAATTTCAGATGGCTGAACATGGTCCCATGCTCCGTGGACTTAAATTCGGGTCTGCAGCTCCTGTACAACAGAGATGACTTGGGAACATCATGCCCCATTAGGTTACTTCAGTGGAGGGCTGTTTTCCACTTCCTGTGCGTATTTAATATCCAGAGACCTGAAAGTCACGCGGTCGGAAATGCGAAATGGGCAACGGGTCACGGGGCATTTGAAGGCCACGGAGATACTAAAGGGGGGATATTGGGCACACCACATGGCTAAAGGCCATTTTTAGGGCTCGCCTGCTGATGCGCTTCAGCGCATAGCTGGCGAAGCTCTATAGGGGCTTATCCAGTGTTTATCCACTGGCGATTCCACTGGCGATTCCTTCAAGTGCATGTGCTTTTTAGGTCATTGCGCTTGCGCAAGCCCTAAAAAGCGCGTGCACAATGCCACCAGCCGCCTGCCTGCCTGCCTCGCATTACCACATCAAAGGCAGCCCTCCGAGCGCATTTCTCACCCCCTAATTATTCACGGCCGGCCGGCAGGCACATCAAAGGCTGCTGCTGCCGTGACTCGCATTTCTCCTCCCTCCTCCCCTATCACTGCCCAGGCCGGCCGTACTTTCTCTTTACAAGGGCGCCCATTCCTGAATCACTTGAAATCTCTCCACATTATTTGCATTTTGTTAATTAAAAAAATTAACTTCAACACAGCGTTGCACATTTTTCTCGACTTCGGAAGGATGAGTCCCAATCTCATTTGTACAAAGTGTTGTAATGGGATTATTGGAGAGTTAGAGAAACGTGCTCACAAGTTACATTTTTATGCATATCATCTGAGTAAATAAACAATAGCATGGTGCCGTTTGCGTCCTTGACTTGATCTGGTTTTTATTTTTATTTTGCTATTATTCTCACAAAGGCTAAGAAGGTCTGCCTACTTTAGTATTAAGTGCTATACGTCGCATAAGCAACAGCTAACCATTCACTCACCCACGCAACGCCACTCACCCATGCAACGCCACTCACCCACGCAACGCCACTCACCCACGCAACGCCACACACCCACGCAACACCACTCACCCACGCAACGCCACTCACACACGCAACGCCACTCACACACGCAACGCCACTCACACACGCAACGCCACTCACACACGCAACGCCACTCACACACGCAACGCCACACACACACGCAACGCCACACACGCAACGCCACACACGCAACGCCACACACACATGCAACGCCACACACACATGCAACGCCACTCACACATGCAACGCCACTCACACATGCAACGCCACTCACACATGCAACGCCACTCACACATGCAACGCCACTCACACACGCAACGCCACTCAACCACGCAACACCACTCACCCACGCAACGCCACTCAGCCACGCAACGCCACTCACCCACGCAACGCCACTCAGCCACGCAACGCCACTCAGCCACGCAACGCCACTCAGCCACGCAACGCCACTCACACACGCAACGCCACTCACACACGCAACGCCACACACACACGCAACGCCACACACACACGCAACGCCACACACACACGCAACGCCACACACACACGCAACGCCACTCACACACGCAACGCCACTCACACATGCAACGCCACTCACACATGCAACGCCACTCACACATGCAACGCCACTCACACATGCAACGCCACTCACACATGCAACGCCACTCACACATGCAACGCCACTCACACACGCAACGCCACTCACACACGCAACGCCACTCACACACGCAACGCCACTCACACACGCAACGCCACTCAACAACGCAACGCCACTCAGCCACGCAACGCCACTCAGCCACGCAACGCCACTCAGCCACGCAACGCCACTCAGCCACGCAACGCCACTCAGCCACGCAACGCCACTCACACACGCAACGCCACACACACACGCAACGCCACACACACACGCAACGCCACACACACACGCAACGCCACACACACACGCAACGCCACACACACACGCAACGCCACTCACACATGCAACGCCACTCACACATGCAACGCCACTCACACATGCAACGCCACTCACACATGCAACGCCACTCAACCACGCAACGCCACTCACACACGCAACGCCACTCAACCACGCAACGCCACTCACCCACGCAACGCCACTCAGCCACGCAACGCCACTCAGCCACGCAACGCCACTCAGCCACGCAACGCCACTCAGCCACGCAACGCCACTCAGCCACGCAACGCCACTCAGCCACGCAAGGCCACTCACACACGCAACGCCACTCACACACGCAACGCCACTCACACACGCAACGCCACTCACACACGCAACGCCACTCACACACGCAACGCCACTCACACACGCAACGCCACTCACACACGCAACGCCACTCACACACGCAACGCCACACACACACGCAACGCCACACACACATGCAACGCCACTCACACATGCAACGCCACTCACACATGCAACGCCACTCACACATGCAACGCCACTCACACACGCAACGCCACTCAACCACGCAACGCCACTCACCCACGCAACGCCACTCACCCACGCAACGCCACTCACCCACGCAACGCCACTCACCCACGCAACGCCACTCACCCACGCAACGCCACTCACCCACGCAACGCCACTCAGCCACGCAACGCCACTCAGCCACGCAACGCCACTCAGCCACGCAACGCCACTCAGCCACGCAACGCCACTCAGCCACGCAACGCCACACACACACGCAACGCCACTCACACACGCAACGCCACACACCCACGCAACGCCACTCACACACGCAACGCCACTCACCCACGCAACGCCACACACACACGCAACGCCACACACACACGCAACGCCACACACACACGCAACGCCACACACACACGCAACGCCACACACACACGCAACGCCACTCACCCACGCAACGCCACTCACCCACGCAACGCCACTCACCCACGCAACGCCGCTCAGCCACGCAACGCCGCTCAGCCACGCAACGCCGCTCAGCCACGCAACGCCGCTCAGCCACGCAACGCCGCTCATCCACGCAACGCCGCTCATCCACGCAACGCCGCTCACCCACGCAACGCCACTCACCCACGCAACGCCACTCACCCACGCAACGCCACTCACCCACGCAACGCCACTCATCCACGCAACGCCACTCATCCACGCAACGCCACTCATCCATATGCAAAACGAAAAATGTCAAACTCTTCTATTGCGAGACCTATTGCATTTTCAATGCTTGTTAAAGAACACTAACTTGGAATGTCTGACCAACCTTTTACAATCCTTGAAACGCGAGGACTGAAGTGATGATTTTGAGAGTTCGAAAGGGTACGTTTCCATGACAACTGTGCGCCCATGTGTACTTGCGGTGGGGAATCCGGCCGTACTAAACTTAAAAGGTGATTTTAATGTATAGGGTGAATCAGTTTAGCGCAAAGAGTAATATTGAGGGGACAGCCTTCGAGGGTTATTAAGTTCACAGGGGAAATAAATAATTCCTCTACGTTTTTTTTCTCCAGTTAATTCATTGTTTTATATCTGACTTGTTACGTTATGATCCATAATATATCGGTGTTGTTTACTCATACATGGAAAAGTTCTGACAATGAAATATATTCTACTATTATACTCTGAGGCGCGAGCGGCGGAAATTATTCTTTGCAAAGTAACTGCTGAAAATACACGGAGAGTGGGAGGGGGGCGGGAAACAGACAGGGGGAAGAAGGCACGGAGGGAAACAAACAAAATACACGGAGAGCGGGAGGGGGGCGGGAAACGGACAGGGGGCGGGAAACAGACAGGGGGAAGAAGGCACGGAGGGAAACAAACAAAATACACGGAGAGCGGGAGGGGGCGGGAAACAGACAGGGGGAAGAAGGCACGGAGGGAAACAAACACGGGCTTACCTTCACTGCAAGGAGAGAAAATGGCGGACACAAGCTTCCGGATTTTGAGGATTTGTGGGGGTGGTTTTGCTGTCCTGAGTGACGGACGACATCACAGGGCTAAAGAATGCAAAAAATCACGCCCCCAAATCCGAAAAAGACGGGGCTTGTTTGGAGTGACGCATCTCTCCTCCAATGGCTGGCCTCCGTTTAGGAAGCCAGCCAATGAAGGAGAGACAGGGCAGGGAGGCGGGACCTTCTGCGCTACTAAGAGTCATTAAATCTCCGGCCTAAGACTGCGCAAGCGCAGCCTTTTAGGCCTTCGACCTAAAAAGGCTTGCGGGTGTTCCAACATGTCTCCCAGTGGATACCAGGACTTCTAAGCCAAAGGCCTCTGCAATACTTTTCCACATAGGATCCAAGGTCTTTTAATCTTTGCAGCACTAGAGGGTGCCCAGCAGGCTCCTTTCCTCTGTTTTATAAGCTTTTCTTATGCTTATTTTCTATTAATTAGTAAGTAACATTTTGGGCAAAGCTGTTTTCAAAATTATTTGCTAATATTTTAACTACAAAAGAGTTACCAAAGTCTGCCTAGCTTGAAAACATTTGTACCCATAAATGTCCAAACATTGGCTGAGAAAATAGTTTTACCTTTTTGACCTATGCTGTTGCCAATGTTTTTTGCCAATACAAGTACAACGATGTGTATGTGCATTTGTGTGTGTACGCATTATGATGGCTTAGAGTGATGACGCATGTGTGTGCATAAATCTGCACGCATCCAGCATGACACAGTGGCCATGTTTATTTGTATTTGCCATTTAAAGATGGCAGACTTCACCTAAGGCATAAATGGATTTCTTTTTTTAGCATGCACAAACGTGTTTTTCAAAAATAGAGCGGTTTCCACAGCAAATGGCAGCTGTGGGGCCCTCCTAAATAATGTGCATTTAAAAAAATGGGTGAGGGGCAGGTGTTGGAGATGTCAGAGAGATCAGTAGGCAGTGGGCGCGAAGAGTATCAGAGGCGCTTGAGTGAGGGAAGAATAGGAAAGAAATTTCTGGGTGGGAAACCAGTGGGCGGGCTGGATGTTAGGGGAGGAAGGAAAAAACAGACTGTGCTGGCGAAGAATTTTCGAGGGGTGCATTTGAAGGGTGGTTATTTGAATGAAGGAAGTAGCACATGAGGGAAAGGGCAACAAAACACATGCACTCTCATGCTGTCTTCAAAGAAAAAGAAACAAAAGTAGTTCCCTGAATGTATGAAATTGGGCTACTGCTTGAGGGGGGGAAGCAGCAAAACCACAGTTCCGGTTAGGCTGAAACACAAGCAATACCCCAAATTAGGCCAGCTTGTAGTCATGACGAGCCTATATCTTCAGGATTTCTCCTTTTCTTGAAGGGGGAGCTCAACTGATGCCGCAGTAGGGGTCCAGGACCTGAGGGGCAACTGTTGGGGATCAGAAACTTACTCCAGCAGAAGAAGTTCCTGCAGAGGGCTCAGGCAGGTCCAGTTGCAGAGACTGGCAGCAGGTCAGGTGGGCACATGCAGGTAGGCCTCTGGAGCTTGTTTTGTCCCTGTAGATCAGAAGATGTAAGTCAGCTGACCCTTGGAGCCACATCAGCCTGGGTTGAAGGGTGCAGGTCCTTCCAAGCCAGGAGAGCAGCAGTGTAGCACTCCTTCGTGCACAAGAGCACCACCCCAGTCCTGAGTCTTCCACGAGTCAAGAGGTGTATAAAAGAGTTGGGTCTGTGAGTCCTTTATTAATTCTCGGTGCCATCTTAGATGTAAAAGAAGCTTGTAGAGTGTTCTATCCCCAGAGGTGCTTCCAATTTTCTGCTTTCCTGCCGTGGCTCCAGCTTTTCTGGGGGCTCATACAATTGTATGAAACCCTTTGTGAGTATGCTGAGGCAGAGCCTTTGTGATGTGTAAGCATGGTAGGCGACAGCTGCTCTACTATCAAGTCTGAGGTGGCCCATCCTGCCAACACCTATTCTCCCTCTTTCTCACTCTCTGGGAGCAATACACAAATACCAACTGCACCGAGTTTTGTGACCCAGGATACAGACTGCAGGCCCCCAATTGTTAAGGCAAGAAAATGCAAACTTTCTAAAAGTGGCATTTTCAGAATCGTGACTTAAAATCTGACTATACTTTTAAAGAGGGTTTTAAATTACAATTCTTTAGACAACAAACTTGACATTCCTACTTGCTCTCAATTGAAAGTTATTACTTATTAAATGTAATCAGTCCTCAATGAGAAAGGTAGGCCTTGCAGTAGTGAAAAACAAATGTAAGAGTTTTTCACACCAGGACATGTAAAAGTTAAAAGTACCTATCCAGCTTTTTAAATACACTGCACCCTGCTCTGTGTGTGGTCTAAGCCTACCCTAGGGGGGACTTAGATGTATTAAACAAGCATTTGCAATGCAATGGTCTCGGCATCATTAAAGGTAGAGCTATTGTCATTGCTCATGACATTTTTTTTTCTTTAAATCAAAAATAAATGGGCATTGTCATTAACATTGCCAATACACAGCACTCTGCACTCAACAGCACACAATGCTCTGCACACTTGCTCTGCACTCACTGCTCTGCACACTCACTACTCTGCACACTCACTACTCTGCACACTCACTACTCTGCACACTCACTACTCTGCACACTCACTACTCTGCACACTCACTACTCTGCACACTCACCACTCTGCACACTCACCACTCTGCACACTCACCACTCTGCACACTCACCACTCTGCACTCACCACTCTGCACTCACCACTCTGCACTCACCACTCTGCCCTCACCATTCTGCCCTCACCACTCTGCCCTCACCACTCTGCCCTCACCACTCTGCCCTCACCACTCTGCCCTCACCACTCTGCCCTCACCACTCTGCCCTCACCACTCTGCCCTCACCACTCTGCCCTCACCACTCTGCCCTCACCACTCTGCCCTCACCACTCTGCCCTCACCACTCTGCCCTCACCACTCTGCCCTCACCACTCTGCACTCACCACTCTGCACTCACCACTCTGCACTCACCACTCTGCACTCACCACTCTGCACTCACCACTCTGCACTCACCACTCTGCCCTCACCACTCTGCCCTCACCACTCTGCCCTCACCACTCTGCCCTCACCACTCTGCCCTCACCACTCTGCACTCTGCACTCACCACTCTGCCCTCACCACTCTGCCCTCACCACTCTGCACTCACCACTCTGCACTCACCACTCTGCACCGTGCACTGTGCACTCACCACTCTGCACTCACCACTCTGCACTCACCACTCTGCACTCACCACTCTGCACTCACCACTCTGCACTCACCACTCTGCACTCACCACTCTGCACTCACCACTCTGCACTCACCACTCTGCACTCACCACTCTGCACTCACCACTCTGCCCTCACCACTCTGCCCTCACCACTCTGCCCTCACCACTCTGCCCTCACCACTCTGCCCTCACCACTCTGCCCTCACCACTCTGCCCTCACCACTCTGCCCTCACCACTCTGCCCTCACCACTCTGCACTCTGCCCTCACCACTCTGCACTCTGCCCTCACCACTCTGCACTCTGCCCTCACCACTCTGCACTCTGCCCTCACCACTCTGCCCTCACCACTCTGCCCTCACCACTCTGCCCTCACCACTCTGCACTCACCACTCTGCACTCTGCACTCACCACTCTGCCCTCACCACTCTGCCCTCACCACTCTGCACTCACCACTCTGCACTCACCACTCTGCACCGTGCACTGTGCACTCACCACTCTGCACTCACCACTCTGCACTCACCACTCTGCACTCACCACTCTGCACTCACCACTCTGCACTCACCACTCTGCACTCACCACTCTGCACTCACCACTCTGCACTCACCACTCTGCACTCACCACTCTGCCCTCACCACTCTGCCCTCACCACTCTGCCCTCACCACTCTGCACTCTGCCCTCACCACTCTGCACTCTGCCCTCACCACTCTGCACTCTGCCCTCACCACTCTGCACTCTGCCCTCACCACTCTGCACTCTGCCCTCACCACTCTGCCCTCACCACTCTGCCCTCACCACTCTGCCCTCACCACTCTGCCCTCACCACTCTGCACTCACCACTCTGCACTCACCACTCTGCACTCACCACTCTGCACTCACCACTCTGCACTCACCACTGTGCACTGTGCACTGTGCACTCACCACTCTGCACTCACCACTCTGCACTCACCACTCTGCACTCACCACTCTGCACTCACCACTCTGCACTCACCACTCTGCACTCACCACTCTGCACTCACCACTCTGCACTCACCACTCTGCACTCACCACTCTGCACTCACCACTCTGCACTCACCACTCTGCACCGTGCACTGTGCACTCACCACTCTGCACTCACCACTCTGCACTCACCACTCTGCACTCACCACTCTGCACTCACCACTCTGCACTCACCACTCTGCACTCACCACTCTGCACTCACCACTCTGCACTCACCACTCTGCACTCACCACTCTGCACTCACCACTCTGCACTCACCACTCTGCACTCACCACTCTGCCCTCACCACTCTGCCCTCGCCACTCTGCCCTCGCCACTCTGCCCTCGCCACTCTGCCCTCACCACTCTGCCCTCACCACTCTGCCCTCACCACTCTGCCCTCACCACTCTGCCCTCACCACTCTGCACTCACCACTCTGCACTCACCACTCTGCACTCACCACTCTGCACTCACCACTCTGCACTCACCACTCTGCACTCACCACTCTGCACTCTGCACTCTGCACTCTGCACTCTGCACTCTGCACTCTGCACTCTGCACTCTGCACTCTGCACTCTGCACTCTGCACTCTGCACTCTGCACTCTGCACTCTGCACTCTGCACTCACCACTCTGCACTCTGCACTCTGCACTCACCACTCTGCACTCACCACTCTGCACTCACCACTGTGCACTGTGCACTCTGCACTCACCACTCTGCACTCACCACTCTGCACTCACCACTCTGCACTCACCACTCTGCACTCACCACTCTGCACTCACCACTCTGCACTCACCACTCTGCACTCACCACTCTGCACTCACCACTCTGCACTCACCACTGTGCACTGTGCACTCTGCACTCACCACTCTGCACTCACCACTCTGCACTCACCACTCTGCACTCACCACTCTGCACTCACCACTCTGCACTCACCACTCTGCACTCACCACTCTGCACTCACCACTCTGCACTCACCACTGTGCACTGTGCACTCTGCACTCACCACTCTGCACTCACCACTCTGCACTCACCACTCTGCACTCACCACTCTGCACTCACCACTCTGCACTCACCACTCTGCCCTCACCACTCTGCCCTCACCACTCTGCCCTCACCACTCTGCCCTCACCACTCTGCCCTCACCACTCTGCCCTCACCACTCTGCCCTCACCACTCTGCCCTCACCACTCTGCCCTCACCACTCTGCCCTCACCACTCTGCCCTCACCACTCTGCCCTCACCACTCTGCCCTCACCACTCTGCACTCACCACTCTGCACTCACCACTCTGCACTCACCACTCTGCACTCACCACTCTGCACTCACCACTCTGCACTCACCACTCTGCACTCACCACTCTGCACTCACCACTCTGCACTCTGCACTCACCACTCTGCACTCTGCACTCACCACTCTGCACTCTGCACTCTGCACTCACCACTCTGCACTCACCACTCTGCACTCACCACTCTGCACTCACCACTCTGCACTCACCACTCTGCACTCACCACTCTGCACTCACCACTCTGCACTCACCACTCTGCACTCACCACTCTGCACTCACCACTCTGCCCTCACCACTCACCACTCTGCCCTCACCACTCTGCCCTCACCACTCTGCCCTCACCACTCTGCCCTCACCACTCTGCCCTCACCACTCTGCCCTCACCACTCTGCACTCACCACTCTGCCCTCACCACTCTGCACTCACCACTCTGCACTCACCACTCTGCACTCACCACTCTGCACTCACCCCTCACCACTCTGCACTCACCACTCTGCACTCACCCCTCACCACTCTGCACTCACCACTCTGCACTCACCACTCTGCACTCACCACTCTGCACTCACCACTCTGCACTCACCACTCTGCACTCACCACTCTGCACTCACCACTCTGCACTCACCACTCTGCACTCACCACTCTGCACTCACCACTCTGCACTCACCACACTGCACTCACCACACTGCACTCACCACTCTGCACTCACCACACTGCACTCACCACACTGCACTCACCACTCTGCACTCACCACTCTGCACTCACCACTCTGCACTCACCACTCTGCACTCACCACTCTGCACTCACCACTCTGCACTCACCACTCACCACTAAAAATACAGAAAGCGGACACCTCCCTGTTAGAATCCTAGGGAAGAGAAGACGCGCCCAGAGATGACCACGTGAGCTCGTTCGCATGGGGAAGGAACATCGCTTAATCTTAAATACCATGAAGTGATTGTACTGTGGAAGAACGCCGCTACTCGGCCAGCATGGGCTCCAACTTGTTAAGCTCTTGAGATAACTAAATTAATTAGCGTGAATGCCCTTGTGGGAAATCAGCCCATTCTCTTGTACAAGCCGCCCGTGAATACAAAGAGAACACAGGCTACCTGATGTACGGCAGCCAACCAAAACACCGGCGGAAAGCAATTACTTTCCGTCAGGACCGTACACTTCTCATAATAAGCGCTAATGGACGCGACATAAAGCAATCTGCAATGCATCTTTGTTCTGCGAAATAACCGCTCGTGGCCCGCATCGCTATTGTTTAGGCACTAATCAAATGCTACAGCTGGCTGCGCCGCACGACGCCAACATAAATAAGGTCGGCACTTTCACACTCACCCCTTGCATGCAACCATTGTAACTCCACAGACCACACTTTGTCCCCAGCAGTCTCTTAGTATCGCGGCCGCCCCGGAAGTCAGGCACGGTCGCCTGTGACGGGGGCGGGGCCACGTTCAGACCGGAAGAGGAGGCAGGCGGAGTCGTTGCGTCTCGCGGCCCGGGGCTCCTGTGAGCGGTGTAGAGCCCCTGGGCCGCGCCAGCAGGAGTTTGGGCGCCGCGTGCTGAGGTAAGGTAAGTTCCAAAAGGCTGGAGCGGGATTGGTGCACTTGTGTGTGTGTGTGTATGTATGTGTGCGACGGTGACGGCGGGGGGCGGGGGGCGGGGGGGGGCCTGGGTGCACTTGTGTATGTGCGCGCGTGTGTGTATGTGTCAGGGGTGGTGTCCGTATGTATGTATGTGCGTGCGTGCATGGGCGCTTGTGTGTGTGTGTATGCGCATGCGTGTGTGGTGCTTGCGCTTCCCAGGAGACAGCGCCTGGCCACAGCGCGCGTTCCAGTTACAAATCGCCTCGAAGGATGCGCGCGGCCGGGACTGTCTCCTGGGAAGCACGCTCGGTGACATAAGATCTCGGCGGAGACGCGCTTCCGCGCGTCTTTAGCCGAGACCTAAAAAGGACATTTTATGCCTGGCAAAATTATTTTGCCAGGTCAATTGGCAGTTTAAATTGCACACACAGGCTGCAATGACCGGTGTGAGGCATGTTTAAAAGGCTACTTCAGTGGGTTGCACCATCGGTGCTGCAAGTCCACTAGCAGCTTTTTTATTTTACAGGCCCTGGATACATGTAATACCACTTTACTAGGGTCTTACGAGTAAATAAATCTGCCAATTGGGTGTAAGCCACTTTTACCATATTTAAGGACGGGAGCACAAGCACTTTAGCACTGATTAGCAGTGATAAAGTGTTCAGAGTCCTAAAGCCAACAAAAACGTGTTCAGAAAACAGGAGGGTGAAGGCAAAATGTTTGGGGATCACCTTGCGAAAAGGCGCAAGTTCAACACTGAATGGAAGGATACAATGTTAAAGAAGCCATACTCCACGGGAAGGCAAACACAAGGGGAGGAAAGAAAGCAGGCAAATAAGAAGCAAGCAAGGGATAGTGACAAGGAAGCCAACACATGATTACCTCTAAAACCACATTGCACTATGCTCACTGTAATGTTTTATGTATTAGCTATGGTCCACAAAAGGTCTTTCAGCAACAGTTTGGTATAAGTGAGACCTAAAAAGGGTGTAGAAAAGATCCCAAAAATGTAATGTCTTGTAGGTTTCTTAAACATTAAGGGTGATATTTTTGCTAAATACTTTATGCGTTATATTGAAGACTAGCTTGACCGACACCGGAGTTTATCCTGGCAGGAAGTGGACTTTAGAGCGCCCAATGCGTATGATGGTTTGATCTATCAGAGACACCTGACCATGTTGTAAGACGGTGAAGAGGAGATTTATATTGCTGCTTCGTGTATTTTAGCCCTGCATTTGATTGGGTGAGCAGTCACATCATATCTGTTCTCAGTGAGCAGTCACATCATATCTGTTCTCAATCCTGTAAAAAATCCACAGTTTTCCTCCTAAAATTGGGGTGTGAGTACTTTGATAATAATATATGTTGATGACCTACCATTAATGGGCAGATCAGCATTTGGGCTCCCGTGGCTGCCAGACTCCTTATCAGATTACAGTTCAAATAATAGCTTAACATTGAAATCGCAGTCCATGATGTCCATGCATTTGTTGTTTTTCCCAGCCTCAGTATCTGACTTACCTGTTTGAAAGGTTCTTGACGCAACATCCAGTCTATTTTGACGTAATGTGCAGTAAGTTGTAGTGGAAAAGAATGTTGACGGCTTAAACTGGGTAGAATGCTCAGAATGAAGGAAAATCTTAAAAATTATACAGGACACCTCTGGTGTCATTACATGATTGAAATTTGGGAAATTCATTGTTGAGAAACTGTGATAAAGCAATGTTCATTTACTATTTTTATGTCACGCCTATCCGACAGCACAAGCTGTCTGGCTGTGAAAGACCTAGTGTGATCTTAACGTGGGCGTACAGCCTGCCCAATGCTTACCATTGGCTGGCTTTATTGTCGCTCTCGTTAGCTCACTTCTTTTTGCATGCTTGCCTTCCTCTTGTCTTTGTGGAGGAGTGTGGCTCAATGGTTAGAGCGGCAGACCCTGATGCAGAGTTCTGGCCAGGAACCAGGGTTCGATTCCCGCCTCGGCGGGGTCTTGGGCTCAATTTCCTCGGACCTGTTAATTCTCGCCTCGGTGCCTATTCTAATCACGGGCCCCACTCTGCAACTCTGGGCAATAGCTTGCTTAGCCTCCACACCGGCCCCAACAGCGCTAAGGATGCCTGGCTTCACCCTGGGGGTGCCCAGGAGTGGACACTTCACAGGGAAAGCTAGGAGGGGTTCCACAGCGGTATGAGTATCGGCGCCAGGAAGCCGAATAGGCGACACCGCAAGGTGACCGTCTGGTGACAGTGCGCTCTATAAGTACCATGACATTTACATTTACATTTGTCCCTGTCCTGATGCATAGGCTCTTTGTGATCCCTTTATTTGGCGGACTTTTATCCATCCACTGCTCACATTTAGGGGACTACTCTCTCTGGTATTCACCACTCCACCACAGGGCATGTGTTTTCTAGCTATCCCTCATCTCCTGACCCTCCCCCCCCCCCCTTTTACATTTTTTCACCCCATGCTGTATTGCCTCCCCCCCAGTCAGTTAAAGCACTGCAACAAGGATATTTTTGTCACGCTAGGTACAGGATATTTTTAGGTAGGATATTTTTGGCACACAAAGGCTTTTATGGTTCTGGGTAAAGTGTCATCTGCTGCACCCACTCAGCTGGCATCTGAGGCAGGTGAACTTAGCGTGACATTTCATGTGGAGGCCCGTAAATCTGTTCCTTGAGATACTACAAAGGGCTGAAACCTGTGGAAAGTAAGATAGGCCTTGGCAAGCCTTTCCTTAATGTGCATAACACCACTGTAAGAATAGCTCATGTATATGGTCTCTATTATGGAAGAATTACGCGGAGCTAATAGGCGCCGAATTGCATGTATGTAACAAGCCGCTTAAAAGAATTCAACATGACTGATGTATGTAACGAATTTAGCATGACTTTATCAACATTCAAAAGTGAGAGAGACTTACTGCAGAAAGGATTTAGAAAAGGCAAGTATTTCTAAATCAATGACCATATATTGTGTGATGAACCTCAAAAATATACAAGGGAGTTTCTTAACCCGGAACGGTTGTATACGTTTTAAGGTTTTAGATTTATTTATAGGAACAGATATGTGTGAGATAAGATGGGGGCGATAAGCTGTGCATCATTAAAGTACATATTAATATATGTAGTCTCTGTGAAATGGGACAGGAGTCAATTTCACGCTTTCTATTTCTCTGTCCCAAACTTTTAGATTCAAGAAAATTTGAAAGACATATTTAAAATGGGTTGGTGTGCATACCCAGAAGGCTGCTAATTTTACATAATTCATGTGGGAAAATAATGCATTGTGTGTTTGGGGTCATTTCAATAGCCTACTAGACCAGAAAAATTCACGTAGATGACCATTGGAATTTGTGTTTAGCAAATGAAGATTCTATTTTAGGTGGTAATGTGGTGGTAAAGAGAGGAGCTTGTTGAGGGAAGCATTTGGATAGTTCCTCTTCTCTGTCAACATAAGGCTTTATAGCTTAAAGGACAATATCCTCCTGTCTTTTGAGACAGGTGACAGATTACTAACTTGTTTGTACTAAGGTAGTATATGGTGAATATTAGTAAGGGATTTAGTTTCTGTAAAACATTATACTAATTTGAGCATTTACTTCTGGATTTTAAAGTTCTATAAAAGAATTTAGGCAGAAACGTAATTGTTTTACATATACACTAAATGCGTTGATTAATAAGATGTTTCAGTTGTTGCACCCGTCATGTCACACATTCGCGTTTTACTCTGTTATGGAATTTGAGTTATGATGAATTGTCGGATGTTGAAAGTTCGACATGAGCAAGACTTGTGTGTTGTGCTGACTTGGGGTAAAGATGGATTGATGGCTTTCCCAATCCCCTTAATTTACAGATAGTAAAGCGAGTCTTCAATGAGCTGTAAATGTGTGACATGAATGTTGTAGGTTGAATTGATGACAAGATGGTAACCTCTTTTCCTACATCCACGTCTTGATGGGGTCTCATTGGCTTTGCCTGTTCTTTGTCGACGAGAGTACTGGCTCTGCCCAGACTCGTATGACTGTGACATGCTGGCTCTGCCTCAAGTGAAGAGCGATGAAGGTAAATCTGAGGGAAAAGAGGGGTGGACACAGGCAGGTGGTAAATTCAAGGCCCCATGTAACACATCACGCACCAATGAATGGCACATGGGCGAATGTGTAAACTCGAAGGTCCGGTTCCTTGCTTAGACCACCATTCCCTCCGCCAGCTACTATGTTGTCTACTTAATGATAACGCTGAGAAACTGAAAAAGAGGGCACAAAATGCCAGTCTTCATATTAACCGCAAAATATCACTTCACATAGAGCAGTCTTGATCTTGCATTGTACATTAGTGTTGTTTCTTCTGCTGCTCACTCTCGGGTGTCAGTAGGTGCTCAAGATCTTAGGTGCACACAATATCAATGTGTCCCATCTAGACTAGACAGAGGAGGAATCCTATCCAGTCATGTCGTATTAGTGAGGGATCTGATCCTCAAGCAGACCTGGGATGACGCGTCTCATCAGTATCACTGAGAAGGGTTTGATAGAGCATGAGCAGGTACGCTCCAGGTTTGGGATGACCGGTCTCATCATCGGTATCAAAGAAAAAGTTTTGTTAGTGTGTGAGTAGATATGCTGCAGGCCTGGGATAACTGGTCTCATCATCAGCATCACGGAGAAGGATTTGATAGAGCATGAGCAGGTGCGGCCCAGGCCTAGGATGACTGATCTCATCAGCAGTATCAGAGAACGGGTTTTGATAGAGCATGAGCAGGTGCGCTCCAGGCCTGGGATGACGGGTCTAATCATCAGTATCTCAGAGAAGGATCTGATAGAGCATGAGAAGGTACGCGCCGGGCCTGGGATGACGGGTCTAATCATCAGTATCTCAGAGAAGGATCTGATAGAGCATGAGCATGAGCAGGTGCGGCCCAGGCCTAGGATGACTGATCTCATCAGCAGTATCAGAGAACGGGTTTTGATAGAGCATGAGCAGGTGCGCTCCAGGCCTGGGATGACGGGTCTAATCATCAGTATCTCAGAGAAGGATCTGATAGAGCATGAGAAGGTACGCGCCGGGCCTGGGATGACGGGTCTAATCATCAGTATCTCAGAGAAGGATCTGATAGAGCATGAGCAGGTGCGGCCCAGGCCTAGGATGACTGATCTCATCAGCAGTATCAGAGAACGGGTTTTGATAGAGCATGAGCAGGTGCGCTCCAGGCCTGGGATGACGGGTCTAATCATCAGTATCTCAGAGAAGGATCTGATAGAGCATGAGAAGGTACGCGCCGGGCCTGGGATGACGGGTCTAATCATCAGTATCTCAGAGAAGGATCTGATAGAGCATGAGCAGGTGCGGCCCAGGCCTAGGATGACTGATCTCATCAGCAGTATCAGAGAACGGGTTTTGATAGAGCATGAGCAGTTACGCTCCAGGCCTGGGATGACGGGTCTAATCATCAGTATCTCAGAGAAGGATCTGATAGAGCATGAGCAGGTACGCTATAGGCACGGGATGAAGGGTCTCATCATCTGTATTACAGAGGAGGATTTGCTAGAGCATGAGAAGGTACGCGCCGGGCCTGGGATGACTGATCTCATCAGCAGTATCAGAGAGCGGGTTTTGATAGAGCATGAGCAGGTACGCTCCAGGCCTGGGATGAAGGGTCTCATCATCAGTATCTCAGAGAAGGATTTGATAGAGCATGAGCAGGTACGCTATAGGCACGGGATGAAGGGTCTCATCATCCGTATTACAGAGGAGGATTTGATAGAGCGTGAGCAACTATACACTGCAGGCCTGGGATGACAGGTCTCATCAGGATCTGATAGAGTATGAGCAGGTACGCTGTAGGCACATGTCTCTTTATCAGTATCCCGGAGAAGGCTTTGATAGAGCATGATGAGCAGGTGCACTCCAGGCATGGATGACGGGTCTCATCAGCAGTATCACAGAGAAGGACTTGCTAGAGCAGGTGCGCTCCAGCCCTGGGATGACTGGTCTCATCAGCAGTATCAGAGAGTAGGTTTTAATAGAGCATGAACAGGTGTGCTCCAGGCCTAGGATGACTGGTCTCATCATCAGTATCCCAGAGAGGATCTGATAGAGCATGAGCAGGTACGCTATAGGCACGGGATGACACGTCTCTTTATCAGTATCCCGGAGAAGGATTTGCTAGAGCATGAGCAGGTGCGCTCCAGGCCTAGGATGACGGGTCTCATCATCCGTATCAGAGAAGGATTTGCTAGAGCATGAGCAGGTACGCTGCAGGCCTGGATGACGGGTCTCATCATCCGTATCTCAGAGAAGGATTTGGTAAAGCATGAGCAACTATACACTGCAGGCCTAGGATCACGGGTCTCATCAGCAGTATCAGAGGGTAGGTTTTAATAGAGCATGAGCAGGTGCGCTCCAGGCCTGGGAGGACGGGTCACATCATCATTATCACAGAGAAGGATTTGAAAGAGCGTGAACAGGTGCGCACCAGGCCTGGAATGATGTGTCTAATAATCAGTATCACAGAGAAGGATTTGATGGAGTATGAACAGGTACTCTGCATACCTAGGATGACGGTTCTCATCACTATCACAGGGAAGGATCTGAGAGAGCATGAGCAGGTGCGCTCCAGGCCTGGGATGACGGGTCTCATCATCAGTATCACAGAGAAGGATTTGATAAGCATGAGCAGGTACGCTGAGGAATAGGCTCTTCAGAGCTGATGCTTGCAGACTTGCTAAATATTTTGAGGTCCAGGATGAATCCATTCACAGAGAGGCATTAAAGATAGGGGTGTTCTACAAATTAAGCTAAAAATGCACACAAAAATCCTAGTCAACGGGCAGCTCACGGAGCCGTTCAACATCGGTAGGGGAACCAGACAGGGCTGCCCGCTCTCGCCCCTATTATTTGCCCTGGCAATAGAGCCTCTAGCGGATATGGTTCGCCGGACCCCTAACATCCATGGTATCCCTCTAGGCGGCCAAGACCACAAAGTAGCGCTCTTTGCGGATGACCTTATCCTTACACTCACAAAGCCACGGGAATCCTTGCCGGCAGTGCACTCAGCGCTGTGCCTCTTTGAGCGTGTCTCTGGCCTGAGAATCAACCACAATAAGTCCTGGGCCCTCAACCTTACCATCCAGAAGACAGAAATTCCTCATCTGGAGCAGATAGCCCCCTACCGGTGGATAGCCCAACATATCCGATATCTAGGCCTCCAACTGACCCCCTCGCTGGACGACTGGACGCAAGTCAACTGGAGGGAGTGCCGACAAACGATCCGTGAGGATCTGCGGTGGTGGAAGCTGCTCGTGCTGTCATGGCTGGGCCGAATCAATGCAATTAAGATATCCATTCTACCCAAAATCTTATAGTTATTCCAGTGTCTCCCCACTCCCATACCGCTGCATAACATAAGAGGTTTGCAGCGTGACCTTACCAACTTCACAACTTCATATGGGGGGGAAGGAGGCCCCGCTTCTCCCAAGCTCTTCTGTTGGCGCCACGAGATCGAGGGGGACTGGCCTGTCCTAACCTGGTGGAGTACTATTGGGCAGCGCATCTTCGTTTTATAGTAGAATGGGGCGTAACTGAGAGCGAGAAGGGGTGGTTACACATGGACAGAGCTGTGACTGGGCGCACCATCTGGGATGTGGCGTGGAAACCTAAGACGGGGCGTTCTCCGAGTGCATACTTGGCGGTGCCCACGAAAACGGTGCTGGAGATCTGGGACAAAATAGCTGTACGCAGGGGCCTCACGACCTTCCCATCGCCACACACCCCAATTGAGGGGAATCCGAGCTTCCCTCCGGCCCATCGCACTAGGGCCTTTCAGAAGTGGTCGCAGGGCAACTGTAGAGTACTAACGGATTTATTTGATGGGGGCTCTCTCAAGACCTTCACCCACTGCAGGGAGGAATTCCGAGTACTGCCCGAGGCTGGGATGCAATATGCTCAACTGAAGCATTGGGTGTTGGCAGATGACACATATCATGCGGCCGCGCGCGCTTTCACTCCGTTCGAGCGGCTAGCTCACTCCTTTACTGAAACGAAGGGCCTGATCTCAAAAATCTATCAGATCCTACAGCACCCTAGCACGCCGCCCTCTCATCCATACCAGCAGCGTTGGCACTCCATCTCAGACACAGACATCACCTCGGCACAGTGGTGCCGTCTGTGGCGAGACATACCCAAAATATATCATAGCATACCACAACAGGAGAATGCATATAAAATAATGACCCAGTGGTACTACACGCCACAGCGTCTACACAAAATGTTCCCGGCCTCTTCCCCTGAGTGCTGGAGCTGTCTGTCTGCGACTGGAGATTTTCTACACATATGGTGGACCTGCTCTTCACTGACCCTCTTCTGGAAGGAGGTCTTAAGCCACATTAGAGGGGTATCGGGGTTTCCTCTGCCTGAAGCCACTAGCACGCTACTACTGGGTGTCAAACCTGCTGGCCTGAAGGCTCTAACCCGGAGCGATTGGACATTGGCGCTTCAAATGCTAGGGGCAGCTAAGCAGCTCATTGCTTTTTATTGGAAAAAGATGGAAGCGCCGCCCATTGCTGCGTGGTTTGTGCGACTCTGGCATGTCATAACAATGGAACTCTTCACAGCTAGATTACAGGCTTGCGACGCGCTTTAAGGCGGTGTGGCAACCTCTGGGGAAATATTTATGTGCAGTAGAACATGCGCGACACATGCCTCCCAAGCTCCGGGCGCTAAGGCTAGTAGAAGACGCTGTGGTCCCCCCTGAACCGGGCAGGCTGCTACCATAGAAGCCCCAGTGCGTGAGGCCTAGAACAATGTAGGTGCTACAAGGTGGCCAGCTGACCGGCGCGTTGCGCTCCCACCTCCCCCCCCACCCTCTTCGATGCACTCTTCGCCCTCTTTCTTTTCTAGTCTTATGTCTTATTCCTACTGTCTACTCTGATCTGCTGTCATCCCTTTTGACACTGTTGAAGTTCGGACCCCATTGGTCTACTTGTTCTAACCTTTCTGGTTTACTGGTTACATTTGGTCCTAGGGACCGGGCTATCTCAGGCAGTGACTGCCCGGCGTACATTGGGTAACATATGACGCGGCCGGCCCGGTTGGGTTGTAGGCGAAACGCTGTGTACAATGTTGAGTACGAGAACTTTCAATGTTATTTATTGCATCATGTCCTGACGCGGCCGGCCCTCAGCGGGTTGTAGGCTTAACGCTGTGTAACAGTCAGTTTCTTGCTTACTCCCTGTTTTGGGGGTGAAATAAAAAAAGATTTGACTTTAAAAAAATGCACAAAAAGGGGACTCCCCTGCACAAAAGACATGGTTTCATGGGCTGTTCCTCTTTGTTGGAGCACTATAGGAAAGGCTGCAGTTTATCAGCCTTCCGAGATTACTGAACAGATCGTCCAGGATGCCCTGTGTGTGTATAGCTCAGCCAGGTCTGTAGTCCTGAAACTATGATGGCAAAAGCTCAACTTTAGGTACCAGAAAGCCAAAAACAAAACAAGACTGGATGAGCTACTCACGGCTGACTTGGGACAGAGTCAAGTATCTAGTCTCAGTTCTATTTTCTGTTTTTCCATAGATTTGCAGCCTTGGCCTGGGTACCCAAGAGCTCAAATAAAATCCGAGTATGCTCTTATAAGTTGTAGGAAAGCTAAGATTTTTTCCCATATTTCTCTGCGAATTGATTAAACTTTGATGTTTTTTTCTACATTGTGCCTGCTAACGTGGAGAAAATGTATCCTATACATGTGTAATCCTAAATATTAGGAACAACTGAAACGTTTCTCCCCGCAAGGTACATTGGAATTCTCTAAAACCTATATCCATTACCCGTCATCCTTTAGGGCAACAGAGTGGAATCTTCCTGCACACCCAAGCCCTTCTGTTTTAGAACCTGCAAGGCCTACCTGCCTGGGGTGATAAAAATGCAAACATGAAGAAATGCATTGATTATAAAGATAAATGTTCTTGCAATTCTGAAGAAGCTATTATGAAGGATGCCATAATGAAGAAAAGTCTTGATATTACCATAACCCAGACACATTCCCTGATTATGTCCACTGGCCTTAAACACATCTCTACCCTCAAACTGACCAAGCTAAACTAGCACTTTTCGAGAGCCCAATCTAATCCTAATCCTAAATATAGGTATAACCCTTAACCTAACCTTAATTGAAGAACGACTCAAATCCCCATTTCTAGCCAGAAACTGAGCCTTTTATTTACCTCAACCCTAATCATTCAAAGAGCTCTGATCTTGTTCATTCAGAAACCCTTGTCCTGCAATATCAATTGGCAAAAGCTATGGAGCATCAAAATCATTGATGAGGGAAAAACCCATTATCTTTAATGAATTTATCTTCAGTGTTACTCCAAATATCAAATCTTTATTCTATTTACTTCATAATGTATTTCTTCATAATGCCTTTCTATTTTTCTAGAGTGCCCTGGCCTCTATTTTCTAAGAGTGAGGGAAGTTGACTCATTAAAATGGATGGATGTCTTCACCATAGTCCCAGTGCAACTCTCCTGAAGGCCTAGCTCGATATGTGCTGTCTGTGGTGTATTAGTGGCAGGAAGGAGGCAGGAGGTATTGGATAAGGAACCGGGTTTAGCTACACTAAGAGAAGTCCTTTTGTTTAATTCACAGTAAGTATGCGCCTTTTATATGCAGAATATTTAGCACCCTCTGAGGGTAGGTTGTGCTCCTGTGGAGAAGTCCTCAATCCTGTAATGTTTCAACTATATCCAGAAACCATGCAGATGTTCATGGCTTTTGGGGCGGGAAGGTCGCCTACCTGGTGTACAGTTGTATTCCCATGCTCTGAGTTCCTGACTGCATGTATCTGATATATTTGGCTTTTGGTATGTGGTCCTAGCCTCACACTAATCTTATATGTGTATAGAGGCTTAAGCCTTCACCTTGACATGAGTGAGGTCCTGAACCTGTTCCGGACATTGAGGGGGTGCACTAATTGCGTTCTTATTTCACTGACTGTGGACTACTGTCTCTGTCATTGTTTTGGCACATAGAGCGGTGGTGGCACCATACCTTGTATTTTGGAATCCATATTTGTCACCAGACATGTTTCATCTGTGTCACTGGAATAGATGCCTACTGGCCCACTCGTGTAAACATCTGCATCTGTATGCTAGTGCGAACATTCCAACTGTATGTCGTCTGTTTTTGTGGCCCTAGAAGTGAGCAAGAGTCATAGGGGCCCGTGAGCTATATTTTGGATGCCGATAGCCTGGCATTATGCACAAGAGGTTGTTTTCCCAGAGAGTGGAAATGTATTTCTGACAATCCTGAAGTTGGAGGGAGCAGACCCAGACACTGAAGTGGGGAGAGAGGTGGACAGGGCTCCTTAAGGGTGGGACTGCTGTCTCTATTGTTTAAAGTGAAAGGGTACCCCTTAGGTTAGGCCAGACTTGAGCTTTCCCCTGATCAGTCTTCGGGTTGATGACAACTAGGTGCAGAAAGGTCACTCCTGTTTGTGCCTCTGTTGTGGATAGAGAGTATCCTGCTGCGAGGAGTATCACTCTTCAAAAAGTTCTAGAGAGCAGCCTGGAACGACACTTGAAACCCCAAAACATTGTTCTAAAAGCTCAGACAATAGGTCCAAATCTCTTGTCTGCTTTTACTGTATAAAAGTGTGACTGACTGACCTATTTTTGGTAAAAGTTCTCTTTGACCAAGGAAGGACGTGCTCTGCAGAGTACTCTGACTACTTCTTTGCAGCCAGGCTGGTGTCTGCCTGACAGCCAGTTTATTAGGGATGAGAACATATCACCTCCTGTCTTGCCTTGCTGAAAGAAGATGTTTATCAGACGTGAGATGTCTAGAAGCCAACCTGCCTGCTGAGAGAGGAAGGGAGCCTGCCAACCTTGCAGGAGGTGTGACTTTCAACGAAGAGCCAGAATCCATGTGACCCTCGTCCTGGGGGGACCTGTAAATGAAAGGAAGTTGGAGGAGATCAGTCTGCGTCGCCCAGGAGTGGGCGGGTATCAGAATCTCCTGGTTGACGTTCCAGGCAGGAACTGTGTGATCGCGGCTGCTCAGTGCTGCTATACCAAGAACTGTGACCGTGGCTGAATTTGGCTGCTGTGGCGCAAACGAGCAGAACTGTGGCTTATTCTGGGCAACTGTGACCATGGTACGTTTCCTGCCACTGTGACCTAGAGACTGTTGTGGCTACCCTGTGCCGTTACACCATGACTAGTCTAGCACCCAATTGCAGGCAGTAGTGCAACTGTGGTGTGATCTGCCCCCATGGGGCTTCTGTGATTCAAGGCTACCTGAAACGTCAACCCTATGGGGCCTCCACCATTGGCTTCCAACGCCGTCCTGGACAGAGACATTGCTAGAGCGGAAGATGCCGTTGTCTGACCTAAAGAGTGCGCACTCTCCCAGAAGTAGGAGGGAGGCTCTGCACTGCTGCCCAACTGGCTGCTGGCCCAAGCCATAAGCTTCTTGGCATGCACAAAAGTGAAAATACAGAGACTCTCTTTGAAATGTGATAAACTAGGCATATTGAGTGCACTAGAGGGGGTTATTCTGCACCTGAGCCTTTATTCATTCCACCGTAGCAATTCCTGCCAGAAGGGAACAACCACAAGAACAGAAGTCAGGAGGAACAGGATAGCAAATCAATGTGCAGCTAGGCCACTACCTCGTTAGCTTACTTGTGCCTGCTCATGATTACTGGTTTCGTGGTCCGTTTTGGTGTGTAATAAACGACTTTTTCTTTTTTAAAGTCAACCACTGGGTTGGACAGTCAGTTATTGTCCTGCTGTGCGACTGCTGCGTTCTGACCGTAGGCACCCACTCACTACCTCCCTGAGAAGCCTGTGACTGCTCTCCTTTGCTACCAGAGTCCAGCCCTGGATTGGACACACCGTTATTGTGGTGCTCGGTGATGGTTGTATTCTGAGCTTGAGCAACCCACACTACCTCCCTGAGAAGCCTGTGACTGCTCCCCATCGCTACCAGAGTCCAGCCCTGGATTGGACACACCGTTATTGTGGTGCTCGGTGATGGTTGTATTCTGAGCTTGAGCAACCCACACTACCTCCCTGAGAAGCCTGTGACTGCTCTCCATCGCTACCAGAGTCCAGCCCTGGATTGGACACACCGTTATTGTGGTGCTCGGTGATGGTTGTATTCTGAGCTTGAGCAACCCACACTACCTCCCTGAGAAGCCTGTGACTGCTCTCCATCGCTACCAGAGTCCAGCCCTGGATTGGACACACCGTTATTGTGGTGCTCGGTGATGGTTGTATTCTGAGCTTGAGCAACCCACACTACCTCCCTGAGAAGCCTGTGACTGCTCTCCATCGCTACCAGAGTCCAGCCCTGGATTGGACACACCGTTATTGTGGTGCTCGGTGATGGTTGTATTCTGAGCTTGAGCAACCCACACTACCTCCCTGAGAAGCCTGTGACTGCTCTCCATCGCTACCAGAGTCCAGCCCTGGATTGGACACACCGTTATTGTGGTGCTCGGTGATGGTTGTATTCTGAGCTTGAGCAAGCCACACTACCTCCCTGAGAAGCCTGTGACTGCTCACCATCGCTCCCACTGAGACTCAGTTGCTGAAAGGGTTGGCCACAGAAGGATGGATCCAGGGACATCCGAAGCAAATGACCCCAAGCCTGAGAGTTTAGACCCAGTAGTCTTCCCCGTGGCCCCTGATTGGGATCTGCAAATGGTCAATGCCCTCGCTAAACTTGTTGGAGGATTTCAGGGTAGAGCATTTGTATCCAGGAAATCCCGTGCTACCAGTTTATCCCTTTCTGGGTGAAGCCTCCAGAGGAAAAGGAAACAATGCATCAGTCACCCAGGGCAGGGGCCATCACAGTCTGACCCATATTGCAGATAAGGCACATCCTATAACTCTTGCCAGCATGTCCGCTGCAAGCCTGTGACTTTATAGCTCCTTGCTGTGTTGCAGCTAGTTTGTGTCCGCCTCGCTGCCTGCAGCTTGGACATTTTTCTGTTCCATCGCACAGTTATGTTTGCGCCATGGGCTGCGACTGGGCTTCTAATGAGCCGTGAAAACTGGGCTCCGAAACAAGTGCATGCATTATTGATTGAAGGCAGTGAGTGGGTCTTGAAGGATCTGAGTCAGAATTTGGTACCTCCAAATAGGAGCTTTAGTGATGGGTGTGTCGTGTGTCCACATCTGGTGTTGGCTTCTTGCTGAGTAGGATACAAGGGTACATCTTCATGGTCTCATGAGAAACAATTGAGCGCAAAAATATCTGCCCCAAAATATGCTCAGCCAGAGTGCAACCTTTCTCCAGTACCTCCCTACAGGAATGTCGACCTGAATTAAATTCTTAAATCTAGTCGCAGGCAAGTGCTTGATAGTGGGTTTAAACGCAGGGCGAAACATGTTTACTTACGCAAGACCTCGAATCTGTATTTTGATCTACTTTTCACTTACTACCCCCTACATAATGCGTGTTAAAGATTATAAATATGTTTGAACATCCCAGAAAGAGGTTAAAACGGCATCAAAAGCGTAACTTAACTGCAGTGCCCAGATGTAGCTAATGGTTAATTGTGGAGTATTTGCGTGAGGTGTGGAACGTGGCATTTGTATGATTGGAGATGATTGCCACAGGACTGAGCAAGAATGGACCAGGGGCCACATGCTGCCGGCTGCCCCATGTCCATTCTTGTCCAGTTTCACCACATGCTGCCGGCTGCCCCATGTCCATTCTTGTCCACATGCTGCCGGCTGCCCCATGTCCATTCTTGTCCAGTTTCACCACATGCTACCGGCTGCCCCATGTCCATTCTTGTCCAGATGCTACCGGCTGCCCCATGTCCATTCTTGTCCAGTTTCACCACATGCTGCCGGCTGCCCCATGTCCATTCTTGTCCAGTTTCACCACATGCTACCGGCTGCCCCATGTCCATTCTTGTCCAGTTTCACCACATGCTGCCGGCTGCCCCATGTCCATTCTTGTCCAGTTTCACCACATGCTGCCGGCTGCCCCATGTCCATTCTTGTCCAGATGCTGCCGGCTGCCCCCTGTCCATTCTTGTCCAGTTTCACCACATGCTGCCAACCGTCCATGATACATTCATGTCCAGTTTCACCACTCACTGCCGGCTGAAACTGGTCCATTCTTATCCAGTTTCTCCACATGCTGTTGGCTGCCCCCATATCCTTTCTTGTCCAGTTTCACTGCATGCTCCTGACTGCCCCTGATCCATTCTTGTCCAGTTTCACCACATGCTGCTGACCACCTCATATCCATTCTTGTCCAGTTTCACCACATGCTGCCAAATGCCTCATATCCATTCTTTTCAAGTGTCACCACATGCTGCTGACCCCCTCTGGTCCATTCTTGTCTAGTTTCAGCACATGCTGCTGACCGCCTCATATCCATTTTTGTCCAGTTTCACCACATGCTGCTGACAGCCTCATATCCATTCTTATCCAGTTTCACCACATGCTGCTGACCGCCTCATATCCATTCTTGTCCAGTTTCAGCACATGCTGCCGAACGCCTCATATCCATTCTTGTCCAGTTTCAGCACATGCTGCTGACCGCCTTATATCCATTCTTATCCAGTTTCACCACATGCTGCTGACCGCCTCATATCCATTCTTATCCAGTTTCATCACATGCTGCCGACTGTCCTGGATCCATTCTTGTCCAGTTTCACCACATGCTGCTAAACGCCTAATATCCATTCTTGTCCAGTTTCACCATATGCTGCTGGCTGCCCCAGGTCCATTCTTGTCCACTTTCACCACATGCTGCTGACCGTCCTGGATCCTTTCTTATCTAGTTTCACCACATGCTGCCGACCATCCAGGATCCATTCTTGTCCAGTTTCACCACATGCTTCTGACCGCTCCTTGTCCAGTTTCACCACAAGCTGCTGACTGCCTCATATCCATTCTTATCCAGTTTCACCACATGCTGCTGACCGCCTCATATCCATTCTTGTCCAGTTTCACCACATGCTGCTGACCGCCTCATATCCATTCTTATCCAGTTTCACCACATGCTGCTGACCGCCTCATCTCCATTCTTGTCCAGTTTCAGCACATGCTGCCGAACGCCTCATATCCATTCTTGTCCAGTTTCAGCACATGCTGCTGACCGCCTCATATCCATTCTTATCCAGTTTCACCACATGCTGCTGACCGCCTCATCTCCATTCTTGTCCAGTTTCAGCACATGCTGCCGAACGCCTCATATCCATTCTTGTCCAGTTTCAGCACATGCTGCTGACCGACTCATATCCATTCTTATCTAGTTTCACCACATGCTGCTGACCGCCTCATATCCATTCTTATCCAGTTTCACCACATGCTGCTGACCGTCCTGGATCCTTTCTTGTCTAGTTTCACCGCATGCTGCCAACCATCCCAGATCCATTCTTGTCCAGTTTCACCACATGCTGCTGACTGCCTCATATCTATTCTTGTCCATTTTCACCACATGCTGCTGACCGCCTCATATCCATTCTTGTCCAGTTTCCCCACATGCTGCTTGACCGCCTCATATCCATTCTTGTCCAGTTTCAGCACATGCTGCCGAACGCCTCATATCCATTCTTGTCCAGTTTCAGCACTTGCTGCCAACCACCCATATCTATTCTTGTCCAGTGTCACCATATGCTGCTGGCTGCCCCAGGTCCATTCTTGTCCACTTTCACCACATGCTGCTGACCGTCCTGGATCCTTTCTTATCTAGTTTCACCACATGCTGCCGACCATCCAGGATCCATTCTTGTCCAGTTTCACCACATGCTTCTGACCGCTCCTTGTCCAGTTTCACCACATGCTGCTGGCTGCCCCAGATTTATTCTTGTCCAGTTTCACCACATGCTGCTGACCGTCACGGATCCATTCTCGTCCGCAAAGAAGCACCTGCCCTCGACTGGATTTAAGAATTTAATTCAGGTTGACATTTCTGTTGGAGCAGTTCTGGTATTGGTCCCCCTGCCCTGAACATAGAGCCGGTCTCGGCAATACTACGGCTTTACTTTTCCTGATTTCTATTTGTAGCAGTTTAGTCTGGCAAAAAAAGTCGTTTGATTTAACATAGGGTGCATAGGAAGCGGACGGCTCGGTAATCACTTGGTTAGAACCATCTTTCAGTGTGTTTGTTGTGTGCTGCTGTTTGAGAGTGGGGGGTGTTTCTTCGGGTTCCGATCCCTTTTGAATCCAGTAAGGGAGTGGGCCCCTACGTTGTGTCCAGTGTGGGCCTGAGAGGTGTGGATTCATAACTTTAGGGACACTTGCATGAGATAAATCTAAAATAACTAATATACATAGTTGGAGGATAACTTGACAATCTGGCACAGAACAGGCAGTGTCAGACCTGCCTCAGACCTCCCCGCGCTACTGTGCCTGCTGGTTAGTGTGTCTGATTGTAGTACAGTTGCTGTTCAGAAGGTCCCTTTGGCACCAGTGGGGCCACGGTTTGAGCCTTGGTCGATGCCCTTTAGGGGCACAATATCCCATGTTAACAAAGGTGGGTTTAGCCGGTGCAGATTTTCATCCTTGTGCTGAAATCCAAGGAGTGCCTGGAAGCCACCCTTGTTAGCATGGGGCCGTTTATCGCGGATGCCTTAAGGTGTGTGCTATGTCCTGATAGTTTTGTATTCAAAGCTCTCTGCTTCACTGAAGAGCACAGTTGACTGGCGTGACATTTTCCATGGTACCTTGTGACCCATGGAGGGAGACACATGGGTGCCGCCCCCGAAAGTGTGATTAACCTTAGTTGTTACTGGTTGGTGTGCGCATGGGTCATCCGGGTTGAGTGAATCACCCCCTCCGCGCCGTCTAGAGATCTATACATAAAGCCAGGGGGCACAGTGCGGCACCCAGCTGTTGGCGTTTGGAGATGGCTACACACGGCCAGGGGGGCACAGTGCGACGCCCAGCTGCACTGCCCTGCCCCCCCACACATCTACCACAGAGCCGCCACCACCATCGCACCCGAATTACAACGCACCATCAACACCACCTTCGTGACCGACACCTTCCCCGACGACTGGAAATGCACAGAAGTCAGGCCCCTTCTCAAGAAGCCCTCAGCAGACCCAACGGACCCGAAGAACTACCGGCCCGTCTCGCTCATCCCCTTTGCGGCGAAAATCACGGAGAAGACTGTCTATGCTGAACTAGCAAGGTTCATCAAAGACTACGCTATCCTCGACCCTTCCAAGTCCAGGTTCCGCAGCAACCACCGCACCGAGACCACCCTACTCGCCGCCACAGACATCTGCACCCTCCTAGACCAAGGCCACACCGCAGCCCTGATTCTACTCGACCTGTTAGCTGCATTCAACACCGTCTCCCACCGCGCTCTCACAGCCAGATTGCACAACGCTGGAATACAAGGAGCCGTCCTCGACTGGATCTGGTCGTTCCTCACTGGCAGAAGCCAAAGGATCAGACTGCCACCCTTCCTCTCCGAACCCACGGAAATCAACTGCGGAGTCCCACAAGGAACATCGCTCAGCCCAACCCTCCCCAACATCTACATGGCCCCCCTCGCCGCCTTCGTCCGTCAGCACGGCCTCAACATTGTATCCTACGCGGACGACACCCAGCTCATCCTCTCCCTCACCAAGAACCCCGCCAACACCAGACTCAACTTCCAGGCAGGAATGCAGGACCTCCCTCTCCATGAACCGTCAGGTAAACTCCGTCGCCTCCAGCTGCTTCACCACCCTCCGCATCCTCCTTAAGACCTTCAAGTGGATTCCCCTCGAGTACAGAAAGGCAGTCACCCACGCACTCGTCACCAACAGGCTGGACTACTGAAACGCTCTCTACACCGTCATAAACAAGTCTCTACTCTGCAAGCTCCAGACGATTCAAAACACAGCCGCCAGGCTAGTCCTCGGTATCCCTCGACACGAGCACTTCAGCCAATGCCTACGAAAGCTCCGTTGGCTTCCCGTCGAGAAGAAGTCACCTTCAAGATACTCCTCCACGCCTACAAATGCATACACAACACTGGTCCCCAATAGCTCAACAACAGAATTGTCCTCCACGCACCCAAAAGGAACCTCCAATCTGCCCACCTCGTCGAAAACCACACGTCCACAGAGCCAAAGCAGGGGGAAGATCCTTCTCCCTCATCGCGGTGAAGCCCTGGAATGAGCTCCCGATCGACATCAGAAGCGCCCCGTCCCTGAACACCTTCAGGAAGGCTCTAAAGACCTGGCTCTTCGGTTGAACGGAACTGCTGACCCCCTCCCAACCCCCCACCCCACCATGACGTGAGACCCTTACGGGTGAGTAGCACGCTTACAATTCCCCGGATTGATTGGGGTCTGGACATGTTTTCATACAGCCAGAGGTGCGCATGTAGCAGTGTGCTAAGGTTTCGCCCTTGGAGATGGTTGCATACAACTAGAGGTACTCTCGCTGCGGTGCCCGGGTAATGCCCACGGGTGATGCCTAAATACAGCCAGAGGTGCACCATGCGGTTCACAGGTGTGGCGATAGGTCATCAGCAGCCAGAGGGGCTCGCCCTGCGCTGTCCAGGTATCGGCCCACCTGGAGATGGCTACATGTACAACTAGGGTTGCTCGCTTTGCAGTGCCCAGGTGTGGGCGTGAGGTGGGCAGCAGCCAGAAGTGCTCAAGTGCGAGGATAGGAGGGTAGCAGCCGGAGATGCCCAGGTATGGGCAGCAGCTGGAGGTGTCCAGATATAGACAGCAGCCCGAGGTGCCCAGGTGTGGGGAGAGGTGGGCATCAGCCAGAGGTGCCCATGTGTGGGGAGAGGTGGTCAGCAGCCAGAGGTGCCTAGGTGTGGGGAGAGGTGGGCAGCAGACCAAGGTGCCCAGGTGTGGGGAGAGGTGGGCAGCAGACCAAGGTGCCCAGGTGTGGAGAGAGGTGGGCGTTAGCCAGAGGTGCCCAGGTGTGGGGAGAGATGGGCAGCAGCCAGAGGTGCGTGCCCAGCACCTTCCAGATGTGGGGAGAGGTGGGCATCAGCCCGAGGTGCCTAGGTGTGTGGAGAGGTGGGCATCTGCCAGAGATGCCCAGGTGTGTGGAGAGGTGGGCATCAGCCCGAGGTGCCCAGGTGTGGGCAGAGGTGGGCAGCAGGAGCTCGAGGTGCCCAGGTGAGGGCAGAGGTGGGCAGCAGCCAGAGGTGCCCAGGTGTGGGCAGCAGGAGCTCGAGGTGCCCAGGTGAGGGCAGAGGTGGGCGGCGCTGACAGACTCCCTTCCTTCCGGCTTTGTGTTGCTGCGGGGCACGGCACTGATCTCGAGGCTGCAACGCGTGCTGCCATTGGACAGCATCGGCAGGGCGGGCCAATCAGGGCGGTGCTCTCATGCGAGTCCTGCTGGAGCTGTCCTCGGTGAGCATGTCCTCTGCGAGAGGAACCGAGGGTGAGACCAGGGACTGGCACCGCTGCATGGCAGGTGAGAGCGAGGGGGGGCTGGCACCGCTGCCAGACAGGTGAGAGCGAGGGGGGGCTGGCACCGCTGCATGGCAGGTGAGAGCGAGGGGGGGCTGGCACCGCTGCATGACAGGTGAGAGCAGGGGGGGGCACCGCTGCATGACAGGTGAGAGTGAGGGGGGGCTGGCACCGCTGCATGGCAGGTGAGAGCGAGGGGTGGCATGTCCTCCAGGAGAGGGAGCAGGGGTGGGACTGGCATCCCTGCCAGACAGGTGAGAGCGAGGGAGGGGGGGCACCACTGCCAGACAGGTGAGAGCGAGGGGGGGCTGGCACCGCTGCATGGCAGGTGAGAGCGAGGGGTGGCATGTCCTCCAGGAGAGGGAGCAGGGGTGGGACTGGCATCCCTGCCAGACAGGTGAGAGCGAGGGAGGGGGGGCACCACTGCCAGACAGGTGAGAGTGAGGGGGGCTGGCACCGCTGCATGGCAGGTGAGAGCGAGGGGTGGCATGTCCTCCAGGAGAAGGAGCAGGGGTGGGACTGGCATCCCTGCCAGACAGGTGAGAGCGAGGGAGGGGGGGCACCACTGCCAGACAGGTGAGAGCGAGGGGGGGCTGGCACCGCTGCATGGCAGGTGGGAGCGAGGGGGTGGCATGGCATGTCCTCTCTGAGAGGAAACAGGGGTGGGACTGGCAGCGGACACCCCTGCCAGACAGGTGAGGGAAGCATGGCATCTGGTGGCAGGGGATTGCAGCTGATACCCCTGCCAGACAGGTGAGGGAAGCATGGCATCTGGTGGCAGGGGATTGCAGCTTATACCCCTGCCAGACAGGTGAGGGAAGCATGGCATCAGGTGGCAGGGGATTGCAGCTTATACCCCTGCCAGACAGGTGAGGGAAGCATGGCATCTGGTGGCAGGGGATTGCAGCTTATACCCCTGCCAGACAGGTGAGGGAAGCATGGCATCAGGTGGCAGGGGATTGCAGCTTATACCCCTGCCAGACAGGTGAGGGAAGCATGGCATCTGGTGGCAGGGGATTGCAGCTTATACCCCTGCCAGACAGGTGAGGGAAGCATGGCATCAGGTGGCAGGGGATTGCAGCTTATACCCCTGCCAGACAGGTGAGGGAAGCAAGGCATCTGGTGGCAGGGGATTGCAGCTTATACCCCTGCCAGACAGGTGAGGGAAGCATGGCATCAGGTGGCAGGGGATTGCAGCTTATACCCCTGCCAGACAGGTGAGGGAAGCATGGCATCAGGTGGCAGGGGATTGCAGCTGATACCCCTGCCAGACAGGTGAGGGAAGCATGGCATCTGGTGGCAGGGGATTGCAGCTTATACCCCTGCCAGACAGGTGAGGGAAGCATGGCATCTGGTGGCAGGGGATTGCAGCTTATACCCCTGCCAGACAGGTGAGGGAAGCATGGCATCTGGTGGCAGGGGATTGCAGCTTATACCCCTGCCAGACAGGTGAGGGAAGCATGGCATCTGGTGGCAGGGGATTGCAGCTTATACCCCTGCCAGACAGGTGAGGGAAGCATGGCATCTGGTGGCAGGGGATTGCAGCTTATACCCCTGCCAGACAGGTGAGGGAAGCATGGCATCTGGTGGCAGGGGATTGCAGCTTATACCCCTGCCAGACAGGTGAGGGAAGCATGGCATCTGGTGGCAGGGGATTGCAGCTTATACCCCTGCCAGACAGGTGAGGGAAGCATGGCATCAGGTGGCAGGGGATTGCAGCTTATACCCCTGCCAGACAGGTGAGGGAAGCATGGCATCAGGTGGCAGGGGATTGCAGCTTATACCCCTGCCAGACAGGTGAGGGAAGCATGGCATCTGGTGGCAGGGGATTGCAGCTGATACCCCTGCCAGACAGGTGAGGGAAGCATGGCATCTGGTGGCAGGGGATTGCAGCTTATACCCCTGCCAGACAGGTGAGGGAAGCATGGCATCAGGTGGCAGGGGATTGCAGCTTATACCCCTGCCAGACAGGTGAGGGAAGCATGGCATCAGGTGGCAGGGGATTGCAGCTGATATCCCTGCCAGACAGGTGAGGGAAGCATGGCATCTGGTGGCAGGGGATTGCAGCTTATACCCCTGCCAGACAGGTGAGGGAAGCATGGCATCTGGTGGCAGGGGATTGCAGCTTATACCCCTGCCAGACAGGTGAGGGAAGCATGGCAACTGGTGGCAGGGGATTGCAGCTTATACCCCTGCCAGACAGGTGAGGGAAGCATGGCAACTGGTGGCAGGGGATTGCAGCTTATACCCCTGCCAGACAGGTGAGGGAAGCATGGCATCTGGTGGCAGGGGATTGCAGCTGGTACCCCTGCCAGACAGGTGAGAGGGGGGAGAGGGGCATGCCCTCTGCGAGAGGCAGCTGGGAGTAGGGGTGGGACTGGCCGATGGCACCCCTGCCAGACAGGTGAGGGGGGGGGGGGGGGGGGCATTGCATCTGGGAGACGGGGTCGGGATGACACCCCTGCCAGGCAGGTAAGGAGGAGGCAGGGCACGCCATGTCCTGGGTGAGGCAGCTAGGGAGCAGGCGTGGCACTGACAGGCTAAGGGGAGGGTGAATGGCAAGTCCTCTGTGAGAGACAGCAGGGATGGGACTGGCATGGTGCAGGCTGGCACCCCTTCAAGGCAGGTGGGGGCATGGCATGTCCTCTGCGAGAGGCAGCGATAGCATGGGGTTGGACTTGCATGCTGCAGACTGGCACCCTTGCCAGACAGGTGAGACTGGGGGAGTTTAGGGGCACGGGTTCAAGAGGCACCTGGAGAGCAGGAGTTGGGTCTGGCTGGCACTGCTGCCGGGCAGGTGAGAGTGGGGGGTTGGGGGAGTGGCATGTCGTGTACGAGAAGCTGTGGCCCGCAGACTTACACGTGGCTGCATCTCGAGCAGATCCCACCCCTGCCAGGCAGGACGGGTAGAGGGGGGCAGAGCAGTTCCCCTGAGAGAGAGGGACATATAAAACCCCCGTCACGCCGCAGAGACTGGGGCACAGGGCACGTCCTCCGCGAGAGGGAGCTGCAGACCAGAGGGGCTGTTAGCAAACTTTAGAGTGAAACCTCTGCAGACCGGTACGTGTCCTTTGCGACGGGTACCTCGCTCCTATGCCAGGCAGGCGAGATTGGTGGTAGGGCGGAAGGCAGGGTGTGTCGTCTGCGAGAGGAAGCTGGAGAGGTGAAGTCGAAACTAGCAGCTTTTAGACTGGCACCACTGCCACGCAGGTGAGACTGAGGGGATGTAGGGAGCCACGGCCTGCCCTCTGCCAGGGACATCCGGAGATCAGAAGGGGGTGCTGGAACCCACGCCAGGCAGGAGAGATGGGTAGAGAGGGGCAGAGCGTGCCCTCTTCGAGGGATCGCCTGAGAGAAGGGAATGGAGCAGGTAAGCTCCAGGTTGGTACCTCTGCCAGGCAGGTGACGCTGGGGCAGGATAAGTGCCCTGTAAGATGCAGGAATCGGCCAGCTGCAGGTTCTGCGCGTGGGACGGATGGATTCTTGCCAGGCGGGTAACACTCTGGGGCAGAGCACGTTCTCTGCGTGAATGAAGGGCCGGGCCGTCAGGTCACAGGCTTGCACGAGGCCTCGCCAGAGGCAGCGCAGCCCTGGCAGGGATGGGAGATGGGGGGTGTAGAGGGGCGCGGCATTAGAGAGGCCGCCGGAGACAGTGGGCGAGGGAGCAGGCTGGTACCTCTCCCAGGCAGAGCAGTGTTTGGGTATAGGAAGTGGACCAGACCTGTCCTAGGTGAGAGGCAGCTGAAGAGAAGGGAGTGGCGGCGGCAGGCTCACACCGGCCGGGGATGACTGTCACCTGTGCCGGCTGCTTGCCAGGTTAAGCTGCGGTGGGAGGGTGCCAAGTTTGAGTCTGAATGGAAGTGGGGGTGGAGGGGGGGGCTATTCCTGGAGACAGTGGGCTCGATCTTCCACATAAGGTTGGCTCTCAGGGATGTTAGGACAACGCCTAGAGGCACTGTTAGGGTTGTTTGTTCTATAGAAACTGATTTGAAAGGATCAGGTTGGAAGATATGGGATTTTCTGGGGCGAGTGGCAAGACATCAAGAAGGGATGTGCCTTTCAAGAGATTGAGGGGTGACCGGGTGTCAGGTGTGGTATTAGTGTAAGCAGGCACCCACAATGCCCACTTTTGAGTGGTGGGAGGCACCGGGAATGACTTTGAAGGGAGCTGGGTCAGCATTGTATCAATTGTGGAGTTTGTATAACGGCGGGTCGCAAAGGAAGGTGTGTGCACGATTCTGTTTTAGGATGGGCAGTGGTCGGTCACCAGGAATGAGAATTCTGTAAACCCCTCAGGTAGGTAGGTAGGCCCGGTCTGGTGGCTTAATGGACTGCGGTGGCCTGTGTTTGACCTAATGCTCACAGGTGCACTCAGCCTTTCACCCTTCTGAGGTCAACAAAATGAGTACCTTTGAGTTGGGTAACAATAAACATGTTATTCGTCACCAAGATGCCCTTCTGGTTGAACGTGAGCTTTACAAATGCACGTGCTATGGTGTGACAGGTCCTCCAAGGGAAAAGAACACAAAAGGAGGACACCTTGTCATGTAGAGGATTCAGCAGACGTGCTGCCCTGCTGTTCTGGGGCAGGATATACCGTTAATATCAGAGCTAATGGGACGCTGAGCATCACCCACCCTAGGGTGCTATGTTTCATCACAGTGCCCACTTCTCACCGGTAGAAGGTGAAAGGGCTAACCAGGGAGATTTCAACCAAACTACTTATAAAAAGACTTCTCTGACTCCTACCGAACGGAGACGGGATTTCTTCCCTCGAAGGCACTCTAGTAAATTGAATGATGCTCGTGATTGTATTACCAATCTGTCTGTGTATCTCCACTCATTGATTGCTGGGCACTGTATTCCATGTGTACCAAACAGACCCTTATTACATTACATCATGTGCTGCTCTTTAAACGTTCATACTATATTCATCTTTTTTAAAATCTCGAATGCTCTATTTTTGAGTGCCTTTGTTTATTTGTGTTTTTGCACGGTTAGCACGCGGTCTGTTTGCACTGTTGTACTGAGTGCCCCGAAACACTGGAGAGTTGTGGTTGTTTCCTTACTCACCCGCTGACAGCTCATGATAAAGGAATCTCGGGCCTGGAGCCCGGGAACCGTAATGACCCTAATAGTGGCGCCCGCGGACAGGGGTGGGGTTGAAGAAGCGCTGTGTTGTGAAGTGGAGTTTGCACCCCGAAGGGGGGGGGGGCTGTCTAGGGCGGCCCGAGGGAGGTGGCTGTCTAGGGCGGCCCGAGGGAGGTGGTTCTTGAGGGCGTCACGTGTATGGCTGGCTGGCGCGCCCTCGTGTTTGCGCACTCGGATTTGTGGGGCCTTTGGGGATTATCCAAGGCTTTCCACATCTCTCGACCACAAACCTGTATCCTTTTGGCTGCTGCTTCCGTTTGCTTTGTTTTCTTGGCCTCTCAGCCGCGTGCTTCTTTCTGTGCTTGCTTTAACGGTGACGATAGATCAATGACGAGGAGCTGGCAGAGAGACCAGCTCCGAGCTGTGGCTTCGGGCCTGTAATTCAAGTTTACACCGAACGGGATCGTGCACGGGCAGCAGCAGGCCTTGTAGTTCAGAGCTCGGAGAGCTGACTCGTGGCTTCATCCTTCCATCTGCGAACAGGCCAGAAACCCAGGCAGGCTATAAGTGGGGCGGGTCCTTCCCGGACTCACACCCAACAGTAGATAAAACTTGTTGAAACTGGTCCTTACCGCCCCAAGTTCATAACCTGAACTTTAAATTTAAACGTAAAAACACTGATCTATTTCTGAACTATGACTTTAAAAAAGCTTAGGGCGATCCGGGTCAGCGATTTTGTTCCGGTTTCCATTTCACATCTTTCACTCACTCTTACATTGCCTTCAATATTTGTTCCTTCCAGGATGTTGAGTGTCTGCAGGTTTTTTCTTGGCAAACGTATTATGTGGAGTGAGTACCTCCAGCACCTCACTGAGTGGGCACGCACCTACAAGGCTGCCACTCTGTTTTATTGCTTGTCAGCATCATGCCATCTAAAAATGTGGTTATTTGTATGCATTAGTTACTAACCCTGAAACTGCTTCAACGCATCCAGAACGCCTCTGCACGCCTGATCCTCGACATCCCTCGCCACAACCACAACCACATAACACCCCACCTGAGAGACCTGCACTGGCTCCCATTCAACAAGAGGATAACCTTCAAGCTCCTCGTCCACGCACACAAGGCACTCCACAACACCGGGCCTGCGTACCTCAACAGACGACAGCTTAAGCACCCCCACCCGCCAGCTCCGCTCCGCCGACCTCGCCACAGTCCCCCGCATCCGAAGAGCGGCAGATCCTTCTCCCACCTCGCCGCAAAGACCTGGAACACCCCCCCACCCCTACCTACGACAGACCCAGACCTGCTGACCTTCAGGAGACTCCTCAAGACCTGGCTCTTTGAGCAGTAGCGCCACTCTCCCCTCCCCTTCAGCGCCTTGAGACCCTCACGGGTAAGTAGTGCGTTTTACAAATGCTATGATTGATTGATTGATTGATTGGGTCTCAGCGTGGCTGTGGGGCTTCATTTAGTGCAGAATTACTCAGTCGTCCATTTATCCATCGGGGAATTATAAAATGTGCCCACAGGATTCATTTCCGTGGCTTCAGATCGTGATCGCACGTGTGCAGTCAAGGCTTCACTCTCAATGTTCACATTGATACACAAGGTTTCTGGGGTACTTTCCATTGTCAAAAGTGGCCACGTCACGGACACTGATTGGGCAGGGCCTTCTGCAAGTCACCATTCCTATCCTGGATTGGCTCACGCCGCCCTGGCCAGGGAGGGTTTGTGGGACTGCCATGCCTTGAGTCACTCTTGGGGGCGAGGGTATTTGAGTCAGTGAAGCTACTTTGGTTCCTCTTACTGGGGTTTGACCTGTAATGGTGCTTGCATCTTTCACGATGAGCGCACTGTATCTTATACATACCTTACAGAGGCTGTGGTCCAGTCCTGCTCCAGCCTTTGGCTTCTTTGCTGCAGGAACCTTCGTTCACTGGCTTGAGACATTGTCAATCACATCTTAAATGAATCTGCAGTACGAGTTTAATCTTGCCAACCTTCTATTTGATGTTTGGGTGTATCCTTTCACCCCTGCTGGAATACACGAGGAACTACTGTAGATATGAGATTGTGTTATCATCAAACATTTAATTCTGTACCTCACCCATGCATTGCATACATAAAACAATCCTGCTATACTAGTTTTGCACTGCAACAGTCATTTTATTGCTTTTGTCAGCGCTCATGTGTCACTGATTACATTCTTTTTTTCTTCCAAACTGTATTTTCCACGTATTGATTAATTGGCCTGTAAAAGATGGTTTCGAGTTTCCTCGTTATATTTCGGCATTGGGGCCAATCTGTGGGACTTATTTCACTTGCCTGCCTCACGAGTGCCAAATTAGCACGTCATGTTTCTAGCCTGATTTTAATTCTCTTCATCTCATAAATAGATGGGTGTTTCACCAGGTTATTGGGACTCTGCCGCCCTTGAGAGAAGCACTGTGTCTGAGTTGATGTGCCCTAGACAGCCTGGGTGGGCTTCATGCACCCATCCCAGTGTTGTGCTATGAACTTAAATTCTGAAAAGCAGAAGCCATTCTGCTCGAGTTTTCAAATTTCACACAAGATATGAAACCTCCTCATGTTTGATGGGTTTCTAAGTTATTAGAAATCAATCTCTTTTGTCAAGAAAGCGAGGAATGCATGGAACCATCTATCTCTCCTCAATAAAGTTAAACCCTTGCTACCCTAACTGACTTCAGAGCAACGGCGCAAGCTGAGTTCTTTTTCCAAGTAGACGAAGCAACGCTCTGATCAGCATCACCACTTGACCAAAGCCATACTGGCACCCCTAAATGCATTCTGCGCTTCAAGGGTTTGTAGTTGACCCACACCATCTCCGCTTTGAAGAAACGACTTTGGCTCCTCCTCCAAGCCAGCATCTTATGTAAGACCTGGGAAAATAACGACCTCAGGTGGGAGCTCCATACTACAAAGCAGGACATTGCCATACTGGAGGCGAAGAAAAGATAATAAAGGAAGCCATCACCTACTGTGTACCTAAAGATCTGGCACAACATCCCCTTTGACATTGGAATAGCTCCAACCCACCTGCATTTCAAAAAGAAACTAAAGACAGATTTTTTTTAAATTAGGCCACCCCACAGGACAGACTATCTGCCCTAAGGTGAACTATCTTCAATTCTAAACTTCAGCTCCTGCCCCTGTTCAGTGCTCCTTTGCTCTACTAAGGTTATTGATTTGTAAGTAGCCCTTTATGCCCAAGATATCTTTCCTGGTTGGCTGCTCGACTCCATGAATGTTTCAAAAAGCCATCATCTGTATTGTGTCCCATTATGTTACATGCAGAAAAATGAGTCCAATGCTTGTTCCCTCCACACTGCACACCGTCAGCTTCAGTCTCTCATCACACCCATGCTCGCGTTCTGCACATACTTCCTTGCGTTCCGCACAACATCACTCACGTTCTGCACATCCTTGTGTTCCGCACACCATCAGCTTCAGTCTCTCATCACACCCCCTCGCATTTTGCACACCGTCACTCACACTCTGCACATCCTTCCTTGCGCTCAGCACACCGTCACTCACGCTCTGCACATCCTTCCTTGTGTTCCGCACATCGTCACTTTCGCACTGCACATCCTTCCTTGCATTCTGCACACCATCAGCTTCAGTCTCTCATCACATCCTCGCTCATGTTCTGCACACCGTCACTCACGTTCTGTACATACTTCCTTGCGTTCCGCACACCGTCACTCACGTTCTGCACATCCTTCCATGCGTTCCGCACACCATCACTCACGTTCTGCACAGCCTTCCTTGCTTTCCGCACACCATCACTCACTTTCTGCACATCCTTCCTTGCGTTCCGCACACCATCGGCTTCAGTCTCTCATCACACCCTCTCTCGCTTTCTGCACACCATCACTCACGTTCTGCACATCCTTCCTTGCATTCTGCACACTGTCTCTCACGCTCTCCACATTCATCCTTGCGTTCAGCACACCGTCACTCGCGCTCTGCACACCCTTCCTTGAATTCCGTACACCGTCACTCACTTCTGCATACCCTTCTTTGTGTTCTGCACACCGTCACTCACGCTCTGCACACCCCTCTTTGTGTTCTGCACACCGTCACTCACGCTCTGCACATCCTTCCTTGCGTTCTGCACACCGTCACTCACGCTCTGCACATACTTCCTTGCGTTCTGCACACCGTCACTCACGCTCTGCACATACTTCCTTGCATTCCGCACGCCGTCACTCACGTCTGCATACCCTTCTTTGTGTTCTGCACACCGTCACTCACGCTCTGCACATCCTTCCTTGCGTTCTGCACACCGTCACTCACGCTCTGCACATCCTTCCTTGCGTTCTGCACACCGTCACTCACGCTCTGCACATACTTCCTTGCATTCTGCACACCGTCACTCACGTCTGCATACCCTTCTTTGTGTTCTGCACACCACCACTCACGCTCTTCACATCTTTCCTGGCGTTCTGCACACCGTCACTCGCGCTTTGCACATCCTTCCTTGAATTCCGCACACCATCAGCTTCAGTCTCTCATCACACCCTCGCTCGCGTACTGCACACCGCCACTCACGTTCTGCACATCCTCACTCGCGTTCTGCACATCCTCACTGGCGTTCTGCACACCGTCACTCACACTCTGCACATCCTTCCATGCGTTCTGCACACCTTCAGCTTTAGTCTCTCATCACACCCTCGCTTGCGTTCTGCTCACGTCACTCATGTTCTACACATCCTTCCTTGCTTTCTGCACACAGTCACTCACATCTGCATACCCTTCTTTGCGTTTTGCACACTGTCAGCTTCAGTCTCTCATCACACCCTCGCTCGCGTTCTGCACACTGTCACTTGTTTTCTGCACATCCTTCCTTGCGTTCTGCACACCGTCACTCATACTGTGCACATCCTTTCTTGTGTTCTGCACACCGTTACTCACGTCTGCACACCCTTCTTTGCGTTCAGCACACCGTCACTCACGCTCTGCACATCCTTCCGTGCGTTCTGCACACCATCCGCATATCCCCGCTGTTGGTTAGTCGGTGAGGGAGTGAATCGGCTGAATGTCGTCGGCGTAGGAGACTATGTTGAGTCCATGGTTTCTGACGATGGCTGCAAGCGGTGCTATGTAGATATTAAGGAGGGTGGGGCTCAGAGAGGAGCCCTAAGGAACTCCGCAGCTGAGCTCTATAGGTTCTGAGGAGAATGGTGGAAGCTTCACTCTCTGGGTTTGGCCGGTGAGGAAGCAGAGGATCCACTCTAAGACTTTGCTGTGGTCGTAGAGTTTTGTGTAGAGGTTGTGGTGGGAGACCGTGTTGAAGGTGGCAGAGAAGTCAAGGTGAATGAGAGCTATGGTTTTGCCTCGGTCGAGGAGAGTACTGATGTCGCCCATTGCAGCGAGGAGCGCAGCCTTGGGCTGTGGTTGCTTCTGAAGCCTGATTGGGAGATAGGTCTATAATTCTTGAGGGCCGTCGGGTCGGCAGAGGGTTTTTTGAGTATGGGGTTGACCTCTGCGTGTTTGCAGCCTTCAGGGAAGGTGACGGGTCGATGGAGCAGTTAGTTGATGGTGTGGCAGAGTTCATGGGGGGATGGTGGTGCTGGCTCTGTTGAAAATGTGATGAGGGCTGGGGTGCTCCAGAGGCATGTATTTCATGATCCTTAGGGTGTCTTCAGTGGTGAGGGTGGTCCAGTTGAGCTGGGATCTGGAGCATTTGGGTGCGGTGGTTGCGGTTGTGGTGGGTGGGTTCAAAGCTTGTTACTCTAATTTCCTTCTGGTGGGGTACTAAAAATATATCTTTAGCTCACCTGCACTTGGTTTTGTCCAGGGCACAAGTCCTAAAAAAGAGAAGTGGGGGGACGCTCTAAGTTAGGTGGTGTCACCGGAAGTGACGTCACAAAGGTGACGTGCACCATCACTGCGTCCCCCCCACCGCGACTGTTATTACAAACAGGAGCCTAGCACAGGCCCCTGCAGACCCTGGGGCTCGCAGGAAGTGAGTCCAGCTTTTGGGCAGGGGGGATGCCGTCCACCTGCGTGGTACCCCGACTCGAGCCCTGGTTTTGTCTTGGACTGTACGCCTGTAACCTACTCAGCGCTCGAGATCCCACGAGTAGCAGTTGTGAGAAGGGAGGAGTGACCCCTCGCAGCGCTACGAGCAGCCACTGTAGGTGGGCGAGGGGTCGCGTGCACGAGTGGCAGTGGCACAGGGAGCGTTCCCGTCCCTCCCTGGGCCTCTGGCTGACCTCCCTGCTCCCTCGGCCTCTAGCCACTGCATCTAGCCGGATTCCAGAGTCTTCAAGGCCGCGGCGCACGGAAGGAGCCCGGCCTCTGGGGCAGGAGCCCGCCGGAGCCATGGCGGCCTCTGAGGGAGAGAGAGGAAACCCTGCCCGGGAGGGGCTGGATGAATCAACCCATCTTCCAGGACATGCCACGGAGGGGCCTTGGATGCGTCGGGTCACGCTCTCGCGTGTTTACTTTGCCCATTCCTGCCACGCCCGGAGAGGGCGCCTATTGTATGTTAATGCCCAGGGCGGGCCGGGGGAACAGCACCGCTCCGTGCCTGGAGTGCCGGAGGATTAAGGGGAGGGAGTGAGAGAGAGTGCGGGACGGGGAGGGCTGGGAGGGAAAGCCAGCGAAGCCGTCAATCAGTAAATAACGGAGATTAAACCTTTCCATATGCTCTTTAACAGGGAACAGATGCCACGTGCATGAAGCAGGGCTGTGCACACAGCAGGCGTGCTATCAGTGACCCGGGCACCGAGAGAGGCCCATGAACAGATCGGCACAGAGGGCACCGCTGCAGGCGTGCTATCAGTGACCCGGACACCGAGAGAGACCCATGAACAGATGGGCACAGAGGGCACCGCTGCAGGCGTGCTATCAGTGACCCGGACACCGAGAGAGACCCATGAACAGATGGGCACAGAGGGCACCGCTGCAGGCGTGCTATCAGTGACCCGGACACCGAGAGAGGCCCATGAACAGATGGGCACAGAGGGCAGCGCAGACACTGGGGGCACAGAGGGCACTGCAAACAGCAGGAGTGCTATCAGTGACCCTGGTACCTAGGGAGGCCCATAAACAGATGGGCAAAGGCGGCAGCGCAGACACTGGGGACGCAGAGGAGAGACAGGACTACTGCACACGTGAAGATAAGGCAAAGAGGACTACTGGACTACCACGCACACTCACAGGGGTGGTGCAAGGGCTAAACGAACTACTAGACTAATGCAAACATGGAGGTAATCTGTCAACATTCCCTCACTGCACACCTGACGGGGGATTGCTGCCCGCCTGGAGGGCAGGAGCAGGGGAACTCCTGGGCTGCTACACACACAGAGGAAAGGGAAAGAGAGAGGGAGACAGGTGGACTGGAAGGAAGGGCCAGAGAGTTCCTCGCAGGTGAAGGGTAAGGAGGCCCCGGCAGGGTCCACGGGTTGGATGTAGGCGCGTGTCTGCACTCACGGAGGTTGTCGTCAGTCAGACCACAAGCGTCGATGTGAGCTGTGCTGAGCTCCCACAGAGCACCTTTGGTTTGTAGGCATCCCAGGCTCCCCTTTGATACATCAGTACCAGCAGCAGAGAGAGGATGGCACATACCGCAGCAGCAATGCATTGGATATAAGAACCTTGGGAGCTGCAAACCAGGTCAGATGAAAGGCAACACATCTAATAGAATGAGGCAAACTTCAAGGAAATGGAAAACATGAATGAAAATGATAAAAACAAAAGCAGACCCGTAGGAAAGCATTGGAAATAGGCATATAGTTACCTCTCAGAAACAAAAAATGGTGAGAAAAGAAGCCCTTAATTGTGTGTGTTTTTTGTTTGTTTTGTTTTTTAATATAAGGACCATCATTTCCCACAAGTTCTGGTAGTGACATTGACGTGAAGAAAGTGCTAAGACATTCACTATTGGGCACCTGCCTTGTGGCAGGCAGCACAGGCGGGGGGCTGAAGGCACTCTGACTTCATGCCATCCACGGCATCCCCGGGAGGGCGCCTGGAAAGCTGGAGGAGGCGCAGGTCTCCAGGGGTGCCCCTAGGAGGGTCGCAGGCCACTCCCAGCAGGACTTGTGCCTATACCAGAGCACACTGCACAGGGGGAGGCGGTCCACGGTCCAAACGCAACACGTTTTCCTCCCGTGGTCAAATATTTTTCGCGCCCATTAAAAGAAGGGTTCATCTTTACTTTAATTTCACTCTGGAGAGGAGTCACCAGCCCTGGGCTGTAGTAAACCTCCAACCGTTTCCGGGGAGGAAAGTGTGGACTCAGAGTACATAAACACTCAAAAACAAAACACACAGGGTTGTGGGTGTTCCCTTTCTTCCAAGGCACACCGCGCCTTGGAACACCCCCTTTCCACCCCTTGTAGGATTTATTGCATGGTGGAATGCACCTCCCTCATATGGCTTTATGCCCGCCACTACTTTGTGAATTTGTTTTAAAATATATTTACCATCGAATTTACTTTTGTGAATAGGGCCCTAAGTATTCCAAGTGGAGAGCTGCAGTGGAAGCCCAACGAGTGATAGATTCCCTCTCGCTTGGCATCGAACAAAGCCTCCCTGTGAGGCCATCTTCTTGGCACTGCTCCTTTCAGGGGGGAACAGAGTGATGAGCAAGGCCTCAGCTCAGTCCTGCAATCCATGGCTCCCCGTGGTCCCCACTAACGTCCCACACAAACTGAGGGGTGAGACTGACGAGCTGCCCATCCAGCGCCGCGCCCTTCTGGGCTGGCAGCAGGAAGTAATGCATGCCTCTGCACAGAGCCTTGGTTTATCCATCCCTCCTCTGGTGCCCATGTGAATCATGGGCACGCCAAGCAGCACGTGTCCCTGCATCAATCACTCAATCGATCCTTGGATTGTAAGTGCAGCTACTCACCCGGAAGGGTCTCAAGGTGCTGAAGAGGGGGGGGGGGGGCTCCCGGGTATTTATGGTAGTTCGTCGAAGAGCCAGGTCTTGAGGCCCTTCAAGAACTTGGCAAGTGTTGGTGTCTGCCGGAGGTGGAGAGCGAGGGAGTACCATGCCTTGGCCGTGAGGAAGCAGAAGGAGCGTCCTCCTGTCCTGGTCCTCTTGATGCGCGGCATCGTCGCAAGAGAGAGTTGGGCTGATGGAGGGATCTTTGGGGTGCGTGGAACGAGAGGCGGTGGTTCATACAGGCGGGTCCGGTGTTGTGGAGGGCTGTGTGGGCGTGGGTGAGAAGCTTATTGGTGATTCTCTTCTCGACGTGGAGCCAGTTTAGTGTCCGCAGGTGTCGGCTGATGTTGCAGTGGCGCGGTAGGTTGAGGACTAGCCTGCTGCGGCGTTCTGTACGTCCTGGAGTTTGCAGGTGAGGTGCTTGTTGATCACAGCATAGAGTGCTTTGCCGTAGTCCAGTCTGCTGCTGATGAGGGCGTGGGTGTAATGTAATGTAATGTAAGAGACATTTCTATAGCGCTTCTTTCACTCCAAGGAGTATCTTGGCGCTCACCCTACCCAGATGGAGGAGTTGGAGGGAAAAGGATGACTTACACTATACACCACAAATTACACCAGAATCCTACATGTCGCATCGGGCAAAGAGAAGATCCAGGTTTTTAATGCCTTCCTGAAAGAGGTTTCTTGGGAGAATGAGCGTAAAAGGGGCGGGAGCTTATTCCAGGCCTTGGTGCCTAGTACAAAAAGGGATTTACCACCTTTTGAAGCCAACTTGAATCGAGGGGGTGTAAGTAAATTCTGACTGGCAGACCTCAGACAGCGCGTTGGGTAATATCTTTTGAACCCATTGCATATGTATTTTGGGCCTTGCTGATGAAATGCCCTAAAGGTAATTATAAGAATTTTAAACAGAATTCTTTTACCTATTGGCAGCCAATGGAGGATGTTAAGTGCTGCTGTGGCCGAGGACCTACGTGGCCAACGCAGTACAAGGCGGGCCGCCGCATTTTGGACCATTTGTAGCCTGTGCAGGACGGTTTTATTGGCCCCAGCATATAAACCGTTGCAATAGTCCAGCCTGGAACTTATTAAGGCCACTGCGACTGTTTTCCTCGCCGATAACGGAAGTAGATCAAAAAACGTCCTTAACGCTTTTATAATATGGAAGCAAGTCCCTGCTACAGCCACAGCCTGAGGTTTAAAAGATAGTTGGTCATCAAATTTGATGCCCAAATTGCGGGCAGATGTAATAGTATTAGGAGGGGCTTCTGCCTCCACCGGCCAGCACACTTTTGGGGAGAACAAATTATGACTCCCGAATGGCAGAATTTCTGTTTTTCCAGCGTTACATTTTAAGTGGTTGTTGGTCATCCATTTAAAAGTTGCTGCTAGACATTCCTTGACATCTTCCTCGGCACCTGGCCGTTCCCTATCCAGCACCAGAATGAGCTGGGTATCGTCAGCGTATGAGATAGAGCTGATCTGGAATGACGTGATCAGTTTCACTAGGGGTACCATGTACAGGTTAAAAAGTACAGGACTTAGACTTGCGCCCTGAGGGACCCCTGAGCTGACGTCTTTAGCCTCAGACTGATATTGGCCCAACACTGTGACTTGGCGTCTATTGCTAAGGAAATTCCTAAGCCATGCCAAGACCTGTCCTCCTACCCCTGCGGCAGCCAACCGGTCCACTAAGATGTTATGTGAGACCGTATCGAAGGCTGCCGACAGGTCAAGTAGGATGAGGACCGCCTTCTTTCCTTGTCCATCGCCGCCCGTAAGGTCTCTGCTGTAAAAAGCAGAGCCGTCTCGGTAGAATGTTCTGACCGGAATCCTGACTGATTAGGAAGGAGAATGTTGTTCTTCTCCAAAAAGTTCGTCAGTTGACTGTTGACGAATTTTTCTGTCAGTTTGAACAGGACAGGTAGCAAGGAAATAGGGCGCAGGTTGGAGAGGGTGGTGGGATCAGCAAGGCCTTTTTTTGGAGAGGCTTGACAGCTGCAAGCTTCCACTCATTGGGAATATCTGCCGTAGTTAGGGAGGAGTTAATAATCCTGTTGATTATAGGATTAACCATCTCTACCAAGGTGTGTAACACTGGAGGGGGACAGGGATCAAAGGGGGAACCCGATTTGCTGGCCAGAATAGCCTTAGAGGATTCTTCAGGAGATACTAGAGCAAATTCCTCGAAACGGGATGAGGTCTTCATCTCCACTGTCTGTTCAGCAGCCACAGTCGCGGTTGCTCCTGGAGGGAAGGTCTTCACGATGGTAAGGATCTTATTATCAAAGTAATCAGATACCGCATTACAAAGATCTTGGGATGGAGGAATCTCCTGCGATAGAGCTGATGGATTCATAAAATCCTTTACAATCTTGAAGATTTCTTTTTGTTCCTGGCCTGCCATGGATAAGGCCTGTAAATAATGGGTTTTCTTTGCAGATTTTATTCCAGCATGGTACTTCCGTCTCGCTGCCCTATAAGTATTGCGGTCGGTGGCATCATAATTTCTACGCCACCTCCGTTCCAGTGCTCTGACCTCGTCCAGCTCAAGTTTCAAGGTCATTGAAAACAGGGGGCACTCTTTTTGGACTTGATGGTATTTGAGTTATGGTTTCTGGATGAGCTTAACAAGGCTCCCGCTCTGGCGATCCAGTCACAAAAAGTCTGATTATCTGCCCAGGTGAGGTCAGTTAGAGCTGGTGTACTGGCTTTTAACTGTTCAACCACATCAGGTCTACTGGGTAGTAATTTCCAGTTAGGGGTAGGTTTGATTTTGGGTTTGTTTATGCCCATCATGGAGTTGGCGGTGGACTTCAAGTTCCATACAATATTAAAAGGGATAAAAAAATGATCAGTCCATGTCTGAGGGCTAGGGGGGTTAACTCTCAGGCTGGTGGAATTGGAACAAATGCAATCCAGCAAATGTCCCGCCTGATGAGTGGGTTCCCGATTCAAAAGTGTAAGTCCTAGTACATCAATAATGTCCATGAAGCAGCTCACTCCGGGTTCTTTAGAGGAATCTAGGTGCAGATTTAGATCGCCCAATACTGAAAAATGGGAGAACCTAAGTACTAGTTCACTCAAAGCGTCGCCCACAGTTTCCAGGAACTTCGATGGAGGTCCCGGGGGGCGATAAATGAGGGCCCCAGAGAAGACAAAGGAGTCGTGAATTCCCAAAGAGAATGCCAGCGCCTCTGCCCCCTTAATGTCCGTCAATTCATGAGTGGAACACTTAAGAGTATTACGATGAATGATAGCAAAGCCTCCTCCCCGTAGTTCAGGTCTATCTAAGCGTTGGATAAGAAAATTTTGTGGAAGGGCTATGGCTAAGTCGGGGTTACACCAAGGTTTTAGCCATGTTTCGGTGATCAGAAGCCAGTCAAGGTTGGTCTCAACAATAAGGTCATGAATGTTCTGGGCATTCTTGGAGAGAGATCGTGCATTAATTAGTCCACCCCGTAAAACAGGGGAGTCCGCAGATATTTCCATAGGGGACTCAGGGGTTAGCGTCATATGACACTGAATACAACAAACGGGGCCATGCCAATTATCAGGAGATAATGTAGCATTACAATGGGCATGGGGACTTTTGCAGGACAACAGGAATTCCCTCGACATACCGAAGTTGGAATAGGGGATTGCGGTGCTACTCACCCAGAGTCTCCCGCCTCTCACGCCTCCTTAGCGCTGACGGGCGCAGACGGGCAGACTCTGGCTCGACTCAGGCGCGAGTCGGCGCGCCCGCTGCGCGTGAGGTGTGAGGATTAAATAGAGGCTCACCTGAACGAGTGCCTGAGCACTAGAGCGCTCAGGCCGATGGCACCACAAGAGGTCCCGGCTACACCTAAGATGGCGGCAAGACGCCACGAACAGCTGACACACCCACGATTCAGTCCGCCCTAAGGAGCGGTGTGGGCACAATTATAGTGCGAGTATGTGGGCAAGATGATTTTAGTTTAAAATCAGGTGAAAATAAAATATAATAACGTAAATAGAAAAATGCGGTGATTTTTAAAATAGCGCTGCTAAGCCCTGTTACACGCTGATTTAAATGCTGGTGAGTTAAATTTGCGCTGCAAGATACAAATGCAACCTTTCCCTAGGACAGGCTAGTGAAAGTGTTCGCCTTAAGTAGAGGCTCACCTGAACGAGTGCCTGAGCACTAGAGCGCTCAGGCCGATGGCACCACAAGAGGTCCCGGCTACACCTAAGATGGCGGCAAGACGCCACGAACAGCTGACACACCCACGATTCAGTCCGCCCTAAGGAGCGGTGTGGGCACAATTATAGTGCGAGTATGTGGGCAAGATGATTTTAGTTTAAAATCAGGTGAAAATAAAATATAATAACGTAAATAGAAAAATGCGGTGATTTTTAAGATAGCGCTGCTAAGCCCTGTTACACGCTGATTTAAATGCTGGTGAGTTAAATTTGCGCGGCAAGATACAAACGCAACCTTTCCCTAGGACAGGCTAGTTAAAGTGTTCGCCTTAAATAGAGGCTCACCTGAACGAGTGCCTGAGCACTAGAGCGCTCAGGCCGATGGCACCACAAGAGGTCCCGGCTACATCTAAGATGGCGGCAAGACGCCACGAACAGCTGACACAACCACGATTCAGTCCGCCCTAAGGAGCGGTGTGGGCACAATTATAGTGCGAGTATATGGGCAAGATGATTTTAGTTTAAAATCAGGGGAAAATAAAATATAATAACGTAAATAGAAAAATGCGATGATTTTTAAAATAGCGCTGCTAAGCCCTGTTACACGCTGATTTAAATGCTGGTGAGTTAAATTTGCGCGGCAAGATACAAATGCAACCTTTCCCTGTTTTGCCGGTTTTGCTGTGCTCAAGGGGAATCCAGTTGAAGGTCTTTCGGAGGAGGCGGAGGGTGTGGTAGAAGGAAGCGGTGACTCAGTTGATCAGGCGGTCCATTTTGAGTTTGGAGTCCAGGATGATCCAGAGGTTGCTTGCGTGGTCCGGTGGGAATGGAGGATTCCCTAGGGTGGGGGGCAACCAAGTGGCGTTCTAGGCATCGGGGCGAGGGCCCATGGTGAGTACTTTGGTTTTGTCCATGTTCAGTTGAAGGCAGCTGTTCTTCATCCGCCTGGCGACTTCTTCCATTCCTTCTTGAAAGTTGTGTTTGGAGATGTTGGGTTCGTTGGATAGGGAGAGGATGAGTTGGATGTCGTCTGCGTATGATACGATGTTGCATCTGTGCAAAAGCAGTACTTTTTCAGCTTACCTTCTTACAGCAAGTTAAGATGTCCGTATCTAGTCCTGGCCATATGTCCTAACACAAATATGTGATGTTGTCAAATTAAATGTTGTACTGTGAATAAACATTAGCAAAGCCAAAAGGTGTTGACTTTGAGACCTATTGGCTTTGCCAGTGGCACCTGGACGTGCAGTGCAGCATGGTAAAAAAAAATATTTTTTTTTAAAAAGGGACAATCACATAGCTGCATTATTTTGGAGGCATGCACATGGTTTAGTACACATGTATGCCTACGAAATAACATGTGCACCATTAAATGTACCAATCTGAGATGGATTTGTCTATATACTTAAATAAATAATAGGGCAGGACTTCTAAGGAGGACTGACCGTCAGCAATTTGCAGCCTGGCCCTTCACTTAAAACAATTAATAAAAAAAGACAGCGGGTGGGAGTGGGGAGAAGCAGCACTCAAGGATACGCACATGGAGAAGAAAGCAACGCAGAGGAAGCACCCAAGAGAAAGCGCAACACAGGTCGGGGAGAAACACATGGCGAAGAGAGCGCAAGACCGAGTGAGAGAGAGAAGCACATGAGGGAGACAGCTGTAAAACACATACACTCTGATGGAGTGCTTAACCAAAAAGAACAGTAGTGCCTGAAAAGTCAGTAGGGGAAGAAGACACGTAATAAAGAATTTGCTGAAGGGGAGTGACAAACACAAGAAAAAGAAGGAAAGCAAACAAGGCAACGAATAAAAAGCAAGCAAATGAGAGTGGTAAGCAATGGGTGGACTCCAATTCCGCTGTACACTGACAGCAAGTCTTCTCTCAAACAAGACAGCTTGCTCTGTCTGGTAGGCGAGACCAAAACATGCTGACATGATATTCAAGCTCCACAGGGCCTGGAGGGAAAGGAAAGTCATTAGCAGTCGACTGCAGTATTTTCAGCAATTTGCACATTAGTGAGCGGGAGTGGTTTGTGTGGCAACAGGAAAGCGTGAGGTGTGAGCGAGGCGCTGAGGGGGGGGTGCTGGTGGCTGAGCTGTGAGTAACACCGGGTGATGGAGGGGGCTGGGTGCTACTCACAGAACCCCATCGAAGGGTGTGTCATGCATCCGCTTGCGTACAGGGAGAGCCAGCCTAAGCTGCTAGGAGTGATAAAAGTAGCTGGTGATGTGCTTGTTACAGTGTATTGTTAATGGCTTCTATCACAGGGAGGAAGAGTAGGCTCTTTGGATACAGTAGAGAAGCCTCGAGAACTTCTCCCCTCTTCCCTTCTGATTGCTTTTGCTTCTTGTCCTATCAGTAAATGTAAGATGGGAAATCCTTGGATAGGGAGAGGATGAGTTGGGTGTCGTCTGCGTATGATATGATGTTGCATCCGTGCAAAAGCAGTACTTTTGCAGCCTACCTTCTTACAACAAGTCAAGAGGTCAGTTTCTAGTCCTGGCCACATGTCCTAACACAAATATGTGATATTGTCAAATTAAATGTTGGACTGTGAATAAACGTTAGCAAAGCCAATAGGTGTTGACTTTGAGACCTATTGGCTTTGCCAGTGACACCTAGATGTGCAGTCCTCTATCGAAGTGTGTGTCATGCATCCGCTTGCGTACAGGGAGAGCCAGCCTTAGCTGCTAGGAGTGATAAAAGTAGCTGGTGATGTGCTTGTTACAGTGTACCGTTAATGGCTTCTATCACAGGGAGGAAGAGTAGGCTCTTTGGATACAGTAGAGAAACCTTGAGACCTTCTCCATGCTTCCCTTCTGATTGCTTTTGCTTCTTGTCCTGTCAGTAAATTTAAGATGGGAAATCCGTGGACTTGCCTGTACCTTCCTAGAGGCTGTGGTCTCCCTATGCTCTACGTACACACATGTACCGTCTTTTACCAAGGTGCCTGCGGTTGTCCGTGCCTTCAGCGATGCCAGTGTGTTACACATCATCCTTGAGCCTGTAATGGCGGTAACATTAGTAAGTAGCATGTTTCTGACACTGGTTTGTCCCCAAGGTAATAACTGACCACATGATCCCGGATGTTTCTTCCTCTTCTGACCGCTTAACCGTGCTGCGAATTCCGCCACGGTGCGGCGGTTTAATTAAGTGGGCGGGGCCGCGTCGGCCAGTGGATGTGCGCAGCCTGAGGACGCGCCTGCGACAAGCCAGAGAGAAGCCCGTCTGTGCCCGTCCGTGCCAGGACGGGGCCAGGGGCAGGACACCATGGCTGTTCCATCAATCTCCATGAGGATTCCTGATGCCGGCCGCATAACATATTCATCACAGGTACTATGGGATTTATGCCCCAGTACGTCCTACACATGTGCCGTCACTTTCCATTCGAATCTAGAAGGCCCTTTCACTTGCCCTAACTGTTTTACACATTTCGGCTCTGAGTTAGCGGCCAATAATTCCTTGCGAGTGCCACCCGCAAGGCCTTGTCTAACATCTAATACCGGCCCAGCAAAGATTATCAAGGATCCCACTCCTATAGGAAGCAAACATTTGTTATGTAACGTGCGTTCACTATCAAAGCACGCTTCACAGGTGTGGGACCTGATATCTACAGAGAAGCCTGATCTCTGTTTTTTAACAGAGACTTGGCTCAAGCCTCATTCAGTCCCAGCCATCACTCTAGGGATCCCGATGGGTTATAAGATCTCTAGACTGGACCGCCCACATAAAATAGGTGGAGGAATAGCCATCGTATATAGGGAGGAGCTAATTGTTACTACATTGGAGGAAATTAGCACTCCTCTGATGGAACTAATGATTTTTAAACTTAGCTCTACCTCTGGGGAGAACAGAAGGGGTGCGGTTTTATATCGACCCCCAGGCTCGAGTGTGGATTTCTCGATCGCACTCATGGAGGTTCTGGCACCATTCATCTTAAACAATCAGAATTTCCTATTAGTGGGGGATTTCAACTTCCACAGTGAACTGGAGACATGCATGGAGGCCAGAACACTTCTTACTGATATGGAACATTTAGGTCTGAAAAAAATGAATCAGGGACCCACACATGAGGCAGGCCATACGTTGGATTTGGTGTTCTCCAACTCATTTTTAAATATGTGCCCATCCCCCATTCAAGCAGAATGGACCGATCATTTTATTCTAAAATTTTACACTAAACCCATGGGTAAACCAAGTGTACCGACTGCTTTGGCGACCAAAAGAAGACCATGGCACAAATTGACACAGGACACCTTTCGAGAAGCCTATCAAGCCCCTATAATTAATGAGCAGGAGGGAATAATGCCAATTGAGCTCAATCGCTTTGCAAATGCTGTAAATGAAGCAATTGATGGCATCATACCACTTAAAACGTATAAACCCCGCCAAGCAGCCAGACAAGAAGTCTGGTACTCCGAAGACCTGAGACACATGAAACAAAAGACCAGGAAGCTTGAAAAAGTGTGGAGACATTCTCGGAAGCCGGAGGATAAACAATGCTACTTAACATCCCTTAGATCCTATCATAAGGCAATAAGGATGGCTCGGAAAAGCCATATTGCGATGCAACTTGCAGAGGCTGGGAAGGACTCTAAAGTTCTTTTTCAAATCCTGCACACTTTTACCAAGCCTGTAGCATGCGAGACGGCGGAGATTGCTTCCCAAGAACTATGTGATGGGATCTCACTCGTCTTTATGAAGAAAATTGATACGATCTATGCTAAGATATTGGCCACTAAATCGATGGAAGTAGCCGATCTTAACAACCTCCCTCACAATAGTACACAGCAGAACACACAGGCCAACCGTTTAAAAAACTTCCCCCCTATTTCTTTGGAGGAAGTCATTTCCCTTATAAAAGTAATTAAGAGCGGTAGTCCGCAGGATACTGTTCCCGCCCGTATCATGCCTATGCTGGCCGATATTCTTGGTCCAGACATCCAGAAACTAATTAATCTGTCATTAAGCACGGGAGAAGTCCCGAGAGATTGGAAACGGGCACTGGTAAGACCGCTAAGGAAAAATACCACCATTCCTTGGACGGATCTTGCCAACCTGCGACCCATCTCTCTCCTTCCCTTTATGGGCAAGATGATGGAGAAGTTTGTTAATGGACATCTGTCCAGGTTTGTGGAGGAGACACATGGACTGGATCCCTCTCAGTCGGGTTTCAGGCCAAGACACAGCACCGAGACCACCTTGCTGTCAGTCGCAGACGATCTACGTATGTACCAGGATGGGGGTTATTCCGTCATCCTGGTTCTATTGGATCTGTCTGCGGCGTTTGACACCGTGTCACATGACATCATGACCACCAGACTTGTCAACATCGGTCTGGAAGGTGTAGCTCTGGCATGGCTGAGGAGTTTCCTGACCGATCGCACCCAGACCGTCACCTTGGGTGCCTACCGGTCAGAGGAGTTGGGGATCTCAAAGGGGGTGCCACAGGGGTCTTGCTTAAGCCCGACCCTGTTTAATATCTATGTGGCCCCCCTGGCAAACATCATGAGATCCCATGGGTTCATCCCTATGTCATACGCGGATGACACCCAACTCCTCTTCCCGTTTAAACATCTTACGGATACGGTCAGGAACTCTTTCTCCTTGGGGATGAAGGCAGTGGCCCACTGGATGGCATCAAACTTCCTGCAATGCAATGTGGCAAAAACGGAGGTGATGCTGTTCGGTGAGGCAAAGCTCCTATGGTCCCCAGACTGGTGGCCGCAAGATCTTGGCCCAGTCCCAGAGCCAAAGCAGGTGGTAAAAAATCTCGGTGTGCGTCTGGACCAGGAGCTCTCTTTAAAACAAAACAGCAACCAAGTGGTGGGCTCATGTTTCCATGTGATCGCTATGCTGAGGAAAGTCTTCCCCTTGCTCCCTGACTCAACTAGGAGAACGTTAGTGCAGGCCCTTATACTGAGTCGACTGGACTACTGCAACGGGATGCTCCTATCAGTAAACGAGGGAGTTATTGCGAGATTGCAGGTAGTCCAGAACACGGCCGCCCGCCTTGTCCTAAATCAGCCTCCCCGCACACCATCGAAGCCTCTTCTGAACACCCTACATTGGCTACCCATCAAACAAAGGGTGAAATACAAGATAGGGTGCACTATACATAGAAGTCTCCAGAACAAAGGCCCAGAGTATCTAAATAACAGATTCTCTCTCTATAAACCTGTTCGATCCTTGAGATCCAGTGAACAAGGTCTTTTACAGATTCCAAGAGCCAGAAAGACCAGACAAGGTGGAAGAGCTTTGTCCATTGCCGGACCAAGATTGTGGAACAGCCTTCCTCTCTCCTTGAGACTCTGTCAGGAATATCTCCCATTTAGGAAACAGTTAAAAACCTTCTTATTTCCTAATTAATGACATCTGCCTACCCACTGTTACAAGCTGAAAAGGTTCTCAAAGGCGCGGAGATACTCCTCCGGGAGATGATCCTAGCGCGATACAAACCCGCAAATAAATAAATAAAATAAATAAATTGCTACGGCCATTGGCCGACAGAAGCAGCAAAGGGGTAAGTTCCTATTTCAACTGCTACTACTGGCCAATTGTGATGTATGATCTTTTTAATGCCATTACTTCTGTTGCTGAATGAGAGACAGACAATCCTGTCATTTTCAGTTTTTTTTATTTTGGTTAACTTGTAACAATGTGTCTCGGTGGCAGTACCACTCCTGTTTCCTTGATTTCTTTAGGAGACTGCATGGGTAGCCACGATCAATTAGTCTAGAAGTAAGAGTCAGATTCTCTGAAGAAATTGGCTCTCCGGGTACAGTTCCTGCGAAGCCTGAGGAACTGACCATAGGGCAGATGATCTCTGAGGTTTCTGGGGTGGCTTCTGGAATATCCCAGTAACGTATTTCGTTCTAATGTTCTCCTATATAATGGAGTATATAACACATTCTCTTTAGTCTTGATGGTAAGATCTAAGAATGGTATCTGTTCATGACTGTATGACCTAGTTAGCTGTATGTCTCTTGATCTGCTATTGAGCCAAACACAGAAATCCTCTAGGGCACCTGATTGCCTGTCCAGACCATGACATCATCGATATACCTCTTCCAATTTGATCCAACGAACTTGGCTTTCCACTAGCATTTGACTATTCACATTTTCAGTCCATTGACAGTACTTGGTAGGCAATGATTTTCCTTTATACCTTACATAGTACTGTGTGCCCCCCAGTATGGTAATTTGCATCTTTACAAATAACACACATATTCCCATTGTCTCCACCAGTACATCCTTGTGCTTTCTGTGCAAACTCTTTGCTCCTATGTTTAATCCACTTTAAAGTGTCTGCTTCTGATCAGCAGCATTCATGTAGTTAGTTGAACTGTGAGATATCTTGGATCATACGCTGCCCATCTGCACATTACTGAATTCTGTGACCTCAAGTGAGGCCATCCATGTGCTGTGTCTGCAGACGGTTTGCTGATATTGGTTGTTCTTGCATTGAGCCCTCCTCTTCTGCACTCCTAGGCGGCCAAATGAATTGCACGACATAGGTCTGCAAATTCTTGTAGTCTGTGGAATTGTGCCCTTGATGTTCGTGGCACTCATACTATTTATGATGAGGACAGATTGACCCTGACCGTGTCGTACAGTCGTTATACTTGTGGGTTTACAAGCGTAATCCTCTTGGTGTCTCAGTGTGATTTTGGAGAACATGGGTGTGTGTGAGACATAAGTCCTGCCTCTTGGCTGCAAGGTCTGTTGGCTACATGTGGAGAGTTGTACTGGCCCCCAGGTATTGCCATCAAGCTGGTGGAAGACACATGCTGCATCTGGAGACTTGTGTCGTGTCTACCCAGGTGCATTGAATGTCTTAGTGACTAACAGATCTGATTACTTTGCCATGTTTGTCCATCATTGTGGTTGAGACCTTAGCATGCAGATATAGTAACTTCACCCTGTTTCGCCCACAGCCGTTGAAACCCTCCTCAGCTGAGGAAGGAAATAAAAGAATGTACTTGAGCGTTACCTTTTGTGAAAGACTTTCTCGAATTGAAAGAAGGCCTTCAAGCACTTTTTGGGGTGGTGAAATGAGTTTTTTCAGGCATTTTTTAAGCACCTAAAAACGTATAATGACGATTAGATTGGGACCACCATGACTGTTGGAACGTACATTTAGGGACATTTTGGAGTGTTTAGACGATCCGCGACTCCATGGACATCATATCACTGTCCTAAGACCCCTTCTTCTCGGTCATTTTTGGGGAAGATGTTCAGGTGATAACTTGATGATGTAGTGCAGTAGGTATAAAGTTCAGGAATGGTCTCTGACATAATGGGAACTTTACGTGCAAGAGCCTCTGGCAACTGCACATGAGTTGAACAACCTACCTACATCTTAAATCCCCCAAGCTGTTCCTTCAGGGATACCAGGAGCTTGTAGTAACTAGAAAATAGAAGTCCAAGGAAGGAGTCCTTTGGGAAGCTTGTGAGGAAGATAAATAGAGGTGAAGATGGAAAGTGCAGCCTTTTAGGACTCTCGTTGAAATGCCTGAATCACTGCCCCAGCTTAAAGGCTGCTGTTACATCTTCTGATGTAGTAGTTACACCTTTCCCTGAATTTAGTATCAGTGTTTGTTCTCTCAATGGTGTGTGTGTGGCTGCTACACAGGCCTTGTTGCCTGGGACTCTTGTGGCTGCCAGCGACTATCAACCATACTTTACATTGTTGCTTCCACTCTTGAGATGAAAACCATTTTGGACAGGCAGGTTTACAGGCACTCTTTGTTCTGTGAATTGTTTTCCTGTGTATTTTCTCGTCTTTGGCTAGTGTTATTTCAGTCTGTGACTCCATGGCTGGTAGAGCATGGATGAAAGCTAGTTATTGATCAGGCGTAAATAATCGCTTTCCCATCATGAATACTCTCCATGGATCCCCACCACCAACAGCAACCCTGTTATAAATGGATATTTGTTTTTATTCACTGCAAGATTGTGCCTGGCGGGTGGTGTTCCCCATGGGACATCTGGTGAAGAGAGTGGATTGGGACTGCCCTGCTCTCCTTTTGGTACTCCTCTTTGCACACAGGAATCTGAGGTGAACCCAGTGGCAGGCAGTTGGTTGACAAGTGGTTGCTTGGAGAAGAGAAAGCAAGAACTGTTGCTTATTAGTTAATAACTTTCGCCTCTGCTATTCCCCCTACCATGTTTGTTTGTGATTCTTGCCTCCAAACAGCCTTAGTGTGTACAATATACTTTAACATATATGTAGAGTAGGCTTTGGGTCAAACAGCTTCAACTGTTGGCTTACTGTGTGCTTCCTATTTCAACCATTGGCTTCAGACATTGTCAATCACATTTTACTTTAGCCAACAGGCGATTGACTCGCTCAGCTCATGCCTTGTGTTTTCTTACCTCCTATCAAGTGTGCTTGCATTGCAGTGCGTTAGGGTTCTTTCTTGACCATGTTCTCCCCAAGCCTCTGACCTGAATCTTTTGTGTGCTTTGCTACCCCCTGTAGTTACTACTTAATGTATGTGAGGGCTGCCTGCCGCTGCGTCCTCGTCCTGCCCTTTCCTCCGAGACCTCTGCTTTTGTACCACCCTCTGCCAGTAACTCTCAGTCTCCTGATTTTGCCTTCCTCTCCTAGCCTTGGATTTTTTTCATATCCCACTGGTATTGCAAAAATATTTGTAAAGGCAATTGTGTTGGGCGGCCATGCTGAAATGGTACTTTTTGCTACTTTTACCTTTCCAAGACAGCTGGAAAGGGCTTCCTCTGCTGTTCACTCTCAGGCCCTGCTTTTGCCCTCCTCTCCCACCTTTAGAATTTGTTTGTATCCCACTGGTATTGCAAACATATGTTGTATTTATAAATAAATAAATACAATAATTGAACTTTTTAATACTTTGTACCTTTGCAACATGGCCGTCACATTGCAAATGGATGTAGGGTATTTGAACTTTATGAGGGTCACCTTGGAATAATGAAAGTATAAAAAAGAAAGCATTTCAAGATACCTTTGCCAGTGTTTGCATCACATTTGGACAAGCTTTAGCAACGATAATAGTGCACATGACAGAAAGCCAAATAGAAAAATAATAATAAAAAGTATTGACAAAACAATTCACCAGACGAAGGTTTGGTGTTTATGTGTAACATTCCATGCATTGAGTAGGAGAATGGACGGCACGTCGTAGGCACGCTTCTGTCTGGCCAATAGCAGGTCTGTTACAAGCCAAAGCTGGTGGCATTAATCTCTGTGGCTTACATTGAAGTAGCTACAATGAGCTAGGGGAGAAGGGCGGCCATGAAGCTCTTGGCAGACATATGTTGCAGGTCTTCATTTTGCAAAGTATTGAAGCAGTTTATAAAATGTTGTTTGTGAGTAGGAAGGTGTTCTTCATTGCCTCACTCGTGTAGAATCAGTCCGCTGGAGCAGCTGTTCCTTCTCGGCCTCTCTGCCCAGTTCTCTATATTTTATCACCATATCACTATTTATAATCACCCAAGCTTGATTCGTGGGAGTCTTATTGTGTGTGACTTCATTCACTTGTATGTATAAGCACTGACACCCTCTCCTAGTGCATAAGTAAATAAAGGAAGTATTGTGAGCAGTGGCAGCCTAGATAGTTGTGTAAACACTCTGCACACTTGATGAACAGGTCTGACGGACTCCAACTCTCATCACCTTTGTCTTGCGTGAGTAACTGGCCACATTCAGACTCCAGATAAGGGAGCAAACGCCTAAGTATTATCGAGCCATGAATGAAAATGGCTGTCTGACCATTGGGCGTGGCCAGAGCAAGGGGATGCAGGAAGGTGCAGCGACACCAGTAATACATTGAAAAGAGAAATATGGGTGTTCCGGAACCCACTGCATGATTTGTTAATCGCTTTTGCTTTCCTTCGCAAGCGCCATGAATAATACAATTTTTATATTAGCATGCGTGTTGTTGTGCCTCAACCGATGCAGGCTCCATTATTCCCTTAATCTATACTTGTGCTCAACTCGTGATTCTCTAAGGGGGATTTGGCATGAGTGCGCCCCATAAAGTACCAAAGTAAGATACGCCTCTCTTATTCTTGTTGGAGAGCAGCAGGCAGTACCAAGATGGCTGCTGCCAAGTGTTACTGTAAACTATTTAAGTGGATAAAATGTGGCATAAGTTGCACTGGAGCATTCTGGGATTTGTTGAAGGGCCAAACACTGGCCAACAGTAGTCTGAGTAGGACTTCACCTCAAGTCGCTGGTGCTGGAGGCAGTGAGACTGACCAGGGCGTGTTTAGAGGGGTTGTGATGTTGCCTGTGAGGACCACAGACTGCTTCATTGGAATTCTTTGGGGGTAGATGCTGTGTCCATCTCTGAAGGTCTTTGGTGATCTCCAGGAAAATGGAACCTCTGTGGTTTATACAGGAGGTTTCTAAAGTGCCGGTACTGGCAGTAAAGGCTGTACTTTAAGACACCCCTTAATTGCCCTCAAGAGACCGGTGCATGGTCTTATTCCCTCATAAGGTCTGTAAATGTTTACAGATCTTTGAAGCTCAGTTATTTTGGGGCACTTTGTGATTAGTTAGAAAGTAGCTTCAAAAGCGGCACTTTCTATCTTATTCATACCAAATTGTAGCCCATCCAATACCCGGAGAGACTTGATGGATCAGCCATGAACCAGTCACTGAAAACAAGCAGCATTTGTACCGTTCGCTACTGACTCTCCCAGGGTGCTCCACTGTGTGTATTCCAGAGAAGTTAACATTAACTTCACCAACATGGTGATTCTTGAGACTGGTTATCCGGACGGTCTAGAATCAAGATCAGAGAGAGGGGATGGTTAACTCTTATCTTGTAGAGTGTGGAAGAAGCCCTCGCAGTGCCTTCAGATACCCTTTTGTAAGTCTAGGTGTCCATGTAGGAGCTTCCAACAAGGATTCCATCTCCTCGTGTAATTTCTTTTATAGTGGCTCAGCTCTCGGTTATTGTTGCGTTGACAGTGTGAATGCTTAGTATTACACTATCTAAGTTCAGAACGTGCTCTGTGCCCATGTAAGCTCAGATCCATGCGGCCCAACCACAAAAGCTTAAAATCTCAGTTGCGGCCAAAGGCTGAGATGTATGTATTTAAGCTTGTATAGCGTGCCGCAACCCCCATCGGGGGTGTCCCGGCTCTTGCGGATACAGTGAAAGGTGAGTTAGAGTTGTCACTTCTTAGTTTGCTACGGGAGGCTGAAGAGCCAAGTCTTCAAAGCCTTCCGGAAGATAAGTTCTGATTTGGCTTTTCTAATATAATCGGGATGGAGTTCCATAAGGTCGCAGTTTTAACGGAAAAGGACTGTCCTCCAGTTCTGGACTTAGAGAAACGGGAGATGACAAGGTGCTCGCGACTATTAGATCATTGGGTCCATAGTTTGGTGGTATTTGCGCACTCTCTTCTTTAGGTATTGAGGACCAGTATCATTAAGTGCTCTGTATGCAAGAGTTAGTGCCTTAAATTCAGTTCTTCTCTTGACAGGCAGCCAGTGGAGACTGCGCAAATGAGGGGATATGTGATGTCTTAGCGGGATATTTCTGATGAGCCTAGCTGCCGCGTTCTGCACTATTTGCAGTTTTCTAAGCAAGTATGCTGGCAGCCCCAAATACAGGCTGTTTGCGTAGTCAAGTTGTGATGTGATTACTGCATGGACTATTGTTTTCCTACAGTCCATTGGTAGAAAATAGAGGAATCTCCGGAGGGCCTTTTTTTCCAGAAGCAGGACGAGGAGATTGGCTTATTTGGGTCTTATATGACAAGGAGGTATCTAGTTTGAAACCTAGATTCCTAGCAGATGAAACTGGGAGGGGAGGGGGTTGAGTCTATAGGCCACCAGAGATCTGATAGTGGGGGTGAGGGCTGGTTGAAAAATAGCACCTCTGTTTTTTCTCTGTTCAGCTTTAGGCAGTTAGCTGTCATCCATGTTGAAATGTCCATGAGACACTGCCTAAACTTTGAAAAAACGGCCTCTGAGCAATCTTCGAAGGAAAACACTAGCTGCATGTCATCAGCATATGAGATAACATCAACACCGTGTTGCTTTACCAAAGTGGCAGAGATATCCCGCAGTCGGTCGGAATTTACCGTAATCCTTGGCACTCCACTTCCTGCTGAGGCTGTGGTCGCCGCTTTCGCAGGGACACTATGCAGTCAGCTCGCGAACAGGCAGACGCGGCTCCAGCCAGTGCTCATAGTCTTAATGACAATTCCAGTGAGTCTGCCCCTGGCTGACTGATGGTATATGATCATTACTGAGGGAACAGAGGCGCAGACGTCATGTCACTTGTGAAGGGAGCATCAAAAGCCAGTAGGTATGCTATTTTTGTGTATTGTGATCACAAAGCCCTCTTTCACATTTGTGTATGACGACTCTATAAGGAGTGGATACGGGTGTTTGGCTGCTGCCCGCCTTTCCTACTGTGTTGTGTGCATGACAGTAAGGTTGTTCGTTCACTTTTACCTCCGCTTATAACAGAATAGTACCAGCACTTCGCAGAAGGACCTTTGTTATTCAACACGAGTAGGTTGGCACTTATGCACAAGGTTTCTATACTTTTAATTGAACAATAAAATAAATTCCCAGCAGTTTTGATACACTTTTAAATATACAATATGTTTCCTTAACAGAGGTGCCCCGGATTAAGTGGGCAGAGACCTAAGCCCCTGAACAGGTATGACTACCACTCAGAACCTGGGTCAGGCGCAGCACGTGACCTGCAACAGGCCTGTGCATCCATGCCATATTGAAGGCCCCTGGGGTTCCAACCTGGGGGCTTTTTTTGCCACTGCACAGTAGGGAGGAGTTCCCAGGATGTGAATGTTGCACCTTCTGGGGTGACATCCATCCACGGATCTTGAAACCTGTGGTTCTGCTGCTTAATCTGATCTCCTCTCTGGAGGCGGGTGGGCCAGGGGTGGCTGCAATCTCCAGCTTTGACGAGAGACCCTTGTGTTGGGTGGATTGGGTGAGTTCTGCCTTTGATTAGAGTGTGAACTGCCCCTTATATGCACTGCAGACCTCCATCCTGTGGGCTCTGGAGGTTGGCCCTGGCCTTTTCTACTGTGCTTCGCTGTATATTTCAGATGGAATTGGTTCTGTTGTTTTATTTTTAACTTTGGCCTGTTGTTTGCTCCCTTAGGCACACAACTATTTCCTCTTCCACCACACCCTGTTTTGTGTTCTCATCTTTTTTTCAGCACTTCTTCGAGTGCCGACTGCACTATCGGTGTTGGCAAAGAGCCTGGTATGATGGATTACTGCCCTTCTGCGTGCTGCCCGCTTCCTGGCAACAGGTATCCTTGGCAGTCTCTGCCCTGCGTCAGTGGGCCTCTAGGATGTTTTCCCACTGTAGCCAGGCCAATCCCAGCTTATTTAGGTGTGGTCGTCACAACACTGACGAGCACACAGCACCGTCCACGCCTCACACTGTGCTTGCACCTCAGATAGATCGGCTACTCTACTGAGTTATATGTTACTTTATAGGCGCACCTGGTGCTGCGGGATGGATATACTAATAGGCCTCAGTTTCAGTAGCGGCTGCTACCTACCAGGGATGGTGGGGCGGGGGGCTGGGGAAGGGATGTACGAGGGGGGAAATAATAAAAACAAAAGGACTTACCTTTTTACCGCCACACGCTGCCTCTTCTTTCTCCATCCTCCTCTCTGCTTGGCAGGAAGCACACAGCCTCCTGGAATCCCCTGGCCAATCACAACGCTGCCTTAGCAGGGGCTGGCAGGCTGTGCATGTTCCCAACCCAGGCTGTGATGCAGTCTGGGTAGAGAACATGCAAAGTGCGCATGACGCGTTGGCCGGCCCGAGATCTGTGGTAATTCTATTTGGTACATTCTGTTTGATTCTCACCGTGATGTGGGCAATACATTGAAGGATTATGTTCACAATCAGAGGTCTAATCAAAGAGAGTGATTATCTTATTTCTGATATCTTTTGCAGAGAGTTTTTTTTGGGCAGTGTACGTGATACTGTCCTCACAGTAGTGATGGTTTAGGAAATGTACAAATGTTATCTAGTTATGCTTTGTGTGTTAAGCGTCTTAATATGGGTGCGGCTGGACCCATGCTTACAGAATTGACTGATGTTAATGCATTTGCATTTTTGGTTTACTTTAATTCCTTTACATTGAAAGTGTTTGTTTTGTGTGGAGTTGCAGCAGTCGGTGTATCGGTTGGCTGCACAACCATGGGGGTGAATTAGTGATCTTAGTTTTACTATATTGTGCCAGTATGCAGTACTACAGGAGTTAGTATGTAAGCATGTTACAACAGTCATGTGGCTGGTGATAGTCTTGGTTATATTTTAGCATGTTCTAAATAAATAATGTCATTTTAGAGTATTGGTGTACATTCAAGTCTATTCCATGATCTTATTCTTTTTTACATGTTGCTGCTGTGTATTAAAATTGTTTGTATGATTTTAATTAAACCTGAAGGGGGTAAAGGTGCATACGGAAATGTGATACTACTGTGTGAAGAAAATGGTATTCTAAAATATTTTTACAAACATTTCCAGATGTGCAGAGTGTTCACATAACCAGTTTTATAGATAACAAGTGTGCTTGGGTCCTCCACCCCTTGAATAGAGTGCTTGGAGTGATCACAGATATAAAATGTCTGCCTCGAAGCTGAGTGTTGACAATTCACTGAAGTGCTTGCCTTGTTGGGTTTCCCACTTCTTTAGATGATTCTACTTTACCCTTGCCTGAACCTCTCGCCGATAAGTGCTTCTTCAAATTATCAGGGCCTTTCAACAACTAGTTGATTAGCCGCATAATGTTGAATTATCCATCAGCATGCTCATGTGCAAGCCGATCTCGCCACCCGTAGTGGGTCCAGAGACCACTCAGAGTATTGGCCGTCTGCATCTCTGTAGCTCCCCATTACCGACTGAGAATGAGATACATTTGCATCCCTTCTCACTGTTATCAAAGACCAATCCAGCCGAGAGGGACATCAACAATATTTCACTGCTCAGGTGTTATTTACAAGACCCTCTGGCCTTGTTCCCATCGGGGCTGCATCCCTTTCTGGCTCCATTTGCTCACCAGTGATTGCTGTGGGACCTTCTGGAGACAATCTACCTACATTTCTCTTCCCACACAAGTGCAGGCACATGTATTTCTCCTCCTTTCTCCATCCCTTTCCAAGCACCTCGAAGCAAACATGTCCTGACCAGGCCTGAATGAATCGCTCACATGCTCAGACTGTTGGTCAGGCATCAAGGGGGATTTTCATGTCTTTCTGCTTGTTGGCTCATTGACACTTGCTTCAGAATAGCTGTGAAAGGAAATGTGCTCGGGTTGCTGAAGAGAGGGCCATATCCTGTGGTCTACAGTGCAGGCACGAGCATGCAAATATTTGTATACGTGTTCATACGCTGCCAAGTACCAGATCCTACGCATTCATGTTTTTTGGGAGATACAATGAGCAAGGAACTTAAAATGTCAGTTGCATGTTTCACAAATGCCTGACTGTTCAGGAAACATTTACCGATGACCGCCATTTAGCAGTGTTGACTTTAGAAGTCCTGTTTATCTGGTTTTCCCCTATGAGAAGAATTTGCTACTGAATTTACTAATGCACCGTGTCAGTTGTCGTGTGCTGGGAAGATGGTGACGGTTTACTTATCTGCTTAGGATGTTGAATGCAGCAGTAATGGACAGATACTATCATTTGTCTTCCATTGTCCACAGCTCAGTTACTTGGAAAGCCAGCGCTGGAAGTGCTATCGGGCATGATGAAACCTCCTGCAGTTCTGCTGACCAGAAGCACCAAGCTGAAGATGTGAACACTGAGGCTTCACGGCTGTTGATCTCTGACATATTGTCCCAGCCTTTCTTGGGTTTACTGCTGTGATCGTCTTCCACCGCCCGCACCCATGTCCTCCAACCATTACCCGTTGCGACCCTTCTCGCCATACCGTCATCCTCATCTGTGACCTTGGCCCCTCACCAATCGGCGAGGATGAGCTGGCTGAGTAAGTTGAATCCACGGGGAGCAGCTAACAAGGCCCATCGGAATGCCAGCCTCCAGCCACAAGTCACTGCCGACCCAGAGACTTGTCTCATGGTCTTCAAAAACCACTGGGCTCAGGTAAGTGACTCAGAGGAGGGTCTAAGTGGAGGTTCCAAGTGGGGGTCCAAGCCATGATGCAAGAGCTTCCTGTTTGTTAGTTTTAAGAAGTTGGATGTCAAGGCTACCTGCTTTGAAAATATTCACAGTTCCACAAGGTGAATGGAAATGTATTTGTAAGCATCTTGTTGAAACGGTGTCAATGCTACATTTATGTTTCTGGTTTTCTGATGACCTGTAGATGCCTATAAACATTATAAACTTTTTCTAAAACTGAGCGGCTGGAAATACTTGTGGCATTCCACTGTCCACAAGATGCTCTAAATCCAAATTCTGCAGCTAGAACCTGCTTTCCTTGTGAGCTCTATCCTGTTCTTATCTTACATACACATCCTGTTGATTACCTCGGTCCTTAGGAGAGTTTCACTTAAAATGCAGACTTTGTTTGTATTGATGTGGGCCTTACCAACTATCCTAGTCGAGTTTAACAAGCTTTGCTTATTTTATATGCTCACAAAAAATATTTGCTGGCATTGGTTCCTGCTTTGAACCCCATTGATTCTCCTTTTATACTAGGTCTTGCCAACCGCCAGCTAATAGCAGTCTGTTTTTGAAACACCTCTTGTAAGCCATAACAAGCTCACAGCGGGCTTAGAGCCAGCCCATTGCTCATCACTGGCTGGCATTCCTGTCAGTCTCATTTGCTTGCTTCTTGTTTTTTGCTTTACTTCCTGTTCTTGTGTTTGTTTCACTCCCACTGAACATAGCTTCTTTACCATCTGTTTGATTGGATGCTTTTTATTTTTTCACGACTCCCATCCGAAAACTACTTTTTCTTTGATCACTTAATGGAGTGCATGTGTTTTTCTTGCTTTCTCCCGACGTGTGCTGCTTCCCCCTCACATCCCTGCCCCATGCTCTCTCTCCATGTTGCTCCCCACTCTTCTCCAAGATTTTCTGTGAAAGCACAGCCGCAGGGATGTTTTTGCTGATGTTTGACATAAGCTTGTTTTATCTCCTTCATTCCTCGTGTTGCATGGAGGTCCAGGCCCTGGCACACAAGGGCATCACTTGTGGCACCAGAGAAGTGTGAGCTGTTGCACTCACTACAGCTGGAGATGCCCCTTCTCCCATAGGCCCATAAATCCACTTCCTGGACTGCTGAGGGGCACTGTTTGTTCCGGTTCATTGTTGTGTGGAAAGCAAATCAGTCTTAGAAAGCATTTTCCTTTAATTTTTGACAGTTGTGTGTTCACTTCCCCAGACAGCTGTATGTTCTTTTAAGGACCAACAACCTAGTATTTGGAAAATAAACCATGCCAGTTATTAAAATTGAAAATTGTAATTCATTGATCAGTTTGGAAATACCTTGAAGTTTGTGTTTACTGTCCCTCCAGTATTTTGATTTTGTTTTCTTTTACTTTTAGTTTAAACAAGGCTTCACTGAGAAAATAGCTTGTCCTCGCCATATAATTGAGATCTGTTGGCTTTGCCAATGCTTGTTTTAGATATGGAATGAATAATATGGAAAGGTAGCCAGGGGCTGTATCATGTGTGGTTTTGGTACCAAACAGAGGATTTTGAAATCAATTCTGTTTGACAGGTAGTGGAATGATATTAATGCTAGGGTGATCTTGTCTGAAACCTTCAAGCCTCAAACGCGTTGGCGGCAAAGTGTGTGTTCTTTCTAGTTTACTCAGGCTTTGGTGGGATGTCCGGCATAATCTCCATTGCAGTAGCTGAGAGAGAGTTCTTGCTAGAAAAAGAATGAGCTGATCTCGAGTTTGCAGTAGTGGTACTCTTTTACCGAGTTTAAAAATCATGTTCTTGGTCATAGAGTTAACCTCAATGGTCAAAGATAATTCAGTGTTGAAGAGAGATTTTGACTGAATTAGAGGAAATAGTTGGAGAGCCCAGGGAGAGAGGCAAGCAAGCGTCTTAGGTTTGTCCGGGCCATTGAGAAAGATCTCAGTTTTTGACCCGTTCAATCAAAACCAATTACCTTTTATTCATTTTGTACATGTTTGAGTCAATTGTGCACTTCATATATTTTTTCTGATTGTTTTGATTGTGGTCATCCATGTCAAAGACTACAGGAAGTGCTACGAAAATCAAAGTGCCACTTTGCCGGTTGTCCCTGCCCTAGAGGAATTCTACCAGTCCTCCTCAAACATGTTTTCCAGCTCACCTCTGTAAAGAAATGGGAGCCAAAATGGGCCCTGCACATGAAAGTTTAAGCTCCATCCTTGTGAAACTATCATACCACAAATTGGTGCTTCACCCTCTGGTCCAGACGTGTACCGATGGGGCTTCTGGATTCAACGTATTCCACATTTACGCTTTGAATCCTCGCAGTTTTCCATCCACCCCCATCTGAGAGAAAGACTTGTCACAACAAGTATTGCCGTTATGGAAATGCCCTGAGCGCCACACTAAATATCCCTGAGCCGATCTCCACATGTGGGCGAGACAAAGAGTTGAAGAAACCGTGGATATCTTCGGAGAACCAGAACCCCTTGGTGCAGAGGACGAAGAAGACATCAAGTCTTTTGTCGTTCCTGCTCACCAACAAAGTCCAGAGCTTATCAATTGCAGTGCATCCGACGCCGATGTAGACTAGGAAGTAGTTCCACCAACTTAGGATGAGTCCGGGCCTCCCAGTAAGCCCACACCCAGACTTGTGAGTATCATTAAAGCCAGAGCACATCAGAAGTCTAATAAGAGGAAACACTCTGAGTCAAAGCACCCCTTTCAAGAGTCAGAATTCCAGCTCTGTGCACAAGAAACAACCATTTGCCGTGCCTCCACCACCTTCGGCTCTGGTCAGCATCAGGGGAAGAGATCCACCAAAGCATGCCAACTCACATCGCCCTTCGGATCTGAAGACACATTCCAGACTTGACACCCTTCAAAGCTGAAGAGGCACCATTCATGCCTGCACCTTCTTGGCTTTGAAAAATGCATCAACATTGAGACTTGCTTCCACAGGCTGGCTACTCCGGACAACTCAGAGTCAATCCTCAAAAAACTGCAAGCGCATCTCGTCGTCAAACAAAAGCGGCTAATCCTTAATCCCTCCACGAGGAAAATGACAGCAAATACCGCCCCCAATTCCCCGAATACTGCAGACACCCTCCCAAGGAAAATGAGATTTGCTTTTGAAGAAGAACTTGCTCCACGCACTCCCTCAAAGGTCAAACCAGCCCCAAAGTGGTTCAAGCACACAACTACTAGCCCTCCTCCTTCTACTTCTTCTCCATGACCACCACATCCTCCAGTGCCCTTTTCACCTCTGCTGTTCTCACCTCAGGGGTCCCCACATACTGCTCAGACCAGGGCAGCCCACACCTCCCATTAGAGGATTATGATGATTCCTCCTATCCTTACCTCAGGGGCAACCAATGGGACGATTGTGATATTGACCCACTGGGGAATCGCAATTTAGATCATGTCCCTATAAGGACTCACCCTGATCCTCTCCCTCCTACCACATATTATGGGGCAATGCAGCTAGCAGCTGCCTACCACAAGGGAGATACTGCACATCCTACCCGAAGAGGAAGCCTTCCTCTTTAAAACACTTTGAAATCAGAGCACGCCTTGCAAATTCTTCCAGTGCTCAATGGGATGCTGAAGACAGCCCTGACATCTTTGCAGCGCTAGTCAGGTGCTACGGTGGTTACAACCAGAGTAGACAAGAAATTCAAGACCTCTCCATCTGGTCCCATGTAAATTAGGGAACATGTACCCCATGGCTCTGGTGGAGCATGCTCGCCTTAAGAAGGCCTCTGCGCACGCCACAGGTGATGCCCCGCCACCTGATAAAGAGAGTGAGCAAGGACATTGCCGCAGTACGCAACATGGTAGCAGTTGGGTGGCCACTTGCTGCCGCATTGTCAGTTCTGTAGGCCTCCCTGCACTCTATAACAGAGGTTGGAGGGATGAGGCAGAGTAGCTCATCCAGCATCTTCTGGAACAAATCAGGAAGATGGGGGAGGACATTTTGACAGAAGGAAAGACCATCTCTAGCGCCACTAAACACTGCGCTCTTGATGCTGCCAACTGATGCAGGGATGTGAAGATCTCCATCATACTCAGCCGTCACTCATGGCTTCACATATCCGGCTTCAAGCCTGAAGACCAGTAGCATCGTATTGACCTGCCATTCAGGGGGAAACAGGTAGATGAGATGCTCAGAAAAATGTAAAAGAACATCGATGATGCAAAGTCAACGGATGCCCCAGCAGACGATAGCTTCCTGGGGGTTCCATTGAAAACAGCAAAACAGTATCAGGCTGGCCTCCGTTATACCGGAGGGTACCAGCAGGCTGACCACCTAAAGAGAGCAAAGGGGCTGATTCTGGGGCAACCACTCCAACAAGGGCAGAGGAAGAAGAGCTGCCGGCAAGATCACCACTACTTCCTAGCACTGACTAGACCTGCATTCCCGCAGGTCACGTAACATCTCTCAGGAGGAGGCTACAAGAGTTCCTCCCATGCTGGAAGGAAATCAGCTGAGGCAAGTGGGTGCTCATGTTAATCAAACATGAATGTGGGTATTGCCTGGAGCTTCCCTCATCCTCCCCAGTTCACACACCCTCACCACCTCCATCTTCTGCATGAAGCGGTTCAGGCGATCCTCCTCAAATGGGCCTTGGAGCCAGTACCTTCTCAGCATCAAGGCACAGGGGCTTACTTCTCGCAGGTCGATGATGAAGCGGTACGCTTTCTCATCTCCCTCACCTTGCTTCTTAACAATGGGTAGGATAGGGCTATTGCAGACATTACTAACCACTTCCTCTACCACTCCTGCATCTACCAAGGACTGAATAATCGCTACCAATGCCTTCTCGCCTTCGGGCGATATCCGGTACTGTGGGAGTTTCGGGAGTATTGCATCTGGTCGAACAGTTATGTGTACAGGATCGATCATCATTCGTCCTACATCCGAGTCGTTTCTGGCCCATAGGTACAGGGGTAGGGTATCGAGCAAGGATAGGTCAGCATCTGTTATGGCGTACATATGTCGTGCGGGGTAGGGTCTGGACATGCTCGGGTTGTCGTACAGGATGACTCGGACTCCATCCGGGGAACACCTAATAGTAGCTCGGAAATGTTTCAGTAAATCAATACCCATAATGGCGTCAGGGGAGTTGGAGGAGAGCAGAAATGTTGTGTCAGTGGGATTGTTTCCTAGGTCAAAGGAGATAGGTACAGACAGGGGATTAGTGGAGGGCGTTCCATCGAAACCTATCGAGGTAATGTGTGAGCCAGACAAGGGTGCCCTTGGAATCAGTCGTTTTGATAATACACTACGTGTCGCTCCAGTGTCTACCAAAAATGGAGACTTTGTACCCAGGACCTTAGCAGTGACGTAAGGACCTTGCTGGTCAACACAGAGCTCGACTGGATCCCTCCCTTGCCCCTGGCAGTCCTATGCAGAGTCGTGAGCATTGTCGCAGTCGGATTGTTGGCACTGATTCTGTCGGGGGCGGTCAAATGTGTTTGGTGTGCCAGATCGGTCATTGGCAGTGTCGCAGGTCTGCCCTCGTCCCTGCCCTCCAGTTTTGGAACCATTTGTCATGTCCCTTGTCTCTTTATTTTTAATCAGTTCCCGAAGGGCCAGGCATTGAGACTTCCAATGCCCAAATTCTTTGCAAAATGCACACTGGTTCTCATCGAGGTCGGTTCGTGGAGCGCCAGGTGTGGAGTTGCGGTCTCTAGGGGCCGAATTCCTAGGGGCATTCGACTGGTAGTTCCCCTATATCGTTCCCTTCCTGTAGTTACTTCATGCAATTGGGCAATCATCACTCGTTCCTTTAAGTCCTTTTTCTTTTTCTCATTCGCCCTCTCGTTCTCGTTCTTTTGGTGTTCATAATACTGAGCCATCTGAAGGATAGCTGCAGGTTTGGAGGCTCCCCAACTACTCTCACTCGTCTGTAACTTTTGGGAGACCTCTTGCGATAGCCCTTTTACGTAGTTTTGCACGAATAGGTGTTGTCCGGTTGCGGTGGTCATGTCTTGACCACTGTAGTCGGAGAACACTGTTTCAAATCGGGAGAAATATTCTGATACATCTTCCTGAGGTTTCTGACGACAAGCCGTGAATACCGACCAGTCTACCTTCTTTTCTGGGATCAACGTCTTTAGCTTCTGTACTATTTTGTCAGGGAGTTCCAGTATGTCTTTTACAGGTTTCTTTCCGGGCTCTCGCTGCCTATCTAGTTCATCGAGTTTTGTCCAGGTGTGTCCGAACAGATCCGTGTGGTCGGCTCTCCGGATTTGCTTCCACACATCAGCCGGCAGACACAACCCGAAAAACAAATCCATGTCCGATAGAGTCATTATGGTTGAGCCCAAGGCTGTGCCTAGTTCTGTATAAAATGCTGTAGGGTTCTTTCTTAAATCGGGCAGGGTTTGTCTAAAAGTTAAAATATTTTGCCGATCCCATGGTTGGTAAACCCAGTTGTACACAACCCTCCCCTTTGCATCTGCGTGGTTGATATCATCGTTTGTTCCCTGACCTCTTGGGGGAACCCAGTAGGGGGCGGCTTCTCTGATAGGCATCATCGTGTTGGCTGCTTCTAATGAGGACTCAATCGTCTCAGGGACTGTGATCTTGACCTCTGGTTTCTGTTCCGTGAGGTGGCGGAAGACCTCAAGCGTTTGCATGAAGAGGTCCGTCACATCGCTCTCAGTCCCATCTCCAACATCGACCCTTCTATATAGAGTCGTCAGTTTTGCAGGACCCTTATTCTGGTACCTATCCTCATATGCGTTCAGGGTGTGGTAGCTGAACCGTAAAATGAAATGCCGTCTGTGACTACCGGCATGTGGATTGTGCATATTCATCGTATATTCTTCGCTCTCCTTCCGTTCTACCAATGTTTTTGCTATCTTGTCGATTCCATCCCGCTCATCTTTGCTCAACCTATTTGGTCTGGCTGTTAGGTGCCTGCTAGTCTCATGTTCATCTGCTGTTGTTACCAATGCGGCTGGTGCGAAGGCCGTAAGAGCCGGGGCACTAGCGCTAGGGTCACCCACACCTGCACTTTGAACTGGTGAGTGTTGTGCTAGAGGCTGGCTGGGAGCATAAGGAGGAGGCATGTAGATAATTGGAGGACCGAGTAGTAACTCGTCATTTGCCCGCTGTTTGGAGGGAATCTCCGGGTAGAGCGCAGAGGTGGTCCTGACAGGGCATTGGCCTGCCAGTCCTGATTCTTGCGTTTGTTTAACTTCCTCTCTTCTTCTTATTTCTTCATCTAGTTCTTTTGCGGCCAGATGGGCTGCTTTTCGTAATTCTTTCACTGTTTTCGCTTCCTCTCTTTTCCTGCGATGTTCTGCTTCTTTGCGCCACATGCCAATACTATCAAGCATAGTGGGCGTTACCTTATTTATTTTTACAGCTGCTTCTAGTTTTTTTATTTTATTTTCGTCAAAAGAACCTATCAGTGGCCACTGGCTTTTAGGATCCTTTTTTGTATATTTATGCCATAACTTACTATAAGCTATAGCGACTAGTCCTTGCTTAGTAAACATGTCCTTATTAGGGGTGCCTTCCAGTGGAGCTGGATGGTTCATCTCTAATAAGCGGTCCGGGTTGACCCAACTATGAACCAATGGGGAGAAGATAGGCATGACGGATTACAATGGGGGCAAAAGCCTGCACTACCTATCTTTTCACTATTTGCAAAGACTGGACAGAATATTCTATTCTACGCTATTTGCAAACAGAGAATACCTCCAAAAAGAACCAATTCCAAACAGTCAATGTTCGGACAATCAATCAATCAATGAGGAATAAAATAGGTACGACGTGTTAAAGGCTTGCGTTACCTACCCTTCACTACCGGCAAAGGGAGGGAGAATATTCCTATTCTTCCCCGTTTGCGGGCAGAGAAGATCCTTAAGAGAACCAACTTCGAACAATTCAATGCTCGATTCAATCAATCAATCAATGAGGAGAAAAGTAGGCACGACGTGTTAAAGGTTTGCGTTGCCTACCCTTCACTATCTGCAAAGACTAAACAGAGTATGGCGATTCTGTGCTTGTTTGCAAATAGAGAATTTCTCAGAAACAGTCAATAAGTAATACTAGTATTTTCAAACAATCAATCAATCAATTTCGCAATTTTGTCGTGTGTCACGACCTTACCCGGACCGTATGGACAGTTTCTCGTCTTCCGCTTCCAGCGCCCGATCGTCCTCTACTCTCTGTTGCTATCGCGGCACTCCTGGTGGTTCCCAGTCAGGACCGTAGATCACTCGGGAGAGGTCTGCTCGGAATCAGTGAAGTTCAGATGATCGGCTGTCAGACGAGGGTCTAGCGGACAGGAGCTCTTCCGATCGTTGCAGTCGTTCACTCTGTCGTCGGGACCTCTCCCACTGGATCCACGTGTCGCTGATGGGCCCCGCGTTTGGGACGCCAATTGATAAAGATCAATTCAAAATGGTCAGGCGATTTCAGTAGATGTTTCCTAAGTTAAATTTGCCCGGCGTAAAACGCCTCTAATACCATACGAAGTTATTCAATGAAGAGGCAGGCGCTGGAGACAGGAAGACAGGAAACAAGTTTTATTCCGACGGAGGAGAACACATCAGATCGGACAACAAGGTATCGTCTCGAGGTGCTCTCTCAACCTCTGAGACCTGGTCTTTTATACACTGGTTTAAGACATGTGAACGTCCTTTATTACAACAGGGACATTGTGAAGTATGAGAACGACATCACCGGCACCCCCCCAGTTCCGGCCCCTTCCAACACATGACAACAGTAGGGGCCCTTTCCCCTCATATGATTGGGAGGGGGCTATCACGCAGCTGAGTGTTCTGCCGATTCCTTTGGAATGTGTGCGCCTGATCGAATCTCAGGGGATGGGGAGGTCGTGATCAATAGTGGCTCCTTTCAGGAAAGGCGAGTGCATACAGTAATGGGCAATAAACTGTATCCTCGGGCTAAAGGATGACCAGCGGTTCGTACAGGCAGTCAGGCTCAGAGGAAGGGGTCATCAAAAGGAGGGGTATTCATGGACGGAAAGGAGGTGTTGGTCAGGCGCGGGGTGTGATTCCCTAAGACAGAGTCATGGGAGGGGGGGTTCATGACTTGTGCATGTGAGTGCGGGGGCAGCCAGGGTGCGCGGGGAAGGCTTGCAAGGTCAGGGAAGTGCGCTGACGGGGCGATCGTGAACAGGGAGACCATGGTACCTAAAATGGCTGTCGTGTATGTTCGTACGTGAATCTGCAAGATGGCGTAGATGATGTTCAGTACACAAACTAAAATTCCACTGTCCTCCCTTTAACATGTCTCGCCAGCTTGTCAGTTCGGATCAATCCCCAAGAGACCACGCACCTCTATTTCGTATAGGGGACTCATGTGTTCAGGTTTAAAGTTCAAAGTCTTTGGGCACATACAGTTGGAAATAAGTGCACATAAAGGTGGTAAACATTGAATACCTAAGCAACACCCACACAGTATCATGATTGGTATCAATATAAACGTAAACAGTCTCCATCCCCAGTTCTTCAAAGTGTCCCAGAACCAGCCTCCAAGCGACCATCCTTCCTGCTCCTGGTGAATCTCTGAAGACAGTCTGTGGAGGTGTTCGATTGCTTTGTAGACTGAAGGTGAGTTATCTGGCACGTAGGTGCAACAGCTGGAGCCGATGATGCGGCATGCACCTCCACGGTCGGCCAGAACCACATCTAGAACAAGACGGTTTTGAAGAGCCACCAGGCGGACTGCCTGAAGCTCAGCCGTGTTGTTGGCAAGGATGCCAGCGGTGATGTTAATTGTTGTTTCTACTGCCTGAGTCAGGTGTCGGATAGCGTGGCTATTTGCCATTGGTCCCCACAGAGGAACAAGTCCCTTTGCTGCATCCAGAAACTGTGCTCCGGTGGAGTTGGCTTGTTCAACATCTCCGGCGAGCTTTTGCCGGTGGTGGTTGGCTGGAGCCACATACGTGGGAGGAAGAATGAAGGCGATGTAGCACGTACCCCTCCAGCCTCTTGGGAGCCAAGTGTAAGCTTTGGTGCCACAAACAAAGTACATATTCGGGGAAGCAACAAAGGAGGGGGGGTCGGCTGAGACCAATGTTTTGGTGATGCGGCAAGAACTGTGACCCACCAGCTGCGTTCCTTGTCCTTCGAGGCATACGAGTCCTGTGACATTGATGACAGACAGGGCCACGGTCAGGGTGGCAGCCGTTTGTTTCCGCAGGTGGGAGAAGGTGGGTCTGGCTGGATTGTGGAGCACTTGCATTTCAACCCTTTCTTTGGCAGGGATGTTCGTAAGGAAGGTTGAACCTGAAATTGCAGGACAAAAGGGTTTTCCTGTTTTGTTCAGCCAGAACCCATAGTAGAAGTGTGACACTGTCTGACCAGAAGTGGCGTTGTCTTTGTGGCTTTCCTGCATGAGGATCAACCAGGCGAGGCAGGAGCCGTGAACTGAGAAAGGAGAAGGGATGAAGGGGATGGAGTGTCCGGTAGCATGTGGGAGCAACCCACAGATCCAGCAGTTCGTGGCATTTGCAGCAAGGTTGTGCTGGTGCAACAGTTGTACGAAGGAATTGTTCCAAAACTCCCTACGCCTTTCTCGGAGCTGAGGTGAAAGGGTGATCAGGTGGTGCTCTTTCATGGTGGTTGGCTGGACAGTGGTTGGCAACATCTGGTGAGCGGGTGTACTTTCCTCCAACATCCAGAAGGAAGTCATGAGGAGGAGGCAAAAGAGGAAGACAATGAAGAAAGCGATTGTCTTTGATTTGTGCAAATTGTCAGTCTTTGGATTCCTGTAGTGGGTATTTCCTGTTGCTTCCGACTTCTTCTTATCTGGCGCTTCCATCATCTTCTTGTCTGGCGCTTCCATCATCTTCATCTTCAAGGTGCTCGGTAGTGGGCAGAACCACAGACTTTGTTTAGCTTCTCTCCGGGTAACCCTTGGTTGCTTTGGGTCACCGTTCTGAGATTTTTAACTTAGTCAGTGGCCTACTTAGCCGAAGCTCCCTCCTTTCGACGCAGGAAATACCCTTCTCGAGATGGCACAGTGGGATCAGAGTGTTTTGCAAGTTCAAGTGCCTCGGTATCAGGATAGCAGTTCAGTGATGGTCGGTCTTTGTTCAGGAGCTCTTCTTGGGTGCTGACGTTGTCTGTCGTGGCCAGGGTCGAGGAAACCTTCTTGCAGTGGTGTGCATGTAGCCAGTTCTTTTTCCCCTCCACTCGAAGAGCCGTCCGAGTGGTGATCAGTACTTGCCAGGGGCCCGTCCACCGGGGTTCCAGACTCTTCGCTCTTTGAAAGTTCCGAATCAGGATGTAGTCCCCCGGTTGGATATCGTGACCGGGACCCCTGGAAGCATCGGGGATGGCCTGCTGCACCTGTTGATGAATGACAGACAATGTTTTAGTTAACTTGCATAAATAGTCTGACAGCAGGACGTCGGGGACGTCGTGAATGGAGGTCGGTTTAGGGGCAGTCCAGAGGTTCATAGGCCGCCCAAACACAACTTCGTAGGGGGTCAAGTGGTGCTTAGTGGGAGTGGAGCGCATCGATAGCAATGCCAGTGGAAGGGCATCTGGCCACTTAAGTCCTGTGGTGGCCACTATTTTTGACAGTTTTAGTTTCAGTGTAGCGTTGTGTCGTTCAACCAGGTCAGCGGATTGGGGGTGGAAGACTGCGTGGAATCTTTGTTTTACCCCCAACCCCTTCAGGATTAATTGGATAACTTCAGCTATGAAGTGGGGGCCATTGTCGCTCCATAAAATTCGACAAAGGCCGTAGCGAGGGAAAAACTCTTTCAGTAGTACTTTGGCAGTAGTCATGGCAGTGTTATCACGGGTCGGATAGGCTTCCACCCATTTGCTGAAGGCACATACAATGACCAATACGTACTTCAAGCCTGGGCACCTCTCTAATTGGATGTAATCCATCTGGAGGACCTCAAAGGGGTGGTCGGGGATCCCAAACCCTCCCCGGGGTACCACAGTTCCTTTCCCGGGGTTGTGTTGTAAGCAGATAAGGCACTGCTGGACTAGGCGTTTGGCCGAATCGGGGATCTTGCTGTTGTGCCAGACTTTGGAAATGAGTTCAATCATGGGGGCAGAACCTATGTGTGCAGGGGAGTGTGCCATTGTCAGTATGGGGATCAAGTATGCATCAGGCAGCAACCATTTGTTTGTGTCTTTTGTCCGCCAGCAGCCTTCATCATCCCTTAGACCCACCCGCGCCCACTCAGTCAATTCGTGTGGTGTGCTGGCCGATTGGATGTCCCTGATCGTTTCCCTAGCGTCGGTCCATTTTTCTGCTTGTGACCTGGTCACATACATGCGTGTCGTTGTCCTATTCTCAGCTGTGGTTCGGGCAGTGATGTCGGCTAGTGCGTTTCCCTGTCCAACTAAATCTGTCACTTTCTTGTGTGCCTGGCATTTGATCACTGCTAATCGTTTGGGGAGAAGAACTGCTTCAATCAGGGCGGAGACTAAATCTCCGTGAAGGATGGGCGTACCGTGGGACGTCAGGAATCCCCTTTCCCTCCACAGGAGCCCAAAATGATGAACTACCCCGAAGGCGTACTGGCTGTCCGTGTAAATGTTTGCCGTGGTTCCTGCTGCTATGATACATGCTCGTGTGAGGGCAATTAGTTCTGCTGCCTGTGCGGATCGTTGTGTGATGCGAGCTGTTTCAACTACTGTTCGAGCTGTCGTCACCGCATAGGCAGCAGAAGTGGTGCCGTCTGGGAGTTTGATACAAGAGCCATCTACCCATAGTTCTCCATCAGGATCTGTAAAAGCGATGTCTCGGAGGTCAATTCTACTCCTAGTCTGTTCGTCCGTGAGGGTCACACAGTCGTGTATAGGGGGCACATCGGGGTCATTTTCGGGCAAGGGTAACAGTGTAGCAGGATTCAATGTCGTGCATCTCTTCAGGGTGATGTGGGGTGCAAGTAGAGTCAATTCGTACCCTGTCAGTCGTGCACTAGTCAGGTGTTGAGTCTTGGTCTGGTTCAAAAGGGTGTCAACTGCATGGGGCACTAATACCGTGAGAGAGTTCGAAAGCACAATTCCCTCACTCTGGCGGATAGAGACAGCAGCAGCGGCTACTGCTCGAAGGCAGGCAGGTAGAGCTCTGGCGACTGGATCAAGAGTGGCAGAGAAGTAGGCACAAGGGCGTTGTTTGGCGCCGATGGACTGAGTTAGGACAGACAATGCGCATCCCTCCCTCTCGTGAGTGAAGAGGGAGAAGGGCTTGGAGTAATCTGGTGTTCCTAGAACGGGTGCCGAGCAAAGGGCATCCCGCAACTCCTTAAAGGATGCTTGGCATTCGGGAGTCCACGGGAGTGGGAACGGAACATCTTTGGCCAACAGGGAAAGTAGGGGTTTTATAATGAGACTGAAATTTGGTAACCATTGTCGGCAGAAAGAAGTAAGGCCCACTAATGAACGGACTTGCTTCTGCGTTTTTGGAATGGGGGTGTCTAGGATGGTTTGGATTCGGTCGGGCGTAAGTTTCCTCCCTTCTTTGGACAGGAGGTGGCCTAGGTATGTTACTTGGGGCTGACAGAACTGCAGTTTCTTTTTGGAGACTTTGTGGCCATTCTCCGCGAGAAAGTGCAAGAGTTGGATAGTGGCTGTGATTGCAAGTGGAGTGGTGTCGGCCGCCAAAAGGATATCGTCAACATATTGGATCAACACCACTCCATCTGGTAGCTGGACGGCGTCCAGCTGTCTTTTGAGGGCCTGGCTGTAAATGCTGGGACTTTCAGTGTAGCCCTGGGGAGCTCTACAAAATCGGTATGAACGGTTTTTTAAAGTGAAGCCGAAGAGATAACGGCTGTCTGGATGGATGGGGATAGAGAAAAATGCGTTTTTAAGATCAATAACGGTGAAGGTGGTGGCAGTGGACGGGATGAGAGTCAGGATGGTGGCGATGTCTGAGACTACGGGGTACTGTGGCACCACCACTTTGTTGACTTCTCGCAGGTCGATGATGAAGCGGTACGCTTTCTCATCTCCCTCACCTTGCTTCTTAACAATGGGTAGGATAGGGCTATTGCAGACATTACTAACCACTTCCTCTACCACTCCTGCATCTACCAAGGACTGAATAATCGCTACCAATGCCTTCTCGCCTTCGGGCGATATCCGGTACTGTGGGAGTTTCGGGAGTATTGCATCTGGTCGAACAGTTATGTGTACAGGATCGATCATCATTCGTCCTACATCCGAGTCGTTTCTGGCCCATAGGTACAGGGGTAGGGTATCGAGCAAGGATAGGTCAGCATCTGTTATGGCGTACATATGTCGTGCGGGGTAGGGTCTGGACATGCTCGGGTTGTCGTACAGGATGACTCGGACTCCATCCGGGGAACACCTAATAGTAGCTCGGAAATGTTTCAGTAAATCAATACCCATAATGGCGTCAGGGGAGTTGGAGGAGAGCAGAAATGTTGTGTCAGTGGGATTGTTTCCTAGGTCAAAGGAGATAGGTACAGACAGGGGATTAGTGGAGGGCGTTCCATCGAAACCTATCGAGGTAATGTGTGAGCCAGACAAGGGTGCCCTTGGAATCAGTCGTTTTGATAATACACTACGTGTCGCTCCAGTGTCTACCAAAAATGGAGACTTTGTACCCAGGACCTTAGCAGTGACGTAAGGACCTTGCTGGTCAACACAGAGCTCGACTGGATCCCTCCCTTGCCCCTGGCAGTCCTATGCAGAGTCGTGAGCATTGTCGCAGTCGGATTGTTGGCACTGATTCTGTCGGGGGCGGTCAAATGTGTTTGGTCTGCCAGATCGGTCATTGGCAGTGTCGCAGGTCTGCCCTCGTCCCTGCCCTCCAGTTTTGGAACCATTTGTCATGTCCCTTGTCTCTTTATTTTTAATCAGTTCCCGAAGGGCCAGGCATTGAGACTTCCAATGCCCAAATTCTTTGCAAAATGCACACTGGTTCTCATCGAGGTCGGTTCGTGGAGCGCCAGGTGTGGAGTTGCGGTCTCTAGGGGCCGAATTCCTAGGGGCATTCGACTGGTAGTTTCCCCTATATCGTTCCCTTCCTGTAGTTACTTCATGCAATTGGGCAATCATCACTCGTTCCTTTAAGTCCTTTTTCTTTTTCTCATTCGCCCTCTCGTTCTCGTTCTTTTGGTGTTCATAATACTGAGCCATCTGAAGGATAGCTGCAGGTTTGGAGGCTCCCCAACTACTCTCACTCGTCTGTAACTTTTGGGAGACCTCTTGCGATAGCCCTTTTACGTAGTTTTGCACGAATAGGTGTTGTCCGGTTGCGGTGGTCATGTCTTGACCACTGTAGTCGGAGAACACTGTTTCAAATCGGGAGAAATATACTGATACATCTTCCTGAGGTTTCTGACGACAAGCCGTGAATACCGACCAGTCTACCTTCTTTTCTGGGATCAACGTCTTTAGCTTCTGTACTATTTTGTCAGGGAGTTCCAGTATGTCTTTTACAGGTTTCTTTCCGGGCTCTCGCTGCCTATCTAGTTCATCGAGTTTTGTCCAGGTGTGTCCGAACAGATCCGTGTGGTCGGCTCTCCGGATTTGCTTCCACACATCAGCCGGCAGACACAACCCGAAAAACAAATCCATGTCCGATAGAGTCATTATGGTTGAGCCCAAGGCTGTGCCTAGTTCTGTATAAAATGCTGTAGGGTTCTTTCTTAAATCGGGCAGGGTTTGTCTAAAAGTTAAAATATCTTGCCGATCCCATGGTTGGTAAACCCAGTTGTACACAACCCTCCCTTTTGCATCTGCGTGGTTGATATCATCGTTTGTTCCCTGACCTCTTGGGGGAACCCAATAGGGGGCAGCTTCTCTGATAGGCATCATAGTGTTGGCTGCTTCTAATGAGGGCTCAATCGTCTCAGGGACTGTGATCTTGACCTCCGGTTTCTGTTCCGTGAGGTGGCGGAAGACCTCAAGCGTTTGCATGAAGAGGTCCGTCACATCGCTCTCAGTCCCATCTCCAACATCGACCCTTCTATATAGAGTCGTCAGTTTTGCAGGACCCTTATTCTGGTACCTATCCTCATATGCGTTCAGGGTGTGGTAGCTGAACCGTAAAATGAAATGCCGTCTGTGACTACCGGCATGTGAATTGTGCATATTCATCGTATATTCTTCGCTCTCCTTCCGTTCTACCAATGTTTTTGCTATCTTGTCGATTCCATCCCGCTCATCTTTGCTCAACCTATTTGGTCTGGCTGTTAGGTGCCTGCTAGTCTCATGTTCATCTGCTGTTGTTACCAATGCGGCTGGTGCGAAGGCCGTAAGAGCCGGGGCACTAGCGCTAGGGTCACCCACACCTGCACTTTGAACTGGTGAGTGTTGTGCTAGAGGCTGGCTGGGAGCATAAGGAGGAGGCATGTAGATAATTGGAGGACCGAGTAGTAACTCGTCATTTGCCCGCTGTTTGGAGGGAATCTCCGGGTAGAGCGCAGAGGTGGTCCTGACAGGGCATTGGCCTGCCAGTCCTGATTCTTGCGTTTGTTTAACTTCCTCTCTTCTTCTTATTTCTTCATCTAGTTCTTTTACAGCCAGATGGGCTGCTTTTCGTAATTCTTTCACTGTTTTCGCTTCCTCTCTTTTCCTGCGATGTTCTGCTTCTTTGCGCCACATGCCAATACTATCAAGCATAGTGGGCGTTACCTTATTTATTTTTACAGCTGCTTCTAGTTTTTTTATTTTATTTTCGTCAAAAGAACCTATCAGTGGCCACTGGCTTTTAGGATCCTTTTTTGTATATTTATGCCATAACTTACTATAAGCTATAGCGACTAGTCCTTGCTTAGTAAACATGTCCTTATTAGGGGTGCCTTCCAGTGGAGCTGGATGGTTCATCTCTAATAAGCGGTCCGGGTTGACCCAACTATGAACCAATGGGGAGAAGATAGGCATGACGGATTACAATGGGGGCAAAAGCCTGCACTACCTATCTTTTCACTATTTGCAAAGACTGGACAGAATATTCTATTCTACGCTATTTGCAAACAGAGAATACCTCCAAAAAGAACCAATTCCAAACAGTCAATGTTCGGACAATCAATCAATCAATGAGGAATAAAATAGGTACGACGTGTTAAAGGCTTGCGTTACCTACCCTTCACTACCGGCAAAGGGAGGGAGAATATTCCTATTCTTCCCCGTTTGCGGGCAGAGAAGATCCTTAAGAGAACCAACTTCGAACAATTCAATGCTCGATTCAATCAATCAATCAATGAGGAGAAAAGTAGGCACGACGTGTTAAAGGTTTGCGTTGCCTACCCTTCACTATCTGCAAAGACTAAACAGAGTATGGCGATTCTGTGCTTGTTTGCAAATAGAGAATTTCTCAGAAACAGTCAATAAGTAATACTAGTATTTTCAATCAATCAATCAATTTCGCAATTTTGTCGTGTGTCACGACCTTACCCGGACCGTATGGACAGTTTCTCGTCTTCCGCTTCCAGCGCCCGATCGTCCTCTACTCTCTGTTGCTATCGCGGCACTCCTGGTGGTTCCCAGTCAGGACCGTAGATCACTCGGGAGAGGTCTGCTCGGAATCAGTGAAGTTCAGATGATCGGCTGTCAGACGAGGGTCTAGCGGACAGGAGCTCTTCCGATCGTTGCAGTCGTTCACTCTGTCGTCGGGACCTCTCCCACTGGATCCACGTGTCGCTGATGGGCCCCGCGTTTGGGACGCCAATTGATAAAGATCAATTCAAAATGGTCAGGCGATTTCAGTAGATGTTTCCTAAGTTAAATTTGCCCGGCGTAAAACGCCTCTAATACCATACGAAGTTATTCAATGAAGAGGCAGGCGCTGGAGACAGGAAGACAGGAAACAAGTTTTATTCCGACGGAGGAGAACACATCAGATCGGACAACAAGGTATCGTCTCGAGGTGCTCTCTCAACCTCTGAGACCTGGTCTTTTATACACTGGTTTAAGACATGTGAACGTCCTTTATTACAACAGGGACATTGTGAAGTATGAGAACGACATCACCGGCACCCCCCAGTTCCGGCCCCTTCCAACACATGACAACAGTAGGGGCCCTTTCCCCTCATATGATTGGGAGGGGGCTATCACGCAGCTGAGTGTTCTGCCGATTCCTTTGGAATGTGTGCGCCTGATCGAATCTCAGGGGATGGGGAGGTCGTGATCAATAGTGGCTCCTTTCAGGAAAGGCGAGTGCATACAGTAATGGGCAATAAACTGTATCCTCGGGCTAAAGGATGACCAGCGGTTCGTACAGGCAGTCAGGCTCAGAGGAAGGGGTCATCAAAAGGAGGGGTATTCATGGACGGAAAGGAGGTGTTGGTCAGGCGCGGGGTGTGATTCCCTAAGACAGAGTCATGGGAGGGGGGGTTCATGACTTGTGCATGTGAGTGCGGGGGCAGCCAGGGTGCGCGGGGAAGGCTTGCAAGGTCAGGGAAGTGCGCTGACGGGGCGATCGTGAACAGGGAGACCATGGTACCTAAAATGGCTGTCGTGTATGTTCGTACGTGAATCTGCAAGATGGCGTAGATGATGTTCAGTACACGAACTAAAATTCCACAGTATCAGCATGAAAAACAGGTCATATACACATTATCTAGTGCAGAAGTAAGACAAAGGGAAGTAAAGTGTATAATGTACATAAATCACAACAAATACATTGGGTACAAATGGACTATATACATGAACGACATTGACATTCAGGCACAGAGTGAAAACATGTTACTATTCTCAAAGTGACCTAGAATTATTCATGTTCTGTTTGTGACTGTCAAATTGGAATTTCGTGCTTCTAATTATGCGTCGATGTTTCCACCTCTGTGTAAATGTGCTATGTGTAAGCATCAAACGCGGTTTTCTTAAAAAAAAACAAGATAGCCTGTGTATAGCCTTGTAGATAGGGTTCCAAAAGGAATCCAATATATGAATAATTAACTTGCTTCTTCCTGGAGCTCCTAAATTGCTTGAGGGTATATGTATGGTCAATCAATCAGGGATGGCCACAGCGTGCTCTCAAACCATCTCTGGCGTCATCCTCTCAGAGCCATCAAGGAATTATAGAGAAGGTGGGGGCAGTCGGCCACAACACCGTCTCAAAGGGTCCGTTAATGTGAAGGATATACTCTGAGTGCTCGTGAGTTATCTCCGGGGAGTTGCGCTCAAAGTCGTCAGTGTCTTAAGACTCAATTGGGGCATACAAGCCATGCGTTCAATAAAACCACACATGGAGGTATCCTCACCAGAGGACGCATCCACGGCTACGCTGTCAGTGAGCCCATTGAAGAGCCCACGGAAACAAATTTGTTCCGGGACCTTCCACCACAAGTCCCATGGTGGAAAGTCATGCAAATAGACTAGTTCACCACTCATGAAGATGAAAGTGCCAACACTTTGCCTCTGGGTTTCCACAGGTACAGGCCATGGCAATGCACTCTGGATGAACTTGTCAGGGATATTGTTTTATAAATGTCCTCCTCTGCTACTGATTCCATGTGTGCTAAGGAAGCTACAACAAACATTCCTCACCCTCATCCTGATGGCTTCCACGTGGGACAGGCGACAATGGTTCTCAACCCTCCTCAAGATGTCTCTTACTCACAAGAAGCTTCCCAGCAGGCTGGATCTTCTTGCCCCAAAGCAGAGCTAGAAGGAGTATCCAGACCCCACAGAAACTCGATCTATACATTTGGTTCGTGAGGTCTTAGAGTTTGGGTATTTACTTCTTCCACCGCAATGCTCAAATATCCTCAAAGAAGCCTACAGGCCCACTAAAATGGCTTGCTATGCTTTGAAGTGGAAAAGATTTGTCTACTTCTGCAATTCTAAGGATTTGTACCCCCTTAAACGAGCGGTCCAGGACATTGTCTGCTATTTGCTTCACCCACAAAAATCAGGCTTAGCTTGCACTTCATTCGCCTTCACCTCACGGCTATTGCAACATATGTAGACAGTATTCTCCACTCTTTATAAACCCTCCATGGAAGGCGTTAAACAGGTCATACCACCCAGAGTTCCACCTGCCCCTCTCTGGTACCTTAATGTAGTCCTCACAAGACTCACGAGTCTTCCATTCGAGCCCCTTTGTTCCTCCCCTTTACAGTTTCTCTCCTGGAAAGTGTATTTCCTCATAGCTACGTTTCTTCCCAGTGTGGTTTCACCTGTCCATCTCAAACAATTGAGCTACTAGTCTTTTTCCCTCTATCAGACTCTGTAGTAGGGATAACTTCAGGCCTTAGAAGTCAAGAGAGCCCTAATAAACTACATTGACAGGTCTAAACCTTTTTGTACAACTGAGTCCCTTTTTGTCACTTTTGCTAAACCTCTTAAAGGTCGCCCAATATCAAAAGATGGCACAGCTAGATGGATAATTAAGTATATCTAAACATGCTACTTTAAAGCAAAAAGAATGCTCCCACTCTCCCAGACCACTGGCTATAAGGGAAAAAACATGGCCTTTTTAGGAAACATTCCTTTAGTTGACATCTGTAAGGCAGCTACAAGGTCAACTCCACACACCTTTACAAAGCATTACTGTGGATATTCTGGGCTTGTCAACAGCCTGAGTTGGTTTCAAGAACCCTGTTCCCAACTTCCTCCACCCCCACTAACTGACCGCCTCCTTATGGGAGTACTGATTTACATGTATGCAAACAAATGTTTTCTGCAGCCACATAAGCTATGAATGGATGTTACCTTGCGTATACCGTGTAGTACTGTAGATTCACTGACACCTACCCACCTCCCTGGTAGTCAGTGGTTACTACAGATGTCTTATATAACACTTCCCACTTAAAGTATACGCATGGCCACCATCCCACCCTCACCCATACTTAAGAAATGAAATGAAAAAGAGATTTATAAAGCGCTGCAGTTGCCCTGAGGCGTCCAGGCGCTAGAAATCAAGAGCACAACTTCCAGTGAGATAGAGCCAACAAGGGGTAGAATTAGTCAAAGAGGAAAGTTTTAAGTTGTTTCCGGAAGGTCAACAAATTGGGATTAGATCTCAGGTACAGGGGAAGTGAGTTCCATAACTTGGGCGCGTTGTGTGAAAAGGACCAGCCTCCTGCTCTGGATCTCTTAATCCTGGGAACGGTTGCTAAAAAAGCCTGAGAGGAGCGAAGTTCTTTTTTTGGATAGTAGGGGGTAATCAAGGCATGATTGATAGTAGGGCCAGCTTTCCAGTAAGCTCGATGAGCAATGCACATGGATTTAAACTTGATTCTATCTCTAACGGGGAGCCAGTGCAAAGTTCTTAGTCCAGGCTCTATTCGAGTTCTGCGGGGGACTCCAAGAAGTGTGCGCGCAGCGCAGTTCTGGATCCGCTGCAGTTTGTTCAAGCAGTACTCAGGTGCCCCCAGATATAGGGCATTGCAGAGATCGATGCGGGACTGAATTAGGCCTTGGATGACTACCTGTTTGGCCTCAAAAGGTAGCAGTGGAAGAATCTTTTTCAGCATCCTGATGAGGCCAAAGCAGATTGCTGAAGTTTTAGTGGCCTGAGTATTAAAAGTCAGGGACTTGTCCAGCCATATCCCCAGGCTTTTTATGTTTTCTCTGGGTGAGGGGGGGGTCGCCTAGGCTGGCTGGCCGGCCATATCTGCTCCAGATTGGAGGGGGTCGGTGGGCCTAGGATCAAGAGCTCAGTTTTATCTCCGTTGAGCTTCAAGCATGATTCCGTCATCCAGTTCTTCACCTGCTCTAGGCAGTTTGTGAGGTTAGTCTGTTGTTGATGGCAATTCTTGTGTGCAAGCGAGACCACCAGCTGGGTGTCGTCCGCGTAAGTAATGATCTTAATACAGTGCGGATGAACAATCCCAGCCAGCGGCCTCATGTAGGCATTAAAAAGCGTGGGGCTCAGGAAAGAGCCCTGCGGGACCCCACAGCCCAACGGCTTGCTGGCGGAGACAGAAGCTCCCTCGAACACCCGAAAGGTTCGTTCACTCAAAGACCCAAGCCAGGCCAATGCTTCTCCAGATATTCCCAGGCCGCGAAGGCGGTGCAGGAGGATCCTGTGGTTCACCGTGTCGAAGGCGGCGCTCAGATCAAGAAGGATCACTGCCACTGATCCTCCCTGATCTAAGACCCGCCTCGCTTCCTCAGTGACTGCCATCAGAGCCGTCTCCGTTCCATGCTTGGGTCGGAAGCCTGTCTGAGTGATGTCGAGTAATTGATTGCTCTCCAAAGAACTAGTTAGAGAGGCGTTAATATGTTTTTCTAGTACTTTGCTTGCTTAAGGGAGCAGTGAAATCGGACGGTAATTGCCGAGATCGCCAGGGTCGAGGGTGGGCTTTTTCAAAAGTGCTCGTACCCTGGCATGTTTCCAGTTAGATGGTACGATGCCCGTCGTTATGGAGGAGTTCAATAACTCCATTAACGTGGGAAGGACGACCTGGTTGGCCAGGACCAGCGTGCTTGGAGGAACAGGGTCACATGGGGACCCAGATTTGATCTGATGCATCAGTGGCTTAAGTGTTTCTGGGTCTAACAGGGGATAGTGGTCCAAGGTGTGTTGAGGAGGCTCCTCTGCCTCGCCCGCTAGATACCGTCCTTGGGAAGGGGGATCAGAGTCACAATCAGGGAAGGATAGATACATTTTGTTGACTTTGTGAAAAAAGAATTCGGCCAGATTATTACATTGGGCAAGTGGGTTGTAATTAGCTGCCGGGGAAGATTGAAGCTTAATTAGACTTTTTACTGTCTAATACATTTCTTTCGGCTTAGATTTAGCCGACATTATTATGTCGTTATAATAGGCCGATTGAGTCACTTTTATTGCTGCTTTGTAAGCTTTAATAGCTTCCCTATAGGTCGCTTTGTCCATAGTTCCGTAGTTCAGGCACCACTTTCGTTCCAACCTCTTGCATAAACGTTTTTTTTCTCTGAACTCTTCTGAATACCATGGCGCTGTCTTACGGTGTCTTTTTGGGTTAGAGGTGCGAAGGGGTAATATTGAGTCTAATGAATTTGTGATCCAGTTATCATATTCGTTATTATTATTATTATGCTGTTTGTTAGAAACCGGCTATTTCGGGTAGGCTAAGGCTGACGCCATAGCCAGGCCGAAACCACCATTCCAGTCAGGGCAAGGAAGTCACACGCCAAGATAACCCCTGCTCACCCTCTAGGTAGCTTGGCACGAGCAGTCTAGGCTAAACTCGGAGGCGATGTGTAAAGCATTTGCGTCAGCGCACAACAGCAACAACATACTAGGTACACCACAAAAGAGACTCCACACAAGGTTATATTAAAATAACTTTTGTATTGTCAAAACATATCAGATAGAAATTACACATGTACATTGTGCCAACTGGCACGGCAATATTCACAAGGGATTATTTACAAGACAGGGCCACATGGGCCACTGTCTGAATCAACACTTTGCAGATATAGAAATACTTGTCAGTAATTAGAATAAAAGTATAGAAACTTCACTGTAACACAAAGTAACAGTTCTAGATCACATCCAGTAACTACTGGGGACAGGTAAGTACCACCTACGCAACCCTAAACCCTTAGGAGACGGTCACGCAGGGGACCAGGACCTCACTAGGAGCACCTGTACTAAAAAGAACAACCACCTAAGTATCACACAGCATTTAGGGGTCTAAGACAGAACACAGTACCCATGATGTATGAAACACATTCAGAGGAGTAGTAAAGGAAAACCACCTAAGTATCACACAGCATTTAGGGGTCTAAGAAAGAACACATTACCCATGATGCATAAATATACATTCAGAGGAGTAGTAAAGAGAAACACATAATGTATAAACCTACACATTCAGCGGTGTTAAGAATAAAGCACATGATGCAATAAGAATTACATTCAGAGGTACCAGAATAATACATTAGCACAATAGTCACATGATGTCTAAAAACATTCAGAGGTGCAGGAATAAGACATGATGCAAGAAATCACATTCAGAGGTACAAGAACCATACAATTGCGCAAAACCTACACAAGCCACCACCTGTGGCCGTCCCTAGGCCAACTGGCCTTGTTGGGGCTAGAACGCCCTGAGTCTCAATGTCAGGACCTAAACGATGCAGGGGCCCACTACTTGCTGGGCCCCTGGGAACACTCACAAGGGCCTAAACGCTGCAGCTGGCACTAAGTGCTGCGCAGCTGGGAAGGCCTGGCACCACGGTGCCCTCGCTGTCCCACGCAGGGACTCTCTCCTGAAATTGCGCCTAAACGGTGCAGCTGCCCACTAATTGCTGGACAGCTGGAGAATCATCAACACTGCGCCAGGGCCCTCACTGGCCCTCAGGCGCAAACTGCGCCACGCTGGAGCCACACAGGCTCTACACACACCTATGTCCACATTGGAGCCACACAGGCTCTGGCATTACTCGTGCCCAACGTTGGAGCCACACAGACTCTGGGCATCACATGCCCCACATGTAGCCACACAGGCTCTGCACCCACGGTGGGGCGACCCACTGCCATTCGGGGCCGCCCTTTCTCAGTGCCTCGAAGCGGCACCAACATGCAGCAGGGCGGGCCCTCAAGAACCCCTCGCGGGCCCTGTAATCACGGTGGGGCGACCCACTGCCATTCGGGGCCGCCCTTCTCCTCAGTGCCTCGGCCGGCACCACACGGAGCTATCTCCCCCTGCAGCCCTTCACTCACCGGGGCTTCTGTGCGGCGGGGGCGGGCTCCGGCGGCATCTGCGGAGCTCCTGCTCCACGCAGACTCTCCTCGCTTTGCCCGGTCCCCCGTCTCGGGACCGGGACTCAGGGTGGAGCCAGCAAGGCTCCCGGCAGCAGTCCCTTCTCGCGGGGGTGAAGGCGGGGCTCTCCCGACCACATGGGAGCCTCGCTACTCCCGCGCCGGACTTCTCCCTCTCTGCAGGGCTCCCTCGGCACACGGGAGCCCTGCCAACCGGCCGCCTCTTCTCCTCGGGGCTCCCTCAGCCGAGAGGAGCCCCGCGAACGGCCGCCATCTTCCGCGCCTTCTCCTTTCTTCTCCCCGCCGACTGCGGGCGGGACTTCCGGCCGGCCGCGACAGGATTGGCCGGCCGGTCAGTCACTTCCGGGTCGCAGCGGGCAGCGCGGCGGCCCGATCCTTAGGCAGGCAGGCGGGGGCTGATTCCGCCTACGGGCTAGATGCCTTAGCGCGCCCAGCGCTATAAGCAGACATCAAGCGCTCCTAAGCGCTAGGAAAAGTCCAGATCAAGCGCCCTCAAGCGCTTGGGGAAAATGACGCGCTCCAAAGCGCTAGACAACCGGCAGAGCGCTCCCAGGCGCTCGGGAGGAAGCTCAGCGCCTCCAGGCGCTAGAAATACCGTTCCAGCGCTATCCACAGGACAATGCAGCTCCTCCACGCTGCCAAAGCCCCAGAGCCTCCCAGGGGGGCAAAGCCAAGTCCCCCCCTCAGCCCAAGCAGGGCAGAGGGGTCCCCCAGGAATCCAGGCAAGTCCATCACGAGTCCAGGGGCTGGGCAGGACTCAGGGATTCCCTGAGCCCAAGCAGCAGCACGCCCCTGGCAGATTCAAGTCAGAAAAACAAGAACAAATTGGAAGGGAACACAGCCTCTTCTTATACACAGAAAAGGCTTTGAAGTCTTTTGAAGTCTTTGTGTAAGCGAGCCCTAAGCCCTGGGTGTATCTGGTTTCCCTCTCCTGTCAGCCTCAGGTCAGAGGTGACAGGGGGCCATCCGGAGGGAGAGGCAGCAGGGTGGGCTGACAGGCACAGCCTGGCACCCCCCGAGCTCTTCCCTCCCATCCGTGACAGCAGATGGGGGCCTTTCATCTACGGCTGACTCAGACCCCCCTCCTCCAGACTCAGACCAGATAGTCAATCCACCAGCAGGCCAGGCTCATCAGCCAATCACGTGCCAGCAGACTCACTACACAATTATGCCAACTTCTAAAAGTGGCGCTTCTGGACTAGACACAGCCACGCCGCATATACCATTCTGCAGCATTCCTTCTCACGAGTTCATACATATCAAACTCGACCCTGCACTCCCCATGCATCAGGAATCTACCATGGGCATACATATTCCCCATTCATTCCTATGGGAGGGCAGGTCACTCACCATCCATACACAGAGAGCATACGCACTTTACACTGTGCCACAGTGAAAAAGTGCGCAGAGGCCTAAAATCACCAATCCAGGTTCCAAAAACAGGCTAGGAAAAAGCAAAAAGTCACGGGGTGAACCTGCCCAAAGGACCGGGTCCAACACATCCCCCTTCCAGCCAAAACGCAGGGTAGACCAATCACTACACTGATGGTCTTCAATGCTTTGGGCGACAAAACCACGGAGACGGGCCTGCAGGGCAGGGCCACCTTACAGTTTTTCGCCACTCTGAACCCACAGGGATTTCCCTCAACAAAAGCTCTCTGACACAACCAGGATACCCCACTGGTACACACTAGTCATCCACAGCCAGGACCAGGCCCTAGGCCATCCAAACATCACAGGTCCTAACCAATCCACAGAGTGGGGGCAGTAGCCCCTGGCACACAATAGCCAATCGCCACTCTCTCTCTCAGTGTAGCTACACTACCACTGATCCTACAACCTAGGGACCACACCCCCAGGCTGACCAGAGGTCACGGCAAGAATGCCCCACCCTACCTCTATTCTACCAATGTTAGAACTGGGGGCCTCTAGTTGGCAGAGGTAAGTACCTTAGACCAAGTAGGGACCCTTGCTTCTAGCCACGATGAAGGAATAACCCTCACAAGGAAGCACTCACCAGAACACAACTCTCCTACCAGATCAGGACCTCACTCCGTCACTGGTCTACCACCTGGAAACGATTCCACTTCTGAGGTACAAAGCACACAGCACAGTCCCTCTTCAAGCAGGTGAGGGGACACAGCACACAGCAAAGCCCCCTTTCCTCTACCTTAGTGGAAACAACAAACTGCAGGCGGGCCCCAGAACACACAGCAAGGGCAGCCCCCTCGGTCTCTTCAGCTGATTCACTTTGGTAGGGTTCCTCTTGACCTAGAAGTTTTCTAATCTCCCAACCTAGGATTTACACCCTTAAGTTGCACCAGGGTCAGAAGTACACCGTCCTTCTGCACCCCCTTCCAGTTCCACTATTACAGGCACAGTATGTCTCAGGCTAGACAGAGCACACGCCAGCGGCGTATCAGCAACACACTTTCCTCCCACCGGGGTCAGAAGTAAGGACACCGTCCGTCCCTCTGCACCCCCCTCCAGAGTTCTGCACCCTCACACCTTGGAGCGGTACCCCTGGAAGCCAACAACCGGTCAGGACACTGATTACAGATGCCCTTCCCTCCAGATCAGGCTGAACCTGAACCTGGCCTCCCCCCTCCTCGGGGAGCGAACTCCAGAGGCCCCACAAATGGTCAAGCACTCTAGGCGGTCAAATGCCCAGCGAACCAGGACTTCTGCACCCTCCACTTAGGAGCAGTACTACCAACACCAGGACCGCCGGAGTTCTGATTACAGACACTCCCCGTCCTCTAGACACAGGAAGATCCTCCCCAAATGACTTATAAGTACAGCCTAGGCCCCTGACCTGGCGCTCCCTTAGGGAACCCTCCAGGCCCTGAGACAGGGTTTCGGGCCACCGTGGGACACACCGTCCCACACTCACTCCGCCTCCACTGAGACAGTACGTGAGCCCCTACACCCCTACCATACTAATGGGACCTAGCGACCGGGTCCAACACTGTTTTATTACGCGCTCAATTACTGCCGGAGTATCCTGGCGCGAAAATGAAAAAGAAAACAGAGAAGGAGGAGTAAACTATACGAAACAGTTAAAAAACCAACCTAAACAGATGGGTTTTCAAAGCATTTTTAAACGGACCAAAGTTCAGGGTAGCTCGCAAGAATAGTGAAAGGTCATTCCAGGCAGAAGCGGCCTTCACCGCAACCGACTGCCCTCCCAGCCGAGAGCGCTGGAAACGTGGGACCTGAAGCAGATGTTGAGCGGCGGAACGCAAAGGTCTGTTGGGAGAGTAACGGCTAAATCGTTTCATCAAATAGGCAGGACCATGACCATTTATAGCTGTATGAGCCAGTGTAAGAATTTTAAAGATGATCCGCTGTGGAACTGGCAACCAGTGCAATCTCTGCAGATGGTTCTTTACACTCACATGGATAGAAATATTACATAAAAGTCTGGCGGTAGCATTTTGGATTACTTGGAGACGCCTCACCAAATAGCCCGGGGAGCCGCTCAGCAAGGCGTTGGCATAGTCAAGGCGCGAGAGAATTAATGCCCTCGCCACTGACTCTCTTGCTGTGGAAGGAAGATAAGGAAAAAACTTCCGTAGCGCTTTAAGGGTCCCAAAGCAACCCCCTGTCAGTTTCTTAATATGCGCCTCGAACTGGAGGTCTTCTCCGAACCAGACCCCTAAATTCATAGCGGGAACATTAACTGAACAGGGCATCGGAAAGCCAGCCGGCCAAAGTAAATCTCTAAAATTAGGGGGAAAATGACCATACAACAAAATTTCCGTCTTATCCTCATTACATTTCAATTGTGAGGCAGCTAACCAATTAAAAACCGAGGAAAGACCGGACTGAATCAGCACTGTGTCAAGAACATCACTAGGCCACCAAAATAGCAGCTGCGTGTCATCAGCATAGGCAATAATTTTGGCCCCCAGTTGTTCGGCCATCTTTATCAAGGGGGTCAAATAGACATTAAAAAGCAGAGGGCTCAATGTGGAGCCCTGAGGGACCCCCGTCGAAAGAGGCTTGGCCGTAGATGAAAAGGGGGGAAGCCAGACCTGCTGGGATCTGGACGAGCGAAAGGAGCTCAACCAGTCCAAAGCTAAGCCTGTGACACCAATGTCAGCAAGCCGAGCGAGAAGGCAGTGGTGTGGCACAGTGTCGAACGCGGCAGAGAGGTCCAATAAAATTAGAACCGCTCTGCCGCCACTGTCCAGACACTCCCTAACCACTTCAGAGATCTCCACCAATGCAGACTCAGTGCTATGGGCAGCACGGAACCCCGATTGTGCCGGGTGGAGAGCCCCTGACGATTCCACAAACTCGTTCAGCTGCCGGAATTCCATTTTTTCACTATTATTTTTCCATAGCTGGAAGTAGCGAAATTGGCCGATAATTGGCGAGCACAGCAGGATCAGCACCCGCCTTTTTAATCAAAGGCAGCAGCTTAGTCTGTTTCCAATCAGCCGGCACAATGGCCGACTTGAAAGAAAGGCCAATGATATGCGTTATTTCCTGTACCACCACCTCAGCTATACCGGCGAGCACCCGCGCCGGACATGGGTCAGTTGGTGACCCTGATTTCAAGGATTTAATCATGGCTAAAGTGTCGACTGCTGATGGTGGCACAAACTCCGCCATCCTGGGAAAGGATGACCCTAAGGGAGGGGGGAGGTAGGGAATGGAGTCCAAAGTGGTGCTGGAATCAAAGCTGGACTGAATAGCAGCAATTTTTTGCTCAAAGAACGAGGAAAGACTCTCACACCACGCCACCGAGGCCGGGCCGTTCGTTGCTCTGCACAGGGGGAGAGAAAGCTATTGACAATCGCAAAGATCTCACGGCTGCTGTTGTTAGCCTTATCAATCCTGCTTGCAAAGTACTCACCCTTTGCTGTTTTAATACAGGCATAACAGCTCCTCTGTGCCCCCCGCAGAGCCGCCTTAGCCAGGGGGCAGTAAGCTTGACGCCAGGCCCGTTCTAGCTTTTTACAGGCCAGCTTATGTGTGCGCAACTCGGGGGAGAACCAAGGTTTGGAGGGGCAGAGCGAACTCTACCAGAGTTGCCACCTTTAGATGAAAAAGCCAGCCCAGCTGCAACCCATTCTTTGAAAGTCAGCACCGCCTTGGCCAGCTCATTGCCCAGCACGGGCCGGCTCTCACTCAAGGCGGCAGACAGAGTACCCATATCAATTTTCTTGGCACACACGGTTTTAACTGCTGTAGGGATAATTTTCTGGGCTGACCACGCAAATCTGATCAGCCAGTGATCCGACCACGTGAGGACTTGTGGGGATTCCACCCGAAGGGGAAAGTTCGAACAGATCACATCAAGCGTGTGACCCCCCGAGTGTGTAGGCAGAGAGACCCATTGAGAAAGGTGGGCCAGATTGAAAAAATCCCACAAAGCTTTACACTCCGGGAGCTCCGCCACCTCAGCATGGATATTAAAATCACCCAACAGCAGAAAACACGGAAACCTCAGAGCCCGAGGCACCATAGTCTCCAGCAATGCTTTAAGAAAAGAACCAGAAGGCCCTGGTGGCCGATACATTAAGGTGCCACCTAGAGTGAAATGGGGAGAGAGGACCAGGGAAAAGTTCAAAACTTCACCGACTCCTAACTCGTCCGCGGGATCAACATGAAGAACCCAAGATTCTTTCAGAATAATTGCCAGTCCACCTCCCCTTATCTAAGGAAGGATCACCGGTAAGCGTGGGTCTAGTGGTTGTGAGAATGTTGGTCCAACGGTTCATACATAATTTAGACCAGTTTCTCATTTTACGCGGGGTGGGGGAGGGGGGAGTAAATTTGTGGATGGTCCAGGTAAGGGGGATCAAAAAATGATCAGTCCAGGGGAGGGGACTTGCCGTGCCTACTTTAAGATGTGCACAGTTATTGAATACCGGGTCTAGCAAATGGCCTCTAACATGTGTAGGAGATGAGACCAGTTGTTGAAGTTCAACTGCCGCTAAACTTGCCGTCATCTCTATGGCGACGCTATCAAGGGTATTATCAAAATGTATGTTAAGGTCGCCTAGTAGTGTAAAGTTTGCCGGGGAGGTAATCAACTCGGCCACGGCAGAGGGGAGCGCTGTCTGGAATTGGTTAAGGGCCCCAGGAGGACGGAAAATAAGGATACCGGAAAAACTGTAATTCGGCGAAAATTCAATGACAAATCGCAGGCTTTCACAGTCTGCGATGGCTTCCGGGGGGCAGCGGCAGGTGAATATATCTTTATAAATGATAGCAAGCCCTCCACCTTTCCCAAGAGCACGGTCTAAGCGGGCTATCTGATAGCCTGGTATAAGTGCTTGTACCAAATCCGGATCAGAGTCTTGCGTCAGCCATGTTTCGGTTAGGAAAACAATGTCTGGCATATGTTCCTCTAGCAGCATTGATATTTCTAAGCTGTGTTTAGGTAGTGATCTGCAGTTTAGGAGGAACATATGATAATCGTGATGTTCGTTAATATTGGGAGGGTTGATGAGCTCTGTGTTACAATGGGGGCACACACGGGGAGACTCCAGGGGATGGAACTGATGGCAACAACTAGTAGTTACAGAGGGCCTTAGATGGTGCAAAGACTCTGCACTATAGTGTTTCCTAGGTCCCGAAAATGATACAGGGGGGGTGGCCTCTGGCCCCGTCCTGGCGCGGACGGGCGCAGACGGGCTCGCCTTAGGCGCGCCACCGGCGCGCCCGCTGCGCGGCTGGGGGAAGTGTGTCATAATATAGAGCAGAGCAGGGGGGAGGAGGCAGCCAACAGCTAGAGCGCTGTCCTCGGCGTACCCCCAAGATGGCGTCCACCCCTTTCTCCTACCGCGCCAGCACCTAATCGGCTGCGCGGGGAGCGGGGTTCGAGGTGGCAGGTAGGTAGGTTAACACAAAGTAGCAGCAAAACGTTTAAAAACTCGTAATCCGTTTAAAAACAGTTTAAAAACAGCGATGTGCAAATTTAGGCTAAAATGAGTGCAATCTAACCCCCCGGCTTTCCGCCTCCGGGGAAGTGTGCTAATGATTCTAAGCGCCGGGACAGAGGCGCGGTTTAAATAATCCAGGGGAAGGAGGCAGCCAACAGCTAGAGCGCTGTCCTCGGCGTACCCCCAAGATGGCGTCCATCCCTGTCTCCTACCGCGTCAGCACCTAATCGGCTGCGCGGGGAGAGGGGTTCGAGGTGGCAGGTAGGTAGGTTAACACAAAGTAGCAGCAAAACGTTTAAAAACTCGTAATCAGTTTAAAAACAGCGATGTGCAAATTTAGGCTAAAATGAGTGCAATCTAAACCCCCGGCTTTCCGCCTCAGGGGAAGTGTGCTAATGATTCTAAGCTCCGGGACAGAGGCGCGGTTTAAATAATCCAGGGGGAGGAGGCAGCCAACAGCTAGAGCGCTGTCCTCGTCGTACCCCCAAGATGGCGTCCACCCCTGTCTCCTACCGCGTCTGCACCTAATCGGCTGAGCGGGGAGCGGGGTTTGAGGTGGCAGGTAGGTAGGTTAACACAAAGTAGCAGCAAAACGTTTAAAAACTCGTAATCAGTTTAAAAACAGCGAAGTGCAAATTTAGGCTAAAATGAGTGCAATCTAAACCCCGGCTTTCCGCCTCAGGGAAAGTGTGCTAATGATCTTAAGCTCACCCTCTATGTAAAAAACAATCTTATAATGGAGTCGATGCCCTTGTCCGTTGCCAACTAAAAGAGAAGTCCCATTATGACACGTAAATTGAAACACTTCGAAGCAATCATGTCAACGATATGCCTACTGTAACCCCAACGGCGTATACCGACACCAGTATTGCCTTCACTATATCTGTACTGTAGATACAAAATTTTCTAATAAAATCTTTTGAAATCAAAAAAAACAATTGCAAGCAGCTGAGCCCAACACTAGATTGCAGGAGTTTGCAGAGAATATGAATTTACAGCACTACTAACTGATGCATGCAGGGTAAGTACCGGTGTCCTTTCTTTCTGTAAACTGGGTCAGCACAGTCATGTGGGCGTACAGTGAGGAATTAGATAATATTTCCAAGTGCAGGGAAATGCTCTCCTTTTAAACAAGATCCTTTTAAGGAGATTGCAAGCACATGGAATAATTACTGAGCAAGTGAGGGTTGATCCCTTAGAGAGTGGAGGAAGCATATTTATTAATTAATAAAGAAGCAAGTAAGATATAGCTGGTAATAACTGCTCGGTTATAAACGTGAGACCTGCTCATTATGTTCAGGGACTGCACCCTGTCCCAGAAGAAGAACCTTAATCTTACGGCATTATTCCAGCAAGGGTTCAAGCAGGCCAGTACTTTTCTTCGAAATGTAAGAGATTGGCATATTGTTTGTGGATGTTCTGTTTATTAGTGGCGTGAGTCCGCTGTCAAGATACTGCTCCCCGCTTCCCTGCGGGCACACAGCAGGGACTTCCAGGGAGTAGCTGAAACGAGCACAGCAAGTGTTTACAAACCATTTTCTCTCACTGCATGACATTTTTTTAACTGTCCCTCTTTGCCTCGCTTTAGAAATAACACTCAGTTTAGGCAGAATTCAGAAAGAAACGCCAAATCACAAACGGCGTCCACCATGCATGCCAGGTTTTCATAATATATATATTTCAGTGCTAATAATTTATATAGTCCAGATTTTTCTAAAAATAATACCATGTGGCAGCCTGCCTTCGAATACTTGGGGGCGGTACCTTTGAGGTGTGCTCATTCAGCTTTTTGGAGTTTTGAAAGCGCCACCCTGCCGTTACTCCTGCAATGAGTGCTTGATCTAGGACTGCACAAGGAGACAATATTCCCTACTCTGCAGGGGGGAAACCAGATTCAGAAAAATTGTAATCTGCCAGTGAATCATAGGTATTGCCCATCAAACAATATGTGGGCAAGGAAATGGTAATATAAGTTAAAATATTCAGTAGTTTGCACTTTGATTGGTCTTGGCTTGTTTGGATTTTTTTTTTCTGGACACACTTTAAGTGCCAGACTTCATTTTTAGGTCTTTCCTAGGCAGAGCATTCGCTGTCTCCTCGAGACATGCTGTATCTAGTATATGGACTTGGAGAACTGCAATCTTTGTAATTGGATCCTCTTTCTGTCCTTTGGGAATACTGGCTTTTGTTTGGTGGATACACTTACTAGTCCCTCCTTTTGGACTTTTGTACCCTCCCATGAGGACTGCCCTGTTACATGTGCTGTTACTCGTCAGGGTTATTTAGAGAGCTTTGAATGCACTCTTTTCTTTTTTTTTGGCTTGCCTCTGACCTTTAAGTGTCCTGTTTGCTTCGCTTCTGGCAGCTTCATTTGCTGTGCCCCCTAACCCCTTCCACACCACTGCTTTACCGCCCCCACAACCCCTCTAAGGTCTGATTGTTTTTTTCTTTTTATTTAAAATACCACCTCACACTTAATCTCCCTGTGCCTTCTCTCCCCACCCCCTCATCCCTTCCACAACACTGCTTGCCCGCCCCTCCGAGATCGCTGCTTTAAAAATAAAAAATTGTAGAATGCGAGCACAGGGGGAGATTAAGTGATTTGCCAAAAATCACAGATCACAGAATGTTGGGCGATGCCGAGGCTCGAACACAGACCCCAGCTCCCGAGTCGGCAGCTCTGCCCGCTGCTCCACATCCTCTCCTCTGGGATAGCATGGTACAGAATAACCGCTCTGAGCCTGAACAGAAATGAAACCTGTTTTCTACAGCTCACCCTGCTTCTGCACTTATTGCTCCCCTTTACGCCAAGGTTGCTAACTGCACTGTGACCTAAGCGCTCTTTCTTATTGCCGTTACCCAGCCTCAGCTCTCAAGAAGCATGAACCAAACACAAACAACCCTTGCACATGTAGGATTCAGAGGCACAGCAGCGGAACGCAGTCACCTGTTATGCTGCAGCTGGAACAGAGTTTAGGGGCATAGCCAGTCGGCGAGCTGCTACCGGCCCGTGTGACGAGGGGGTATGTGTACAGGATAAAGCGTGAAGTACTCCACAAAGCTGCCCGGCTTCTATTACTGCTGTGAAGGTACATTACACAGACACACAACCACACAAAGTCCAGACCTACATCCCTGTTTCTCTTCGATTCTTGTCTGTGATTGTTGAGCATCGCCGAGAGAGCTCTACCGGTTGCTGATCGACTGACTTCAAAACATCAGACTTTTTGCTTGGAATTGCTAAGGTTAAAAGTAACTTCTACACTATTTCAGCAGAAGAGGTGCAATGTAAAAGGATGCATTTTTATGTCAATAAAAAAAAAGCAGTCGAAAAGGCGCCTTGTATTTTGCACCTTTGCTGCCCAGATTGACGAACCCTCCTCTTCCGACTTCTGTCCGTCATAGGAGCTGTTTCCTGCTTCTGAGGCGGATGCAGTCCTGTAAATTGAGGCTGGCCTGAGTGTCATTGGGTGGGGTCCACCAGCAGCAGACCCTCGTGTCCAGGCCGCAAAACTCAGTACATGCGGCCTCCGCAATAAAGGGGACTCTTGTACCCTGTGCTGGATTGACGCTTAAGCTGTCATTGGTACAGCATGTGCAGTGGCACCGGGGCCTTCTGCACGCCCTATTATAGCCGTTTGTTTTTAAGTACCTAACCACGTGATAAGGTGCCATTTTCTTTGCTCGTATTTGGGCCCATGGCACTTGAACTGTGCCAAATTTCCTTTTATTCTGCCAATCTGCCTGAGCCCAGCCCTGGGGTGTGGGGTGCGAGCGGCAGAGTAACCAGTGGCTCGTTTTGGGCTTCCCAACATGCCGCTTTGCTTTGGTGTCCTTTATGGCTGGTTGCTCCAGTTTGACCTTGATACACCTAGCGCTTTGCTGTTACCACCGTACTTTCAGTTACAGCTCATGTGGCACATTCAAAAAGCGATATGAGTTTCCATTCAGGATGCCAGAATGGTGGAATTAATCTAGCGCTTAAATGCTGACAACTCCCAAACAACTCCTCACTCTCTCCTCTCCCTCTATGCACCAACTCCCCCAGCTCTCTCTATCGTCCATTCTGCTTTTGTCTCTTCCTCACAAACTCACAACTGCTCTGTGTCCCACTCCCCCTCATATTCCTTCTCCCCGGCCCCATTCATTTCTAACTGTCCCTTTCTCGCTGCCACTCACGCACACCTATCTCTAAGCTCTGTCTCTCACGCACATATGCTGCTCCGGTATCACGCTCTCTCTCCTGTCATGCATTGCCCCCGACCCTTCACATCAACTCTTCCCTATTTTTTAATACCCTTTTCCATTTGTGTGATTTATTTTCCACCTCTCCTCCCTCGTAACGTATTTTCCATTTTCTGGTTCTCCAGCACCGCAAGGTCATGGGAATGGCAACAGCGATATGCAACTATAATCACTCAACTGCCAATAAAAAAAAAAAAAAATGAAACCGATAGCATTGCAAACGGTTGTTAAAATTATTTTCATTATTTGTCTTTGCATACAAAAGCAAAAGATGGTAATACCACAGTGTGGGGATTTTTCTTTGACACCCATGCATCATGTTTATGTACAGTCATCCTCAACCAGTTCAAAGTAGTTCACTAGTGGTGTATATCACGCCCAAATTTCCCTTGTTGTCTCGAAATCTTCAGTGCTCTGGGTTGTTTTGCTTTATTGTCTACTTTATCCGCTGTATCCCCCTCCTTCCCGCAGATAGGCTCCTCTGTCGTCTCATCTGTGCCACTGAACTCCCTCCAGGCAATATCTTCTAGAATTTCCAACTACATCCTCTTCCATCATACACACTCTTTCATCTTCATAATGTTCAGTGGTATTAAAGAGTCTGACCCTTGAATACTACCAACCAATGAACATTATGCCGTTGGTCCACTAATTTTGTTTTTTTAATTAGACAAGTAGACTCACCGATTAGAACTGCTTTAGAGTACTACCCTGTCTATTTTACATATCCTTATGCATTTATAACACTCTACACACCCATCTACACCTCACGGCCCAACACCCGCACTTCACCTTACGACTTGGAATAAAAGATCTCGTTAAAGAACTCCTTGAAGGGTCCCCTTCTGGCATTGCAGAGCCTCTCAGACGAGGAGCAAGCCCTATGATGAAGCATGACACCCATTGGGTGTGTGAGGACACCAGTTCAAATAAGCATTAAAAATGCAATAGGTCTCGCCTTTCATTAACCCCTTCCACGCTCTGACGAGCTCAGCTCGTCATGAGTTACGCCTGTCGTACGCTCATGACGAGCTGAACTCGTCATGAACGCGGCTTTTTGAAAAAGTCAGCGCACAGCGGGAAAACCCGCAGCGAGCATGGGGTTAAGATAAAGCCATTTGCTTTGCTATACAATACCATTAGCAAAGCAAATGGCTTTAACTTAATGAAAGGCGAGACCAATTGCATTTTCAATGCTTGTTTGGCATTGAGAGATGTGTGGCCCTGCTGACTCACTCGATGCACAGGGGAAGGGGTGGGGAAAGGGAAAATCTGCGTTTGGGCTCAGAGAGTGAGGAGAGTGAGGGAAAGGCTCCGAACGTCAAGTAAGAGGGGGGAATGAAAAAGTAAACCAAGACCAAGACAGCATTGCACAGGGAGATTAATTAAATTGGGAGTAGCGTTGTGTGCCACAGGTAGACCGAAGCTGAAAACTCACGGAGGACACAAGCAGCTGTTTTATCAGCAGTGACATAGCAAGATTTTTGCTTTATTAGATGCCTCTACACAGCCGTGGCTTGTGCACACCCCTTCCACTCCAAACGAGGATCTCTTATTACTTGCAACAATAATAAGCAATGCTTTGTTTCACTGTAAGAGCCTGGGGACAACGGTGAAATCAACAGGGATGAAAGGCAATGTTACCACATTCATCCTCAAAGTGCAAATGAACTGCAGGGTATCCAGAGACAATCCAAGCATAATAAAAAGACACTGCATGATCCCACCACAAAAAGGAAAACAAGCGAAAGCGTGCCATGCATGTGTTGTGCAGAAACGCTGTGGCGGCACCTATCTGATGTCACGTGTAATACCATGCTGTGCGTGCACATTTTCTGTCCGTCCGCGTACACGCTTTGGAATCCGTATTGATTCCAAAAGGCCCTCGCATGGCAAGAGCAGCGCATGCATGCTGCTAACGCCATGCAAGACCTAAAAAGGAGCAGATCCCTGTCCTACCTTTTGGATATTTATACCGATCTACCTTTGAATCCTCTCACAGCCTTAGGAACTGCTTACCTTATTGACATTAATTGATGTAGATTGGGAACCTGCAGAGATGTGGGCCAGTTATACACTGCTAGCCCCTGAAGTGGGTCAGATATAGCTGTGATCTTTTTGGCACTTCACTTTTTACTTCAAAAAGCTAAGAGAGGAAAAATTCCAATTTCATGGGGTGTGCATGTAAATGAAGGAAGTGAACTGCTATACAGCTTCAACTTTACCAAAGTCTTAATGGAATGTAAGAAGATGTGGTCTTCTACTGGGTCCATAGACCTCATCAGATCACAAAGGATAATTGAGGATGTATGGTTATATGTTCATATACACAAATATACTTGAATAAATCCTGACAAATAAAGTCATAGAAGTGGACATGGATTTCGCAAAGACCTAGTCATAGCATCCTTGTGTGATGGGAGACTAGAAGTAAGTACCAGAGATCCAGAGCTTTCATCGGATTGACCCAGTATTCATCACCAAATGTCAAATTTGGTTGAAATTAGTTTGGCAGACTGTCACCGTATGGCTAGAGCATCAGGTGGGAGTGTGTCGGGCCAGATCTATTGATAGTTTAGGCTCAGTCAACAGAATGTCCTCTCTGTAGTACAAATTTGGTTTATATTATTGTGCGTTCTACTATAATCCATGCATTGGTTTTCTGTTAGTTTAAACACTTCCGGTGGAGCCGCATGCATTTGTGCAATGAGTGATGATGCTGTGGAGTCCACTCAGTGGTAATTCTGGAGGAAGGTGGTGTGGCTTTCGAAGGACTTTCATTTGGACATTTGTTCTGTTGATTTACTTTGTTTACAGGAGTTGGAGGTGTTGTCTGCTTTAGCAGTTTTAGTAAGGCATTTGTGCTTCTTCCAAAGAGTATGGCCATGTGAGGGGTGTGATATTAAGATGTCAACTATTGCACAAACCTCTGCCTCACATCCACTCAGAGGAGAAAAGTCTCCTGCAAACAATAGAATATGCGGTCCAGCTATTCTACATTAATATATGGAATTCTAAGCGCTTCTGTTGTATCATTTGGTTTGCAGGCTGGGTATGATGTAAACCTAAGAAACCTAGGCTGCCCATGATACTATGCTTTTGAGTAAAAGTCCTATAAGAGATTGAGTAAGCCTTTTCTTCTGTGCTGTGTTTCAGGTGCTGCGGATCCTGGAGCGGAGGGTTTCTAAGCCAGAGCAGGTGACCGCAGACGACTTCAGCTCAGTGCGGAACAACACCTACCAGATGATGAGCCTGCTGGCCGAAGACCGTCCAAAGGATGACGGCTCGCCGGGCCCCATCTTGGGATTTGTGGTTTCAGAGAACATCCTGGAGCGACTGCTGCGTTGGCATCTGCAGTGGGATTTCAGCGAGGAGAAGAAAGTGGACCAGTTGAAGCTCTTTGAGTTGCTGATCAGCCAGTCGCGCCAGGCATTGCTGTGCCACAGGCCCATACTGAAGCCTCTTGTGATGCTGCTGAGTACGTTCTCCCCTGGTCCGGCGTCACCCGTCCTAGAGAATAATCTGGTCCTTTTATTGAACCAACTGTGCGTCTCCATGGCCAAAGAACCGTCCATCCTGGAGCTCTTCTTTCACAGCTCGGTAGAGAAGGGCCCCACCAATCTCATCATCTTCTCGCTCCTGGTTCCCTTCATCCACCATGAGGGCGTCATTGGCCAGCAGGCCAGGGATGCCTTGCTGCTGATTATGGCAATGTCGGCTAACAACTCTACTGTGGCAACATTCATCACCGAAAACTCATTCTTCTGCCCGGTAGGTTGGACGCCTTGCTTATTAGTAGCCATCTGCTGCTGCTGTTCAATGTTCTGTTGTTCTTGTGTGTTCATTCGTAGCCAATGCTTAGACATCATTTCATGAGTGGCTTGTTTTACGCCTGAAGCTTTTAGAGTAACAGTATTGCATTTCTGTGATTTGTTGTGTCCCAAGTGTATGGCCTTAAATACCCTCTGCGAAAGGTCCCTTAAGGACATTCAGAACAGTGGCCTTTTGTCTGAGGGTTTTGTAAGGAGAGAGTTTATGCTAGTCATTGAAAGCCCTTCCAGCTGCGGGCTCAGGATTTGTATTCACTCGATTCCAAAGGAATTACGGTGCCCTGGCATATACATTCTGTACTCCAGAGCTATAACTTGTACCCTCGTCATGTGGGTTGCAAAGGGTTTACAAAGTCATGCATAATCGTTTTCACAGTTGCAAATAATCCGGCTTTTGAGGATTTCAAGGTAACAGTAGGTTCAGGAAACAAAGAAATGCAGCTGTGACCAGGGAGCTGAGGTGTTTGGAAACGGTAACCATGGGCAACCATTTCGCATACAGAAACGTACTACAGACAGGGACCACCAAAACTATCAACTCAGAAAAACAATGATGTAGTGCACACATGTTTTTGTTGTTTTTTTTACTATTGTCCGATGCGGCTGTAAAGGGGGCCATCTGTCCACTTATAGGGACCTTAGAAATTCACACGTGTCCATTGTCCGGTAATGACCATTTCATGGGCAGCATTGGCCCATAGTTCCATTGCTTCTGGATGTGTTGCACCAATTTCTGTGGCTAAAGGTATTCTGGGAGTCATCGTGAATCTGGAGAAACTGTAATGCGTAAGGTGACCCAGATGGGCATGTTGTCACATCAGCAATCCTAGTGAGCTCCATCAAGGGAATTTCATTGGCTGTGGAGCCCACATGTGCCTCTGGTGCCGTTCCAAACTGTCCTACGCCAGGTGGCAGCCGCCACATAGTATGGAGCAGGAAGAGCGTAGGTGATTGGTGGTAGTGGTTGTTCTGTACAGAGCTGTACAGAGGCTGAGTTTGGCACTGGCACATCCACGCCAGTCTCGGACACTTCTCGTTAGCAGATCATCAGCTGGGGTCGAGTAAAGGTCAACTGGAGTGGGCAGGTAACCCATGCACAGCACACTCTTTCCTCTGCCTATCCTGACCAGTTCTTATGTGGTTATGTGCTTTTTGCCACACCCAAACCTCTTCCTTGCCTTTCAACCTTTTGTAGCAGCTTAGTAAGCATGATCCTCAATTTTAGTGGGAGACGCACCATTTGTTTTCTTTTTTTTGTGGCATGTACCTAATGTGAATTGTAAATATCTGAATTCTTACAACCTCAAACCATAATAACAGATTTGGGTGAAAACAGTGCGAGAAAGCTACAAGTTAGAGACTTTGCCTCGTGGAACTAGCTGCTGACTGTAGAACCTACAGACATTGGCTTGAATTCCAGCTTCAGCACATGGTGTGATCTTGGATGAGTTACTTGGATCGTTGTATTCCTTATTTAAATTATAAAGATCTGAACCTCCCCTCTATAAAGTTCCGGCAATTCGCTTAATGTCACTTTCAAATATCTTGAATTCTAGCTTTCTCCCTTCTTTTTCCCATAATGAAAACACATTGAGGCTAAAATATCATATATGGAGCTTTGGCCTAGTGGAAGAGCTGCTAACTTTAAACCCTGGCAAACCGGGCTCGAATGCAAGCTTTGGCTCATCCTTTGATTTCTGTGTGAATGCCCCCATAACTCTGGTTCTAAATGTTTGACTCATAAATATAACATCTGAAATACTCCTTTGCTTTGAAATTCAGTTCAGTGCCCATGGAGGGGGCGTCCTATGTGCTCTCTGCTTCTTTGTGGGTTCTTTGAAGGCACACCGAGAGAAGGCACTGAAGTAAAGGTATGCCAGGTGAATTCTCCAGTCTCCCTTCCTATTGTGATCCTGTTAGTCCATTGTGATTTGTGAGTTGGTGACGGAGGGGAAAAGTGTGGACACCATCAAAGACTAGGGGAGCTGAGAGGTATGCTGTTGAATCCTGGTGCTTCCTGCCCACCTCTTCCCCTCCTCCTTTGAGGTAGGCAAGGTGTGAGCTTCTGGTAACCCCAACCTGCTCTGGCACCAGCATGGGCCCAGGAGCTGACCCATTCCTCATAAGTTATACTTATACAGTGTCTTTAGAGTAAGCCCTCAGAAGACACTGCACCTCCCGTCTACCGTGGTGCTAGCCCTGCACTCCTGGGCTCAATAGCTGAAGAGTGGACATTTCATCTCTCTCCTGTCTATGCAGCTCCTGTTCCTCCAGGGCCTATGCTATGCATCACTGCAGCTCTGGATGGGAGTCCCCCACCCCTCCTTTGCAGACCCCAGTGGACAATGAAGCACCTGCATGGTTAGGGTGATGCTTTCTGGCGAGAGGAAAGGAAGACCCAGACCACGCAGACCGCAAGTGGACAATAGGAGAGGGTCATGCCCAGAGGAGTTAGCCTAACGGCTAGGGCGCTCGACCTCGGACCTGGGGAAAAGGGTTCGAGTCTCGGTAACGACGCCAAAACCTCCTGTGATTCTGGGCAAATCACTTAATCTCCCCGTGCCTAAAAATGAATGCGTGTCCTCATGTAACGTAACTGGTGCTATGTAAAGCGCTCTGATACCTGATTCGGTTCGGGTCTAGTTCGCGCTATATAAAACTCTGCAAAAGAGTGTTTGTGTCTTTCATTTCAGTTTACTGCCCCACCTTGCCCACCGCTTTTGTGTACTCTAATGACCACAGTAGCTGTCTTTCTAGTATTGCTGTTCCTTCTGCTCTTTAATGGGTGTAGCATCCATGAAATATGAATAGGTTTCCTTCATACCCATTTGTCATTCTTTGTTTGACCATGTGAATTGCAGTATAGTCTGTACACAATGAAAGAAGCATTGTAAGGGGCAGCAATGTGTTACTTCCATGTGTTTGTTTTTAAAACCGATAAATAAAAGGCATTGTCATTTAGAAAGCCAATAGCTTAAGATCTTGCAAATGCGAGACCTATTGCATTGCAAATGCATGCTATAAAAATAAAAAAAGTGTTGGAAGAGAGCGTGTCCTGCCAGCTATTTGAGAAAATAGTGCTGGGAGGCTGTAATTAACAAGCAACAACACGCATAACGGGGTGTCACCATGGGAGGTTACAAAATGAGTGTGTACCTGTGAATTTTCCCTCGTCATTTGAGATCTAGCTATTTTGTCTGATGCCCGATGGAGCTTCCTGGTTTAGCTACAGGGGAGACAGATCGGGGATTCCCTCCTTGGACGTCACCTACCCAGTCGGTCCTTTGCCAGACTTCCTTTCATCTCTCCTGTCGTCTCTTCCCGCATCCTCCCTATATTTATGTCTCTCCTTCTATTTATGTCTCTCCTTCTCTCCTCTCTCAATGTATTGAGACTGAACTCTTTTGTCTGACGCCCGATGGAGCTACCTGGTTTAGCTATAGGGGGGCAGGGCCGTGGACTCCCTCCTTGGTCGTCTCCTACCCAGTAGGCCTTTAGACAGACTTCATTTCGTCTCTCCTTGTTGTGTCTTCCCCTATCCTCCCTTTCTCACCTTCCCTGTCCCCTCCCCTCTACGCTCCACTTATTTTGCCCTCCATGTTCTTTAAATGTTTTCCCATTGAGACCTAGCTATTTTGCCAAACTCTGGTGGAGCTACCGGATACCTATAGAGGAGATGGGTTTTGGGTCTTCCCCCTCGACCGTCACCTACCCAGCCGGACTCTGGGCAGACTTTCCTTCGTCTTTCTGCCGTATCTCCCTCCCACCCCTTTATCCTTACCCCCTTCCCCTCTACAATTCACTTATCTCGTTTTCTATGCTCTTGTAATTGTTTGTCTAGCAAATGATGTAAATTGGAACTGATGTAATCTTGTAATTTTGTGGAACCTCATGTAAAGCGCTCTGATACCTCCGGGTCTAGCCAGCGCTATATAAAACTCTTAAAGATAAAAAAAAATAAAGGAGGTACTACCAAGTCTTTTGACCAATAAACAGGCACATTTTACAGTGGAAAATGACACACGGCAATGACAAATGTGGATGGAGAGTGGGCGGAGCTTCAAGTCCCTACCTCAGTACAGCATGCCTGGCAGAGCAGCGCATGCTCGACCTAAAAAGTATTGACGAAGCTAATGGCTCTGCCTTTTAGAGCTGTGACCAGGTAGCTTCGCCAGTGCTTGTTTAGATTTAAAATGAATATTAAGTTCAAGATAAATCTTAACAGGATTTTTCAGTTGCAAGACATTTATATATGCACACTTTTAAAAATATTCACAAACAAAACAATGCACTTGAAAAGCGTTAATGCTTAGAATTTCAACAAAAAAAAGCAACTTGTGTGTTTGCGAAGCCCCTTAATTAAGGTTTTAAATGTTGTCTAGACCAGTTTCCTAAGTATGTACATGAATCTGCTTCTGTGTGTCGGTTACTTCCGGTGGTGGATAGGATTGCACGCCCTTAGTATCTGTCTTTTGGTGACTTTGGAAGTTGAAAATGGCCATACCTTGCAAGCGAATGACCTTTACTGATCAATGAAGAATCAAGCCTGCATATAAATGTAATGGCCATATAATTCGATTTTTTTTTTTTGCAGAGTTTTATATAGCGCGAACTAGAATCAGGTATCAGAGCGCTTTACATTATTTTTCCAGTTATGTTACATGAGGACACACATTCATTTTAGGCACGGGCGATAAAGTGATTTGCCCAGAATCACAGGAGGTTTTGGCGTCGTTACCGAGACTCGAACCCAGAGCCCCGGGTCCGAGGTCGGGTGCCCTAGATGTTCTGAAGCCCAGCTGCCTTTTGACACTCTGCCAAGGCCGCACTCTGTGACACCGCTCCCCTGCAGACTTGAGGGTGTCTCTTAAAGTCAGGAGAGGCTGGAACGCTGCTCGGTGCTGAAGGTGTGTTTTAATCACCCACCCCCTGGTGGATTTAGGACTCCCCTCGGCCTGACGTGGCTTCATCCTATGTCTTGTAAACTAGTGTCCCTACTCACACCTGGTGCTGTTTCTGCGTAGAGTTGTGAAGCGAGAGTAAAGAGGCGTTAGGCGCTATATAAGAAGATTATGCCGTCACTGCTGGTCAGGTGTACACCTCGGTGCCTGCGCTGGCCTGAGGGCGGCGTGCAGTCGTCGCTGACTGACTGCCACAGCGCCTAGAGCCTAGGTTCCCAAACTGTGCGCCGCGGCGCCCTGGTGCGCCGTTATGAGTTGCCAGGGGCGCCGCGCAGGATGTGGGAAAATAGCATCTGGCCGTGTGCTGAACAAGACGCTCTACCAGGGCCTGAATGCAGTGAGCAGCGCAACATAACGGGGAGTAAGAAAGGCCACCTGCATAATGCAGGAACATGGTTTGGCACAGTAAGAGCGCAGTGCTGCCATACGTGCATAGGTGCATACATACGTGCATTCATTCACAGACGTAATCTCTGCATACCCCGTAATGCTCAGCAGACTATTGAACATTATTTCTGCCCGCCGTGTTCTGCCATGCCTTGTGGGGCCCTCTTTTCAAATTACATAGGTCAGAGGGCAGATTCACTGCTCGCTCATGATTAACTTATTTATTTTGTCAAGTCGAGTTTGAACGGGACAAGTGTTAAATACATGTCAGTGCAGTGGCCCACAGTCTCGTCGGAAAACAGGACAGCATCTTAAAGAACAAGTAGGGCAGGCTTCTCGCAGCACAAGATAAACTTTAAAGATTTCAAATATTGCTACTTCACACAGCCCTTGTATAATTATATGCTGGCTGCTGTTCCAGCACTTTGTGAACTTATTTATTTATGCGTTTTTATATAGCGCAGACTTTACCCGAAGGTGTCAGAGCGCTTCACAATAGGAACAGTAGTGATACATGAGGAGGAAATTACAAGTGAACAAATTACAAAAGCAAACGTTAAGTTACATGAGGTAAAAGTGACAATTGTGAGCAAACAAAATACATGAGGAGCAAACGGTACATTACAGGAGGAAAAAGTGACAAGTGTGCATGTTACAAGAGAAAACAAAGTACAATTAGAGGTAATATACTGCAATAAATGCTAGACACTCAGGCACAAGAACCAACGTTACGTAGGCAATGGTGGCACTTGTGCAAGTATCAAAAGCAAACAAAATGTGAGAGGTAGCAAACAGTGTGTTACAAGAGAAAAGTAGCGTGTGCATGTTACAAAAGAGTACCAAACACAGGTACAAGGATAGTACTGCAATAAATGGTAAACACTCCAACCACAAGCACACACTGGGAAGGCACTTCCGTAGTCATGGAGAATAGAATTTTCAGTAATGGGAGGTCTTCCTTCAGGTTCCTTCCTTCCTACACCGGCCTGATTTCATAAATCTGAAACTCCAGTGGGCAAACTCGTGGCTGTGGAAATAGGCCACATTGCAGCCAGGATTCATTTCACGGCCCTACTCCTGACCCCAGTCTAACCTTCCATACGTTTTTCCATGTTTCAAAACTTTTTCTGGGACTGGTACTACCCGTCCCTATTTCTTACACGTGACTAGCTTCAACCTCGGATGAGATATTGCAGCGCTGAAATTTGTGGTCATTCTCGCCACTCAATGAGGGTGAAAGGATTGTTTCCTCACTGTTAATTAGCACGCATTGTGTCTTGTATGTACCGGAGCAGCCTGTGACCCAGAATTGAAAGACACAAGCCTCTCTTATTAAAAAGACAGGGATATATCAGTGCCCAATGCACATGAATACAGAGCAATCCAGAGATGTGGATGTGGAGTGTAATTAATATATTTTAATTAGGGCTCTTGTATTGCAGTATATAATGCACAATTAGGCTGGTTCTACTCCCGGAAGCAACTGGCAGAAGCCCAGACCTTCATCTACTACTACTGTACTAGCTTCTCATGCCACTTGTTCTGCTGCCCTGCTGTCTTGCCATGTGGCTTGCTCGGTTAAGATGGACTGGAGGGTGTGCAAAGTGACTTTTTCCCCCACCATCCAGCAGACTTGGCATGTGACAGGCTCACTACACGAACTTGCTTTGTGCCTGGCTGTATCCCAGACCTACTTGTCTGCCGTGCAAACAGAATTAGCTTGGTCCCCCTTATTCGCCTTCCAACTGATTTTGGCCAAGTCCTTCTTGCTTGTTGTACAATCGGTCTCAGTCTCAGTCCAACTGGCATGCCATGCATATCTTAACCTGACCACCACTGACCTGGGATGTAACTCGGTCTACCACCTCCACCTTGTGCAACTGACTACCTTATTCATACCAGCATGCTACACAACTGCCTCTTGCCCGTCCATTCTTCCTGCCATGAGACTGGCTCTACCCTGTTTCCAATTTAAGAAAGTACATATTCAACAACAATTTGAAAAATTAAATAAAGTCAACAGGTGATTGTATCGTTTCTCACTTAACGAGTTCTAATTGAACAACTGTTAGATTTTTATTTTGTTACAAATATGATTATAATACATTAATCGCATTCCAATTAATTTCAAGAAGACAACTGGAAGTACTCCCGAGGTCGGGCTAACATCCCCCCACCGATAAAAAAAATGGTGGGGAGCCACGGCCCACTACCAATTAGGTCAAGGGAGCCACAGGTCTAAAAAGTTTGGGAACCACTGGCCTAGAGGCTGCCCGACCTCACGCAGCGCCAAGAGGCTGCCCGACCTCACGCAGCGCCAAGAGGCTGCCGACCTCACGCAGCGCCTAGAGGCTGCCCGTGGCTCGCAGGAGGCGCGCACACACACACTTTGTGGAGTCAGGAAGGCCTCGAGAAGGATCGCCCATCAGCACATTCCTCGGATTCCACCGCGGACCCTGGGTGGAGGCCGCCTGCGCCTCCCAAAGTCAACAGCCTCCCCCCCCCAATGCTGTGAACCTGCTGCATGCCTAGCCGGGCCTCGGCAGGACTGCTTTATTTATTTAATGCATTTTGATATTGCGCGGACTTTACCCGAAGGTGTCAGAGCGCTGTACAATAGAACCAGTTACGAACATGAGAGAAATGGTACGAAATTGAACGTTACAAAAATAAACAGGAGACTAAAAGAGGAAGGTAAAACCATAGGGCCAATAACAGAATATCAAACACAGCAATCAGGGGTGGGGAATGAACAATGATGGCCAGGCCGATGGATGCAAGGCTCGCCCCGCCCATGCATGCAAGGTTCACCCCGCGTCTCTGACCGCCTAGTAGTACTAAGAAGGTCCCTTTGCTTCCAGGCCCTGGGACTTATAAAGTTTTACTAACTTCGCCGCGGTTGATTTTGGAAAAGCTGGCTGGTTTCCCAGTCCATGTCGGCCGGTGTTTGTCTGGACGCCTGGGCTGGCCCTGGTCACCCAGGCCCGGCAGTGGAGGTGAGCCGGGCTGCGAGCCCTTTCAGCACCGGCGCTACAAGTGGTTGCCAGAATATCTGTCTAGGACCAGTCTCGGGGCGGGGGGCTCAGTGGACTGACGAGTCCACTGCAGGGGCCTGGGTTCGACCTCACAGTCACAGATTCAAGTACGGCGAGTCAACTCAGCCTCTCATCCTTCCGAGGTCGATAAAATGAGTAACAGTTGGGTACAGTAAGCATCTGTTATTCAGCGCCTCAATACCATTGGGTGATACGTGGGCTCTACAAATACACGATATGTTAAAGGCTTTATTTGTATTTATTGACTTCGCATTGCCTTTGGAGAACGCACCTCATGCAAGTTATAATACGGACATTTTGTATGAGATGGGAGGGCGTCTCTTAGTAAAAGGCGTTGCCAATATTTCTTTTTAAATAGACCCAATTAAGGCATCCTTTGAGCAGGGCCAGCAGGATCTCAGTGTCGGCACTGCCGTGTCCAGGCTCTGAGCGATTCTCGCTGCTTCGAAGAGTAACTTTTATTTATTGTTTGTGTGCACCAGTCCGCCCCTCCCAGGTGCATCATTGCGCTGCACAGGTAACCGGAAAGAAGGGGATGGTGAGCTCGCAAGAGGCGAAAGAGATGGGCAGTGAGAGACCAGAACTGCAGCGGAGGCACCAGAGATGGCACGACACCATCAGAGTAACACACTCTGTGGGCCCTACACACACAGGCCCTACTACAACCATACCAACCCCGTGACCCTTCAAGCCTAGAAAACACCACCCGTAACATATATACAGTACCACTACCTCTTGTGTGATGAGCGGGAGACAAGGAAGAAGGGTGAGACGGGAAGGGGGACATTTCACACCACGCCAGCTCCCAGGGACCAAGTACGCCCCTATGAGTCCATGTCCTGAGCAGGGACCGCTCCTCCATTAGGGCAGAGAAGCGTCCCCACTTCTTTCTTGCAGTGCAAGAAGCAGAAACATAAAACGGTAATAACCAAAAGATATTTTGGTTATTACCATTTTATGTTTCTTTCCGCATTGCGGGTGGGCCGAGCTACCCGGGCAGGAGTGGTGTGCCCACTCCTGAGTGCGCATGACTGGTTTGGTCGGCCCTCTCAGGCCGCCCAAACCAGTCATGCGCAGGCTGGACTTCTCCATGTAGTCTGCATCGCAGCCTACCTGGAGAACATGCAGTCTCCTACAGCTCCTGGCTGGGCGGCGTCCCGACCAATCACAACTCTCCACTGGAGCGTTGTGATTGGCTTAGGGGAGGGGAGGAAGGCTGCCTGCTTCATGTTCCAGGAAATCAGGAGCAGACCGAGCAGTGAATACACAAGACCCAGTCCGGCAGAAAGATAGCTTTTCATTTTGTACATTTTTATTATTGAACCCCCTTCCCGACCCCTCACCCACCCACCCACGTGACTCTGCACCCTCCTCCAGCGAGCCATGCCGGCCGCGACTGGTCCTGAGAACAGCCTTAGAGGGTCTTAGGTGGAGCAGGTACAGAATATAAATAGATAGAACTGTTGTCCCATGCTGTATGGGATGACATTTTAACATTTAATCACTTTAAGGATCCTCCTCGCACTGTCAGGTAAGGCGAAAGCCTTACTGCCGTGTGCACCTTCAGTTCGGCAGGCCCCCACAGGAGACTGTCTCTTCCACTCTTGAAGTTTCAAACTCTTAGTCTGAGTTTTTCACACTGACAACCAGAGAAATGTAGACTGCGGCTCCCTACAGCCTAGCGTTTAGTCTTCAGAACCCTCCTCAGAAGAGACCCATGCTTGGAAGGATCCTTAAGTACATCCAACAAGCATTTACAATGCAATAGGTCTCGCAGCATTAAAGTTTGAGTTATTGGCATTGTGTATGACAATACGTTGCATACATTTTTTAGCAAACTTTGAATTGGTGAGCAGTGAGAGTGTGTGCAAGAGTATGCTGTTCTTGAAAGCAGTGTGGTAGAGAGTGCAGGAATTTGGATGACCTGATCAATGTGGATGATGCACCTCACGCACGGAGCTGACGCAGTTATTATTCACACAGCTCTGATGATGCACCTCAGACACGGGCTCACAGCTGTTATTATTCACACAGCTCTGATGATGCACCTCAGGCACGGGCTCACAGCTGTTATTATTCACACAGCTCTGATGATGCACCTCAGGCACGGGCTCACAGCTGTTATTATTCACACAGCTCTGATGATGCACCTCATTCACGGGCTCACAGCTGTTATTATTCACACAGCTTTGATGATGCACCTCACGCACGGGGCTGACGCAGTTATTATTCACACAGCTCTGATGATGCACCTCAGGCACGGGCTCACAGCTGTTATTATTCACACAGCTCTGATGCACCTCAGGCACGGGCTCACAGCTGTTCTTATTCACACAGCTTTGATGATGCACCTCACGCACGGGGCTGACGCAGTTATTATTCACACAGCTCTGATGATGCACCACACGCACGGGCTCACAGTTATTCACACAGCTCTGATGATGCAACTCACACACGGGGCTGACACAGTTTTTATTTACATAGCTCTGATGATGCACCTCAGGCACGGGCTCACAGCTGTTATTATTCACATAGCTCTGATGATGCACCTCCAGCACGGGGCTGACACAGTTATTATTCACACAGCTCTGATGATGCACCTCAGACACGGGCTCACAGCTGTTATTATTCACACAGCTCTGATGATGCACCACACGCACGGGCTCACAGCTGTTATTATTCACACAGCTCTGATGATGCAACTCACACACGGGGCTGACGCAGTTTTTATTTACATAGCTCTGATGATGCACCTCTTGCACGGGCAGACGCAGTTATTATTCACACACCTCTGATGCACCTCACGCACAGGCTCACAGCGGTTATTGTTCACACAGCTCTGATGATGCACCTCACGCACAGGGCTGACGCAGTTATTATTCACACAGCTCTGATGATGCACCTAGTTCCCACCAGGAGGATGGGTTCCACCCACCCTCCACTGAACTAATCGTGGGGGCTAAATAGTACAGATAGAAGTTAGCCATCCCTAGGCCCCCTTCATACAAATCATGCTGACAGATGTATAAGGCTAAACATGTTCTGAAATCATGCCACAAAAGGGAAATGGCCATGGAATAGCAAAATGATTAAACCACTGTAAGCATCAGATACACAAGTTGAAGGAGAGCAATTAAAATGTCTCACTGACCACTGAGATGCCGTATGTAATCCGTGCATAAGTAAGCAAATAATGTGAGTGGAAAGCTCATGAAAATTTTTTTTGGGGGCATCTACATTTGTAGCATAAGCATTGATTTGTAACAAAGTTCTAGCTGCAAGAGTGCCCGAAACCAACAGGTAGCGATCATTGGGATCCGCTATCACCTTCCGTGTGACAAATGGAATGCTTCTATGAATTAAAATGCAGACATCTCTGGAGTAAGAGTTATAGCTAGCAGGAAACTATTATTCTCCCAGATTGATGTGCAGGGTTTTGGCGAACCAGGTGCACAATTGGTCTCCTGCAGAAAGGCCAACTGAACGCCATGGCTGGACGAATAAGAAAGAACTTGTCCCTCCTTGCGAGGATTATTTAGTCCTCTGACATTTCAAGTCCTACATCCAAGGGTCAATGCCCCTTCTTTCCTAGCCAGCGGCCCCATATGTTTTACAATAAGCGAATGACACTGTACAAGTACATTAAAAAAAAAACATCCTGACATGCATATTAGTGCAACCCCTACAAAAGAAGAAAAAGAGCAATACATCATCACAACAAGAAAACACCCCTTCCCTCCCACCCACACCAAAGAGTAAGATAGTAAAATCCATAAAGATCCCAAAGAGAAACATATTCAGGTGGGGTGTGACAACACTCTAAAGGAGAAACGGCGAATGAGCAATACGTGTAATTCAAATTACATCGGCCTGTCTATATGAGCAATGCAAAGGATATATGGCGCCCTAATACTGGGTGTCCTGAGATTAGCAACGAGGAGGGCAAGGGTTCAATGCGCACCATCTTAGATAGAGTGTTTGTCTTCATGATGAGGGAGTAGTCTGCAAGTGCACCGAAGCATGACCAGGCGATGAAGCAGGGGACTTGTCGCTGGACACCTTAGCCCCAATCCCATACGGTTTACAAAAAGTGGCGGCATCTGCGGTGCAGTAGCAGATATGTTGCCTGCCATCTACCTGGACAGGCAAGCGGGCTGGATGTAAAATGGCATAGCGTACATTGGATTTCTGAAGTGTGCGATTGAAGTCAGTAAATTTATGGCTCATCTCTTGCACCAATGGTGTAAAATCGGGATAGAGGGACACAGCCATGGTCTGGTAGTGTAGCAGCCCTTATCGAAAGCAAGGCGAAGGACAGTGTCCAGGTCCCGGTATGGGAGGAGCCTGGCAATGATGAGACACTTCGGTGCTCCCGTTACGATTCTTGGGCCAGGGGTTCTATGAGCTCTCTCAATAGTAAATGTAGCTAAAAATGCCTCTGTGCAAAACAGTTCTATCAAAAGGTTCTCGACAAGTGTCCATGCCTCTAGTGTTGATGGACTCAGTCATCCCCGTTATACGTATATTGTTTCGACGAGAGTGCACATCCAGATCTTCGGTCTTGGCAGCCATCACCTTGAGGAACCACTCCGCCTTCTCTAGATGTTTATTCACCTTGGTGTTGATTTCCTCAATGTCGGATATGCGTTCTTCAGTAGCATCCATTCTTACTTCATGTCTGCCCATACTTTCATGCATGCCATCCAGGCGAGTAGAGAGAGCATCAAACCGTGAACCTATGGTTTGAACCCGCCCCTCAATTCAGCCATTATTGCAGCAGTGCCCTCAAGTGTAGGGGCTTCAGGTGTGGACGCGATAGTCACCCTCAGTAGACTCCTCCACCCCATTTGCTGTTTTTTTTTGGTTGAATCGAAGCTGTTGCTGTTTAGGATCGTTGCACCCCATTATGCAGCAGGTAGGCTGGGTAAATTTGGGGAAGTGACGAGATGCCAGCGGGTCGCTTCGCCCAAGTAGGCTTCAATCAGGCACGCCGACTGGGACTTAATGGCGGCAGGACCCAGGAGTCATGGGTAGCCAGTGAGGAGTACTTAAATGAACAGTATCACCAGCAATAACAGGTGGCCACACAAGCAATGGCAGTTGAGTCTGAGGAAGGCAAACACTATAGGCCCGAAATGGCCAATGGCCGTACTTAAAGGAGGTATATAGATTACAGGCAGGAAACACCAACAAGTCGATGCTCCAGCACACATCACCAGTCACCGCTGCAAAGGGGCCTCACAGCAGTAAATGCATCCAGCATTGAGGTTTGGGGCACGATGAGGCTTCTGAATGACAATGGCAAGGAAATCAAGCGCGCCTACAACAGGTTGGCATCACAGGCACATAGGCAGCATCCAGGGAGAGGCATAGGGCTACATGGTCAAGCACCGATGAAAATAAAATGTTTTAGACCTAGCCTGCTCACCACTCCCTGCATCCAGTGCCGATATGGGCACAAAGCTGGCTATCGGCACCCACACAGTGCCAGAACACTGGCAGACAGGCGTGCCCCAGGGGGCTTGCGGTGGATCGAGCCCGAAACTGACAGACGAAGACACGGCCCACCTTCAGGCTTGCCTATGGATCCTGTTGCCGAAGGGCCTCCGAGGGCCGTGTCAGGCCGCGCTCGCCGACCGGACTGGCTTTCCCAGGTGGTAAACAGACTCCGGCGAGGACAGCATACGTGTTGTGATCAGGGTACCCCTACATCCCAGCTGCGTGGCGATGGGGCAGTAATGTGCAGCTGCACACCGAAAAAAATGTGGCTGGTTTGCCAGAGCTTCAGAGCCAAGTGGCCTTCTTGGTCCTCAGCTCGGCCATGTCCCTAGAAGCTTAAAAAGTTTGTTTCTAAAACCTCAGTTGCTCCCTAGATAACTAGAAAGGCGGAAAAAGTATGTTTGCTTAGTCAGATGGATAGCTTTTTAAAGGCTAGCTAGTTTCAACATGACTGTTGCATCACTAGTTAAAGAGTCAAGTTCTTTGGGAAATGGAATTATATGGTCATATTTTTGGTTGTGAAGAAATGTCCTGCAGCCCATTGTAGAACTGCTTTTACAATGCTCTGCAGTGATTTGGGGGAGCCTGATGAGAATGGGATTTTCAGAGTTCTTGTGGGAGATGACGAGCATATGGAGTGTTGAGCATAAGTTGCTTGATTAGTTGAGTGCATCGAGAGATATCTTGCCAAATAGTTGCACTATTGTTGAAATGGGGGAAGCAAGTTTTACTGTGAGTGAAATGTGATGGCCCATGATCTCTGGGGGAATGTCGAAATGAAAAAGTTTAGTTCATGTAGATATCGGATACTTTTGCTTCCATTTTTCATTGTCCACCCGTAGGAGAAAAAGTGTTTTCCTGGAGTTGATAAACAAAATTGTTTGATATCTAGAATTGTGTTTTTCTAGGTGGCAGATTCATAGGTTTTCGAAGCAGTAGGATGTCCTTGATGAAACATATTTAAATATGCTTGTGATTGCCATCTTCCTGCTAGAGGACTTCTCTACCATACTTCTCATTAACTCATGTAGAAATTGAACGGGGCGACCACTAGTCACTTTAGCAAGCTCTGAGCTGGGACTCCTGATACTGATTAATTGGTGGGCTATTGATCAAGAAAGAAGTAAACCAGGCAGTAAGTTGCACATATTGCTTTATTGTCTGCATTAGTCCAGTAGAAGGGCACAGCGATCTGAAAAAATAAGCAAGTGTCCTCCTTGACCAGAAAGTAGTGGATCTAATCAATAAACTCGATTTTCATTAGTTTGATGTTGCAGATGAGTTGGAAAGCTTATTGCTAGTTGGCAAGGCCACTTTGTGCGTCTTCATTGGTTGTATGCAGCACATTTTGTATTGTGTTACTTTGCTAGGCAAGATTGATGACTTTGTGGTAGTTAATTTGAATTTGAGGATTTGTTTCTTGGTAAGGGTTTTTAGTTGACTCGATTGTATACTAGTGGTTAGAATTCCTTGTGGCAAGTTGGGATTGTTGATCATATACCGATTGCTGTAAAAAAGTAATTAAAGTTATCTTTTTATGTTTTTTTCTTGAAACATATACTCATTGGTTTTTAATGAGACACAGATTAAAATTGACAGTAGCACAAAGCAGCTATCGGAACCGGGTCTTTCTTCCCTCCTACAACAAATCTGTCTCACAATTCACAGCACTTTGAGCATATAGTGCTGTGATCCGTCAAGCGCCAAGACACCTTTGGGTATTGCACACTCTATAAAATGATTTCATTTAATTAGATTCATACAACCTAGTATCCCTTCAGGGTAGGTCGGTTTTACAATAATATTTTGATCATGGGCAGCGTCATTGCCTATCTTAGTTTCACACTTGTGGTAGTCTGATAGCTGACGGGAACAAGTACATTTACATACAGTCCCCATTTGGTTAAATCTTTCTTTAGTTTAGCATTTTCTTCTCCAACCACTCACTCCACAGCAGATCTCAGCCACCTGTCGAACCTTGGGGAATCCCGACCAATCTGGTTAGTAGTTTTGATTGTTGATCCGGATGGAGGACGCTAAAGTCCTTTGTGGGCCTTAGGTTGCTGATTAGTTTGTTCATTTCATTTGTGAATGGGGAAAGTTCTGTCCAGTTGTTTGTGACTGGTCGGAATCTCCTTCAGGAGGCTTGTCCTCAGTCTGCTTAACCTGTGTTCCTCATGATTATTTAAACTTGATAGCTTTGATTATGGTTCCTGATTTCCATACAGACCCTCTTTGAACCTTTTCGTTTTCTTTTAAATAAAGTCTCTCACCCATTACTCTTAATCTGCAGCTCCGGCCCTTTTTAAAGTCTACCCTTTTTGGATATTTTCACTTCTTTATGTCATGGCCTCCGCTGAAAGCTGAGGAAACCTGTTGGGTATTGAACGGTGACGCAACTCAGAATTTCCACCTAGTGGCGAATGAGGTAGGACCAGGGATCAGTTTTTCCCTTTGCAAGCCTGGAAAGGAGCCGTCTCAGGATGTTGGCTGCTGAAGAAACCGTGCCATGCCAAGCTCTGTCAGTAAATATATCTAAATCTTGTTAAGCTCCTTGCCAGCGAGCTAGGAATCGTCTACTGCCTGGAGAATCTAAAGCGCTTTTTGCAACTCGATGCTACCCCAAATGTATGTCCATCTGAACTCCAGCCGTTGCTGCCCATTGCTGTGCCAAGCCTTGATTGTAAACTTTCAGAAATCTCTTTGCTATGGTCCCTCTAACTTCCCAAGTAAATTCTCAACTCTCGCCCACAAGACCTCCTCTCACTGCTCCACGGATTTTCTCTATTCTGCATTTCCTGCCATTCTGTCACCAACTCGAGACCCTCTACCCAATCTTATACTCTTCCCATTCCTCTCTAGGGAACAGTGCATCAGCATTGCTGTCAAAGCCCTAAATAGAAATGGCTTCCAGAATCAAATGGTTTGTTTTTAACAGTCCACAATTACTTGACAACATTTACATCATGCTGTGGTGACCTGTGCATCACTGAGCTGGGGCAGTGCACAATTAAATTGTGAGAAGATGATACAGATCAAGAAGTAGTCACACTGTAAACTGAAAGCTCTAATGAACCTGAAGTAATGAAGCTTAAACATTGGTGGCTAAAATGACCACCAGCACAGGAAATCGCCAGCGAGACCAGACTGCAGAGACAAGTTCTCTCATTTAGTAGCTTTTGCTGTAGCACTGTGTACCCTACAAGGTTCACAGAGCAGTGTACACAAGGGAATTGTCAGCTGTGTCTTGGTACAGAAGCAGAATGCAGCAGGGCTGTATGCAACAGCAAATCGTAATTTGATAAGTTTCACCGAGGAAGATTTCGAACCTGTTTGTGGAATGATAGTTTGGTTTAATGAAGTATCTTTTACTCTGTATTTAAATATTTGAGGGCATAAGTCATATATCAGTAGGAGGCCATTCCGTATGCTAGGAGCATTCACTGAGAAGGTGTGTTTGGGGGAGGGAGGGATGTCTTTTTTAACATGTTGTTTTGAGACTAAAAGGATTTTTATTCTCAAATTCCAAGTTTTACCAGACAAGTAAAATGTCTGACTAAGTTAAGTGGGGATTTAGGTGAGTGGCTCGATAATGTGAGTCATGCAGTCTTGTAAGTGGTGCAAGCTTCAAGAGTTCTCATTAGAAAGTTGAGGCGGTGTGAATCTTTCCATTCTTCTTGCTGAGAGCAGTGATCAGCCTAGCTGCAGGCTGGACAATGGCTTTGAGAAGGCTAAGATGGAATGTAGATAGCCCATCTACTAAGCCTTCACATGGGCACTGTACGATGCCAGTAGTGCCAGCACAGTGGTTTCAAAATCATTTTGAAATCGATTCATTTGGAATCTGGCACTTTTAGTGATTCCCCTAATATGAATGGCTAGATTGAAATGTTTAGCTAGCTCGAAGCCTAGCAATTTAGCTCTTATAACAAACTTAAGAAACAAGTTTAGACACTATTGTTTAACAATCTGTTCTTGTAGGAAGACTTTAGAGCTTTTAGGTGATAGAAGAAACTTGAGCCATATGTAGAAAAACATTTTTGCATTTCTTAACAAACCGAATCGCTATTTCGAGCCATTTAGAAATGCAAAATTTCCTTTCGATATGTATCACAGGCTTATGTGGCGTTTCAAAGTAGGAAATCACAAATAGGCATTTCCTATTTGTGACTCGGTAACCACATGTACATGGCATTTCCTAATTGCAACTAGTCGCAAAATGACTATTTAGGAAACTCTATTACCATCAAATCGAATCTGATGGTAACCAGGTGCAGACTTTAACAAGCATTGGCATAACCAATAGGTCTCGCTTTTGGGACCTTATAAGTGATTAGCCATGCAACACTTGATGTTGTTTAATGAAGGATACTGTGCTGGATAACTAAACACTTATGATGTGCCAAAGGCGAGACCTATTGGCTATGCATTTTGTGGGCCTTATAAGTGTTTAGATAGAGCTATTGACTTTGCCAGTGTTTCTCAGCTGTGCTGTAGAGAAGTGTGTCGGCTGTGCAGCATACTGGGAAGTTGTAATTAAAAAGTGTAAGAAGCACTGAGTGATGCTGTGGTGTCATTGAGTGATGCTTTGCTAGCCCGGAGTGATGCTGTGCTGGCCCTGAGTGATGCGAGTGACGCTGTGCTGGCCCTGAGTGACGCTGTGCTGGCCCTGAGTGACGCTGTGCTGGCCCTGAGTGACGCTGTGCTGGCCCTGAGTGGCGCTGTGCTGGCCCTGAGTGGCGCTGTGCTGGCCCTGAGTGGCGCTGTGCTGGCCCTGAGTGGCGCTGTGCTGGCCCTGAGTGGCGCTGTGCTGGCCCTGAGTGGCGCTGTGCTGGCCCTGAGTGGCGCTGTGCTGGCCCTGAGTGGGGCTGTGCTGGCCCTGAGTGGGGCTGTGCTGGCCCTGAGTGGGGCTGTGCTGGCCCTGAGTGGCGCTGTGCTGGCCCTGAGTGGCGCTGTGCTGGCCCTGAGTGGCGCTGTGCTGGCCCTGAGTGGCGCTGTGCTGGCCCTGAGTGGCGCTGTGCTGGCCCTGAGTGGCGCTGTGCTGGCCCTGAGTGGCGCTGTGCTGGCCCTGAGTGGCGCTGTGCTGGCCCTGAGTGGCGCTGTGCTGGCCCTGAGTGGCGCTGTGCTGGCCCTGAGTGGCGCTGTGCTGGCCCTGAGTGGCGCTGTGCTGGCCCTGAGTGGCGCTGTGCTGGCCCTGAGTGGCGCTGTGCTGGCCCTGAGTGGCGCTGTGCTGGCCCTGAGTGATATTGTTGTGGGCTTGAGTGATATTGTTGTGGGCTTGAGTGATATTGTTGTGGGCTTGAGTGTTGCTGTAGTTGCGCTGAGTGTTGCTGTAGTTGCGCTGAGTGTTGCTGTAGTTGCGCTGAGTGTTGCTGTAGTTGCGCTGAGTGTTGCTGTAGTTGCGCTGAGTGTTGCTGTAGTTGCGCTGAGTGTTGCTGTAGTTGCGCTGAGTGTTGCTGTAGTTGCGCTGAGTGTTGCTGTAGTTGCGCTGAGTGTTGCTGTAGTTGCGCTGAGTGTTGCTGTGGTGGTGCTGAGTCTTGTTGTGGTGGTGTAGAGCGATGCTGTGGTTGCGCGGAGTGATGCTGTTGTGGCCCTGAGCGATATTGTTGTGGGCTTGAGTGACTCTGTGGTGGTGCTGAGTGTTGCTGTAGTTGCGCTGAGTGATGCTATGGTGGAGCTGGGTACCGACAGCCGCACTGGCTGAAATAACAGGGGTGTTGTGGAACCCTAATACTCTTTGCTGGGATTGGTTTGCATCGGACACAGGAATTGGAATTTTAAGGACATTAGGTCGCCACTGTGAGTAATAACGAAGTGGTAGACTGTGCCTGCAAAAATGTTACTCAAACTGGCAAACATGCATAACTGGATTTTAACTAAACATTATTGTGATGCCTGTATTGACAAAAAATGAGCTTTAATCCAGCCCTGGTTTTTGACACAACATTACGAGGCATGATGGGACTTTTTGAACTAACGAACTGTAAAGCATAAACTTAGAACACAGTCAGTAAGATAGTCAAGTAATGTAATTTGTAGGGCTTACTCTGTTGTGTTGTCATTTCGTGCACACCTGTTTGTGCAGCCGGGATATATATTGCTAATCTTCCCACAAGCCTGTGTCTTGCCAATAACTGCTAAGTGGAGTGCGTCTTTTATTTTGATTGTATAGAGGCTTTAAAAGGAAGCATCCAGTATGGCGCATGTTAGGTCGAGAAAGGCAGCCTGACTGCCGAAACGCGTCCCTCTTGTGTTCCAACATGTGTCTGTTGCAAATGATGCAATAAACGGGAGAGATACCCACTTGTAATAAGTGAATACAACAGAGACCAGTTGGAATTCCATGTAGGTTTATTGTAGATCAGGAATCACAACATAGAGTAGTACAGAATTAGATGTGGAGTAGACCTACAACTGGTCTCGGTTCTATTCACTTAATTACACCACTACTACGAGTGCAGGCTCCTAAATCAGAAGGAGGTTTTGGGGAATATATATATCTATTGGCAATGTCTAGGGCAAAGAGGAGGGTAAAATGAGACAGTTAAAAGTTAAACTAAAGAGTTCCTAAAACACGCAGGTAAACATCTGTCCCTGTTCCTGTATGTGGTTTACAGTTTCATTCGAAGTAAAATGAGGCATGTCGCCGCTTGATTGTGTACAGTCATGGCAACAACGATTTGAAGAGGCGCAAACAAAACAAAAAAAAACACAGATGTATGTAATACAGAAATAGATAAACTGCTTTGTTTTTGCATTTTCTTATTAGACATTTTTTCAGGGGAAATTGACATTATAGATCAAACAGTCCGTGCATTTTGCAGCATCATATTTTCAGGCGTCACCACAAGTATCCTGTAATATTGCACGCATTATGGGTTATCTTTTGTGTATTGTGGAATATGCAGTGGTCGGATATTTCACCTCACTCGTCAGTATTTGTGGTTCTTTCCCTCTGTCTTATGTATACGTTGGATCTTTGTTGCAAGCATTTGACCCACTGAACTGCTTCGGAAGCCTCATCTAGCTCTGCCTTTCTACCTGATGCAATGGTAGTGCTGTGTTATGTAAACTATGAGACATAAGGTGTCTCATAGTGCACGTTCAAGTGCTATAAAAATGAAGCAAACCATTTCTAAATATAATATTTAACACAGAAAAAATGAGGAAACTATATTTAAAGTTAAATACGTTAACAGTAAACTCAGCACCCAAGTAGTAGGTGTTTACAAGTACTCTAGTGTTTTACAACTGAACAAGTGATAGCTCAAGCCCAGGTGCGTACATGCATCTTAAATAGCTGACAACAGGACTCAGAGAGTTTAGCCCTGGCAGCTGACACGAGCATGATCTGCAGGTTAGGAGTTCGAATCCCAGCAAGGCCCGTTCAGCCATTCACCTTTCCGAGAGCAAAACATGGAGAATCATTGAACTCGGTAATAGTAATAATACTTTGTATTTATAGTTTTCATGAACAGCTAAATACACTGTTAACCATCATATAAAAGACAAGCTATGAGTAACTCAGATTCATATTTGTACGGGGATTGTGGAGAGAAAGGTGGGTCCCTGCTTTGGTAAGGGCCTGAAGTGGGTCCCGCCTTTCTCACCACTGGGAGCCCGCCACTGACCAATAGCAGACTGTGGCTCATCTGCACCGAAGCAGGCCTAATGAGAAGGGTGTTTTGTGACGACTGCCAACAGCATTAGAGCTATAGGGGGCGCATCAGCCCACGATGTGCTGAAAATCGATTCTCGCCAAGGGCGTTGGTTTATTAAACACTGATCCTGCTCTTCTGAGAATCGCAGGCGACTTCCAACAGTTCTTCAAAGGATTGAACAGCTAAAGCAGTCAAAGTGAAATAGCGTCTCCAGCTGTGCATTACCAAAATGCTGCATTTTGATTGGCTCCTAGCTAGTCCATATCTGTCCAGAAGATTAGTAACTGAGCATCGCCTCCTTACAGGCACAGTCCTCCTACCACTACACCTTCTCGCTGGAACATCTGCCTGTGAACATCACAGAGTTGAATAAAGAACTCGGTGTTCAAATAGCTCACAGAACGTGCCTGCCCTGTGAGACTTGGTATTGGAGAAGGCTGCTTCAGAACCATTTTTGTGAGAAGAAGACCAGATAAATCCTTTAGAATGGTTCTGATCGCTCTTTAAATTTGTTTTGACATTTCTTTTTGTGTCTCACAATGAAGGAGAATTTGAAGCCAGTGAGCATTCATGCGGGGAGGTGCAACCACTGACAAAAGGAAGTGGGGATGGGGGTAATAAGTAAAATGTAATGTGGAAACATCAACTCATTCGATGGGTCTTACTACCCATAGAAACAGAAATGCAAACATTTTAAATGAGGGATAGGTCTGCAAGTGGCTTGCAGCAGATCTGAAAAATAAGTTCCCATACGTTTCTGATGAAAGCCTATTTAGATGATAAAAGTACTCTCTGTAGATAGGTATCCCTTGGCATCATGAAATGGTGTTTTAGGTTTGGCTGTTCCTGCACTTGCCCGTGCACCACGAATGTTGAAGTTACTTGATGGCTTTATTGAGAGGACACCACTGTCAGGCAACCCATCCCCCGTCTAAAAAAAGTTTGAACCCCACTGTCTATTATGTCCTTTTTTCTATTTTCACTTCCCATTTGGTGCTGGTGTATGGTAAAAACAGATTATTTTGCTCCTCTGCTTTATTCACGGCTGCGAGTTGATTGAATCTGCAGGTTTTCTGGAATGGCATTCTGGTTGACCACGGTTCTTGCAGCTTCAGTGGAATGCACTTGTTGGCACAAGAAACCTGTTTTCTCAAATTTAAGTGCAGAACCTTAAAGGGTCAGGAACAGCATGTCCCGAACGTGCATGGTCATGTGGTCCCATTTAACCAGATCTGTATAGTATTTATCGATGAGCTGCGCAGTAATAATAATACAGATTTATAGGTGCTTGGATGCAGTTGATTTTGGTGTATGCTCTACAAAAATATATTTATTAAAAGCGCTAACACAAAATAGGTAAAATGCAACTAAAGCAAAAAATGAACGGTCTGTTTCGGAAACATTTGCAGGCACTACTCTTTATAAGTGGGGGCGGCACGTGCTGTGGAAAACTGAGAAAAGCTGCTGCTTGTGGGAAAAAATGTAATGGCATGTTATGTGTAGCATGAACCCAAGCTGTTCTGGTTGTTGGTAGGACGCGTGTTTTGTATTGATTAAAGCTGCACTTCTGCCCTCTAGGCAGATCATGTTTCTACAAACAGGGGCTTAGCCCCGGTGAAAATTATACTAGTTTGCCAACAGTTGATTTTTTAAGAAAGCTTTCGAACCAATACCAAAAATATATTTGATTTTCTAAAATATTTCCATTACATACTTTTTTTTAGCACAGAGCAGAGATGTTAACTGAGAGAGGGAGCAGGAGGTGAGCCTGCGAGTAGTGGGGAAAATGAAAGTTATCGCTAGCGATGTGCGCGCACCATGACGAGAGAGGAAAGCCAGATGGCGCCTCTGCTCGTCATTGTGCCCATAAGCGCACGCTGTATGCCACCCCAAAAGCTGTGGTAGGACTTTTGAAAGCCCACTCGCTAAAAGTCTCGCCAGACAGCGTATGCGCTGGCTCAGGTGAGAACTAAAAAGGCACCCAAAATGCATCAGGATCCTTCCCAATGGCGGCTTTGTACATTCTGGGTAAAAGGATGAGGATTTTGGCAGAGGGGCATTGAAGGAGGGGAAAAATCTGAATTGCTGACTACTCGGCTAAAGTGAGGGGGATGTGGTGTAAACCTCGTGTCATGTTAAGCTGTCCCAGATATGGTAGCGGTCAGCCAGCAGGCAGATTCTTCTGTGAGCCATTGCACCATGTAAGTTATATTTAAACTCGCAAGCATGTGTTTAAACAAGTGGACAGTGCAGTGCCTGTGAAAGACCGGAGCCATGTGACTGCTTGCAACACAGAACAGATGGTATTTGTAATGCTCCATGTAATGTACACACTTCTGTATTGTGGAAGTGAGTGGGGTCCTTTAAGGAGTGCCATGCACTGTGATGAGGGTCTCGGTGGTGCTCTTACCTCGCTCACTTTTCCTCCTTCCTGCAGAGACCATCTCCAAGCCGAGGGAGCCGGCTCCATCTTCCGACTCTGTGGATGGACAGCAGGTGGTGAGACATTGCTGCCTGGACCTATGCTGTCGGAGCAAATAGTACAGCGCAGGCACTAATCCACAAAAGTAGAGCGTATCCAACCTTGACTAAGACACAGCATGCGCTGCACCGAGCACATGCTCTAGCAATGTTTCTGCCCGTGGATATTCCCTGGAAGCATTTCAGGCACAGCTGAAAGCCGGAGTGTGCTTGTACTGTCGAGCACGGTGCTGGCAGACCAAACAAGCATTGGCATAGCCAATTGGTCTCGCCTTTGGGACCTTATAAGCAGCATATGGCTGGGTCCAAACTGGGGTGGTGTGGTGTTGTGAGCAAAAGAATGCTGGATTTAACCCAGATCCTTGTGACTGGGGGTGAATGTTTACATTGTCCAGCATTCCGTCCGTCAATTGCATCTTTTACTTTATAAATGTTTAGCCAGGGCTTTAAGTGGGCCGGGTCCTGCCGATGCTCAGCACTGGTAGTTCCAAAAAGTAGGTGTTGAAACGGGTCCCTATCGGGCTCTTCATTTTTGCCCTCACGCTCGGTGAAAAAAAATCTTAACCCTTCCGCAGTACCACCCTTCACTGCCTTTGAGGTAACTTCAAAGAGGCGCGTCATAGCAGTCTCATTATTTAAAAACTGAAGCATTTGAAATATTCTATACAATAAAGCCATAGTTGTTGCTTTTTGTATCTTATACAACTAACAGCCATTGACAAAGCCAATAGTCCTGGCTTGTTGAAGGTGTAATGTTACTTGTTGTATTAAAAATCTGGATGCAATGACAGAAATAGCAAAATTACAATCTGGCGGCACACTATGCAAAGCACAGATTTTTAGCTTGCGTGTTTTTAAGCCACGCCCTTAATTACATCGACCACACCCCTTTGAGAGACACCTGTAAGGCGCTATTAAACACAATATTATGGGTCTCAGACACTTTAAGTCAGTGAACCTTGAGTTTGCAAACTCTGCATTCTTTGATTCTCTGTTTTTTAGGTTGAGCCAGAGCCAGCACGCATGTGCTGCTCTGCAAGACTGGTTGTGGTGGAGTAGCGAATAGAAGCCCAGACAGCTCTCTGCCCATATTTGCCATTGGATTGTGTCATTGTCCGTCATAAATGCTGCCTTCTGATTCGTCAATAGGCTTGTTAGTCCCTCTTCAGTACCGCCTCCTCTTCATTTCTCACATCCCGTAGTGACTGGCCCCTTTACTTCGGCTGTTACATGGTACATGTTACTTAGACCGAGAGCACTATTTTCTTTTATGAGGTTCTCCGACTGCAGGAACGACATTCTTAGGTGCCTTCTTTAGTTGTCGCGCTTCTCCCCCCCCCACCTCCGCCCGTAGTCGTGCCTTTTTCCCCCACCCTCCCTCCCGTTGTCCATTTCTTCTCCTCCACCCACCCTCCCGCGTTGTCCGTGCCTTCTCCCCCGCCCTCCCTCCCGTTGTCCGTGATAACTACCATCTGCAATGCAATAGGTCTTGTGTAAATGCAAGACCTATTGCATTGCAAATGCTTGTTTTTATTCTGCTACCGCACCATTATTGCTTTCATATCTTGTATTGCTTCGTCCACCCCTCTCCCCTGCCTTGTTTTTACTTACAAAGTAATGTAAAAGTTCCCCCTGAAGCGCGTTTGACACAATCTTGATACACTCGTCTGCTTCACACCGTGCACGTGAAAGACAAGGATGCACGTGCACACATCGACGTGTCGTCAGGGATTGTATGCGCTATATAAATGCAATTTAAACATAAAAAGAGGATACTCGCAAAATGGGTGCTTTGGTTTGCTGCATCTATGCTGAAACATCTTTATGGACTGATAATGTGCGCCCAGAGTAAGAAAACTCTATGTTAATGCTCGAATTAGTAGCATCAGGGAAGTGAAAGATAGATGAAGGGGTAAAGGCATAGATCGCTTTACCAAGCTGTGAGCCTAACATATCCAGCAATTCCAACTGCCACATTCCATATCCAAATGTCATTTATCGTATACATTGTTCACCTAGTTTGTACCTAAAAATACCCTGAAACTTCTTTCTAAAATCTGTTTTCAAGTGAAATCGACGTTTGGTAAACGCTCATGCTTTTATAATGGTGGTCACAATGATTGTGTTCTACCCAGTGGCCAGCTCCCCACAGCCCCTGTCCTGTGTGAGATTCAGATGCACAGCACTGATGAGGTCCTGCCAAACCCAACTTCTGCCTCTGTTGCTTCGTTCTTTGGCAGGCGGGAGTCTGAGCTGTTTTCCAGGCAGTTCGCCTTTTGGCTGAATTGCTCCTCTTTGGTGGAAGGAAAAGTTGAAATGTAATTTTGGACAGTTTGCAGCACCTCCAAGACGTATTCATTGCAGCAGAGTCTAGCCAAAGGACAGCACTCTGCTCCACTGTGTGTTTGTCCTAATGCTTTTTCACTGATCAGGAGCAAATAACACAATTGGGTCTTACTAGTTAGATGGTGCGCTTGGTAGCGCTGTTCATAGCGTGTGACCCCACCCAGTGGTATTCAGTTTAGTGGCACTAAAGGCTTCGAGAGGTCCTTTCATGTTTACAGGTCGGTTTGTACAGGGAATGCTGAACCCGCTGAGCTGTTCCAAGTTTATTAAAGTTGTAGTACTTAGAGCATTAGTTACAATAGCGGAAGAGAAGTGCTGGTACTCAATATCGTCAACTACCTGCTTCCAACTGAGAAGTGCAGTACGGAGCCTCCCATTGACAGTAATGCCTCCATGTTAAGAAGGGCGGGCACACATTCAGTTAAAAAAAATATAAGTGCATGTTATCAGATCTCAACAGTACCTGCTTATTTAAAGTGCTGGGAAAAAAAGCTATGGAAGCTTGTCCAGTGGAACAGCACTTGTGTAGGGCAGCCAGCTTAGAAGTAGGGGGCGTAGCTACAGGTGGTGCAGCAGGTCCAGTGGCACTGGTGCCGGGAACCATACGGGACCCATTCAACCCTGCCAATGCTGTATTATTCTACCCCTGTAGCAGTCAAGAGGGCCAATTTCATTGCTTGCACCAGGACCTATGGCATTCTTGCGACCCTACTGCTTCAAAGACTGGCCTTGCCATGGTGCACCTCCAAGGCCTCCTGAGGTTTTACCTTACCAAAGGGTGTTCCTAACGCTAGTTTGGATGCTTCTGTCTTTGTTTTCCCCTCCATATTTAGGAGATCTATTAAAATTCTTCAAAAACTAAGTTTCAAGGCAATATGATGCATGCTGGAAACATGGTTCAGATTCAAAAAGACTTTCCCTTGTAGTACTCCTGGCTCCTTCCTGAATTCTGGGAATAAGTCCGGCATATTCTTGCCTTATTCATCACGAGTACTACAAAAGTAGCTCGCGTTTACTAAAAGTAGATTCCTTGTGAATCGTTCCTTTGTTACATAAACACCACACGAACTTAAGTTTCTTCGCTCAGAAGGCTTTTGCTCTGTTTGTCTTTTGTTTAACTTGTGGCTGGAATTTTTTGACCTCAAAGGATTTGAACTAAAAGTCCGAAAAAGAAACCTTGTACAGTATTGAATGACTCAGTACCTTTTTGACGGAATTAATTTGAGGTGGGCCACTATTTATAGAGCCAGACTTTAGTTTAAAACTTACACCGTTATCTGGTGCAGTGTTTTTAGGTCGAGTTTGAGCCAGCGCGCATGTGCTGCTCTGCGAGGCTTGTTGTGGTGGAGTAGCGAATGGAAGCACCGCCCACTCTCCACTCTCCTCCCATATTTGCCATGGGCTTGTGTCATTGTTTGTCCTAAATGCTGGCTTCTGATTCGAAAATAGGCTTGTTAGTCCCTTCTTAGTACCGCCTCCTCTTTATTTTTCGCCTTCCATGGTGACTGGCCCCTCTACTTCGCTTGTTCCACAGTACGTGTGATTTAGACTGAGCACAATTTTCTTCCTTCAGTTTCTCTTACTGCAGGCACAACATGCTTTTGTGTCTTCTTTACCCCCCTCCTTTCTCCTGTTGTCGTGCCTTGTTTACCCCCGCCCTTTCTCCCGTTGTGCGTGCCTTCTCTCTCCCCCGCCCGCTGTCCGTGATGCCTTGCATTGGCAATGCAATAGGTCTCACATTTACGTGAGTTTGAGATATAGGCATTGTAAATGACAATGCCTGTTATTTATGTTTTGGTTTTTAAAACCTAAATAAAACGCATTGTCATTTAAAATGCATATAGCTTAAACTCTCGTAAATGCGAGACCTATTGCATTGCAAATGCTTGTTTTAACCAGGCTTCAACCCTAGTTTTGAGGAGTTTGCAGCTCTGAAATTAAAGAAAAAACATGTCAAACTCAACATCCTTTCAGGATAATTGATTATTATCATAACAGGCACATTCCACATCCATTACCAATGGAAGTAGTAGACATGTGAAGAATATCTCTCCTGCATGCAACGTAATTGAATGTCAATCACACACATAAGAGGTGATGGAGGAATTGCTTCCAAAAATTCTAACACCTTGTGTAAGATTCTAACTTTTCTTTTCACCCACTGTGCCACTCTAGACAGTGACCCACCTTATTCAAGTCAGCAATCCCCTGCTCCTTAGTCAAACAGTCCATCCTTGTTACGGCTCAGGTATAGCTTGGATCCCATTGCACAGAGAGTGAGACGTCTCGGAATACCCATGGCCACTTATTGTGTACCATTAAATCACACAAAAGGTGATGGTATTAATGATTGTAAAAAGTCTATTCTATTTCATGGGAATAAACATATACATTGTAATTGAATAAAACAGGATATCTTATTGTAAAAGAAGCATTGGAGATATATATAGCTCTGTGGCTTCTTTTACAGTAAGATATCCTGTTGTGTTCAATAGCAATATATTGTTTGTGATGCATGCTTCTGTAGAGGATTTGCTTCTTCCAAGGCTCCTCTCCAGGGCCGGACTGGCCGTGGCGGGCACCAGGCAACTAGGGTGGGGGCCGGTTTTGAGCCCCTGGGGAGGCCGTTCTTGTTACCGGGGGCCGGCAATATCGGCCCCCTGTAACAAAATTGGGAGAAACCAGTGCTAGCAAACAGCTCGGCCGCACCTCCTTTCTCCCCCAGGGGGGCCGGACGAGCATTTTGCCAGGGCTGGTTTTGGTTCCCATCTCCTCGTGTACTGTGCATTTGTCCTCCTTTTATGTAGCTCCTTTTTTAAGTAATTTTTTATCTTCTTAGCTAATCATACAATAAAGTTAAATTGTACTCTAACCGCGTTTAGACTTTTTGCAAACACTTCTCCCATCACCTCGTGTGTGACTCATCCACCAGCCTGCACATTCATTACACACAGTGTAAAAAGGCAGGCCTCAGACACTGCAGCACTCTTTCATAAGTACTCGCAGTAGTCTCACTTCCTCTGGTGTGCAGCACTGCATGGCTGCAGCACCACTAGACCCCCCTTGATACAAGCACACTCTTAAGCTTAGCAAAGGAACACGGCCCCAGAATGACAAAAGGGCACTCAAGAGTTACTAAGTGCTGCGAGCTCACATTTGATAGCATTAGACACTGGATGTCCTTAGTGCAGAGTCCCGCGTGGGAGGTGGTTTGAAAGTGTTCAGGAATCACCATAAACCTAACAATGGAGCAGCAGCGCAACCTATAGCAACCAGCAAATGTAAGCTGAGCACACCCTATCTCCCACCTACCCTTCCTCCATCACACTGCTAAGCGTGGAGTCCCAAGACACAACAAAAGCACCACTCTGACAACGCACGCACAAAAACTCTTCCCGCGTCGGTCTACAGCAAGAACAAAGCCTTCCAAGCAAGCATGTGGGGCATGAGGCGCTATACGGTGCAAACACTAAAGTACAACATTCAGGTTCTGTCTAAGTCCGGACTATCCAGTTGAAGGCTACTAAGTCGCACTTGTCAGAACTGACTGGCGTAAGTGACACAACGTAAACTGGATCTTCCTGTTCGTTTGATCTCCTGCCAAGTAATCACCCCACTGGTTTAAAAAAACAAGGAGTGGCCGTCTACTGGCCACAAATAAACCATAAAATGAGATACTGTTTGTTGGCTCAAAAACACAAGTCCTGTAGTATTGTTTCTCCCACCTCTAACCAAAACATCCAAGAACCACCTTCTTACGTTGAGTAAGGACACAGTCCTCTGTGAGACAAAATACTAAAAAAAAAAAGCAAAGGCAGCTGCTTAAAACTTATGATCTATCACCCAGCAGGCTGTGCAACAACAGACCTCGCTGCCGCATGTGTGGTGTTAGAGATGGGTGATGTTGAGCCACTTCGCTCTCGAATACTTCGTTTTACTTTTCCATTACAAATTCAGGACTACGAGTCCCAGAATACAAATCACAGCTACAGCTCTCACCCCAGATATAGCAGGACGGGGAGGGAGAAGGCACGGACAACGGGAGGGAGGGAGGGAAGGAGGGAGGGAGGGCAGGGGTAAACAAGACACGACAAAGGGAGGTAGGGGGTGGGTAAAGAAGGCACCAAAGCGCGTTGTGCCTGCAATAAGAGAAACTGGATAAAGAAAATAGTGCTCACAGTCTAAATAACACGTACCGTGTAACAATCGAATTAAAGGGGCAAGTCGCCATGGGAGGTGACAAATGAAGGAGAGGTGGTAGTAAGGAGGGACTAACAAGCCTATTTGCAAATCAGAAGCCAGCATTTAGGACAGACAGTGACACAAACCAATGGCAAATATGGGCGGAGAGTGGGTGAGGCTTCTATTCGCTACTCAACCACAACAAGTCTTGAAGCCCGCGCATGGGCGCTGACTCTGGGCTCGACCTAGATAGCATTCAGCATAGCACCATCCCAAAGCACAGCCATCTCAAATATAGAACACTACAGGCATAGTGGTATTTCTTGGGGCTGTAATTTACTTAGCGTCCAGCACCGAGTGCATGTATCCCGAGTTGCTCTATGTATGGATCTGCTGGAATGTTTCCATTGCGCAAAGATGGGCTTTAAGGAAATTGAAGTGCACCTCTGCTTGAATCTGCTGCTGACCACCGAGAAACCACCCCGTTTCTGTAGAGGCCGGGAATCTGCCGATGCAGTGGCTGTGTGTATTTGCAGTACTTGTGGGGGTGAAAGAGCTGCCATCTTCCCAACCCCTGCTTGCAGCGAATTATGGTTTAGAGGCAGGAAATAAGTACCAGTTATATTGTATTGTATTGTAAATGCATTTATATAGCACTTACTACCCCTGACAAGGCATCGAATCGCTTTTTCGGCTAGTAGCACGGACACCTGTTGGCGGAGGGGTTCATTATAAGGCCTAGCTGCAGCTCTTGGATCATCCGTTTACCTGTGCTGTCATACATGTGTAATTAGAGGAAGGGAAAGCTTTTGTATGCATGTACAGCTTCTTCATTGTAAGTGTCTAGATTGATAGTTGGCTAAGTATTGTGTTTGTAGTTGTGTGGTTGAGTGTGCCTGCATATTTATGCACACCATCTTTCTTTGTGTGATTGTGTCTGTCTCTGTATTGATGTAAATCAGTTTCTGTGTATGTTTCGGAGACATGTATCTGTGTATCTGTTTGTAAAGACTATGTCTGCGAGTCCACTGTAGGTTATGTTATGTTACTTTATTTCTTTTATAGCGCACGGCGACTCCAGAGGAGCATCCCGGCGCTTTGGCAAAGAATAACAGCATAAAAGGCAACCACACAACAGAAAAGGGCAGAAATGAAAAGACTATTTCCTGAAAAGCCATGTTTTCAAATCCTTTCTAAAAGTAAGAAGACAGGGAGCCGATCTCAGGAACAGTGGTAATTCGTTCCATGCCTTGGGTGTCAAGTAGCGGAAAGATCGACCTCCCAATCGTGCACGGCGAATTGCAGGGACAGTAAGCAGAGACAGACCAGATGACCTAAGAGTCCTGCTTGGCGCATACCGGGAAAGACGTTTCCCAATATATTTGGGGCCAATGCCATGTAAGGCCTTAAAGGCCACAGTCAGGCATTTAAAAAGGATTCTCTTGGAGATAGGTAGCCAATGAAGGGTGTTCAATAAGACAGTGGCACCAGCTCTCCTCGGGAGTCCAAAGATAGAACGGGCTGCCGAATTCTGGACAACTTGCAAACGGGTCATAAGATATTTCGGTAGACCCAAAAAAGAGCGTTTGCGTAATCCAGTCGCGACCCGATCAGTGCCTGAACGACTGTTTTCCTGTGGTTGAGTGATAGTAGAGGAAGAAATTTCCTCAACATCCGTAGAATGCCAAAGCATTTCCCAACAAGAGACAGGATGTGAGGTCCAAAAGATAAATCACAATCTACTATCACTCCCAAGTTCTTGGCCTTAACAGCAACCTTGTCAGGGGGAAACATATCCTGTGGCCACCAAGATTTCCAGTCGTGTTCCGGTGCGCAACCGAAAAAAAGCAACTCTGACTTATCAGAGTTGCATTTTAAGCCATGACATCTGAACCACTCAAACACCGCACCCAGGCAATCCCTGATCTTTATGCCATCAAATGACCCACCCCTATCACATGTGAACAGGAGTTGGGTGTCATCGGCATAGGACACGATCTGGGCGCCGAAAGATTCCGCGACTTCCGCCAGAGGGGCCATAAAGATGTTAAACAGCATAGGGCTGAGAATGGAGCCCTGCGGGACTCCCACCTCTAGCGGAGCCATATCAGCGGAAAAAGGAGGCGCCCAGATCGTTTGTCGGCGGTCGGCCAGAAATGATTTTAGCCAATTCCACACCGTTCCGCGAAGGCCACACTCCCAGAGTCTTATAAGGAGGACATCATGAGGAACGGTGTCGAAAGCCGCCGACAGGTCAAGCATGACTAACACGGCCTTTCCCCCCAAATCGAGTACTTCCCTGATGGCATCAGTTACCTCCAGCAGAGCCGACTCCGTGCTAAAATTAGAGCGGAAGCCGGACTGCGAGGTGTGCAACAGGTCGTTTCCTTCGATGAAACTGGAAATTGTCCTGTGCACATAGCGCTCGGCCACTTTTGCCAGAGCAGGGAGAAGGGAGATTGGCCTGTAATTGGCATGTATGAGGGGGTCCAAGGTGGGTTTTTTGAGCAGTGGTAGAATCATGGCCCGCTTCCAGGCCTGAGGCACCTCCCCTGTCGACAAGGATGTATTCAGCAGGGGATTCACCAAGATGTTAATGGCGGATGCCACTTTCCCCAAGCATTTTGCCGGGCATGGATCTAGAGGAGAGCCGGATTTCAAGCCGGACAAAAGCTCCAAAGATGTACTAAGATCCATGGGAGGGAATACAGAGAGGAAAGGGCCGTGACCTTCCACAGAGCATGGTAGCGTTAGATGGCTCAAATCCGATTGCGCACTAGAGAGAGAGGCCTGGATGGCTGTGATCTTACTGACAAAGAAGGTGGCAAGTTGTTGTATCCAGGCGTCCGTATGAGTGTGGTTAGGTCTGTTTGTAAATACATAGCTTAGAAAACGACTCTTCCGATTGGCTTTAGAATTTTACTTCAGTCTGCACTGCTCATTGAGGCTTCTGCGCTTTATATGCTTAAGACTGGTGGTGATTTAGTTACCACATGCTTAGATGTGTGAAGGACTGTACCATTGCATGAGAACAGGCCTGTGTGTATTGCTGTATACTAGTTCTGGGTGCGATTGCTGGTGTGAGTGCTTGCATGGGGCATTGACATCCACTGCACTTTGATGTGTGTACACCCGTAATTATCCTCTTTTCTGGATAGAGTACTTTCCCATACTACCCTCTTTGCATTTGTAAATGTAAAGAGAATGAGGATATGTGGCATTCATTCTCTTCATATAATATGTGTCTGTCATGAAAAACGCTGTGACACCCTACGTTGGGATGAGTAGCGCTTGAAAAACAATTAAATACATGTTAGAGGGGGCTATGGAAAGATGATGGGCACTGTTAGAAGAGGTCAGTGATGGAATTATGGAGAAGGTGGTCGTTTTGAGGGCATATTAAAGGTTTGTCGCACTGCCAATGCCTGCCCTGCACCATACAGTAATGATTTCCAGTGGCCCCAGCCAGGAAGGAATGATCACCGATGCCCGGGATGTATTGACTGTCAGTGGACTCAGCTGTAGTGAGGTGCCTTTGGTGTCACTGGGCATGGCTTTGATCCATTCCAACAATGTATCTTGGCTAGTGGTATCTATGAAGCAAATAGGCGCTTCCAGAATGCTTTATTTCCAAAACTGCGATTTCTTATTAAGAAATCACAATTTAGCAATTTCCTAATTGGTGATTTCATAATACTAAATGTGAATCTGTAGGAATTGCTATTAGGAAATCGCAGGCTACGTACATTCCAATTTGCAATTCTCAGATAGCGATTTGTACTTGATTTGCGATCTGGTAATCACAGTTTTGGAATTTCATACATATAGGCTTCGTTTTTTTAGGTCGAGCTTAGAGGCAGCGTGCATGCGCTGCTCTGCGAGGCATGATGTAATCTTCTGTGGGCATTGAACACGCCCAGCTCGTGTTGATTGGCTGCTTTGTCTGCCCTTAAACAGACCATTGCTTTTGTTGGTAAACAGTGGACATGTGTTCCACCTTGTGTCTGTTTTGTTCCTGCCATGGCGGCCGCCCCAGCTATAAGGATCCTTCCAGTAGTGGGTAAATGTTTTCTTTTAGTGCATATCTTTTCCTTTGCGTCGTTTCCTTGCCACTCGTGGGTGCACAGCGCTGCCTCTTGAGCCAGTTTAGTATTTTGTCTAACTTGGCCCGGGCGAAACCCTTGCCTCTGGGCTTCCCACTGTTTCACCATCTCAAACAAAATAAAGTGCCTCAGCTGTGCGCATAGGACCAAGAGTGCTGCAGCTTCAGAGGTCTCGGTTTACCACATGACGTCGAGAAGGTTCGGGTAAAACGTTAGATTCAAGGTATTTTAATGTACAGTGCTAAAAGATGCTCGCAAACCAAAGCTGTGGTGTTATAGGGTGACCAACTGGCATGGGTGTGAATTCAGGACGGGGAGTGTAAAAATTCAGGACGGAGGGTCAAAATTCAGGACAAAAATTCGGTACAAAGGGCAAGTTTTACCGACACTACAAATTAGGTTGTGCAATAGTATGCAAGTAAATAGACAACAAACATAAGTACAAGTCAAAGTAAGTTTATATTAGGTTAAAAAGTAGTACAGCACACCAAGTGAAATTTAACCACGGAAATAACAGTTTTGACACCGGTAATATTAGTTTTGGTGCTAGCGTTTGAAATTATATTTTTTCTCTGAACTAGCACACTTCAGAAGTTCTTTGTTCTTAAGCGCTAATTGGTAAAAGTCAGCACACGAATGTTTCATGTTCGCCTGGATCTGCAATTCTGCCTTGACAAGATCCACATCACACCTATTTCGTGTGTCAGTCCAGGTGAACTTCAACTGAGAAAAAATCCTTTCAGTAGGTGCATTACTGCCTGGCAAACTAAGTATGAATGATATAATTTTTTTTATGTTAGGGACATCACAAGGCAACTTGGACAAAACATTCAGCCATTTCTGCACACATGGCAAGTCTGTGCCTGCCACAGCTCGCATAGCGGGAACAATTACACTGTACTCGTTAAATAAATGTTGCAGTTCCAAATGCTGGGTCAAGCGAACTGCATCGGCAGCTTTGCAGAGCTGCTGGAAAGTGAGAGGTTCTCTTAAGCAGCATGGTTCTATTGCTGCCAAATAATGGCTCTCTGAAAAATCAAACCATTTTTCCAGGTACTTTAAGGAGCGCTCCAAAAATTTCAAAAAATCGCCCTTCATGCTTGCGCTCAACTCCGAATCATGGGACACTAAATAGCTGTGCACTTGGAAACCAAAGAACAGATTCTCCACTCTGTCCTTTAAGTTGTTCCTTAATATTGTGAAGATGCCTGGTACCTCTGGGGCACTCAGCTCATCCTTCTCCAGCTGCAGGATACAAGTGTTAAAAATTACCAAAATGTCGTGCACAAAAAAAAGATAAACCTCGCCTTGTGACATAGTGGCCTCCCCACTTTCAAGTCCTAGAAAATCCCATATTGCTCTGGGTGTTTTTTCGGGCCCAAGGGAAAGGAAATAAGATTTTAGCGCTTCCCAGCACTTCAACAGTCGCGCAATGGCTGGGAACAACGTGAGCCACCGTGTTGGGACATGCCGACACAAAGGCTGCCACTCTAGGTCCACAAAAGCGAAAAACTCTTTCAACTCCGCTGTCCGCTTTGCGGAAGAAGAGAAATGGCTGTAGACTTTTAGAACAAAAGATTCTACATCCATTAAAAGTCCATTAATAGCATGTTTAGCACAGTTATGTAGGATATGGGCAGAACAGTTTGCAGGCAGAATGTCTCCATTTGCTCCCTTCAAGAGCTGGAACACAGAATGATGTCGTCCATAGTTGACACTTGCGTTGTCCCCACAGTATGCCGCGACCTGCTCCATTTTCAAACCATGGTTGTGTAATTTTGTGGTGATCTGCTGTGCAATAGCTGTAGCAGTCTCTGCTGCATCCTCGTAGAAATCCAGCAGAGTGTAGGCCACACCGGAGGTGAAATTAAAGTGCCGCAACAAAAGTGGGTAGAGTTTAATGTTACCTTTGTTTGAGGCATCACTGCAAACAGAAAAATACCCATCTTTTAAGTCTTCTTGTGCTTGCTGCAACGATAGAGGTGCAAGCACATTCACAGTGATGCTTGATGCCTTGGTGCGGCCACAGGATGCTTTCATCGCAATGGAGGAGTCTGGATACATTATTTTGCTTAGCTTGATGCCACAATCCAGGGAGCGGTAGGAGATGTGATGCTTCACAGCATGGTACACCTGAGTCACCTCAGCAGCTGTGACCTAAAATGTAAAAAAAGAATACACAGAGGTATAAGTACACAAAGAAAATCTCCATTGGTGAAGAAAACAGTAGCCACAATGGCATTTAGAACTGCAAATTTAAACTAAAGTGTCAGCTGGTAACCCAAAAGCAATTATGATGTGCTCTTAATATAAACAGAATGAGAAACACGCGGGAAAAGCAAACGGACTGCAAACACTGCTGCACATTTAAAGAAAGTAACAGAAAATTGTTAGATGGATCGCCTATTCAGTTTGGGAGTCTTAAGAGTGTGACAAAGCAAGAAGAGTGTACATGAATTACATAAAACCAATGTCACATTATGAAGCATGCAATGACTTACTTTGGATATTTCTGGCTGGAAGCTTGGTTGCAGGTAAGATGAAATTGAGGCCATCTTCGCCCTGCCTGAGGCATTTTTCTTATGCTGTGCTCCTGCCACATGGGTTTTGCTATCACGCTCTCCTCCATGGGCAATGGAAAAGTCTTTATTGCAGAGGTTGCACCTGGCCTTGTACACATCTTCTGACACCTTGTGGATGTTGCGGTGTGAAAGTTCCCATTCTGGCCTGTACTTCACAAAATGCTTTTTTGCTCGTTTCTTGGGTGGCTCTTGCATGGAGTTTGCCTGCGATGTAGAGGTTGCATCCGAATATTGCTCGCTCTCCGATGTGAAGAATTCCTCTGCAGCACCTTCGACTGACTCATAATCTGACATTGTATTTTTTACCTTTAAGTACTCTGTAAAATACCCAACACATTTGCTTGTATATCCATACTGTATTCAATGAAGAAAATAAAACATAACGGGCGCTTACTTTCCCCTCACTCGCTGGACTGCCCCCTCACCAATCCTGGCCATAGTGAAATAGAAGGACTTCTATGAAGCCCAATAAGTCTTAAAGGCTCCGTCTAACCAGGCCCAGTGTTAAGTTGAAAGCTCAAGTGAAAACACACATGCATTAGGGTAAACTATATAAAAGGGTGCACTTACATTTGGCATGACCTACCCCATAAATCCCTAGTAGATTATAGAGTAGGGGTGTTAATCTACCAATAAATCCATAGTATATAATAGGCCTGCATTAGGCTAAAGTATATAAAAGAGTGCACTTACATTTGGCATGACCTACTCTTTAAATCCCTAATATATTATAGGGTAGGGGTATTAAACCTACCTATAAGTCCCTAGTATAAAACAGGGCCTGGCTGTTTTGAGGCCAGCAGCCCTTTCTGCACTTGCTTGTTTGCACTGCTGAGTGCCTGAGGCCAAAGTACTACTGCACTTTTCATAAATTGCCCCCCCCCCCCACAAAAACGCCCCACTGTGTAGGCTATGTTATCCTCCCACTCACTGCATCACCTTTTGTAATGCAATATGTGTTGTAATTACGTGACTTACATGTATTGATATTACAAATAATGGCTTTTAATTGTTTTTAATAATGAATACTTAAATAAAAGTTATTGTAATAGCTTAAACTTTTGAAAATTACTTTTGTGAAGATTATGTTAAGTGTATTTTATTGTGACGAAAATCCAAGAACAGAAGTGAAATATTAACATCTTTTTGTTACATTTGTAATAAAGCTTGAAACATTGAGAGAACATATTTGAACCAGTTGTTGTTGAATGGTTGCACAGATTGATGCTGTGGTGGCGCTGAGTGATGTCGAACAAGTGATGCTGTGGCTTTCAGTGATGCTGTGGTAGCGCATAGTGATGTTGTGGTGCTCCTGAGTGATGCTGTGGTGGTGCTGAGTGATGCTGTATGCTATGCTATGTTTTGCTATCCTATGTTTTGATTTATGTTTTGTTTTTGCTTTGTTTTGCTATGTTTTGTTGTTATGCTTGGTTTATGCTATGCTTGGTTATGCTATGCTTGGGTATGCTATGCTTGTGAGGGTGTGTTTACAATTTGTAACAGCCTGCCTGTTTCAGTGACCTCGCAAAATAGGGCATCAAAGAGCTAAAATTGATAATAAATTCAAAGGTGTTGTGAAGAGTGACCCCCCCCCAAATCCTTAAAATGCGACTTGAAATTGCACAAGGGAGAATATAGTATGACAGCATATTAAAATAAGAATAATCTCAACCGAACGTATTGCAACTCAACCTAAGTAAATAAAAAATAAAATTAAACATCACCAACAACGTTCAACATGTCACCTCACCCAAAAATAACTCCACATACTGAGTGCCTAAAGTAATGCAACTTAGCACTCTAGTGAGCGCAATGTAATGAGCTTGATACAGCCATGCTATGCTATATTAAACTCATAACATTGCGCGGACTAGAGTGCTGAGTTGCCTTTAGGCACTGAGTATGTGGAGTTTTTTTGGTGAGGTGACAACTTGTGCATACTACTATCACGCACATGATTAGGCCTAAACATAATACTGTGACTGGAGAGTCAGCTGTTTTAGGCTGATCTGGTCACCAGAGGCTGAGGCACAGGGGAATCTCAGACAAACTTAAACAAACGTGGGCTAGGAAGTCAGAGGCGGACTTGCCTACAGGGACATTTTATGTTTGCACCTTAATTGTGCCAGTACCGTAAAATATTCTTAATTTAACACTGCCTCCTCTATTAAAACTTGCCCGAGTTCTGCTTGCATTGTCTGATCCTGAGTATGTGCAATTTCTTTCTGTTCTTGAGACTTAGTTCAGGTAACAGGCAGTGCTTTTTTCCATACTCCGTGCTAACATAGGTTGGATAAAACCTCTGTTATCCATCTCTTAGCATTTAAATAATAAGAAATATGAATAGGAGGAATTTACTAAGAATGTTGAGGGGGGCTGGTTCTCGTTCTTTAGGGAGTAGACCTTTTAAGGACACAGAAAATAAAAAGGTGTTGTCCTAATCACACATATTACTGCTTTGCAAGTTACGTAAGTGAGAGCACCCCATTAACATTGTGGAAAGGCATGAGTGCATTTCACCTGCAGGATGGACCTGTGTTTTTTATTCATTTTGTTCCAAACATGTCTTCTCTTTAATATTTATACCACGAGGGGCACTTTAATCTCTGTAGAAGGGTTGTGTCTTTGGAAAGTGATCTGCACCTGGGACTTCTCATTTACAACATGCAGCTAGGCGGTTGAGCAGTAGAAATGAGTGGTAATCGGGTTTCCTCTCTTTGTAACCTCTGTGCCGTTTACTGAAGGTAAATTCTGTTAAGCGGCAATGTCAATTTCAGGGACCAGGACTTATTATTCATCATATTTGTGCCAGAGAAAGAGAGAGAAGCAGATAAGGGAGGAAGAGAAAAACAGAAAAGCAGTGACAAAGGGAGAAAGCAGGTATTACAAAGAACATTCAAGTGTAAGTAGACAGGAAGTTTCAACGGTTGAAGGAAGAGGCAGGAGATGGAATCAAAAGTAGCAGCTTGGCATTCTGCAACCACAGCATTGGGCAGCGCTAGCAGTGGGCGCCTATAAAAAAAACCTTGCACTTCTGCACTGTAAACATTTTTTAGGAAACACTATGTCCGCTTCAGTGTAAAATAGGATTGCCTTCAGCACTCTGCAAAGACGGGCCTGACTCGGTCCATCATATATTCTTTTTTAGGGTCTGAATTTGATTTCCGTGTAAACTTCTGTATGATTACAGTACATCCTAGTCTAGCAATTCCTTTTGTTATTTATGCATCAAATAACATGGAGTATTTTAGAAAAAGATATTAAAAACTTTTAGGAATAGAATTCTTGATCCTCCCCTTCTCGGTGAACCCCCAGCAAACGGCAGGAAGGTTGGGAAGTGTTAAGTAAATAAATAAGAGATTATAGGAAGAAAAGCAGACATCGCAGTTTTGATCACCCACAGGGTGTGCGCCACCTTTTATTCTTCGCGTGGTTGAAATATGGAGTATCATCGAGTTTGGTCATCTTAAACAAATGCGTTTACTAAGCTATGCAGCTGATAGCATGTAAACATTATAAGTCGACAACTTTTTTGGTTCTATATGTATCTCTGCCAAAAAAGAGAAATTAGTCAGGATGCAGCTGCAACTAATATGCATCAGTTTGGGAATCCTGGAATAATCAGGAAGAGAGGGACAAGAAAAGACAGTTGAGAAATGGACTCCTTAATGGGACATATAAAATGTGTTCCTGTTTGACAAAACAGGTAATCCTCGTGCGGTTTTGAGTTTCTGAGTGGTCTGCTGAGCAGAGCGACCACGAAGACCATGGGCCCTGCATCAGGGAAACTGTTAGGAGAGCAAGTGGGGCTAACAGGTGGCTGAAAGGATTTATGCAGACCCCAGCGTTAACACCAAGCACATTACATTAATCTAGAGCAGGGTTTGCTTTTAAACGACATTATCATTTTACTAGTAAAACATTGAGAAAACGTGCCGATGCATCTTCTGGAGAAAAATAAAATGTACATACGCCAAACCACATTTAAAAAAAATGTTCGCATAAACAGTATGAATGAAGTGAAATCAAAATACGCTCATGCTAAAAGTCAACACATTTTTTATCTGTTTTTGTGCTTTGTATTTGGATTTTATAGAACATTGTATTAACGCACACAAGTGTTTGAACTCACCGATCACCAAATCGAAATGCGGTGGTGTTTGCTGGGCCGGCGGGTCCACGGTAGACTGGTGGGGAGTGGATTCTGGTGCGGGTCTTTCGCCTCTGGCAGACTGGCAGTAGCAGCACACGGGAGCCTACAGGTCAGAGGTCGCGCCCAGGCCCCGAAAATGTTTAAAGAGGTAAAGGCTCGAAACGTGCGACGCACGTCCAGAAGTACCATGGTTGGGTACCCTAAAGGTGTTCTCATTGGCTCTGAATCTGGGCCAATGAGAACACTCCTGCAGGTGTAGCAGCGAGCTCTAGGGTTGGCTGAGGGCTTTCAAGCCAACCCTAGATCGCTTTGTTTGTTCTCCACCTCAAACAATGGAGCAATGGTTGGCTAAAAAAGGCATATGATTGGCTGTCAAGCAACAGGGGCTAAAATTACGGACAAATGGCGTCCGTTAAAGAAACCTTCACGGACAACGGACAGACGGCCGACATTACGGACTGTCCGTGAAATTTACGGACGCTTGGTCACCCTAGTTGTTACATAACGAGTCATAACTAAAGACTACGGCGGGCGCATCATGGGAGTAACTCATAACAAAAAAGTTCATGAACCTAAGTTTAATTTTACTAAGAAAAACTACTTGCTGTTCTCGACCCAACCACCAGATGGCAATAGTGTGCTTAGCTTGTGAATCCACAACAGATTTGAGTTGTACGAGTCACAGGAGGTGTATCGATTATTACAAGGAGTCGCTTTTCTCTTCAGGGCCATCCGAACTAAAAGACCACCTCCTCCTCCATTCTGCCTGTTATTCCTTATTCATGGATCAATGTAGTCCTGTTGCCTTCCGTTACATCTGATGGTGGGACCTAGACAAAATCAGGGAATCTCACTGTTTTCATGCTTCTTGCAAAGGGTGTTAGAGGAAATGGAACTAGGCCCAAAACGACTGTTGTAGGCCAGTTGTGGGGCAATATATAGTGCTCCCTTATGCTGGATGTTTGGGGGTTGCAAGGAACTTGTTGACACTCGTGCAGATGAGCAGGATGGGTTACCGCCAACACTCCTTTGAATGATAAAGCATGTCCGGACCAGCCATAATGCAATGGCAAGGAGAGTGTTGAGACGTCGAACACCCTAAATGTGTCACTTGACTAGACGTGAGAGACGGGGCATCCCAGAGCCAAGACAGCGATGAACAAACAAGAGGAATCAAGCTATCTGATAAACCATGGGCCTGAAGGGATGTGGTTATCCCCTGCTTTAAGGTGAGCTTCTGGTGGGATCCTTGAGCGAAAGCACAAATCTACAGTGGTGAGTTTGACAAGAAGCACCTTTAAGGATGTGTTTCATATGCAGCAGGATTTTACATGCAGCATTGGACTCCTGAGCCAGTCGGCTCCAAACAGAAGCAGGAGTGAAATAGAATGAGTAAAGGGCATTCCCTGCTCTTCAACCTATGAATGAGGGGAGCATCAAAGCACACTTGCTTATGCACCGCTTGAACCAAGAGCATTTTGGCAGCCACCATCGCTTCACTAGAGACCTGATACTTAAAAGCAGGAATTCTGAAGGCCAAGCTACACTGTGCATGAATGAAGCCCAAATCTCACAGTTAAGAGCCTCCAGGGCTGCATTATATTGTGGTACTTTGTCACTGTCCAGTGCTATCGCATGTCCTGGCACTGACTGCTTTTGTAACCGCCCACTGCTGCCGTTTCGCTGCACTGCCTCACTCTCACAACCTACCATATGCAGTTATGGATGTATGCCCAGCGCAATACACTCTTGCAGCGCACACTGGCACAGCTGGTTCTCTGTTCCTTGCACTCCATAGTGTGCTAGCACTGCATTGCTCGCTGTCCAGTATATGCAGAGCTCGTGTACACTGACATTGCTTGTACATGCAGTGTGCTATGCATTACCTAGCTCTCCCTACCCAGTGCAGGCAGTGCTGCAGTGTACTGTTGTGCTGCTTCAGTATCACTGTGCCTTACGCTGCATAGTGTGCTAGCACTGCATTGCTCGCTGTCCAGTATATGCAGAGCTCGTGTACACTGACATTGCTTGTACATGCAGTGTGCTATGCATTACCTAGCTCTCCCTACCCAGTGCAGGCAGTGCTGCAGTGTGCTGTTGTGCTGCTTCAGTATCACTGTGCCTTACGATGCATAGTGTGCTAGCACTGCATTGCTCGCTGTCCAGTATATGCCGAGCTCGTGTACACTGACATTGCCTTGTACATGCAGTGTGCTATGCATTACCTAGCTCTCCCTACCCAGTGCAGGCAGTGCTGCAGTGTACTGTTGTGCTGCTTCAGTATCTCTGTGCCTTACGCTGCTTAGTGTGCTAGCACTGCATTGCTCGCTGTCCAGTATATGCCGAGCTCGTGTACACTGACATTGCCTTGTATATGCAGTGTGCTATGCATTACCTAGCTCTCCCTACCCAGTGCAGGCAGTGCTGCAGTGTACTGTTGTGCTGCTTCAGTATCTCTGTGCCTTACGCTGCATAGTGTGCTAGCACTGCATTGCTCGCTGTCCAGTATATGCCGAGCTCGTGTACACTGACATTGCCTTGTATATGCAGTGTGCTATGCATTACCTAGCTCTCCCTACCCAGTGCAGGCAGTGCTGCAGTGTACTGTTGTGCTGCTTCAGTATCTCTGTGCCTTACGCTGCATAGTGTGCTAGCACTGCATTGCTCCCTGTCCAGTATATGCCGAGCTCGTGTACACTGACATTGCCTTGTACATGCAGTGTGCTATGCATTACCTAGCTCTCCCTACCCAGTGCAGGCAGTGCTGCAGTGTACTGTTGTGCTGCTTCAGTATCACTGTGCCTTACGCTGCATAGTGTGCTAGCACTGCATTGCTCCCTGTCCAGTATATGCCGAGCTAGTGTACACTGACATTGCCTTGTATATGCAGTGTGCTATGCATTACCTAGCTCTCCCTACCCAGTGCAGGCAGTGCTGCAGTGTACTGTTGTGCTGCTTCAGTATCACTGTGCCTTACGCTGAATAGTGTGCTAGCACTGCATTGCTCGCTATCCAGTATATGCCGAGCTTGTGTACACTGACATTGCCTTGTATATGCAGTGTGCTGTGCATTACCTAGCTCTCCCTACCCAGTGCAGGCAGTGCTGCAGTGTACTGTTGTGCTGCTTCAGTATCTCTGTGCCTTACGCTGCATAGTGTGCTAGCACTGCATTGCTCCCTGTCCAGTATATGCCGAGCTCGTGTACACTGACATTGCCTTGTATATGCAGTGTGCTATGCATTACCTAGCTCTCCCTACCCAGTGCAGGCAGTGCTGCAGTGTACTGTTGTGCTGCTTCAGTATCTCTGTGCCTTACGCTGCATAGTGTGCTAGCACTGCATTGCTCGCTGTCCAGTATATGCAGAGCTCGTGTACACTGACATTGCCTTGTACATGCAGTGTGCTATGCATTACCTAGCTCTCCCTACCCAGTGCAGGCAGTGCTGCAGTGTACTGTTTTGCTGCTTCAGTATCTCTGTGCCTTACGCTGCATAGTGTGCTAGCACTGCATTGCTCGCTGTCCAGTATATTCAGAGCTTGTGTACACTGACATTGCTTGTACATGCAGTGTGCTATGCATTACCTAGCTCTCCCTACCCAGTGCAGGCAGTGCTGTAGTGTACTGTTGTGCTGCTTCAGTATCACTGTGCCTTACGCTGCATAGTGTGCTAGTACTGCATTGCTCGCTGTCCAGTATATGCCGAGCTCGTGTACACTGACATTGCTTGTACATGCAGTGTGCTATGCATTACCTAGCTCTCCCTACCCAGTGCAGGCAGTGCTGCAGTGTACTGTTGTGCTGCTTCAGTATCACTGTGGCTTACGCTTCATAGTGTGCTATCACTGCATTGCTCGCTGTCCAGTATATGCAGAGCTCGTGTACACTGATATTGCTTGTACATGCAGTGTGCTATGCATTACCTAGCTCTCCCTACCCAGTGCAGGCAGTGCTGCAGTGCAATGCTGTGCAGCTTCAGTATCTCTGTGCCTTATGCTGCATAGTGTGCTAGCACTGCATTGCTCTCTGTCCAGTATATGCAGAGCTCGTGTACACTGACATTGCCTTGTACATGCAGTGTGCTATGCATTACCTAGCTCTCCCTACCCAGTGCAGGCAGTGCTGCAGTGTACTGCTGTGCCGTTCAGTATTACTGTGCCTTACGCTGCATAGTGTGCTAGCACTGCATTGCTCTCTGTCCAGTATATGCAGAGCTCGTGTACACTGACATTGCTTATACTTGCAGTGTGCTATGCATTACCTAGCTCTCCCTACCCAGTGCAGGCAGTGCTGCAGTGTACTGTTGTGCTGCTTCAGTATCTCTGTGCCTTACGCTGCATAGTGTGCTAGCACTGCATTGCTCCCTGTCCAGTATATGCCGAGCTCGTGTACACTGACATTGCCTTGTATATGCAGTGTGCTATGCATTACCTAGCTCTCCCTACCCAGTGCAGGCAGTGCTGCAGTGTACTGTTGTGCTGCTTCAGTATCACTGTGCCTTACGCTGCATAGTGTGCTAGCACTGCATTGCTCCCTGTCCAGTATATGCCGAGCTCGTGTACACTGACATTGCCTTGTATATGCAGTGTGCTATGCATTACCTAGCTCTCCCTACCCAGTGCAGGCAGTGCTGCAGTGTACTGTTGTGCTGCTTCAGTATCACTGTGCCTTACGCTGCATAGTGTGCTAGCACTGCATTGCTCGCTGTCCAGTATATGCCGAGCTTGTGTACACTGACATTGCCTTGTTTATGCAGTGTGCTACGCATTACCTAGCTCTCCCTACCCAGTGCAGGCAGTGCTGCAGTGTACTGTTGTGCTGCTTCAGTATCTCTGTGCCTTACGCTGCATAGTGTGCTAGCACTGCATTGCTCCCTGTCCAGTATATGCCGAGCTCGTGTACACTGACATTGCCTTGTATATGCAGTGTGCTATGCATTACCTAGCTCTCCCTACCCAGTGCAGGCAGTGCTGCAGTGTACTGTTGTGCTGCTTCAGTATCTCTGTGCCTTACGCTGCATAGTGTGCTAGCACTGCATTGCTCGCTGTCCAGTATATGCCGAGCTCGTGTACACTGACATTGCCTTGTATATGCAGTGTGCTATGCATTACCTAGCTCTCCCTACCCAGTGCAGGCAGTGCAGCAGTGTACTGTTGTGCTGCTTCAGTATCTCTGTGCCTTACGCTGCATAGTGTGCTAGCGCTGCATTGCTCCCTGTCCAGTATATGCCGAGCTCGTGTACACTGGCATTGCCTTGTATATGCAATGTGCTATGCATTACCTAGCTCTCCCTACCCAGTGCAGGCAGTGCTGCAGTTTACTGTTGTGCTGCTTCAGTATCTCTGTGCCTTACGCTTCATAGTGTGCTAGCGCTGCATTGCTCGCTGTCCAGTATATGCCGAGCTCGTGTACACTGACATTGCCTTGTATATGCAGTGTGCTATGCATTACCTAGCTCTCCCTACCCAGTGCAGGCAGTGCTGCAGTGTACTGTTGTGCTGCTTCAGTATCTCTGTGCCTTACGCTGCATAGTGTGCTAGCACTGCATTGCTCGCTGTCCAGTATATGCCGAGCTCGTGTACACTGACATTGCCTTGTACATGCAGTGTGCTATGCATTACCTAGCTCTCCCTACCCAGTGCAGGCAGTGCTGCAGTGTACTGTTGTGCTGCTTCAGTATCTCTGTGCCTTACGCTGCATAGTGTGCTAGCACTGCATTGCTCCCTGTCCAGTATATGCCGAGCTCGTGTACACTGACATTGCCTTGTACATGCAGTGTGCTATGCATTACCTAGCTCTCCCTACCCAGTGCAGGCAGTGCTGCAGTGCAATGCTGTGCAGCTTCAGTATCTCTGTGCCTTATGCTGCATAGTGTGCTAGCACTGCATTGCTCGCTGTCCAGTATATGCAGAGCTCGTGTACACTGACATTGCCTTGTACATGCAGTGTGCTATGCATTACCTAGCTCTCCCTACCCAGTGCAGGCAGTGCTGCAGTGTACTGCTGTGCCGTTCAGTATTACTGTGCCTTACGCTGCATAGTGTGCTAGCACTGCATTGCTCTCTGTCCAGTATATGCAGAGCTCGTGTACACTGACATTGCTTATACTTGCAGTGTGCTATGCATTACCTTGCTCTCCCTACCCAGTGCAGGCAGTGCTGCAGTGTACTGTTGTGCTGCTTCAGTATCTCTGTGCCTTACGCTGCATAGTGTGCTAGCACTGCATTGCTCCCTGTCCAGTATATGCCGAGCTCGTGTACACTGACATTGCCTTGTATATGCAGTGTGCTATGCATTACCTAGCTCTCCCTACCCAGTGCAGGCAGTGCTGCAGTGTACTGTTGTGCTGCTTCAGTATCACTGTGCCTTACGCTGCATAGTGTGCTAGCACTGCATTGCTCCCTGTCCAGTATATGCCGAGCTCGTGTACACTGACATTGCCTTGTATATGCAGTGTGCTATGCATTACCTAGCTCTCCCTACCCAGTGCAGGCAGTGCTGCAGTGTACTGTTGTGCTGCTTCAGTATCACTGTGCCTTACGCTGCATAGTGTGCTAGCACTGCATTGCTCGCTGTCCAGTATATGCCGAGCTTGTGTACACTGACATTGCCTTGTTTATGCAGTGTGCTATGCATTACCTAGCTCTCCCTACCCAGTGCAGGCAGTGCTGCAGTGTACTGTTGTGCTGCTTCAGTATCTCTGTGCCTTACGCTGCATAGTGTGCTAGCACTGCATTGCTCCCTGTCCAGTATATGCCGAGCTCGTGTACACTGACATTGCCTTGTATATGCAGTGTGCTATGCATTACCTAGCTCTCCCTACCCAGTGCAGGCAGTGCTGCAGTGTACTGTTGTGCTGCTTCAGTATCTCTGTGCCTTACGCTGCATAGTGTGCTAGCACTGCATTGCTCGCTGTCCAGTATATGCCGAGCTCGTGTACACTGACATTGCCTTGTATATGCAGTGTGCTATGCATTACCTAGCTCTCCCTACCCAGTGCAGGCAGTGCAGCAGTGTACTGTTGTGCTGCTTCAGTATCTCTGTGCCTTACGCTGCATAGTGTGCTAGCGCTGCATTGCTCCCTGTCCAGTATATGCCGAGCTCGTGTACACTGACATTGCCTTGTATATGCAATGTGCTATGCATTACCTAGCTCTCCCTACCCAGTGCAGGCAGTGCTGCAGTTTACTGTTGTGCTGCTTCAGTATCTCTGTGCCTTACGCTTCATAGTGTGCTAGCGCTGCATTGCTCGCTGTCCAGTATATGCCGAGCTCGTGTACACTGACATTGCCTTGTATATGCAGTGTGCTATGCATTACCTAGCTCTCCCTACCCAGTGCAGGCAGTGCTGCAGTGTACTGTTGTGCTGCTTCAGTATCTCTGTGCCTTACGCTGCATAGTGTGCTAGCACTGCATTGCTCGCTGTCCAGTATATGCCGAGCTCGTGTACACTGACATTGCCTTGTACATGCAGTGTGCTATGCATTACCTAGCTCTCCCTACCCAGTGCAGGCAGTGCTGCAGTGTACTGTTGTGCTGCTTCAGTATCTCTGTGCCTTACGCTGCATAGTGTGCTAGCACTGCATTGCTCGCTGTCCAGTATATGCAGAGCTCGTGTACACTGACATTGCTTGTATATGCAGTGTGCTATGCATTACCTAGCTCTCCCTACCCCGTGCAGGCAGTGCTGCAGTGTACTGTTGTGCTGCTTCAGTATCTCTGTGCCTTACGCTGCATAGTGAGCTAGCACTGCATTGCTCGCTGTCCAGTATATGCCGAGCTCGTGTACACTGACATTGCCTTGTACATGCAGTGTGCTATGCATTACCTAGCTCTCCCTACCCAGTGCAGGCAGTGCTGCAGTGTACTGTTGTGCTGCTTCAGTATCTCTGTGCCTTACACTGCATAGTGTGCTAGCACTGCATTGCTCGCTGTCCAGTATATGCAGAGCTCGTGTACACTGACATTGCCTTGTACATGCAGTGTGCTATGCATTACCTAGCTCTCCCTACCCAGTGCAGGCAGTGCTGCAGTGTACTGTTGTCCTGCTTCAGTATCACTGTGCCTTACGCTGCATAGTGTGCTAGCACTGCATTGCTCGCTTTCCAGTATATGCAGAGCTCGTGTACATTGACATTGCTTGTACATGCAGTGTGCTATGCATTACCTAGCTCTCCCTACCCAGTGCAGGCAGTGCTGCAGTGTACTGTTGTGCTGCTTCAGTATCACTGTGGCTTACGCTGCATAGTGTGCTAGCACTGCATTGCTCGCTGTCAAGTATATGCAGAGCTCGTGTACACTGACATTGCTTGTACATGCAGTGTGCTATGCATTACCTAGCTCTCCCTACCCAGTGCAGGCAGTGCTGCAGTGTACTGTTGTGCTGCTTCAGTATCACTGTGCCTTACGCTGCATAGTGTGCTAGCACTGCATTGCTCGCTGTCCAGTATATGCCGAGCTCGTGTACACTGACATTGCCTTGTATATGCAGTGTGCTATGCATTACCTAGCTCTCCCTACCCAGTGCAGGCAGTGCTGCAATGTACTGTTGTGCTGCTTCAGTATCTCTGTGCCTTACACTGCATAGTGTGCTAGCACTGCATTGCTCGCTGTCCAGTATATTCCGAGCTCGTGTACACTGACATTCCCTTGTACATGCAGGGTGCTATGCATTACCTAGCTCTCCCTACCCAGTGCAGGCAGTGCTGCAGTGTACTGTTGTGCTGCTTCAGTATCTCTGTGCCTTACGCTGCATAGTGTGCTAGCACTGCATTGCTCGCTGTCCAGTATATGCCGAGCTCGTGTACACTGACATTCCCTTGTACATGCAGTGTGCTATGCATTACCTAGCTCTCCCTACCCAGTGCAGGCAGTGCTGCAGTGTACTGTTGTGCTGCTTCAGTATCACTGTGCCTTACGCTGCATAGTGTGCAAGCACTGCATTGCTCGCTGTCCAGTATATGCCGAGCTCGTGTACACTGACATTGCCTTGTATATGCAGTGTGCTATGCATTACCTAGCTCTCCCTACCCAGTGCAGGCAGTGCTGCAGTGTACTGTTGTGCTGCTTCAGTATCTCTGTGCCTTACGCTGCATAGTGTGCTAGCACTGCATTGCTCGCTGTCCAGTATATGCAGAGCTCGTGTACACTGACATTGCTTGTATATGCAGTGTGCTATGCATTACCTAGCTCTCCCTACCCAGTGCAGGCAGTGCTGCAGTGTACTGTTGTGCTGCTTCAGTATCACTGTGCCTTACGCTGCATAGTGTGCTAGCACTGCATTGCTCGCTGTCCAGTATATGCAGAGCTCGTGTACACTGACATTGCTTGTACATGCAGTGTGCTATGCATTACCTAGCTCTCCCTACCCAGTGCAGGCAGTGCTGCAGTGTGCTGTTGTGCTGCTTCAGTATCACTGTGCCTTACGCTGCATAGTGTGCTAGCACTGCATTGCTCGCTGTCCAGTATATGCCGAGCTCGTGTACACTGACATTGCCTTGTACATGCAGTGTGCTATGCATTACCTAGCTCTCCCTACCCAGTGCAGGCAGTGCTGCAGTGTACTGTTGTGCTGCTTCAGTATCTCTGTGCCTTACGCTGCTTAGTGTGCTAGCACTGCATTGCTCGCTGTCCAGTATATGCCGAGCTCGTGTACACTGACATTGCCTTGTATATGCAGTGTGCTATGCATTACCTAGCTCTCCCTACCCAGTGCAGGCAGTGCTGCAGTGTACTGTTGTGCTGCTTCAGTATCTCTGTGCCTTACGCTGCATAGTGTGCTAGCACTGCATTGCTCGCTGTCCAGTATATGCCGAGCTCGTGTACACTGACATTGCCTTGTATATGCAGTGTGCTATGCATTACCTAGCTCTCCCTACCCAGTGCAGGCAGTGCTGCAGTGTACTGTTGTGCTGCTTCAGTATCTCTGTGCCTTACGCTGCATAGTGTGCTAGCACTGCATTGCTCCCTGTCCAGTATATGCCGAGCTCGTGTACACTGACATTGCCTTGTACATGCAGTGTGCTATGCATTACCTAGCTCTCCCTACCCAGTGCAGGCAGTGCTGCAGTGTACTGTTGTGCTGCTTCAGTATCACTGTGCCTTACGCTGCATAGTGTGCTAGCACTGCATTGCTCCCTGTCCAGTATATGCCGAGCTAGTGTACACTGACATTGCCTTGTATATGCAGTGTGCTATGCATTACCTAGCTCTCCCTACCCAGTGCAGGCAGTGCTGCAGTGTACTGTTGTGCTGCTTCAGTATCACTGTGCCTTACGCTGAATAGTGTGCTAGCACTGCATTGCTCGCTATCCAGTATATGCCGAGCTTGTGTACACTGACATTGCCTTGTATATGCAGTGTGCTGTGCATTACCTAGCTCTCCCTACCCAGTGCAGGCAGTGCTGCAGTGTACTGTTGTGCTGCTTCAGTATCTCTGTGCCTTACGCTGCATAGTGTGCTAGCACTGCATTGCTCCCTGTCCAGTATATGCCGAGCTCGTGTACACTGACATTGCCTTGTATATGCAGTGTACTATGCATTACCTAGCTCTCCCTACCCAGTGCAGGCAGTGCTGCAGTGTACTGTTGTGCTGCTTCAGTATCTCTGTGCCTTACGCTGCATAGTGTGCTAGCACTGCATTGCTCGCTGTCCAGTATATGCAGAGCTCGTGTACACTGACATTGCCTTGTACATGCAGTGTGCTATGCATTACCTAGCTCTCCCTACCCAGTGCAGGCAGTGCTGCAGTGTACTGTTTTGCTGCTTCAGTATCTCTGTGCCTTACGCTGCATATTGTGCTAGCACTGCATTGCTCGCTGTCCAGTATATTCAGAGCTTGTGTACACTGACATTGCTTGTACATGCAGTGTGCTATGCATTACCTAGCTCTCCCTACCCAGTGCAGGCAGTGCTGCAGTGTACTGTTGTGCTGCTTCAGTATCACTGTGGCTTACGCTGCATAGTGTGCTAGCACTGCATTGCTCGCTGTCCAGTATATGCAGAGCTCGTGTACACTGACATTGCCTTGTACATGCAGTGTGCTATGCATTACCTAGCTCTCCCTACCCAGTGCAGGCAGTGCTGCAGTGTACTGCTGTGCCGTTCAGTATTACTGTGCCTTACGCTGCATAGTGTGCTAGCACTGCATTGCTCTCTGTCCAGTATATGCAGAGCTCGTGTACACTGACATTGCTTATACTTGCAGTGTGCTATGCATTACCTAGCTCTCCCTACCCAGTGCAGGCAGTGCTGCAGTGTACTGTTGTGCTGCTTCAGTATCTCTGTGCCTTACGCTGCATAGTGTGCTAGCACTGCATTGCTCCCTGTCCAGTATATGCCGAGCTTGTGTACACTGACATTGCCTTGTATATGCAGTGTGCTATGCATTACCTAGCTCTCCCTACCCAGTGCAGGCAGTGCTGCAGTGTACTGTTGTGCTGCTTCAGTATCACTGTGCCTTACGCTGCATAGTGTGCTAGCACTGCATTGCTCCCTGTCCAGTATATGCCGAGCTCGTGTACACTGACATTGCCTTGTATATGCAGTGTGCTATGCATTACCTAGCTCTCCCTACCCAGTGCAGGCAGTGCTGCAGTGTACTGTTGTGCTGCTTCAGTATCACTGTGCCTTACGCTGCATAGTGTGCTAGCACTGCATTGCTCGCTGTCCAGTATATGCCGAGCTTGTGTACACTGACATTGCCTTGTTTATGCAGTGTGCTATGCATTACCTAGCTCTCCCTACCCAGTGCAGGCAGTGCTGCAGTGTACTGTTGTGCTGCTTCAGTATCTCTGTGCCTTACGCTGCATAGTGTGCTAGCACTGCATTGCTCCCTGTCCAGTATATGCCGAGCTCGTGTACACTGACATTGCCTTGTATATGCAGTGTGCTATGCATTACCTAGCTCTCCCTACCCAGTGCAGGCAGTGCTGCAGTGTACTGTTGTGCTGCTTCAGTATCTCTGTGCCTTACGCTGCATAGTGTGCTAGCACTGCATTGCTCGCTGTCCAGTATATGCCGAGCTCGTGTACACTGACATTGCCTTGTATATGCAGTGTGCTATGCATTACCTAGCTCTCCCTACCCAGTGCAGGCAGTGCAGCAGTGTACTGTTGTGCTGCTTCAGTATCTCTGTGCCTTACGCTGCATAGTGTGCTAGCGCTGCATTGCTCCCTGTCCAGTATATGCCGAGCTCGTGTACACTGGCATTGCCTTGTATATGCAATGTGCTATGCATTACCTAGCTCTCCCTACCCAGTGCAGGCAGTGCTGCAGTTTACTGTTGTGCTGCTTCAGTATCTCTGTGCCTTACGCTTCATAGTGTGCTAGCGCTGCATTGCTCGCTGTCCAGTATATGCCGAGCTCGTGTACACTGACATTGCCTTGTATATGCAGTGTGCTATGCATTACCTAGCTCTCCCTACCCAGTGCAGGCAGTGCTGCAGTGTACTGTTGTGCTGCTTCAGTATCTCTGTGCCTTACGCTGCATAGTGTGCTAGCACTGCATTGCTCGCTGTCCAGTATATGCCGAGCTCGTGTACACTGACATTGCCTTGTACATGCAGTGTGCTATGCATTACCTAGCTCTCCCTACCCAGTGCAGGCAGTGCTGCAGTGTACTGTTGTGCTGCTTCAGTATCTCTGTGCCTTACGCTGCATAGTGTGCTAGCACTGCATTGCTCCCTGTCCAGTATATGCCGAGCTCGTGTACACTGACATTGCCTTGTACATGCAGTGTGCTATGCATTACCTAGCTCTCCCTACCCAGTGCAGGCAGTGCTGCAGTGCAATGCTGTGCAGCTTCAGTATCTCTGTGCCTTATGCTGCATAGTGTGCTAGCACTGCATTGCTCGCTGTCCAGTATATGCAGAGCTCGTGTACACTGACATTGCCTTGTACATGCAGTGTGCTATGCATTACCTAGCTCTCCCTACCCAGTGCAGGCAGTGCTGCAGTGTACTGCTGTGCCGTTCAGTATTACTGTGCCTTACGCTGCATAGTGTGCTAGCACTGCATTGCTCGCTGTCCAGTATATGCAGAGCTCGTGTACACTGACATTGCCTTGTATATGCAGTGTGCTATGCATTACCTAGCTCTCCCTACCCAGTGCAGGCAGTGCTGCAGTGTACTGTTGTGCTGCTTCAGTATCACTGTGCCTTACGCTGCATAGTGTGCTAGCACTGCATTGCTCGCTGTCCAGTATATGCCGAGCTTGTGTACACTGACATTGCCTTGTTTATGCAGTGTGCTATGCATTACCTAGCTCTCCCTACCCAGTGCAGGCAGTGCTGCAGTGTACTGTTGTGCTGCTTCAGTATCTCTGTGCCTTACGCTGCATAGTGTGCTAGCACTGCATTGCTCCCTGTCCAGTATATGCCGAGCTCGTGTACACTGACATTGCCTTGTATATGCAGTGTGCTATGCATTACCTAGCTCTCCCTACCCAGTGCAGGCAGTGCTGCAGTGTACTGTTGTGCTGCTTCAGTATCTCTGTGCCTTACGCTGCATAGTGTGCTAGCACTGCATTGCTCCCTGTCCAGTATATGCCGAGCTCGTGTACACTGACATTGCCTTGTATATGCAGTGTGCTATGCATTACCTAGCTCTCCCTACCCAGTGCAGGCAGTGCTGCAGTGTACTGTTGTGCTGCTTCAGTATCTCTGTGCCTTACGCTGCATAGTGTGCTAGCACTGCATTGCTCGCTGTCCAGTATATGCCGAGCTCGTGTACACTGACATTGCCTTGTATATGCAGTGTGCTATGCATTACCTAGCTCTCCCTACCCAGTGCAGGCAGTGCAGCAGTGTACTGTTGTGCTGCTTCAGTATCTCTGTGCCTTACGCTGCATAGTGTGCTAGCGCTGCATTGCTCCCTGTCCAGTATATGCCGAGCTCGTGTACACTGACATTGCCTTGTATATGCAATGTGCTATGCATTACCTAGCTCTCCCTACCCAGTGCAGGCAGTGCTGCAGTTTACTGTTGTGCTGCTTCAGTATCTCTGTGCCTTACGCTTCATAGTGTGCTAGCGCTGCATTGCTCGCTGTCCAGTATATGCCGAGCTCGTGTACACTGACATTGCCTTGTATATGCAGTGTGCTATGCATTACCTAGCTCTCCCTACCCAGTGCAGGCAGTGCTGCAGTGTACTGTTGTGCTGCTTCAGTATCTCTGTGCCTTACGCTGCATAGTGTGCTAGCACTGCATTGCTCGCTGTCCAGTATATGCCGAGCTCGTGTACACTGACATTGCCTTGTACATGCAGTGTGCTATGCATTACCTAGCTCTCCCTACCCAGTGCAGGCAGTGCTGCAGTGTACTGTTGTGCTGCTTCAGTATCTCTGTGCCTTACGCTGCATAGTGTGCTAGCACTGCATTGCTCGCTGTGCAGTATATGCAGAGCTCGTGTACACTGACATTGCTTGTATATGCAGTGTGCTATGCATTACCTAGCTCTCCCTACCCCGTGCAGGCAGTGCTGCAGTGTACTGTTGTGCTGCTTCAGTATCTCTGTGCCTTACGCTGCATAGTGTGCTAGCACTGCATTGCTCGCTGTCCAGTATATGCCGAGCTCGTGTACACTGACATTGCCTTGTACATGCAGTGTGCTATGCATTACCTAGCTCTCCCTACCCAGTGCAGGCAGTGCTGCAGTGTACTGTTGTGCTGCTTCAGTATCTCTGTGCCTTACACTGCATAGTGTGCTAGCACTGCATTGCTCGCTGTCCAGTATATGCAGAGCTCGTGTACACTGACATTGCCTTGTACATGCAGTGTGCTATGCATTACCTAGCTCTCCCTACCCAGTGCAGGCAGTGCTGCAGTGTACTGTTGTCCTGCTTCAGTATCACTGTGCCTTACGCTGCATAGTGTGCTAGCACTGCATTGCTCGCTTTCCAGTATATGCCGAGCTCGTGTACATTGACATTGCTTGTACATGCAGTGTGCTATGCATTACCTAGCTCTCCCTACCCAGTGCAGGCAGTGCTGCAGTGTACTGTTGTGCTGCTTCAGTATCACTGTGGCTTACGCTGCATAGTGTGCTAGCACTGCATTGCTCGCTGTCAAGTATATGCAGAGCTCGTGTACACTGACATTGCTTGTACATGCAGTGTGCTATGCATTACCTAGCTCTCCCTACCCAGTGCAGGCAGTGCTGCAGTGTACTGTTGTGCTGCTTCAGTATCACTGTGCCTTACGCTGCATAGTGTGCTAGCACTGCATTGCTCGCTGTCCAGTATATGCCGAGCTCGTGTACACTGACATTGCCTTGTATATGCAGTGTGCTATGCATTACCTAGCTCTCCCTACCCAGTGCAGGCAGTGCTGCAATGTACTGTTGAGCTGCTTCAGTATCTCTGTGCCTTACACTGCATAGTGTGCTAGCACTGCATTGCTCGCTGTCCAGTATATGCCGAGCTCGTGTACACTGACATTCCCTTGTACATGCAGGGTGCTATGCATTACCTAGCTCTCCCTACCCAGTGCAGGCAGTGCTGCAGTGTACTGTTGTGCTGCTTCAGTATCTCTGTGCCTTACGCTGCATAGTGTGCTAGCACTGCATTGCTCGCTGTCCAGTATATGCCGAGCTCGTGTACACTGACATTCCCTTGTACATGCAGTGTGCTATGCATTACCTAGCTCTCCCTACCCAGTGCAGGCAGTGCTGCAGTGTACTGTTGTGCTGCTTCAGTATCACTGTGCCTTACGCTGCATAGTGTGCAAGCACTGCATTGCTCGCTGTCCAGTATATGCCGAGCTCGTGTACACTGACATTGCTTGTACATGCAGTGTGCTATGCATTACCTAGCTCTCCCTACCCAGTGCAGGCAGTGCTGCAGTGTACTGTTGTGCTGCTTCAGTATCACTGTGGCTTACGCTGCATAGTGTGCTATCACTGCATTACTCGCTGTCCAGTATATGCAGAGCTTGTGTACACTGACATTGCTTGTACATGCAGTGTGCTATGCATTACCTAGCTCTCCCTACCCAGTGCAGGCAGTGCTGCAGTGTACTGTTGTGCTGCTTCAGTATCTCTGTGCCTTACGCTGCATAGTGTGCTAGTACTGCATTGCTCGCTGTCCAGTATATGCAGAGCTCGTGTACACTGACATTGCCTTGTACATGCAGTGTGCTATGCATTACCTAGCTCTCCCTACCCAGTGCAGGCAGTGCTGCAGTGTACTGTTGTCCTGCTTCAGTATCACTGTGCCTTACGCTGCATAGTGTGCTAGCACTGCATTGCTCGCTTTCCAATATATGCCGAGCTCGTGTACATTGACATTGCTTGTACATGCAGTGTGCTATGCATTACCTAGCTCTCCCTACCCAGTGCAGGCAGTGCTGCAGTGTACTGTTGTGCTGCTTCAGTATCACTGTGGCTTACGCTGCATAGTGTGCTAGCACTGCATTGCTCGCTGTCAAGTATATGCAGAGCTCGTGTACACTGACATTGCTTGTACATGCAGTGTGCTATGCATTACCTAGCTCTCCCTACCCAGTGCAGGCAGTGCTGCAGTGTACTGTTGTGCTGCTTCAGTATCACTGTGGCTTGCGCTGCATAGTGTGCTAGTACTGCATTGCTCGCTGTCCAGTATATGCCGAGCTCGTGTACACTGACATTGCTTGTACATGCAGTGTGCTATGCATTACCTAGCTCTCCCTACCCAGTGCAGGCAGTGCTGCAGTGCACTGCTGTGCTGCTTCAGTATCTCTGTGCCTTATGCTGCATAGTGTGCTAGCACTGCATTGCTCGCTGTCCAGTATATGCAGAGCTCGTGTACACTGACATTGCCTTGTACATGCAGTGTGCTATGCATTACCTAGCTCTCCCTACCCAGTGCAGGCAGTGCTGCAGTGTACTGCTGTGCCGTTCAGTATCACTGTGCCTTGCGCTGCATAGTGTGCTAGCACTGCATTGCTCTCTGTCCAGTATATGCAGAGCTCGTGTACACTGACATTGCTTGTACATGCAGTGTGCTATGCATTACCTAGCTCTCCCTACCCAGTGCCGGCAGTGCTGCAGTGTACTGCTGTGCTGCTTCAGTATCACTGTGGCTTACGCTGCATAGTGTGCTAGCACTGCATTGCTCGCTGTCCAGTATATGCAGAGCTTGTGTACACTGACATTGCTTGTACATGCAGTGTGCTATGCATTACCTAGCTCTCCCTACCCAGTGCAGGCAGTGCTGCAGTGTACTGCTGTGCTGCTTCAGTATCACAGTAGTAAGACCTGAGGTGGAAACTACGCGGCCAGTTCGGAACTGGGGGAAGATTAACTTGCCAGAACTCAATAAACTACTGATCAAAACACTTCCATGTGTTGAACTACCAACTGCCGCTCTCAATTGCGCCACTGAACTCTGGCTAACCACTGCAGTCAATACAGCGCTTCCAATGACATCAAAGCCCGCATTTTCACACCACCCTCCTGCTCCATGGTATTCGGAACAACTTAAAAGCCTCCGCTCACATTGTAAGACCTTGGAGCGTAAATGGAGACAAGGCTATTCTCCTTCACGTAAAGCCACATATAAAGAAGCCTTAAAAAAATACCACTACAGTTGTAAAACTGCTAAAGCAGACTACACAAGGAAAACTGTGACTGATGCACAAAACTGCCCAAAGGTGCTATTCTCTGTTGTCAAAAAATTGACTGGTGCTAACTCGATCCCTCCTCCCCCGGCACTTGATGGCACTCAGTGTCAGTCCTTAGCGGATTACTTCATAGATAAAGTTGATCTTATCTATGAAAATTTCACTACACCTCCAGGTACTATGTACACTGCCCTTGACATAGTCCAAAAATTGGAAAACAATGACACTGATGCAGTAGTCACTACTTGGCAGCCCTTAGACGCCATTTCTTTCCTCTCCTGTTTAAATAGTGTGAGATCGGGCTCCCCACAGGACGCTCTCCCGGCAAAATATTAAAACAATTAGACCCCCTCACTCATCCCCCCATCATTAAATTACTCAACGCTTCTCTGAGCGAGGCCCATGTCCCACAACCTTGGAAACACGCCATGGTTGTACCGTTATTAAAAAAACAGGGTGCAGATCCTTCAAATCCTGCTAACTTTCGCCCTATATCCTTGTTGCCAATTTTCTCAAAGATATTGGAGAGACATATAAATTCTCAGCTCTCCAAACTGGTTGAAAACACTGGATTTCTCCATCCTTCTCAGTCGGGCTTTCGGCCTAGGCACTCAACCGAGACAGCCCTCCTGGGGGTGACAGAGAGTCTTAGGCACGGTGTCGATCAGGGAAACACCATGGCGCTCATCCTGCTGGATTTGAGCGCAGCTTTCGACACCGTGTCACATTCCATCCTCATTGACTCTCTGAAATCTCTAGGTGTGGCAGGCCAGGCCTTGGCCTGGCTGGCGTCTTTCCTTAGTGACCGAAGCTTCCAAGTGTTTTCTTCTAAAGCTGCCTCCGCCATTTGTCCTTCCACCCGCGGCGTCCCCCAGGGCTCAATTCTTAGCCCTTTATTATTTAATATTTATGTTAAACCCTTGGCAACCATAGTCGAACAAGCTGGGCTAACCCTGTTTTCCTACGCAGATGACACCCAGATTGTCTTCTCCTTGTCAGGGAGAGACGTAAACAACATCTCCGCACTCAAGTCGGGCCTCACTCTTGTGGCCGACTGGATGCGGAGAAATTGTCTCAAGCTGAATGGGGAGAAGACCGAGGTGGTCATTCTGGGACAGAACAAACATCTTTGGGGTCCTCGCCATTGGCCCATCGAACTGGGAAATGCGCCTACACCATCTACTGCAGTTCGCAACCTGGGCGTCATTATTGACGACAGGCTAACTATGAGACAACAGGCTACTAAGGTCTCAGCCATCTGCTTTTCAACCTTGCGATGGCTTCACAAGATTTTGTGGATGCTCCCCCTCTCCTCTCGCAGAACTGTAGTCCAGGCACTTGTAACATCACGCCTGGACTATGGCAACATTCTCTATTTGGGCGCAGATAAAGCCACTATACATGTGCTGCAGGTGGTGCAAAATGCGGCCGCGCGCCTGCTAAAGAATGTCCCCAGACGCACCTCAGCCACTGCCGCTTTGCGTGACCTCCATTGGTTGAGCATCCCAGAACGCGTTAAATTCAAGGCACTCTGCTATATGTTCAAGGCTAAGCAGGGTAGCGCCCCAGTATATGTTCAGGGGCTGGTAAAACCCTATAGACCCCTGCGCTCATTAAGGTCATCGGACATTGGCAATTTCACAGTACCAAGATGGAAGCTGGCAAAAATGGGAGGCCGCTCCTTTTCCACTCTTGGTCCTAAATACTGGAACTCCCTCCCATTGGCATTAAAATCTGAGACCAACTTACTCCGCTTCCGTAAGGCTTTGAAGACCCTGCTCTTTACTAAGCGTGACCAATAGTCGGCAGAGGCCTTAAGTCAAGGTGACATTCTCTTTTCTTCTACAGTCTATCCCTGGCGCCGGGAAACCCATTGTGGGTAGCTGTGCGCGGTACAAGCTTAAATAAATAAAATAAAAATAAAAATAAAATCACGGCTGAGTGCATGAACTGATTCAGAGTATGCTTGAATTACCTTCAGTTTCCATACTTGCTGCATGCAGGTTCGTATAATCCTGCACCCCCTAGCGCCCTGCATGCCCCACAGCAATATATAAGGACACTGGCTCTCTTAACTGTCTTTTGCTGCTGTGTCCCCCGGCACAGACCAGCTATGACGGTCTATTGCTGCATTTTGTTCTGGACACTACTCGCACATTGTTGCAGTAGGCCCAGCTGCTAACTCCCTGTCAGTTCTCAGTGTGCTGCCCCACCACTGCTGACACGCACAGGGTCCTAGCTGTTTGCAAAGTTAAGTAATACAGGTTTATTCATTCACTTTTCCATTTATTCGCAGCCCGCTCTTCGACATAGGTTCCGTAAATTGCCTTTTCATCAGGTCAGCGTTGGATTTGAAATCCAGCATGGGGAAGGCTGGCAAGAAATGTACTGCCTGGCTGAACACTTATAAGGTCCGAAAGGCAAGACCTATTGGCTATGCCAATGCTTGTTATTTATTGAGCTCAAGTTTAATCTGGGACGTCCATGAGCTGGTGGCGGAGAGGCACTGGGCTAAATGATTTTTCTGTTATCAATATTGAGGTACAGCTTTGTGTTATCCTCACACTGTTGGAAGTTGATGGCATCTTTGGTAAAATTATTAATCCACACTGAAGATCGTAAAGGAGAAACCCCTTCAACAAGCATTGAAAATGCAATAGGTCTCGCAATAACGCGAGTCTGAACTATTAGCATTGTAAATGATTATGCCCTTTATTTTTGCGTTCTGGTTTTTGGAACATAAATAAAAGGCTTTGCTATTTACAAGGCCTATAGCTTAAATTTGCGTTAAAACGAGACCTATTGCATTGCAATGGTGGTGGTGCTGCTGAGTTTTATCTGAATTTGCACCCACAATCTGCACCCACAATGTGTGAGTGGCGTTGCGTGTGTGAGTGGCGTTGCGTGTGTGAGTGGCGTTGCGTGTGTGAGTGGCGTTGCGTGTGTGAGTGGCGTTGCGTGTGTGAGTGGCGTTGCCTGTGTGAGTGGCGTTGCCTGTGCGAGTGGCGTTGCCTGTGCGAGTGGCGTTGCGTGTGGCGTTGCGTGTGCGAGTGGCGTTGCGTGTGCGAGTGGCGTTGCGTGTGTGCGAGTGGCGTTGCGTGTGTGCGAGTGGCGTTGCGTGTGCGAGTGGCGTTGCGTGTGCGAGTGGCGTTGCGTGTGCGAGTGGCGTTGCGTGTGCGAGTGGCCTTGCGTGTGCAAGTGGCGTTGCGTGTGTGTGTGGCGTTGCGTGTGCGAGTGGCGTTGCGCGTGCGAGTGGCGTTGTGCGTGCGAGTGGCGTTGTGCGTGCGAGTGGCATTGCGCGTGTCAGTGGCGTTGCGCGTGTGAGTGGCGTTGCGCGTGTTGAGTGGCGTTGCGCGTGTGAGTGGCGTTGCGCGTGTGAGTGGCGTTGCGCGTGTGAGTGGCGTTGCGCGTGTGAGTGGCGTTGCGCGTGTGAGTGGCGTTGCGCGTGTGAGTGGCGTTGGGAGTGGCGTTGTGCGTGGGAGTGGCGTTGTGCGTGGGAGTGGCGTTGTGCGTGGGAGTGGCGTTGTGCGTGGGAGTGGCGTTGTGCGTGGGAGTGGCGTTGCACGTGGGAGTGGCGTTGCGCGCGTGAGTGGCGTTGCGCGCGTGAGTGGCGTTGCGCGCATGAGTGGCGTTGCGTGCGTGGCGTTGCGCGTGTGAGTGGCGTTGCGCGTGTGAGTGGCGTTGCGCGTGTGAGTGGCGTTGCGCGTGTGAGTGGCGTTGCGCGTGTGAGTGGCGTTGCGCGTGTGAGTGGCGTTGCGCGTGTGAGTGGCGTTGCGCGTGTGAGTGGCGTTGCGCGTGTGAGTGGCGTTGCGCGTGTGAGTGGCGTTGCGCGGGTGAGTGGCGTTGCGCGGGTGAGTGGCGTTACGCGGGTGAGTGGCGTTGCGCGTGTGAGTGGCGTTGCGCGTGTGAGTGGCGTTGCGCGTGTGAGTGGCGTTGCGCGTGTGAGTGGCGTTGCGCGTGTGAGTGGCGTTGCGCGGGTGAGTGGCGTTGCGCGGGTGAGTGGGGTTGCGCGGGTGAGTGGGGTTGCGCGGGTGAGTGGCGTTGCGTGGGTGAGTGGCGTTGCGTGGGTGAGTGGCGTTGCGTGTGTGTGTGGCGTTGCGTGTGCGAGTGGCGTTGCGCGTGCGAGTGGCGTTGCGCGTGCGAGTGGCGTTGCGCGTGTCAGGGGCGTTGCGCGTGTGAGTGGCGTTGCGCGTGTTGAGTGGCGTAGCACGTGTTGAGTGGCGTTGCGCGTGTGAGTGGCGTTGCGCGTGTGAGTGGCGTTGCGCGTGTGAGTGGCGTTGCGCATGTGAGTGGCGTTGCGCGCGTGGCGTTGCGCGTGTGAGTGGCGTTGCGCGTGTGAGTGGCGTTGCGCGTGTGAGTGGCGTTGCGCGTGTGAGTGGCGTTGCGCGTGTGAGTGGCGTTGCGCGTGTGAGTGGCGTTGCGCGTGTGAGTGGAGTTGCGCGTGTGAGTGGAGTTGCGCGTGTGAGTGGCGTTGCGCGTGTGAGTGGCGTTGCGCGGGTGAGTGGCGTTGCGCGGGTGAGTGGCGTTGCGCGGGTGAGTGGCGTTGCGCGGGTGAGTGGGGTTGCGCGGGTGAGTGGGGTTGCGCGGGTGAGTGGTGTTGCGTGGGTGAGTGGTGTTGCGTGGGTGAGTGGCGTTGCGTGGGTGAGTGGCGTTGCGTGGATGAGTGGGGTTGCTTAGATGAGTGGTGTTGCGTGGATGAGTGGGGTTGCGTGTGTGAGTGGCGTTGCGTGGGTGAGTGTGGTGTTGCGTGGATGATAGTGGGCTTGCGTGGGTGTGAGTGGCGTTGCGTGTCTGTAAGTGTTGCTGTGTGGGTGAAAGTGGCACAGAGCCTTTGATGTGGCCTGGCGCAGGAGAAATGCTGCTGCTGCTAATTAAATACAAGAGCGGCCGGGAAGCGGCCAGGAAACGCAAGTACGGCCGGCCACATAATTAGGGGAGGAGAAGCTGCACAGCACACGCTGGGAGAAGCCCTTTGATGTGCTGTGCGGCCGCGATGCGCGCTCTGTGCTGGGGGAGGGGGGAGGGCCATTAGCCTGAACTCGTGGCAAGATCAAACGAAGGGTGGGAGGGACATTGAGGAACAGGAACAGATGGCCATGAAAGTGTATGGGCCAAAAGCGCGTGCCTGTACGTGCACTCGAAGAAAACGCCACGAAAAAAAGCGGTGGTTTGACAATCAGTTCGAGCACTTGAATTCTCGGCCATTTCCCATTCCTTCGGAATGAAAAAGGACGAGACCTAAAAAGGAGCACAGGAGAGCGTACCACTCCTTATCTAGGTAGGGCCTCAGCCAAACTACAGACACAATTATATGAACTCATGTCAAGAGAAGAATCTAAAGAAGAACAAGAACCCTCACTCATCCGAAGGTGACATGCTTCATCATAGGGTTCCCTCCTCACACCGGGGCCGCAAGGTCCCCAGTGTGGGCTTCAACTCTCCAAAAAGAATGGAAGAGGAGCTGAGGCGTTTTATTTGTTTGTTTTCTAGAGGGGACCAAAAAACACGATGAGTGAGGGGCAGAGTGCACAAATGGAAATTAACTGTGTGAAAAATATTAAAACTGTCTCCAGGAAAGCAAATAACTTTATTTTGCGGTGTCCTGGGGCAGGATTAAAAACTAAGAGGACTAGGTGTTAACAACAAATATACCCCTATTATTGGGTCAACATGTTTCTGCCCTGTTCAACCCCCAATGGGCATTCGTCAGGACTGGAATTGCAACTAGTCACTCTGCATAGAGTACATAAAGATAGTGTGCAAACAGGAAACAGAGGTTTGTACTGGCCGTCGATGATTGGTAGCCGTATACAAAGAAGTTTGTGGAATACGTCGTCTCATCTGTAAAAAAAAATAAAACCACGTTACGTATTGAAAAAGCTGCAGAGCCTCCAAGTCTGTGGCCTCCGTTGTAGCTGCGGGTCAGTACTTTTCATAGAATAAGTAGGGTGAAGGAGCAAGAGGGACAATATTTAGGAACTTCAATGTATGAGTTTCCTATAGGTGTAAAGGATGACTCGATTGAAATTTGGATGGGGGAGGTGGTGAAGTGGAAGGGAGAGATGTAGTCCTACAGTGGTATGAAAAGTGTAAATTAACACATGGAGAATATGGAAATAATACGCTCCAGTCACAAACCAAGACATGAAACCGGTTTTAAGATACTGGCCCAAAAAGAATATTAACTAAAATGACAAGTGGTGCTGACCAGCATCATGGATAGTAAGGGCCTGTTGTCTTTTAATGAGGCCCTCATAGATGCCCTCTAGGCCACCTGGTCAGAACCATGCTCAGCCCCTCCAGTCAGTCCTCCTGTTGGCAGGCGATAAAGACCGGCCCCTGGCAACCCTGATTTCCAAATAAGACCCCCCTCTCCTAAAGCTTTGTCGTGCAGGTGTCACTGAGCAAAGCTGAACCCCAAAGTTTTTCCTTCTGATTCCGCAGATAGGGAATGTAGGCATAGTGACATTTTGGCTAATAAGATTGTTCCACGGCCAGCCATGCCCTATGATTCTTAAGTGCAGCGACTTCAGGGCAGGCACACCGCTCCACCACACAGGCATTGTGCGACGTGGTCAGTGAGATCGCGTCAGCCCTCCTGGAGGACCTCAGGGCGTCCCTAGCCCAAAGAACTCCGCCTACAGCGATATAAGTAGAGTGAGCCGGCCTTGACTCCACTGGTGGCATAAGCAGAGCCATCAACACTAGTGTAGTTGTTGCCTTTAAACGCTAAGAACTAAATTCTCTGCTGGCGCTCAGGCTTCCACCATGGACATTCTCTTGATTCTAGGCTCTTCCAGGCGAAGGCTGATGTGGTGCTAGAGTGGTTTAACGATGACACGGCCTCAGCAGGATCCTTGCCAATTCTACCAACAATATACACAGTTTTTGCAAAATGAATCTCTTCTAGATTCACATGTTATGCATATTCCGTCACCTAGTGGTTGGCGGAATATGCACAGCGTGTGAATCTAGAAGAGATTCAGGCTGCAGAACCATCGTTAGCTGCGACCTAAGAGTCTTAAGATACCAGTAATGCCAGTCTTCTCAGCCGACCCAGAGTTTCTGCGACAGAGGATATGGTGGGGATTAAAACCATTCACACCATAAGGGGAGGCAATCTTCTACTCCCTCCTCCCCTGCTGCAGCGGTGCCAAGCCATTCGATTTGTTCTTTTAGACCCAGAGCCAGCCAGAGGCAGAATCCAATACTTCCTCTCCAGCTCGGAATCCATCAAGGCAGACCAACGGGGTTCACAAAAATAAGACGCTGGGGCAAATTTGGACCCCTTGCACTGGCGAGCGTCACTTTGGGTGTGCCCTGGTGGTGCTAACTACAAAATCATATTTAAGCGGTCACTCAAAGTCACTTTGAATGGCCTCATAGATAAGGGCTAAGGTGAGGCAGTTCAAATCGCTGTTTTGCCTTACTCTGCACTAATAAGGCGTGCTTTGGTCGTTGCGGTGGGTGTTCCCACGCAACACCCATGAGTTTTCATGCTTCCCGGATTTACAATACCATGTAAACCTGGGAATGCACCTAAACCTTACATCTCCCCAGGGGAGACACAGTGAGGAGAAATAACCTTATTTCTCCTAGTTTTTTCCTCTTTCCATGGGAAAATGCCTCCCAGGATTGTTTATGTGCAGGAAGGTGCCCCTTCCTACACAAAATCAATCCTGCCTGTGATGCAGACACCCTTGCATCATGATGCAAGGGTGCCTGCGTTGACACTAGGCTGATGAGCCAGCGCCAGCACAAGGGGAAAGGACAGGAATGCACCGTATTGGATCAACACGGTGCATTCTTGCCCATCCGCTTTTACGTAGGGCAGTGCAGTAGGGCGACTAGCTGCGCTGCCCTACGTTAAAAAAAAACATAAATGAGGCCTGCAGTGTCAATACTGCTGTGCACTGGAGGTTCCTGCCTGTAAGTCACCGGGAGAGGGAGACGTATTCCAACGGTGATGATCCTCTGTGCAATCCCACCGTCACCTCTCCTGCCTTCTCAGGAAAGTCACCACAGACCAGGCCCGACTCATCCTCATAGCCCAGGACCAGGCCGGGAGAGCGTGGCATCCAGGGCAGAAGGCAGAGCAGCCTGTGGGGTTTGTACGAGCCCCAGACAGGGCACAGGGGTGATATGGGAACACATTGAATGTGAACAAAGTTGGACATATGACAGGTCAGAAATACCCTCAAGGCTCTAAATCTGGCAGGTATATTTCAGACACGAGTATCTACCTTCCCTGAATGTTGGCTGTCATCTTTTTCTAGCCCTGAAAGTCAACCATGGAATAGCTTAAGTGAATCACTGTATGTGAGTTAAAACAGACAATGAAGAGACTGAAGCATATGTGGCTGCAGCACCACCGCCTGTGCTGTATGTGCTCTGTGCTGCAGCTGCACCGCCTGAGCTGTATGTCCTCCCTGCAGCAGCTGCACCGCCTGTGCTGTCTGCCCCCCCCCTGCAGTAGCACCGCCTGTGCTGAATGTCCTCTCTGCAGCAGTAGCACCGCATGTGCTGTATGTCCTCCTGCAGTAGCAACGCCTGTGCTGTATGTCCCCTTTGCAGTAGTACCGTCTGTGCTGTCTGTCCCCCCTGCAGTAGCACCGCCTGTGCTGAATGTCCTCTCTGCAGCAGTAGCACCGCATGTGCTGTATGTCCTCCTGCAGTAGCAACGCCTGTGCTGTATGTCCCCCTTGCAGTAGTACCGCCTGTGCTGTCTGTCCCCCCTGCAGTAGCACCGCCTGTGCTGTATGTCCCCCCCTGCAGTAGTACCGCCTGTGCTGTATGTCCCCCCTGCAGTAGTACCGCCTGTGCTGTATGTCCTCCCTGCAGCACCACGACCTGTGCTGTATGTCCTCCCTGCCACAGCACCACTGGCTGTGCTGTATGTGCTCCCTACTACAGCAGCACCGCCTGTGCTGTCTGTCCCCCCTGCAGGTGCACCGCCTGTCCCCCCTGCAGCAGCACCGCCTGTGCTGTCTGACCCCCCTGCAGCAGCACCGCCTGTGCTGTCTGACCCCCCCTGCAGCAGCACCGCCTGTGCTGTCTGTCCCCCCTGCAGTCGTACCGCCTGTGCTGTATGTCCCCCCTGCAGTCGTACCGCCTGTGCTGTATGTCCCCCCTGCAGCGCCACGACCTGTGCTGTATGTCCTCCCTGCCACAGCACCACTGGCTGTGCTGTATGTGCTCCCTGCTACAGCAGCACCCCTTGTGCTGTATGTGCTCCCTGCAGCATCAGCACTGCCTGGGCTGTATGTCCCTGCAAAAGAACATTTGATGCACAGAATGCAGAACAATGTCATACTTTACCCCAGTACAGAGATCTGGGCCTAAATCCATTGTTTGTTTGCTCTCCATCCATTCCAGTTTGGACCAAGTTATATTCAAATCAGTCTTTACCCTGCGCCCAATGGGAACAGTCCAGCCCGGACTGCCATGCCAGGTCCTCCCTGGACTGGAAACAAGCATCCTAGGACCGGTTTCGGGCTTTCAGCCCTCATCAGCCAGGATAGCTTGACTCCAGTGGTGTGGAGAGCACTGGACTCAGGTCTGAGCATACCCGTCCCACTCGGGGTGACAAATGCAAAAATAACAGTTGATGGACAGAATGCAGACAATGTCATACATTCACCCCAGTACAGAGATCTGGGCCTTAATCCATCGTTTTTTTGCTCCCCATGCCATTCCAATTTGGACCCAGTCATATGCAAATCAGTCTTGACCCTGCGCCCAATGGGAGCAGTCCAGCCATACTGCTGTATGTCCCTGCAGCAGCAGCACTGCCTGTGCTGTAAGTCCTCCCTGCAGCAGCAGCACTGCCTGTGCTGTATGTCCTCCCTGCCATTACAAGTATGAGGTAACCCAAACAAGCCTGTGGACGTGGGTAGCGTTCGATACAGAAAAAAGTGGTCCTCAAACCAATCGGTATACAAGAGTATAGTTATTTCCAGTATTTTCTTAGTTAAGAGCTAAAGTAAATTCTCGCTCCTTGTGGACAACAATGTTCAAACATAAGATGTTTGCAATGGTACAGACATATATATATGCGACAATATAGAAAAAATTATAAGAATTGGATGTGCAGAAGCTTAATTTTGTAGGCAAACAACATGAGTTTATTTACATTCCAAGCTTTTTTTTTAAAGTTTTGCGATAGAAACGGTGGTTGCTCCAAAGGGAACGTGCAAAGAAATAGTACCCGGAGATTTGAGTGAGTGGGGAAGTATTCCCAGGGTGAAAGATGAAGAGAAAGTAGAGAAGTTCAACGTGAGATTGATCTAGAGTATCAATCTAGGTGTTCTGGCCCAACACTATTTTACATGGTCTATTTACATTGGTTCATACAATCACAGATTGTAATCATCTGTGGCACCTGATCAGTAGGGGCTGGGCGGGTCCAGGTACAAGGGTGTGGGTTCTTCGTTTCGACTCGGCTTGTGGCATATAGGACACTTGAGCCTTTGCCTGCGAGTCTTCCTCAGGACGGGATAGGTAGGTGATGGGAGCCAACCAGTACGTGGTTTTAGGACCTCATCTGCACTAGAAGCGTAGCGGGGAGTCTAGCTGTGTCACAGGCATAATTCCATATTATTCGGATGGACAGGGGTCAGTCCCGAAAACAATTCAATTGTTCAAGTGCTGGTCTATCAGCTGATGTTCGCTACCGGCAGTAGAGCTGTCCCCTACCTATTCCGTCCTGAGGAAGACTTGCAGGGAAAGCACAGGCGGTGCTGCAGGAGCAGCACCGCCTGTGCTGTCTGTCCCCCCTGCAGCAGCACCACCTGTGCTGCCTGTCCCCCCTGCAGAAGCACCGCCTCCGCTGTATGTCCCCCCTGCACCAGAAGCAGCGCCTGTGCTGTATGTCCTCCCTGCAGCAGCACCACCTGTGCTGTATGTGCACCCTGCTGCAGCAGCACCACCTGTGCTGTATGTTCTCCCTGCAGCAGCACCGCCTGTGCTGTATGTGCACCCTGCAGCAGCAGCACCGCCTGTGCTGTATGTCCTCCCTGCAGCAGCAGCATCGCCTGTGCTGTATGTCCTCCCTGCAGCAGCACCACCTGTGCTGTATGTCCTCCCTGCAGCAGCACCGCCTGTGCTGTCTGTCCCCCCAGCAGCAGCACCGCCTGTGCTTTCTGCCCCCTCTGCAGCAGCACCGCCTGTGCTGTCTGTCCTCCCTGCAGCAGCACCACCTGTGCTGTATGTCCCCCCTGCAGCAGCACCGCCTCTGCTGTCTTTCCCCCCTGCTGCAGCACCACCTGTGCTGTCTGTCCCCCCTGCAGCAGCACCGCCTGTGCTCTTTGTCCCCCCTGCAGCAGCGCCGCCTCTGCTGTATGTCCCCCCTGCAGCAGCACCGCCTGTGCTGTATGTCCCCCTTGCAGCAGCAGCACCGCCTGTGCTGTATGTCCTACCTGCAGCAGCAGCATCGCCTGTGCTGTATGTCCTCCCTGCAGCAGCACCACCTGTGCTGTCTGTCCTCCCTGCAGCAGCACCGCCTGTGCTGTCTGTCCCCCCTGCAGCAGCACCACCTGTGCTGTCTGTCCCCCCTGCAGCAGCACCGCCTGTGCTGTCTGTCCCCCCTGCAGCAGCACCGCCTGTGCTGTCTGTCCCCCCTGCAGCAGCACCGTTTGGGCTGTCTGTCCCCCCTGCAGCAGCACCGCCTCTGCTGTCTGTCCCCCCTGCAGCAGCACCGCCTCTGCTGTCTGTCCCCCCTGCAGCAGCACCGCCTCTGCTGTCTGTCCCCCCTGCAGCAGCACCGCCTCTGCTGTCTGTCCCCCCTGCAGCAGCACCGCCTGTGCTGTCTGTCCCCCCTGCAGCAGCACCGCCTCTGCTGTCTGTCCCCCCTGCAACAGCACCGCCTGTGCTGTCTGTCCCCCCTGAGGCAGCACCGCCTGTGCTGTCTGTCCCCCCTGCGGCAGCACCGCCTCTGCTGTCTGTCCCCCTTGCAGCAGCACCGCCTGTGCGGTCTGTCCCCCCTGCAGCAGCACCGCCTGTGCGGTCTGTCCCCCCTGCAGCAGCACCGCCTGTGCTGTCTGTCCCCCCTGCAGCAGCACCGCGTGTGCTCTCTGTCCCCCCTGCAGCAGCACCGCCTCTGCTGTCTGTCCCCCCTGCAGCAGCACCGCCTCTGCTGTCTGTCCCCCCTGCAGCAGCACCGCCTGTGCTGTCTGTCCCCCCCTGCAGCAGCACCGCCTGTGCTGTCTGTCCCCCCTGCAGCAGCACCGCCTGTGCTGTCTGTCCCCCCTGCAGCAGCAGCAGCACCGCCTGTGCCGTCTGTCCCCCCTGCAGCAGCACCGCCTGCACATTACCACAGCTTTGGTGCTGTGCCGCTGGGATTGTTTGCCAGTCGGTCATGCATTGATCGCGCGGCGGTGCCCACTTTATCTCGCCTTCTTGACAGTGCACAGTTGAGGGGGCATCAGTAATCCTGTTTCACCTCCCAGCAGGAAGTCATAATGGTTTTTTGTCGAATCTCAATTGTAATTGTATTCAATGGACTGCAACATAAAATAGGTTAAGCCGTTGCTCAGTTTTATATTGTTCTAATTCAGTCGTGTACTGAAAGGAACTGCACTACTCCTATTGGGCAAAGTGTATCGTGTGTAGTGTGTTTCTGACTTTTTGCGTTTTATGTATAACATTTTTCTAAGGAAAAGCATGTACCACAAGGGCCAGAGTTTGCTGATTCAGGAATCCATATCCAAAGAAAGGTTTACATTAAATGAATTCTTTAAATGTAGTTGTGTGTAATATTTAGCTGTATGTGTATTAAAGTTTTTTTTTTTAAATAATAAAAGTCTTGAGTACTAGCTGGACATTGATGTATTCGGTGTGTCGGAGTATTGAGCTTCTCTCCCTGAGTCGGCCTCTGAATGCTGCCCCCAGTTGACAAACCCCAGCAAAGCACCCCATCTAACTCAGAAGTGAAGCTGCATTCTGTGACCACCTCTCTTTGTTTTCTTTCAGATATTAGCCACTGGGCTCAGCGCACTTTATTCTTCGCTACCAAGAAAAATCGAGGTGAGAGGTGACGACTGGCACTTTCTGAGGCGAGAGGACTGGATCGGGGTCTCCTCACTGGTCCTGTTCATGAATTCCTTGGAGTTTTGCAATGCTGTGACCCAGGTATTGTACCTGTGCTGGATGCAGGATTTGTCTTGGTTACCTTACAGTGTCGTATGCAGGCGCTCTATTCTGTACCCCTGCCAATGGCCTCTGTAAACACTGTCCCATATCCCTCCAACAGTGCCCTGTATTTCTACAGAACTTCATGAAACCTCTGCCATGTATCCCTGCAGTGCCACTTGTACCCACTGCCCCATATCCCTGCACCACCATTTATAGACACTGCAGCGCACACTGAAACTCAGTCTGTAAACACTTCCGTGTACTCCTGCACCACCATTTATAAACACTGCCCTGTACCCCTGCAGCACCATTTATAAACTCTGCAGCGCATCCCTGCAATTCAGTCTGTAAACACTTCCGTGTACTCCTGCAACACCATTTATAAACACTGCCCTGTACCCCTGCAGCACCATTTATAAACTCTGCAGCGTATCCCTGCAATTCAGTCTGTAAACACTGTCCTGTAACCCTGCAACACCATTTATAAACTCAGCAGCGCATCCCTGCAACTCAGTCTGTAAACACTGCCATGTACCCCTGCAGCACCATTTATAAACTCTGCAGCGCATCCCTGTAACTCCGTCTGTAAACACTGCCCTGTACCCCTGCAACACCATTTATAAACTCTGCAGTGCATCCCTGCAATTCAGTCTGTAAACACTGTCCTGTAACCCTACAACACCATTTATAAACTCTGCAGCGCATCCCTACAACTCAGTCTGTAAACACTGCCCTGTACCCCTGCAGCACCATTTATAAACTCTGCAGCGCATCCCTGTAACTCCGTCTGTAAACACTGCCCTGTATCCCTGCAGCACCATTTATAAACTCTGCAGCGTATCCTTGCAATTCAGTCTGTAAACACTGTCCTGTAACCCTGCAACACCATTTATAAACTCAGCAGCGCATCCCTGCAACTCAGTCTGTAAACACTGCCATGTACCCCTGCAGCACCATTTATAAACTCTGCAGCGCATCCCTGTAACTCCGTCTGTAAACACTGCCCTGTACCCCTGCAACACCATTTATAAACTCTGCAGTGCATCCCTGCAATTCAGTCTGTAAACACTGTCCTGTAACCCTACAACACCATTTATAAACTCTGCAGCGCATCCCTGCAACTCAGTCTGTAAACACTGCCCTGTACCCCTGCAGCACCATTTATAAACTCTGCAGCGCATCCCTGCAACTCCGTCTGTAAACACTGCCCTGTACCCCTGCAACACCATTTATAAACTCTGCAGCGTATCCCTGCAATTCAGTCTGTAAACACTGTCCTGTAACCCTGCAACACCATTTATAAACTCTGCAGCGCATCCCTGTAACTCAGTCTGTAAACACTGCCCTGTACCCCTGCAGCACCATTTATAAACTCTGCAGCGCATCCCTGTAACTCCGTCTGTAAACACTGCCCTGTACCCCTGCAACACCATTTATAAACTCTGCAGTGCATCCCTGCAACTCAGTCTGTAAACACTGCCCTGTACCCCTGCAGGACCATTTATAAACTCTGCAGCGCATCCCTGTAACTCCGTCTGTAAACACTGCCCTGTACCCCTGCAGCACCATTTATAAACTCTGCAGCGCATCCCTATAACTCCGTCTGTAAACACTTCCCTGTATTCCTGCAGCACCATTTATAAACTCTGCAGCGCATCCCTGTAACTCCGTCTGTAAGCACTGCCCTGTACCCCTGCAGCACCATTTATAAACTCTGCAGCACATCCCTGCAACTCAGTCTGTAAACACTGCTCTGTATTCCTGCAGCACCATTTATAAACTCTGCAGCGCATCCCTGCAACTCAGTCTGTAAACACTGCCCTGTACCCCTGCAGCACCATTTATAAACTCTGCAGTGCATCCCTATAACTCCGTCTGTAAACACTGCTCTGTATTCCTGCAGCACCATTTATAAACTCTGCAGCGCATCCCTATAACTCCGTCTGTAAACACTGCTCTGTATTCCTGCAGCACCATTTATAAACTCTGCAGCGCATTACTGCAACTCCGTCTGTAAACACTGCCCTGTACCCCTGCAGCACCATTTATAAACTCTGCAGCGCATCCCTGTAACTCCGTCTGTAAACACTGCCCTGTACCCCTGCAACACCATTTATAAACTCTGCAGTGCATCCCTGCAATTCAGTCTGTAAACACTGTCCTGTAACCCTACAACACCATTTATAAACTCTGCAGCGCATCCCTGCAACTCAGTCTGTAAACACTGCCCTGTACCCCTGCAGCACCATTTATAAACTCTGCAGCGCATCCCTGTAACTCCGTCTGTAAACACTGCCCTGTACCCCTGCAACACCATTTATAAACTCTGCAGCGTATCCCTGCAATTCAGTCTGTAAACACTGTCCTGTAACCCTGCAACACCATTTATAAACTCTGCAGCGCATCCCTGTAACTCAGTCTGTAAACACTGCCCTGTACCCCTGCAGCACCATTTATAAACTCTGCAGCGCATCCCTGTAACTCCGTCTGTAAACACTGCCCTGTACCCCTGCAACACCATTTATAAACTCTGCAGTGCATCCCTGCAACTCAGTCTGTAAACACTGCCCTGTACCCCTGCAGCACCATTTATAAACTCTGCAGCGCATCCCTGTAACTCCGTCTGTGAACACTGCCCTGTACCCCTGCAGCACCATTTATAAACTCTGCAGCGCATCCCTGTAACTCCGTCTGTAAACACTGCCCTGTACCCCTGCAGCACCATTTATAAACTCGGCAGCGCATCCCTATAACTCCGTCTGTAAACACTTCCCTGTATTCCTGCAGCACCATTTATAAACTCTGCAGCGCATCCCTGTAACTCCGTCTGTAAACACTGCCCTGTACCCCTGCAGCACCATTTATAAACTCTGCAGCGCATCCCTGCAACTCAGTCTGTAAGCACTGCCCTGTACCCCTGCAGCACCATTTATAAACTCTGCAGCACATCCCTGCAACTCAGTCTGTAAACACTGCTCTGTATTCCTGCAGCACCATTTATAAACTCTGCAGCGCATCCCTATAACTCCGTCTGTAAACACTGCTCTGTATTCCTGCAGCACCATTTATAAACTCTGCAGCGCATTACTGCAACTCAGTCTGTAAACACTGCCCTGTACCCCTGCAGCACCATTTATAAACTCTGCAGTGCATCCCTGCAACTCCGTCTGTAAACACTGCCCTGTATTCCTGCAGCACCATTTATAAACTCTGCAGCGCATCCCTGTAACTCAGTCTGTAAACACTGCCCTGTACCCCTGCAGCACCATTTATAAACTCTGCAGCGCATCCCTATAACTCCGTCTGTAAACACTTCCCTGTATTCCTGCAGCACCATTTATAAACAATGCAGCGCATCCCTGTAACTCCGTCTGTAAACACTGCCCTGTACCCCTGCAGCACCATTTATAAACTCTGCAGCGCATCCCTGCAACTCAGTCTGTAAGCACTGCCCTGTACCCCTGCAGCACCATTTATAAACTCTGCAGCACATCCCTGCAACTCAGTCTGTAAACACTGCTCTGTATTCCTGCAGCACCATTTATAAACTCTGCAGCGCATCCCTGCAACTCAGTCTGTAAACACTGCCCTGTACCCCTGCAGCACCATTTATAAACTCTGCAGTGCATCCCTATAACTCCGTCTGTAAACACTGCTCTGTATTCCTGCAGCACCATTTATAAACTCTGCAGCGCATCCCTGCAACTCAGTCTGTAAACACTGCCCTGTACCCCTGCAGCACCATTTATAAACTCTGCAGTGCATCCCTATAACTCCGTCTGTAAACACTGCTCTGTATTCCTGCAGCACCATTTATAAACTCTGCAGCGCATCCCTATAACTCCGTCTGTAAACACTGCTCTGTATTCCTGCAGCACCATTTATAAACTCTGCAGCGCATTACTGCAACTCCGTCTGTAAACACTGCCCTGTACCCCTGCAGCACCATTTATAAACTCTGCAGCGCTTCCCTGTAACTCCGTCTGTGAACACTGCCCTGTACCCCTGCAACACCATTTATAAACTCTGCAGTGCATCCCTGCAATTCAGTCTGTAAACACTGTCCTGTAACCCTACAACACCATTTATAAACTCTGCAGCGCATCCCTGCAACTCAGTCTGTAAACACTGCCCTGTACCCCTGCAGCACCATTTATAAACTCTGCAGCGCATCCCTGTAACTCCGTCTGTAAACACTGCCCTGTACCCCTGCAACACCATTTATAAACTCTGCAGCGTATCCCTGCAATTCAGTCTGTAAACACTGTCCTGTAACCCTGCAACACCATTTATAAACTCTGCAGCGCATCCCTGTAACTCAGTCTGTAAACACTGCCCTGTACCCCTGCAGCACCATTTATAAACTCTGCAGCACATCCCTGCAACTCAGTCTGTAAACACTGCTCTGTATTCCTGCAGCACCATTTATAAACTCTGCAGCGCATCCCTATAACTCCGTCTGTAAACACTGCTCTGTATTCCTGCAGCACCATTTATAAACTCTGCAGCGCATTACTGCAACTCAGTCTGTAAACACTGCCCTGTACCCCTGCAGCACCATTTATAAACTCTGCAGTGCATCCCTGCAACTCAGTCTGTAAACACTGCCCTGTACCCCTGCAGCACCATTTATAAACTCTGCAGCGCATCCCTATAACTCTGTCTGTAAACACTGCCCTGTATTCCTGCAGCACCATTTATAAACTCTGCAGCGCATCCCTGTAACTCCGTCTGTAAACACTGCCCTGTATTCCTGCAGCACCATTTATAAACTCTGCAGCGCATCCCTGTAACTCAGTCTGTAAACACTGCCCTGTACCCCTGCAGCACCATTTATAAACTCTGCAGCGCATCCCTGTAACTCCGTCTGTAAACACTGCCCTGTACCCCTGCAGCACCATTTATAAACTCTGCAGCGCATCCCTGTAACTCCGTCTGTAAACACTGCCCTGTACCCCTGCAGCACCATTTATAAACTCTGCAGCGCATCCCTATAACTCCGTCTGTAAACACTTCCCTGTATTCCTGCAGCACCATTTATAAACTCTGCAGCGCATCCCTGTAACTCCGTCTGTAAACACTGCCCTGTACCCCTGCAGCACCATTTATAAACTCTGCAGCGCATCCCTGCAACTCAGTCTGTAAGCACTGCCCTGTACCCCTGCAGCACCATTTATAAACTCTGCAGCACATCCCTGCAACTCAGTCTGTAAACACTGCTCTGTATTCCTGAAGCACCATTTATAAACTCTGCAGCGCATCCCTGCAACTCAGTCTGTAAACACTGCCCTGTACCCCTGCAGCACCATTTATAAACTCTGCAGTGCATCCCTATAACTCCGTCTGTAAACACTGCTCTGTATTCCTGCAGCACCATTTATAAACTCTGCAGCGCATCCCTGCAACTCAGTCTGTAAACACTGCCCTGTACCCCTGCAGCACCATTTATAAACTCTGCAGTGCATCCCTATAACTCCGTCTGTAAACACTGCTCTGTATTCCTGCAGCACCATTTATAAACTCTGCAGCGCATCCCTATAACTCCGTCTGTAAACACTGCTCTGTATTCCTGCAGCACCATTTATAAACTCTGCAGCGCATTACTGCAACTCCGTCTGTAAACACTGCCCTGTACCCCTGCAGCACCATTTATAAACGCTGCAGCGCATCCCTGTAACTCCGTCTGTAAACACTGCCCTGTACCCCTGCAACACCATTTATAAACTCTGCAGTGCATCCCTGCAATTCAGTCTGTAAACACTGTCCTGTAACCCTACAACACCATTTATAAACTCTGCAGCGCATCCCTGCAACTCAGTCTGTAAACACTGCCCTGTACCCCTGCAGCACCATTTATAAACTCTGCAGCGCATCCCTGTAACTCCGTCTGTAAACACTGCCCTGTACCCCTGCAACACCATTTATAAACTCTGCAGCGTATCCCTGCAATTCAGTCTGTAAACACTGTCCTGTAACCCTGCAACACCATTTATAAACTCTGCAGCGCATCCCTGTAACTCAGTCTGTAAACACTGCCCTGTACCCCTGCAGCACCATTTATAAACTCTGCAGCGCATCCCTGTAACTCCGTCTGTAAACACTGCCCTGTACCCCTGCAACACCATTTATAAACTCTGCAGTGCATCCCTGCAACTCAGTCTGTAAACACTGCCCTGTACCCCTGCAGCACCATTTATAAACTCTGCAGCGCATCCCTGTAACTCCGTCTGTGAACACTGCCCTGTACCCCTGCAGCACCATTTATAAACTCTGCAGCGCATCCCTGTAACTCCGTCTGTAAACACTGCCCTGTACCCCTGCAGCACCATTTATAAACTCGGCAGCGCATCCCTATAACTCCGTCTGTAAACACTTCCCTGTATTCCTGCAGCACCATTTATAAACTCTGCAGCGCATCCCTGTAACTCCGTCTGTAAACACTGCCCTGTACCCCTGCAGCACCATTTATAAACTCTGCAGCACATCCCTGCAACTCAGTCTGTAAACACTGCTCTGTATTCCTGCAGCACCATTTATAAACTCTGCAGCGCATCCCTATAACTCCGTCTGTAAACACTGCTCTGTATTCCTGCAGCACCATTTATAAACTCTGCAGCGCATTACTGCAACTCAGTCTGTAAACACTGCCCTGTACCCCTGCAGCACCATTTATAAACTCTGCAGTGCATCCCTGCAACTCAGTCTGTAAACACTGCCCTGTACCCCTGCAGCACCATTTATAAACTCTGCAGCGCATCCCTATAACTCCGTCTGTAAACACTGCCCTGTATTCCTGCAGCACCATTTATAAACTCTGCAGTGCATCCCTGTAACTCCGTCTGTAAACACTGCCCTGTATTCCTGCAGCACCATTTATAAACTCTGCAGCGCATCCCTGTAACTCAGTCTGTAAACACTGCCCTGTACCCCTGCAGCACCATTTATAAACTCTGCAGTGCATCCCTGTAACTCAGTCTGTAAACACTGCCATGTACCCCTGCAGCACCATTTATAAACTCTGCAGCGCATCCCTGCAACTCAGTCTGTAAACACTGCCCTGTACCCCTGCACCACCATTTATAAACTCTGCAGCGCATCCCTGCAACTCAGTCTATAAACACTGCTCTGTATTCCTGCAGCACCATTTATAAACTCTGCAGCGCATTACTGCAACTCATTCTGTAAACACTGCCCTGTACCCCTGCAGCACCATTTATAAACTCTGCAGCGCATCCCTATAACTCCGTTTGTAAACACTGCCCTGTATTCCTGCAGCACCATTTATAAACTCTGCAGCGCATCCCTGTAACTCAGTCTGTAAACACTGCCCTGTACCCCTGCAGCACCATTTATAAACTCTGCAGCGCATCCCTATAACTCCGTCTGTAAACACTGCCCTGTACCCCTGCAACACCTTTTATTTTTTTTCAGATAAGAAAGTTTTTATTTTGTTTAAACAAAGTTCAATACAAAGATGATAAAATAGTACATGAGAACCAAGTGAAATACAAATTAGGCAAAGAAAAGCTATATAATAATGGTTCATTGATAAAGAGAATAGGAAGAGAGAGAGAGATAAAAGGAAATGAAGAAGGGAGTAGGAAAAGAAGAGGAGAGAAAAGAAGAAAGAAAGGGAAGAAGAGAGGAAGAGAAACAGAGGATAAAAAGGCCCAGCAATCAGATAGAAGAGGAGGAGGAAAGATAGTTAGAAAAGGGGAGCCAAAGAAGATCGGATCTGCAATCCCATTTATAAACTCTTCAGCGCATCCCTGTAACTCCGTCTGTAAACACTGCCCTGTACCCCTGCAGCACCATTTATAAACTCTGCAGCGCATCCCTATAACTCCGTCTGTAAACACTGCCCTGTATTCCTGCAGCACCATTTATAAACTCTGCAGCGCATCCCTGTAACTCCATCTGTAAACACTGCCCTGTATTCCTGCAGCACCATTTATAAACTCTGCAGCGCATCCCTGTAACTCCGTCTGTAAACACTGCCCTGTACCCCTGCAACACCATTTATAAACTCTTCAGCGCATCCCTGCAACTCAATCTGTAAACACTGCCCTGTACCCCTGCAGCACCATTTATAAACTCTGCAGCGCATCCCTGTAACTCTGTCTGTAAAGACTGCCCTGTACCCCTGCAACACCATTTATAAACTGTGCAGTGCATCCCTGCAACTCAGTCTGTAAACGCTGCCCTGTACCCCTGCAGCACCATTTATAAACTCTGCAGTGCATCCCTGCAACTCAGTCTGTAAACACTGCCCTGTACCCCTGCAGCACCATTTATAAACTCTGCAGCGCATCCCTATAACTCCGTCTGTAAACACTGCCCTGTATTCCTGCAGCACCATTTATAAACTCTGCAGCGCATCCCTGTTACTCCGTCTGTAAACACTGCCCTGTACCCCTGCAACACCATTTATAAACTCTGCAGCGCATCCCTGCAACTCAGTCTGTAAACAATGCCCTGTATTCCTGCTATTTACAACAAGGGGTGGTGGTGGACAGAGTCTCTGAATTAAGCAGAGTACTCTCACCCAGTCAAGAGATCAGGGCTAGATCCAACACCGTTTTTTAGCTCATTGCACCATCCCAGTTTCAGAACCTGGCTGTATGCAAATTAGTCTGTCCCTGGCCCAGTGCATCATGGGAACAGGGCAGACCAGACTACAAAAGCCAATTCTTACACTGGGAAGGAAACAAGCTTCCGGGGACCGGTTTCCGGGCTTACAGCCGTCTTCGGCCCGGCTTGCTTGAATCCTGATGGTGCAATGAGCAAGGGACTCACATCTGAGTATACCCTTCCACGCTTAGGGTGGACAAAATTATTTACAACAAGGGGTGGTGCAAGCCGGGCCGAAGACGGCTGTAATGCCAGAAACCGGTCCCCGGAAGCTTGTTTCCTTCCCAGTGTAAGAATTGGCTTTTGTAGTTTGGTTTGCCCTGTTCCCATCATGCACTGGGACAGGAACAGACTAATTTGCATACAGCCAGGTTCTGAAACTGGGATGGTGCAGTGAGCTAAAAAACGGTGTTGGATCTAGCCCTGATCTCTTGACTGGGTGAGAGTATTCTGCTTAATTCAGAGACTCTGTCCCTCACCACCCCTTGTTGTAAATACTGTATTCCTGCAGCACCATTTATAAACTCTGCAGCGCATCCCTGCAACTCAGTCTGTAAACACTGCCCTGTATTCCTGCAGCCCCATTTATAAACTCTGCAGCGCATCCCTGCAACTCAGTCTGTAAACACTGCCCTGTACTCCTGCTACAGCAAACAAATGCTGGACGGAATGCTGACAATGCAAACATTCTCCCCAGTCTAAAGATCTGGGTTAAACCCATCGTTCTTTTGCCCACTACGCCACCCCAGTTTGGACCCAGCCGTATGCAAATCACTCTTAACCCAGTGCCCCACGGGAACAGTCCAGACCGAACTGCCAGGCCAGGTCCTCCCTGGACCGGAAACAAGCATCCTGGGACCGGTTTCAGGGTATGTCACCGTTCTTCAGCCAGGCTTGCTTGAATCCAGTGGCACAGTGAGCAAGGGACCCACGTCTGGGCATACCCATCCCACTTAGGGCGAAAAGTGTTACAGCAAACAAATGATGGCCGGAATGCTGACAATGCAAACATTCTCCCCAGTCAAAAGATCTGGCTTAAATCCATCATTCTTTTGCCCACTACGCCACCCCAGTTTGGACTCAGCCATAAGCAAATCAGTCTTGACATATGTAAGGCAGCTACATGGTCTACACCACACACATTTACCAAACACTATTGCGTAAATGTGTTAATACACCAACAAGCTAATGTAGGCCTAGCAGTACTTAAAACACTGTTTTAAACAACTGCAACATCTATAGGTTAGCCACCACTTTGGGAGTATACTGCTTTGTAGCCTATGCAAAGCATGTGTATCTACAACACACATGCCTCGAACGGATCATGTTACTTACCCAGTAAGCATCTGTTCTTGGCTTGTAGAGCTGTTTGTTCACATGCGCCCACCCGCCTCCCCAGGCACCTATAGTTGTTGCAGTTCTTGATTATACATTCATACACATGGACATCTCTATACTACACATACTTACTCCATTCTCACCCTCTTGAGGGAAAAGAATCGAGTTTATGCTCATGCGCATTGTCACCGAAAGAAGGAGTTGCCTTACCTCGTGACTAGGAAAGACTTCTTCAACGAAAAACAGCAAACAGCCGGACCCAACACTAGATATTAGGAGTATGCAAAGCATGTGAATCTACAGCTCTACATGCCAAAAACAGATGCATACTGGGTAAGTAACATAATCCATATCGTATTGTGCATGGTACAGTAGGGAAATAAATATACCTACTAAATTGTGCAGATATTTACAAAAAAAGTCTGTAATCAACAATACAAAACTTTCAATTTACTGATATCTGTCATAATTCATGGTACAAGAGCTGGATATATTATTACATGAAACTGTGGCTGAAATTAACTAGAGATTTGAAGGAAATGAATAATATTCAGAACTCCTGCGTGAAAGGTGCATTCGAGAAATGCTTTGTTAGTTTGCCTTTAAAGTTATGCAGCCCTGTAATATTAGGACAGGAGCCTGGTAACTCATACCGGCGAGCCACTCCTGTGGCTCCTTGATGGACTAAGTTTCACTATTTATCTATGACATATTCTCGGACTTTGCTGTTATGACCAACATGAAGAAGAAAGAGATAAAAACCTTTGATTTTAATTCTCTCTTAAAAGATTAAATGAACACACAGAATGTTTTGTCTTCGCCTTATTGCAGTGTATTTTAACATGCTATGTCCTTTAACATGCACTCTAATGCTGTTTGTGGTTTGTAAAATTGCATGTGATGGTGTCCTGTAGGTCAGGTTCTTGCTTTGCCAACGCTCACTAAAAAGTATTTTTCAGTTTCAACATTATTTTCCCCTTTTATTAGTCTTTATTTTCCTTTTTAATCATTGTGGTTTTCCATTGGTCTGAGTTTCTTCTATAGCAAGACTAATTCTTATTTTCATTCTTCCCTTTGCTTCTTTTTTATTCTCTTTTCTGTACTCCACCATCTCTTTTATAATTAAACCATTATTGGTTGGTGTTTTGTTGGGGTGAGGAGTTTAACACGTTTCATGCTTTGTGTTTTGCACAGGTGGCACACCCTCTGGTTCAGAATCAACTAGTTGATTATGTGCACAATGGATTCCTGGTTCCTGTGATGGGGCCTGCTCTGCACAAGGTAAGGGCCTTTTGACTGCCCTGCATGAGCTGCTAATTCTCTTAGTGATGTGCTTGCACAGCGTAGACATCCTATCTCTGTCGCCTGCTATGCACAGTACAACCCTCCTGTTAGTGCTATACCAGCTTCACAAGGCTGAGCAGCTGTTCACATGGCTGCCTCACATGATGTGTGAATCCTGATACTGGTCTGCCCCCTCTACACACAGTAAGAAGCCTGCCTAGGTGGCAGTAGAATTCCTGCCACTATTCCATCCCATCGGTAAATTGTGAATAGCCTGCCTCTGTCCTGCGTCTCTGCCTCCCATTGTTCCATTCCTCCTCTGCATAGGCATGAGCCTACCTTTGCCCTCTAGAAAGGAACTGTTAGGCCAGTTCTGTGGACCTATGGAACAGTTGTACATCAAGGCCGTTCTTGTGACTGTTGGCCCTGGAACCATTGGAGCCACTTCTGTTGACTTTTACTTTCAGAGGGTAGTGAGGTCGAACATACAATGCTTTTTTCATGGAGAGGTAGGGTGGAGGTTACAAACTTACCACTTAAATATGCTGTATGAACAATGTCATATCTTTTGAAAGTGATAAGACTTTATTTACATTAGGAAATATGCATAATAACTTAGAGAAGTTCCGGTGCAATGCTCTAGTAATGTTCTTCTGATACTCTGTTAAATATATGCCTAGTGGATACACTGCACGGCTGTCATAGCGATACAAACTTGGGGCATCTCTAATGAAACATGGCCGCTGTGTGCTCATTCAGAAGCATGGTTTCTGAATGAGCACAGAGCTTGAAAGTCAGCTTACACACAAAGTTTGAACGCATTCAGTTCTTTTAGCCGGCTGCTGACAGGGGCCTTTTAAGCTGGGGCACCAGTTGAGGTTGGCGGCAGTTCCTTTCTTTTTGCTCGAGTTACAAGTAATATTGTCTGTGGTTGCAGGTGCATCATCGCAGGGACTCAGAGGTGCCAGAGGCTTAGCCATTGGCTTGAAGGAATGTCAGCTGGTTCTGAGTGCGGATATCAGTGCCACAACATAGGCTCCTAGGGCCTTCACACTATTGCTGACCCCAAGGCATGGTGATTGGTGTTGCACGGCACTGCAGTGTTCCCCATGCTAATTCGGCACCATGTGAAGGGAAACCATGGTGTGGCACTCTCCAACTGAGATAATTGAAAACACCAAAATGCTGAAGGGAAAAAAGTCACAGTCTGCTCTTTCAAGGATCTCGGTTTCTTGGTCAATGCAGTACACAAGACGTAGGGAATGGGCAAGCAACCAATCTCCTTGTGTAGGCGTGCAGCTCTGATCATGCCTCTGTCCACAATCTTTCGCCCATGTATTCTGCCTCACAGGCTGACCTACAGGAAGTGGCTTGGCCGAACGAAGTTGAACACAACCCTTCCTGCACCATCCAAGTATAGGTGATTTCACACAAGATACATACACTTGGCTTTTCAGTAGTTTCTAGAGGGAGGGAGAATGAGAGCGAGAGGAGAGCAGGGTAGGGAAGAGTAAGGAAAAGAAAGGATAGCAGTTCTGACTTCCAGTAAACCCTGTTGACGACCCTGCCACTGTCAGACCTAAATAAATACAGAATAACTCCCAACGTGGGTGTGCTCCTCCTATCATTTAGATAAGGCCGACTCGCACATACCACATACAGTTGGTACTAGTTAAGGCTAGTCGAGATAAACTACATAGATGTACACTGGGTGACCCAGTTATCATTCTCTCTGTGGTTTGACCCGCTGCTACTAACCGTTAGCTGTGTCTTGGTCAAGTCATGGGGCTGGTCATCACTTTGAGTGTACCTCTACTTCCGATCAAAGTCTATTACTCTCTCGGTGAGCAACCTTCAAAATCATGTATAGCACCCATCGGGAGACTTGTGACCTGGGTCTCTTGCACAAGAAAACATGTGTCGATCAGAATAAAAAACAGAGAAGCAGGAAGGCACAGGGCTACTGCTCAAGGAAGGTTTGACCCTACAAGAGCCCATCACGTTTCTGCTGTCTCTACTGACAGTTCTATCACCGCTGCAGAAGTTAAGAGCCCCCTAGTGCTTTTCTACCTCCCAGGGCACAGTGGGTAACAAGCAGCTTTTCTACCCTATTTCCACACATTAAGAATCTTGACAGAATTGTACCCTGTCGTGTGATAAGGAGACAGGGCGCTTTTACCCTCATCGCAGCCAAGAACGAGTCAGCACTCTGTTAGCCACTTGCCCCAGTATTGGAACTTTCATAGATTCCCATGCTTTTGTATCATTCCCCGTCGTCGGAATGGGAGTCTCGGTAATAACAAAATACCATAGTAGTAGGTACAAAAGAGAGAGGAAAGGCCTAGGCCTTATTCCCTTTTGTAGCATATCAGCCTCTTTTTGTAAAAGAGACCAAACATTAGGCATCAGCCAATCAGAAGAGCCTCACCCCTGGAACCTTCCTGAAGGAATCTCAGAGCCTCAGATTTTCTACCGCACGTTGTGCTAGGGAGTCTCCATTGAGCTCTGCTCTATTTTCAACTCTTTCAAGTAGATTTCTACAGTTTTTTCCTCAGGATTTCTTCAGTTCTACTTCAGAAATCTCTCCTTTTCATCAGGATGTCTGAAGTTGAGAAAAAGAAAGCTCTTTTCACGCCCTGTTCCACCTGTGGGAAGAAGAGGCTGTTTGTGGAGGACAAACACAAGGATTGCATTTACTGCCTTTATCCGGATCACAAGGCAGAGGACTGCAAAATTTGCCGCACTCTCTCCACCAAGACCTTGAGAGATCGTGCTGGAAGACTGCTTACATGGCTACAGAGGCAAAAGGAGAGGAAACATGGAGTTTCCAGTGATGAGGAGGAATCGTCTTCATTTACTTCCTCAAAAAGGTCAGTGAAAAGGGGTAGAGGTTCCCCATCTTCCTCTGTTGGGCGCCCCTCAAAGGCTTCAAAAAAGACCCCCAGAGAGTCTGATAGCCGGGGTTCAGAAAGCTCCCCCCACCGCAGTGGGAAGGATAAGGCAGAACTGGTTTCGCCTCCTAAGGGTGAGAAGACAGACCCAGCCTTCAAGAAACCCTCCTCACATTCTTCAGAGAGGAGTTCTAAGTCCTCTACGACGAAGACATCGTCGACGGTGGGTCCGTCGACGAAGAAAACGAAACCCAAAATTCAATTGGTCCCGTCGACGGGCTCGTCGGCGGGAGAATCATCGACGAAAGCTTCGTCGTCGTCGTCGATGAAGGTAGCGCCGACGGCAGCGTCGACGAGAGGTACGACGACGACATCGTCGACGAAGACGTCGTCGACGGCTTCATTAACATCGTCGACGAAGAAACCATCATCGTCGACGGCAGTGACGACGACGGCGTCGTCGACGGTATCGACGACGATGGTGTCGTCGACGAGTGCATCGACGACGACAACAATATCTACAACGTCGGCGGGCTCGTCGACGGTGGTGTCGACGACGACATCTGTGATTCCAATATCGTCGACGAGAATATCTCCGGCGTCGACGGAACCATCGACGATACTGGCTACGGAGAGACGAGTGACGATTTCTTTAACGAGGATCACTCCGGAAATGACATCCCCGGGAAAGGTGACCACTTTACCGCCAACTTTGTTGTTGGACCAAGAAGTATCTGAGAAAGACGGACAGGATGCTTATGACTATGCCAGTAGCCCGTCTCAGCTACTAATCAAGAGTCAAGAGACAGATTCGGATGGGGCATATGACCAAGGAGAAGGTGAATATCATCAAGTGGCCCACTCTAAGGGCTATGTGCCACAGGACATGGTTTCGGTACCTACAACATTCCTGCATGACCTCCACAAGATGCTGCAGGACTATAAGTCGAAAGCGGAAAGACCAACACCACGTAGGTCTGCTCCTTCGACACCAGTCAGAAACCCCTCATCTGTAGTCCCTTTGGTACTTCCGGCACGGACGCCACCTCACCCTCAGCGGCCGACACCTCAGGCTCCGTCAGAGCCAGCCGATGACCCGGAGGGGGATGATGATGATGAATCATCTGATGGTAACCAAGACTCTGATCATGATAGGGATGAATATGATGACTACATCATCCCAGACCAAGCTTCACCTCATCAGGACTTGGTAGATTCACCTCCTGCTGACATCGGCAGTTTTCACCAGCTGATGGAACGTGCAGCGGGAAGATTTAAGCTGGCAATGCTCGCGGAAACCACGGAATGTTTCTTATATGACTTCAAAGAAACACACCGCAAAACAACAAGATCGATTCCAATTGTGGATCATTTGTGGGATGAAGGTTTGAAAGCTATGAAAAACCCAGCGACGGTGGTCCCTGTGCTACCGCGTCTGGATAAGAAGTATAAAGCACCAGATGATGGACCGGCAGCGCTAACGGGCCATCCAAAACCTGACTCTGTCATCTCACAGGCAGCACAGAGGAAGTCGCGGAACCCCTCTGCTCCATTAACGGCCCCTCCTGATAAGGATGGGCGACGACTTGATAACACGGGCAAACGGTTTTCATCGATGGCTAGCCTACTAATACGTGCCTCCAATGCTTTGGCGATATTAGGACGGTATGATCGCCAATTATGGTGCGATGTAGCCCCATATCTGGAACTCCTTCCACCGGAGTCACTGGCGGAAGCGAAGAAGACTTTACAGGAGGGTGAGGCGGTCTCCATGGAAATTATAGACTGTGCCATGGACATCGCGACAACGTCCTTTCGGGCGTTAGCAGGAGCGGCAGTGTTCTCCAGTATTAGGGGTGTCTTTCATAGATTCACATGCCTGAATCATTCCCCGTCGTCGGAGTGGGAGTCCCACGGTACATAAAAAAGCAATAAAATGCCATAAATATGTAGTAATACCAATAGAAATGAACCAGGAAGTAAAACAGCCAATGGTACAGTAGGCAAAAAACTTCCACATCTATGACTCTCATAGTCATTATGTATAGTCCAAACTACAGCCAATCAGGCGCCAGCACCCACCAGAATGTTCTCCCCAGAGGCTCAGGCTCTCAGATTTTCTACCGCACGTCGTGTGAAGGGAGTCTCCCTGAGCTCTGCTCAGTTTTCTTACTTCTAACTTCATTTGTGTCTACACTTCAGGATGTCTTCTAAGAAATCTCTCTTTAGAGCCTGTGACTGCTGTGGTAAGCCTCGGCTTTTTGAAAAAGATCCACATAAAAAGTGTATCTATTGTCTCTACCCAGATCACCAGGCCTCTGACTGTAAGATCTGCAGAACCATGCCTCAAAAGACTCTCAGGGATAGAGAGGGTCGTTTACTTCTGTGGTTGAAGAGGCTAAAGGATTCTTCTAATCCTGTTTCTGAGGTAGGAAGCGTCACCTCTGGTTCTACTTCAGCCTCCAGGAAGAGGCCTGCGCTTGAGGGAATGTCATCTCCCAAGGCTAAACTGCCTAAAAAACAACCACCTGCTAAGGGACTGGATCAGCCTTCTACTTCTCAGGCTGTCCCCACATCCAAGGGCATGGAGGGCGCTTCTGCTGCCAAAAAGGGGAAAAACCTCAAGTTTCCCCTATCTTCTGAGAAGATTTTACCACAGACTTCATCTCCGCCTCCTGTGATGTCCTCTTCAGCTTCCTCGTCGACGAGAACGACGACTTCAGTGACATCTACGGTAACATTTTCATCTCCTAAACCTGGTATGGTTATGTCATCGTCTACGGCGTCTCCAACGATGGTTTTTGTTTCTGTGAGGCCTGTTTCGTCGACGTCCGTCGTCGACGCCTCGTCGTCGACACCTCTAAGGGCTTTACCGCCGACGAAAAAGGCTCCGTCGACGAGCTCGTCGTCAGGCTCTACGCCGTCGACGAAAATTACACCGTCGACGAAGAGTGACTCGTCGACGAAGAGTGTCCCGTCGACGAAGTGTGTCCCGTCGACGAAGAGTGTCCCGTCGACGAAGAGTGTCCCGTCGACGAAGAGTGTCCCGTCGACGAAGAGTGTCCCGTCGACGACGAGTGTCCCGTCGACGAAGAGTGTCCCGTCGACGAAGAGTGTCCCGTCGACGAAGAGTGTCCCGTCGACGAAGAGTGTCCCGTCGACGAAGAGTGTCCCGTCGACGAAGAGTGTCCCGTCGACGAAGAGTGTCCCGTCGACGAAGAGTGTCCCGTCGACGAAGGGTGTCCCGTCGACGAAGGGTGTCCCGTCGACGACAAGTGCTCCGTTGGCGAAAAGTGTCCCGTCGACGAGAGGTGATCCGTCGACGACAAAACCATCGGGAGTTACCCTTCCGACGACGCCGCAGTTGTCATCATGCACGGCACTACAAGTGTGGTCCCCGTCGACGGTGTTTTTAACACCACGGCAAGCAGCAGAACAACTGCGCAACACTGCAATGAGGCTTTCACCCCTTCGTATTTCACCTCACAAGGTGTCCTCTGAAGTGCCAGACCAACTTCTGGATTCTGACAGTGAGAATGAGATGGTCCAGAATACTTTTGGGCAAGCCACTAGTCCATCGGAGTTACATATTAAACTTCAAGATGAAGAATATGATGAATCTCACTCTCCTGTTGAGGTATCGATGCCTGTGAGTACCCCTGTTGCTCAAGTGCCTTTGGATTTAATATCCAACTTACAATTTATGCTGGACGATTACTATCGGAGGTTCCCACCATCGGAATCGGCAGGTTCTGGACAGGCAACTCCAACTTCGGAAACGCCTCCACCCGTGCTCCCACAGGTGTGTCCACCTTCACACCCACAACCTGCTCACGAAGAAGACCCGCAATCCTCGGAAGATGACGACCAGCGGGAAGAAGGAGAGGTGGATGATTTATCGGAGTGGGAGGACTATCGGGTACAATCTCCTTCAACATCTCCTCAGACTGCGTCGGCCTCCACTCCGGTGGATGTAGCGAACTTTCACTTGTTGATGGAGCGTGCAACCGAACGTTTTCATATGAAAATGGAGCATACGCAACAAGAATGTTTCCTTTACGATTTTAAGGATCAGCCCAGACGACAAATTAGGACAATACCCATCGTGGATTTCATCTGGAAGGAAGGTGTTAAGGTGATGTCAACGCCGGCTTCCATTCCTCCAGTCTTGCCAAGAATTGATAAGAAATATAAAGCTCCCGAAAAAACGCCTGCATGTCTTCTTGGACAGGCAAAACTTGACTCTGTAATTGTCCAGGCGGCTCAGAAAAGAGCCAGAAATCCGTCCTCTGCAGTTACGGCGCCGCCGGATAGAGATGGCAGACGCCTAGACTCAATCGGAAAACGAGTTTCCACCATGGCTGCAACGACTTTCCGTGCTGCCAATGCATTAGCCATCTTAGGTCGGTACGACCGTCAAATGTGGTCTGACATCTCACCGTTTATCGATCTCCTCCCTGAGCCATCCAAGGCTGAAGCACTCCGAATTCTCCAAGAAGGTCAAAGGACCTCTGAAGAGATAATCGATTGAGCTGTTGATGTTGCATCTACAGGATTTCGTCAATTAGCAGGAGCTGCTGTTCTGCGTAGACAGGGATGGTTACGTTCCACTGCTTTCAGACAAGAGGTCCAAAACCGAGTTCTAGACATGCCATTTGATGGCGAATATTTATTCGGCCCCAAGGTAGAGGAGGCTTTACAGACTATCAAAAAGGATACCGAAACAGCCAGATCCTAAGGCACTCTACAATTCCACAAGCCGCCCTTTCGAGGAGCGAGAGGACGAGGAACGTCCTTCAATAGAGGTGGATACCAGCAACAACATCAACAATCCTCATACCGTCAAGGTAATCAGCGCTACCCAACACAGCGCTACCAGTCTTATGGGCAGAAAAGATCTCAATACACTCCAAACAGGGGTAAGGCTACCTACCGCGGCAAGGACAAGCGACAATGAAACTTTTCACCTGCCACCACCGTCTTTCCACCCTCACAAAAGACTTGGCGTAAGAATATCCAAATTTTACTCCAATTGGCAGTCGATAACAACGGACAAATGGGTCCTGGATATTGTGGCATGGGGCCATGCCCTAGAATTCGAAAAATTCCCCCCAAATGTACCGCCAAGAGGCCCGCCTCCAGCTCACCTGAAGGAGCTGCTTACCCAAATCAAAATGATGATACAAAAAGGAGCGATCGAGAGCGTTCCTCAGAAGATGAGAGGACTAGGATTTTACTCCAGGTTCTTCCTGATCAGAAAGAAGAACGGGGAGTGGCGCCCGATCCTCGATCTTCGCGCCTTAAACAAATATCTAAGGAAATTGACATTCCGGATGCTATCTCTTCAAGAAATTTTGCATCTTCTAGCAGCAGGAGATTGCATGGTCACCTTAGACCTCCAGGATGCATATTTCCACATCCCCATCCTACCTCGCCACAGGAAATTCCTTCGCTTCAGGGTGGCTGGCAGGGACTACCAATTCAAAGTCCTTCCTTTTGGACTACGGTCAGCTCCAAGAGCTTTTACGAAAGTTTTAGCTCCAGTAGCTGCGCACCTCCGGCTGGAGGGAATACAAATTTTCCCATATCTGGACGATTGCCTTATAAAGGCCAATTCTCATGGAACCGTTCAACGTCACCTTCAACAGTGTCTGCACCTGTTTCAATCTCTAGGCCTGACGATAAACTTCAGCAAATCCCAAATGCAATCGTCTCAAACAATAGCATTCTTAGGAGCGATGTTGGACACTCAAAAATGCAAAGCTTTCGTCTCCAAGGAGAGACAAATGAAAATAAGTCGGCTAGCACAAGATCTCATGCAAAGAAAGTCAGCTTCTGTCCGACTATACAAGTCCTTTCTAGGGATGGCATCGGCTTGTATTCCATTACTTCCAAATTGCCGACTTCAAATGAGGCCGCTTCAGGAGGAACTAACCTTGCAGTGGCAACAGGTTTCAGGCACTTTCGAGGACCTCATTCAAATCACACCACTCATGAAGGAGTCTCTTCTGTGGTGGACACAGAGGTGTCATCTGAGTCAGGGTCATGCGTTCCTTCAAGAAATACCAAGTCTGACCATCACTACAGATGCATCCCTCGAGGGCTGGGGGGCTCATCTACAAGGCCTCACGATCAGCGGCAAATGGACTGCGCAACAGAAACAGTGGCACATCAATCGTTTGGAACTGAGAGCCATCTTTCTTGCCCTCAAGGCGTTTTGTGCCATCATTCAGAACACCAATGTGTTGATAAGAACAGACAACACAACAAGTATGCACTACGTCAACAAACAGGGGGGAACTCGATCTCTTCTCCTGTCTCAAGAGGCGCAGGAATTATGGACATGGGCTCTTCACCACAATGTACAGTTGCATGCGGTGCATGTTCCGGGGACGGAAAACGTCCTTGCGGACGCACTCAGCAGGACAACGATCACCACCCACGAATGGGAGCTTCACCAGGAAACAGTGGACCACATCTTTCATCAGTGGGGTTGGCCAGACCTGGATCTATTTGCGACAAGTACCAACAGCAAATGCCTGAGCTTCGCCAGCTGGCACCCCCACAAGAATTCTCTGGGGAATGCGTTCTCCATCGATTGGTCCCTGACGTTTGCGTACGCTTTCCCACCGATTCCATTAGTCCCCAAGGTTCTGCGGAAGATGAAGAAGGAACCTTGCCGACTGATCCTGATTGCGCCCAGATGGCCGCGCCAGTATTGGTTTACAGAGCTCCTCCTACTGTCAGAGAGCAAGCCAATTCAGTTACATCCAATCCCGAACTTGCTCAGTGTTCAGGAAGGTCAAGTCTTCCATCCGGACCCAGCATCGCTGAGATTAGCGGCTTGGCTCCTGAACACCATGAGTTTGCACACCTGAACATCCCGGCAGACTGTAAAGAGGTGTTGGCCAAAGCTAGAGCACCCGCTACCATCAAGACGTACAGTCTGAAATGGAAACGCTTCTGTATCTGGTGCCGTTCAGCAGGTGTTCACCCTTTTTTAGCAAAACCTGAGGAAATTCTTCCTTTTTTCTTGCAGTTGGCACGAACAGGTCTGTCCCATGCTACTTTAAAGGTATTTCTGGCTGCAATATCCAGATATCGACAGGATGGGTCCAATTCTCTGTACTCAGCAAGAATTATCCAACAGTTCTTTAAAGGCCTCTTTAGAATGTTCCCTCCTGTACGTCGTCCACCTCCTTTGTGGCATCTGAACGTGGTCCTGGGTCAACTCATGCGTCACCCATTTGAGCCCATCCATAGAGCTGACTTGAAGTACCTTTCGTGGAAGGTATCACTGCTTTTAGCCTTAACATCCGCCAAGAGAGTTAGTGATATCCAAGCTTTCACTGTACATCATCCTTTCCTTCAATTCACAAGCGATTCTGTCATACTTCGCACAAATCCCAAATACATTCCGAAAGTACCTTCGGATTTCCATCTGAACGAACCTGTTGTTCTTAAATCGTTTTTTCCAGACCCGCAAACTCCTGCGGAAAGAGCTTTACACTCGCTTGACATTAGAAGATGTCTTAAATTCTATCTACAAAGAACGTCTACTGTACGCACCTCTGACCAGTTGTTCATTACCTACGGTGCGATTCGTAAGGGGCAGGCAGTATCAAAACAGACTATTGCAAGATGGATATCTGCTGCCATTGCCTTTTGCCATGCACAGGCTGGGAGACCTTTACCATCTGCGCCCAGAGCGCACTCTACAAGAGCAGTCTCCTCATCTACGGCCTTATTTGCTGGAGTCCCTCTTCAGCAGATCTGCAAAGCGGCTACTTGGGCGAGTCGCCATACCTTTACCAGACATTACTGTCTAGAGTCCATCAGCGAGGCTGATACTTCTGTGGGTCGAGCTGTTCTACGGAATCTGTTTCATTAAGGTGAGCCTCTGTTTCCCACCTCCTTGTTTTCTGCTGTCAGACGCTTCTTATGTTATGTTTTCACATATTTCCATGATTGCATTATGTTATGCTTTATACGATATGTGTATATTCACTTTGCATTGTTATTTGCATTACTAACTGACAAGCTGGGTGTTATGAGCGTCTGTTCAGCAAAGATATGTACTGCTAGCTACTCTGATTCAGGCATGTGAATCTATGAAAGACACCCCTAATACTGGAGAAGAACAATAGTTATTTACCTGTAATCTGTGGTTCTCCAGTATTGGTGTCTTTCATAGATTCACATGCAACCCGCCCACCTCCCCTCAGAGGCTTTTTAGGCTATTATGGTTTACCTTCACTCCTTGCGAGAAAATCTGAGAGCCTGAGCCTCTGGGGAGAACATTCTGGTGGGTGCTGGCGCCTGATTGGCTGTAGTTTGGACTATACATAATGACTATGAGAGTCATAGATGTGGAAGTTTTTTGCCTACTGTACCATTGGCTGTTTTACTTCCTGGTTCATTTCTATTGGTATTACTACATATTTATGGCATTTTATTGCTTTTTTATGTACCGTGGGACTCCCACTCCGACGACGGGGAATGATTCAGGCATGTGAATCTATGAAAGACACCAATACTGGAGAACCACAGATTACAGGTAAGTAACTATTGTTCTTAAGACGCCAAGGGTGGCTGAAGGCGACTTGGTTTAGACCGGAAATTCAGAACAAGGTCCTTGATCTGCCCTTCGATGGCGAAGCCCTATTCGGGAAATTAATAGATGATACTCTTCAAGAGATCAAAAAAGACACAGAAACAGCCAGGTCTCTGAGTACCCTCCAGTATCGCAAATCTCCCTTCAGAGGTTCGAGAGGCAGAGGAGGTGGTTATAGAGGTTCATACCAACAACAGCAACAACGCTATTCTTCGAACAGATCAGGATACCAGCAAAATCGCCAGTCATACCAGCAAAGGCAAGGCCAATCTTCGGGTTATTCAAGGCCCTACAATAGGGGCAAGCAGGCTGCCCATGGACGGGAGACGTCCAAGCGCCAATAGCGGCCTCCTGGCTCTGCCTACTGTTCCCTCCTCCAAGAAATCACCAGTTGGAGGCAGGGTGTCAAAATTCCTTCAAAATTGGTCCAAAATAACATCGGACCGTTGGGTGATCAACATCATAAGGCGAGGACATACTTTGGAATTTATGGAAGTCCCTCCACCCAGGCCCCCGGCAGCCGTTCCATCGAAACATCTGCGTCTCCTAAGGCTCGAAGTACAACACATGCTCCGCAAAGGGGCGATAGAGCCGGTCCCCTCCAAACAACAGGGCCAAGGTTTTTATTCCAGGTTCTTCCTGGTGAGAAAGACGCTGGAGAAATGGCGCCCCATCTTAGACCTCAGGGAGCTAAATACCTATCTCGTCTCCCTATCCTTCCGGATGGTATCCCTACAGGATATATTGAAGATGATCAGCCCGGGGGATTTCATGGCCACGCTCGATCTGGAGGACGCGTACTTCCATGTCCCGATTCACCCAGCACACAGAAGGTTCCTACGCTTCACAGTAGCCAAGAGCCATTTTCAGTTCAGGGTTCTGCCGTTCGGACTTCGCTCTGCCCCAAGGATTTTCACGAAGGTGCTGGCACCGGTGGCGGCATTTCTGCGAAGGAGCCACTTCCAGGTCTTCCCTTATCTGGACGACTGGTTACTGAAGGCCCCGTCCAGAAGCTTAGCGCAGGACGCTGTGCAGGCTTGCACCAATCTGTTCCAGAATCTGGGGCTCACTTTGAACAGAGAAAAATCCACGCTGATGCCCTCAAGAAGAGCACGGTTCCTAGGAGGAGTGTTAGATTCAAAGCTCTCGAGGGCGTTTCCTACTCAGGAGAGGATAGAGAAACTGCAACTTTTGGCACGAAACCTTCGAGTAAAAAGGTGTCTTTCTGTACGCAGTTACAAGTCGCTGCTAGGGGTGATGTCATCATGTATCCCCTTAATTCCGCACTGCAGACTTCGGATGCGTCCCCTGCAGGAACAACTGGACCTCCAATGGAAACAAGTGCACAGATCGTTCGAGGACAAGGTGGTTGTCACTCGGGAGATGAAGGAGGCAGTGATTTGGTGGTCACATCAAGACAATTTGTGCCAAGGTCTATCCTTCGCAAGCGTACCATCGCCTCAAATACTAACGACGGATGCGTCATTGGAGGGATGGGGAGCAGTGATGCAGGATCTGCAGGTCAGCGGCCATTGGTCTCCTCGCGAGCAAACACTGCATATCAATCTGTTGGAGCTGAGAGCGATCAGGCTAGCTCTTCAAGCTTTTCTTCCGCGACTCCAGGGTTCACAAGTGCTCATCAGAACGGACAACACCACAGCTATGCATTATGTGAAAAAGGAGGGAGGAACAAGATCACTCCTCTTGTCGCGGGAAGCGCAACAGATATGGGAATGGTCAATTCTTCAGAGAATTTCACTAAAGGTGGCGCACTTACCAGGAGTGCTGAACGAAGGCGCCGACAGACTGAGCAGGTTATCCTCAGTCAGTCACGAGTGGGAACTAAAACAGCAGGTTCTGGATCTACTATTTCAGACATGGGGCACACCGGAGGTGGACCTTTTTGCAACGCCAACCAACAAGAAATGCTGGTCATACGCCAGCAGGTTCCACCATCAAGGCTCATTGGGCAATGCCCTGTCGTTAGCCTGGACAGGGAGGTTTCTCTATGCGTTTCCGCCAATTCCCCTGATTCCACGCCTCATCAGGAAGATGAAAACGGAACCATGCAAAATAATCCTGATAGCCCCGGCATGGCCGCGACAATTTTGGTACACAGAACTACACCTGCTGTCGCTAGTCCCTCCATTGCGGCTGGAGGAGGTTCCGGATCTTCTGACCATGTCCGAAGGACAGGTTTGGCATCCAGACCCAAGATCATTACACCTGACTGCATGGCTCCTGACCAGCGAGAATTCATGAATGTCCCTCTTTCCAAGGAGATCAAGGACATCCTTTCCCAGGCAAGAGCACCTTCAACAAACAAGACATACAGATTAAAATGGAAAAGGTTTTGTATTTGGTGTAAGAAGGAAAAGGTTGACCCTTTTACGTCAAAACCTCATCAGATCTTGCCTTACCTACTCTCGCTAGCAAAGTCTAATCTGGCCCATTCTACGATCAAGGTCCATTTGGCGGCAATTTCCAGATTCAGGAGAGCTGACTCTGGTCCTTCATTGTGGTCTTCAAGGATTGTCAAGCAATTCCTCAAAGGCCTGTTCAAGGTCTATCCACCAGTGAGACCTCCTCCTCCAACTTGGCATTTGAACTTGGTCCTGGCTCAACTGATGAAGGAACCATTTGAGCCAATTCACCGCTCAGACCTGAAATATTTGTCATGGAAATTGGCCCTACTCTTAGCCCTGACATCAGCTAGGCGAGTGGGAGAGTTGCAGGCCCTTACTATCCAGGAGCCGTTTTTACAGTTCAAGAAGAACACGGTCATCTTGCGGACGAACCCAAGATTCATTCCTAAAGTTCCTACAGACTTTCACTTGAACGAACCAGTAATTCTAAAGACATTCTTTCCAAACCCAGTAACTCCAGCGGAGAAGTCATTGCACACTCTGGATTTACAACGATGTCTTAAATTCTACTTGGACCGTACCAAGGAATTTAGAAAGACTTCGCAATTTTTCATCGCCTTTGGTGGTCCAAGCAAAGGTCTCCCTCTGTCCAAACAGGGGATCTCCAGATGGATTTCAAGTGCTATTCTGCATTGCCACAACATAGCAGGAAAACCTCTGGTGGGCAGGGTACGTGCTCACTCAACGAGATCAGTGGCATCCTCAACGGCCCTCTTTGCGGGGGTGCCTATAAAAGACGTTTGCAGGGCTGCTACCTGGAGCAGCGTGCACACTTTCTCTAAGCATTACTGCTTAGAGTCATTGCAGCAGGATGATGCAGCAGTGGGCCAGGCTGTCCTGAGGAACCTCTTCAAGTGATTGGTGAGCTTTCCTTTCTATCCCACCTTCCAGTGGTAACACATTTTGTGATTTCATTTGTGATGATATACAGTACATATTTACAAAATGTGTTTATGAGGGTTTACTGCTTGCTATTCTGATACAAAAGCATGGGAATCTATAAAAGTTCCAATACTGGGGCAAGAAAACAAGTTACTTACCTGTAACTTTGGTTCCCCAGTATTGGTAACTTTCATAGATTCCCATGCGCCCACCCACCTCCCCGGGGAAAGCTCAGCCTTCAGCAAGTAGGGTGTCTAGCACACAACGGCTACGAAAATCTGAAGCTCTGAGATTCCTTCAGGAAGGTTCCAGGGGTGAGGCTCTTCTGATTGGCTGATGCCTAATGTTTGGTCTCTTTTACAAAAAGAGGCTGATATGCTACAAAAGGGAATAAGGCCTAGGCCTTTCCTCTCTCTTTTGTACCTACTACTATGGTATTTTGTTATTACCGAGACTCCCATTCCGACGACGGGGAATGATACAAAAGCATGGGAATCTATGAAAGTTACCAATACTGGGGAACCAAAGTTACAGGTAAGTAACTTGTTTTCTTCTGAGGCCTGAAGAAACTGCCACTGTTGTACCTTCACTGCAAATAAGACATCACCTTTGTTCTCTCTGTTTTGTAGACAGTGAGCAGCCTGCCAATGTGCTATCCTGTCTGCAGAGAGAAAAGCAACTTTGTTCTGTCCACTCGGTAGGCAACTGTTCTACCTTCAGTGCAGTCAGGAAGGAGACAGAAGTGTCCTGCGCACTTTACATAATTAAAGAAGCTGCCACTTTTCTACCCTCTCTGATTACATTAAAGATCCTGGTGTACATTTTCTCCAGATAGAAATGTGGCTTTTACTGTTCTTAAACATTTATTTATTAAGCTGTTTTCTGTATCGTAGAATTGACCAAGATGGTCCTAAAGGTCTTGAAGCTCGGCCGGTTCACAATGTAGCCAGAACAGTTTTATCCTTGCTGCAGGCAGGAAAAATAAAACTCAGTTCTGACCACTCTGCAAATAGTAAGAAGCATGGAGGTGATGCATGTCCTTCCCCTCCAGTTTTGCACCAGACTGGCAACATGCCAGATACACCTCCGCATAAGGCAGAAAGCATGCATCTTCAACACCTAGTCTTTAGAAGACAGGATAGTCAGACTTATGCAATAAATATGTATACTTACTGATCAATGCCACCACCCACACATATCAGCAGGAAACTCCTTCACCTACACCTGCGAATTCCCAGGAACGGACCACTGTGTTCACTTCACCTTCAAAACTAACATCACCTGCAAATGTCCTCACCAGCTCCAGTGCAGGAATTGGAGCAAGATCTCCGACGACCAGCTCACCGCCTCCCTCAGCAGCTCCGCTCCCACAGACGACAACCCAACCACAAAGCAGCCACCACCGCCCACCACAGACTCATCAGACATTCAAGGAAGAAAGCACTCCAGGACAGAATCTCCACCCATGCACACGACAGCAAGAACATCTTCAGCATCATCAAAGAATTGGCCCAACAGTGAGACTACTAACATCCCACCCTCTCAGGACCTCTGCGACAGACTCAGCACCTACTTCCATCAAAAAACCAAGACCATGTATGACAACTTCGACATTAACCTCCATGCGGAATCCACACCCACTATTACCTACAACATGCAGCCAACGCTGGATAGCTGGACTGCCCTCAGCATTGAAGACTATGAAGTCAACCCACTCTGGGGCTCCCACGGACCGTGCCCCGACCACATCTACCACAGAGCTGCAGACATCATCTCCCCAAGCTTCAAAGAATCATCAACCACATCTTCGAGACTACCTCCTTTCCTGACAACTGAAAACACATTAAGATCAACCCTCTCCTTAAAAAGACATCAGCGAACCCCTCCGACCTCAAGAACTACAGACCAATCTCCTTACTCCTGTACTCAGCGAAAGACTTGGAAAAAGCCGGCAACAGTCAACTCACCTCCTTCATCCTCGACTCTTCCCAATCAGGCTTCAGGAAGAATCACAGCACCGAAACCACCCTTCTTGCCACAACAGACGACATCCGGTCCATCCTCGACAGAAGAGACTGTGGCCCTCATCCTCCTGGACCTCTCTGCCGCCTTCAACCCAGTCTCACACCGCACCCTAGCCCACAGACTCCACGATGCAAGAATCCGGAACAAGGCCTTCGACTGGATCCTCTCGCAACCCACACCGACCACCTGCAGAATCCCGTAAGGATCCTCCATCAGCCCCACCCTGTTCAACGTCTACATGGCCCCGCTCCCATCCATCAGACCCAACGGACTCAACATTGTACTGTACGCCGACGACACCCAACTCATCCTTTTCCTATCCAACAAACTCAACATCTCCAGCACAACTTTCAAGAAGGAATAGAAGCAGTCACCAGTAGGATGAAGAACAGCTGCCTACAACTCATCACGGACAAAACCGAAGTACTCCTCAACGGTCGACATCTGAGGCCTGTAACGACTCTTGGTGGCCCCCAGCCCTCAGGAGCCCCCTCCCACACAGACCACGCATGCAACCTAGGAACTCAAAATAGATCGCCAGATCAACACTGTCACCTCTTCCTGCTATTAGTCCATCCGCCTCCATCGAAAGACCTTCAACTGGATTCCCCTCGAACACAAGAAACCCGTCACCCACGCCCTCATCAGCAGCAGACTGGACTACAGCAAAACACTCTATGCCCGGATCAACAAGAACCTCACCCGGAAACTCCAGGACGCCGCTGCCAGACTAGTTCTCAACCTACCACAACACTACTACATCAGCCAACACCTACGGACACTACACTGGCTCCCCGTCGAGAAGGGAATCACCTTCCATCTCTTCACCCACGCCCACAAAGCCCTCCACAACACCGGACCAGCCTAAATAAATCACCGCCTCTCCTTCGCTCAGCCCAACTCTCTCTTGCAATGGTACCCCGCATCAAGAAGATCAGAACAGGAGGACGCTCCTTCTCCCTCCTCGCGGCCAAGCAATGAAACACCCTTCCTCTCCTCCTCCGACAGACACCTTCGCTCGCCAAGTTCCTGAAGGCCCTCACGACCTGGCTCTTCGACGAAGCACTGCAACAACCTGGAGCTGCCAACTCTTCCCCCTCCCCCCTCCGGTGCCTTGAGACCCTTTTGGGTGAGTAGCGGTGCTTTACAAACCCCTTGATTGAATGACACCACCCACACATATCCACATATCTAGATGGCTGTCATTGCAGTGCTTTCCTGGTATATGTGGTGTGCAAAAGGCCTCTGTCTCTGTTGCAGCTTATCTGCAGTGCAAGAACCATATACTTGTTCCTATGTTGTGCATAAGTCTGATATATGACTGTTAGAATCTTTCAAAACAACATAGCAGCCTGCTGTGGTCTTTCTCACTCTTCATAATGTCTTGTGCATGTTAAGTAAACTATACAGGGGTCGAAAAATGTACTCGCCCGCTCGCAAATGCGAGTGAATTTTGTGAAGGTCGAGTCAGTTTCAAGGCCTACTTGACCGGCCTGGCGAGTGCTATCTGGCAGTGGTGCAGTAGCATGTGAAGGCTCTAGGGGGCAGCATTATACGAGTGCAGGTGGTGCGGTGCGCGGTAAAAGGCTCTAGGGGACAGCATGCACGCACCACCTAACTTGGTGGTGGTGGTGTTGTGGTGCGCTGCCTATTGTTTGGGTGCCAGGGCCGTCAATCTTGTAGCACGCGAAAGCGCTACCAATGACGGCCCTGGCCTGCCCCCGCGCTGTGTTGCTTAAAGTGCAGCAGTGACGTAGCACGCCACCACGCGCTCTCCTCGGTGGAGTCGGGACTCGGGACAGAGTGCAGGGCGATTTGGCCTGCAGAGGTGAGTCAGTTTCGACAACTTGCGTTTACATTTCGTCAAACGAGGCTGAGCTGAGCTGACTGATCTGTCATGTGTCACCCTTTCCCCGGCCTTGCTCCGTCTCCCTCCCTCCTGTAATTGCCACTCCCCAAGGCCTACGAGAATGGTCTTCTCCTCGACGCTGTGAATAATTTGAGGTTGGTCGCTGTATGGGCATCCTGCCCATTAATAATGCCACGATTTCCCTCCGCAAACAGAGCCCCCACCAATTAGGGATGCGCACCTCTCAACACCTCTCCAACAGACCTCACGCCCTCCGTGTCCGGCATGCCCCAAACTGGCCAGCAAACTTCCACCACCTGGCCCGCATCCCCGCCCACCCCCTTATTGTCCATGAGCCTCTACCCCAGCCAGCCCAGTGCAGAGCACACCCCTTCTCCTGGTCCCCCGGCCTCGAACCCTCCGCGCCGTTATCCATTTTCTTCCCCTTATTTTTTAGGGCAACTGTCTGCGCGGCACCCCTGCTCACATCACCCTACTGTCGGCAGTTCCGCATAGGCCACCACCAGCACCCCCACCGAACACCCCTCCCCACTGTCCTGCCGAGCCACCCTTGCGCTCCCGACCCCAACCAAGCATCCGCGAACTTCCCCTGAGCCCCCATAAATCTCCAAACAACCAGCCAACCCTTCCCGACACCCTTCCCTGTGCACAAATCCTCCCGGGCTGAGGTTGCGGGTGGTGTGTGGTCTTCTCCGTGTGCTGCAACACGAGAAAGGTGAAAGGGACGAGACTGGCACTAGGGACGGGGCAGTGTTTGAAGAGAGATAGTGGGTTGCAATGTGGAGCTCTATGGGTACTTGTAGGGATAACTAATAACACCAAGAATGCTGGGACTTGTAGTCTTTTGTATACACCATGGTCAGTTGACAACAATCCCATTCCGACGCGCGCCACTGCCCGCAAGACACCGCCTCGTCCTTCCCTTTATACGATAACACAATTACTTGCCACTCCGCGATGTCCTTGCCTGCGTGCGGCACAAGACTTCTTGCCCCTAATCCACCCAGAAACCAACCCCCAAACTAGCCCAGGCCCGACCCCCACGGTCCCGAGCCAGTGAAGCCAGCACCAAGAACCCCAGCTACTCCCCCTATCCTCCGACACCCCTTGCGCCGTCCATGATCGGCTGAAATTGGGGGGGGTGACGAATACTTTCCTATACCTTCCTCCGCCATAGATCCTTGCTGTCCCACCCACTCCTACATCTACTTGCATTGCACCATCTACGAGCGTCCCTTCCCTCTACTCTTTCATCCGCACCGTCGCCAAACAGGACCCCTGCTTATTCAGGAGGGTGACCCCCCCCCCTCTCCACGCTCCCCAGCCCCCACCATCTTCCCCCTGCTGCCCCGTGTCCCTCGCCCTTGTGCCATATCAGTGTACACGTAGAATAAAAAAAGAGGCATACATACACGAATGTACACAAACATATTTGGTTTTATAGATTCTCTTTCGAAGACGTGGACACCTTAGCTTGAGAGTGAGAACCGAATAGAAAATAATAAAAGCTGACATGTTGTTTGTGCAACCCTTTCAAAATGCTTTGTTCGCTGTTTTCCTCTGGGTATTCATTTAGCGCCAAGTGAGGCTGCACTTGACGCCGCCTTAAAAAGGGACCGGTGCGTGGTTTTTCCTTTCAGTTGGTTTGTTTCGTTGTCTTTATTAGATGTACCAAAATCTCTGGTTTTGGGTTATGCTTAAATCGAGGCATTGCCTCGTCCACATTTGATTTGGTAATCTTAGCTTAGTACGCTGCAACTGAATTTTATCCCCTTTGGTCTTAATAAGATTCGATATTGTGCATGTTACAGTTGAAAATGAAAAACTGAAGTTGTATGACAATGTAAAGCGTTATGTGCAAATTAGCATGGGAATGAATTAAATGCATTATTGTGGAAGCAAATAATTAGAATGACATTGGTGTAGTAAGGTCAAATGACAGTTGCACTGTGAAGCAAGTCCTAAATTTGTGGGTCGAGTGCATTGCTGTTAGGTCGAGTAGAAAAGTCTACTCACTCGACCTGCAGGTCAAGTAAGATTTTTTTAGATTTGTCGAGCCCTGCAATATGAAGCATGTACCTTCATCTGCCCTGTTAAAATCAGTTAGGCCTTTACTCTACGAGGCAAGACATATTTGTTACAGCTTTACATAAGTTAAGGTGCCTTATACTGCCCTCTTTACTCACTGTAACATTGTGTTACTAAAAGCATTGAATTCCACACTGAGAGCAGTGCCAATGCACGGTAAGTTCAGGAAACTGCTCACAATGGCTGCTTCTTCCAACAACATGAAATGATGTGGGGTTAAGACAATAGCACTCTTCTGGCCCAGGAACCTCAGCACAAAGGAATATGAATGTGTGGATCATCTTTCCTTGGCCAGGCAACACCCAGTCAGAGCCAGGCATACTGAGAGTCCAGAGTCCAAGCCCATTGTATTTGCACATATGCCAACAAAACGGAGAACTGATAATTATTCTGGGATGCCGACAAAAGTAAGTTTTAAGTTCACACCACAGATTTTGACCTCACTCTGCCTGCTCATTACATTCTGCTTCAACTAGATGACCACCAATGTCATGATAACCGTTCCCTCCTCTCCCCACAACATAGCATTAACACAATAAGCTGCAAGAATAATAGATTCCCGGACTCCAGTGCATGTTAAACCTGATCTAGGGGCACTTTTACCAGTGTTAATGACACCAACTATAATCAAGAACCCTGAGGAGGTTGAAAGGCAACATGAAATTACTATTCAAAATTCTTGAAATAAATGCATGATTGGTCCAACCATTAAGAATGCCACAGTAAAACCCTGCCTCCCTGGCTCCCACACAGGATAAGGACGGTGTCGTAGAGCTCTCCCCTACGGTTACAACAATCCTCAAGGCAACCTTGCTCGGTGCTTGTGCTGTCTTTTCTGACCTGGTTGGGGTCCGTTCCTCCTCCTTTAAAGATATTTAGATCTATCTACCATGAATGTAATTTTGTTGTTGTTTATTGAGCATCATTGATCACATTGTAATGAGTGTTTTTTGCCCTCCTTTGAGAAATTGGAGTATTAGTTGAGGGAGTTAATGAACCACTAAAGACACAAAGTAAACCTGAACTCAACACTTTGGTAGCTATGGAACAGAGTGGACAGGCTTAACTTGGAGACAATGTGTAAAGTATTTATGTATTATTAAAACAGTAATAAAGTTTGAATGCAAAAAATTAAAACCCCAAAGCACATTTGAATAATAGTCAAATGTAATAAACGAAATGACATCAAAATGACATTTCAATAAGGCGTACCTACGTAGGTTATGAATATTTAAAAATTCGAAGGCATGTGGGCTGCTGAATTCATATCTATAGCATACATCGCCGCCTAGTGTTGGGTCCGGATGATTGCACCTTGTTGTCCTGGAAGAGTCTTTGAAGTATCACAAGATAGGTGGCTCCTCCCCTGGACTACAGTGCGCATGGGCATCGACTCCATCCCCAGATTGTTTTTTTCCGCCATTGAGTTCGGATGTATATTCGTTATCTCCAGTTCGAAATCGATATAGACTTTTCTTAAGGCCTGAAGGCCTTTTTTCCTATACCGTCGGTATTGTTTTGCGCTCGGTGCCCAGCTCTGTTCCGGCTCAGTTCCCGAGTCGGACATCCCAAGGAGTCGCGTGGCTCTCGAGGCCCAGTCGACACAACAAGACTTTCGACGACACATCATGGAACGGAGCCCGTTCAAGAAATGTCCCGTGTGTGGATCGAAGTATCCCCACATCGACGTACACCCGGTGTGCAACAAGTGCCTGTCGCCGGACCACGATGAAGCCAGCTGTATGGCTTGTTCCCGGTTTCGATCGAAGAAGACGATTCGACTTCGGCGCGTGGCGCGCCAGGAGGCCCAGCAGTCGGCCCCAGCACCGGTGGACATCTTCGAGAGAGAAGAAGCAGACGAACAGGAAGTTCATTTGCAGATTTCACCTCCAGCGGAGGAGATCGACTACGACGCGGACGTCGAAGCGCTCAATGCAGAAGAAGTCGCCGACGAGGTAGGAGACGACAATGAGGCCTATGGGGCCATGGAAGATAGCTCAGGCGAAGAGCTATGCCCCGTTCGAACAATCACTAAGGCTCAGGTCGAGGGATCGCCACACGGCCTTACCCGAGACCTTACACCCAGATCCACGGCCTCGCCTACGGGCCCGGCTACGGACACTTCTGCGGAGCCGACGTCGGTCAAAACGAAACCGAAGGTGAAACCTTCGGTGTCAACGAAACCAAAAGTGATGGAGACGCCGTCGAAATGGAAGACGTCTGTCCCTCTGGCCGCCTCCTCGTCTTCCGAGATGTCGGGTGCAGCCGAAGCAGAAGAAGGCTGTCGACCCGGTGAAGCCGAACAAAGGCGTTGAGCCAAAGTCGGTCAAGGGCGTCGATCCAAAATCGATCAAGGGCCGAAGACGGTGGCCCCAAACTCAGTTGTCAAGGCCGCCGACCCAAAGACGTCGGCGCCGAAGGCCGTTGACGCGGAAGGAGGGCACGGCGCACCTAAGAGGGCTGATCCTGTACCTCGGACGGAGAAGACCAAGACATCGACGCTCCAGTCTTCACAAGCTGGTGGACCGAGGACGTCTGTCGGGTCGACTAAACCGTCCGCTTCCTTTACGAAGCAGGTGTCGGACTCACTGCATCGTATCAGGAACAAGGCTTCAGCGGTCGATCGAAGGATGCTTCCACCCCGAAGCGGGCTGCCAACACGCCAAAGTCTTCAACGCCACTCCTGTTTACATTGCCGCCGAAGGTGGCACCGAAGGCCTTCGCACCAAAGTCTGTCACCGAAGCGCCCGTGCATGGGTCTGCAGGTTCGAAGCCTTCTCAGCCGCTTGGGAGCTTGAAGCATCGACAACCCTTGATGGAGGAGCAGTCGGAACACTTTATCAACGCCGACACCGGTAAACTTACCCTCTACAAGAGAAAGATCACGGCGACACAGCCTTTGGAGTCCTACACGATTCCTTTGAAGCGCAAGAAGCCTTCTACGGATTCCCCGGTTCTGGTTGAGCCACTTGCTCCACGGACTCCAAGAGTTGCTACACCCTCACCCACTTATTTAGATGTGGAGGCTGGGGAAGGTGATGACGAGGAGTATAACTTTCCTGCCAACACTGATCCTGAGGATCACCAGGACTCTTGGGCAGATGCAGGGGAACCAGGGGATCCGCACACTGCCCCGGATACTCAGGTGTACAATGTCAAACCCTCTCCTACTGAGGATTCTGCAGCATTTAATGCTCTAATTGAGAGGGCGGCTAAAAACCATGACGTCCAGCTGCACGCTGACCCTATTGAAGTGGACTTCCTCTTTGATACCTTTTCCACGGCAGAAAAAACTGTCAAGACTCTCCCAATGCTGAAAGGGGTTCTTAAACATGCTGCAGACATTTTTAAAGAACCCACACGTGCCAGGGTGATCAACCCTAGAATTGAAAAGAAATCTAAGCCGGCACCTGGCGACCCTACCTACATCAAGGGCCAGTTGCCATTGGACTCTCTGGTCGTGTCTAATGCCCGGAAGAGGGCGAATTCGCAAACCACTGGTGATGCTCCTCCCCCTGACAAGGAATCTAAAGTGCTGGAGGCATCAGGGAAGAGGTTGGCGGCTCAAGCAGCCAATATCTGGCGTATCTCGAACACTCAGGCACTCTTGGCCAGATATGACAGGGCGCACTATGACACACTAGAGACCCTGTTACAACATCTACCTGATCAGTATAAAGAGGCAGCGGAGATGCTCATTCAGGAAGGGAAGCTCATCTCCAACGCTTCTATTAAATGTGCACTGGACGTGGCGGACACCGCGGCCAGGGCCATTAACACTAGTGTGATGTTGAGACGTCAGGCATGGCTCAGAATCTCCGGTTTCAAGCCAGAGATACAAACCACCATCCTCAATCAGCCGGTAAACCCTGATAGGTTATTTGGTCCTGAGGTGGATACCACCCTGGAAAAAATAAAGAAGGATACCGAGACTGCAAAGTCCATGGGAGCTCTCAAGTCCCACCAGTTTAGGGGCAGTACTTTTCGTCGCTCAGGCAATAGGGGTGTTTCCAGAGGCCAGATGTCCCAGCAAACGCAATACACTAAGGGTGGGGCGCAGTCCTCTTACACCAAGCAAAGTGGAGGCGGCTATCGGGGCAACAGTGCCAAGGGCAGAGGCCGTGGAAATAACAACTCCCGTTCCTCTGCCACCAACAAACAGTGACGCCCTGCCGCTGCCCCCCGACCATACCACACCTGTCGGGGGGAGACTCCAGCAGTTCCTGCCAGTCTGGAAATCCATCACCACAGACAGGTGGGTCAGGACACTTATCCAGTTCGGTTATTGTCTGGAGTTAACATCCACTCCACCCAACATGCCACCAAAACACCGTCCTAAGTCCACAGAGCATTTGCACTTATTACAGCAGGAGGTACTTGTCATGCTGCAGAAAGGGGCAATCGAGCTCGTGCCAGTGGAGGAAGAAGGCACAGGAGTGTATTCCCTGTACTTCTTAATCCCGAAGAAGGACGGGTCCCTCAGACCCATACTGGACCTCAGACCCCTAAACCAGTATATTCTCTCGGAACACTTTCACATGCTGACGCTGCAGCAAGTTCTTCCGTTGCTCCACCAGGGAGACTTCCTCGCAACCTTGGATCTCAAGGATGCATATTTTCACATTCCACTACATCCATCACACCGAAAATACCTCAGATTCACCATTCAGGGTCGGCATTATCAGTTCAAGGTCCTACCTTTCGGGGTGTCCACAGCGCCCAGGGTGTTCACGAAATGCCTGGCGACAGTGGCTGCGCACCTCAGGAGGCAGAACGTTCACGTTTACCCCTATCTGGACGACTGGCTTGTCCAAGCAAAGTCGGCCCAGCAGTGCGCCGTCAACATGTCCCACACCATTCACCTTCTTCACAATCTGGGATACTCACTAAATTATCCCAAGTCGCACCTTCAGCCAGCCCATGTGCGGCAGTATCTGGGCGCGACAATAAATACTCTGGCAGCCACGGCTCAGCCGAATTCTGTGAGGATCGACATCATTCAGTCGCTAATCCAGAAGTTCAGACCGCAACACTCGCTTCCAGCAAGAGTGTTCATGCAGTTGATAGGCATGATGGCCTCCTGCATCTTCATAGTCCCGCACGCGAGGCTACATATGCGTCCGCTTCAAGAGTGCTTGGCACGTCAGTGGAATCAGGCTCAAGGACAGTTAAAAGACCTAGTGTTGGTGACCAGTCGGGCATACAACTCTCTGCATTGGTGGAATCCACACAACCTTTGCAAGGGCCGACCGTTCCAAGAGCCTTTGCCACAAATTATCCTGACGACGGACGCATCTCTCCAGGGTTGGGGAGCTCATGTACTCCACTACACAGTGCAGGGACTATGGACAACGTAGCAAAAGAAGATGCACATCAACTACCTAGAACTGATGGCAATCTTCATGTCAATGAAAGCATTCAAAGTACATCTGCGCAACAAAGTCGTGTTGATCCGGACGGACAACATGACAGCCATGTACTACATTCAAAAGCAGGGAGGTACACACTCTCCACAGTTGTCTCATCTGGCTCAGAGCATGTGGAAGTGGGCCATTCAGAGGAACATCTTCCTCATGGCGGAACACCTCCCGGGCACGGACAATCAGATGGCGGATCTGCTCAGCAGGTACAGCCACCAAATGCACGAGTGGGAGATACATCCATCAGTACTCCACCCGTACTTCCAGCAGTGGGGTCATCCACAGATAGACCTGTTTGCCACAAGGGAAAATGCAAAATGCCAACACTTTGCCGCCAGGTTCCCTCACCCACAGTCGCAGGGCAATGCGATATGGATGAACTGGTCGGGCAGATTTGCGTACGCTTTTCCCCCAGCACCTCTAATACCGCTGGTGGCACGCAAGCTAAAGCAACACTCGATGACGCTCATCCTGGTTGCTCCAACGTGGGCCCGCCAACCATGGTACACCACGTTTCTAGAACTTTCCGTGGTACCGCATCAAAGGCTGCACCTCACGCCCAGACTTTTGACGCAGAGCCATGGCGACATTCAGCACCCAGAACCGCTCCAGCTCAACCTGGCGATCTGGCTCCTGAAGTCTTAGAATTTGGCTACCTTAACTTGCGTCCCGAATGCATGGATATCATACGGGAGGCAAGAAACCCCACCACCAGAGCTTGCTATGCAGCGAAATGGAAGCGGTTTGTCATTTACTGTACAGAACACAACATCAACCCGCTAGATGCATCCACTCACAACATCATCTGTTATTTGTTACATCTTTACAAATGCAATCTGGCATATGCTTCCATTCGGATACACTTATCCGCCATAGCGGCTTATCTCCAAAACAGGCAGCATCTCTCCGTTTTCAGAGTGCCTGCCATTAAAGCCTTCCTAAAAGGACTAAAACGGGTCATCCCTCCCAGGACCCCGCCAGCTCCTGTATGGAACCTTAATGTGGTCCTCACCAGGCTGATGGGCCCACCTTTTGAGCCTCTGCATTCATGCGAGGTTCCGTTTTTAACATGGAAAGTGGCTTTTCTAATAGCCATTACGTCTCTGCGACGTGTTAGTGAGCTCCAGGCGCTCACTGTACAAGAGCCATTCATACAAATTCACTCGAACAGGGTGGTGCTGCGCACTAACACTAAATTTCTCCCTAAGGTGGTTTCACAGTTCCATGTCAATCAGACCATTGAACTGCCCGCGTTCTTTCAAAACCCAGAGACAGTAGCCGAAAGAATGCTCCACACTCTTGACGTCAAACGAGCTTTGATGTACTACATCGATAGGACCAAGGATTTTAGGAAGACACAACAACTCTTTGTTGCCTTTTCGGCCCAGCACAAAGGCAACCCCATTTCCAAAGCAGGTATAGCCAGGTGGATCGTTAAGTGTATTCAAATTTGCTATCACAAGGCTAAGCGCACTTTAACGGTCCCCCCCAGAGCCCACTCCACCCGCAAGTTGGGGGCCTCCATGGCTTTCCTTGGTAATATCCCTTTGGAAGACATTTGTAGAGCAGCCACATGGTCTACACCACACACATTTACTAAACACTACTGTGTAGATGTGCACTCCAAGCAGCAAGCAGCTGTAGGGCAGGCTGTTCTTAAGACACTTTTTCAAACGTCTGCAGCTGGCACAGGCGGCCGCCGTTAATGGAGGGACTGCTGTATATTCTATGCTATAGATATGAATTCAGCAGCCCACATGCCTCGAACTGAATATGCTACTTACCAGTATGCATCTGTTCTTGGCATGTAGGGCTGCTGACATTCATATCGCCCGCCCTCCTCCCCGGCGCCTGTAGCGGCTGCAGAATTTACACTTAATCTTAGCATGGTCATCGCTCACACTGTTACACTCCATCTTCGCCACAATGGCTAAAAACAATCTGGGATGGAGTCGATGCCCATGCGCACTGTAGTCCAGGGGAGGAGCCACCTATCTCGTGATACTTCAAAGACTCTTCCAGGACAACAAGGTGCAATCATCCGGACCCAACACTAGGCGGCGATCTATGCTATAGATATGAATGTCAGCAGCCCTACATGCCAAGAACAGATGCATACTGGTAAGTAGCATATTCATTTTAAGTAGAAATTGCACCAAGAAGCAGAAAGTACCAATGATAGGGAGGGGTTGCAGTAGGAAAGGACCTAGGCACAATTTGACGCTGACTGTAATGGACTGCGGATTGGACACACTACCCAGGTATGTCCTGGTCAAAGATTTTACCTTCTGATTTTAGTCCCTTAAGTATAGGCTTGGTCCACTGTAGACTTTGCGACGGAGTACTTTCTCTGCCAAGATCTATATCAGGCCTTTAACTGCATGTGCCAATCCGAAGTATACCAATTTTACCACATTGAAAGGAGGAGTGAAGCACTTTAATTCTGGTTAATTGGGGGTAAAGTGTTTGGTAGCCAGCAAAAATAAAATACAGCAAAAAGGCAAAAAACATCCAGGGTGACCTCTACACGAAGGGCTAATTTCCAGCATCTCCCAAGAACTCCTTTCAAGAATGGTTTATCTTGTTCCTGATCAGCAAAGATAGAGAAATTTCTAAGACAGGATATGGCGTTCTCTGATAGGACTGCATGGACGTTGCCGGTTCTGAGTCTGGTAGTATATTACAAAGGAGTGTATCTAATGGGATAGAGACTGGAAACAGAATATGGCAGTTTGTGATAGACCTGTATAGACATGGCTGGTTCTGTGTCTGGTGGTGTGTTACAAAGACGTGTATCCATTTGGATGGAGATTCTAAGGCAGGATATGGCATTCTCTGATAGGACTGCATGTACATTGCTTGTTCCGAATCGGGTGGTGTTTTACAAAGAACGGTATCCCGTTCGATGGAGTTTCTAAGACAAGATATAGCAGTTTTTATAGAACTACATGGACATTACTTGTTCTGAGTCTGGTAATGTGCTACAAAGAGCTGCATCCCATGTTTTTTTTGTGTACAATGTATCTGCAGTGTTAAAGTCAAAACAGAGAATGTGTAAAAGGATCCTCCATCTTGCTTCAGAGTCGCTCACTGATCTTTTATTTCCTTACAGTCATCCATTGAGGAAATGATTGCCAGCACAGCCTACCTGGACTTGTTCCTTCGCAGCATCACCGAGATGGCTCTGGTAAAAACATTCCTGCGCTTCATCCTTCTACATCGACACGACAGCAGCACAATCCTGGATACACTGGTCAGCCGAATCAGTAGTAACTCGCGGGTAAGAGGTTTTGGTTCTGCCTCATATCTGATTTTCAGTCGTTTACCTGTAGCTCTCTGGTGGGATGACAGCTGAAACCGCTGGTGTGCTCACAGAGTTAATGCACGGTTTTAGTGAATTTGTACTGTGTATTTTGTTGGTGTAGTCACTCAGAGTTTTTTATTTTGCCAAGCAGAGTGCTGCCAGAAAGTGTTGTCATTAGATGTGTGTAGGAATGTGACATTTGTGTAGCACATTCAGCAGAGCAGAGGCTGCCAATGTCTGAAGGAGTAACCTTTATTGGTATAACTTCAGTCTTCATGAAAAATATATTTGCACGTCTGCAGTACAGCAGTCTGGTGTGTTGGCATATATTCTATGTCTGTCTAGGGTGAAACGTGTTGCCATGTCTTTCAATAGGATTGCAGACATGCATTTATCTCTGTCACTTGGATGAGATATGTTGATGCATATTTAGACCTTTTCACTGGTAAACACATTTTATACAGGATAAACGTGTTGAAGTTTCTTTACTTCTTGTGCTTGTGTGTCTAAGCTTGGAATATGTTGGTAAATTTAGGCAGCATTTAATACTTTTCTCAATGATTGCCACTACACATGGAATGCTCATAACAATTCCATTACTTTACATGTTTAAAACTGAATTGGCAATTGCTTGAGAATTTCACTGCGCTCGGTGGCACCAAATTCCTCTACTTTAACAGAATTCTACTGTGAATATTGAACTCTAGAGAGCAGTAGCTGTTCTAAATAAAGACCTACTGCCAATATGTTTAGATGGATGCTGCTAGAACCTGCAATACAGGAGAGGCAAACATTTACTTGAGGAAGATAATAAAATTACATTTAGTAGGTAATGGAAATCCCACCTGGTGCTAAACTCTCAGGTGACTTGTTACCTTTCAGGGCAAAGTGTCATGTAACCAACAACAAGTTATAACTGATTATCTAAGAGACAATGTAAAGTCCTTGAACTGTGAATATTTTATAGAAAAGTATTTTTATAGTCGCATAAATGTCTTTTCATTGTCCCAGATATAGTTCCCCTTTTGCATGATTCTTCATACAACCTAATGCATGACAACCATGTTTCTACATACAAAATAATTGATAACAGCCAACATATGTTTCACAAATAATTGCTTCTTCGGGGCTGTTCAGAATACCATGTTATCAATTGTGACCACATTAACTGTTGAAAATACAATTATCAATCCTTCTCATTGGAAAAAAATACCACCTTTCAATTGAACTAACATCACTCTATAGTGTCCATCATATGGTTCCTTCGAAAATGTCTTAAACTTTCTGTCACAGGTAAAGCAAGGTGCCTTACAGGAAATCATGTCTCCAAATCATTCATAATATACAAGGACTCTCTCCTTCACCTATAAAGATTTCAGCAAAGTATGTTGTGTAGTCCCTCAAGTCTCAAGTAGTTACTCAACCTTTTCCTATCACCAGAATTTAAATAATCAATCTGATACAGACTTCTAGCCGCAGAGTCCTTACCTTTGAATTACAGTGTGTTAAACTGGATCTGAAATCTTTTCGTGAGCAATACCCCTGCGTGCTGGTAGGTGGCGTCACTCGGCTCCGCGTGCCGTCTTCTGCTCTGGAACTGACATGCATGATGCCTATAGAGCCGACACCCCAGCGTGCTCACATCAGGTCTTTTCTTTCCTCGCCAGTCAGCGCAGATCCGTAGAGAGCTAACCCCAGTCACTTTTTGACTGACCCTTTTTCGACCTTTTGTTGATGTCGGCTTCAAGCCCTGCGGCTCCCGTCAATGGCAGATTTCGGTGCAGACCCCACATCTTGTTTGCCTCTGGTGCCTCAAGGGCGACCACGACGCAGAGATCTGCGTCGACTGCTGCGCCATGCTCCCCAATGCCTTGAGAGAGCGATCCTCAAGCTTCTTTACGCTCAACGTGCAACGCCGTGACGGTCTCGATCCCGGTCGAGAGGAAGGTCACATGATCGGTCGTGTAGCCATTGATCTTCATCGAAGTCATCAGGGCATATGGGTAAGTCCCACAAAAACAAAAAGACCAAGAAGTCAAAGAGGTCTTCAATTCCCCCTTTCTATCAAAGTTATCCAATAAGACGAGGGAGCATAGTCATTCGTGCCCTGGCAAAGCGGTTGGGCCTGCGCCTGGGCCGACTCCGCCCCGAGTTTCCAGGAGCCATAGTGATCCCCCCCCCACAAATTTTATGAGGCCATGCACCTCATATTTGGGCTGCCCGTCCCCACTGGTGCACCATTGGGCCCACCGGGGTCGGGAGGGGCCCCTACTTGTTTACACCCAGCGGGTCCGCCCCCTGGCATCAGTCGGGCACTTGGATCCAGAGATGGGCCCAGACCGCTGCCGGTTGTACCATCTCCACCTTCCCCGATGCCAGTCCCGATATCGATGCTCCTGGCACCGCCATCCCCATTCTCATCCCTGACTCCAACACGAAGCAGAGGGGCATCATCCGGTGCTGAGTAGAGCCATACCCTCCAGACAAAGCCTGAGCCAATGGGCTAAGACTTGGAGAGAATTGATAGGGGCTGCTGGACCCTGAAAAATACCAGCCCCTAGACGCCAACATGGACTGGTGTGAGGAATTGGCCAACGCCAGTGGACTGGATACCTCCCCAGATACCGGCATGGTCTCTCCTCCTACCGTGGCTATGGAGAAGGGAGCCTATTTTGCTATGGCAGTGAGAAGGGCGGCCGAAGCCCGGGATATTAGCCTGCCCTCAGTGGCAGTCGAGACTAAAGTCTTGACAGAGGTGCTTCAGCCATGAGTTACTCCCTCAGAACCGCTTCTTCCATTTAATGAAACCCCTACGGATGTCCTGCTAGGGACCTGACCTTGTGTGAACAGGGCAGGTGCTCAACGCCATCGTCCTGCCCCAGGGGACCCCCAACTTTCACACCCAGCACCACACCGCGGAGATCTTGGTGGTCCAAGCCTCCAGTCCTGGTGCATTCCATACCACCCCACCGGATAGCAAATCCAAGATGCTGGACACCTTAGGCAAGAAGAAGTTATCTTCCACGAGCCTGGCACTGCGATCTGTAAACACCCGTGCCTCTTGGGTTGTTACTCCCATGCACTGTGGGATTTGTTTGTGCAGGTGCTTCCCATGGTCCCGAAGAAGGCCCGGGCCATATTCGCCGTAGCTATGGCAGATGGGAGAGTTGTAGCCAAGTTCGCAATCAGATGTGGGCTGGATACGGCTGCCTCGCTAGGAAGAGCTGTTTCTCCGTCAGTGACCTTACAGCGCCACGCCTGGTTGAGAATGACTGATTTTCAGGGGATGTCCAAGCCTCGATTATTGACATGCCGTTTGATGGCTTCCGTCTCTTCCGAGGAGGCGCTTCAAGGATAGCACAACCGCGACCGGGTTCTTAGGCCTTTCCAAGGCCCCCTGCCAACCTTAGTCCTCCTTTCGCTCATTTCTTGGCCACAGAAGGGGATTCCAGTCACGTCTTTACCCACGAGCCACCACGGCACGCCAGCCTCCCAGCCTCTTGAAGCAGAGGGCGTGGCCAATCAGCTGCCACCCCACCTCACAAATCTTCCCCTTGCAGCCACAGCCTCCAAAGACTCTTTGGTATGCCCTTTAGTCATCATAGAACACAGGGAACCTACTGGGGTACCTAATCAAACTGCACAGCCATTAAAAGAACCGAATGAATCAAATTAATTAAATTTGACCGTTTGTCATCTTGTTTTCACTCCATGCTCACTCCATTTCTCTTTTCATATTCTTTTTACTCCATGTTTTCTTCAATTTATTTTATTCATTCCACAACCATGATACGATTTTCTCATAAACGTGAAGAACACCAAATAATTCCGCATGTCACATCTTTATTTAAAATATCCCAATGCATTTCGGGAAGTCATCTTCCCTTCGTCAGGGGAATCTACAGTAAAGATTAAAGCATTTCATAGAAACTGCCATCAGCACAACTATTATTTTCATTCATATAACATACACACATTTTAGCCATCATAGGCACCCATGGGAGGCAGGATGCACCATAATCTCCACCACTGAAGGTTGATAACATCAGACCTTTGAGTGCTCCAGATTGTCTGAAAGGTTTGCTCCCTCCCCTTCATGTGTGCCCCTCCACCCATGCCACCCACTTGCGACAGACTGACGTAAGACCATCTCTTCTTACTCCGCCAGGAAGTGACTGCTCTCTTGGTCACGGAAGCCACAGAGGGTGCCCCTGCAGAAGTAGATCGAGGTTGTTATTCCCGCTACTTTCTGGTGCCCAAAAAGGACAGAGACCTTTGCCCTATCCTAGACCTCTGCCCTCTCAATTTCTTCCTCAAAAAGGAGAAATTTGAAATGCTTACGCTCAAGTCCTGTCTGCCATTGACCCAGGAGACTGAATGGTAGAATTGGACTTGCAGGATGCATACTTCCATATTCTCCTCTTCCCTACCCACATATGTTACCTGCGGTTCACAGTGGGTCACAAGCACTTTCAGTTCATTGTACTCCCTCTTGGCCTCACCAGCACCTCTCTGGTGTTCATCTCATCTGAGGGGATCGCGGTACCAGTCTACCTCTATCTCAATGACTGAATGTTTAAGATAGGTTTGCCCCAGACAGTTGTCTCTCACCTTCAGACTATGGTGGACCTTGTGCTCTTGCTGGGGTTCACTATCAACGTACCTGTAGGAGGGTGGAATCTGACTGCATGGTTACCCCCACTTTTTTCCTGGTGTTTTGCTGATTTTTGACTAGTCTGACTGGGATCCTGCTAATCAGGACCCCAGTGTATCTGCTTTCTCCCTAAATTGGTTGTGCATGTACTTTAGGTACTACACTCTAGAATGGATTCTGGGGTACCCTTATCAGTGCCTAGTATATGGTACACCATGTGCCCAGGGCATAGGTACCCCAGAGGACTCCCAGGGCCTGCAGCATGTATTATGCCACCTCTGAGAGACCATTCAAACTGACACCACAGGTCTGCTACTGCAGCCTGTGTAAGGTGGTGTATGCAAACCTTACTTGGATATAGGTTACCTATATCTATTCTAAATCACTAGACCTATAAACCTATCAGTCACCCCTACGGCAGGTCTTAACAATCCTGAAGGCAGGGTGCTGGGCTTTATGTGAGAGGGTGCCCATGCATGAGCAGAGCTCCTCTGCAGCCTTCTGAACCTATTCTCCGGGGTTGCCTGTGATGCAGCCAACCATATATGTTTAAGTGCATTATAACCTCGCGGAAAATGCTAACTTTAAAACGGCTGCTTAGAAATATGTTGTGTTTGTTGTCAAACACCTTGGAATCATACCTCCACTCCAGTAACTGGTGTGGAAGGTATGAATCCCTCTACTAGAGGGACTTATGTGAAAACCGGTACACCCAGTACCAGCTTTCTCGAACCAGGGCATCACAAAATGGATGCTGCCAGCCACATCATCACACCTGAAGCACCCGACATCGGTGGGCATTCGTCTATCGTGCCCCTGGTCACCCTGAAGTGACCCAGACTCTGTCCCCTCTGCTTTCAGGTTCTTCTCATCTCGGATCCTGGCTTGGATCACACCGGACACTTTTCATCTTCCCGGCAGCAGCACTTTCTCGCATCACGCCATTGAAAACAACAAGGGTTTCCGACACCACTTGACCCCTATGCACCCGGCTCCTCAGGGATAGGTAACAAGGGTACCTCGGTCCTCAGAAGGGTGCTGGCTTTAGAACCTTCTTTGTTTAAAAGGGTTTGCTTGAAGTCCTCGCCAAGAACAGATGCAAACTGGGAAGTAGCATTTTCCTTTTCTAACTGCGTCTTTCCTATAGAGTTGTACGGAGCTCGCTTCTGTGTTCTCACACTGCATCTGTCCTTCGTCGGTACCCTGTTTCACTACTTTGGGTGGTTCCTTGGAGTCCCAGCAATTCTACTCTAGGCTCTGTTTCTAGTGAAGTCGTGGTTGTTATACCACTTTCTTAGTATATGGTTCGGTCTCCCCCTGGAGCCCGCTGTGTATTGTGCTATTTACTGTCATTCTAGTGATTTGAGATAGTGTCCTTTGTGCTCTAATCTAATAAAAGATTAGTAGAGAGTGTTTAGTAATAAAAACATATTTTTTGTAATAACACTTGGTGGTTCTCCTTTCATTTGGTCATTCAGGAGGTTATGATCTGGTAAATCAAGCTGCTTTACATTCCTTCTAGACTTAGCCTGAAGGCTGATCTCCATAGCTACCACTAGGATAGCTTTCTATAAAGGCTGTCTTTAACCTAATCATCAATAAGGGCCGTTTGGACTGGTGCAAGGCGCCCACTTTAATTAGTGGACAGCATATACCAGGCCAACTTCTCTCAGTACCAAAGTCACAACTGACTCCCTTTCAGACATCTCCCTTGCATCTGAGCTGTTCTGGACACGGTGCAGTTTCTGCCTGATCTTCATTCCATACTGAAGTCCAGGATAGTCAGGCTATGATACTGATGTTTCAGCCTCTATCCTGGGTTTCGGTAAGACGGACTCTGAGGCTGCTGGGCCTCATGGTCTCCTGCATCCTGCTTGTGACACGTGGCCAATGGCATATGCAGGCTCTGCAATTGGACCTTAAGTTCCAGTAGGCACAGCATTAGGGGATTCTTTCTGACATGTTCCAGATCTTAGAAGGGAACTGCAAAAGATCTGCAGTGGTGGATAGCAAACAGCAATTAGGTCTGTGACAGACCCCATCCCCTCCCCACATCAGATTTGATAGTAGTGACAGACGTTTCTCTCCTGGGATGAGATGGCCATATAGGAGAGGTGGAGATCAGAGACCTCTGGCAAAATCCGGACTCCACATAAATCTACTAGAGCTCCAGGTGTTCTGGCTGGTATGTAAAGCCTTCTTACCCTCCATCAAGGGAAGGCTAGTGCAGGTGTCCATGGACACCACCACTACGATGTGGTACTGCAACAAATAGGGTAGAGTGGGGTCATGAACCCTTTGTCAAGAGGCCCTGTGTCTTTGGACATGGCTGGAATGTCAGGGTATATCCTTGATGGTTCAACACCTGGTGGGCTCGCTGAACTCCAGGGTGGACAAACTCAGCCAAAGATGCGTAGCGAATTATGAACAGTACCTACACCTGGAGGTGGTGCAAGATCTCTTTCAGCAGTGGGGAGATCCTTGGGTAGATCTGTTAGTCACCGCGGAGAATGCTCAATGTCAGCAATGTTGCTCTCTGGAGCTTCCAAGGTTGCTTTTGGTAGGAGACGCTTTTTATCTCGAGAGGGGTTCAGGCCTCCTGTATGCCTTTCTGCTCATACCACTCCTGCCCAAAGTTCTCAGGAGATCAGGAACAACTGGGCCCTTGTGGGTCCAGTCTGGGCTCAGAGGGTGTGCTTTCCAGAGCTATTGAGCGTGGCTATTCATCCTCCGATCAGGCTGTCCCTTAGGGAGGATTTTCTGTCGCAGCAGCAGGGGAACCTGTCAATGCTCCAACTTCATGCATGGAGATTGAGCAGCAACAGTTTACAGCTTTCAACCTTCCACCCAAAGTCTGCAATGTTATCTTGGCAGCCATGTGTCTCTCCACCACGACAGTAAACGCTTGCTGCTAGGGTGTTCAGTAAAGCAAGTTGAGCTCCCCTTTCTCAGGTCTTTCTATGTATTCTTTCTCTTGACCAGAAGGGCTCTGCTTTGGGTACCTTAGAAGGCTATCTTTCTGCCTTTCAGCCTTTTTGTGGTTGCCAGATCAGCCATCCCTGTTCAATCTCCTGTTGTAACTAGGTTTTTGAAGGGTCTCCAGCATATGTTTCCACCATCACCCTTTATTATGTCTCAGTGGGTTCTTGTACTCACTTTTCTGATGTGCACTCTCTTTGAGCCACTACACAATTGTCCTCTCAGGCTCCTTACTGTCAACTAGGCCTTACTAGTGGCTACAACATCTGCCTGGAGGGTCAGTGTTTTACAGGCTTTGCAATCTGTGCCTCCTTACCTAACATCTTTCCAGACAAGCTGGTTTTTCGCACTAGAGCTTCATTTCTGCTTAAAGTCATCACTCTCTTTCATGTTGGCCAATCCATCACCCTGTCAACCTTTTATGCTCCACAGCATCCATGTATAGAAGACCAGGAAACTCCATAAACTGGACCCAAAAAGAGCTTTGTCACTCTACCTTGACCACACAAAGAGTTCCGGGTGGATGACCAACTCTTCATGGGGTGTGTCGGAGTCGAGAAGGGGAAGGCTATGCAGAAGCAGACCATCTCCCGATGGATCGTGCTCTGCATTAAAATCTGTTACCCAATGACCAAGAAGCAACCCGCTGAGGGTTTGCATGTTCATTCCGCCAGAGCAAAGGCTGGGACCCAGTCCTGGACATCTACCAAGCAGCAACGTGTGCTTCTCTGCATAATTTCACCTACCACTACTTCCTCGACAGTTAGGTCTGTTGGGACGGGCATTTTGCCCGTTCGGTCCTGCCGAACATTTTAGTGTGAAGCAGTTTCACAGACCCACCTCCGGGAAATGATTGCTTGGGTATCTAATTTAAGGTAAGGAATCTGCAGCTAGAAGTCTCTATCAAATGAATAAGTTACTTACCTTCTGTAACGCCTTATCTGGTTGAGTCTCTGGCTAGCTGCAAATTCCTTACTGACTCACCCGTTCTCCCTTTTTTGCGAACGTATTTCTAAGGACAGGGTTTTTCCCCTTTCAGGGCACTAGTTCGCTACACCAGTGATTAGTGTTCTTGTTGGAGCTGTGCATCTAGCGTTGAAAGTCGCAAAAGGGTTCCCTATACACCAAGACATTGGTATAAGCCATCCACACACCCAAGGTGTACCTGAACACCTCTGTAGTGGTATCAATGACTGGTGCCGTCTTATATTACTTGTTTACCTGTTTGCATATTGATATGTTTTATGTATGTTATTATTATCCTACCATGTCAGTGACTATTATACTGCTTCCATTATCTCTGTTCATTCCCACCGCCCCTACCCTGTCTTTGTGAAGCGCTCTGATATCCGTAAGGATCTTGTTCGCGCTATATAAAACTTTGAATAAGCAAACATCAGCACGCTGGGGTGATGCCTATATAGGCACCGCGCAAGTCACTTCTGAAGTGGACTACACCACACGGAGCGGAAAGACGCCACATACCAGCATGCAGAAGTGCTGCTCACCAAAAACAATCTGATCCAGTCGGACGCCTGGGGATAAATCTAAGGTAAGGAATCTGCGGCTAGATAGTCTCTACCAGATACGACGTTACCGAAAGTAAGTAAATTATTCTTCACCAGGGCCTAAGTTATGGTCACTTTATGTCAAAGATAATAAACCCTCCAGTTTGCCCTCTCATTTGCCTTGAGGTAAAACAAGTAAAAATACCACTGTATCTAATCACTGATCTGCACTGGTACAAAAATGTGCACTAGACAACATTTCCTTCCTGATACTCATTTACAAACATTGCCTGAACTTATTCTATCTGGTTAATATTGATCTTGGGTCGTATCGCATTTCAACCAAGTTAATCCTTTTATTCTAAAACTCCTGTGATACTGGTTCTCTGACGAGTCACACAGGAACCTCATTGCCCCCTCTTCAAGATTCAGTCTTTCCCTTCTGTGTGCTGCAATCAATCCACCTAATCTGTGTTATGATCACTTTATTAAAACAATGAGGCCTCCAAATCTCCAAGTCATTTGCCTTAAAGTGAAAAGGCGTCCCTCTTTATTAGGCATTTAATTCTCACATCAGATGTTTCTCAACTACTCACCACAAATATCAAATTTTGAAATAAATAGTTGCTCTGCCCAGTAATTTGATCTTCCAATTGAAGACGTCGCGAATAAAACAAACAATTGACTATTATCAGTACCTAGTGTTAACATCCCAGATTTAATCTACTATCTAAACCAACATAAAACATTGTGGCACTCGTTTGTTCTCTTCAGTTATGTCTTTGTCCACTTTGATAAGGGCATCTAGAGTCAAAAGCAAATAGTTTGATTTAAAAATGACCCCAGACAATCTCCTCTGTTCACCCTGACGCTAATTCTCAGTCTGCTGCCATCTTCTCCACTCCTTCAATACTTTACCAAAGTCCTGCATATTCTAAACCATGGTGGCCGACCTAAGAAGTAGAAATGACTACTTCCGAGTTATTAGAACATAATAAAGAAAAACCTGTCTTCGAGGAATGCACCTCAAATTATTTATGGATAATGCCTCACGGTATTGTTTAGAGAAAAGATAGATTTGTGTGTTAGCTGATTACAGCTCTATTAAGTCTTCCTCAAAGCACTTCCACATTACCCATTTGTTAATATTGTCATATATTAAAAGAAACATCTTGCTGGTACTAGCATCTGTAATATATGCAATAATGCTTAGAAAATGAGAAAACCTATCTTATTTGTTTGCCCAGCTTATCACCTAGCCAGGAGAAAATTGATCTCAATTTAGGAATTAGACATTATTACATTTCTGTAAGAGTATTCAAAACTGATGCTAGCAAAATTGTTTGCTTGAGCACATTTTTACACTGGATCCAGAGGAAATGTCAGGGTGTTTTCCCATTAGTTAATTGGTTTATTTCAATGTTTTATTAAATGTGCACATTTTATTGAGAATATGTATATGTCATAATATTTTGTACTTTTTTTTATTATTTTATGATACAAAATGGCAAATACAATACAGAAAACACTGTTGAAGAGATCAATTAAAACACAATGATTGTATGGGTTAGTTGTGGTAAATTCATTTAGGCACAGTTCATACCACAATATACAATGTACATATGTCACTATTAATTCACACAAGATCTTAAATTGTCATGGTTCCTAGTGAAATCCTCTTATTGTATTGATAAGATCATTAAGATGGTAGAGTCTGCATAAGCTAATGTTTGTTGGACTTTCACAATATTTCTACACTTGCTGCCGTTTGCGTAGTGGCATAGAGCGGAACACCCTAACATGTTGTTTCTAATATTTCAGCTCTGCATGGTGTCCCTCAGTCTCTTCAGGACTCTTTTGAATCTAAATTGTGAAGATGTTTTGTTGCAGCTCGTGCTCAGGTACGTCGCAAGACTATGTAGAACAAGCATATCCGTTCTTGATCAGATGTGCTTCCTTTGGCCATCTCCGTACGACACACCAGGCTAGATTTTGGATCAAGCCTAACACAGTTTGCACCTCTGCAGAGGATTTCCGTCCTCTGATGATCGATATGCTAGGGAGCTAGTGATACTAGCCCACTTTCAGCAGCTCAGGACTCTTGATGCACAGCCTCAAAGGGGTTGCAGTAGAAGTACAGAAGCAACCAAGTGTATTCTTTGGAGGGAATTGCTAGACTGCTGAGGTGATTAGTGATGGTGAATGGCCACAATGAAAATAACGTTTCCATTGCACCATGCATTGAAGTTTTTTTCCTCAACTCCTTTTTCCTACAATACCTGTAACGCTGGATGTGTGATACTTCACCCTCCACCCTTCTTGTCACTGTGGGCCTTACAGTCGCTATCAGAGACCCTGTTGTTATTTCAGAACCTACAATATAAACACAGTCTATGATTCTACGAGCATAGACTGTCCCTACCTACTCTACAGAACATCCTTTACACCTACTGCAACACTACATATCCTTCTCTTATGCAGCCAATCCCACGAAATTACTACAGACCCGCAGTAGCGCCACAGATCGTTTTGTAACTCCTGTACGCCATTGACTATGCTGCTGTGCACGTACCTGATGTCAGTCAGAGAACCCAACCATTGTGCTTCTGGGTCTACCTGAGTTCAACCATATGAATACCTGAGAATCTAAGCGTGCTACATTGTGGTGTAGTTATTCATAGTAGTTTTTAGGCATTATTTTTGGCTTGCATTTTAATACGCTAACTTGTGACCATGACACGTAAGAGCCTTTGTTTATCCCTTTTTCGCTGATCTTTCATTTCCTTCATGTCTAAGTAAAGTTTACTTACAAGTATTCCAGGGTGTGGCTTACAGACAAACATGCTTTTATCTTTACACACACTTAAGTAGGACATACCTTCAACTCATTTCTGTGCAGTATATTTTCTTTACTACACCTGGTCTATTGCTCCCAATGCACGCTCACCCACCATATCTTCTAAGGTTTGCGCTCCTTATTCCCTAACTTTAGACCCTTTTTATGGCATAGAATCAAATATGTTGTTAATTTTTGGGCACTGAAGTTGTCAATCTGCCAGGCTTTTTCTCACATCTGACACTTTTGTTAAATGGGCTTCATGGGTGATTAATGCTATTTGTCATATCTTGAGGAAGTAATGGCAGAATAAGACATGGTAACCTTTATTGCGCAGTGCATCATTGATGTCCTATATCATTTCTTAGCTATATTTGTTTGAATTTCATATGGCCGTACAAGTTGTGTAATAGGCCTTGAAACAATTCTTACGTGAACAAAGTACATGTAAAAAAACATGGGAATGACACAACAGCCACACCTCTGGGTTTGGCTAGGGAGCTCTGGAAGTCGAGAGAGGGGTTCTGCCATGTTGGGTGTGTGTGTGCAGAATGATGCATCTTGGGATAGCCAGGTGCAACACTTCCCAGGAAGTGGTCATCAGATGGGAGGGAACCTAGTAGCCCATTGGCTACTGACTGCATCTACCCTGAGGGCATTTTCTGATCATAAATAGGGCAACCCTGGCACTAAGAACTCCGATCTCTTCTGCAATGGAAGATGGATTGCCCTGCTGCACCGTGAAACCAGCATAGCAAGGCTGCACTGGCGTGGACTGCACCTGCTGAACTTGGTGGCTAGCAAGGGCCAAGGGACTGTGCCTACAGTGTCCTGCTCAAAGAAAAATTGCCACCACAGCCCAGCCAAGTCTAGAGACTCCAAGGGTCAGGTGGCTGACTTCCCTTTCACAGTTCAGAGTCACAACAGCTGAGACGCTTGCTGGGGCAAGTTGGTTGCCCAGAGTCTTCAGATGGCTGCTGTGCAAGCACCAGAGATCAGGACCCAATGCTCAAAGTTGCGCCTGATCTCACTGATCCTGGGAGAGTCATGAGAATGCAGCTTGGTTGCCCAGTAGATGAGCTATGGCCCAGGGACATATTTGGCTGTTCCTGATATATCGATCGTCTGGTAGCCTGTGGTGACTGGACGTCTACCAGCACTGAGAGGTCCTAGAGGGCAGTCAACCCTGTGACGAGGACTGCCTCACCCCCTTTGAGGACCGAAGAGTAGCCACAGAAAGACCCCTGTCAACCGCACTGCATACACAGCACCTTCAGCCTCCTTCATCCCTTTTAATAGGACAACTTGCGTAGGAAATCAATGACACAAATTTACGTTCCTAAAACTGACTGAGGAACGCTGCTACCCTTGAGGTAACTGTTTCTGAGGACCTTGCTGGTCTCCCTAACTGTTGGTCGCCTAAAGTGACTTTAAGTGAGTACAATACAACTAGCCCGACTTTTAGTGAAAAGGTTTCTGTCATATTCGTCAGATTTGCCAATGCTTGTTTGCGGTTGAGTGAAATGCTTTGATTTACTATACCTTGCAAATTCTATATCTCTGGAACCCTCTGGTGAATCTTTTTCTTTGTGGTGTCTATAATAACATAACAATGCAGTCTATTTTTTATAAATTAGTGTCAGATTTCCTTGGAGTTGTGTTGATTTCTTCTTCAATTATTTTGGTGCTGTTCAAATGCTTTACACTTGTTTCTTCATGTTAGCCTTGCTGCTCAAAGCCACCACTACTGAGCGTTGAGCTGAAGGTTTGACAAACGAAACCTGCTGGTCCTAAGTGCATTACACAGTGAGGTCGCACAATCACACCATATAATGGATCCCATGTCCTCACACTCACTGCTTCCAAAGCTCTCAGAAGAGAGTTCTGAGCATTACCAAGATTACTGAAACATACTTCCCTATTCCCTTCATCAAGCCCTCTCCAAACACTAAACCGTTTGTATTTTCACTTGTTTCCTTGTTCTCCAAATCACCAAATGTATGGCTCTATGTTGATCAGGACTGCTTTGTGCCTCTCATCAGTTAATGCGGAATTAGCACTTTCCAAAAAATCATCTACGCTCTGACTCAACCACATGTAAAGGAGATATCCACTTCCTCTCCTTTGCAATATATTTCTTCCGCCAGTCTAGAATCTTGGCCATTGCCCCAGTAATGTCTAGCATTTCCTGGCACTGTTTCAGCACCTTGTATGGACTCTTAGTTTTCTCGTTCCAGCCTGAATAAAAAACCTAAATATGTGTGGTTCAGTATCTGTAGTCGTATGGTTCTTGTTATCAATCATGGGCCTCGCACACTCTGCTCTCATTACAGTCCTAAACTGTCTCTAATGGCTTGTGTATAGATTTCTTTTTAACTGCGCATTTCCAGGGTGATGGTTTGCTTCTAGAGAGAACATCTGTTTTCCTATGGGTTCCTTAACCATCCCCTTCTTACTTAGTTTTCCAACAGTGTCTCTCTCAAAATCCATGTCCCAACTCCTAGCCTATGTTAGAGCCAAAGAATATTAAACATCTTATTTGCTCCCCATACACTTTGTGCTTCTTCCTCTAGGTCATCATATAGGACCTTTTCCATTCATGCCTCTCAGCACACCACCTTTTATGCTGCTAAGATCAGCGTTTCCCTCCCTGGCACTCAGGGCACCTTCTCTTGCCCTTTAGAACAGCTAACTCATGTTGACTTAAACCTAAAAGCTTCATTTTCATCTGCTTTTTAACTCCTTGCTTCTCTTCCTTACTATCTGTCTCATCAAAAGACCAACCATCCTCATCTAAGGCTTCCTTCGCTGTTCTCTAGTTTTCGAAAGTCAGATTTCATTATCTCCTTAATGGAAATCTGTATCTCCTTCTGATTTACATCTTTTCATAATCTTGTCCTGGACTGTCTCAGCAGACACTAAGACATTATTTTCTCCCCTCTCTAAGATTTTCAGAAACCATTTAGGTCCACTTATATACTCATAAAAGTGGCCACAATTAATTTCAAGAAGCACGCCCATCAGCCTGTGACAAATACAGACGACCTAGGTGAAACTGTAAGGCTGCCATTACGCTACCCTGAATTACATTCTTAAAAGGATCGTTTTGGCCACCACAAGTGTGGAAGGGTATGCTCAGATGTGAGTCCCTTGCTCACTGCACCATCAGGATTCAAGCAAGCCGGGCCGAAGACGGCTGTAATGCCAGAAACCGGTCCCCGGAAGCTTGTTTCCTTTCCAGTAAAGAATTGGCTTGGTAGTTTGGTCTGCCCTGTTCCCATGATGCACTGGGCCAGGGTCAGACTAATTTGCATGTAGCCAGGTTCTGAACTGGGATGGTGCAGTGAGCTAAAAAACGGTGATGGATCAAGCCCTGATCTTTTGACTGGGTAGGAGTGTTCTGCTTAATTCAGATACTCTGTCCATCACCACCCCCTTTTGAATCACCCTGAATTACATTGGCTGCCACTGAATTCTTCCCATGCAAAAACAACAGTTGATGGACAGATTGCAGAAAAATGTCATACATTCACCCCAGTACAGAGATCTGGGCCTAAATCCATCGTTTTTTGCACTCCACACCACCCCAGGTCAGACATGGCAATATGCAAATCAGCCTTGACCCTGTGCCTCATGGGAACAGTCCAGCCCGAACTGCCAAGCCATGTCTTTCCTGGACCGGAATCAAGCATCCAATGAATTCTTCCCAGCATAACTGTGGTGAAACAAATGTGAGATTTCACTGCATCCTCGAGACACAATTACTTTTGTAAACCAGAAACAGACAGTTTCGCACCAAAGCTTTCGTCATGTAAAGCGAGCTCTCATTGGGCAGTGCAGGTACCTCCGTGCGCCCTAACACCAGTCTGCACCACCTGCTCACTGCTGTCCGCGCATTCCATAAGATAGTAAGTCTAATGCCCTCAACTTAAAAATAAACTATCTGCAATACCTTATAAAGATGTACAACTAAACTTTCCTTTGCTCTTCTTTATGGAATTAAAGCCACACATCCACTCTAACTTGAAGATAATTTTGCAGTGACCCTATTTAACACACTCTCCAATACTTGCTTATAAAAGGTCTCCATAAATTGGAAGCAGGACCCCAAACACTAGTGCTCTGCCTTACAAAATAAATCACCAAACTGTTAAAATAAAACTAAAGAGAAATCAAGGTACTTGGCTGTCCATGAGGAGCAATGAAAGATGGGAGTTTGGGGGTATCAGAGAGACATTATGGGCTGAATAGTGTTCTTATTCTAGAGTTGCATTTAAGTAATTTGAGAGCTTAAATTGCTACATGGAGCAACAATAAAAGATGTCCATTCATATTGATGGCCTCTGCTCTTGCCATAAAATCTCCATTAATATATGTTATAGAGTACTTCCCTTTTTTATTAAGACAAACACTGGGCAGGGCAGTGAATTATCATGCTTGTTGTTGAGTTCTGAGTCTCTAGCCCCCACAACTGCCTCCTTGAGAGACCTTTGACTACTCGCCATCTCTACTCTGTGAGTCAGTTGTGGAATGTCCCCCGCTGCTCCACCCCGCTCCCCGCTCCCTGCCACTGCTCCCCCGCGGCCCCACCCCCGTTCCCTCCAGCATCACCGCACCGCTCCCCTCCCGCCACCCCGCTCCCGCCTCCCAGCTGCTCCTCCCTCGCCACTCTCCATATATGGCAGAGTCCGCGCGTGCGCATAACTCAACGGGGCATCTCGAGCAGCTAAGTAGGTTTACCGCGAGACGAACAGAAGTCGCAAGTGACGGGTTCTTGCCGTCTTGGAAGTTCAGATGCCCATGAAGCGGTATTTACCGCCTCAAGTGTTTTTCTCCTGAATGAGGATAAAGACACACCTTTTTAAACGAGATCGCAATTTGCAGTCTCTTAATTGAACGAGGGCAGGGCGCACCTTAGCGTGTGCGGACCACCCCGCTCAATCACCACGGTCCTGACGAAAACCTATGAATCACTTCAAAGGTTGAAACATGTAGACCTCGTACTATTATTTTTCTTGGTAAATATTCACATAGCACACTTCGCTATTTTTAACTCATTACACTTCTTGAGACACCATAGCCTACTTAATTAGGCACGGGTGCCACACTGTTTTTACCGGGGTTCAAACACTCAAGAATAAACTCTTGAAGTGAGTAGTTTTGGCCCTTTTAACACACACCTCTCTGTAAAATATTTTCGCACATATAAAAGAAAAATTACCCAGCTCCACTGTAGTCAGGTGTCGCAGCACACCCTGTGGGCACTCGGCCTATGGGGTGGGACCCCGATGATGAAGCATGTCACCAACTAGGTTGGTGAGTGAGGGGTCTTCTATAAGGACAAGAACTGTCCGGTAACGGGTTGGGGCACAATGTGCTAACCTGAGCTTTAAGCTCTAGTAACAGAGAACTTTCTCTGTCCTTGCTTCCTAGGGGGTACTCCTCCATTGTTGTTACAATCTATCCCGGGGACCAGGAGTTCCCACCTCACATAATTCCCTGACTCTCTCCTCTTGTTTATATATACCTTTGACTACTCGCCATCTGTACTCTGTGAGTCAGTTGTGGAATGTCCCCCGCTGCTCCACCCTGCTCCCCGCCGCTGCTCCCCCGCGGCCCCACCCCCGTTCCCTCCAGCATCACCGCACCGCTCCCCTCCCCACTCGCCACCCCGCTCCCAGCTGCTCCTCCCTCGCCACATATGGCAGAGTCCGCGCGTACGCGCAGCGTTCACGCCGAAGGCACGCCAAAGGCAAGCCCGTCTGCGCCCGTCCGCGCCTGGCCCGCGCCCAGCGCCAGGACCTCTGACCCCTGCCATCGCCAGACCACACGTCGGACCTACAACGCCACCACCCTCAACGCACTCAACACCGGCCGATCGCCAGCATGCTACCGAGCCACCCCGAAACGCACCCACAGACCCTTCACCTGCCAAGCCTGCAAATTCACCTGCCTCCGGACCTGCACCGCACCCACCAAGCTGAACACCAACAGCAACCACCTCAAGTGCATCCTGCTCAACACCCGCTCCGTCCACAGACACGCCATCGAACTCTGGAACCTGCTCGACACTACATCACCAGACGTCGTCTTCCTCACGGAAACCTGGATGAATGCTTCCTCAGCGCCCGACATCGCCATCCCGGACGGATACAAGATCACCCGGAGGGACCGCGTCAACCAGACTGGAGGAGGCATCGCCATCGTGCACAAGAACAACATCCGCATCACGACCAGCTCCGACGACACTTTCACCGCCGCCGAACACCTCCACTTCCAGATACACACCGACCCCAAGACCACAGTCAGAGGCACCCTCATCTACAGCCCCCCAGGACCACGCACTCGTTTCAGCGAAGACATCACAGACTTCATCAGCCCGCACGCCCTCTTCTCCGATGACTACATGCTCCTAGGGGACCTCAACTTCCACCTGGAGAACAACAAAGACAGCAACACCACCACCCTGCTGGACAACCTCGCCAACCTCGGCCTCAAACAACTGGTGAACACCCCCAACCACTACGCCGGCCACACGCTCGACCCAGTCTTCTCCTCCAGCAAGCACATCTCCTTCAGCCACTCCACCGGACTTCATTGGACTGACCACAGCTGCGTCCACTTCAGCTTCAGAAGAACCACGACCCACCACCACCCGCAACCAGTTCCCCGCAGGAACTGGAACAAGATCACCGCCGACCAGCTCACCACCTCCCTCAGCCAGAACCCACCTGCCAGCACAACGGACTCCACCGAAGCAGCCAACAACCTCACGCAATGGATCACCAACTGCGCAGACGTCCTCGCACCACTGAAGACCCCTCCCAGCAGACACGGCAGCAAGAAAGCCTCTTGGTTCACCGCCGAACTCATGAACTCCAAGAAGAACTGCCGCACCCTCGAGAAAGCCTGGCACAACGACCAGACCACAGTCAACTGGACTGCCCTCAAGAACGCCACCCGCAAACACCACCAGCTAATCCGCACCACCAAGAAGACAGCATTCAAAAAACGACTGGACAACAACGCCCACAACAGCAAGGAACTCTTCAGCATCGTCAAAAAGCTCTCCAACCCCAACGCCGGAAACAACAACATCACTCCCTCGCAAGACCTCTGCGACTCACTCGCCTCATTCTTCCACCGCAAGATCGCCGAAATACACAACAGCTTCGGCGCTCCGACCACGCACCCTACCACCAAACCATCGCCCCCCACCACCACCCTCAGAACCTGGACCCCGGTCAGCACCGAAGACACCATCCGCACGATGAACACCATCCACTCCGGATCCCCAACCGACCCCTGCCCCCACCACGTCTTCAACAAGGCCGACTCCATCATCGCACCCCAACTCAGAGACATCATCAACGCCTCCTTCAACACGCCACCTTCCCGGAAAGCTGGAAGCACGCCGAGCTCAGCGCCCTCCTGAAGAAACCAACAGCGGACCCCACCGACCTCAAGAACTTCCGACCCATCTTGCTCCTCGCTTTTCCTGCCAAAGTCATCGAGAAGACCGTCAACAGACAGCTTGCCGCCTTCCTCGAGTCGAACGGATCCCTCGACCACTCGCAGTCCGGCTTCCAAGCCAACCACAGCACCGAGACCGCCCTCATTGCAGCCACGGATGACATCAGATCCCTGCTCGACAACGGGGAAACAGCAGCCCTCATCCTCCTGGACCTCTCCGCAGCGTTCGACACCGTCTGCATCCGCACCCTAGTGCAGCGCCTCAGCAACACCGGGATCCAAGAGAAGGCACTGGAGTGGATCATCTCATTCCTCGCCGGAAGAACCCAGAGAGTCCGCCTCCCCCCGTTCAGCTCCGAGGCCACCGAAGTCACCTGCGGCGTACCACAAGGATCTTCACTCAGCCCCACCCTCTTCAACGTATACATGAGCCCCTTCGCAGCCATCGCACGCCAACACAACCTCAACATCATCTCCTACGCAGACGACACCCAGCTGATCCTCTCCCTCACCAACGACCCAGCCTCCGCCAGAACCAGCCTACACGAGGGGATGAAAGACGTCGCCGAATGGATGAAGAACAGCCGCCTGAAACTGAACTCAGTCAAGACGGAAGTCCTCATCCTGGGACCATCTCCCTCCGCCTGGGACGACTCCTGGTGGCCCGCCGCCCTGGGCTCCACTCCCAAGCCAACAGATCACGCACGTAACCTAGGCTTCATCCTGGACTCCTCCCTCTCGATGACCAGACAAGTCAATGCCGTATCGTCATCATGCTTCAACACCCTGCGCATGCTCCGAAAGATCTTCCGTTGGATCCCCACTGAAACCAGGAAGACGGTCACCCAGGCCCTCGTCACCAGCCGACTGGACTACGGGAACGCCCTCTACGCCGGAACCACGGCCAAACTTCAGAAAAGACTCCAACGCATCCAGAACGCCTCCGCACGGCTCGTCCTGAACATCCCCCGACACAGCCACATCTCCGGCCACCTGAGAGACCTGCACTGGCTCCCCGTCAGCAAGAGGATCACGTTCAGACTCCTCACCCACGCACACAAGGCTCTCCACGACCTGGGCCCCAAGTACCTCAACGACCGCCTGACCTTCTACACGCCCGCCCGCCAGCTATGGTCGACCAGCCACGCCCTCGCCGCCGTCCCACGCATCCGCCGAGCAACCGCCGGTGGAAGATCCTTCTCCTACCTGGCAGCCAAGACATGGAACTCCCTCCCCATCCACCTCCGGCTAACCCAGGACCATCTCTCCTTCAGGAAGCAACTCAAGACCTGGCTCTTCGAGCAGTGACGGCCCCCCCTCCCCCAGCGCCTTGAGACCCCCCCGGGTGAGTAGTGCGCTATACAAATGTCATGATTGATTGATTGATTGAAGGGATGTACTTGGCCTAGTTTGCAGAACTATAGTAGGATGCTGCCTCCAAAGTTTTATAGACAATGCAAAAATTAGTTTCGCCTCCAAAAATGTATGCGAGCATTTAAAGATTCACATCAAAATGAAATAGTTGTAATGTGGCTGTTTGAACCAGACATTATTTGAGTATGGCATTAAGGCTAATGTTTTTAAGGTGTTCTGTGTTGCTGTACCATGGATTCTCATCTACAAGAATGTGCTTATGTTGTTTCTCAATTCCAGGTACCTCATCCCCTGCAATCATGTAATGCTGAGCCAGAAGAGAGCTGTCAAGGACTTAGATTTCTATGGCAGAACTGCAGACAAGTTCCTATCTTTGATTCCCAAGTGCTGCCAACATGAAAGATTTCCGTCCCCAGACCAGGAAGAGGAACATGCCACATGGTCGAAAGGTGAGAAACTCACTGAGAAATTTAAAGTTTGTGGCATTTGGGCCCATGGCTTATCATTGGCAGGCACTTGACACATGCGTTTATTTAGTATCTCCATTTTTTTCATGAATGGCTGGACTGTTCCAATTGGAGGAGGGTCAAAACTGATCTGCATATGGCTGGGTCCAAACTGAGGATGCATAGGTAGAAAAAAAATGATGGGTTGGAACGCTAGCCTGAATGATTACCAGTGGTTAGACTTAATGCAAGCATTACTCCCATTACCTTTTATATGTTTCATATAATGCCCTAAGTGTCCAAGTGTATTCCCTAACGTGGACCTCTTGCTCACAGTGCCACTGGAGCCAAGTTGCACCCGACTGACAAGCTCCACTCAGGGCACAACTGGTCTCCAGCTGGTTCAAAGATGACCTGACCTGGCAGTACAAGCCGGACTGTTCCTATTGGAGCAGGGTCAAGAGTGCATTGCATATGGATAAGTCGAGACTTGGGTTGCATAGTGAGCAGTAATAGGTTGGAATGCTATCCCAAGTGATTGGCAGTGGTTAGACTTGTAACCATTCCTCTCATCACCTTTTGTGTGTTTTATTCAACTTGCCGCAGCTGTCATAGATCTTAAGCATGGCAGGAGCACTTCTGCGACCAGGACTGCAGCTAAATAATAAGCTATGAGTTTCTACTGATTCCACATGGCTCTGTGCCAATACTCCAAGTGTGTTAATCCAATATGTTCATGACAATACCCAGTAAAAGGTTTGGAATATTCAGGGAGTCCTGAGGTAAATGCAAAAACTATTGCCTGCTTAATTTTCACAAATTCATCTTAGACTTCAGTAGACCACTGCAAGCATTCACGGGTGCCTTTTCTAGCATAATTCTAGAAAAGCTTCACCATTTCAGTGTAGCCTAAAGGCGTAAAAAACACTGTCTGCAGTACCCAGCCATGCCTAGAAAAGGTACATATCTGGCAGACAGTTATAGGGAGGGGCAACTTACGAAAAGCTTCCCCTCTTTCAGAAGATAGCTGCTGCTTCCCAGCAGAGATTTTATGACCAAGATACAGATGCCAAAGGCTGATCATCAACATATTGGACTAGAGTAAAACCTTAGGGGGAAAACTAATGTATCTTGATCCTTCTTCAGGACCTAGGAATAAATTGAAGGGGACTCTGCAAATCATTGAGGAATTTGTGTCTACAACAGGTGAGACCCTCAGAATGTGAACAAGAAGAGATACGGACTCTTCTTATGTATGGGAATGGAAAAGAAAGCGAACTAAAGTTCATCCACAGTAAACCATTAGGTGATGGCGGGGATGCAATAAAAGATGGTGGTGGGGCGGGGACCACAAGAAGCTTGGACTATTCACATTAGTCATGGCCCTTAATTCCTGTACATGTTGACTTTCCACAATTGCATATCAGGAAATTGGAGTATTACATCACAATACGTAACTAAACCCCCTAACTTCATTGAATCTGCTCTTACATGGTGGATCCCTTCCTCCTTCTCAGGGTTTAACGGTTAGTGCATTTCTTCTTTTAAAGGTCAACACTCACCTTCACTGGTTCCATTGATGGTATGGATCCCAGATCATTGGCCTCTGTAGACCACAGTGGGGATGGTACCTGTGAAAGCAACTCAGTTAAATCAGAAGATTTGACAGTTTCATTAGTATTACTTGGGCAATTTGGGCTCTTAAAAAATAGTGCAGGTAATTTGTTTTCTTGATTATTTATATTTAAGAGCACACCTTCTGAATTGCAGAATACAGTACAGTTTAGCTTGCAGGGAATATCCATATCTAGCACATTAGTTTGGAAGTGAGGCTGAGCAAAAAGCAATGTTTATCACTAATGGATCCCAGGGCAATGGAAACTGGATCAGAAATATATTGAGGAACTCGTTGATTAGAAGTAATGACTAAGAGAGGTAAAGAGGGGAATTCAGAGGTTAGTAGAGCTAAACGGCTAGTGCTCATACACCCATGTCAAGGGACTAGGTCACACGCGTACCTTTAATGACACAATCGAAGTATGGGCCCTTTTGATCTACTGGGATTAAGGTATTCACAGCATAGTTGGAGCCTCTCGGGCTGTCTCAAAACTCAGGATTAGAGTTTTGAGTAATCTGATGATTACAGGGACAGGTAATGCATTAGATACAACATTGGGACTGTTCGGTTTCTAATGCCCCAACTGTCCACAGGTTAAGCATGACCCTCCTGCTCCTGGAACCTCTTCCCGGACCCTTCAATTACTGCTCCCAGCTTTCTGTCCAGCTCCCCCCACCGCCCCTCTTTATTCCTTCTTTAGTGGGCCTCACCTTAATGGTGTTTAGATAGGTAAAATACCATCCAAAGCTCTGATACTGGCCTGGAGTGGTAAAAGGCTTTGTCCTTTTCCAGCTCGGCGTGGATGGCACAGGGCTGAACCTATCCTTAACCCCTTGGCTGCGGCGCTAATTCCGCCGCGGCGAGCACGGCGCCGCCATGCTCGTGATGGAACCACGCCGTCATGAGTCCCGGGCAAGCTGTGCTCATGACGGCGTGGTTCCGTCACGACCCCGTCCACTCACTAATTTGCCCGCACAGAATCGGTGCCGCGTGGGCGGAGCGGCTGCAGCATGACAGAACCACGCCGTCATGAGCACACGCCACCCGTGGGCGTGGCTCATGATGGCGTGGTTCCGTCATGCGCAGGGAAGGGGTTAAAAACTCTTCTAGAAAAACAGACATTTGAGGTGAGCAGATTGTGTGTTGTGGTGCTGTAAAGTGCTCCATGTAAAGGAGCTGCTCTCCACCTAAACCTACTCAGAGTTCCCTGTTTCCTTGTATGTATGTATGTATGTATGTATGTGTGTGTGTATATATATATGTGTGTGTGTGTGTGTGTAGATATGTTTACATATCTAAAAACAATAACACTGAAGTACATGAGAAGATTATTTCTACACAAGTTTAGTGTTTGTGAATGAGGCAGTTGACATCAACCGAGGTATATAAGTTTGAGCTTTGGCGGTATCCGGGGTATACAACATGGGATCAGAATCTTATTTAAGGTCTCCACCATCCTAATGAGTTTAGCATTAGTTTAGTATAGACTTAATGTCAACCTTTGTTATATGTTAAAAAGTATTCATGATTGCTTAGCCATAGGGCACTTATTACAAATAGTGATACTGTGTGTGTGTGTGTGTGTATTTGTATGTATGTATGTACTTGGACATGTCAGTGAAAAAGTAGATTGTTGAGATCATTCTTGAAGTCCTCTAAGGAGTTCATCCTTACAGCCAGAGGGAGGGAGAGGCATATGCTGGGGCACTTCTGAGAAAGAATAATTCAAAGTTCTTGTTTTCTTTTTAATAGAGGGGACTTCCACAAGGGGAGATTGTGCCCATCGAAGTGAGGGGATTATCTTACTGCACATAAAAGTGAAAGGGATGCACCTGAGATTACTAGCTGGTGTATCAAGTAGTTAGAAATTCTCCCATTGATAGCCTTGTGAACAAGTAGCACAAAAGAAGGTACAAAGTTCCCCGAGAAGAGTGATGGAGTAGAGGTGTGTGTGCTAGAAAGAGGGGGGAATCCCCTAGTTGGAATTAAAACCCTCACACACCCAGCAAGCTAGGTGTCATGCTTCATCATATGGGTTCTGCTCCTCGTCAGACTGGCGCTGCAATGTCTGACGGGCTCCCGAAACCGGGGCTCTTTATCGGAGATCTTTTATTCCGGCCATATGGTGCATGCGTTTCAGTGGGCGGGGGGGGGGGTGGTCGTGAAAAGGTGAAGTTTAAAAAAGGTGGGTCAGTCCACAACCTATTTTATTCTTGTGGTAGACTTCCTTGTTTAAAAGGGGTGGGAGGGGAGCTAAATGCCCTGGAACTATCCTAGCAAGTTAACTACTACCCTCTTGTTTGGTCAACATGTTTCTTGCCATAATGGCAATTCTTCAGGACCTCGGTGTATAGTACCACACAGTGAGAAAATTAGTGAAAAATAGAAACTAGCAATCTGGTATACAACCTTGTATGGTCGGTAATACCGAGGTGCAGGCAGATTGGTCCTGCTGAAGTTTTATGACCCCAAAAGATTCCCTGAGGTACTTTGCAGTCTGCTTCCGACGGACCGGATGGTTAAGGTATGGTACCTACGGCGGCTCACGGTCCTAGCCGATACACCTACCCCCTCGGGCGGCGGCTCGAAAAAAAGCCTTGTGAACAATGCAGGTTGGCTCGAATGAGCTTTTGTCTTTTTTTTTTTTTCTTTTTTCTTTTTACAGAGTTGTATATAGCGCGAACTAGACCCGAACTGAATCGGGTATCAGAGCGCTTTACATAGCACCAGTTACGTTACATGAGGACACGCATTCATTTTTTAGGCACGGGGGGATTAAGTGATTTGCCCAGAATCACAGGAGGTTTTTTGGCGTCGTTACCGAGACTCGAACCCAGATCCCCAGGTCCGAGGTCGAGCGCCCTAGCCGTTAGGCCAGCTCCTCTTCCCTAAGCCATTTTAGAGTGATTAGGTTTGGGATAATGTGGTCTGACCTTCTAGCACCAGTTATTAGTCATGCTACTGCTCTAGTGGCTGCTGTTAAAGGCCATTTTGGAATTTTGGTATCTGGTCTTGTAATTACCGGTGATAGTACAGCTGTTTTAAAGTATTCTATAGGGATGAGAGACTTCGTTCCTGGATGAGTCTGATTTAATCTTGGGCTTCTTTAGCTAAAGCAATAATGTAAACATGTAGGTTCAGTTTATGCCCACATATTGCTTTTTCGACAACGGATGGGTTGCAGTCAAGTAAATCTTTTGCGTCAAGTCAGGCTAGTTGTAGGGCGGAAGGAAGAACAGTAAAACTGCTCTTTTTCAGGGTTCAGTTTGAGATTGTGTTGACTTTTATGTCTTAAAATGTAGTGTCTTCACTAGACTGGTTATGCCCTGTTAAGAGGAGCTTTCAGTTACAGCTAGAAGTCATCAGCTTATAGATGAGCGCTATGTGGCATTTTACAGTATGAAATTTCTTCTAGATTCAAATGGTTTGCACAATTCCTCCTTCTAGTGGTCGGGTCTGAAAGTGTTACTGTTTTTTCTGATTTTCTTTTTAGTTTGTGTCCATTTAAGAGGCCCTTGTATGATATAGACCCAGTGCTTAATTTGATCCGGAGCTTTCCAGTGCTGAGCACCAGCACTTAATTGGTTTCCGGTGCTCAGCACCGGCACCTAAATGTAAACACCACACTTAGGGCAGTCTGTCACAAGGTGGCGCTGCTCATGTAATTTAGAGATGAGCAGTATAACAGTTGTTTAGGAATGCAATATACATTTTAAAAAAATTACTAATACCTGCCTCCCCAGCCATTACTTTTGCTTTGGGGACCTGGAATAATCTGAACTGTTGCATTACATGCAAGATAGATGGTTAGTTGTTTTGGCAGGGATGACAGGGGCGATGGGTGGTGCAAGCTGCAGTGACCTCCTGGTCAGAGCCCTGGCACTTGATATTTTACAAATTAAGCACTGCATAGACCATAATCCTGCCATGCCTTTGTGCATGCCCACCATCTTGGATTTTTTTTCCTGCAGTTGGGTGTTGGGATCGTCACAACAGATTCCTACGATTTTGTCGAAAGACGCCAAGAAGCCCTCAAAAAAGTCCTAAAAGCAGTTGAGAAGTGGGTGAGGGATTTGTCGTGGGCATCGATAATCCGAGAATCATATCTAGTCAACGTGGGATCCCTCTGGTTCAGCGACATCATTTTAGATTCTAAGCCTGCCCTTCAAATTTTTCATGAACTGCCATAGGAATTTCGCTTCGAATGAAGAGCACCTGCTCTGTGTTTCTACCTCCCAAGAGACAATAAGGAGAAGGACTGTGTCCCATGCTTGTACTTCAAAGCAAAAGCTCTGATGCACAGGGATATAAATCCTTGAGCACATGGGGCGGCTTCAGACATGGCAGGTCTATCAGAACTAGAAAAGGGTGCTGTGTTGATGGATGAGATGGAGTTCTTTGATGTCAAGGTGGAGGAGGCTCAAGCGAAACACTGAAGTATCGACCTCGAGTCTTCATATGAGGTTGAGGAACACGATATATAAGACCCTAAACCTGCATTGCTGCATGGCGAAAGCCACCAAAGATGAAGCATCCAAGCTAATGCCCGCCAAAGCAGACGTCTTTGAGCAAAACAATATAGCCTCAGAAAACCAAGCCCTCAATGACAAAAAAGTGTGCTGTAAAAGGAGCCAGATTAACTTCTCATCATACTGGGAAAGAAAGATTCGCCTGTAAGGATGCGCTGAAGGGTGCCACCTCAACTTCCTTTGGAAGATCATGTGCGGAAAGAGAAGGGCACCCTTGAAGGGAAAGTGCCATGGATATCATAACACCTCAGTCATAGAACTAGAGTGGAAAAAGGAGCATTAGAGACAGAAATACAAACTTTTCTAAAAAAGATGGAAACTCTCAAGGAAGCTTTTATACCTCAAAAGGAAGCTAAAGCTTTAGGGGTTAAAAATCTAGCCAAGGACATTCTTGTGCCGGAGCAGGAGGAAAACATGATGTAGAACAGGACACAGACAATGGGGGAAGTGGAATTTATCTTTATCCACACAGATTGCAAAGACATTGGTTTCGACATACCGCAAGAAGAAATGGGAAGATGTTGAGGCAGAGTCACCTCAGGTATAAATAGATATCTACCCCTCAATGCAATTTTCTACAAATGATGTCTCAACATAGCATGGGGTGGTAAAGAAAGCTGCAAGTGCCTTTGGGGTGGAGATGGAGATAGAGAAAGAGAACACATGCTTTCTCCTCGAGACACTCAGCCCCGTAAACAAGAAAAGAAGTTTCTGCTGATTTTGCCAGTGCATAGTCCTCAGGGTAAGGGAATTTTCTCAAAGCTTGTGACTGCTGAAGCCGTCACCCCGCGCAGAGAGAAGTTCAGACCATCCACTCAGGACCCAAAGTATATACAAGGGCACTTTGAACCTGACTCTTTCATAGTAACAACGGCGAGGATTAGAGCCATATCCCATGTCAGGGAAATGAAGAGAGCAGCTGCCACACAATGGCTGCTTTTAAACTTCAGTTCCCTCAGTAAGTAGACACGCCCATCACACTGGGAAAATATGCAGGACCTAATGTCACATCTCCCGGAAGAATACCAGAAAGGGTAAAGGAATATAATTGAGGAAGAAAAGAACACAGCCAACTATCTCCTACCTTAATTCAAAATTCTACTCTGCAGATACAGCAAGCAGACAACTGGCAATGGGTACTGTCCCTCGAAGGCCCGCCTGGTTATTCATCTCGGGTTTTAAACCAGAAGTACAATCCAGTATCCTTGCAATGATTCTGATGGGTAACTGGTTGTTTTGCCCAGGAGTGGACCAACTCTGGAGAGTATGAAGAAAGCTCTCGAAATAGCCAAGGCCATGGGGAGCTCTCCAGATGTGCAGACCCTCATCCAAGAGAGGTATTTCTCCAGACAGCAGAGGTCTGGGGAGGCCTGGCTTTTCTGCACAGGTGCAAAGACAACTGGGAAGCAGTCCATTCTCATGTCCCACACAGGGGCAAGAACAAAAGAGAAAGGGCCGGATTTAGATTTTGGCAGACAGGTTACTCCGTCACAACAGTGTCAGCAGAAATGTAAATCCTATAGGACATAATGGGATATATATATATTATATTATAGCAGACTGGATATCCATCACCGTTGTAACCGAGAAACCCGTCTGCCAAGATCTAAATCCGGGCCAAAGCCTTTTATTCAAGGTAGAGAGAAATCAAGAGGAGGAAACACAAGGGGATCTGCCGCTAATTACTCAAAATAACTCGAGCACTCTCCCCCCACCGCCATCCACAAAACACCTCTAGAGATGAGAATAAAGGACTTAACTGAAAGTCATAAAACTTAAAGCAACTGGAAGTGCATTACCACAAACAAGTGGACTGTAAATATTATACACCATGGCTATTGTATTGACTTCATACAAAAGCCACCAACAGAAACGTCAAAGCACTAGCACTACAAAAATGGTCAGTTACAGGTGAATGAGACAGAGCTGGAACAAGAGTTCCCCACAAGAAAAACACAATTGTGTGCCATGTTTACTTCCAAGCCCCAAAGCAGGACTTAACCAAGGAACCTATCCTAGATATATGCTTTGTAAACAAGTACTTAAAGATGCAAAGATACCAACTGCAACCTTAGTAGTTGTTGTCCCTCTGCTAGAGAAGGAAATCTTATCTTGCAACTCTGAGATCTCAAGGTTGTCTACATTCCCATATACCCTGCACACAAGCAATATCAAAGATTTGTAATGAATAGAGAGCATTACCAGGTCAAAGTTTTGCCTTTTCTTATAAAGTCCCCACCAATCGTCTTCACAAAGACATTGGCAGTGGTAGCAGTACACCTCAGTAGATAGGCTGTTCTTTGTCCTTATCTGCACAATTGACTGGTAAAGGCAAGCACATTCAGACGGTGTCAGACCTGACCAGTAGTAACATTAGATTTCACAGTAAATTAGGGAAAGTAATCTCCCATACTAGAAACAAAATCTTTCTGGGTGGATCTGGACACAGCAGTAACAATGGCAACTGCACGAAAGGTCCAAGCGATACAAGGACAAATTCGGATTCACCAGACGTCGCAGTCTCCGACTGTGAGGACAGTGATGAAACTACTTGGGATAGTGGCTTCTTGCATCCACTTTTTTCCAAACACAAGGCAACACATGAGACCAATACAAGAGTTGATGTACAATCAATGAACGGTCTCAGGCCACAGGCAGCTGGAAAGGTCTAGTAGTTGTAACAGCCAAAGCAACATGGAGGATGAGGTTGTGTAATACAGTGAAGTTGTCGAAAAGGGCAACCTTTCACAACTCCCCTCCGCAACCCGTCATTACCACAAACGTGTTGCACATGGGTTGGACGGCTCACAGCGGTCCACTCAGGATAAGGGATTGTGGTTGACACGGAATACAACCAAGCACTTCCTAGAACTTAAACACTTTCCCTAGCACTCAAGTCTTTCTGAGAGCCAAGTACAGGACAACAGAACACAAATACTAATGAACAACACAACAGCAATGTTAACCTCAATAACAAAGGGGGGCAGTATCATACCCACTCTCACAATTGGCACAAGCCATCTAAAAATGGGACATCGTATTGCAAAACGTTCTGACGGCGGGGACACACAAGCAAACAAGCTACGCAGGGAAACAAGCTGCTATCATGACTGGGAAGTAAAACAATATATAATATATATATGCAGTTTTCCAACACTGGGGAATGCCAGAGGTAGACCCCTTTGCAACACCAGTAAACACAAAATGCTGGTACTTTGCAACCAAACACTACCACCCTAGTCACTCGGGAAAGCCCCGTCGATAAGCTGGTACAGGATATATGCATACGCCTTTTCCCCCAGCAGTTCCAGCATCACCGTGATTCTCATAGCTTCCAAATGGCCTCATCAGCCATGGTTCTCACACCAACTACAACTGTCAAAACATCAGTAGATCAATACTCCTTTGCACAAGTACACCCTGACCACGCATCCAGGGAAAGTATTGCACCAGAATCCAGCGGAACTACAGTTGAGAGCAGGGTCCTGAAATTGCCGAATTCCAACACCTAAATTCTCCAAACATAGAATTACGCATCGTTAAACAACAAGATGCTACACGTTGCATCAACACAAGGTCCTAGTCCAGTACCTTACACACCTGACAGTGCAAACTTTCCTATGCTTCACTTATGTTACATCTATCAGCCATAGCAGCTTATGTGAAAGGGTTACATGCTAAGCAACCTTTTCTGTTCCACTGATCAAAACATTCATGGATAGCGCAAAAAGATTCTTCCCTGTTTGGGTGGCACGCCCCTCGCAGTGGAACCTCAACCTTATGTTAGCTGGGTTATGGAAGGCACCTTTTGAACCCATGCATAAAGCCATGCTCAAACACATTACTCTGAAGACTATCTTCTTAGTGGCTGACACATCACTAGGAAGGGTGAGAGAGTTACAAGAACTGGCCGTAAAAGAACCATTCATATCTATATATAAAGACAGGAGGGCTGTGTTGTATTAAAAGCAAGTCAGGTTTACTATACCAAACCTTACAATGTCACAAGTACATACAACAAAGACATATTGAAAGTTAAAAATTCATTTATTTTGAATAAACTTTAAAAGACACAATTGTAGGGCTGACTAATCTAGATCCCTAATCTTAAAACACAATTAAAACAGTACACCCTATTGCGACCTGCGCAATTGAAGAGAGACAGAACAGGTACAACATGAAATCGTGGAGTACGAATTGTATATTCTGGCTCCGTTGTAGTTACACCGGTATTGTATTTCTATGACATCAGTATATCAACTTTGGTGTTGGAGACTTGAATTATACCAGTCGTTGCGTCGACGCGTTTTGGTGGGTTCTCCTTATAATAACCACCTTTATCATGACATATAATTTTCTGTCACAACCAGGGGGTATAGTAAATTGCCCCTAGATTCCTGATGAGGACCGGTTCTTACGGGAAAAAATCTGTTCCTGATCCAAATATGGACTTCAACTGGGGACTTGATAAATTGATGTTGCCAGTTGTCAATCCATTTTTGCTGTGTACGGCTTATGTTAGTCCCACTTCATATAGGTATCCCAAGTTTGGAAAATTGGAAACAGTTAAAATCTTTTTATTTCTTTATATTTCTAACATAAGCCGTACACAGCAAAAATGAATTGACAACTGGCAACATCAATTTATCAAGTCCCCAGTTGAAGTCCATATTTGGATCAGGAACAGATATTTTACCATAAGAAACGGTCCTCATCAGGAATATAGGGGCAATTTACTATACCCCCTGGTTGTGACAGAAAATAATATGTCATGATAAAGGTGGTTATTATAAGAAGAACCCACCGAAACGCGTCGACGCAACGACTGGTATAATTCAAGTCTCCAACACCAACGTTGATATACTGATGTCATAGAAATACAATACCGGTGTAACTACAACGGAGCCAGAATATACAATTCGTACTCAACGATTTCATGTTGTATCTGTTCTGTCTCTCTTCAATTGCACAGGTCGCAATAGGGTGTACTGTTTTAATTGTGTTTTAAGATTAGGGATCTAGATTAGTCAGCCCTACAATTGTGTCTTTTAAAGTTTATTCAAAATTAATTTTTAACTTTCAATATGTCTTTGTTGTATGTACTTGTGACATTGTAAGGTTTGGTATAGTAAACCTGTATTTAGTTCTGTTTCAAGGGAATTTTTAAACTTTGGTTGGATAACCCCATTTCCCTTGGTCTACTCAAGGGGTACCTCTCTACTTTACACTTAAAAGCAAGTCACTCAGTACATCAGGAAAACATAGCAATTCTGGATAAGGAATTCTGAGGTATAGCTGTGACAAAGAATGCTATTGTTAGATGGATTGTATAGACAATGTAAATGTGCTACTCTCTAGCAGATACGCCTTTGCTCACTATACCAAAGGCACACTTGACCAGAAAACCATGCCGTTTATTGTCTGTTTTTCTGTGGCTACGCAAGAAATATGCAGTGCAGCTACATGGACCTCAGAGTAACCTTTTACAAGATATTACTGTATACACTTAAAGTCACAAAGTGGGCCAAGCAGCTGTACAGGTAATACGCTACATAATCCGTGCAAGGCATGTGAATCTGGAAGAGATGTCAGGCTGCAAAAGAAACAAGTTACTTGTAATTATGGTTTTGCCACTTGAAACTCTTCTAGATTCATACTTCCCCAAGGAAGGAGTTTCATGGAACGTTTTTAGAATAAAAAAAAAATCCATAATGGTGGACACGCACATAGGCATTTTGGAATTACAGTTGACATCATACAAGGGACCTGTCTATGCGGACACCCACTCACAAACTGAGAAAAGTTCAGGAAAGAAAATCACTTCCTGTCTCTGCCACTAGAAGGTAGAATTGTGCAAAGCATGTGCATTTAGAAGAGTTTCAAGATACAAACCACAATTAAAGGTATGTAATTGGTTTCTCCTCTCAGAAGGCAAAGAAGGGTTTCCGTGTACAACGTTGTTTGGGCCTGCTTCATGCTCTTTCTCTTCCTAAAGTCAACAGGCAGAAAAACTTGAGTGAAAACTAATACTAGTCAATGATGTCTATGCTTTACAATTCATCTAGCTGGAAGTGTTTTGTATTACTTTGACAAATGTCTATCATACATTCAGCCTTTCTCTCCACTTCCTTGATATTACTTGATTAACCACTGCTGTTTGAATGATCTGCTTTGCTCCAGTGACCCTGTGTCACTTGGATGTGCTTCAGTGGTACATTTTTAAATTGCCACTACAGTGTAGTATTACCTGTTTCTGATTCTATCTTTTGCGTGGTCACTCAGTCTGTTTTTGCATTGTTATTATTCCCTGCATGTACCCGTTTTGTTAATAAACTATGATTGTCTTTTATTCTAACCACAATATCTGTATTTCAGTGTTGCCACCATCTTTCCTTTTTGACTGTTCATAAAGTGAAATGTATCTGTGTAAAGTGGAGAAACACAGGAGCAACTTTGTCATGTTCCATTCCTCTTTTGAGCAATTCTGGATAAAGACTTCAAAGATGTTATGTATACTTAATCAAAGGTGTATAAAAATGCTTGAGTAATGAACGATTGAGGTAGATTGGCAATTCATTTATAAAGAATGCATTGTCGGTGTCAAGACAGCCTTCCTTATCATGTATTCTGATGTAAAACTTTATTTAGGGAATCATTGGATGTGATAGAACTAACTTTGTGTTCCGTAACAAGGCTTTTTGTAGCTGAAGTCACATTAATGATGTTTTTTCTTCTGTTTAGGACAAGGGAGCCCAAGTATTGACACCTCATCAGTAACCACAGTTCCGAAGCCATCTACACCGTCCAGGTTGGCTTTCTTTATGCGACAGCAGAGCTTCACTGCTGAGCCCACCCCAACACCGCGTTCACCTGGACTCAAATCGCCAGAAACACCAGTGGGAAGCCCTCGCCATGGTCCATTGAAATGGGAGGAGGTCTCAGAATTGGAATCCAACTACCTCGAGTACCTGCAGGAAGCCAGGGCAAGCATTGATTACTGTGTGTGGGCTTGCAGGGCATGGTCCGCCCCCTACGATGGTGAGGACCCCAACCCAGCAAGCCTCACAGTTCCCGCACCAGATGAGAACTCAATAACCTTGAGCGTGAACTACTTTGGTGCGGAGCAGAGAGGCACTGGACTGCTTCGCCACTCTTTAAAATCTGCCTCTGACAATGGGGACTATGACCACAGACTTAAAGGTTCCAATAACATCACCCCTCGGACTAACAAACGAACCATGCAGGAGGCAGCAGTGCACAGGCACAGGACAATGCAAAATAAAGAAGGCAAGGGAAGCCCAGAGGATGCTGCACAGAACAGGAAGGACTCAAGCACTGTATTTAATGGGTCCTATGGTACTAATACAGGCTTTATAAACTGCGTGAGCAGAACTGAAGGGAGTCGGCCAGACAGGGGCGATGGAGATTTAGTAGTGAAAAAAGTGCGAAGGGACATCGGAGAGAAGTCGCATGGAGGGAGGGAGGAACCTTCTTTGTCTGAGACTGATAGAAAAGGAGAGTTGGAACAGTTGCCAAAATTACCAGAAACTAATTGTAAGCTTTTGGCTTATGAGAACAATACAAGTGAAGGATTGCCAGTAGTTACTGAAAATGGATCAATCGGATCAGATTCCACTTCCTTAAGCCCAGTCAGTCCTTCTGTATTTGATCATCAAACAGAAACCTCCTCGACCAAGTGGGAGCAGTTGGAAACCATGGACAACCTAATAGATAGGCTATTAGACAATGCACCCACTGAAGCCAATGGGGCACCCCTTAATATTGAGAAATTCTCAAAGGAATTGGAAGAAATTGAAGGGCAGATGAACAATGGTGACATAGGGAAGGGCATTGCCCCAGTGGTCACTGAGCTTCCCCTGTCTTTTGAAGAAGAGGAGGCATACCAGAGGTTTGCAAGCCTGCCTGCTAATGAATCCCCCGCAAGGGACAGCAGTCGGGGGCCGTCCAAGACAGACATTCTTTCGCAGATCCTCACAAGTCCTTTGAGAACACTTGGCCAGCCCCTCAGCCAGCCCTTCACCGGTAAAGATATTCTTTGTGTTATATTTTTGTTAAATATGAAACATGTTTTCAAGACAAAACTTTCATTGCAGAGTTGAGGTTTCACATTAACGAGGGTTAAAATGTGATTCGATGCTTAGAAGTAATTTTCGTACCATAGTCTGAACTCAAAGAGCTCCTGGTAAATTGTTAATGTTTATAGATTTTTATCACATATGAAGGACCGACCACACCTAATGTTTTCAATGCTAAACTGATACTTAAATTACACTAATTTACATGAATTCCTTTTATTATGATATTCTTAGGCAAAGGCCCCATCATCACAGTCAGGTGGCCGCTTGTCTGCTTCAGCAAGTCTTGACTTTTCAGCCAACTAAAATCTGCATTTGCTAAAAAGTCAGTATTCCTGCATGGTAGTAAGTTTTTAACGAAAGTCATCTACCCTGAATTCCAGACCTATCTCATTATGTAACTGTCATCTCCGTGTAATGCAAAGCCCTTGGGCTAATCTTTTCGCCATCCCCTTCTCAATTCTTTTGCCCATTCCCACAGACCCTGGTCATCCAAAAAAAAGATTTACTTTGTCTTCAAACACTTTTCCCATGGACTCTGTTGAAGAAAAACTCAAGCAGCTTCACAGCCAGGCCACCTACCACCCGACCACCATTAGAAGCAAAGCATTATTCAAGAGAGTCAACCACTAGCCCAATTTCAAGCAGCCTCACAGGCAGGCCACCTACAGCCAGACCACCATTAGAGGCAACACATTCAGGGGAGTCAATCGCTAACCCACTGTCAAGCAGCCTCACAGGCAGACCGCCTACCACCAGGCCACCATTAGAAGCAAAGCATTATTCAAAGGTACAAGGTAGTCGACCACTAACCCACTGTCAAGCAGCCTCACAGCCAGGCCACCTACCACCATTAGAGGCAACACATTATTCAAGGGAATCAACCACTAACCCACTGTCAAGCAGCCTCACAGCCAGGTCACCTACCACCATTAGAGGCAACACATTATTCAAGGGAGTCGACCACTAACCCACTGTCAAGCAGCCTCACAGCCATGCCGCCTACAACCAGACCACCATTAGAAGCAAAGCATTATTCAAGGGAGTCAACCACTAACCCACTGTCAAGCAGCCTCACAGCCAGGCCACCTACCACCATTAGGACGAAGGTCTCCCAGTATGCCGCTATTTCTGGACATTCCCACAGCATGTGAAAAAATGTACCCACTGCTCCACATTGCCGCCAGCTAAGTTGACTAGCAGTCTTTCCTATTTTGCATAGTGTTACCCTGGTGTAGTAGATCCTATGGAGCACTTTAAGTTGCACGAGGCACAATTTAGAGGAGATCGCCACCTCCCTCTGGGACTCTAATGCCTCCTGCCAGTCCGTCTCATCTAATTCTCCCACATCTTTCTTCCTTGTAGACCACCTTGATTCTTATCTCAGGGTTTCGCTCACAGTTCAGTACTCACTTGCTTTCCAGATGGGTTTACACTATACAAATACAAATAAATACAACTTTGTCACATATCACAAAATAACTTTCTGAAACTGCTGTCCTCACACTCCGCTCTCCACCACTTCCTTTCTTTAAGCCAACCTTCACTGACCCTGCTTACATCCCCTTCTACCAGCAAGGGGATCTTGAACGTCCTCCAGAGCAGTATTGGCATTCCTGGTTTATCCAGGTGCCATTCTTCGTCATGAAGTTCTCTTTGCTCTTTTCCTATTGTCCGGTTATCTCCTGCGGATACAGATGGTACTCTTAGAACTCTGGCTCATTTGTTTTGAATTTTTATTCCAGTAAAGGCACCTGCTGCACCCGCCTAACTCATTTTAAGAATTAACCACTAATGCGCCAGCTGTGATGTTCACATCCTCCGCATTACCTCTCAGATACGGAGGACGTAAACATGATGTCTTCCACATTCCCAAAGAAAATATTTTTGGTTCTTGGCCACTAAATACCAGGGAAAACTTCCTTATAAAGAATGGGGGCACACAGGCTTAAGGAGAAGCCCGGGGAGAAGTTAGGGTGAAGAAAGGAGTTTTCCTCAAATCTGTCTTCCCGGGAGGGTGCAGCAAGCCCATTAGACACCAAGGAAAAAGCAGCCAAATAAATAAGGGAGTGGCCCACCCAGGCATGGGCCATTCCCCTACCTCAGAATAGGCCCAGCAGTCCTCCTGCCTCTCCCCCTGACCCATCGCCTCCCCCTCCCACCCAACAGTGGACAGCAACCTGGCTTTACAATAGGGAAAAATGGTTTACAAAAACAAACAAACGGCATTGGCCATGCCCCCACCTCAGAATGAACAGTGATGGGGTTTGTGCTGAAAGAGAATACTAGGGGGCAGGAAGCCCACTAGACACCAGAGATTATATATATTTGGGGGGGGGGGGATTTTTGGGGAATGGAATAAGGTGACCCACCCAGCTATTGGCCCTTTCCTCTACACCTAAACAGTCTTTTAGACTCATGGAGCATAGAGCAACCCCATCCCCATGCCAAGCGCAGAGGACATTTGATCCTTATGGACCGGCAGTTTGTTCATACTTGCTGCAGTGATTGGCCCGAGGATTTGAGCTCTGAGTTAGCCAGCAACCAGGGAACCCTGCAAGCCCTAGGGATTTCTGAAATCCAGGGACCTGGACGAATCCTTGGTGCTGTGGCTTGCATAAACCCACTACAGATTCTTACCTTCAGTTGTGTAAAGCAAGCATTTTCCTACCATTTCTGTGAGGTAAAGTTCAGTAAACTACAGGGATCCACAAAGTTCCTGCCACTTAGTGTTCCCACGCTTGTCTTAATTAAAACAGTACTGTATATTACTTTTGTAATGTTACATCAAGGCAAAAAATGTCTGATGAAAACCTTGTCACCAATTACAGTTTTTTCTTTATTTTCATATATATATATATTTTTTTATTATTTTTTTTTTCATTTGTTTGTTTTTTGCAACAATTCGTTTCTTTGGGAAAGCCATGAGTGGCCTACATTAATGACCTCTTGCTGGATTTACAATGCTATCTACTTTTCAGAAATGTATAGCTTTCCACATCCACCCATGGGTTTCATTCCTATTCCTTCCACAAACTGCAAGTAGTTTGAAACCACACAAAAAAGGAAAAATGGACTACTACTTAGAAAAATGCATTAGGCTGTTATCCTTACTCCAGCCACGGTTTATGGTGGTAACGGCCACATCGTTTTTGGGCTGGATGTATTCTGTATGATGTTTACACCAGGGACTTTCTTTCATTGAAGGAAAAGTGCCATCACATCAACCTTCTAGAGTTGTGCACCATCCCACTGACTCCTAGGCTTTTCTGCCTCCTTCAGAGGCCACTCATTCTAAAATCTGACAGAGAACACCACTCCCAGGTGGTATTGCTACATGCGTGGCTCAGTGGGGTTCCGTGCGCTCTGCCTGAAGGCTGTGAGACTATGCAGGTGACTGTATCCTCATAGGATCTCCATGATGGTCCCTAATATTGCAGGCGGCCTCAGCATCAGGTTGGATCAACTCATCAGGTACTATCTGGCTGATCACAAGTAGCATCTGCACCAGCAGATGCCACAAGGCATTTTCGCCCAGTGGGGCGTGCTACTGTAGGTCAGTTTGCTACTTTTGAGAGTTACTTTTGAGAACACTCTGTGCCCAGCCTTTTGCACCCTCTAAGCCCTCTTCGAGGAACCATGTAGGTCAAGTTCCATCTTCATTTGGGTTTAGGCCTCCTTTATGCATTTTCCTGTCTGCCCAAGGGTCCCGAAGAAGGTCAGTCAGGACCAAGCTCAGCTCATTCCAAACACCACGTAGAGGGTGCTGAGAGCTCCTGAATCCCATCATTTACCCTGCCCTTCAACTGTTTCTTTGGAAGTACCTGCAAAAATCTAAGCTTCCATACATGGAGAATGAGCATCTTAAACTGAGTGATTTGAATCTTACATTGCAAGTGATGGATTTTATTTTGACTGCTCACAGTCCATCCACAAAATTCCTTTATTTTTGCCTTTTTCTCAAATGTTTTCACCCGATGATCCTCTAGAGGCTAAGCTGTCTGTTGTCCTTCTGTTTAATGTGTCCTAGACCCAGCAAGGTTCTGTTGTGGGTACAATTAAAGGCTACTTATCAGCCTTGTCCCCATTCATTTGTTATACTTGGTTGCCTTCTTTGATTAAGTCACTTATTTTGCATTCCTTGGAAAGGTCTTTCACGTGTGCCCACCACCGTTGTGCTGCAGTGGCATCTTAATTTGGTTCTTACTGTTCTGATGTGTGATCACTTCGAGTCTTTGTAGAGTTGTACTCTGAGGATTTAGACTCTGAAGGCTGTATTTCTCATTGCCAATTCATGTTGCATGATTCAATTGCAGGCTTTATCGGCCCAGTCTCTGTGTACCACGGATTTACTTCACAGGGTGGTTGCATCCTTCTCTATTTATTTCTTGAGAGTTTGTAAAAGGTCCTTCTGGTGTTTGGTAAGCAGTTTATGCCTTTCCCCTCAGTTACGAGAAGATGGTAAATGCCCACTGATGTTTGTTGCAGGTTTCACATTCCCCCCCTGCATTCTTCCTAATTGGTAATCCTCTCTTTGGGTTTATAGCTTGCTATGATCACCATTGCCCCATTTGTTGAGAGGTACAATGGACACCCACAATATGCCAAAAATCTCTTCATTTCATGATGGGTAAAATGGTTTCCTACAATATACCAGGATGTATCATCATTATGGCAAGGTCTGATGTGCCTCACCAGCAGATAAGCATACCACTTTTACCCTCACCTAATCACCCAAAGTCCATTATCACCAAGCAGCAGTCATTATTTTTAAGGGAGTGTTGCACCTCAAAGTTAATGAAATCCACTCATAGGCTCTTGGCTCTTTTCAGCAAAAACATATTCCCATGAAAATCCATTATTTTCTTTAAAGTTTTGCAAAAGTGAAATGTGGACAATAACTGAGTTTCTGTACTATATAGCATCAAAATAAAAATAATGAGGAATTGAGCTTTTCAGATGTGTTACCTGAACTGTTGCTTCAAAAACGGAGGTCAACTAGGCAGTGTGGAAGGAGGTGTTTATTTATTTATTTATTGCCATGTTGAATGGTGCACAGTGATTAATTGTGCCACAGGTGGTTGTTCGGTATTTTAGGGTGATAGTTTAGTAAGCAACAGGTTGTGATGTGCTATGCTGTTGTGACATGACCTTGGGTCGGTCATGTATTTACCTACTTTTATACTATTGCTCGACCTCCACAGGTATTTCCGTGAGGTTGGACTTTTGTCCTAAAGTTTTGTTTTAGATTGTGATCATTTGGCCGGAATTTTTTACAGTCTCTGATGAAAATTTGCTTCCAAGCCAGTGGTCATGCTGTGTGATAATAGTGGATGCAAACAACGTCTCCCAACTCAGTGAGAGCGCAATGGCAGCTCATGTGTAGATTTTGAAGTATATTCTCTTTCAACCTGTACCCTGAATTTTTGACTTTGATAGTTCGTCAGGTCTAGTAGGGGTCTCAGTTGAGCCGCTTCGATCCATACTCCGTTTGTGGGAAGCCTAAATCCTCATCATTCTAGAGTTGAAGATTGTAGATCTAGATACATTTTTATGAATGTTTTGTTTATAATAAAAACATTTTAGGTCAACTTTTGGCTTTACTCAACATCTTAGAAGGTTGTGTGTTTTCAATTGAGTTTTTTAGGTAGGAACTTTATTTTTCTCCTTATAATGTTATTGAGAAGAGGCTTTTGAAGCAGTCTTTTAAACCACAATGCCTGCTGTTTTGATGTGTTGTCCCTGTGGCTTAAAGTAATCTTAAAGGGATGGACAGTTGGTATACCTTTATTGATGAAAATATGCAGATGTAGAGGGATTATTTAAACTATATATAACAATCTAGGTATAAAGTTCACTTTTAGGTAGGCTATATGCTCAGACCAAGAGATCTCCAATCTGTCCTATCTATAGAGGACCTTAAAAAAATCTACCAGTGGAGGAATATTAGAGTTTTATAACTAATCAGATGTATAGTAAACTGAATTTTAATTCCATGGTAATTCAAGGGGCTTGTTTCTACTGAGAAACATATTGAGATCAGATCCTCTCTGCAACTCCATGGGGGCAAGATGAGACAGCCCCAAACCAACCACATTAGAGAGTGTAACTTTAAAGGTGGTACTAGGGAAGAAGTCTCTCAACTCTTCCACAGCTGCCGGGAGCAAACATTCAGGACTACTCAGGCAATGCAGGACTTCGTCAACAAATAGAATCAATTTATAAACAATATTTGGGTCCACTGTCAGGCAATGGTTGTTGGGATCGGAGTTGTTTCTTTTGTATTTTGGGCTCTATTTTCAGAGCAGAAGACGTGATGATGCACCTCTGTAAAAAAGAAGGTCATAGAAGTGTTAACTTTCTTTTTGGTTGCATACAGTAGAACAATTTCCAGCATATAAATCTGGATGACAGGAACCAATCTTTAATTTTCCAGGACCCTCCTCTAAAAAGTACTAGACAGCTGTATGACATGCCTGCTACGTATCCAGCTATGGCAGATAGTCACATCAGAATGGCTTTACACCAGTTGTATATTACCCATGGCTGTCTGTATTTATGATACCAGACTGAGCCAGATGGAGGATCTTGGGCCATATATTCCCAGGACAAGTGTCAAAAAGGTTTTTGAAAGTTTTATACCAAAGCTCACTAAATGTATTGATCTGCAACACCCACCGGAATTAGGATTTTTGTTTGTTTTGTGAAACATCTTTGCCAGAGGTTTCATCATGAGCTTCTGATAAGCATTATAGAAAGAAGTTATGAAGCCATCAGGGCATACCTATGTTCCTCTTATGCTTGAGTGTCTCCGCATCCAACTCCACAACCAGCTCCGATTTAGTAATATGTTTAATAGCAGTACATGTGTAAACTTGCTTAATTTTGTGAGCCACTAGTCTATCAGCGTTCTCCCCTCTTTCTTAGTAGACTTGTTTTGTGCTTAGCATCTTGGAAGCTGTTTACCCTATTAAGACTTGTACTAACTCTTTCCTGTCTCAAACAGTTCTATGTATATTTTAAGGGAACAGGTCATTCACGTTGTATCAGCTGTTTTACATGTGTTTCTTCGTCCTTGTTCTTAGTTCAGTCAAGCCTAAATAAAGTGCTGTAGAAGTTCTTCTCTTACAATAGCTTTAACAGCATCCCACACCTTCAACCAGGAGGCATCATCCACTACTTTCTCAAGAAAGTCGTGTTCTGATGCCTCTCTAATTGAACCTTTGGGAATGGGATCACAGAATCTTATGTCATTGATGTGCCATTGCTGGTGAAGTCTGTGCCTCCCAAGGCGAACATCACTGGGGCATGCTCAGGCAGTAGCTGGGTGCCTATTGACTGGTCAAAACAGAAGGGAGCATAAACCTATGAATCAGGAATACATCAGTTATTAAAACGTGTTGGAACAAAAAGTAACATCCTTTATATCTATAAGGTGCAATCTCCAAATATTAATTGTGTCTATATCCCCAATCTAATTTTCTAATGCCCCCTAACTACATTGGGGCAGTGGGTGTTCGAGGAGGAGACTACGGGTCTGGACTAGTCCAGTGTTGTTGAGTTCCTGTGCTGCACTGAGTTAACCTCCCTCCAACAGGTTGCCCATTGTAAAAACGACTTGCAACAGGTCGACGAAAAAAATGCATACTGTCCTTACAGCCATATACAGAGTTTAATGCCACCATTCTCCTTCCAAACCATGCCCTCAGTCCTACGATTTAGCTCTTCTTTATCTCAATGAATGACACCCAGTCAGAAGCTTATACAGTTTTGGTGTGGGCGAGGAGTGGTACTGAAAAGTATAGAGAGGCGACGTTAGGTGAGATATATCCACTTCCAGCTTCGTACAATTTGTTGTAGCTCCGTAAGGAGTCACCGCAGCAAGGCTCTCCTTTTCATAGGAGAATTCACACTGAGCATTAAGAGTAAGCCTGTTAATTAGAGCTATCAGTTACCCATCTGATGACTCTGTAACTATTGAAACAGTACTATTCAAACAAGCATTCAGGCATTACATTGGGCTTGATAGTACAATTTGCCAGTATCGATGAGTCCTTTTAAAGAATAAAATATTGAAAATGTCACCTGGAATGAAGGGCCCAGGTTCAGCAATATTAGTTTGAGTTCACAAAAGGGGAGCCTTCTGATTACTGTCTGTGATTGACTATGGGTTTAGTCTCTGTGTGTCGGTGCCGTAGGCACTTAACGCAGTCCTCTCATAGCTCATCACTCACTTTCGGGTGGTCAGCTCATCAGGAACGCAAGTTCTCCAGAAGAAAAGAAGAGGAAATTTGACGACAGGCTGCTACTCGAGATCCCCTGACCTAAGAAGGGACATTGCCCTGACTGCAGTCTGGCTCCTGCATTCACCTGGCTGATCTGGACTTCTTCTATTGAAGTTGCATTTTTATAGAGTAAACCACAGTTGGGCCCTGAGCACAGGAGTTCAGCTTGGACACACCCAGTCATGTCCTTGTCATGACCATGCCTCAGACTGATGAATTCTCAAGTTAGTCTGGCAGTTGGACAACTCCAGACTGAGTAAAGTCCACCTTGGAGAAGGGGGCAAAATGACAAAAATGCAAATAGATGGAAAAGTGACTAGTGAATGTAAGAACGTGTAGAATAATATGACACTTTCTTGCAATTCCTAAAATACTGCTACTAGTAACAATATAAAAAAATAGAAACCAGGCATTTCAGTTTTGTAAAAAAGAAAACAGTTTGTAGTTGTCGATCTTCTAAGCCTGCTTCAACACAAGAAGGAGAATAGGGAGAGGCGTCCTGCGGAGGTCTCAGGTAACACAACTGGGAGGGAATGACAGAGGGGATCTACAGGAGAAGAAATGTCAAAGGTGGGGTGCAACTGCTGTATGAGAAGGTCAAGAAGTGCTATGAATCGATAGTCAGATTAAGAAAGGGGCGCACAAGTCAGGCAAAGAGAGACTATGGGCTAGTATTATATTTTCCAGGGATGGAGAGGAAGGCAAATTGGATAGCAAGGAGGGAATAGAGAAAAAGTGATGTCTTCAAAGCAGGTCTCGCTCTGTAAAATGGGTAGAAACTGATAATGCAACTTGTTATTTGTAGGTTTTTTCAGATTCTGTCTCGATGAGGGCTAATATCATTTAGGCCCCTAGTTCTGCTCCAAACCTGTGTGGAATATAGCATTCTTATTTTGAACTGGATAGCGGAGCTGCCCGTTGAAGAAAGTCTTTGCTCTAATGCGATCAATACGTGTACAAGACTAGCGTCTGAGTGCTATCACCATGTAGTCCCACCGTTCACTTGGCACAAAAACACGATCAACATGTGTGATATCCAACCGGACAATGGAATGACAGCCGCAAACACTTTTGAGTCCAATGAATACAGTTTTTATTAGGGATTCTTGGTTTTTTGTGTGTGTTATGGAGTACTGTGTGGTAAATGGCATTCTTATTGAGTTACTCTAGGGGAGTACTGTAAATCACCTCCTCTTTGCCTTGGGGCAGCCTGGTCTTTGGAATGTCATCAGTCTCTGCTTTATATAAAAAAAGTGTGCTACCTTCTTACCCTCATACAGAGTGCCCTTTACTGGAGCCTTATCCTTCAGCAAAGATTCGACCTCTTATAACAATAATCTATATTAACCGTGCATTTATTGGCTGCCTGTGTGCTCGATTTTTTGGGGGCTTTTTGTGCTACCTCTTCGCTGTTTCATATCACAAAGCCACATATTAGCTAACTTAATTTGTACTGTTAACCAAGGACCTAAAACTTAGAATATTCAACATCCAAACAGTAGAATACTCTCCACAGTGTAAAAAAACACAAATGAATAACAGTGTAAAAATAAAAGAGAAATACATAGCACAGCATTTGATAAAATTGTTTGCAGAAGATTATGGTGGAAGTTCGGAAACTGGTGCATTCCGCCAAACCTACTGAAGGCAATAAGATCGCTCTACGAGGACACATGGGTAAGAGTAAAAACCAGCACCAGCACAGTGTCCTCGAAAATATTCACAGAGAATGGGCTGAAGCAAGGGTGCGTGCTGGCACCCATTTTGTTTAACTTCTACACAGCGGATCTGGGGGCCGCCCTAAAAGGAGCCTGCCTAGTAGCACCGAGACTAGGTAACTTGAGGTTGCCAGTGCTCCAATACGCCGACGACACAGCCATAATGGACCACACGAAGGTGGGCCTCCAAAGAACCCTAACTGCACTAAATCACTTCAACAGAATCAATGTGAACCAAGGAAAGACCAAGGTTGTCATCTTTAGGACCTACCTCCAGAAAAAGAAAGCGCAATGGCAAATGGGCAATTTGCATATCAATACAGTAGAGTCATACAATTACCTGCGTGTCTGGCTGACGGAACGGGCGAATGCGAAGGCCCACTTGAAACACCAGAGTATTCAGGCCAACATCATGATACATCTTCTCAAGCAATTAAACCACCACCTGATGAGCCCGACTGCCGGCCCAATACTGAAAGCTCTAAAAGCGCAACTTCTACCAGCAATCAGTTATGGCCACCTTACCTTCCCCGGTCACAGCACGCTAGCTTAAACTCAACACAATCTAAAGCATATAAAACTGTGCTCCAAATTCCGAGTTCAGCAAGGAATGCAAGGCTAAGGCTGGAACTAGGCATGGCAAGGCCCGACTTGACGTGCCAGGGGGACTTTATAAAACTTTATCTCAGGATTTTAAGGGCCCCAAAGAATTCACTAAAACACCAACTGAGAGCTATGTTCGAAGAGCCAGGTAGGCTCTGGCACATCGCCCTGCATAAAGCAATCAAGACATTGAACATAGTGGAAGAGAGCATATCAAGGCCGGAAATTCCAATGATCACCTGGAAAAGAGTTATAAATAAACAAGTGTGTGAAATTTAATTCGATCTAGATTGTAAATCCCTCTGTTCAAGTCCACACCTCGACCCACTGAATAGCTCCTATACGGCAGGCAAAGCCCAGGTTTACCTAAGTGACGCTCTCACTCCATCAACCCGAAGTAAAATATTGTCCATGAGATTAATCACTCTAGGAATTGCAGACTTCAATCCAGCATGGGCCCGAAGGGGAGATGCCACAAACTTCACTCTGCCCACATAAGAAAGAATAGTGGCTGCACCTCTTATGCTGCTGCCCGAAATTCAACGACGATCGAAGGCGACTACTGCGTCCAATCTGTACCATCTATGGAATAAAATCCTGTAGCGCAGCGTCAGCTTTGTGCTTTTCCAAGTCTAGCACGATGACCCAAGTAAGACTGGGGCAATTGATTACAGCATCCGGATCGCCTTAAAAACTGCAAATGAACGAAACAAAACTCTGGAGCAATGTACTACAAACCCAAGGAACGATGACGAGGTGGTCTCAAATCTGCATTGATGCTTTTCCGCTCTTCTAGCACTCCCCTAGGACAGAGCCTCACAGGAATACGGACCTTAGGTCAATGGGCACCTGCCACAGATGCACAGTGGTATCCATACTTATAGAACAATGTGAGCTTTCGAACTGCCAAAAAAACAACACCTCAGCATCCACAAATCCTGGGGAAGGCTGATTGTGGTGGAACTGGGGACGGGCGGCAAATTCCTTTTTTTAAAATGTTTAAAATGTTTTCTACTTACTGTTTTAGCTGTAACATGTTGATTGCTTTTACTGTAAATATTTTAATTAATTGTACAGTTAATAAATACCAAATACCTTAGTACAGTGCAAAAAAACACAAATCAGACTGCCAACAAATTGCCAAAAACTATAGATGCTAAACCTTGATACTTATTCAGTTGTTTACTAATTAGTCTCTTTGTCAGTTCTTTTTCTCATCTTGACTGGGCGTTTGGATCCCATTTGAATTTGATATCTGTGGGAAAAGAGAACTAAGCGTTAAAACAATTTGGAGAATATCCGAAGGTAAATAATTTAGCCTGGCTAGAGAGTTAAAAACAATACCTTCTACCTGCTGGGAACATGCTGAAGATGAAAACAAATCATCAAAAAAATCAAAGCCAAATATGGTCGCCCTGCCCTTTTCTGGCTTTGACAGGCATGGATGGGCCTGTCCTTGGCCCGTGCAAGGCTTGTGTGCTGCCCATGCGGTGGGGCCAGAAGAAGCGCATTGTAGCGCTAGTGCCTAGTACAGAGGGGCTCCTCCTCCCCTTTCGTTCTCCCACAGGGATTATGGGAATGGTAGTTTCTTGTGGCTAGGAATTACGGTCGTGTTCCTCCTGAACTTCTGGGACATTAGCAGCACCTTATAGCGCCATCTCCAATGGAAGTGGGACTCCTCCTCTTCCTTTCTCCTCCAAGGTTTTTAGGACTGGTTGTCCCATGTGGCCAGAAACCACGGTCTTCTTCCCAAGAAAATAGTTATCACATAGAATTAGTCAACCTTGGCAGTTTTCTGGTCACTAAGCGAGGTTTAGGCAGGAAAACAATTGGTCGAGAACACATAGAACTGTGGGACCCTCCTTCAACCTACAAAGCCTTTTGGCAGAACCAGTATCTGTCATCAGTTCCAGCTGTTTTCATGCACAAATTAGCAGATGATCACAGTTTCTTCCTCTGTCAACTTGAAACAAGTTTAAATAAGATGCCAAGAGATGGGAGTTACCATATTAACACTCCGCAGTCTGAGGTCAATGGCCCAGTCCCAACAGAGAGAAAACCACAATTGTCACCTATTGTACTGCAGCCTGTAAATGTGAATGTAAATATAAATTGATACTTGTATAGCGCACTACTCACCCGCAAGGGTCTCAAGGTGCTTGTACGAATACTGCTGTGGAACCCATCCTGGCTTTCCCTGTGTGGTGTCCATTCCTTGTGCTTTTCTTTGTAGTCCAGTGTAGAGCTATTTCTTGAACTTATGATTGTTTTTGTTTCTTCAGTGTATTGCTGGATGTGTTTACTGATCCCCATTGATTGTGTTTGTCCTCTCTCCTTCTCCTTGGTCTCTAAAGGTCCATTTGTTGCTGTTCTGTTTGCCAAGCTGGAGAACATGATGCAGAACTCTTTGTACGTGAATTTCCTGCTCACTGGAATCCTTGCACAGCTCGCTTGTCACCCCCAACCTCTCCTTCGGTCCTTTTTACTGAACACCAACATGGTCTTCCAGCCGAGTGTCAAATCTCTGATCCAGGTACTGGTAACCGACAGACACATGCCTTGTTTCTGCTGCTATTGGGCTCCCTGTCGTTAGCCTCACAGAGTTACATTTCCCTTGCTTTTGTGCACTTTCACAGTCTGAGCCAGATACACCTGATACCATTTTGTGCCCAGCTTGATCTAGAATATGCCAATTAAGAATTTATTTTTTGGGAGAGGTGGTGTTGCTTAAGCACAAAACAACAAAAATCAGTTTTATACACATTGGACACTGAATGATTTTGTTAGCTAGTACTTTGCAGTGGTATATTTAGTTCAGAAATGAGCAGTTTAGTTCTCTTTGGTGTGGGGCTTTTTGATTATTTTTGACTCACATCGCCTGTTCTTTATCTCTTCTTTATACACAAGTTTATAAATGTTTGCTTTGATGAGGCGTTGTAAGTTTTTTGCACTTACTTTTTTTCTGAATTATTATTAACTATTATTGCAAAATTATTTTATTTATTCAAATATATGTGACTGACCGGTTCACCTGTTAAGCAAAGGGGCAGTGAGTCTTAGTACTTTGCATTGCCATTTGAAGTATCTATACTTTCTTCCAGAAGTCACATCAACTGTCATATTAATCAAAATCTTTTGCCCTCATTCTTCTAAAATCAAACTTTTCCAACAGAAGAGTCCTTACCTACTCTGGAGTATGATCTTATCTAGAGATTCATATAGAGCAAAACAGCTTTTTTTAATCTTTCTGCGCCAGTTCAGCAACCTCTGACTGTTGATAGCTTGATATAGAGAGTATTGCACTGCTGCCAGTTTCCAAAAGGCCGACTGGCCAAGGAAACAAAAGGCTTATTCTAAAAGGGTCAAAGCGCCAATTTCTGCTCTACTCAGTGTCCCAAACTTTAAACTTTCCAGAGTAGCAATATAGAGTTTGGCATTTGATTTCACAAAGTAGCATATATCTTGGTTACGCCTCCCACATAAATGTTTTTTGGAACTGAATTCTGACCTTTTACCTTCCATTCCTCTGCTATACTCACTTTTCCTTTTTAATTTGTATTTGCATCAAGGATGATCCTCGGGTGGAGAGGAAACGGGGGCGTGAGTCCTAATTCTCCATTAGGGCCCTCATCTTTAAATTCATTAATAGCCCACCATGCTCATGTTAAAGCAGGCAGATTTAGAGCTTCATGTCAGAGTGAGGAGCTTGACTGCCAGCGCAGTGCATTCTGGGACGGCGAGGGGTAGGTGGGAATGCTTGGATTTTTTAAAGAAGTTGTGTCAAAATTCTTTCATGATAAGGATGAAGCCTAAGTGAACCATTTCTATCTTTGTATGGTATTTCTTTTTAAGGCTCAAATAAGATTGTATTTTTATCTCCGATGTGTTTCGTAGCATAAAAATCAAATGGTAATTGCCCTACATTGAAAATTAATGTGTAGTCATCAGTTCTTTAAGTTCTTTTGCAAAAGCTATTTTGCCTACCGAAATGTATTTTGAGAAACTGCACTTGGGCAAAGATAGTCTAAAGTTTAGGAACTAAAAGAATATTCATTTGAGGGACATTGATGATAACAGGTAAGTAACCTTTCATTTTTGATGGTACTAACAGTGTACTGCGAAATGAAGGTAACTTCTGTTTTCAGTGGCTGATGCCGTGTGTTAATGGAAAGCATAATTATTATTAGGCAATGTAGTGTAGTGAAATTGGATGTTTTATAAAATATGTGCTGTGTAAGCACGCTGATTCACTTCTCTTCCACTCCTTTATGTAGGTCTTGGGATCTGTAAAAAACAAAATTGAAGCATTTGCAGCATCTCAAGAAGATTTCCCCACCTTGCTGTTCAAAGCTAAGAAATACTTGATTGCACGAGGGAAGCTGGATTGGTGCGACTCTCAGAATGTCGTACCCACTCTGCGTCGCTCGGAGACTTTAGGTAAGTCCATCACCCCATTGCACTAAAAAACTTTTACAATGGATAAATAAACCTTTATATAAGACCACAGGTAAATACTAGTAGTCTAAGGGAAGTGTTGGAAACAGTTGTAACATGAAGGAAACATTACTGGTACAGTTTTCATTGAAATTGGAGTGTGCATTTATTATTACTCAACTTAGGTACAATATGCGTAGGTCCAGAGGGTTAGCACTAGGAGCCTTAATAATTGTTTATTTCTTTTTTGGCCATGCGATCTGACCTAGCCACAATGAAATGTAGGTTTTAGTTCTACATTTTGGATAAATTCAATATAAAACCATTGCAGAGGGGATACCTTTCCTGATGAATTGTGTGTGCTCCTTCAGAGTCCCAGCAGCTACCAGAGACATGGGGTCTGTTTCTTTTGCTGTATTTTTATGTAGCTAACTACGCATCATTTCCAAATTATACTAGCAGCATAGACATAACATCCCTGAAGACCTCTTTCTTATCACTAGTGTATATCATCTTTAATAATTGATGAGTGTAAGGCTAAGGGTGAGAGTATGTTCCTGCATAAGGGGCTTCTGGCTCACCATCCCCAGCTTTCACTACCACAATATTGAGATTGATCATAAGCCAAAGTGAAAATTTACTGAAGGGTCAATGAGAAGGTGACTGCAAATCTCATTTCATGGAGAAAATCTCCTCATGGAGTCCCTCTCCTGACAGTATGGCATGAAGGCCAGAGCATCTGAACTGCACTGTCTAAGCAGAGGATGTTTTACCAGTAAATTGAGACTTTAAAATCTATTGGCACTTAAATCAACTCTACGATATCGACTGACTTTATATCATCAGTGTAAGTAAATGTGGATTGAAGACTAGTAAATCCACACTTCCCTGCATATGTTTACCATGTCAATATACTGTTAGTCGATAAAATGGAGTCCGTATAAGTGCATGTCAACATTATTGACTTCACTATATACAACCATGTATATGATGTTCGGGAAAGACCACTAAGTACCCACCTCAAAACTCAGCTACTACCTGCAAGAATACTCTGCACGTTGCTCACGTAGCCATTCAAAGACCACATTCCAAGTGGGAAGATGTATACTGTCTTGTAGGGGAAAATTAAGATCCATTAACCCTATAATCGAAAGGGATATCCCCTTGTTCACTGGCATAATGTAGTGATAAATAAAAGACTCAGGCTACCTCCATTGACTTCTTTTCCACACAGCCAGCCCATGATGGAAAAAGAAAGTTGTAGTTGACTTTGTTTACGCCTTAGTAGATTACTTGGCAGGTCAGGAAATATGAAGAGGTTTAACATCCCAGCCCTGGAGGGTATATGTTACAGCATTGTAACCTACTGCGTCATTCCCCATCATTGAGCTGGGAGCCTTTGGTTATATATAAAAGCAGTGCACAACTGCTTTCTGAGGTATTTGATCATGCATCGTAGGTGATTGATACTAGACGTACAATACTCGACCAAGTACCTCAAAAAGCAGTTGTCCAGGATGGTCACTCTGCTAGACAAGCTCTTCCTCTTGCAGAAGTAATCACATGTGACTTTTGAATTTGCAGCACGCATAGTTTTACATTCCCATACACCCCAGACATTAAAATACCTTCAATTCCTCAAACCTGGATGCATCTACCAAGTTCAAATTATACTATTTGGCCTCAAATCTGCATCCCACATCTTTACAAAGTGCATGGCTCCACTAGCAAGGTTTTTGCCAAACTGCGAGTTGTCTAAGGTATTTCCATCCGAGAGAAATTGGGCCAGCTGTTTATTCAATAACTTCTCTAGAACTTTAGCAGCAAAAGGAATTCTTGTAATTGGTCTGTAGATCCCGGGTTCTTGTGGGTCTAAATTTGTTTTTTTTAGTAGTGGCAACACTGAGCTGGTTTTCCATGCATCTGGGAAGTGGCCTGATTTTACTATTTGTAGAAATAGCTTTTCTAGTTGCTCACTTAGCAGCTCGGGGAATAACTGCATCACCTTCGGTGGACATGGATCCACCAAATGAAATGAAACTAAGAATCCTGTTTTGGGGGCAGTGGTCCCTCATTGAGATCAGTGTTTGGCCGTACGGGCGGATGCTTGTCAGTCCTTATAAATGACTCCTAAACTGATGTCACTTTTTTGACGAAGAATTGGCCCAGATTATTGCAAAATTCTGAACTGATAACTGCCTGTTTGTTGTCAAATTTTGTTTTTTTTTATGGTGGTGAAGAGTTCTTTACTAGAATTATTTGCTATGTCAATTTTTTGAATAAAATATTTGCTTTTTTCTGCTAAAATAAATTTTTTGTAGATGGCCAGGGACTTCTTTCAGCCCTTGGTCATAGTTGGTCCTCCATCTCTTCTCAGCTTTTCTAGAGTTTTGCTTTGGCGTCTTAAGTGAGTTAGTGAACCATGGTTTGAGAAGGGGTTGTCCTCCTAAAGCTGACTTTTTTTTTTTTATTAGATATAAACAAAAAATTTAAACAGAACATTGCATTGGGAATACTTCGACATTAATACAACAGTGCTCGAAGCAGAATAAGTCTCGCCGACAGGATAGAAACAAAAACTGTAAAAACTAGGGATCAAGGGGAATCCAGAGTGTCCAAATCAGTTCGCCTAGCCGGGGGAACACAAATATCTCCTCGGTAACCATTCCACGGCCCCCATACCTTCGCCCATTTCTCCGGGCAGCCCCTAGCGACATATACAGCACGCTCCCTAAACATACACCAATCAAGATCTTGGGCCCATTTGGCGCGCTGTGGCGGGAGAGTAGCTCCCCACAACTGTGCTATATTGCGCTTGGCAATCATACAAGCCAGTGTAACCCATTGCTTTAGATATTGATTAAGATCTGTGGGTTCCCAAACATTTAAGAGACACCTACGCGCCTCCAATCGCACTTCACAACCCAGGCCATCTCGCAGAATATCATGTATGTCACGCCAATAGGCCTGCACTCTATCACAGTGCCACAGTATGTGTAAAAACGTTGCGACCTCTCCACATCCCCTCTTGCACTCACCAGTCGCACACCATCCCATCTTCACCAACCCGGGACCCGTAAAATAGGCCCTATGTAGAATCTTCAATTGCACCAAACGCAACCTCATCTGCACAGCCACTACCTTGGGGGAGGACACCGCATCTACCCAGTCCTCATCATCCACTTCTATTCCATCGGCAACCCAAGCCTCCCGCAGAGACCCCAGTGGGTCACCCATGTGATTGATTAGTTTGCGGTACATTAAAGAGATGGTTTTTTCGGGCAGATGCCCATCCAGCACACGATCCTCAAGGGGGGAGGCTTCGGGGAGGGAATCTCCCGGCGAAACATGGGACAGAAGGGCATGCCTGACCTGTAGGTAGCGGAAGTGTTCATTGGCATGTAGGTGGTGTCTCTGCTGGAGCGCCTCGAAAGTCAATATCTCCTCCCTCCCCCAGACATCTTTTATCCGGCTAAGTCCAATCAACTCCCACTTATCGAAGCTCTTGGATGTACACAAATTGCCAAGTTTGGCAGAGCTAAAGAGAGGGGTCGCGAGGGTCAATCTACCTTCCCATCCCAGACTTCTATTAGCCGCATGACAAACCCTTACCGCATGTAAGGTGGGACCTGTGAGGGAAAAGCGTCCTGGCCGATTATACAGGGTTCGAAGGAAATCTCCCCCGGGGGACTGACTACGATCCATAGCATACCCAGGGTCCACCGGCAGGCCATAAACTATTTGATTAATAGCCGCCAACTGGGAGGCCCAATAGTATTTCCGCAAATCCGGAAGCCCAATACCGCCGTCATACCAAGCCAGGGTAAGTTTAGTGTAAGCGATACGGGACCTGCTACCCCAGAGGAGGAGTCTCTGGAGCGCCTCAATCTCCTTAAAATATTTGACAGGCACTGGGTCCATAGCATTCTGGAGAACGTATAAGAAGCGCGGAAGAGCTAACATTTTAAAAAGAACCGCTCTACCCAGAAGCGACAAAGGCAATGCCCTCCAACGTTCAACATCAGCGCGCAATCTAACCAATGGTAGCAGTAAATTCTCAGTATACCTAGTCCTAGAGTCCAAAGCAATATAGATCCCCAGATAAACAAAACCTTTAGTAGTTACTTGAAGAGGACAGTTCTGCGGGACCACTGGCGGATCCCCGGACAATACTAACAATACGGACTTAGACCAATTGATCGCAAAGCCTGAGAAGTCACCGAACACTCTGAGAATGTCAAGAAAGACATCCAAAGAGGATCTGGGCGTGGAGAGATATAGTAGCATATCATCAGCATAGAGAGAAATCTTATCCTCCCAATCAGGGGACCACCTGAAGCTACGTATCATTCTTTCCCATCTAATCCAAGCCGCCAGGGGTTCCAGTGCCAAAGCAAACAGAAGGGGAGACAACGGACATCCCTGTCGCGTCCCCCTTCCCAATTCGAAATCGTTAGATTGACAATTGTTGACAACCACACGGGCCAAGGGGGCAGTATAAAGCAAACGCACCCATCCATTAAATTCGGGTCCAAAGCCCAGTTTCTCCAAGACAGCAAAGAGATATAACCATTCGATCCGATCAAAGGCCATGGTGGCATCAAGGGACACCAACACAGCGGGTTGTGACAATTCACGGGCCCTACCCAAAACGCCGTGCAAACGCCGAAGGTTAAGTGCGGTGTTACGGCGTGGCATAAAGCCAGACTGATCTGGGTGCACCAAGGTGGATGTCATCTTGACTAATCTGATCGCCAACAACTTAGCCAATATCTTGGGCTCAGCATTAAGGAGGGAGATAGGTCTATATTAGGAGGGGGAGGCGCGGGGCTTACCAGACTTGTGTATTACGACAACATTGGCGATACGCTGATCATAAGGGAGGATGCCAACCTTCTTACTTTGTACAAACATGGTTCTCAAATGAGGCGCTATTTTATGGGCATTCATTTTATAGAGCTCAATGGGAATACCATTGGGGCCTGTAGCCTTTCCGGAGTTAATGCTCCTAACGGCTCTCGCGATTTCGTCATCAGTGATAGCAGAATCCACATACTTCCGGTCATCATCAGACAACCGAGGCATAATAATGTCCCTAATCATCTCTGCATGTTCCGGGCCGTCATGTGTGTCTGAAGAAGAATAGATATTTTTATAGTATGAGCCAAAAGCATCCGTGATCAACTGAGGGTCTGTCAAAGTCTCCGAACCAACACCATCAAGCTCAGAGACCAGCAGGGATGCACGATCACCCCGCTCCAGCCACGCAATAAGTTTACCTGCCTAATCTCCATGTTCATAGATTCTACTTTGGACCTCATTATGTTGCGTTACTGCCGATTCCCTAGATAGCCCATGATACTCATCCTGCCTGAGGCGCAGTCGATGCCGATTCTCATCAGTAGCATCCCCAGCGGCTAGTTGTTCCAAGTGGACAATCCCAGCCTCAGCCGCAGTGATCTCCGCCAACCGCCTCTTCTTCTTACCCGCAATAAGAGACAACGCTTCTCCACGCAAGACCGCCTTATAGGCCTCCCACAACGTCTGAGCCGAGTCCACCGATCTCTGGTTGTGCTGGAAGTAGCGCTCGGATGCCCCGCAGAGTTCCTTCTTAATAATCAGGTCCCGAAGATGCCAAGCATTGATGGGTGCAACTCTACCAACCATAGGTTGTCCCAGCTCCACGCGGACCTAAACCGGAGAATGGTCGGATATACCCCAACCCAGGTGACGAGCCTCCCGCACAGTATCAACCATCGCAGCGGGCAACAGGATGTGATCAAGACGTGACATAGATCCATGTGCCGCTGAGAGATGCGTACAACTCTTAAGTGCAGGATTTAAAAGACGCCAAGCATCAACTAGACCCAAAGAATCCAAGAAGTCAAAGAGCCACTGACGGGCCGGGGGGAGCGATCTGGGCGGAACATGGTCCAGGCTACCATCTAAAACAGTGTTGAAGTCACCCCCCAGGATCAGGAGACCAAGCGGGAACGAGAGGAAAACCTTGGCAAGATCCTTAAATGTGTCAGATTGGAGGGTCGGGGGAACATAAACAGAAAGGAAAGTGACAGCTTTACCCCCGATTCTCCCGGACACTCCCACATATCTACCCCGTTGGTCTGACCACACAGCCTGCACCTCAAACGGAAGGGCCCTCCTCACCAAAATCCCAACACCCCGAGACCCTGTCGTGAAGCCAGCATGTGCGATTAACTTATAGCCCCCTCTATGAAGGGCCATGCAACGATTGCCCACGAGATGGGTCTCTTGCAGAAGTACCACATCTGGCGAGTGACGCCTAATAAACTGACTGACCATGCCCCTTTTAATTTTGTCTCCCAAGCCATTAACGTTCCAACTCAGCACCCGAATCCCCGATCCCTGATTAAGGCTAGACATTCACTCCACTCCTTCGCGCACACTCATAACTGTCAACACCTAATACAAAGTGAAACGAAACCAAAAACAGGAGACAGGAAACAAAAACAACCCCCCTCCCCAACTCCAAAGACCGCCCCCCTCCCTGCACCCCTGCATCAGGACAACGCCCCATCCCCAACTCGCAGTGTGCCTGTCGCCCCGCCCAACAATGGTTACTAAAAGTAGGAAGAGGAGGCGCCTGCCGCGCAGCCCCTGACTCGTCTCCCCCCCCCCGATAACTTCCCAAGGAACAAACTTTTCTGTCTCAATCAGTACAGTTACACGTTAATGAAGGGACATGTCAACCCCCCCCCCCTCCCCAAGGGGCCAAAAGCAAGTAGACACTGAGGGCAGGAGAGTCTCATTCTAGGCCCTGCCGACCTTCCTCAGTGGCCTGTTGCTGTTCTCCAGTGTTATCAGGTCTCACAGTGTCCAACCAGTCCGACGCAATCTCCGCAGTCTCAAAGAACCAAGTCCGCTCGTTTGCTTCAACTCGTAGCTTAGCCGGGTACAACATAGAGTACTTAATCCCTTTATCACGCAACCTCCGGTTAACATGGAGGAAACTCTGACGCATCCTTTGTACTGTTTGCGTGAAGTCCGGCAAGAAGGACACGGTGACATTTTCATATCGTAGCGGGCTGTCCGTCCGCGAGGCCTGCAAGATGGCATCCCGGTCCCGAAAGTTCAGAACTCTCGCAATCAAGGGCCTAGGTGAAGCACCCACTTTCGGCGGACCGCCCAGTACTCTATGCGCCTTCTCCACAGTGAAGAACTTGCTGAGTCCCTTAGGCTTCAGATGGTTGAGGATCAGGTCTTCGACAAAGAGATCAGGAGAGCGCGATTCCGCATTTTCGGCAACACCCAAAATGTGAACGTTATTGCGACGATTACGACCTTCGTAATCGTCGAGCAGCCGCTTTGCTCTCGTGCAGCTAGCAAAGCCCGGACCTCTCTTTGGAGCTCAGCGGTGTCATCGACCAGGCTCGATGTTTTGATGTCGAGGGACTTCACTTTCTCACTGGTCTTAGCGTGATCTGTGCGCAGAAGGTTAACGTCAATCTTAACTGAGTCTAATTTAGAGTCGAGCGCATCCATTCTAGTCACCATAGACGTTTCAATTCTAGTGACGACTTCCATTATGTCCTGTAAAGAAGGCTCGGAGCTGACGGTCTGGGAGGTGGCCCCGGTTACAGGAGGCTGTTTCTGGTCGCTAGGAGATCCCTTCGGGAGAGTATACCTGTCCAACTTATTGGATTGGACCGATCTCTGGACCCTGCCACCCTTGGTGGAGGGTTTTTCGGAATCCACTCTCGCTGCCATGACGGGTGAACAATCAGGACTCGGGCGAACCAGGCAATCGTTCCACAAGGAGACACAAGGAGACACCTCCGATCACACTTCACACTTCCCCAACGCTCCGAGTTCAGAACCATGGGCAGCCGGGTCAGGCCGGGGAAGCCGTAGTAGAAGCGCCCAGCGATGAAGGGCGGGCCCAAAGGGTGGTTCCAGAAGGGGGCAACACTTCCGGTAGACTATGCCGCTGTTGTCGCATTAGGTCCCGGCCATCTCCGACACCAGTGTCCGCTGCCTAGATGACAGGAAGGCCCAAAACTTCGGACGACGATTTAGGGGGGTAGAAATGCACTCCTCGAGCCGCAATTGGACGAGTGAGCAGCGATACTATTCCACCACCTAAAACTGTCCTCGGGTCTCAGGATAGGTGACAGGATAGACGAACGGAGGAACGGGTCTCGCGGTGCTACGCGATCACGCGGCCATCTTGGTCCCGTGCTAGGCTCCTCCTCCAAGCTGACTTTTTTTAAAGGAGCTGCAACTTTGACCACTGGGTTTATCCAGCTCGTGATTTGATTTGAGTCAATGTTGCCGGAATTGATAGTGAGAGTTGTTCCATTAATTTCGGGGAGTCTATCCTAGACCAATCATGGTATGTGGCTCGCCTGGGTTGCAGGGCGGATACAGTTGCCTTCTCTTTCACCTTTAAGGAAAAAATTATTACCTTATGGTCTGACCAGGGGACCTGCAAGGTTTCTACTATCTCCATGTCGCTATTGGAGGTAAAAATCCCATCTAGAGTGTGCCCTGCTTTGTGGGTATCCTGCATGACAATCTGTTCCAAGGCTAGATTGGCCAGTGCATCCTTCAGAGTGGTCGTGCTTGTGTCCTCACTTTTTTCATGGTGCAAATTAGTCACCCAGGACAGTATAATCTGAGCCCTTAACGCTGGACTCTAGAAATGGGCTGAGTAATTGAATCAGAGGTGTTTTGGCCCTAGGTGGTCTATATATCAAAAGGCCTTTAAATGTATAGTTACTCGTGATGTTAATCTGAAAGGCTAGTGTCTCTGAGTCTGGGTTACTGCCCTGATTTGAGCCCTTCACCCTAAATGTATTTCTGGATAATGGCCAGGCCTCCCCCCGTTTCCCTTTTCTGTCCGCCCTGATGATAGAGAACCCCTCTGGGATAGCTAAGGCTAGATCTACATCAGAGGCGTCATCTGCCCAGGTTTCGGTAATGAAAATGAGGTCAAGCTTCTGGGTTTCTATTAGTTCCGCCACTTCAGTATTGTGCCTTACTAAGGATCGAGAGTTAATTAGCCTAGCCTTCGTGATATTTTTATTTAGCCTAATATGATGTGTCTGGGGTGTAGTCAATCTTCCGATAGGTGAGAATTCGAAAGAGCGCTGGCAGGTCGGACAATGGCTTCCGTCAACCTCGCCATTGTCTGACAATGTGTCCAAGTCCTGAGACAGAGCAGCTCAATACTAGAGTAGCTAATCCTCTTTAGGCCTATCTCATTTTGTGTAGGGGTTCTGGCCCTGGGCCCGGTCCAGGCGCAGATGGGCTTGCCTTTGGCAAACCTTCGGAGCACCTGTGGCGCGCCCGTTGCGCTAGTCTGCTGCGCGTTCTCCCTGTCATTGGGATAAGTAGAAAAAGGCTATCTCTATCTCGGGCTCCTTTGGACTCTCTTTTTGCTCCCCTGGCAGCTGCGCAGTCTCGCTGCTTTTGCTCCTTCACTCCTTTTATTTCCTTTCATTTCCTTGATGTGCCTTTTTCCTCTTTATGCTCTTTTGTTCTGTTCAGCCCTTTAAACTGTCTTTGCCTGTCCAGCCCTTTTGTGCGCTGTTCTGTTTTTTCAACACAATTTAGCCCTTTTTGTTTCATCCTTTTAGCTCTTTCGCTTTTTCTGATGCTATTAATAGTGTGCTCTTTACTGCCCTTGGACCCCACAACTTGTTCACGCCTCCCCTCGCCTGCTTCTTTTCCCACGTCATTGTCTTCTCTTCTTCCCGCTCTTCTGCTCAGCCCTGTTCCCTGTACTCCTTACCCCCTCCCAGGTGGCTGCTGCGTGACCACGCCAGTGGCACCTGAACCTCTGTCCACTGCCCCCCCCCCCGTTGCTCCTTCATTCGCTCGACCCGGGACGCTTCTCCCGTTCTGCTGCCATGCCACACAACACAGTGGGAGCCTTCACCTGCACTCACTGCCGCTTCACATTCAGCATCCACACCCTCCACGCAAGCACCAGCCACGCTAACAACACAGCACCACACCCAACAACAAACCAGCACCTCAAGATTCACTAACTTGCATGCTGCTGGACACCCACTTGCTCAGCAAACATGTAACCGAAATCTGGGACCTACTGAACAGTGATTCACCAGACATTCTCTTCATCATGGAAACCTGGATAAACCCAACATCGGCACTCGACATGGTCACTGGAATACCGGCAGGCTACAAGATAGCACGGCTGGATTGCCTTCAGAAGACAAGAATGGGAGTCGTGACCATCTACAAACGCTCCATCAAGTGCACCACGACCACAGAGAACGCAACTCCCTGTATGGAACAGCTACACTGTAAACTGCATATCTCCAAAAACTTCACCCGATGCGGCACCCTCGTCTACCGCCCACCAGGACCATGTGCCAGCTATATAATGGCCCTCCACTTATGTGTATATATAGCTTAACCAACTTCTCACAGACTTCACCAGTCCCCTCACCATTGATTCTGAAATCTTCATACTGATTTTGGACCTCAACTTTCACCTGGAAGACTGAACCATTCTCGGCTCTACAGCACTCCTAGAAAGCCTAGTCAACATCAGTCTAACCCAACTCACGACACAACTCAAGTACACCGCCAGACAAACACCGACCCCATTTTCACCTCCTTCAACAGAATCAAGTTCGACTTGACCCAACCCCTCACCTGGAACATAGTCCACTTCAAAGTCAATACACTGAAAACTGATGTATCCATGGTTGTCAGCCTACCAAGCTGCAGCTAGGCAAAATCTCATAATCAGGATAGCTAAACGCCCTCTGCATGGGCCATTCCAACACTACAAACAACATTAACAATGACATTGACCACTTGAACAACTGGATCAAGAACTGCGCAAATACCTTGTGCTCCCCCCCCCCACCCCACCTCACCCAATCAAACTCTCAAACAGAGAAGAGCCAATAAGTAATACACAGAGGACCTTTGTGACACCAAGAGACACTGCAAACAACTAGTGATGTAAACGTAAACATGGGATCATCTGAAGGAAGGATATCTGAGGGGTGAGGGGCGGGTTTGAGGGCAGGTAAGAGGAGTAGTGATGTGTGCTAGGAGCTTTTGGAGAGATGTGATCTGAGTGCAAATGAGCAGGAGAGGCACAGGATTTTAGGGAAGGTAATCTCAGGCTGGATGGGATCTGGAAAAAGATGTAATCTGAGGAGAAGTGGTCTTAATGGGATCAAAGGGGGTTTGATCTGAGGACACAGATGAGATGTGGGAGGAGGTATCCTGAAGTAAGAGACTGGATGCGAGAGGAGGTGATCTGGGTAGAGACTCGATTTGAGGGTGCAATCTAAGGCAGGGATTAAATTAAATCTGAGGTAATCTAGGAAAGATGGGATCTGATGGGAGGTAATCAGAGGATATAGATGAGATCTGAGGGGAAGCAATCTAGGGCAGAAGTGGGATCTAATCTAAAGTGATTGCAAGAAGATGTGACCTGAGGGAAGGTGTTCTGGGAAGAAATATGATCATGTGTGGAAATGTAATCTGGGAGAACTGGATTGAGCGGAGATGACTCGGGACAAGATGGAATTTGAGTGGAAATAAGTAAACAAATGGGATCTGAAGTGAGATGAGGGTATAAGTGGGATCTGAGTGGAGATCTGAAGTCATTAGGTCTGAGTGAAAGAGATCTGAGTGCAGAGGCTGGATCTGAGACGAGGTGATCTGAAAGAGAAGGGATCCAATGGACTGCATCACAGGCAAAGATTGGATCAGATGGTATATTATTTTGGGAGAGATAGAATCTGAGTGGGTGATCTTTAAGCAAAGATGTGACCCGTGAGGAGGTGATCTGGAGGTCGATGGGATCAGAGTAAGAGATGGGATGTGGAAGCAGAGGTTTGAACTGAGTAGAAGTGCCATAGGAGCAGAGATGTGACTGGGGAGGCGATCTGCGGTCCAGTGATCTGGAGCAAATATGTGATCTGAGAGGTAATGATCTGGGGCAGAGATGAGATCTGAGAGGCAGTGATCTGGGACAGATATGAGATCCGAGAGGTAGTGATCTAAGGCAAAGATTGGATCTGAGGGGTAGCGATCTGGGGCTGAGATGGGTTGTGAGGGGTAGCGATCTGGGGCTGAGATGGGTTCTGAGGGGTAGAGATCTGGGGCAAAGATGGAATCTGAGAGGTAGTGATCTGGGTCAAAAATGGGATCTGAGGGGTAGTTATCTGGGGCAAAGATGGGATCTGAGGGGTAGTTATCTAGGGTAAAGATGGGATCTGAGGGGTAGTTATCTGGGGCAAAGATGGGATCTGAGGGGTAGTGACCTGGAGCTGAGATGAGATGTGAGAGGTAGTGATCTGGAGCTGAGATGGGACTGGGGAGGCGATCTAGGGTAGAGATCAGATGTGAGCGGTAGTGATCTGGGGCAGAGATGGGATCTAAGGGGTAGTGATCTGGGGAGAGATATCTGAGGGAAATGAGATCCGAGGGAAAGTAAGAGATGAGGTGTGAGAGGAGCTGGTATGCAGAAACGAGATATAGCTTGCTGTGAGAAGGTGTTGTGGGGAGAAATTGTATCGAAGGGGGTGATCTGAGGGCGTAGATGAGAGCTCAAGTAAAAATGTAATGTATTCATAGTTTTTAATTTATTTTGTGATTTGTGTTTGTTAACGAAGCCCTTGGAGAACTCTGCATTTAAATATGAGATAAATGCGTTTTGAGCTCTCTGCACACTTGTGGTTATCTGCGGGGGGGGGAGGGGACAGGAAGGTTTCAGTGGAGTGTTTGAGTTGTGTCTCCTGCCCCCTCCATTGCTCGGGTGACACAGTGACCCTGTTGATTGAGGAGAGTGGCTGGTTTTCCAGTCGCTCTCTGGTACACACTGGGGAAGCGGGTGGCATTTCGGAGTATTGTGAATTATTTAGTTCGTAAGTGCTACAACAGTATCCCAGGGCTTCCATTACAGTGGCATTTATTTTTAATCTCGCGATCAAATGCTAAAAATGCAGACGTTGCTGTAAATGTTTTCACAGTAGTAGGCAGTCTCTCTGTCTTCTAGTCTGATTGGTTGTGGGTGGTGAGCACCGATGACGTGTGATCAGCGGGCCCTGCATGGCCTCTGCTCGAGCTAGTGAGCTTAGCAGAGACCCCGAGGAGTGGGCATGCGGTCTCTGCTATTGAGGGCACAGTCCAGGACCAGTCATCGCTCGGCAGTTGGCACGAGTGGCTGAGGGCTGTGGGTTCGGGGCAGCTGCTCACATGTGGAATATTATAGGAGCATATTGAATTACCTCCTGCTGTCCTGGTGATAATGGACAGCCCGGCGAGGAAAGCGTCCCCGCACGCGTTGGTATTGGTCACACCTAGACACGAGTGCTTTAGAAAGTACCACGGCTTGTTCTCCTAGGAAGAAAAGAGTCCACACACCGTACAGTACATAACAGTAGAATACCTTTCAATAGAAGTGCCATTCCTTAAACCGGACTATGCCAACTGCAGTTTAATATAGGCTAAATAACTGCATTACAGAAGGTCAGGATCCAACATTGTTTTATCCACTAGTCCGTTTGTTAGACATTACATTAGCAAAGAACGACGCTAGAATGTTACATGGCATCTCATTTGTACATTAGTGGGTTTATTTGTAACCTCTTACGTCATTGGTTGGTGACTCACCCCTCCCTCCGGACCTAGAGTCACTTTGGGCTGTTGCCCATTGCTTGTGTGAGCCAGAATCCTTGCGTTTAGCGCGCACGCGTGTGCTCACGCTACCTGTGCCCCGTGCTGCTTCAGCCAACGGCGTGGACCGGCACGTGCTTCCCTCACACGCATGCGCAGTGATGATATCCGACGAGGCCTAGCCTCCATGCATCTAGCTTTCTTGGGTCCCGTTTGTGGTGATTTTCCATGCCTCGTATCTCATCACATCGGGGAGCTAAGGCTGCAGTGTTTCGAGTTCCAGTCGTGTATTTTTATAATCACTTTTATTGGCATTTGTGATAGCTCTATGCATAAACAGCAGCAAAAACGTTCATCTGTTGTTTCATCACTAAAATTAGTTAACGATGAACGGACTCAGATAGTACACGTTGGAAGACCGAGTTAATGATGTAATAGAAATGATATCAAGACACTGATGACCCTTGCGGGGCAGTGTAATAATGTGAATAACCACACGAACTCAGGAAGTTCCTTTAACTTCTTTATTCCCGGAGCGCCGGGAGTTGCGACCTTTCCTTCAGCGGTCGGAGCCGATCTCAAGATGGCCGCCTTCCGCTTCCTGTCCCCTCCCTTCCTGTTCCGGAGACGGAACACTAGAACGCTACTACATATCTCCCCCTTTTATGCAACAAACAAACATTTACAAATTTGAGTCCTTACTTCCAGTTCATGTCATAGTCCTTGAACTTCTCAGGTACTTTTACCATCCTTCCCACTCTGGTTCTCACCACTTCACCTCTCTCATCTTCTTCCGGTTCCCTTCTGTCTGCTCTACTCCCCGCTTTTTCCCTTGCTCTGTCCATCACCTCCTCACTGCTTCCTTCCTTGTCCATGCTCTTAGTACCTTCACTCGTCTCGCCTTCTCCTTCTCTGTCTTCCACTTGCTTCATCCCTTCTTCCACATTCTCGTTACTCCTTTCGCTACATTCTCTCTCTCCTTCTTCTCCTACTTGCTTTGCTCCTTCTTCCTCCTCAGCTCCCCAACTCAAGATCTTGCTGCATTTTGCCATTCTGTCCTGTGACCACACTTTTCCGTCACTGAGCAGGGCAGACCGGGCATACGGCTCCAGCACTTGCAAAGGTGGTGAAAATTTGCTTTCTCCCTTCTTCTTTAGGATGGCCAATTTCACTCTCACCCATTCTCCCTTCTCCAGCTCTACTCCTTGAACGTTGTGTCTCCTGTTGAAATGCGTCGTGTATACTTCTTGTGCCTTCTCCAGATTTCTTCCGACCACAGCCGGTGACCATTTGCTTTGCACTACTAATTTCCTCCATGCCGTGTTGTCCTTCGTGAAGGCTTCTCTACCTCTCAACACCTTGAATGGGCTGTATCCCGTGCTTCCTGGAGTGATACGATAGGCTCATATCATTTTTTCAAATTCCTTCTCCCAGTCCATACCATCATTGATGGCCGCTTGAATAGTGCCCATGATCACCCGGTTGAAACGTTCCACTTGACCATTACCGGCAGGATGGTAGATGGGCGTATGTTTCACTTCTATGCCGTTCCTGGTCGTGAAGGCTATCCACTTCGCCGAGGTGAATTGCGGCCCATTATCACACGTGATAATTTTCGGGATGCCTTCTCTGACAAATGTGGTACGTAAGAATCGCACCACGGCATCCGTGTCTACATTCTCCATAACCTCCATCTCTGGCCATTTGGAATATTTGTCAATGAGAACTACAACATACTTCTGTGTTCCTTCTTTGTTGAGGACGGGGCCCATTATGTCCACCGAGACTATCTCCCATGGCCCATCTGGTACAGGGAATTTCCCTAACGGTGGTCTCAACATGCTCTGAGATTTATCAGCCTTGGCGCAGGACTCACATTGCCGCACATGTCGTTCTATCTGCGCATCAATGGCTGGCCACCAGTACGCTTGCCTGGCAAGAGCTTTGGTCCTGGTGATGCCTTGGTGTCCTTCGTGTAATAGGTTCATCAGGTGATCCATTATGCCTGTGGAGGAATCACTTTGTCGCCTCTGAGCAGGAATGTGGGGTTCTCTGCAAGCGATAATTCGTCCCTTACTTCCCAGTACTTTCTCAGTTCTTCCTTGAGGTGTCTTTTTTCCGGCCACCCGTGGACCACATATCCTTTGATGGCTTCCAGGTCAGCGTCTTCCTTGTATGCTTCTTCCCATTCTCGGGCGCTGATCACTTCTTCCGTATCCTGGATGGTGGCTACCACGTATCCTTCCCACATATGTTTCTCACTGCCATCTGCTTCTTCCATCGCCGCCGCTCTACTTAGGAAGTCCGTCACCTTGTTCTGCGGACCAGGAATGTGTTCCACCTCGTACACAAAATCCAGCAGTCTAAGCGTCATCTTGGCAATTCTAGGGGTCGCGTGAGCATGGCCGCTTGACGTCAGTACTCGGACTAAGGGTTTGTGGTCCGTTCTCACCAGGAACTTCGCTCCCCACAAGTACTGCCTGAATCTTTCCATCGCCCACACCACTGCCAGCATCTCCTTCTCTATGACGCTATACTTCTCCTCATTGGATGCGAGCGACCTTGAGGCAAAGCTGACGGTCGATGTCTCTCCTGTGTCCGACTTCTGCATAAGGACCGCTCCTAGGCCCCGGTCACTGGCATCTGTGGTGAGGATGGACTCCGCGCTCGGGTTGAATCCCTTCAGGGGAATGGCGGTACTCATCTCCTGGTTAAGGGCCTCAAACTCCGTCTGTTCCTCCTGGCCCCATACGAATTTGTTCTTCTCCTTAAGGAGTTGGCGCAAGAGATGCGTTTTCGTGGCAAAATGGGGAATTAATTTACTGTAGTACTCGGCCATCCCCAGGAATGACCGAACATCTTCTTTCTTGCTGGGTGTGGGGGCATCCTGAATAGCTTTCATATTCGCTCTTTTTGGCTTTATCCCGCTTTCGCTCACCTCATGGCCCAGGTACGTGACGGATTGCACTCCGAGTCTGCATTTGGTCCATTCCGCCGTCAGACCGTTTTCCTGGAGTGTCCGTAGCACTTTGTGGAGCTTCTCATTGTGGTCCTGTTTGGTTCTCCCCATCACTAGGATGTCGTCTTGAAATAACTGCACGTTCTCCACGCTTCTCAGCAACTTGTGCATTAGCTTCTGGAAGACCGCTGCTGCAGATGCTAGTCCGAATGGCATTCTCACGAATTCGTAACAGCCGAAAGGCGTGATGAAAGACGTGAGATGGCAGCACGATGAATGCAGTCGTACTTGGTGGTATGCCGATGACAAATCTACGGTGGAGAACCATTTGATGTCCTTCGTTTTGGCTAGCATCTCATTTATACGGGGCAGGGGGAATTTGTCGATCACAATGTTTTTGTTCAGTTCCCTTAAATCGACACACAGCCTTACCTTACCATTCGGCTTTTGAGCTACCACCAGCGGTGAAAGCCATTCAGCACTTTCTATGGCTCTGATCACTCCTTCCTTTTCTAGCCTGTCCAGCTCCGTTTGCACTGCTTCCCTGCTGCGGAACGGGATGTTCCTCACCTTGTGTACCACAGGTTTTGCTCCTTCTTTTAGCTTTATGAGGTGTCTATATTTCACCAATTCCCCAATTTGGCCATTAAATACCTTGGGGTACGCTCTCTGCCATGACTCCACCTCGTCCTTTCCTTCCATGTCCATAAGCAGTATCTTTTCGATGCCCCCTGGGTTGAGTTGTATCCCTGAGGCTCCTTGGTCTTTCCAGCTCAACACGGAGGGGCCTTTCTCGGCTATGTACAACTTGCAGTTGGCTTGGCGACCTCTGAACTAGAATAAGAGGGGGCAATACCCCAACATGGGAATTCTCTGTCCTGTATATGTGACCGGCCTCAAATCCATGGGGTGCAGTTTCTCCTCGATCTTGGATGCAAACTTTTCTTCCCATACTTGTCGTTGTATGATGGAGATGGGTGCCCCACTGTCTGCTATCATTTCCATTGGTATCCCGCCGATATGCATGCTCAGTCTGGGTTTGTCCGTTCCCTCTACTTCCATTTCCAACACTTGGATGTCAATATAAAGGAATTCTTCCTGGTCATCGGCATCGTCTTGGTCGTCTGCATCCTCTTTGTTTTCTTGGTCTACATATCTGACCATCGCTCCTTTAGGTTTCCGGCGGCACACCTTCTCATAGTGTCCGAAGACACTGCAATATGAGCATTTTGCTCTGAATGCCGGGCACACTTTGTCATTTCCCAGATGCGAAGCACTACCACACCTGTAACAGCTCGGCTTGCCACCTTTATTCGTCCTGTTGTCCAACTGGGTGTTGTTGTTGTTGTAGTTGGGCCTTCTACTGTCTTGGTTTCTTTGCTGGTCTCTCTGCCTTGGTCGTTCACCTCTCGACTGCGTCATAATCTTGCAAACTGTTTGTGTCCCGCCTGCCTCTTTCTTGGCCGCTTGTGCACAACGTCTCGACAATTCTGCCTTCTTGACCATCGCCCATATTTCTTTGAGGGGAGCGTCACCATTCACCCACAGTTTCTCCTGGATGTGGGAACTGGAGGTGTGCATGATAATTTGGTCCCTAATTAGGTCGTCATGCAGCGTGTCAAACTTACACGTGAGGGCCAACTTCTGTAAGGCCACGACATACTCGTCCACCGTCTCTCCATTCCTTTGCTTTCTTTGGAAGAAGTTGTATCTGTCTATCGCGACACACACGACCGGTCTGTAGTGTGCGTCAAGGTCCGCGATGGCGTGACTGAAGACATCTGTGTCCGTGGCACCTCTCTCTGCTTTAACTATGGTATCGTAAACTCTGATCCCTTCCGGGCCCAAGTTGTGTAACAGTATCTTTTTACGTCTTTTGCTCGAGAATGGCGTGTCACCCTCCTCTTCCAGAGCGTCAAGGTAGTTGAGAAAGTACCTTTTCCAGTCCTCCCACTTCATATCCGGTTCTCCGCACTTTGTCAGGAATGGCACCAATTGGGTGAGGGAAGACGACTGGACCGCCATCTTGGCTGCGCCTCTCCGATTCGCCGGAACTGGGATCGTCCGACCAGGTGGACTCCCCGGCGTGTGCTGTTCAGCTGTGTCCCCTTCACTGCTGTCACTGCCGCTGTCTCCTCCCTTGTTACTTCTCGAGGGACCTGGCAATGCCTGTAGGCCGTTCCCTCTGGGTGGGTCTGTCGAGCTAGGCACCTCTTCGCCCACCGAAGCTCCGCCAGGTTGCCGGGCACCCTGTCGCAATGGCCAGGGAGGGCGCGCCCCACTGTATGGGTCTAAGGCTCCTCAGTGCCCAGGGTTCAGCACAGCACTCTAGGATGGTGTCCCCAATTCCTTTTGGTTTATTATTTTTTTTTCGTTTATTGGTCTGTAAGTGCCCCTTCGCTTACTGTTCGCCGTTCCAGGTGCTTTTCTGCCTTTTCGGACTGCTGGCGCGCATTCGCGCTCTGTCCCTGGGGCCCCCTTGCTCCTCTGCCACGCTCCGGGTGAGTTTTGGCGCTGACGCGTCCCGCGTTGTTCTTTTCGTGCCGTGCGGTGCGTGTGGGGTCTAAAGACCAACCCTCGTCGCCATTGTAATAATGTGAATAACCACACGAACTCAGGAAGTTCCTTTAACTTCTTTATTCCCGGAGCGCCGGGAGTTGCGACCTTTCCTTCAGCGGTCGGCGCCGATCTCAAGATGGCCGCCTTCCGCTTCCTGTCCCCTCCCTTCCTGTTCCGGAGACGGAACACTAGAACGCTACTACAGGCAGCACGTGCGGCGCCTGCTCAAGTCAGGGCATATCCCAAGGGTGTACTGGGCGCTCCACCTACATCGCCCTGAGCTCCAGGCCAGGGGCTAGGGAAGGGTGCCTGCACATCCTGAGATACATCTAAGGACAGCTGCTTGCACTGTCCTCCAAAGTAACGTCGTCTTTGGCATGCGGGTTTTTCAAGGAGGGTTGGTGTTCACCGTAGTTTTTTTTTTTAAATGGAGATTTATATAGCGCAAACTTGACTCAAAGGTATTGGAGCGCTTTACATAAGCACCGCTTACGTTACACAAGGACACATTCAGGCACGGGGAGATTAAGTGATTAGCCCAGAATCTCAGGATGTGGATGCAACCCTGAGACTCGAATCTTGTTTTCCACCACCAACGTCGGCAATCTAACTTGTGGTTGCCTCAAAGGAAGAAGGCAGAAAGTCTGGAAATACCTTTTATTTTGCTTTTGACAAGTCTGGCACTAGGATGCCTACCATCAACCATCATTGACTTTTTTGCATTGTGGGGCTTGTCATTTTGCTTTTACAATTTCATTTTGGGTTCACAATCCAACGTGCGTTTGTTAGGCACCTGTATCCACCCAGTTACAGGAGGAGGGTAGTATTTCTCTAGTGCTCAGTAACTAACATCCTTTTCAGCAAGTACAAGACGCATGTGTATTAGAGCCCTTACATAATGGTTTACGTCTTTATCTTCAAAGACGTAGAGGAGGATGAATTTATGAGTGAACAAGTAACTCACTTCAAATGCACTGGATTATTGGGCACTGCCTCACAGTGAAGGAAGGCGGCTGTCACAGTCTGACATCTTGGACACGTTGGAGAGAAGTTGCGTACACTTTTACCTTTGAGATTCCTTATAATCCACCCGGTGAATGTATTTAAATTGAATGAGGCAGAGTTGAGCGGAAATGCTTACATCCCGTGGATGCATAAGGGCATGTACTGTCAGCCTTTTGCAGCAGCTGACCTACATAATCTTATGGTCACGTGCTTGGTGAAAGGTACATGTCTCTAGTCTGTGTGCTGCCATCATTACCAAGATCCTCTGGAACCACCTGGCTTACATGCATGCCAAAGCGGGCACAGAGTCCAAAGGAGATGTTGGATGTGATCACCAGGATGGACATCCAGGAGGTACGGAGGCTGGGTACTCTTGATTCCACCTCATGCCTCTTTACTCCTCCATCAGACACCTGCTGCTTCTTTATCACACTCTTGCAGGGTCTTTATGATTCTTGCTTTCTCTCTTTGCCCCTGTTTTCTATCTTTCTTTTTCTCCTTCTTTTCCCATTTTGTCTTTTTCTCTTTCTTGGTTTGGATCAGTCTGTTAGGAAAAATAAATGCCAGTCCCCAAGAATGAAGACTGGCTGTGCCCACCTGCAATCACTCGCTCAAATTAAGCACTAATAAGCCCAGCCTAAATAGACCACACTCCTGCCCCAAATGCAATGCCCCGCAGGCTGACTTTGCCCATCTTTCCTGGACTTGCCCCCTTTTACAAAACTATTGGCTCCAGGTCCATAAGATCCTGGGAGACATTTTGGGCCTGCCATTGGTGCCTACACCAGAAATAGCGCTGCTTGGCTACGTGGTCAACTTTCGTAGCCCACTCCGTAAGTTGGCAGCCATTTGTTTTTTACTAGCCAAGCGGGAGATAGTGCTACACTGGTGTGCTAGGCGCCCCCCCCACTGTACATGCTTGGCTCCGCAGCCTGGCTTATTGTAATGTTAACAGTGTTAAATACTCTGGACAACTTCCCTCTGCTTCCCGGCCACTAGACATTTGGGGGCCATACCGTTCATATGTTGCGAAACTTACACAGGAGACACAAGCTCGTTGGATTACCTCCATTGTACCGGAGGGTGTGGGCTAGGCTGCTTAGTGTCGGGCCGTTGTGCCCGCCTCCCTTGCTGCTCCCTGGTGCCCGAGACTTGGCACGTCTTCGGCTGGGCTTTGGGGTGCCTCTCTGACCCAGTCTAAGCTATGTATGCATGGATTTGATTGACTCACCACTGACCCTGCTGAGGGTGTATCGCCAGCTTTCCTGTTCGCCTGTCCGGCCACTTTGCCACGCCTCGCGGCCCCCGCTTCGCGGGAGCCGCTCGCAGGCTTGAGACTTTGCTAAGAGCCAACTCCTGGGCTTCTACTCGTGCCCCAGGGCACCAACGCGCACCGACCCCAGGAACAGAGGCGGGACTGCGAGGACCAGCGTGCTCAGCGGCGCTGATCGGCCGCAGCTGGTCCTCTTCCCGCCCCCCTCCCCCTCCTTCACTCTTTGATAGGCAGCTACAGCAACGCGCACGCGGGACGCGCGCGGGGCAAAGGCCGGGGCGAAGACCGGGCAAAGAGCGGGCCGTTTAAGGCCGTTCAAGGACGGCAGAGGACGGCCCTGGCCCTGAACCCCTGCCTTATTGCCCCCAATCAATTGCTAAGGTAGGCGGAACTGTGTCTTCTATTTGTGTATTGAAACACCAGCGGCCGCCTTCCAGCTATATCACCATCTTCTATTGTCCTTGCGCTACAGATGTCGGCCATGCGCAACAGAACTAGAAGTTGTACAAAAAAAGCTACGGCGGTAGCACAGGTGACTGGACCCATAGATCTTTTTATTTCACGGGTGAATGAGACTATTGACAAAAGCATTGTTTTATTGGAAAAAAGAGTCTCCATGGATCTTGCGAACGCAAAGCGCTCGTCCTTGGGTTCTCTTGCAAATGCCAAATCACCTGCCCAGCAGTTATTGAATAATTGTTCACTACCCTTAACCCTGCCTACTACTAGCGCACTGACTGTACCGAATGCTGTTGATTTATCGGTCGCCCTATCAGACTCGGATCCGTCTTTCGTCGATCTGGAGGCCACTCCAGATCTAGAAGCTTGTCAGTCACCTGGCAAAGCGGAGCCGAGTCTGGGTGGGTTAACTGATGTGGAAACAGCTCCTGTACTTATAGATTCTGGGGGAAGGGTTATCGTTCCCCCAAAAGTTACATCCAAGAGTAAAAACAAAGTAAAAGTTGCAGCTAGGAACCATAATCTGATATCACCTACCCCGCAACTGGCACCAGGTATACCCTGCTGGGTGCAAAATATGCTAACAGATCTAAAATTGGACCTTGAGGCCACAATAGCAGCACAAATTAAGCCTTTAATTTCCAAACTTGACAGGCTCACGTCTTTAATGCACTCGAAATGGCCAAATAAGACGAACGGGCCAGGGCCTGTTCAGCCACAAGGGATCACAGAAGCAGCCCCTAAATGCTCATCCTGTGTCCAGCTTCCTAAAGATGTATTAAATAACGCACAAGTAACTATAGTCCCCGGGAATCCAGCTTTATCTCATCTGTCGCAAACAGGGAATAATTCTGTCCAATCCACAGCTTTATCCACTCCGAAGGCGGTGGGTTCTATTCCGACTCACCAACACTCTGTCGTTGGTAACAAAACCACCACTCCTCAAGTAAAAGATGTCGTAGGAAAGTCCAATACCCCTTTAGTACCTCCCCCTACAAATAAGACTGAAGGTTTTAAGCCAAAGCAGGCACGTTTTAAGTCAATTAATCTGCCACCAGAAGTCTCCCCTTTTGTGGTCGTGTTGACAGCAGTTCCCCCACTGAAGGAGGGAGCAAAAGAAACTTTTGTTGAGTTAAGAAATAAATGCGCTCAGTGGCTCCACTTACATAAACCTCTACCTAATAATATGAACGGTGAAATTCTTACTGTGCGTAGAGGGGACTGGGTGGGCAGAAGTAAGAAAACAATAGTAGGGGATGTAATTACAGTTAATTTTAGGGATATAGGGGCAGCTAGTTACATATGTAATGCACCCAACAGTGGTCCTGCTACTCAAATCAATCCACTCCCTTTGTCCTATTTTCTTCCTATGCCATCAAGACCAAATCCTCCTTGTTCTACTTTTTCAAGTAATAGAGGATCTGTGTATCCCCCGCAACATATCACTAAACCTTGGCAGCAACCACCACACCCTTCTTCTTTTTTTCCACATTATGCCAGTTTTCAGCAGCAGCCATCACATGCCTTATCTTTTCCCCCACACTATGTTAATCCTCAATGGCAACAACCTCCCCATTTTCCACCACCTTCATATCAGCTTGCCCATCAGTGGCAGCAACCTTTTCAGCCCCTACAACCAGTTAAACCCCAGTGGCAACAAACATGGCAGGACTTGCCTCCTTCCCAAGATCCCTCGTACTCACAATTTGCCCATCCTAACAGATATGCTGTGTTAGACGAGGTAGATTGACTCAGCTTTATTAAAGCTTTAGATTCAAACATCTCTACGTCTAAATTAGATATGGAGAGTGTTCCTCCAGTCATACTTTTCCCCACACCTCCTGAATTCCCAATAGTGTCATCGCTAATACCCCTCTCGCATATAGAAAATAGGGATAGCCTTGATGCATGTACACCTACCGTTACTCCCAGATTAGGCCCAGATACCAACCCCCGGGAAGATGGTCCTATTCTACCACGTGTAATCCAGCCAGAGTCGACTATTGTTGGCGATACTGGTAAACCAGCAGGACTCTCTCTTATTTCCTGGAACATTGCTGGCCTTGCCAGTAAAATAGGTACACCCTTCTGGACCAGATTTATTGGGGAGGGATTGGACCTAATCCTTTTGCAGGAAACGTGGTGTCTGGACCTCATTAACATCGAAGGGTACGCATCTTACTGCCTTAAAGCCACCAAATCTAGCTCGGGCAGGGCTAAGGGGGGCCTTTTGATGCTTTTGTCCACCAAGCTGTGTGATTGTACGGTCAAAAGCAGTACGACAGTTGGGACCCATAGTCAAGTTATAAGGGTGGAGTGTAGGAAGAGTATTGATTTAGTTGTAGTAAATTTCTACAACAATATTTTTGATGCCACCAGAGGAGATATTCTACCGCCTTTAGAAAAGGAAATTGCCAAGGCCTTGGGCATTTCGAAAAGAAAGGCTGAGGTTGTTTGGGCAGGGGATTTTAATTTGCAGCCCTGCCCTTTGTCTAATGGGAATATCTGTGGCTTCGGAGCGGCTATGAGTAGTCACTGGGGGGGTCCGGGAGTGAGGGAGGATTCTCCTCACTTCCAACACTGCAGTTACGGTTCTACACTAAATAACATGCTAGTCACACTAGACATGACCCTGTTAAACTGTAACATAAATAACCAGGCAATAACATGCCCCACATTTACAGGAAGAGACGCAGGATCATTTATAGATCATATTCTTTTGTCTAGCAGTGGAGACTTTACCGATTTGTATGTAAATGAAGAAAGTCTCAGCGACCATAACAGCATTCGTGTTACCCTCCTAGGGCATGGTACCTCGACAGTTTCAGGTGAAAAATGCTCTACTGACCTAGTACCTATAAGACCGAAGGGTCTAAGGATTAAATGGACTGGAATTAATTCTAAGGCTAAGCAGAAGGAGGTTCTTACTAGCTGTAAGAACCAAATTAGTTCCTGTCTAGATAATGACTGTGACCCAGGTTGCTTATTAGTCCACTTTGTCTCCATGAATAGTATTATTGATGGTATTTTTACTAAGGCCCCGTCATCCAATAGTGGTCCGAAGCAGGGGTGGTTTGATAAGACCTGTATAGTCGCCCTCCGAGAACTAAAGAAAGCTTTAGGTACCAAACCACGTGATAAGGAGGATATACAATATCTCAGGGCTAGATATAAAATAGCAATTAATAATAGGAAAAGGGTATTACAGACTGAGGCGTGGGATAAGTTGAAGGAAGCAGCCGAGACCAAAAACTGCAAACTTTATTGGGAAACAATTAACAGCCCTTTTCTCAATAAAGAAGATGTTCCAGAACTAACATCATATGTGGCATGCAGCGATTGGGTCAGTCACTTTTCAAAAATTTTTAATCCGGAAGGGTTATCCCTTGAGTCATTGTCACCTGAGTCTACCCCTTGGTTACCCCTCCCGTTGGGAATAACATTAGAAGAAAGCCATGAAGGAATTTCTATTAGCAAGGGAGGCAAGGCCCCTGGCCCTGATGGGGTCCCGCTGGATTTATACAAAGATGAACCAGTTCTGTGGGCTCCCATCCTGGCGAGGATATTTAATTGTGCGGCAGAAACTAATTTCCCTTCTACCTGGGGTCAATCGGTTATTATCCCCTTACACAAGAAAGGTAATAAATCAGAGGCCTCCAATTATCGGCCAATTTCATTATTGGACGCCTCTGTAAAGGTAATGAGTAGGATTTTGCTCAAAAGGCTAGAAGATTGGGCAACTGATTCAAATATTTTAACTAGAGTCCAATACGGCTTCCGGAAAGGTTTGGGCACATTGGATCAATGTGTAAATTTGGACCTTTTAATTAACAAATATACTGTGGCTAAAAATGGCAACCTCTTTTTATGTTTTGCTGATTTGAGTAGCGCTTTTGATTTGGTTAACCACGCTATTCTTTGGGAGGTTTTGCTTGATGCAGGGGCACCGAGGGAAATCGTCAACTTCTTAGCTAGACTTTATGAAAAACTCTCCTGTAAGGTCCGCTATGGCACCCTAGGCGAATGCACCCCGTTTTTTAAAGTGTCTCGGGGCATACGCCAGGGATGTGTTCTGGCCCCGCTTTTATTCTCCCTTTTTATCAATGATGTCGACCGTTCCTTGGTTGACATCCCAGCAGACGCCCCCCTGATTGGTGGTAAACCTGTCCCGCTGTTACTTTATGCGGATGACGCTGTTCTTTTATCTCGAACACAGATTGGCCTCCAGCGCTTAATTGATAATTTTATGCAGTTTATCCAAGTTAGGAGGCTCCGAGTGAACAAAACCAAGACGTATGTTATGTCATGCGGTCAGGCAGCAAAGCAGTCAAAGCATACCTTTTTCCTGGATAAAGAAAAGCTGACTCATGTTAAGTCCTTTTGTTATCTAGGAATTACATACAATAATAGTGGGACCTGGACCTCGGAATTTGATTCTATTAGACTAAAAATGCTGCGGTCCACTAGCAGTATTTTTCGATTTGCCTCTAAACTTGGCTCACGAAGCATTTCAGACATGATGAACTTATATAACGTTTGTTGTGTCTCCTCTGCACTGTATGGGGCAGGTGTATGGGGCCACAGCGAGGGTACATCCCTGCAGAAGGAGGAAAATAAGTTTCTAAGGAGGTTGTTATGTGTTCCCCCTTCTGCCTCTGTTCAACTGATCCACGAAGAGGTCGGGGTCGAGTTCATTTCTGACTTAGCAGCAGTTCGGCCACTTTTATTGTGGCGCTCTATTTGGGCTAAGCCAGAGACTCGATTCACTCAAGATATTATTCTTGACTGTATAGGTTTGTACCATTCTTCACGCATACAGTGGTTGAGATACATCCATCGCTGGTATCTCCTTCTTTTCAATATCGATGTGTTCCGTGAGCCAGAAGAGGTTGTTTCTATTCCAAAAAAAGAAATTAAGACAACGTCTCTAAATTTTCAAAAGGCAGAGCGAGATAAAATTTCTGGTAATCTTATTACCGTGAAATTTTATAAAGATCTGAATTTAATTTCGGGGCTCCAACCCTATCTTGTGTACGTGACCCGTCCCTCTCATCAGTATGTTTTAACACGTGTCAGATTGGGTATTGTTCACCATTTGGTTGCATTTCCAAACACAAGAGCCAGATCAGAGACACCCTGCCCGTGCGACAGTACTTCTCGCCAGAGTAGTTGCCATTTTTTACTTTTCTGTAAATTTTTTCATTTTCTTAGGTTAAAATACCTTAAACCGATTTTTATAAAGTATAATATTCGTACCACAGAAACTGCACTGATACTTTTATCCTCATTAGAGAATGAGGAGATCTGCTTCTTTCTGGCTACTTTTATTTTGAAGTGTACAGCTGCCAGGAAAAGTATTGTACTATAATATTTCTTATACTTACCTGTCTGTACCTATGTTATACAGCTGCCAGGAATTGTATTATGCTGCTATTACCTTTTACATTCCTGTCTGTATATACATGTTTCCAAGTTTTATACCAATTTTTGTAACTAAGGTATTATTTTTACCCGTTGATGTCCACAGTATGTTATGATTATTTAAATTGAAATGTACAGCTGCCAGGAAATGTCTATCAAGTAAACCCTACTGATTTCCTGTCTGTTCATTTATGAATGTCTTGTATTTTTGTAACAGTACGTTGATTTAAAAAGGCAAGATTACCTTTTAATTGTTGCACACTAGCCTTTGCACATCTTCCTACCTCCTTTCTTATTTGTGTTCATATGGCGATTTTAATATCTTAACTATGTATCTTATTATGCTTGTATGATTTGTATGTACAAATCGAATAAAAGCTTTTGAAATTGAAATTGAAATTGATTGATGACCAATGTGCGCTTGAAGGTGACTTCCTCCTGAACTGTTGCCTGCTATGGCTTATGCTGCTGCCATTAGCCTTACTGATTGCCACCACTTGCTCAATGTCCGCAACTTTATGTACTTTTTGTGCTTTGGTCTACCCCTTTGTTCTTCTGTACTCACTGTTAGGATTTATTGTTTGATTTTAAGTTCTTTCAGAGATATCCTTTTTTAGCATGTCAAACTTAAGACCTCCTTACAGGCATAATGAAAATTTGTATTATGTCATACTTATTCGACATTGCCATGTGTACGATTGTTGGTTCACTGATAACTGTTACAAGAGGGACCTATTCGGGTCCTGTTTCATTGATCATTGTACACACGTGGATTGCTTCTTTTGTTCAATAAAGAGGTTTAAAAAAAAAAATAAGCCCAGCTTATCTGGACACAGAGTTCCAAGCTGCCTCAGGCTGGAAAGGTGTTTTTTCAGGTGTGTCGAGCATCTGACCGGCAAAGGGCCTGCTAAACTAATGCCCTTTCATCCATCATCTGAGTGCTTTTATATGACATGACACCTATTCCGTGCCCCTAGGACTCCATGTTCATGACAATTTAAACTGATGAGCTTTTCAACTACCATGATAGATGATATGATATAGTCCCATTATACTATGAGCTGTGCTGGTGGCAAATGGGAAGGGGCTTGCTATCTCCTCAGCGAGCGAAATGCCATGGCACAAATAAAAGCATTGTAGGAAGGCTATTGCTTGAACACACCTTTAGTCCTTTCTAAAACATGCTAAACACTGGCTCTTGCCTTCCTAGCTTCGGAGGACACCTACTCATTGGGAGATTCCAGAGACCCAGGGTGCATGCTGCACTTAACAGTCAGTAGATGACCCCACCACTTGCTCTGTTAGTCGTCCTCCTCAAAGAAAAAGACTATGCGCTGGTCCAGGCACAGTTCTGTCTATGTGGATTCTCTCACGGCTGGACCTGCTTCCAACACTTTGGCTTTGTTGAACCCAGGGTATGAGGAGAGTCTGGTTCAGGAGTTTCTTAGCTCTTGCATGTCCCCCCAGGTCTTGCTCCATGTATGAGTGCTACGTTAGACTTTAGAGACCCCCGCAGCTTTATCTTAACTCCTGATGTCACGCTCAACTTTGGACCTTCTCATTGATAGACAGTTTCCCCATTTATTCCTCTCACATCTCTGCAAGAGAACTCATCTGGGGTAACCAGACACCCATCATTAGATGGGTACCAGTGACGAAAAAAGATCTGCATTCAACCAGGTGCTACTCCGTCATTCTCGCCAATGTTTTGTTCATTGATATCTGGCCGTGCCTCACGCACAATTTCCATTCCTCAAGGAGAAAGAGCATCTATTCTTTGTTGCCAAACAACCTCCCTACCCATAGCACCTGAGGTTCTCAAACAGGCCCAGGATGTTTTGAAGAAGCCATCTCAAAGTTAAGAGACAAGCGCTGGGCTCTCAACTGCAATCCAGTCTGTATGTGTGGGATTCTCCAGCTCAGCCTTTAGTGGTGATGGCAACTTCCTTGAGAATCAAAAGAACTTCATCTCACTGGGAAGAAGTAAACTGGAGGCATGGGAACATGATGAACCAGTCTGGTCTCCCTTAGGCAGACAAAGCCATTATAGTCAGCTACAGTCTCAAGTTTGATACTCAACCTGGGCCAAGAAATTGTGAAACAGAAGCTGCTACTGTCCAGGCACAATATTAATACAGCTGTCAGGACCACGACCTCCGCTTTGACCATGTGTCTGCAGTCAGGGCTCCGGTCCTCAGATTTGAGGCCAGATCCTAGGAAAAAGGTGTAAACCTAAGGAGTTGGGGCCAGAGTGGGACTCTACAGTCAAAGGAGCCCCCAAAAGTGAATCTCTTGGAGAGTGTGGCTACTGCCCTTTCTTTTCAGGCTTTGTGTGATTGACGTTAGTGCCACCACAGATACTAGCTATCTCCTTCAAGGTGTGTTGGCTACTAGCCTCCTCTGTTTGAAAGTTCTGACAGTTTCCTTTAAGCAAGATCTTTTAACTTCCATCTTTCTGAAGATTATGTGTTCATTGTGTGTCCCAATAGTACTTTTGGAATTTCACCGGAATGAAGAGATTGTAATCCAGGCATTTTTACAATGTCAGCATGCATTCTCGGCTGAGGAACCCTTGAACAGGCTGAGCATGATATTTGCCTTTCACTTTTATTTACAGTGAGCGAGTGCCCTGTGGTTGAGCAATCCGGTGCTCAGGTCAGATCACTGCTAGGTCAAAAACATGACGTATTACACATTGCTGCGCACAGCATGGGGCACATTCCACTGAGTCAAAGGCAGCATAATGGCATTATCAAAGCATATGCCTGGGATAGACACATGCTGCTCAGCTACCCCAGATGCATTCTGCCAACACTATCATCTGCAAGCTCTCTCTGCTTAAACCTAAGCAATGCATGGCTTGCTTTCTCCTCCACTCTTGCTCTTTTTGTGGTGAAATGTAACCAGAGGTTGTGAATGGGAAAGAGCTCGGACGTAAGGGGAGGACTAAGTTGCTTTTATGATGGTTCCATTATTCTTTGTCCTTTGGATTATCCCATTATTAATGCTCGCTTGCCCATCACTATGCCATCGGTCAGTTAATTCGCACCTTTGTCTTCTTTTTTGGTGTGTTCACAGACTACTTTAGTTTTGTGCCAGAGCTTATGTCATTAAGAAAAAGAACTCAAATTCGGGGGCTTTTGTTCAGGCACCTTAAGCCACGGATCACTGTGGGTCCTCTCCCCTAACACACCGTCCACTGAAGTATTGTGCAGGTTTATCTTTTGTTTGGTTATTGGCAATGCAAAAGAGTCAGTTTTCGGTTTGTAGCAGTGATTGCTTTTCACAGCAGTGCACTGGTTGAGACAGTCCGGCAACTCAGGCGAGCATCACTCCACCCAACTGCACAGGAACCCGTGCTCCATGCTTTGTGCACAGAGTTTCTGCAACAGTAGCCGAATACTTTGTAGTTGTGGCACGAGCAGTTGAGCCCCACAATGGAGAGTCGTCCATGTTTGCCTCCACTGCAACTTCTCACCTGCCATCGCTTGTTTTTCATTGCCTTCAGTATTCAACGTGTAAAGGCTTTGTAACTTAGTGAACAAGAACCTTTAGCAAAATACTTAAAGAAAGTTTGATGCAAATTGTAAGGACACTTTCGAAGTATCTGTGACAAGTATTGTTATACAAATTATGGTGTCTGCTGCGTGACCTAGAACATGGAGGAGATGCACTGTGAGGCTTGATAGTGACTGCTACCATTGTAAGCCAGCACTGCCATATTTATGTACCCTAAAGATATGGAGGGCTAATCATTCGACTCCCAAGGTGACTATGCAGATCTGTATTGCAGTGGCGCTCTCTCTGTCATCTGTTGTGCTCAGAAGCATAGATGAGTTTTTCTGTTGTTCAAGTATGATCTTTGTGCATTTGCTGTAGAGACACTGGCAACAAGAAATGGGAAGCAGTAACATGGAAACACGGGCAATCATCTTAATTTTAGAATTCAAGTGCCATCAACACAGGCTACCATTGGCAAGGCCAGTCGTCCTGGCATTAATTTACTCATGTATGTTAATAGCATTATATGCTTGCTTGAGAATGTTTAAACCAGACCTTTTGGCTTTGCCAATGGTTTTTAATGAAGGGTGCTTGTATGGTTTCACAGAGCTACAAGGATGGGGGTGATCCACGTATGACACACCTGCCTCTTCACGGGACTGGCATGCAATGTTCTTGATTCAAAGTACTATAGACAGACTTTTTGAATGTGCCTCTAAGGCAAGGAAACCCACAGGTTGATAATTGGAAAGAGCTTATATGCTAAGTATAACCAAGTCACCTTAAAGTGACGACAAACAGTTTACAAATCAGCAAGGCAACAGCTCAAACCCCACACAGCACCATCTGCTCAAGAGACTGCTGCCCAAGCAGAAACCACAAAAAAAACAACCAGGGAGCAATCTCTTTACAGTTTAAAATCCATTATGTCCAATGTATGAAAGGAAACAGTCTAGATATAGTACAACAATCGTCTTTATTTAGTTTCAGTTTAAACCCAGACAATCAACGCATTTCGTTCAAATGAACTTTATCTGATAGAGACATCTAGCCAAAGATTCCTTACCTTTGAATATCCCCAGGCGTCACAATAAATCTAAAATATTATTGCGCAATACTCTATCACGCCGGTAGGTGCCGTTGTTCGGCTCGGTGGTGGGACGACAGAAGTGATGTGCGGTACCCATATAGGCGCCACCCTAGAGTGCTGACATCAGTTCTTGCCTTTCCACACCAGATGGCGTTGATCCAGTCTGAGCAACCCTAATTCATTTTTTCACTGTTTTGTTTTCAACTTTTTGTCTACTCTTTTTGAGAGTTTTCTCTTCTGTAGTGAGGATATCACTCAAGAAACCGACTGGTTTCAAGCCATGCGGAGTCTGTCATGGGCAGATGTCAGTGACAAATCCCCACTTGGTTTGTTTGTGGTTCTTGGAGCTCTATCTTAAGCCTCCACACACCAGTTCATATTTTGGTTTCATTGTGCCACTTTAGGTACATATCCCTCTATGGTACAATCAAGGCCATATTACATATTAATAGGGTGTATCTTGGAAGTGTTTGGTCGGCCCAAATCCTCAAGCAAATGACTACTACGATCAGCGCCCATTCGAAAGCTATAGCTTTGGTTATTGTTCATTTTACTACCTCCCGAAAAACTTGCAGCCCCGGCACTCCAACAATCGGTTTCTGTCTTACCCATTCCAAAAAACGTGTGCGTGTATAAAAAACGCATAATGTATTACTTCAAGTTGTATTAGAAGAAACCCTGATCTTACAACCACTTCCTGCAGAAATCTATAGGCCTTCTTCAGACTTCCTCTACCAGAGTTCCCAGGATTTCTCCTATTTTTCATTTAGTGTTTCTAGTGGCTGCGGGCAGTTATTGAGCAGTCTTTTATAGAGTTGTGATATTGCGAGCCTATGCAGAGGTGCCGCAAGTAACTTATATTCTAGGTTTGATCTGTGTATTTGGCGAGGGCATGTTGTACCTGCAAGTATTTGTAACACTGGGATTCAGGTAGTTTATACTTGTTTTGAAGTTTGCTGGACCTGGCCCTCAATGCAGGGTCACCCCCAAAACCTTTTGCCTTCACCCCTCCTGTTTTCTAGACGCATTTTTGTTGCGTGTAGTGCATTTTACCGCTTCTAACCAGTGCTATAGTGCTCGTGCTCTCTCCTTTAAATATGGTAACATTTGCTTACATCCAGTTGACACATTTAATGTACTTGTAAGTCCTTTGTAAAGTGGTACAACATATACCCAGTGCCTGTAAATTAAATACAACGAGTGGGCCTGCCACACTTATTGTGCCACCCACTTAAGTAGCCCTTTAAAACATGTCTCAGGTCTGCCATTTCAGCCCGTATGTGCAGTTTTACACCGCCATTTGCCCTTGCAAGATAACCCTTTTGTCAGTCCGAAACCTTCCTTTTTAATGCATATAAATTGCCTCACGGGCACAACCTAAACAGCCCATAGGATAGGGTGTGTTGTATTCAAATAGTTGGCCATGTCCTTTCAAGTTTTTCATGTCTTGTCACTGTGTTAACCAACTGTACGAAACTGTCAGGTACCGCATATGGCTTATATTGCAGCACATATGAGAATTTGGGCAATGTGATCATTTTATAAAGTGCTGCCTTCCCCAAGAGTGATAACGGTAGCTTTCACCAGTGTCCCATGTCAGTTTTATGGACCGTAAGGATTTTCATTACATTCTGTTGAATAAACTCCCTGGGTCTATAGTAATAAACATCCCTAGGTACCTGAATCCCTCTGTTGTGCACTGTATTGGTCATGACCAGTCCTCTGCAGGGGAGCGGTGGCAGGGGGACCATTCTGAGACTCGGCAGGCACCTGATTTATTCCAATTAATATTATTCCAGTGTAGCTGCAGATATCCGTACGGTTACCTAGATCCTGGGTATAGAGTGCCGGGGATCCGCCAAGCATAACAGAATGTCATCTACATAGAGAGTATATCTTCTCAATCAGAGGCCCATCAAAAACTCTGGACCAGAACATTGTACCTCACCCATTCCGATAAATGCACCAAACCGTGATCAGATTTTACAATGCCATATAATTTGAGGCCCTGCACATATGGATGAATTTTGTAATTTATTTGCTCTGAGTAACATTTTTATTTCTCTTTTGTGCCTGCAGTTAAAAGTCGGAAGCCATCCATTGGAGAGCTCATCCTGCGCCATACCAACAGCCCGACTAGAGCGCGCCAGGCGGCCCAACTTGCTTTCCAACACATGAGGGACGGTCAGGTTTTGCATGCCCTATCGGGAACGTCCATCTTCAAGAGTTCGGCTGAGAAACAGAATGAGGCGCTGAGGGTGAAGAATGCAGTGTACTGCGCAGTCATCTTTGTGGAATTCCTGAAGGAGCTGGCAGCCATTGCGCAGGAGCATGCGGTGACGTCTCCATTTCTACTGGAATCAATGGAGGAGTGACAAGCTGAGTACAGCTGAGTGCATAAAAGCATAGGGGCCTGCAGCCTCCTGGTGGATTCTACTGCGTTCAGTGGATGAGGCGCATTGGAGTATAGGTCGACCAACCAAGGGAAAGGCCTGGTCCATTTAGGAGGTGTGAGAGCATGGGAGCCTGTGGTTACCTCATGCCTCGTAACACACATGTAAGAGTGTCTTTCTGATAAGGTGGGAAGCACTTCACCGTGCAGCCTTGCCGTCACCATGCCTTTGTTGTCCGCAAGCGGCGATTGTCTGATACAAGAGTGACTTGCCACCAATCTCCACATTTTGTGTTTGTCCATGACACAGTGACAGGCTGAGAGAGCATAAAATAGGTCCCTTGAGTTTGCATTATGTTTGTTAAAAAAGTGACTCTGTTGGGGAGAGAACGAAACAACTTGTACATTGGAATGGGCCTTTGCCCTGCTGTACTCATGTTCTGTAGTAACAGAAGCAGCGGAAGAGTGAAGAGGAAAGCCCGGGACATCAGCTACTATCAGCTCACTTGTAAACAAGACCTTCTCCCTTGCAGAATGAATGGAAAGCTGTCGCTGTCTATCGCTGTAGTACAAGAGCAATGCAAACTACCAACTGCAACGTCAGCAAACGCATATCTACGCAGAGACACCATCTCTTTGCTACCCTTGGCTATGTCATTGTGGGGTGATCATGACTTCTTCAGAAGTATGCTTTCAGAAAGAACCCCTCTTCCAGGAGGTCAACATTGGTGGTGGCGGAGGAGGGGCTTGTTAATATAAATAACTCTCTTATACCACTGAATGTGCATTTATAATGTGGGTGGTACTGTTGGAAGCAACAGGTTACACACACACACACACACACCAGTTTGCCATCTTTTCTCAAGACTCGTCTTGCATTGAGTATTCCTTACAGCTGTGAGCAAAGAAAGTGCAGCTCTTTCCTTCACCAAACTTGGTTGAGCTAAGAAAACCACACAGCGCTCAGCTGCCATGCAAACCCCAAAAGCCACTGGGCCTCAGTGCTCTGGTTTTTTTTTACAACTGGAAAACACTACAGCAGCGCCCTGCATTTACACTTCATGTGTGTAAATAGACATTTGGGACCTGCATTTTATGATGAATGAGGGTGGGCGGGATATTTTTTAATTTATTTAAGAATGAATGTTTTATGAAGAACGTGTTATTATTCGCTGTTGCTGCATTTGTAAATGATTTCATATGTACATAGATATACTTTATAAGTCTGGCCGGCCGCGGCTGGTCAACAGAACAGATTTTAGCGCCCCTCCTGGGCAGAAATTGACACCAAGTAACCATGGAAATTGTCAGATCAATATCTTACAGACAGACCTCTTATGCACATATGGTTACATAACAAAATGTATGTTCACATCATATAATCTCCTGCCTTCAGCCAGCAGGGTGCTACACCATTGTTTGAATTAGCAAATTGTATTCATCCTAACCCCTCCATTTTCCACCAACTCTTTCCAGAAAATGTATGCGAAGTCTAAGTAGTACATTGTCACTTTATTGTTGTCCAGCGAAGGTTGTTGTTATATCTAATTTCACCCTACACAAGCCATTAGTGGTTATCTGTAACTGTTTTTAGAATTTCCATCTCAGTGTGATAATATGTCTTAGTTGGGACGCCCTTGCCTATATAGTAAATCCATACGTATGCTGTAAGCTGAATGCGTCCTCACATTGGCGGCAGTATACGTTTACTCTTCCCACCTACCTAACACATAGTCGCCCTCCTCCAAGACACCAGCTTTCAGAAACCTGTAATACAATGGTTTGTCTCTTGAAATGACCAGAACACTTTAGCCCTTTTTATTGCCAAGCAATATAATTTTTAGCGTAGAGTCATTCAGGCTCTGCCCATTTCCCCTCTTTGTTTTTATTATCCTTCGCTAAATTCATAGGAAGCCCCAATATATTATGTTAGAGTTAAAAAGATGACATCAAATTTATTGATATTGCCACCCAATATCTACAACCTCTAAAGATACATTTTGAGAATGTATTTATCAAAAGTACTCTGTGTCAATGTTAAATATTTTCCCTTTGGTTCAAAACAGTAGAGTACACATGAAGAGTGTTTGGTATGAAACCAGTAGACCTCAAAATATAAAGAGGAGCTTTTCATTCACCAGGTTGAAACTAGCATTTTGTTCCTTCAAGGATGTTTGTTTTAATTGTGCCTTGAAGTTCATTTCTGCAAGATAAAACCCCAACCAAAACACACAGTGCAGTTTCAAATATAAGGCGGCCAGCCAAATAATGCTTCGGTGAATTAAAATGTTATTGGACATTGTTTTTGAACAGTAACTCTGGGACATCTATTTCCCACTCTTTACTGCCCTACTGTGTGCAAAGCATATTCTTCTAGAAGAAAATGTCCCTCCTTGTACCAGCATGCAGGTGTGCGGAGCGGGTGTTTCAGTGCACTGAGTTACAAGAGTACAGCATATCTGATCAAAATACTGAAGAAATAATTACACTGTAAAACATGTTTGGTATGTAGTCATTTGTGACGACAAAAGGAAAATCTAAATACCATGTTATTGTCACAGACATCCAGCACTGTGAATTTGACAACCACCTTCGAAAGTTCACTGCCGTGGTACTTCTGAGGGAATTTCATAAGGTCCCCGGAAATGATCTTCTGTGAGTCATTTACTGCTCCACATTGCCATGCTGCGCTTTCCTCGTAACATCTCATACCTGTACGTAGATAGAGGTATTTGCCTGGCCACACAATATTAGATGGGTTTACTGTGTGAATGCAATGTATTGATACTCTAAAGAAGAGAAATGTGCTTACCCGTAACAATAGTTCTCCAGCAAGGGAGCCAAACGATATTCATAAATGTAGAGTTTCCGCCACTTGACTGACCTACGGAAACACGACAAGCAATACATCTATATTTTTGACTTGTTTTCTCCCTTTTTCATATTCCTGAAAGTTCATCAATTCAAAATATACTAAAGCGTGCATCAGAAAAGAAGCATTTTCTCTAGTCATTGGGACTTCCGTAGGGCTACAAACACCAGAACTCATTCAGCCACTATACAGCATTTATTTTTCTGCAAGTAAACCAGCCAAAGAAATATTTATTATGAGAGGGCCACAAAGAATGGTTGATCAGTTATGAATCTGGGAAGCATCCCTAGCCAGAGAACTATTGTTTCAGTTAAATAGTTTTTCAGTCTGCAGCAAGGGATCATTGCCAGATTCAAAACCTTAAAATAAAATCCCTAACAGTATCCGCGTCCATGGGAGGGTATAAGGAGGTTCAGTTTGGGAAAAAACTTTGTATGCGATGCGTGAGTGACTTCGTCATCTGTAGTACCTTCCAAATCTGAGCAATAGTGAACACACAGACACAGAGAAATTATAGACCTCCTAGGTGCTGCTTTGCAGGTCTCATGAAAAGGCACATTGCAAAAAAGGCTGTATCTTCTTCACACCTGGAGAGCCTTGGGCACTCCGGAGATGGTCTGTTTAGAGAGGCACAGCTGGATGTGTCCCACAATCCACAGAGAGATGGTTTGCTTACAAAGTGGCCTCCAATCCTAGTCTGGAAGACTGACGGTCTTATTTAGAGATTGTGGACAGGATACTCTGTCTTAAATGAAGTAGATATCCCAGGCACGGTATTACAAGTGCCACAAGCTACAGCGCACTTGCAGTACAGCAGCCAGAATAGCTGCTATGTTGTTGACAAAGTATCCCATCTGCCAAGCTTTAAATAATGCACAATCGTCCTTATCCTCTCCACACAACTTTCTTTTTTTAAGTTACTCTTTTCAGAAAATCCAGATTAACTTTAGTGTGCTAGAATGTAAATAGGAGCTGGGGTAAATACACAAACCATGAATAAAAGGACTAAAAACCATACAATTCATCATAAAAGCAAGTCTAAAAACTCGTATGAGCTAATCTTATATAGGTCTTTAGTACCCTCGATTACATGATTAACCTATACAGAGTTAAACTACTACAATTTCATAAGCCTTGTTAAAGTGCATTTCTATACAATATGTATCACATGTCTGCTAAAAACATAGTTGTTCTACTACCTATTTATTGTATAATCAAATAGCTGCCTATGCCGAAAGGCCCCTGCTGAAAAGCTCACCACTCCAAAACATACCGTAGCGTAAGACACCAGTGGATACAGTTAAATCTAAATCTTATTAAAAGAAAGCGATGGTGTAGATTTTTTATATAAGACCAAAAAGGAGGGGCCCCGATTTCAATATTAGGTTTTGTCTTATTGTTGGTTTTTAAGTGCCACATTTGCCCTTTCCAACACCCTCCTGACTATAAATGGATTTTTAATAGCTTTCAACTCTTCAAAATACATCTTTCTTGGATGTGTAAAGAGATCAGGACACCCTAGATTAGCTAGTTGCTGAGAAATATAAGCTAACCAAGATACCTCAGCAAACCTATCCAGCCTCATACAAACTTTTAACATATGTTGATTCAGGATACCTGGGGTAAAGTTATAGTCATTAACAGTATATTCCATGGCCCTAAGCATACATTTTCAGGAAGCCTTTCAAGATATTCATATTTGCTTGTCTGGCACATATATTTTGCAATAGCATCATTCTTTGTATCCAGCAGTGTATATTCGGTGTAATTTTAATATTCCAGTTTGGTAAAATGAATCTCTTACCGATCATCATTGATTTAACGACCTAAGCCATTTTCCCTTGGTGGAAGTTCTCCACTGCTGGGATGTTGTCAAGCAACAACATCCCAATACTAATGTCAAATTCATATCTGTCATCCAAGTATATTCTCTCAATTACAATCCCCCAATATACATTTTGCTCCTCGTAAAGAAATTAAGATACATTAATCCTGATTTAATCCAGGCCACATCTCCAGCAGGTACCCACCTCTGTCAGTTGTAGTTTTGCATGTTTCATAGGCGTAAAATGCTATCACCAGGGAACTCTCTGTTGGATTCAGAACCTGTAACTTATAGATAAGATCTGTATTTGGACCATGAATCATGTGAAACTTCATCATCAATCTCTTGACTCTAGTCGTGTCTGCTTTTTTTCAAGCAGTTACTCTGACTCTTGGTGTAGATTCAGTTTTTATACATAGCTGATTACCTGTCCAGATTCCCCTCTTTGCATAGCTATAATTTAGCAGTCTATTCGGAGCATCTGTACTAATTGCTACAGATGCTATTTCTTGCAAACATTGTTTGAATATTTTGAATTTTCCCCTATCTTGTTCAGATAAGCCAACGTCTCTAAATATTCTCTCAAAAGGGACCATTCATTACCTGTCACTCCATATGTGTCAAATAATGTAAATGCCAGCTGCTTTCCATTTAGCTATTGTAGCACCGGCTATTATATTTTATATGTGGGTTGCCCTGCATATAAGCAAATATACTGATGTCTAGATTTGTCAAGTTTCTGATCCAGTGTCCTTGCCAGACAACTGGTAATATTTAGAGGATTTCTCCCTTTTACCTGTCCCACTTCTTGTTTTGAGCACACTGAGAACACACTGCCTTGCTTGTTTCTCTATTACGTTTGTATACATACCTAGTGCGGTCTTTCTAAGAAATCCGTATTAATTGATGACTTAAGCCGTTACAATATAAAAGCTTAATGGTGTTTTTACAACCATAGCAATCCAAATCCAACTTTAGATGTAGGAATCCAGATTTTTTTCTGTGGAATTTCATCTTATCTTTTTTGACATCAGTTTAACATAAAGGTATTTACTTGTTTGTACCTAGAGGGCATATATGTAACTGCTAATTATTAACACTATCTAGGAATCTTGGACATATTGATCTGTTGTTTGACCAGTGTGTCTGAATTTATTTCATCTTGTCGTATTCATCCGGATCTAAAGACCTATCTTGCTTCCACAAGAACCAGAATCTTTCCACATGATCTCTAAAAGTGCTTCTCTTGCAACAGCTATTTGTAATGAGAAAAAGCATAAAAGTGGTGTTTATCGGTAACATAGAGATGAAGGTATTGCTCTATGCTGATTATATGCTACTAACTTTGTTCAAATTAGATGGCGCTCTACCATGTCGGATGAATGTCATCAATAACTTTGGTACAGTTTCAGAATATAAACTTTATTGGGAAAGATCTAGTGCTTCTTTATTACCAAGGTTCAAGAGCCTAGGCAAATAACGGCAAAATGGAGAATCCCTGTTTTGTTCTTTACAAAGTATCATCTGTCCGGAAAGGATTTCATTTGTACCTTTTGTAGTGGTCCTACCTTGATATAGAGTAGATATTGTATTTCTAAAGTTGTCTCCAAAGTGGTGTTTTTAAGAGGAAGTCAAATACTGTCTTTGTCACCAGCTATGCTTAGGAGCCCATATTGTGTTTCCTTGTCCCTGGGGCAGCCCATGATGTTATTTCTTCTGTATCTTTTGTTAATATATCCATTTTGGTCTGTATTAGCAATGCTTTTGATTACTCCATCTAGCCTCTCTGTCCATATCTTAGTTAAAAACTAGTGAGACCGCGCTGTAATTCTTGCGGTGTAGTTTATGTCTACTGTGTTTGGGAATATCTATGACAGTGAACAATTTAAAGCTGTCTGAAAAACATTTAGAAGTAATTTTAGTATGGTACATTTCCGATAAGCCTTGGCTCAAGTTCAGTTTGAATATTTTGTAGAACTGATTTGGTAAACCATCTGGTTCCGGTGGTAAAATGTATTTGAGCCCATCTAAAAAGCCTAAATGCGTGAGCCATTGCACAATTACTGTGATGCAAAATACACCATATGGAAAACCTCCTCAGGTTCTTGAAATGCAGCACCCTCATGAGGAGGCAAGTTCCTTTAGAGTATTCATACATTGCTCAGGCAGATTCAAAGGTCTATTCAGGAGGATTTCAGGAGCCATATTGTCAGAATGAGTCGAGTTCAGGTTGTGGTGTTTAATTTTCCATTTTTACCAGAGCAGCAGATCCCACCTGAGTGTATTCTGATGGAGGCTGCAGGTGATGTTCATAGAAGGGTGGAATCTAACTTACCTAGTTGAGTTCAATGAAAATCTTTGTGCATCCTAACTTCCTGAGATTCATCAGAACTAATGGTATTCATGGCGTTTGGGGATCTGGGTAACGTACAGTTACGTTCTTAATCAGTCTTTCGAGACCGTATCACCACACATCCTAAAACTATGAGTATTGATACCTAAAGCATTCTCTGGTTTTGCCAGCAAGCAGATCTGTAAGTAGAGTAGAAAATAAGCAACATCTGGATGACTCTCTCAATCATGCTGTCCTGCGAAGGACATGCTCTGAGGATGTGTTGTTAATGTTAATGTGTTGTAGAATGTTAGGGATTGAAAGCCTAAAATCCTGAGGGATACGCCATTGACCTAGACCTTGGTCTTTCCTAATGCTTTTCCTCTACTGCCTGAAAACATCATGATGCATGCTGTTGGTGTTGTCCATTTAGACCACCATTTCTCTTCCCTGCATCCCAGGGAGAAAGACTGGCAGAGCTATAAAGAATCTGGACTGAGCCATCCCCCCTCCATTTACCCCCAGGCTAGACCTGTCAGTGAGACATCTATGCTCAATGTGACCTGGTCAGGAACTTGGGGCGAAGGGCTCCACTTTATGGTCTCTTTGAATCTATCCATCCATCAGTACAGGGACTGGAGCACATGTGTATACAGGATTATTGTGTCGTCCTAGTGACCCGAAATAGGAGCCTATTTAGATTGAATGCACTCCTGCACAGGATGCATGTACACAAGAACATCGGGAAGAGTAAGATGTCATTAGCCCCCAGAAGAGAGGCAAGTTTTCTGAGCAGAGGATACAAGTGTTTTTTAGACATTGCTGAAACGGTGATAAAGTGAGCTTGTGGACAGCCTCGGAGAAAGGATGGGTGAAAATCAGATGCCTTCTATTTTCTCTCCACCAAGTACACAGAGCCTTTATCAAAGCAGAGGCCAGAAAAACTCAACTAATGTGCTCTAACAGTCCTTGAACTGGGCCAATGCCATCTCAATAGCCTCAACTGGGAAACATCCATGTGGCCTGAAATGCTGTGATATTCATCCAGATCATCAAAGGAGAATGCCATGAGGCAGACGTTTGCGTTAGGGGACTTCACATCTTGAAGTGCTTCCTCTAAATTCTGATAATCATCAACATCTTCTGCGTCCTCAATGGGTGATTCGTCCTCAACAGCATCATATTCGCCATTATTATTCTGTCATCCTAGTCATCCCAATGTCTTTTTCATATACAAGGCTAACTTGATTCTCATCCTGCAGCCTGTAGGACTTCCTAGGCTGCAATGTTTCCCTTCAAACTGAATCTCTCTGCATTGGCAACAGGTACTAAGGATGTACATTTATTTGGCTCCAGGCCGAACTAAGGAACCAAAAACCTCTCTAGCAAAAATGCTCAAACCATCACTTTTCCCTTCATCTCCTTGTGCTATCTCTCTCTGAACATCCATTCTTTCTCTCTCCTCTGTCCCATCTACCTGTTGGATCACTTTCTTTGTATCTTCAACCTCCCTCCCTCCCTTTCTATATATATTTAAGCCTCCCTGTGCCTGTTGCACTTACCCTCAGAGCGCTGGGGAAAGTGACAGAGTCTCCAGGAGCGGCCATGTGCTTTCAAAACCGCTCTTTAAGGGCTTCAGCCCAACAGGAAAATGCCCTGTAGAATAAAAGGCCTGTCTGGCCCTGATCCAACTGCTCCTTTAAAGCGTGGAGTGATCATGGACACCACAGAGGATGACATCAACAGAAAGGGCCCAAGTGGACCTTATCAAGAGGCGTTGAGGCTGCACTTTCTGCAAAGCCTAGTTTCACATCTAGAAGGCCTAATTTCACATCCAGAATTCTAGTTCCACATCTAGAAGGCCTAGCTTCACAACAAGAAGCTCAGTATCATATCTAGAAGCCTAGCTTCACACCCAGAAGGCCTACTTTCACATCCAGAATCCTATTTGCACATCTAGAAGGCCTAGCTTCATACCTAGAAGCCTAGTTTCACATCCAAACGCCTGGTTTCACATCTAGAGGATCTAGTTCCGCATCCAGAAGGCTTATTTTCACATCCAAACGCCTGGTTTCACATCTAGAAGATCTAGTTTCGCATCCGGAAGGCTTATTTTCACATCCAAATGGCCTAGTTTCACATCTAGAAGGCCCACTCTGGATGGATGTTTGAGGAGGCCTATAGTTGTTGGAAAGTTGGACTAAAAATGACTTCAATTGTCTCTCTCCTGGCTGTTGTGTTCATTTTCATATTATGTCTGCAGGCCGAGTTCCCATGGTCAGGAGGCAGGCAGAAATGGCATCCGGATTCTGTTCTCACCTTACTTTTTACCATCACACTGGCTTCAGTATTTGAATGAGCATATTTTAACTCAACAAAGACCAGAAAGCACACGCTTTACTCTGAAAAATATCCAGGCTAGTAGAAGATTTGCACAAATCCCTCCGTGAGTAAAAATTGATGTATCTGGAATTAAAAAAGTGAAAAACACGAGACTAGTGTCCCCAAGCCCTGTTCTGTTGAATCGGAAAACAAATAATTCAGAATGTCTACCTGAAGGCTCTCTGCCATGTGGACATGCAGGCTTTTGATGCATCTCTTTGGGTGTGTTTTGCTGTAGTTTCTCTCTTTCTACATTCCTAGGAAAAGGTGGGTAGTAGAAAGTGTTTGAAAGAGATGTATCTTTTGTGACATTTCCAAGGTCTAATCCAGTTGCAGGAAATGATTCCAAGGTATGAATCTAGGAAGACCCATTGCTGGAAAACTATTGTCACTGTGTACACACTGTCATCCAGTTTAAGAAATGATGTGACCTATTTCTTTAATGTATGTGTGATGTGACCTGGCCTTATAATGTAGAAGATACTTTAGTGGTTTATTAATAATTGTGGAAGATGCTTTGTAGCTCATGTGTGCCTCCTTCTTCGAATACCGCAATCTTCAAAACAATGTCGGTGTGACTTTTAACTGCAGTTTAGACTCTCCGTGCATCACTGAGTTGAATGTAAGCTGGGGTGGTGGCTTATCCATGGTTAAGTACTTTAAGATGGCAAAAATACACTTTTGTTCTCCTGCCTTTGTAAACCCATATGGGTAGTTTTAAATGTTTAAATGTTAATGTAACTTTTTTTTTGCCTAATATATGCAATAACTCGAAAGATGCTGCACATAAGAGTGAATGTATGAGGGACTGGAGCCCTGTGTTCAACGGACTGTTGTAATAATCGTACAGTGCAGCATGTTAGGTAGTGCATGGATGTGCGAAGATTTAAAAATCGGCTTGCTTTGTGAGTACGTTCTTTTTATTTTCTGTTTCTACCTCTGCGTCAAAGAATTTTGCTGTCCCTCCGCACTTTGCAATAGAAAAGTTTTTTTAGGTTCCAGAAGTATTTTTCCATGTTTACCGCCATTTAATAGTATGGTTGGAGAGGGGTGGAGTTTTCAGTGGTTGCTGTACATGTTTAGGGCACTCTAATGCCACCATTCCTACACAGTCGTTCCACAATGCAGCGTCAATGGAGGAGCTTGGATGCAAATAGGGTTATAGTAGAAAAAAGTGGAATTAAACTCGTACAAATTCTTTTACGGCCACATTTTGAGTATTTTAAAGAGACTTAAACACTGATGCTGAGTAGTGCAAAGCCGGAAGTGTCAGAAATTTGCGGTTTGAAGATGAATGGTTATGTTTGAAGATGTCAAGATCTTTTGTATACTGTTGCTTAGGGACTAGATCCCTAGCAGTGGAAATCCGCTCCTTTTTATCCGTACCTTTGTCCGTTCATTAAACATTGATAAATTACTTGGACATTTCTACGGGTCTCCTACTTCCGATGAAAGAAGTAAACTGAGCTAGCTGAAAATGATTGCTAATATTAAAAGTTGTTTTGTTTCATGATTTTGATTAAGCTATCCCGAACCATCATTTGAGACGCATTGTCTTGGAGAAGGTGAAAATGTGTGTGCCAAGTCTGGAGGCTTGTTGTGTCCTCCTCGTCCTTTCTTTTTAGACGTCGCCGTCCTGCTTTCCTAGGCTGGTCCAGGTAGGTGACACTCGTAGAGCATGCACAGTCTCAAGGGTGTTAGATCTTCAATGTTCTCGACCAGTAGGAATCACATGTTCACAGGGCGGGACACTGAATGCACTGATGGCCAGCAGGCTCTACCCACAGTGGCTGCTCTTGGCCTTATTGTCCTAGCTCCTGGTCCCCTCTTTAGGTAGCAGTGCATTGTGATAAACGCCCCACTGGGATATTTATTGAGTCATGTTGTGTATTTGCATTTAAAAAAAAAGATTTTAAGAAAGCAATTTGTGTTTGGCATAAAATGAAGTTTTAATTCAGGTAAAAAAAAATCACATTTAATTTCTCAAAATAAATTGTGATGTGGAAACCATTCATCACGTGTCAGTTCTCCTTTGTTTGTTGTGTTCCACTTTACCCCAAGATGTGTGCAACAGGTCATAACACAATAACCTTAGAAAACGTTCCACAGCAAGAACAAGGGCGCTGTTGACATGGCGATGGAAATGTTTAGTGGAATTAAAGTTTCCAACATTAACATATCAAAGTCACAGTTTTATTTCCTTTTTGTCAGTCTCCTGATATGGACATTTCTGCTCTTCCCTTGACATTTAAGGAACTGTGCTCCTGCATGGTCACGCTGTGCCTGCTGTGTTGCCTGACTCATATCCGCGCACGTATGATAATGCAAATGCACTATGCCTCATTGTGCTGTGGAGGGGGGTTCCAGTGATAGTTTACATTAGCAAACAATATTTCTTTTCTTTTTTCTCCTGATGCAGAACAGTATCACCAAAAACAATTGGCAAAGCCAGAACGTTGGGTATTTGTATTGAAAGACTAGACCTATTGACTGCACCAATGCTTGTTCCTTTCTGGCAGCATGCCCTTACATCACAACTTTGTGTTTTACACACCATTTTAATCTTTCAGATGCATCCTTTTCTCTTTCTTTTGGGGTTTTTAGTACTCGGCTATTTTTTTCAGATTTTTCATGTTTAAAAAGAATTTTGTGTTGTGTTTCTTTTTTTTTTTTTTTTTACCCCTGGAGTAGCTCTTTTATAACCCTCTCAGTCATGGGCTCTTTTCACAGTATGATGGTAAAATGTCAGATAGGAATTGGAAATTAAGATGCCTTTTCTGTCTGACACTGGGCAGTGAAATTGTAACTTGCGGACTCTGTTGGAATACAGAACCTAAGTGCATCACTGTGAGTGAATTAAAGTATATCTTTATATTGAACATCCTAATCCTTCATCTCAGCACCATATTAGACTAGGGAATGGTCCGGAGGGCATTCACTGTCTCCTCCACCAACCTCAAAGGAGGTGTTCTGGAGGAACCACCGATTCACCACCATTTGAATATCCCATAGTGCTGGACTGGATTCAGGGAACTTTAAAAGCAGTGCTCCCAGATGCTGGCCGGAGTCATTGTGTGCCACTGTGCTAGCTCCATACCGCTCCAGAAGTAATGAAGCCAAGCCACATGTAAGGGCCACCTCTGAAGTCAATGTCTTTCTGTGCCAATGTTGGCGAGTCCTCTGATCTCCACCTCCCCCCACTCCCCCCCAAGGTGGCTGCCAACAACCCAGAAGTATAGCATTGTTCACCACTGTGAGCTCTGGGTGGCGAAGGGTCTGACACTGCAGATCTTGTGCACTCTCCTCAGAAATCTGGACCAGGACAGAGATATGTCCCTGATGCTGTGCTCACTGGGACTTCAGATCCCACTGCAGAGCTGGCATAAGCCATCTGACATGCTTCACCGGCAGGATGCAGGAGGCCATCACAACCAGCAGCCTCAGAGTCAGTCTCACCAAAATCCAGGACTGAGTTAGAAACATTGGGATCATGGCCCAAATGTCCTGGACTCTGCTCCGAAGGGTAAGTGTGGAACTGCACCATGTCCAGAATGGCTCTGATGAAAGGGTCTCTGGGAAGGAGTCAGATGTGACTTTGGCAGATTGATAGTAAACCGAACCCCAGCGAATGCAGGAGTTTTGATGCAGTCTCTGGGTGAATGACCAGTGCCTGTGGCGCGCCTGCTTTCGGCAGTCAGTCGTCGAGGTGGGGGGAAGACTGGAACCCCTGAAGGTGTGCTGCAACCACTGCCAACACTTTAGTAAACACCTGAGGGGCACTGGTGAGGCCAAAGGTGAACATAGAGATCTGGAAATGCTCCGGACCTACCATGAACTGTAGGTAAGGACTGTGGTCTTGCAGAACAGGAATGTGGAAATATGTGCCTTAGAGGTCCAACGCTACCATCCAGTCTCTAGGACCCAAGGCTGATTCGACCTGAGGCAAAGTGAGCAGCTTGAATTTCTCTTTCTATAGGAAGGCATCAAGAGGGCGAAGATCTGGGATCAGACTGAGGCCTCCATCCTTTTTCAGCCCCAGTAAGTAACTGGAAAAACAAGGATGCCATACTTCTGATGCTGGCACCCTCTCAATGGCTCATTTGACCAACAGGGCCTGCACTTCCTGACATGGCAAGGAGAGATGTTCCTCCATCAGCTGCTCTGAAGATGTGACAAAGGTTTAGGTGTTTTCAGGAATGGAAGTACGATTTGGAGCACACACTTGTCCGGAGGTCATTGCTTGCTATTGGGGCAGGTGATGACTGATCCTACTGATAAAGGGATGGGTTTGCTGCGTTGTGGGCCCATTAAGCAGGGTGGAGGCTGCGGGAGGCTGGACAGTAAGCTGGGTGTTCCATGTTCTCTGTGGGGTCTGCGTCCCCCGGCCACAAAAAGACTGGGCAGTCTGCTGCCCTGGGAGGGTAAGGTTAGAATTGCAGTTGGAATCCTTAGCCATGGCCATGGAAGGGGTGAAAGGAGGGGTGCTGTTGTCAGGTATCCAATGAGATATGAGATCTGGTGGTGACCCAACTTTCCTTAAAGCACTCGAACGCTGTGTCAGCCTTATCGCTGAATAGGCTGGAGCCATCACAGGGCATGTCCAGTGAAGATTGGAAATCCCTTGAAAACCCATTCGATCTCAGCCAGACGTGGGAGCGGAGTGCTACTGTTGATGCCATGGTCCTGCCTAATGAATCAATGGTGTCCACTTCATACCAAATGGTGAACTGCGCTACATCCTGACCATCTGGCAATCCTTGGTTCAAGATGGCCTAACCCTCTTCAGGGAGCATGGGCATCAGCTGCGCAGCCGGCTCCTACAAGACGTGTGCATGCGTTGTTAACCAATCGCAATGCCAAGGTGGTGTAAGAAAAGATCCAAAGGTGTACAGCCTCTTTGATTCCCTATCCGGTGAGGTGCTAGGGAATGCTCTCAGGTTCAGTTTGGCTGTTGAGGTGTGCACCACCACGCTCTTGGGAGAGGGATGCTGGGAGAGGAAGGCTAGATCTCTGGGGGCAGGACATTGGCAGCAGGCAAAGATCCTGTGCACGGGAGCCCCAATACAGGGTCTGGTCTAGGCCCCCAGGAGAACGTCGATGGCGGTCTCATTAAAGAGGACTAGGGGCTCCACAGAGCTTATCCCCGGTAAAGGCACCTTCGTCTAGACGTTAGTCTTGACCTCGACAGAGAGTACAGCATGGCTGCAAATCATTTCTAAAGTCTGCATTGCCCATGCTATGCAGCATGAACAAAAGGCAATGGCAGAGATAATGTTCTCAAAGGCGAGAGCTATTGGCTTGCCAATGCTGCTTGTAAAGTCCAGGCACAACACTCCTGTGATTTGGAACAAATCAGTTAATCCCCCATGAGTAAAACAGAAATACATTTGAAATTTGGCAAACATTCCTATCACTTAGAGAAAGCAATTGTGTCCATGTCTTCATGAAAATACATTTGAAACCAGATAACATCTGCACAACACAACACAATGAACATCCATTTCAAAGGAGAAAAGGGTTTCTCTGAAGTGTGTGTGGCATAGTAAAACATAGCTATTAATGGCAAGAGGCTCAACAAGGACAACAGGGAAAAAGAAATGTGATACCTCAATCACAGCTTGAATTACGTAAGGACAGCAATCCAGCTGAAGCAATCAGTAATTGGTCCATGCTCCATCTGAAAGAAGAGGAAGTGTAGCCAGCAGCAAATAAGAGTGACAATGAAGCCAATTAATGTTAAGCAATGGGCAGGTAGCAAGCCCCTAGTTGTCTACAATATCTCTCGCAAGTGAGAGCAAATGCTCTCCGGGATCCTCGCTGTTGGCACATGAAAAAAAGGAACTGATATCAATGTGCCAGGGTTGCGCATATATAGGTACCCTGCATGTCGCTAACGATTTGGAGTATGTAGATGTGGAGCTGCTTTATGCCACCTACTGGCACGCAGAAGTACTGTGCAACATTTGTTGGATCCAGTCTAACGCATGGGGAATATTCTAAGGTGAGGAATCTGTAGTTAGAAGTTTCTATCAGAAACTGCAGACAAAGCGCGTTTTTGGCAGAGGCAGAAATATCCAAAGGGGATCTCCTCACTGACTGATGATGACCTGCGGCACTCTTGAATGGAGACTCCACTTGTGGTTCACCAGATGTTTGCTATGCTCATCTAATGTGACTTTCAGGGACTCTGCTAGATGGTTGGCGACCAGAAATATGTTCTGCTTTTCCAGCCACTTTGAGACACAAATCCTTCTTGCAATGTGCCCAGGACCTAACTCTGCCCTGCTTGTTGCAGTACTGCATGATGGTGGTTTTATTCATGAGAAACCTCCCAGTAAGAAAATGTAATGGCAAACTGGATTGTCCGGAGCTCCGGCAGGCTGATATAGAGTTGGTTTCTGCTATAGACTAAAAGCCACCCATCTGCCCTTCCTCTAGGTGACCCCATTAATCCAGTAGTGCCACATCTTTCAACAGTGTGAGCTGTGGATGGGAGGGGTAGAGGAGTATGCCGCAGGTCAGATGGGCATCCGCCAGCCACCACTGCAGACTTGAGCCGTCTCCCGGGAGATCGGTTTGGTGTCAGAGAGTGTGCCATGATGTTGAGCCAGCTGTGACCAGAGGATCCACTGTAGAGCTCTCATATGATATCTGGAGTAAATGATAAGGAGATTGCCCGAGGCCAGCCAGGAGACCAATAAGCCTCAGAGCCACCCTAATTAAGACCCAGGACTGATCCCTAAACATCACAATCATATTGTGAATATCTGTTCTCTCTGCAGCGAGGGAAAGGCCTTTAATGACATTGTGTCCAGTATTGCTGCAGTGAAAGGGATCCTCTGCAAGAGGTCCAGGTGTGACTTCGGCTCTCTGATGGAAACTTGAAGATGTCGCGAGGCTGGCCATCTCTGGAGGTGGACCAGGATTGACCGCTGCAAGCCTGACCCCAGCAGCCAGTCATTGAGATATGGGAATACATATACTCCTGATCTCCGAAGATGGGCAGCAACCACTGCCATCACTTTCATGAGCACCTGAAGGACTAACGTAAACCCGAAGAGAAGGCGCGGAGGGAGGAGAGCTGGAAGTGTTCCGGCCTACTATGACCCGCAGAAAATGCTTGTGTGACTGCAGGATGGCTATATAAAAATAAGCATCCTGCATCTCCATAGATGCCATACTATCTCCCTGGTCCAGAGATGATAGAATCGGCGTGGGCATCTTGAATCTGTCCTTCCGCAAGAATGCTTTCAGCAGGCAAAGGCTCAAGATCGATCTGAGGCCCTAGTCCCTTTTGTGACAAAGAAGTAGCATGTATCACAGCCTTCGCCTCTCTCCATGTCTGGTGCACAATCAATGGCACCATTGGTGAGTAAGGGGTGTTCCTCCTGCATCAGGATTGTCAAGGGCTCCTCTGAAATTTATTGTCGTTTGGGAGGAAGATTGAGAGAGGTGAGAGATGAAGGGTAGAGTGTAGCCTTTGAACAATCTGTAAGATCCTGATGTTTGACATAACGGATCTCCAGCCGGGGAGGAAATGTATCCTGCCTCCACCCGCATGGCATGAGTTGCTGCGGAGGAGATTGTAAAGTATCTTGGTGGCCATTGCAGTATCTACCGGTGCCCCATCAACCTTCTGGAGCTAAGAGCTATTCACTTGGCGCTGAAAGCCTTCCTTCCTCCCATCAAAGGAAATCTGGTTCCGTTGTTCACTGACAACACCAACGCTATGGAATATTGCAACAAACAAGGCGGAGTGGGGTCATTGACCATGTGCCAGTAGGCTCTGCGTCTATGGGCCTGGCTGGACGGGCAGAACATCTTTCTGCTAGTACAAAACCTCGCTAGATCTCTGAATGCCGGGGCAGATAAACTCCGCTATCTGCCTTGCGGATCACTGAGGGTGTCTGCATCTGGAGGTGGTGTGAGGTCTCTTCCGAGAATGGTGAGAACTCATGGGTCAATCGGTTTGCCACCGTCGAGAACACTCAGTATCAGCAGTTTTGCATGCTGGAGTTTCCAAAGCGGTTCTCGCTCTGAGACACGTCTGTTTAAAATGGAAGTTGTGACTCGTGTATGCCTTTCTGACGATATCACTCCTGCCCGAGTTCTCAAGATTGGAATCAACTGGGAACCAACCCATCCTCGTGGCTCTGGATTTGGCAGGGATAGTGTGGTACATAGAACTCTTGGGCATGAGCACTTATCCTCCGATCAGGGTGCCCCTTTGGTAGAGCTCCTGTCACAGAAACAGGGCAGGTCAGGTCTTGCGCCTGAACCTGCTCACTCTTCACTGTCATGCTTAGAAATTGAGCAACAGGACCGGGTCTTGCACCCGAAACTGCAGACTTCCCACCTACATGCATGGAGATTGAGCAACAACAGTTGAGTGTCTTTAATCTTCCTTCTAAAATCTGCAATATTATTCTGGCAGCCAGACGTCCTTCAACAAAGCCCATATATGCCTGCCGTTGGGACCAGTTTGTGGCTTGGTGCTCCTCACGACAAAGTGAACCACTTTCTGCCTCTCGGACGGAGGTGTAGTTGTTTGTGCTGTCTTTGGTCTGGCAGGGCCTTGCCCTAGGCATTTTTAAAGGTTACATTTCTGCCATTTCGGCTTTGTGGCTGCTGCATTAGCCCTCTCTGCTTAAGTTACCCATTGTGACACCCGTACAAACGCTTTTCCCACCTACCCCTTTTGTTATGCCCCAGTGAGGCATTTATTTGGTCTTAACATTTCTTATGTGTTCTGCTTTTGAATGCATGCCCAGCTGCCCTTCTGACACTTAAGACAGACTTCTTAGTGGCAACTACGTCGGCCAGGAGGATGAGTGAACTTCAAGCTCTTTCTGTTAACCCCCCTGTACACCAGCTTCTATTTTTACAAACTGGTTCTTCGGACTTGTGCCTCCTTCCTGACGAAGGTTGTGAGCCCCTTAAATTTCAGCCAAAACGTCATTCTACCAACATTCTTCACTCCGCCTCATTCTTCCAAGGAAGAGTAGAGACTACATTATTTGGACCAAAAAAGCACCGGGTAGACGATCCAGTCTTTATTGTGTTTGCTGGAATGAAAAAAGGCAAGGCGGTGCAGAAACAGACCATCTCTCGATAGATTGCACTAAGCATCGAAATCTGCTACGCACTAGCTAAGAAGCAGGTGCCTGAAGGCTTGTGGGGTCATTACACCAGAGCCAAGGCGGCTACTACTGCATTAGCACATGGAGTGCTTGTTTTGGACATCTGTCAGACTGCTACATGGGTGTCACTCCACACGTTTATGAAACACTACTGCCTGGATACTCCAGTTAATCGTGATGGCCATTTTGCCCATTCGGTCCTCCAGGACTTTTTGGTTTAAGCTAATGACCCTGATGAGGTATTATTTTGGTATATATTCTAAGGTGAGGGATGTGTGCTTACAAATCTCTATCAGAAGAACATGTTAGTTACCTTCGTTGATGCTTTTTTCTGGTAGATACTCTGTCTCAGCGCAGATTCCTCACCAACACTCCCATCGTCCCCGTTCTGTTAACTGGCTCTTCACCTAAAAGATCCTGTTAGATTCTCCACACTAGTCACAAATCAATCAGATGTGGCTATGCATTTTGATGCAGAAATAGCCACGCAAGAAACTGATGTCAGTGCACCGAGTTGTGCATATATATGAGCACTGTGCTCGTCACGTGGACGATGTAGATGCAGAGCCGCTCAACACCACTCAACGGCATGCAGAGGTACTCCTGAAGTTTCTCCGATTAGATACCACTAGAAAAAACATTACGGAAGGTAGGTCATTTGTTATTTTCACACTGGAGATTCCCCCCAAGGCGGACACTAGGAAATGCACTACTGTTGGAATGGAACAAGGGGCTCCTGTCAACCCCTTTTAGAGGGTCACATTGCAAGCAGGGGTTACTGGGCTCAGCCATGGGGCTTGAGGCCTTCTACACCTGATTTCCGGGGGCCATACCTACTATGGATCCTGCACAACTTGGCCAAGTATCCCTTCAGAACTTAATTCTAAGTGATAGCGTGGGTCGAGCAGTCCAAGGCTTCTCTGGGGTTTAGACACAGGGGGTTAACACAGGCTCACAACTCAGTATACGCACAACTGCAGCAATAAATAATTTTCCGGTCAAATACTTTATTTTGTAATAAAATAATTATTTATCTATGACTTCAAAGTTAAAATAAAACATTCATACACAATACACACCATCCCTTGGGGTCAGGGTTTTAGTGTTTCATAGGTGGATCCTTGAGTCCCACTCCTCTGAAGTAACAATAGTGGTTATTCCCCATTTATTACAGGTGACATTCACTAGTAGTCCCAGTCCAACTTTGTTTACCCCCGCCAGCAGGATCGGAGCGACCGGAGTCTCTGAGCACACCCTTGACCCAAAATCAGTCTTACCTCCACCAGCAGGATCGGAGCGACCGGAGTCTCTGAGCACACCCTTGACCCAAAATCAGTCTTACCCCCGCCAGCAGGATCGGAGCGGCTGGAGTCTCTGAGCACACCCTTGACCCGAAATCAGTCTTACCTCCACCAGCAGGATCGGAGCGACCGGAGTCTCTGAGCACACCCTTGACCCAAAATCAGTCTTACCCCCGCCAGCAGGATCGGAGCGACCGGAGTCTCTGAGCACACCCTTGACCCAAAATCAGTCTTACCCCCGCCAGCAGGATCGGAGCGACCGGAGTCTCTGAGCACACCCTTGACCCAAAATCAGTCTTACCCCCGCCAGCAGGATCGGAGCGACCGGAGTCTCTGAGCACACCCTTGACCCAAAATCAGTCTTACCTCCACCAGCAGGATCGGAGCGACCGGAGTCTCTGAGCACACCCTTGACCCAAAATCAGTCTTACCCCCGCCAGCAGGATCGGAGCGACCGGAGTCTCTGAGCACACCCTTGACCCAAAATCAGTCTTACCCCCGCCAGCAGGATCGGAGCGACCGGAGTCTCTGAGCACACCCTTGACCCAAAATCAGTCTTACCCCCCCAAGTAGGATCGGAGCGACTGGAGTCTCTGAGCACACCCCCTCCGCTGGAGCTGCAGCAGCTGTCTTTGGTAAGTCTAACACACATTGCCCAGGTGGGCTACGATCAACTGTCCTCGAGTTCCTCGCACGTGGTCCTGCAGAGGCTGGTGGGTTTGAGATGATCCTCCAAGGTAGTTAAGTTCTTTGGCTCTTCCCACGGGTGGTGGGTGAGAGTGGTAAGGGGGGATAGTTCCCGACACGGGTCCTCAGTCACGACTCAGGCCTGCTAGGGTCATCACGGAGGTCTCTATCCCCTGATGACTATCTCAGCCAGTTCACCATACATGCTTGTTCCTGGTGACTCCCTCTGGCATAATGTGTCACCATCCTCCACTGCACATGGGCTTTGACCCGATCCACACAGCAGCTCTCTTCATGGCAGCCCCACCTGGCGTACAGGGTCACCGGCTTACCACCACACTGTCTAGCGGTGGGTGGAATTTACAGAGTTTGATTCCACTGAATCACTTTGAATTACTTTAAAATTCCACCAGATTCCTCAGAATTACTGTGACGGCAGTGTGGGCATTTGGTGTTTCTTTCTTAGAAAAAAGGTACCCTTGCATCCAAAAATGAATGCAAGAATGCATTTTGCTTCAAGAAAGTAGCTCAGCCACCTACCATTCAGTGCCCTTGCATGCTCTACCGTGATTAAAACTTTTAATTGCAGCAGAGTGGTATGCAGTGGATTCTACAACTGCATAATTTTTTATTCTGCCGGTGAAGCGGTAGCATTTTAATTTATTAGTAATTTTGCTGTGCAAGAGTAACACGAAATTACCAAAGTTCCTCTGATTCTGCCTGCGGAATTGGAAATTCCACCCAGACTTAGCTATGGCCTCTCGGCCCGGCAGTACTCTTCCTGGTCACAGGCAGACGTCCTGCAGAGCGTGTCCTCCACGCATAGCCCGACTGGCTGCTTGACAGTTGATCATTTTTGGGGTCTCAAGCTCCCCTTATCGTCCATTTGCAGACACCCAATGTGATCTGCATTATTAGTCTTTGAAGTTTATGTTGGGGGTCTGCTTACTTTTGAAGTGCCCACTCCTCTGCCCTTTCTTCAGAAAGGAGTCTGCCTCAGCAAAAGTGACTCCAAATCTGACAACCTCACAGCACAGGCCATGTGTGTGACTAGAGGTTCATATCTGGTTGTGAGCCACAGTGATGTGTATCAAAAGGTACCCCAGGGCCTCAACCCTACTCTTTATGAATCTCCTTCCTGAGATGTGGCCAGCCCCCTTCCTTGTGACCATCTCTGTGAGTGCTGAGGTGTTAAAGAATGTGCACTTACCTACGAGTGTTGGGGAGCCAGGGAATGACCACCTCAAACTAAACCCCGACAAAACCGAATTGGTGTTGACGGGGGGTGGTTGCAGTCCTTGGTCCTCTTCTTTTTGGCCCCACTCTCTTGGCCCCCCTCCCCTTCCGGTTCCCAAGGTTAAAACCCTGGGTATCTTTATTAACCCCCTGCTCACCCTTCATACGCAGGATAACTCAGTGGTGTCTGCCTGTTTCTTTTCCCTCCGTACCATCCGTAAGGTTTCCCGATTCTTCTCTGTCGCCGCCCTCAAGCTCGTTCTCATGGCCATGGTGCTATCGCGCCTTGACTATGGGAATGTGATCTATAATGGTGCTCCAGCCTACCTGATCCGCCGGCTCCAACTGATACAAAATCAGGCGGCCCGCCTGATTTATGGTCTTCCCAAAACCAACTATGCGACCCCTCTGTTGCAGTCTCTGCACTGGTTACCGGTGAGGGAGAGGGCCCTTTTAAAGTTGGGCTGCATCACGTATCAGGCTAGGTCGGGGACTGCCCCCGCTTTCCTTTGTGAAGCCATTTCATCCTACCTTCCGACTAGAGAGCTCCGCTCCACTCACCAGGCTCTCTTGTCAGTCCCCCGATTCAGGAAGCAGAAGTCCGGGGGGGCCAGATTTGCGGTGCTAGCCCCATCCTTCTGGAATTCGCTTCCTTTTGCACTTAGGACTTCATCCTCCTACTTGGAATTCCGCAAACTTCTCAAGACCTTCCTGTTTTCTAGATCTGCAGCAGCCTAGCCTTCCCCTCCGCCTCCACTGGTTCACCGCTGTCTAGCACCATGAAACTGTTCCGGTATAAGTGCGCTTAATAAATATTTTCAAATTCAATGTTCACTCATCTGTGAGTGCTTAGATGTTAAAGAATGTGTACTTACCTACGAGTGATGGGAAGTCATGGAATGTTCACTCATCTGCGAGTGCTTAGATGTTAAAGAATGTGCACTTACCTTCGAGTGATGGGGAGCCAGGGAATGTGCACTCATCTGCGAGTGCTTAGATGTTAAAGAATGTGCACTTACCTTCGAGTGATGGGGAGCCAGGGAATGTGCACTCATCTGCGAGTGCTTAGATGTTAAAGAATGTGCACTTACCTTCGAGTGATGGGGAGCCAGGGAATGTTCACTCATCTGCGAGTGCTTGGATGTTAAAGAATGTGCACTTACCTACGAGTGATCTAGAGGGGTCATGGAAGGTTCACTCCTCTGTGAGTGCTTAGATGTTAAAGAATGTGCACTTACCTACGAGTGATGGGGAGCCATGGAATGTTCACTCATCTGCGAGTGCTTAGATGTTAAAGAATGTGCACTTACCTACGAGTGATGGGGAGCCATGGAATGTTCACTCATCTGCGAGTGCTTAGATGTTAAAGAATGTGCACTTACCTACGAGTGATGGGGAGCCATGGAATGTTCACTCATCTGTGAGTGTTTAGATGTTAAAGAATGTGCACTTACCTACGAGTGATGGGGAGTCATGGAATGTTCACTCCTCTGTGAGTGCCGGGGATTTTAAGGATGTGCACTTACATCCTAGTGCTGGTACTTCCCAGAATGTGCACTTGTATCTGAGAGCTGGAAAGGCACAGAATGCATCCATACCAGAGGGCTGGAAGCCAGTAGGCTCTGCGCTTAACTCTGAGTGCTAACAATCTTGAAATGCTGCTACCTCTAAGCGCTATCAAATCAGGGCGCAAGGACTTCTAAGTGCTGAGAAGTCATAAAATATGCAGTCACATGTTGGTGATTCGTGGAATGGGCATTTATCCATGAGAGCTGGGAGGAAATTTGCCCTCACCTTTAGATGAAAAAATGTGGACTTAATGTTGGAACATAATGGGGTGTGTACTTACCTTTGAGTTTCTCGGTTGTCCTTTCCGGCACATGGCCACTGTGTTTCTTATTTAGTGCTGTGCCCCTCTCCCTGCCCCACCAGCCCTCGGGGTAGTTGTTAAGATTCAGCACCCGGAAGTCTCCACCTTTCATCATCCTCCGGTATGTGCAGCGAGGCAGAGAGTAGTTGGTTCCAGGTCACCGTCCTGCAGAGGGCTCTCTTCCGGGGTCACGGGGGGTGATGTCACAGAGCCGGACCCCCACATTCCGCCCTGGCACTGAAGGGGTGGCCGAGCTGTTCAAAGCAAAACATTCTAAACAGGCCCTGCCCACGCAGCCATCCGTGCAGGCAATGGAGGCGCATCAGAAGGAGTTCCGGGTCAGAGGTCACCAGGAGGCCCCTGCATCTTTGAAGGAAGGTTGAACGGGCATTTACAGGAGAGAAGCGGCCCTGCCCAAGCCCTGCTGATGGTCAGAGGGCCGCCTTCTAAAGAGGCGCAGGTGTGTATCTCAACAGCAACAGCATCCTCACAGGGGGTCTGAGCATCTCCCCTCCCAAGAGGCTTGAAGCAGAGAGGGGAGGGGGGCTTGTGGAAGAAGGGGGGAGTGTCTGGGTGAGGGACATCATAGTTAGAGAAACATTTGGTAGGAATCCGAAATCCGTTTTTTAGTAAACAGTTTTAATAATGAATTTGTTTACACTCGAGCACTCTTAAAAGTTCAAACGTTCACAGTGATGTTAAATCTTCTTGTATTTTATTATGATTGGATTAAGTGCTTGTTATTCAAGTTTAATACAACTCTATCCAACTTCTGTTTCCTCGCTACAGGTTTCCCATTGACTTTCTCGGGGGTAGAATGAAAACATAAAATAAATTAATAAAGTAGATTATCTCACAAATGAGAACCACCACCAATGTTCTAACCGAAGGGAATAAATGAGACAAAGATAACAAGCATTTGTTCCAGCAGGCTGTTATATGCTGTCGGCCTTTTCCGTGGGGAGATCTTATCTTGACAGTGAATGGGGCTTAAACAGTGTGAACAGCTTTAGTAGAAGTATGGTAAATGTGTGCAGCCAGGGGAAGTTAACAAAAAAAGAGGTCCACAAAAAAATTAAAGAACACAGTAAACCGACCTTGGGAACTGATAGGAGCCCCCTTTTAAGATATATTAAATACAAGAGATTTCACAAGCACAATGCACGCGAAACCTAAATATGAGAGGACGTGATTACTAAATTAGCTATAATAATCAATGTATACATAGACCAACATCGTATTAATATCCAGGTACATAGGTCCATCTGTTGTGAGACCAGAGAAATCAGCATCCAAATCCATTTGAAAAGTGTTTAAAGATAAACCCTTCCAGAATGGGTATTATGTAGTAAATGGCAAACCTTGGCAGGAGTACAAAAGGCTCACCTCTTCCTGTTGCAACATACAAATCTTCAGGGATTAAAAGCCTAAATCCTTATTAGCTGCACAGAACAATGCCATTATCTAAGGAGCTGCACAACCGGTTATCATATATGTAGCATATATCAGTAATGCCATCTAGTGACCACCACTAAAGTATTAACACACTCACCAGTCATGGCTCAGATTTGGACTTAAAATCACCGTCAAAGGCTTTAACAAAGAACTGAAGTGAACAAATGCTTATCTGAATTTCCCAGGTGTATCATTTTTTTAAAATCTGTTTATTATTATTTATTTATAAAGTTCAGCATTACAACAGGCACATCATTACAAACAATGCAGCTCTTCAACCTTGCTTTGGCGGTAATGCACCAACAGTGTGACACATCAAGAAGGCGCTGTAACAGTACATGTAATTGGTCCGTAGGCGAATCACGAGCACCCAGGTGTGTCTTCAAATGTAAAAAAAAAAGTCAATACGCCCCACCCCTCTGTGGGGGGGACAAGCCTTACATATGCATCCCAACTCCTAATGGTGAACATTTGCAACAAAACAGGAACATCTAACTGCGACACAGTCACCGAATTCCATTACAATTCGCCCCCCTTCTCGACCCCCCCAGCCTGAACCCCCCCCCACTCCCACCCACTGAGCTCGCGCATCTCCATGTCTAATGCTTCCTCACCGCTTCTTCGTGTTATGCACCCAGCAATGTGTCAGGTGTGACGTCCGCTGCGCACTCCCCTCTCTCGCCTGTTTTTCCAGGTGTATCATTGCGTCTGGCAAACGAGGTTTCAGGAACACATTGAATTATGTAACTTTACTTGTATCTTTCCATTTGTAGACCAGTCAGTGTAGGGCTAAGACAGGGCACGCCTTGTGCCACAGCTGCATGGGTCGTACCATTGAGCAGACGGGGGGTGGTTTTTAAGGCGCATAGTTGGAAAGTGACACCTAGCAATAGGGCGCTGTTTGGATTGTGTCTTTTCAATTCATGGATGTGCAATGTAAGTCAGCAGATAGGGTCCTCACCAGATCGTCAAGGAAGGGTTGACTGAAGCCTTTAGGAGGCTCCATCGGAGTCTGAGGAGGGACCACTCAACGGGTCTATAGTAGGCCTAGGAGGTCAATTCTGTTCCGCTCGTGGAATTTGGGTAATTTCGCATTCCGCGGAGAACGCAAAATTGCCCAAAATTCTGCGTTATGTGACTTCACGAAATTGTATGCTTGTTTGCGTTCTCAAAATTAGTGTTCGCAAGATATTTCCCCCCAAGCAAGCAAACCGCGATTGCGAACAGGAAAAATGCATCGTGAACAAGCAATTCTGCGTGTTCATGGAGATTTTTTACAGTTTCGCGGAGATTTGCATAACGCGATTACGCAATTTCCACCCACTCCTAGTCTATAGTACATTGCCTTCATTTCAGGTGCAAAAGTTGCACAAAACCCACTTCCTTTCTTCTGTTTTTCCCTCAGTGACGATGATGCACGTGCGGATGCACGAGGTGCCCCTTGACGAGGAGTTCCCAGAGGAAAGCAGCCATTTCCGGGAGTACCGCAGCAGTGTCCATTTCACACCCTCGCCCTGCTGCCGCGGCTGCTGCGCCATCATCAGGGCGCTGTGCCTGGGGGGGAGGAAGGAAAGCAGGCTGTCATTGACGAAGGCATTGTCCACAAGTGACCAAACCAGGCCTGACTTCAAGGAGAGACCGTAAGAACTCTTTTCACAGTGCTCAGTGAGAGACAGCATGCAATAAATGTTAGATAATTGCAAATTACTTACAAACAAATGCATCTTGCTACAAACTTAAAACGCTGAAAGTCTTTTTTACAGAGGATGATGTGCAGGGAAATATGTCTCAGATTGGTTCAGTGATTTTCAGGACGGTAATATGTTTAAATTGTCTTATGTTAAAGGAGCACTATACACAAAAATCCACCTACTAAAAATACACTATCCACATTACATCACTTCCACGGCAAACAACTTATGTCCCAATTAAATTATTCACACCCCTTGTGGGCATCACAGTATGCATTGGTGGGTTCAGCCTGCAAGGATTGCATGCTTTTTTTCCACCCTATTGCCAGATGCTTTATAGGGACTTGCATGGGGGCTTGGTCCGAGTCCCTAGGTTGGGTATAAATAATCTTCGCTGGGAGACCACTTTGAGGTGTTTGCACCAACATCACATCTTGTTCACAGTGTGTGCAGTTGTTCACCCCACCCACCAAGAATACATAGAGATGGTTGTCATGCATCAGGCATTTTCTTGATGGTCCAGCTGCTGATAACCAGCTGTCAAATGCAGCGTGGGGAATCTTTTCCCTAGATTCAGGTCCACCACTATCTCAGTGGTAAGTCAGCATGTGTTTTTTGTCCTTCAAGGTATGATTTGGTTGCCCCAGATCCATTCAAATTTGAGCCTAGCCAGGCTGAACGAATGAATGACTACACATTTGTATAGCGCATGGCTACCCGGAGGCATCCCAGCGCTTCAGTGACCCATTCATTTCCGATGGTTTAAGAGAACAAAAAGGTTTTTAACAGCTTCCTAAACCTGAGATGATACGCTTCCTGTCGGATGATGTCAGGAAGCTTGTTCCAAAGATCTGCGACCTGTAGTGAGAAACGCCTGCCGCCCATGCGGATTCTCTTTATCCTCGGAGTCGCCAGTAGATTCCTATTACTGGATCTTAGGGTACGGCAGGTATGGTAAGGACAAAACATAGGTTGGATCAAGGCTGGACCATTCTTAGTCATAGCTTTATGTACAATGGTCATAGCCTTGAACTCAATCCTCTGTTGAATTGGCAGCCAGTGTAATTGGCGCACCGCTGTTTTGGCCGAGGTCCTTCGTGGGATGTCCAGTAACATCCAGTAACATCCGTGCCGCACAATATTGTACTGTATTGTAGGATCTTGACTGTCCCCTGTGGGGCCCCTAGGTAGACTGCATTGGAATAGTCAAGGCGTGAGAGAATCAAGGCCTGTACTAGAATCCGCCTCGCCTCAAACGGGAGGAGCCTAAGGATTTTCCTAAGTAGTCTGATCAAGGCATAGCAGGTGGCTGCTACCTTCCGGGCTTGCACCAAGAAATTCAGAGCTGGGTCCAGCCACACTCCCAAACTCTTAATTTGCCCCTTTGGAAGGGGGGCCTGGCCCAGGCTACCCGGCCACCATGCCTCCACCGAGGAGGGTGCATTGTATCCCAGTAACATGACCTCTGTTTTCGCTCCATTAAGTTTTAGGAAGGATTCGTCCATCCACTCACGGATTTTGCTAAGACAAGAGGAGAGGTTGTCGTAGGTTGAATACTGCCAGGAGAGGGTGATGACCAATTGGGTGTCTTCCCCGTAAGTCGCCAGTTGCACCCCCCACGGAAGCACCACCTCAACCAATGGCCTCATATAGATGTTAAATAAGGTGGGGCTGAGGGATGAGCCCTGGGGGACGCCACACTGGAGGTGCATCTGGGGGGAAGCCACATCGTCCTCGAACACAGTAAAGGTCCTATCGGAGAGGGAGTGCAGCCACCTTAATGCAGTCCCAGTGACTCCTATATTGCTCAGCCTTTGAAGCAAGATAGAATGGTTGACGGTATCAAAGGCCGCACTGAGATCTAGAAGCAGTATGGCTGGACAACTTCCCATGTCCACGATTTTTCTAGTTTTCTCGACTACTGTGATGAGAGAGGTTTCAGCGCTTGGTTTACACCTAAACCCCGTTTGTGTGGGGTGTAGGGAGTTATTATTTTCAAGGAAGGTAGTTAGCAGGAAGTTCACATGTTTTTCGGCAAGTTTACTAACGGTGGGTAGCAGGGTGATCGGGCGATAATTTGCCCAGTCTTCTGGGTTCAAATTAGGTTTTTTCAATAGTGCTCTTACTCTCGCCTGTTTCCATGAGAGTGGCACTACTCCAGCTGCCAATGAGGAATTAATCACCTGCTGGATAACTGGAGCCACAGTATCTGAGACCAGATTCAGAATAGTGGGAGGCGCAGCGTCTACGGGGGATCCTGATTTAAGGTTACCTAAGAGGGATTGAACCCTCGGGCAATCAAGCAGAAAGAATTCCTCAAGCCTGATCATACCACACGGCGGAGGGTAAAGTGGCCCCGTGGTAGTCTGCTGGAATGATGAATATATATCTGCCACTTTCGAGGCAAAAAAACTTGCTAGTTCCCTACAACGAGTATGAGCGACTAGAGGATCACTGGTAACACAGGGGGGAGTGACTAGGGATTTAAAAATTTAAAAAATTTCCCTAGGAGCGCTAGAGGCTGACATAATCTTATCCTGGAAATAGTTGGACTGGGTAGCTTTAATTTCATGCTTATAGTTGCGCAGTGCCATTCTATAGCTGTCTTTGCTAGATCCTGTATACTCTTTCCTCCATTTCCTCTCCTTCTGCTAGCATATCAGTTTAAGGGCTTTAAGTTCAGGGGTGTATCAAGCTTTTTTGTTCACACCACTGTGATGGGAGAGTTCAGTTTTTGGGAGGGTAAGGTCCAGTGATGATTCTAGCCATTGATTATAACGGGCATTAGCTACTAGCGGATCAGTACTAGCCTTGGGCATTGTTTCCTTAAGGTTAGAGATCCATTTTTCAGTTGATAGTTTGGACCAAATGCGGCTAACTTTCTTAGTTATGTTAGCAGGTCCTAGCTGTTCCTGGGGTGTCAGGGCAAAGAATAGGAGAGTGTGGTCGGACCAAGGAACTCTCATAGAATTGACAAAGTTCAATGTGTCCAAGTTGGTGTAGCAGTGATCAAGCATGTGTTTCCTTCTTTGTGTGTGGGCCCTTTGACGATTTGCTTAAGATGGAGCACCTCCAAACCAGACTTCAAATTTTGACATGCCGGGTAGTCTGGCTCATCTAAGTGAAAGTTAAAGTCCCCCAGAATAGTGAAATTGGGGGCATTACTGGAGCAATTTATTACGCTATTGGGCAAATCATCGCAAAATTGGCCATACGCCCCTGGGGGCCGGTACAGCACAAGTCCCGAGAGCGTGCATGTCGGAGACCGAGTGATTGCAAACATCATGCTCTCTGCGCCAGAGATGAACTTGTGACATTGATCAGGGGTCCTCAGAGGGAGAGATCCTTTACCTTCCAGAGCATTTAATGGTCCTCCAGCTGCTGCTGCTGTTCTACCTGTTATCTATCATAGACCAGGATGTGTCAGTGTTACAGGGCAAGCAGTTTCACACAGGGGAGAATATTCGTTGTGTTTTCAAGTTCTTCGTGCAGCCCATCCTAGGGACCAGTCCTTAACCCCTCCCATGCTCATGACGAGCTGAGCTCGTCATGAGCCATGGTGTTCTTGTGCTCATGACTAGCTCAGCACGTCATGGCCGTTAGAACGCTCACACGCGGCGCTAATTCCCCTGCTGTGCTGAGCGTTCTAAGGAAACGGGTGTGGCCGCGACGAGCTCAGCTCGTCACGAGCACCGTTGCTCATGACGAGCTGAGCTTGTCATGAGCACCGGGGCGCTGTGCGTGCCCCCTGCACAGCAGGGGAATAAGCCCTGCAGCCAAAGTTTTGAAAGGTCGGTGTGGGGGTCTTCAACCACATGTGAGCTGATGCATAAACTGAACTGGTTGTTCTTCCACCGCGGTGGGACCGCTCCGCAGCATTTCAGTGCCAGAATCCATGAACACCTTCTTTTTCGAACTGGAGATAATCTTCCCATTTAGTCCTGTCCTGGTGGTCATTTTCTTGAGTCATGGCCTACGGGCTTTTAACCTTTTGGCTATCCATCACACCTTTCATCTTCATTTTGTGGCAATCTCTAATCAACATTAGAAGTTTAGTGTCTACATATGGGCCACCACGGTGGTAGTCCCCAACACAATGTGTTAGGAGGTAAAATGCAGACCAACTTTTCCATGATGTTTCTTATTCCATTTCTTCCTCCCCTGCACCAAGAAGCCATGGAACCTTCAGCCCGCCTAAGTGTCACTCATTGCAAGTGAAACTCAAATTCAGGAATTGACCTTTTCCCCTGCACTTCACTGAATTGTCACAAAGTAAAGTCCTCTTTCCATGTTTACCCTGACCTCTCAACTCTTTCACAAGTTAAAATAAGTCCTGCTGGAGGCGTCTAGCCCTGACGTGTTAAATTGATTCTATGCGGAGTCTCTGTCAGCATTGAGCTGCAGCCTGGGGGTGGAAGAGAAGTGGCCAGCATGGTTGCAGTGTCTACAAGGACATACCCTCAGAACAGCCCCCTGTCCTAGATGACTGTTGCCCACACTATCACACTCATCCCTACACATGCGTCACCTGGTCAAGTGAACGCCCTGATAAACATGAGCTTGTACCCTCTTTCCCAACTCCAGTTCTACCACTAACAAAGGCCCTAATTACACATCCATAGCTAAATTCTGATTTCCGTGCAAAGGCGTTTTTCCACGGGGTTCGGAATTTGAGTTGTGTGATAATTATCGATCCCTTGCAGTTTTCCTCCGATAGATTCCGGCAGGTCAAACCTGCTGAAATTTATCAGTGGAAAAGGCCTGTAAAAAGTCAAAACATGTGAAATTTGTTGTGTCAAATTCCTATTCTGCAGGTTATGCCTCATTTTACAAGTTAAAAACTCAGAGTAGGAAGCCTTTCCCACAAGTGGAAAATACCTGTTGTAGGTATGTCGTGCTCAATGTTTTATACCGGGCCACAGCCTCGCCTGCGCTGCTGCTCTTAATGGCCCCTGAGGCCACCTGCTGCTTCCTAACCTCCAGAACCAGAAGGAGAGGATGTGGCCTTACGGCTAGAGCAGTCGACCTCGAAGCTGGGGAACCGGGTTCGAAACTCGGCAGGGATGCTCAAAAACTGATTGTGTCCTCGGTAAACAACCATTACAACGAAACTTTTACAACGCAAAAACTTTTACAACGCATACCATTACAACGCATGTTTTTACAACGCAAGTACTTTTACAACGCATGCCATTACAACGTAAGTATTGGTAAGTATATAATTATATTTAATATTTTATATGTTTGGTTTTTTTTACGTTTTCAGTTTTTGGGTAAAGGGGTATTTTTAGGGTTTAGGGTCAGTTTTCAGTTTATGGGTAAAGGGGTATTTTTAGGGTTCAGGGTCAGTTTTCAGTTTTTGGGTAAAGGGGTATTTTTAGGGTTCAGGGTCAGTTTTCAGTTTTTGGGTAAAGGGGTATTTTTAGGGTTTAGGGTCAGTTTTCAGTTTTTGGGTAAAGGGGTATTTTTAGGGTTCAGGGTCAGTTTTCAGTTTTTGGGTAAAGGGGTATTTTTAGGGTTTAGGGTCAGTTTTCAGTTTTTGGGTAAAGGGATATTTTTAGGGTTCAGGGTCAGTTTTCAGTTTTTGGGTAAAGGGGTATGTTTAGGGTCAGTTTTCAGTTTTTGGGTAAAGGGGTATTTTTAGGGTTCAGGGTCAGTTTTCAGTTTTTGGGTAAAGGGGTATTTTTAGGGTTCAGGGTCAGTTTTCAGTTTTTGGGTACAGGGGTATTTTTAGGGTTCAGGGTCAGTTTTCAGTTTTTGGGTAAAGGGGTATTTTTAGGGTTCAGGGTCAGTTTTCAGTTTTTGGGTAAAGGGGTATTTTTAGGGTTCAGGGTCAGTTTTCAGTTTTTGGGTACAGGGGTATTTTTAGGGTTCAGGGACAGTTTTCAGTTTTTGGGTACAGGGGTATTTTTAGGGTTCAGGGTCAGTTTTCAGTTTTTGGGTACAGGGGTATTTTTAGGGTTCAGGGACAGTTTTGGGTTTATGGGGTACAGGGGTATTTTTAGGGTTCAGGGACAGTTTTGGGTTTTTGGGGTACAGGGGTATTTTTAGGTTTCTGGGTTAATTTGGGTTTTTGGGGTACAGGGGTACAGGGTAAAAAAAATTAAATTAAATAAATTAAATTAAATTAAATTATATTAATTACAATTAATTTAAAAAAAAATATTATATACTTACCAATACTTACGTTGTAATGGCATGCGTTGTAAAAGTACTTGCGTTGTAAAAACATGCGTTGTAATGGTATGCGTTGTAAAAGTTTTTGCGTTGTAAAAAATGCGTTGTAACGGTATGCGTTGTAAAAGTATGCGTTGTAACGTCATACATCCGTGTCCTCGTGTAGCATAGCTGGTGATCATGTAAAGCGCTCTGATACCTTCGGGTCGAGTTTGCACTATATAAAACTACAGAAGGGGGAAAAAAACCTCTTTCTTTATACGCTAACTGGCTGGGGGCGAGGAGGATGTGGCCAGAGGGAGCTTGCCGTTTCACTGGCCTGGGCTACCGTGCCCTCGAATCACCTACAGGTGAGTGATAGGAATCCCATCCCAGAGCGTGAGGATTGGAGTGGACTTTTTCTCAGCCCAGCAACCAAAGGCACCAAGGTTTCAACCCCCCTCAGCCTCCCCAAATTCCCCTAGCTGCATGGAGATACCTCACACCCACTGGGAAGAAGAGCTGCACCTCCGTATGACCTCGCCCTCGAGGCGGCTGGATCCTGCTAGCCTTTGCACCGCCTCTTATGAGTCAGGAGGCCTGCAAAGACCAGTCTTCAATTTGATTTCACCAAAGCGTAAGTAGCTAGAAGTGAGACAATGTCTTAGTTGCCCCATCACTGAAAAGCCTACTCTTCAGTGGATGCTGGATCCACCATTTACCAATGGGAACTTTGGCCTGCAAAAGAACAAACAGGACAGATGGCTGGAGAGCTGTGGCCTGATTTCCGAAGGAGGAAAGCGCTTGTATCGAGAGGCTGCAGATAAGAAGCCATGGCGAGCTCGGTTTCAGTGAGCCATTGCTGCAGACGCGCCAGTGCTACCATCATATATGTTAATACTGACCGTAGCCCCTCCCACGCCACGTCCTGTTACAGGTGTGGAGCTGAATGTTTCCCTCGTTACAGGAAACAGACATAACGCCTCAATACACCTCGAGTCCCGCAGCTGAGATCCACCCTGTGTATGCCACGATGTTGTGGTCCTGCTGGCCTCATATCAGTAACGTATCAAGTCCTCCGAGAGACCAGACTGGAGACAGCATGATGTGCCTTTAACCCCTACCGCGCTACCGCGTTTTTTCGCTGTGCGCTGAAGAAAAAAAATGGCTTGTTTATGACAAAGCCAGCTCGTCATCCGCGTAGCGCAGGTAACGCCCATGACGAGCTGGCTTTGTCATCAGCACTGAAGGGGTTAACTAGCAATGCCATTTTATATTGCTCAATCTCCCTCCCTGTAGTGAGACCCCAGGCTCTCAGTTGGAAGCAGCTGACTCGCCTGTGAGAATCATCACGTTTGTCGCCATAGTAAATACTGAGGACCGTACCTATGGCCAAACCATGCCGTGCAGCAAGTCACTTGCTGCGATGCGTGACAGAGAAAGGACAGGAATGTGCTGTATTTAAGGCGATATGGAGCATTCCCGCCCTCTGCCTGCGCTGTCGATGTTTCAGCAGCCTAGCGCCAACGCAGGCACCTTTGCACCATGGTACAAGGGTGCCTGCATTGCAAGTAGGATAGTTTTTGTGCAGGAAGAGGCACATTCCGGCACAAAAACAATCCCCAGGGGCATTTTTCCTCTTAGCAGTACACACAGAAAGTGGAGAAAACAACACTAAATAAACATATTTCGCCTTGTTACGCCTCACCTGGGGTGGGGGGAGGTTATTGGCACATTACCGGGTCTACCACTCATGGTAAATTTGATAATGTACCAAAATCCATGGATGTTGTGTGGAACACCCACACAACGCCCATGGAAACGCCTCCCTGGCGCAGAGTAGCTCCGCGCAGCGATTTTCACTGTGTTGCATTACTCCATATTTATGAAGCCACTCCGGGCCGGCAAGGCGGCCTTGCGTCGGATGCAAGAGCGATGCAAAGGGGCTCGTAATTATGCCCCTGAACACGCCCAACACAACACAACACAACACAACTCCTGTTGAGCGACTTCCAATGGTCAACTCCCATTCAGTATCTCAAAGCATCAGTCGAGATGTGAAGGCCAAGCTTACAAGGTGGAAGGGGCCCTGAGGACGCCGCCTCCTCACACTGGTACCTTCCAATGAGGCCAGGAGAGTCACGGTTCGTGCATCGAGAGTGCACAGAAGCAAAGCCCAGAAGAAGCATCCGCAAAACCTGCGTTGGCCTATGTTTGTTACATGAATTGTACATACAGAATACTGGCACCGGGAGAAATGTCCCTTTAAGGAGAAACAATGAAAGTCTGAAATCATTTTCAAAATATTCCCAAGCATCAGGATAATTACGGATTGATATGTGAAGTTCACGAGGTAAAATACTTTTACGATTTTTTTTGGATAGCATTCAAAATGTGCCTCATTTCGTGGTTGTTCCTGCGATAATAAATCACACTGTGTCACACAGAAGGCACGGAAATGTTACACAGAAACAAACTGAAAACCTGCCAGTGATGGAGTAACTTTCCATACTGAAAAGGGTCCCTCCACAGTTGTTCTTCACGCTTTGCCAGGTGAGGAGGACGCCCAGAGACGTGTGCCCTTCAGGTCAACAGTTTAGGTTTCCTCCTGCTGACACCTCCATCTACTGGTGGCCGAGGAGAATGCACCCCAGCAGCAAAACTTCCATTGCAATGAATGGGGCTGTTTTCATTGCTGTTTCCGCCCCAGTTGCCTCTCAGGTACTCATTCATAATGCCCTGCATTTGCAGACACAACACACCCGTTACCTCTGTAGAGGGGCGGGGCTGTGGGGGTGAATGGGGGTTACACGACTTGCATATAGATCCCAAGGTCGAACTGGCTGCTCAAGGTACTCGCAATGGCGGCTCCTGTGGTATGGCGGCGGAGCGTGGCTCACTACTTTTGAGCAGTGTAAAGAAAAGGAAATATAAAAGGATAATAACTTTTAGTTATTACCATTTTATGTTTCCTTTACGAGGCGACTAGTGGACTGGGCTGCTCTGCTCACAGAGCACGGCAGGGGATGAGTGGTTTGCCCACTCCTAAGTGTGCAAGGACTGTTTGGTCGATGCCTTCTGGCCGCCCAAAGAAGTCATGCGCACTTTCCCTGTTCTCCATGCAGGCTGCATCATGGGCTGTATGGGGAACAAGCCCTGGCCCCCATTCCCTGGTTGAGCATCGAACCAGGGCGCTAAAAACCAATCACAACGCTGCATTGTAGCATTGTGATTATGCAGGGGAGCCTGGGTACTTACTAATCTCAATGCTGCATTGCAGTGTTGTGATTGGTCAGGGGAGCCTGGTTGTTCTTTCTCTTTCTGGCATCCTGTCCCACAAGGAGAGCAGAAGCAAGGAGCAGAGACGCAGACCCAGTGGCAAGGTAAGTGTATAATTTATTTTTCTTCATTTCGCAACCCCGTGCCCCTCGCATCCCCGCCCCCCCACCTGCGAGTCATGCTGGCCACCATTGCTTGGCAGTAATAGGGAGATCTCCCAAGAGTCGCCCCACTGTTACTTGAGCAGTGCAAAAGAAAAAGAAAATGATAATAACAAGAAGTTATCATTTTATTTTTATTTTCTCCAGCCAAATCGGACAAGGCTGGTGCTGGCTCACCGTAGACAGAGCAGGAGTGGTTTGCACACTCTCCCTACGTGCGCATGCTGGCTTGCCCAAGCCGTCATGCGCACTTGGCATGTTCTCCATTGCACAGCCCCGTGGAGAACCTGCTCAGCCTCCCCAGGCATTGCCTGAGCGGCCTGTTTGGCTGGTCAGACCAATCATGACACTGCTAAGGCAGCGTTGTGATTGGCTGGGAGAGTCCGGAAGCCTGGATGCTTGCAGTGAGAGGCGTGCAGTGGCGGGAGAGGCGTGCTGCGGCAGAGAAAGTACCTATCTTTTTTTTTCTTCCTTGCCTCACCATTCCTGATTGGTGCTGGCTGCCACTGGACTTCAACGCATCTATACTTAGAACCTGCAATGCCTCCATGCTTCGATCCTGCAGTGCCGCCACGCTTCGATCCTGCAGTGCCGCCACGCTTCGATCCTGCAGTGCCGCCACGCTTCGATCCTGCAGTGCCGCCACGCTTAGATCCTGCAATGCCTCCATGCTTAGATCCTGCAATGCCTCTATACTTAGACCCTGCAATACCTCCCACTTTGAACCTGCAGTGCCTCCAAGCAAGATCTGTGAGGGATTCGCTTCTGTAAAACCTATCACAAGATGCTTGTGTGAAGCTTGCCAGAGATTGAAGATTGTCCACAGCTGCTCAGATAGACCCACTAAACCATGCAAAGTGGGTAGGACTAAAGTAATGCTTCCATTTCGTTAATGGTGAGGCTCCACATTATTGAAGCTGCAACAGCAGGAAATTGCTGAACAACCTCAAGAGTAAAGCCTTAATGTTAGCAGAATGCCTGAGGCCAGCAATGGGTTCTTAATGAGGGTAGGGGAACATTGCGTCCCCACGTGCTACGAGCCGCGCTAAGTGTTGGAAGTAAAATAGCAATGTAGTTATTTTATTGCCATTTTATTTTTTCACAAAGGCGCACCTCAGCCGTCAGCCTTCCCGCGAGCCAGGAGAAATGGTGGTGTGTCCTCTGCTGCAGATTGGCAGCATAGAGGACTGGAGCAGTGGCTTTACTGGATGCTCTAAAGTGCGCATGTCACTTTGGCCGTCAGTCTTGCGCCGGCCAAAGTAACATGCACACTTTGAAGCTTTCCACCCAGCTGGGTGGAGATGAAGCTCATTCCTCCTGCGTCCGAAGGAGCGTCTAGCCAGCCCTCTCCATCCAATCCTGGCATGGCTCTCATGCTGATTAACACAATGAGAGCAGCGTCTGGATTTCTTTGGGAAGTTAGGTCTTCGACTTGTGCTCAGAGACTGAAAAGGACACAGATGACGCAGCCTGAGGAAGTAACATTTATTTTATTTGTAATGTTACGGTAATGCATGCCAATGATTTATTGTTTGTTTACTGTGCATGTTTCTTTTATTTATGTATTTTGGGAAGCGGTGGGGCACTTCGCTCGCCCCATCACTTTCAAAGTATACCAGCCGCCCCTGCCTGAGGCACTCCTTCTGCCATGTGATGTGTCTAACTCTGCCACTGTGGCTGTGGCATTTCCTGCACACTTGGCTGGACCCAACTACATGTGCCAAACCCAATGTTAAAACCTCACACAGAGCCTCATCTGCGAACCTTTTGTTACCCCTCGCTCTTCGGAGCATCCTATTTAAGGCTACATGCTGGAGCACCCCCACTGCGGCTGGAAACCCTTGTTGGCATCATGCCTGGACATCTCTGACTGGCTGAAGCTTTCCATTTGTGTATTGTGTCCATGTCTGGGCACATGATGACACAAACCCAACGAGCAAAAATAAAGCACAAGCAGGTGTTATAGGTCTCCTATATATTTTTCCCTCTTGGGGATCCCCTTTCTTGAGTTATATTTGTTGGTTATTTAGATAAGTTCCAAATATAAAATGCACATTTATTCATGATATTTTTCTCTGCAACATGATAATCCTCATCATCAATGCATTTCTTTTGGGGATATATCCCATAAAACCCATGAGTATTTAAATAATGCAGTGCAAAACATAGGATAAAATTAAAACATGTGCAAAAATTAAACTTAATAACATGCGATAAAATAATTACTCCCTTTGCACTTTGCAAAAGTCCCCGTGGCTTCCCCCAAATCCAGACCGTGCATAAAAATTTGCTCTTAAAAAATACAATAGGATTACTAGTGTCAATTCTAAAAATTCTTTAAAGCAATTTGATGTGATCTACTTCCCAGATTAAGGCATAATGGTCTGATAAATTTAGGCCCACCTGTATAATAAGCTTGACAAAAAAATAAGACATGTTCTATATTCGTGATAACATTTTCCCACGTATTACAATTGCAGGAATCCACTTACAGGAGAAAATAAAATGCCAAATTTAAATTTGGTATACAAGCATTGTACATACAGAGTGTAAATGTCATACAAAGAATTCAAATTTGGGAATAGGCTTGAAATCCAAAAACTGGTCTGAGGGGCTGTTACACTTTGTAGACTGTTGCCACGTGTCCAAACTAAAATTTCAATATGTCTTTTTCAAGATACCTTTCATAGATTCACTGATAGATATGGGGTCATGCCACAACTCCTGCATACCCAGGATATAGAAACAAGGCTCATGTTATGTTTAGTGTCCTCCTGCAGTACATTCATGTAAGATTCCAACTCAGTATGAGCATACTCTTAACCCAAACAACAACACTACCCGAATAAGACCAATTGATAAAATAAGGAAGGCTATGTTGGTCACAGTTCCTAATAAATGCGACGGGGACAGGGACACCAACAAGTAAGAGTAACTTAAAATATGTATTTGTGAAATGCTTTTAAATTTTGATAGGGACTGGACACCAGACAATAACTCAATCAGTTCTAAATTTGACAGTGCTGATAGAAACCTCAGTTCTGCACATGCCTTATTAAGGTGGCAAATACTTATTGTACCACCCCAATTGCCGATGAGTTGTAGGAATCATTATCTAATCATGTTAGTTCCCGCTACTTGATTGTACTGGTCTAGTTTTATCAGTAATACTCCATTGTGAAGTGCTCGAAAGCTCCACAAAATATGTACCTCATGATGGATTTGTAATTAGGCTTGGGCGGTAAATTCCGTTCTGCTTGCGGAATTTGGGTAATTTCGCATTCCGCAGAGAACGCGGAATTGCCAAAAATTCAGCGATCTGCGGCTTCACGGAATTATTTGCTTGTTCATGCTTTCAAAATGCGTGTTTGCAAGATATTTCCGCCTGAGCACGCAAACAGCATTTGCGAACAGGAAAAAAGCTCAGCGAATGGGCGGAACAAGGAATTCCGTGTGTTCATGGAACTCTGCGTGCTCGCAAAGATTTTTTACTGTTTCGCAGAGCTTTGCGTAGCGCGACTATGCAAATTCCGCACCCTGCTATTTGTGATCACGTTCAACAGAGAGCCAGAGGGTTGGCCCAGTGTGGCCTCTTTGGGTTGATGACAGGTGACGAGGGGTTCTCCCTTGGCCAGAGGTATGCCTACTCACATCCCGCGCTAGGAGAGCGTGGCGCCGCTTTTGTAGAGCTTGATGAAAGAAGCAGAAGCAAGGGGCCCACCTTCTCCACCCCATCACTCACAGACTCCTGTTTCCTTTCAAGAGTCCTGTGTTCCGCACTGTGGGAGAGCATTGGCGCTTTTATAATGCTTGATAAAACAAACAGAAGGGAGGGGCCAACCTCAACCCCATCGCTCAGGCACTGCTGGGACTCGTAGTCCCTTTCATGAGGGCGGTGTCCTATGTTGCGGGGGAGCATTTGCACTTTTACAGTGCTTGATGAAGCAAACAAAATGGAGGGGCCCAACTCCTCTGCCGCGTGCTCATATACTGCTGGGATTCAGTCCTCTTCAAGAGTCTGGTGCCCGCACTGCAGGACAGCGTTCACGCATCATCGTGCTTGATGAAAGAAACAGAAGGGAAGACACTACTGGGAAATGTAGTCCAACATGATAATCAAGTCCGCCTAAATATATTAGTTATTTTATACGTGTCGAACTCTCTATTCCAGTGATTGTTTTTAAGTAATGAACAAGGTTTCATAGAAGCTGATAACTTCTCTCCTTGTTTATTGTTTTGAAACAAAGAGCATGTTTCACTGAATATAGGTAAGTAAAAGGGTGGCGATGCCTTTTCTGAAAATTGTTTATCCCCAAAGGTTCAACAATGCCAGATACAATAGATAAACTAAGAACAAAGTGTAATAAAATAGATTGGAACTTCATGCCAAAAACTCGATGCAGAGGCCAAACAGAACCGTATCACCTTCGCTTGCTGACGGGTACCAGGAGGCACCCTTAGCCTTCACCCAATGGGCTCATCAGCCTGTCTGCCAATGCAGACATGAATAGCAGGCGCTGCTCTTTTACTGAACATTGGTCCTATTGTTCCGAAGAGGTATGTGGGCGTGAACCATCTTTGAAACTAAAATTAGGCCCCTTTTCTTGGTGCTAATTTCAGTTTAGATTGCCAAAGAGATGAGATTGGGATTGGATATAATATTATTGGGAAAGATTTATGAAATCACCAAGAAGTTACAATATTATTTGCTATTCACTCATTTGGTAAACATCAGTGCCACTATTTTGTTGAGTTTGGTAATAGATATTCATATTGTATAGACCCAGATAGGATTTTGACTTTAAAATAGTAAATCTTTAAAATATATCACTGGTTTCTTGTGCTTTTGATGTGGTGAATGAAAGAAGATTTGGGTTCAACTAATTATCCCTCTGATATTTCATCAGATTGATTATTCTCTGATATACATCACATTCAGATAGTGGTCAGCATGGGGGCAGGGTGGTTGCAGTCCAACTGCCTTTGTGTGTCGAAATGGTACAGTGACAAAACCCTTTGTGCCGAGGAGTCTAGAGAGCGTATTAATGTCCCATATTCTGAAAAACCAGAAAACAAATCAATGGCACGCAGTGTGGGACCAGTTCTTCTAGATCTTTGAGTAATCTTGAATGACACCCTCAAGATACTATCAGCGGAGACGTCCATTGTAATATTGGTTACTGACTTCAGTTCAGATACGTGCAATGTCCTTTTCTTGTGTGTGTTTTTTTCGGGTCTTGAATAAAACAAAGATATTTCACCATTATTTTTTTTAGTTTCAAAAGATAAGTTTATTGAAAACGTGCCAAAAAGGGAACATCAAAGTATTAAGGAACAGAACATCAAAAAGAAAACATTGCGAGAAGTATCATTGATAGTATTTAGGCAGGTAATCATACAAGAAACAGAAAGAATTGGAAAGAAGAAAGGATAAAAACAGGCTAAAAAAATAATAGGTATACATTAAAAAACAAGATTAAATTAAACCAGATAAATATAGAACGATTATAAAAACAAAATGTAAGGGGGGTGATCAACTTCTTGAATACATGTTCCTTGGGCAAAAGGTCTTTTAGCACTATTGTCCAAAAATGGTGTGATAGGGGACCATAAATTTAATCTTTTTTGATTAAGAGACACAGGAAATACAAAGGTAGTGTCAAGTCTGTGATTATGACGTACAGAGTACCACCAAGCTAAATACGAAAGTTTAAAAGCATCTTTCCAATTTTTGGTTATCTGCTGAAAGGCTGCAGCCAACAATAGGTCGATGATTTGTCTTTGTGTTTTAGTTTTATTCCAACTATTGGAGAGTCTACCCAGAAAAATGTTTGCAAATGTAAGGGGAGTGTGAGTACCAAAATAGTATTAATTTGTGACCAGACTAATTTCCAGAACTGCATAACTTGTGGACATGAAAAAAGTAAATGTTAAAGATTTGCCTGTGAAAGCAAGACCAACAAATATTTGGAGTACCAGAATGTATTTTATTCAAAGAAGCTGGTGTTAACAATAATCTGTTATAGATAAAAAAAAGAGTTTGTATGGTGCTAGCTGCTCTGCAAGACTTTCTAATTTCTGGCCATATCGTATCCCAAATAGAAATATACCATTGTGTAGCCAGGTCCTTTGCCCAAGGGGTCTCAATCTTTGTTTTGGGTCTTGGCGAAAGTGAGGTTAATAAGCATGTATAAAGAATGGAGGCCTTAGACATTCTACAAACGATGCTCGACTAAGTATGGTTTGGTGGTGAAGAGGGATGAGGTAAGGACTTAAAATAAGAGTGAGAATCTAGTATAGCTGAGCGTAAAACAAAGAAATTTATGTGAAAATGAGGGAGGTAAATGAAAAAGAGAGCGTGCCTTTGAAAAAGTAAGAAAAGTGTCATTCTCAAATAGTTGATGTACCCATAAAATGCCTCTATCCCTCCAACTTCTCCAATATATAGGTTTTTTCTTAATGCAAATATAGTTATTGTGCCATATGGTGGAATTAAGAAATTAATCAGTCATGTGGCTCAAAGTGGAGAAGATCATTCACGTTTTTACAAGAGTGTTTAATAATTGGAGTACATACATTTTGTGGTTTCCGTGTGAAAGATAGGTATTCTTGGAAAGAAAAAGGGAAGAGGAAGGAGCCCTCTAGATCAATCCAGAGAGGCGAATCAGGAGAGGGGACAGACAACCACTTGCTTGGATAGATGTCTTAGTTAAAGGGCTTTATGATATTTGGGAAAATCATGGATGCGAACACCCCCTTCAGATTTCAGATGCATTAGCTTTGATCAGGACATTCTAGGTTTTTTATTCAGCCATAGAAAGGAGGAAAGGATGGAGTTAATTTTGTGGAACCATTTTGTAGGAATGGGTACCGGAATATTAGGTATAAGATAAAGGATAATAGGTGTTAGCATCATTTTGATAGTATCAAGATGTCCCCACCACAAGAGATATAAGGGCTGCCATTTGGATGTGAGGGAGCTAATCTTCTCTATACATTTATTAAAATTGAGAGGGACTAATGATTTAATGAGGAAGTGAACCATGCATCAAGATATTTTATGTGAAGCGGATTCCAGGTAAAATTAGTAATGGAAAGGTTATCCTTAAAAGTATATTTAGTTAAGGGTAAAATGTCACACTTGTCATTATTTAATTTGTAACCCGAAACCAAGGAATATGATTGGACTTCATTTAAAAATGCCGGCAAGGAATCTTGAGGTTGAGAGCGAAATAAAAGAATATCATCAGCATATGCAGCTAATTTAACCTGTAGAGAGTTTGAAGTGAAATCCGAAATAGATTGATTTTGCCGTATTATGGAAAAAAGGGTTCTAGGGCAAGATTAAAAAGGAAAGGGGATAAAGGACAGCCTTGTCTCACGCCTCTATGAAGAGACAAATAGGGGGAGGGTAGACTGTTGGCAAAAATAGCAGCTTTGGGGTTTGAATAGAGCAGGGAAATCAAGGAGATTATTTTCGGGCCAAAACCAAACCATTTTAGTGTTTGAAAAATGAAAGGCCAGTATACCCTATCAAAAGCCTTTTCAGCATCAAGGGCGATGGCAGTAGCGGGTTTTGATAGATTTGGGGATTTGGAAATAATGTCAAAAAACAGACTGGTGTTATCATTAATGGAACGTCCTTTGACAAAACCTGTTTGTTCCTTACCTAAGAGTTGAGGGAGATGAGATTCCAATCGAAGAGCTAACGATTTCAAGAAGATTTTGTAATCTATGTTAACTCGGGAAATGGGTTGGTAGTTTTTGAAATAATGTAGATCCTTTCCTTCCTTTGGGATAAGACAAATCAACGCCATTTTTACTTTCTGTTTTTTAAGTATCATGTTTTGAATCTGTTTTATAATTAAGGAAACACCTATTCCAATAGGGGTAAATTTAAGAACACCAGTTATACAACACCTGTTTGCTAGGGATTTCCCTAATGTGGAAGTGGGGGTACCTTTTGTTGTAAATGCACATGCTGTCTACCCTTTTGAAATATCTTACTCATGGGTGGAGTTCAATTATAGAGATCCCAATGCAGGAAACCTTCATGTTTACTGAGCTATTGCACACACAATTTCCGAAACAGGTAAAACTCATTGATAAAACATGCAGAACAATCAGAACAGTTTGGAAAATATGACACAAGTACAGAGGGCCATGTAAGCAGAACCCCACACATCTGTGCTGTTCACTTTCTTTCTTGATGTGTGCCCTTCGCTACACATGATAACAATCAAGATTGTCTCAGTATTTGGGTTGAATTGTAATGAGTATTTTACCTATGTCACTTTCTCGTATCGCTATGCTATAGAACTTAATGGTGAATAATTGTCTTATGTATTTTTTTAAATGCTGACCAGACAATCTTACTATTGTGGTTGTTATGTTATGTTAATACAGCTTACTGTAGCGCACAAATCCGCTCCAAAGAGGTATCTTGGAGCGAGCGATAAACACAGGCAAAAACCTAAGATTAGAATCTTAAAATAAGATTGTTTTAAGTAATTTTCTGAATTTGATGTAATCAGAGCAGATGCAAGCATAATAAGGCAAAGCATTCCAATAGTATGGTTCCAGGTGCCCCCACGTTTAGTGATTGTTGAGTATTGTTTATGTGTTCACTATACTTTCTGTAGTAAACCTACATTACCTTCTAACAGACTCAAATGCCTAACCTTGATATCTCTGATAGTTAAAGCCTGATAGTATGTCCTTTGCAGTGAGTGAGCCCCAAGTAGTGTCTGGATCCTGGGGTTCCAGGGAGAAAGGCAGCCCTTGTTTCAAGGATTGACCAGTGCCTGGTTTCATTAAGATCCAGAGAACTGGGTTGACAGACAGCTTTACAAAGAGGTAACTCTGTTTTCAATTCAACTGTTTTTAGTGATTTAGGGATTTCTTTACAATGTTTATAACATGCTCTGCTGTGGTAGGTGTAAGGCTTCTAATGACTCTGATTCCTTCTGAGACTGAATCCTACTCCTGCCTTACAAACAGTGCGGTCAGCCATCTGAAGCTAATTGTCCTTGTTCTGTTGCTTCCCAGGGAGGAGACGGGCAGTACCAAGGCGATGCACTGCTCTCTGGTGAGCCGACAGCCAGGAAGAGGGACGTGCCCTAGCTGCCAGATCCTGTTCTGCGAACCCTGCCAGACACTGCACATGAACTCAAAGTACATATGCCACTCCATCCTTGACCACTACGATAAGCCTGCCACTCCCCGCGTCCGGATGGCACCGGTCTCAAGGCCACGTAAGAGTCGGCACCTGCATGAGTGAGGTTGTTATCTACTTCCCTTTCATAGATTATTGAAGTCCGGTTATAAGTCTGCTTTCTATGTCTACAGATATGCATGCAGAGGGTAACTTTCAGGCCAATGAGGAGGCTGCTGCCTATGACAGTACTCAGTGGATGTGTTATGCAGACCCCAGACCAGGTATAAGTCTGCTTTCTACCAGACCAGGTAGAAGTCTGCTTTCTATGTCTACAGCAATGCATGCAGAAGCTCACTTTCAGGTGCTTGAGGAGGCTGCTGCCTATGACAGTACTAAGTGCATGTGTTATGCAGACCCTAGACTAGGTATAAGTCTGCTTTCTACCAGACCCTGTAGAAGTCTGCTTTCTATGTCAACAGCAACACTTGCAGGAGCCACGCTTGAGCATAATATTCAAAGCCCTGCACATGGGGAAATGCTGCCTATGTCAGCAGCTGTGCATCCCAGGGCAACATCCCACGCCAGGATAGGAGGTTCCTGTGTATCTCAGGAGCGGCTTGAATTGTACGTGTTAGCCAGAATCCAAGGCAGCTAAGATTTGTGCATGCATGGACAGCTTTGAATGCAGCTTTGAATGTTAATGTTTGGACCCAACTTTATATTGCTTACAGTAAAAAAATAAAAAAAAGTAGAGTAAAGAAAATTTTGTGTCAACATTTTTCCAAATAACAAATTCAACCGGAAATTGATCATTTACTGATTAGTAGGAAAGGCTGTGTATACATTTGTGATTTAGGTATTGAGGTTAGAGACACGTTTGGGGTCAGGTTTAAGTCATGTTTAGGATTTAGGGTTAGGATTGGAGCAGGCCTGGTTTGAAGATATGGTCTATGGTTTAGAGTATGGATAAAGGGCAGGGTTAGAACCGAGGTAAGAGCTAGAGATGGAGTAAGGGGCTGTGGTAGGTTAACTAGGGGTGGATTAAGATTCGATATGGGATGTGGTTATGGTTGAGGTAAGAGGAGTGTACAGTAGGGATGGGCGAGGAATCCTGCTCCACCGGCGGAGTGTTCAGAATTTTGCCCACTCCGTGCAGAGCATGGAATTCCAAAAAAACTCCTCTAAGTGGCACGCAGCAGAATGTTTCTTCTTGCGTGGCTCACCAACGTTAAGTTGTCAAGCTTGTGCGAGGAAAATCATATGCTAATTCCCCCGCCCTCCCCCCCACAGTGAGATTTCTCAATGCTGGCAGTCACGGCAGGCCGCTACCGCTCGCGTTGAGGAAGCTGCCGCTCAAGTAGAACATCTACTCGAGCGGCAGAAAAAGCAGATCCCTCTAGCGCTGCGTGTTTTGCTGTTCGCACTGATTTTACAGCGTGGGCCAAACTACCAGCGCTAAAGATCCACACGATCAGCGTGACACCGCACTGCATCGCTTACAGAACTCTGCGGAACATGGCAGAGTTTTTTTCAGCACTTCGTGGAGTTCCAGGCCAAGTTTACACTTTTGGGTTTGGGTAAGTGATGATGATACGGTTAGGTTAGGATTAGAGATCCGGTTCGATTTAAAGTAATAAAATATGTAAGTGATCTTGTAGGAAAATGATGTTTGAGAAGGGGGCACAAGAGGTGAAACCTGGGTACCGGGATACCACCGAGTAACATGCTGTGAGGGTTAGGGTAAGAGAGAAAGTAACTTTTGGGTGTAAGGATTGATGTATGCCTATGTACAATCGACACGCTTCTACATAGGTTTACATGTTAGCCACAGCTTTCTTACCTCTCCTTCTTGTCCTCTGCTACATTGCGTTCAATCTTTCATGCGGTAAACACATTGTTTTTACCAGGGTCCCTGAATGCAAGCAACAGGATTCAGCTACTCCAGCTCAGGATGAGATTAACTTTATAAGATACTGACAGAGGAATTTATGGAGTGTTATTTATTTGACTTCTTCAGTGAAAAGGCCTTCTACACCAGCAGGCAAAGGAGGGATTGGAATGACTTGTATTAGGATCTACTGCACATTATATTGCAGTCAAATGTACCTTTTAGGGAACGGTGGAAGGATACACTCTGTTGGTTAAACCTCCAAAAGAATTCACTGATTTAAAGTGTTCAACCAACTCTGATGTAAAGTGGGGGACCAAAACCTCAATTAAACTCTCTATCTATGAACTTTTTAGAATTGTAATATGATTCTCTTCTATGAGGTATCTGGCTAGGAAATCACTCTATCAAATAATAATAGAAGAAAGATCAACTGGAATCGCTAGATCTAAAAGGAGTATTTACAAACTGGCCCAGCTTGAGCCATTAAAAAGAACCTTTCCTAAAGTAAAAACTCTTTCAAATTCCTAATTGTGATATGGCCAATCCCTGAGACTTCAGACTGATTTTTGAACGATATTTGTAGATGGACAGTGATTATTTCTTTTTTCAATGGTGCCTTTAAAGAACTGAAAAATGAACTTTAAAGTTTCAAACAGTCACAGCTGTCTGCAGCAAAATCAGCTGAATTATTTTGATAAAAGCAGACTTGTTTGTCCACCACATTGAATCTATAAACAACACCTCCCACCCTGTTTCCCTGCTAGAGGAGTGGACACAGTAGCCATTATCAACATACTAGCTATATTTCATACATGCTAATATTTATGTATAGGCATCTGTCTTTGTAAACAAATGTTTATCTTTGGAAACAGTTCTTGGACACTCAATAGTAGTAATAAAAGTAATAATTTGTTTTATATACTGCTTTACACCATGCTTGTCCCCTTTCTGAGCGCTATGAAAGTCAAGTGTTTGTTATCTAATTTAATAGCACTAATTTTACCAGCCTCATAAGGATGGAATGCTCATTGGCCCTCCTACCATTCGAACTCATGACCAGCAGATTTCAGCAGCTAGTCTTAGCTCACTGAGACATATTGTTTGTTGTTATTGGAGGAGATGCCCAATGGTTATACATCTAGTAAAGGTACCCATGATAGAGAACTAGGATTACAAATAGTAAACGTTCATCTATTTTCCCTCTTAAGGTTCTGATCCGGACGAGTCATCCAAGTTCCTGTTCTATGTTCCTTCAGAGATTGGTATACCTGCGGCACGCGTCGATTCCAGGACCACTTATCCTCGAGCTATCTAAGGGGCTTCCTGCCACCAGAGCCCTCTACCTCAATGCTAAATAACTCTCTGATTATACAAAGTGCATCAATTACTCACACTCAAGTGTTTGTATTGTTACAGCTGTGGAGAACGCAAAAGGACCATGAATAAGCAAATGTCCAGAAACCCATGTACATTTCTCTTTAAAGTTTAAAATGTATGATTAAAAGGTGCATAGTTTCTTCCAAGGAACTTTATTGGTTTAGATGTGAGTACTTTGTGTAACTGTTTTAATATACATAAATTGATTTAAACATGTACTAACAAAATGTATTTGTGTCTGTCTGCGGGGGTAATGCCTGAAGGTTTAAATAGAACTGGCTTATATCCCTGGGGCCAGAAAGGTTGAACGTTTGATGTTTTTTAATGTATCTTTTTATTGTTTTATTTAACAATGAACCAATGTTTGGCTCCAAACACAGATGAAATTAATACTATGTCATCACAAAGTATCTCAGACTGTACAAAAATGATGATAGAACATGCAGTGATATCCTACACAGTTTGCTTCCTAATTTTTGTATGTCTGGAAGACCACAGGCCCCAGCACCTATGATGCTGATTCCTGTACCCTCTCCATTTGTAAATCCCCTTCTCGGCACTTGCACGCCCGTCTATGCTTCTGGCCAGACCCTCAGGCACGGTGACTCCGCTCCTCTCCAATATCAAGCTATAGCCCCATCAGTAATCCAATGCTCGCTATGGATCTCTGACATGGAGAATCAGCCCAACCCTTCATGATCCCCAGAACAGCTGCCTTGGGATCCATGTCATTAGGAGTGTGTGGTATATCACCTAAAATGTTTTAATTATAATGGGACATTCACAAATTATGTTGTAAAAGGTCCCACCAGAGTCGCCACAGCGTGTTCATGCAGATTTTTTGGCCCTGTCCATTTTCCAGAATATCCTGTGAAATAGTACAATTGAATTATTCTAAGACTGGAGGGGTTGGCTACTAGCTGTGTGGCTATTGGAGCTTCCTGTCACTCATCATCGTCCATTTCCCCCATGTCCAACCCCCAGACGACCCTTATACATTGCAGAAGATCCAGAGTGTTAAGGCGCATGGATTCGTATAGCTCCAATATTGATTGCGACCCGAAGTGTCCACCTTTAATTTATCCTCAAGTGAATTGTAGTCTGGCACCACCTCAAGATCCCCCTGATATGCGTAAAGGGCACAACAAAGTTGGAGATATCTTCAAAAAATTGTATAGTTCATTTCTCACAGTTCCGTACTATCAAATGCATAGATAAATGTAGTTCCAACGGGAGAGCGCCCTGTATAATTGATGTGATAGTCATATCCCGCATGTAGCCCATCGCTCTGATTCAAATGCTGGGTCCCCGAACCATCATTCATTAAGAACTACCAGTCGTGAGGCTCTATATTATGATGTAGTATTATGCCACCATCGAAGATAGATTTACAGCATATGGCTAATGTAATCCTAGGGGATCTGTGATTTTAAAGAATGCCCCACAAGAGCGCGTTACGGTGGCTGAAGGAGGAATTTTGGAGTTGGTTAAGCAGACGTGGCAAAGCCACCATTTTGAAGATTGCTGATCTCCCCAAGAGAGAGAGGGAGGAAGTGACGCTCAGAACTTGAAGTGCCATGTCAGCCTGTCATGCCGTGGCTGTAAATTGTTGTCCCTTGCCCTCTGTCTGTCCTCTGTCTGTCCTCTGTCTCATGTACTCCCAGGTATCAGAATCCATCCTTGAGAACACGTAAGAGGAGGGGGGCATGCACCAATTGGATACATCTATGACTTGGCTTCAATCACTTGCAGTCAGGAAAAGCATCAGAATATCTGTAGGATCTGTAAGGCTCGGCAACCAGACTACTGTGACTCATCTACAATTATGAGTCCGTCATTGGCCTAGAGAGAGAGTCTGCCCGCATTTCCAGGGTCCACTCAAATCCCTTCACCTGGGCATCCTTCTGCGAGTGATTCAAGGGCAAAAAGTAGTGGCGACAGTGTACAACTCAGTTGTGTCCCCTCTCTACCCAAAAGGGTGCAGACACAGCCTAACCAACCCGAACCCTGGCATACAAACCCATATAGAATAATTTCACATAGCCAATGTATCAGGTACCAAAATGGAACCTGCATAGCAGGGAAAAGAGATCGTCCCACTCCACTGAGAAGTAAACCATCAGTGCCTGGTGTCCAGGCAGTCACTCCGACAGAGCAATCGAATTTTAAACGGTATGGATGTGATGCCTAGTGGAACGATGAGGCATAAAACCTGATTGGTCTGGGTTTACTAAAGAGCCTACCAGTTTGAGCAGGTGATTCGCCAAGGCCTTAGCTAGATCTTCACGTTGATATTGGGGAGGGAAAAAGGCCGCTATGAGTAACAATGGGATGTGGGCTGACCAGGCTTGCGATTACCACCATGTCTGCCATATTCATCTTCAGCAAGAGCAATCCACCATTTTAGTGCTACATGAAATGCAGCCACTAACGGCGGCCCAAGGTGCGTCAACGTGGCCTTGCAGCATTCTGCCGGGATCCTATTCAGTCCAGGGAACTTTCCCAACTAAAGCTGAGACAGGGCCTCAACAAGCTCGTCTACGGTGATCTTGGCCTCTAGCAGGGATCTCTCCTCAGTCCCAGTTTCAGGCCGGTAGATTGGTCAAGAAAGATTCCAGCTTGACCAGCCTTGGTGAGGCAGATCAGGCATACAGGTGTGCATAATAAGTTGCAAAGATGTGAACCACAGATGAATCTCCATAGACTAACGTGCCTTGCACATCCATGATATGGGAGATAGGGTATCCGAGGGAATCTTGCGGAAAAGCCAGTGCAGTGTTTTGCTTGCCTTACCCTCCCCATTGATACATGCATCTTTGCGTGGTGAGCCATGCAGTCCGCACCTCCTTTATCAGGGTTTGTTGTCGGATTGGTTGAGTGTGTACAGACTCTCGAAGGAAGGGCAGGTTGGCGGCATCAAGGTATTGAGCCTCCAACTCTAAGATGCGCTTCTCCAGATCTAAGATCTCTTTCACCGGTCTTTTTCTGCCCGTTTGATGGTTGATAATCTCCCTTCTTTCAGTAGCTTTAAGTGCCTCTCACAGAGTCCCCAGGGAGTCAACCGAACTAACGTTTGTCTCCAAAAATAAAGGCTACGGCTTTGCTAAGGAAGTCTTTTAAGTCCTATCTTTTAACATCCACGTGCTAAGACAGCAATTTACCTGACCCCCATCTGGCCCCATCCTGAGCAACTCCACTGGTGAGTGATCCAAAAGGTCACATGTCAGAATACGGACATCACTCACTTTCAAACTCTCTGACTTGGGGAGGAGGAAATAATCCAGAAGTGAGAAAACCATGCGTACCCAGAGAAGAAAGTGAACCATCTATCCGTAGGGTGTCGGAGTCACCATGCGTCAATCAAGCCCCACTTCTCTATGAATTAGCTAAGGGCATTGGATTCACCACTCTCTCTTTTGACACTGATGAACGGTCCACCACCAAGTCTCCCACTCCATTCAGAACCCCAGTATCACCTTACACAGGGTTTTGAGGAAGTCTGCAGACAGTGAGCGAGGCTCACAAACACTGATCAAGGATAGGAGTCGACCCTGAAAAAGTCCCGTCTCTGGCACAGACTGCCCCAGTTTATTGTACCACATTTGGGTAACTAAATGAGACATGGCTTCTAGTCAGGATGGCCACCCCTCCTGTGGCCCTTGGGAACCCACTGTGGAAAACCCTCATGAATCCCATCCTTGCCAAGAACGGGCACCGATTCCCGGCCAAGTGAGTCAGTCAGTTTGTCGGATAGGCCATTGACATTCCATGTTATGATTTTAAAGTGACCTTGGGTCTTTGGGTCCTCGTGGCCAGCCATCCATGCAGGAGAGTATACAAGTAATCTGAAATTGTAAGTATATCCCAGTGGACTTTCTGTCATGGGTATGTGTCTTGGTCAGCATGCTGATCTGGTGTCCGTAACCCTCTTTAACCCACCCTCCCCCTTCCCTATACCTTGAAAACTGGATGTACCTGTTGTGGGCAAACTAGGGACCATTTCCAACAGGACAGATGTGAGGTCAGAAACCTTCCCATGTGCTACAACCCCCTTGAACCTTGGCCTAACTCAACACATGAACTGGGAAACAACCCAAATTATGTATATATATATGTTGGGGTTGATCATGCCCCTCGTTCCACCAGCTGAACAGATGATAAAACAGCATATACCACATCATGAAAAACATTGGTGACTAGAGTCCTGCAGTGCCCTATGCAGATGATGTATCAGGTGCACGTGGCTGAGGATAGCCCCTCTGATATTTGAAGTCGGTGTTTAGGAGCCCTGAATGACTCCACTTAGAGGCTACAATGGTCACTCCTCCCATCTCATTGTGGTAGTTGTCTCCCTGACGTGGATCCACCCACACAGTCCGAGGCTCCCTGCAGAGCACACGTACCCTTGTGTCCCACGTCTGCTACTCCTCCAACCCATAGCATGCACTTTCAGGGGTGTCAAAGAAGAGTGCTTTATCTCCAAATAAGACTTTGAGATCTGCAAGGAAAAGCAGCATGTATTTAATCTGCAGGGCCCTCATTTTCTGTTTCATGTCCAGGAAGGAACAAAGTTGCACTTTCAACCTGTAGTTGGGAAACACCATGACCCGGGTTAGACTGCATGAGCCACGGGTTAGAGTACATTATTTATGGGATGCCCACAGGACTGCATCCCTGTCTTCAAATTTGAAGATACAAAGGATGAGCGGTCGCAGCTGAGCTACCGAGGGTGGCCACGCAAGCCAAGATCTACAGGCCGTCTTTACAGTGAAGAATATAGAGACATCTTCTGGTGGTAGCCAGGATTTGAGCCAAGCAGTTATAAACACCTTTGAGGTGGGGCCCTCTGTGCCCTTGAGAACACCCACAACACAAACGTTGTTGCGCCATGACCTTCCTGCTCTTTCCTCGAGCTGGTGAACAGTCTTCTGTAGAGCTATCATTTTGATCTGTCACTCTCTTAGTGAATCTTCTGCCTCCAAGACTCTGCTCTCTGTGAGCCCGTTAAAGGTGTTTCTCAGGCCTTGATGTAGAAGGGACAATCAATCCTGAATTTACCAATCTTCCCCTCCATTGAAGGTCTAAGGTTTTGCATGGCTGGCAGGATTGTAGGGGCATAGTAGATGGCTGAGTCTACAGTGTCCCCATGGTTCTAGCAGGTTGCCCCTCTGAAGGAGAGGTTGGCCTGGTCAATCCATCAATCCGTACCTGCAAGGATGGGGTTGTGCATATTGCAGAAGGCGATTCAAGGATTCGATGTGGCGGCCTCAGCACTGCCAACCCATGGTCCAAGTTCAAGATGTGGGATACTGGGCAGCTACGCATGGAAGGTGGATATAATTCCCCTCCGGGTCTGGCCAAGCACTGCTGCTCAGCCAATTGCTCCTCTGGGCCCTTGGTTTTTCAATATTCCCAATTAATAGTCCTAGGTGATTTCAATCTGAGATCCAACTTATATGGAAATAACAAATTGTAAGGCTTTTTGGACTCTGTGTTGAGCCTGAATTTTATTTTTGACAACATTTTTAGAAGCCACTTGCACCAAAGGCCACGTGCTTGATTTAGTTTGATCTCAAAATATTCAGGTGACCGACCTAAAAATAATGCAATGTATTTGGTTAGATCACTACCAGATCAAATGTGCGCTTCCAATCTCAAGCCCCTGATAGCCAGCCTCTGGAGACCAGGATAGTATGCAAGTGGTGCTCAGTCACTACGGACGAGATGGAGCATACGCTCTTGCAGACAATACCTGATGAAAACGACTCATTTTAGGTCTCTATTAGGAGTATATGATCCTTCTAGTTTATTTGGGTTACAGTAAGTCCCCACTTCCTATTGATAGTGTGATCTTACTCTATTTTATATTCCAAGGCACAAGTGGGGAATAGCCACATTTACAGCATCCTTCTGAACTTCAGGTGAAGTATGGTAGCCAGTATCTTAGAGGGGAGTGAATTGCATAGTTTGGCAAGTTGGTCAAAGCAGGATAAACCACCAGCAGTGTTCTTCTTTTATTGCGGAACAGTTAGTTGTGGGGCTAATCTGGAGAGTAGAGTCCATTTATGTGATTTTTTTTTGGTTTCATCTGTAACACTATTTGTCCTTTTCTGTTAATTGCCTTGTGTGTTATGCATAGTAATTGGAAGGTAGATCATCAGGCAATAGGCATCCAGTGCATTATCTTTAGAGCAGGTGAGATGAGGTCATGAATATTAGTGTCCAGAAGTTTTCTTGCTGCTGCATTGTTAATTATTTGAACTTGTCTTGTACGAAATATTGATTCTCCCAAGGTATTTTTCAAGAGTTACAAGAAAAAAGATTACAGGAAAAGATTAGGCAAACCACCAGGTAACCTTCTGATGCAGGTATGACCGGTGGGCTGCCTGTCCGTACTCACAATAGGAACCCCTACCTTAATTTAAACACCAGGAAGTCTCCAGTTATAATAAAACAAGAACGCCCAGTGAGGTCTGAATGAATGCATGAACACTAGGAGTAGGCAACTAAATTAGTTGACGATATAACCCACTATTTGTACATTTGCTGGTATGCAGAAGGAGTATTTAGCTGTTAAGGACGAGAACACTCACTCACTCTGAGGTGATATGCTTCATCATGGGTCTCCTTCCTTACACAAGGACCGCAATATACCTTGTGTGGGCTACTACTCCCAAATGCACTGGTAGGAGCATAGGTTTTTTTGATGAGCAGAGTGGAATGGTGTTGTTGATGAGAGAGGGCCAGAGTGCAAAAAAGAAGGATATTTTTTCCCCCATTGTTCTAAGACTTATCTCCAGGTGGGCAAAATGCAATTTTATTCTGGTGTCCCATCGGATATGATTTAAATTTGCAAGGACAGGGGGTAACAAATACCCTATCTACTTGGGTCAACATGGTTCAGCCCCTTAATGACTATCTAAAGTTCACGGGCATTCTTCAGGACCAGAGTTAAACTTTCACTCTGCTTTTAGAAATGTAATCAAATATTAGCCATACATTCGACTCAGTGAATTACTGGGTAAATTATTCTTGTCCGCTGTTTTCACCAATGGCGCTGGAAAAGAAAAGAAAAACAACAACATATGCTCCTATTGCATAGTTTGCTATCCCCATTTATTAAATTTAGGGGTAAATTATTGTACAGCGTGTTGTCCATCACCATCAACCTCGCTTGTGAAGGGATAGTGAACTCGAAAAAGAAAGAGGGAGTAGTATTCTTACCCGATGTATAAGAACCTATTCCATTCTCAAGCTTTCAGTCCCCATCAATGTTTACAGAGCTAAATTAAAACAGTTCTAGAAAACAGAAAAGTGTGAGTGTATGTGCTGGTCCACGATAAATTTCAATCGTTGATGAACTTTATCACAGATATGTCTCTCTGTCAGACAAAACTCACTATTCCCTATCTGCAACTTTTATATCAAAAAAGTGTAGAAAAAATGTACAAAACAGAATCACCGATTGTTTATTTCCACACAAATGAATACCAAGTATTTTTTAGGGAACCTTCTATCTGGTATTTCTAAAAGGAGGGAGTGTGTGGTGCGGGGGGAATGAACTACATGCCGGCACTCACAAACTACGAGGCGGTACATAGAAACTGTCCGATTTGCGTGCGGCTTTCAACACTTAATTCTAGTTCCCACAGACAACCCGTTAAAATCTACCATCTCCTTAACAGGCATATTCACACAAAATAAACATGGCTTTGTTTGATTATTATTGCTCTTCCCAGTCCATTCTGGAGTTGTAGCCCACACAAGGTACCTTGCAGTCCTTGTGTGAGGGGGAGCCCCATGAGGAAGCATGTCACCTTTGGGTGAGTGAGGGTCTCGTCCTTACCAGCTAAATGCTCCTTTTGTATGCAAACAAACGTACAAATTGTTTATTAAATTGTCCTTGTGCGAGCAGTACTTTTTTGGTGGAATAAAATGCTCCTTTTAAGACCCTGTGTGTGGTAATAACTAAACTAGTTGTCCATTAAGCATTTAGACAAGAAAATGTATTTGCAACAAGGTAAGTCCTGATGGAAACTGAATGACCTATTTAGCTAAATTATCATCTGAAACTTGTTGAACAAAGGGCGAGGGAGCCACTGACTCTCCCTTAACATCACCCTCTTGTTGCTTTGAACTTTCCATGGGTGCTCCAATATTATAACGCACTGAAGGCATTTTAAGTTGTTCCTGGTCCTGAGTACATACCTCTCCGGTACATCTAAGTTCCCCCTCCCAAAAAAAGAGGGGTTGAGCCCACCCAGTGCCACACAACTACACTAAATGAGGACTCAATGAGGAAGCATGCCACATAGAAATATGTGGATGCTTCATAAAGCTTCAGCATGTTCCCAGAATGCCTTTTGATGTGCATGCTAACTTGACCTTGTTCCCAGAATGCCTTTTGATGTGCATGCTAGCTTGACCGTGTTCCCACAATGTCTTTTGATATGCGTGCTAGCTTCACCGTGTTCCCACAATGCTTTTTGTGTTGAAATTGTTTATTAAGAAAGTTTCATATAAAGCACAAATGCGGATACATATGCAGAGGAAGAAATGATACACAATATAAATGAGGAAACCATTCCTAAAATATAATAAAGTAGATATAAAACAACACATCCTCTAGTATTCATAAGGTGAAATTTAGGGTAAAAAAGAAAGAAAAGAAAGAAAAGAGAAAGGGAGAAAAGAAGAAAAGAAAAGGAAAGAAAAGAAACCCCGGGGTAGCAAACTAGTTGTGAAGAAAGATGGAAGCAAAAAGAATGATAAGAAGCAGAAAAGAGATAAGGAAGAGAAAGTAAGCATGTTATAAGAAAGGTGAAATTAAGAAGGAATAACAGTCGTAGGAGAAGAAGAAGTAGAGACAGAATCACTATCCACTGTGGTTTCCAAGAAGGGGGACCATACTTGAAGAAAAATAGAAGCTTGGTCCTGTATATTGTAAATTATACGTACATAAGAAGCTGTTTGTATCATTGCCACCAACCATTCCTCCTGAGAAGGAGGTAAGGAAGACTTCCAGTGATGTAATATTCAAATTTTTGCCGTGGCTAAAGCAGTATGGAGGAGACGAATTTGTGGTTTAGTAAACTTGGAAAGGCCACGAAAGTAATGTAAAATTATATTTGCAGAGGTAAAGGGTAAGGGCAATGACATAGAATGAGCCAATGTGTTTCGTACAAAAAGCCAAAAAGATCTGGTACGAGGGCATTCACATATAATGTGCGTTATGTCACAGCCGGAAGCAGAACATCTCCAACACGAGGAATGCGAAAGTAACTTAGCATGATGTAATTTGACCGGAGACCAGTGCCATTCATGGAGAATTTTGAAAATACTAAATTTAAGGCGAGCTTCTCTAACACCCTTATGTAATCCTTCCAAAATGAGATCACATTGAGTATCTGAGCATGTCACAGAGAGGCGTGTTTGCCATTTCAATTGAAGAGCTTTGGACAGAGGTTGCGAAAATAGAGGGTGTAGAAAAGTCTTATAAAGACCAGAAGTGACACCCTTAAAAGTGCCCCATAAATTCAGGTAAGATAAAATAGGAGAAGCGGACAACGATTCAGGCGGGGAACTTATATGTTTTGTGATAGCTTGCTGGAGATGAGAATATTTACAAGATTGAGTGGGCGGTAGATGAAATTCCTCACTCAATTGGGAAAAGGATTTAAAATTGTCACCATGGAACAATTGTTCCAGGGAATGAATACCAGCTTCCTGCCATAGAGACCAAGATATAGTTCGACCTCTCACTCGAATAGCCAAGTTAGACCATATATGAGCATTAAAGTGAAGCCGCGGATTAGATTTGAGGAGACGGTGACTTCTTTGCCAAGACTTAAACATGGCAGATAAGATAGGATTTTTAGGATCAAGAGAGCTGGAACCCTTACCATATAAAAGGGACAAACCAGGGCCAGATGCCAATAGATGACGTTCAAGTGGCACCCAGCGAGGAATGTCTTTGGACTTAGGTAAAAAGAAAGAAAGATGGGAAAGATGAAGGGCAAGGGAATAGTGCTCGATAGAGGGAAGACCTAAACCTCCGTACAGTTGATGGGATTTTAATTTTGCAAAGGCGAGACGCGGTTTAACTGTTCCCCATATAAAAAGTTTAATTTTTGAATCAATGGACCGGAGAGTAGCCAAAGGAATAGACAAAAGGAGAATACCCAGAACATAAAGAAAACGCGGTAAGGTGACCATCTTAATCGCCTGAACTCGTCCCCAAAGGGATAAACCTAAGGCCTTCCATTTATCGAAGTCCCTTTGCATTTGCGTAATCAAGGGAGTTAAATTGTCCGTGACAACGTTATCCAATCCCCTGTTGAGGAGTATTCCCAAGTACTTAAGTCTATAAGGTTGCCAGTGAAATGGAAAACCAGAGATTGCATCCCTTGTAGTACCTAAGGACATAGGTAAGGCTTCGCTTTTGTCCCAGTTTATCTTATAGCCAGAAAAAGAAGAGAAATCCTCAATGATACGGAGAAGAGCAGGGAGAGATCGCAGAAGATTAGTAAGTGTAAGAAGAATATCGTCCGCATATAAATAGATTTTTGAATGAGCAATTGGAAGAGGAACACCCACCACAGCAGCCGATTGACGAATTGCAGCAGCCAGATGTTCCATAGCCAAAAGGAAAAGAAGAGGGGATAGCGGACAGCCTTGACGGGTACCCCGTCGAATAGGAAATGGAGTAGAGAGAAAACCTCCACAGTTAACTTGGGCAGATGGATTATCGTAAAGTAGTCGTACTTTGGCTATGAACTGATCCAAATTTTTGCATTATGGTAAAAAGGTATTCCCACTCGATACGATCAAATGCTTTTTCAGCATCTAAAGAAAGAAGGAGGGCATCATCTGTAAGATTTTTAGCGGACCATAGGGCATGGGAGAGAGTACGTAAATGATTGCGGGAGGAACGACCGGGAACAAAACCTACTTGAGAATTATGGATTAAGGAAGGCAAAACCTTGCGGAGTCGTGAAGCTAGAATGCTGGCAAGAAGCTTAACATCAGAATTTAAAAGAGATATAGGACGATAACTACTACACAATAGAGGGTCCTTGCCGGGTTTTGGCAAGACTGCTATGAGGGCTTTGTTAGAGATAGAACCAAGAGAAGAAGACTCCACGGCTTCCTCAAAAGCGGCGTGAAGAGTATCAAGCATAGACTGACCAGTCCATTAAAAAAATTCAGGAGGGAAACCATCCTCTCCCGGAGCTTTATGGTACGGTAAGGAAGAGACAGCTGAAGAAATCTCCTTCGTGATAGGTCCCTCAAGTAGAGCCCTGCCATCATCGGAGAGCCGCGGAAGATGAACCCCATCCAGAAATCTAGACATCACTATCTTATCTACCTGAGTGCCTGGGGAGTATAGAGATCTATAAAATGAGGTGAATTCCTCAACTATCTCCTGTGGCCGAGTGAGGATATCACCACCACTTGATCTTATTGCTGGAATCGCCATAGCGGCCTCTCTTTGGCGTAACTGCACAGCCAATAACCGGCCAGCTTTTTCTCCTTGTTCATAATGACGGCCTTTCATTTTTTGTAAGGTATACTCCGCCTTAGAAGTAAAAAGACTATTGAGAGTCATACGCGCCTGTTCCAATAACTTTCGGTTTTGGAGAGATGGTTGCGAAATATATAATTGAGATAGTCGGCGAATATCCTTTTCCAGTTCAGTCTGCTTGGCAGCGGTCTTTTTATTATACAGAGCGGCGTCCCGCATAAGTTGGCCTCTGATGGTTGCCTTAGCAGCTGCCCAAACCGTACGTTTAGAGGAAACCGAATCTGCATTATTGAGAAGATAATCATGTAAGTGGGATTGCAAAAGAAGTTTACGCGCTGGTGTTTTATATTTGTTGATATTCAAACGCCACGATTTGTGCCCCGGATTCATAAGACCCAAATCCAGAGACAAAAGGACAGGAGAATGATCAGAAATAGCTGCTTCTAAAATCTTAGAATCAGTAACCAGTCGGACTGAATCTTGCGAAAGAAGAAAGTAATCAAGACGCGAAAACGTACCGTGAGTAGAAGAAAAAAACGTGTATTCCTTATCCTGTGGATGACTTAGTCTCCAATGGTCAACAAGACCAGTGTCAGCAAGAATGTCACCGAAAATGGCTCTGTCAGAAGCATTGATAGTGTCAATGCAACCCGTTCTGTCAAGAGCAGGATCCAGTGCTAAATTCCAATCACCACCAATTAGAAATTGAGAAGCATTTATTTCCGTAAGAAGACGATTTAGTTCAAGAAAAAATTGTTTTTTGGAACCAAGCGGAGCGTATACAGAGCCAAGACAAAGGAAAGAATTGCCAAGTTTTAATTTAACAAAAACATAGCGACCTTCCGGATCCGACCATGTCTTTAAAATTGTGAAAGGAAATTACTTCCGAAAAAGAATGGCGACTCCGCATTTACGAATAGGATTAGGATTGGTGGGATCAGGTTTAGAGACTGAACTATGAATGACTTTACCAACCCAATCTCTGCTGAGCTTACTAGACACAATATCATCCAAATGAGTCTCCTGCAATAGAGCCACATCCACATGCTTAGAATGTAAATAGGAAAGAACTTTTTTACGTTTTATGTAATGGGTGAGGCCATGAACATTCCAAGAAACCACAGATAACGGATGGGTAGGAGACATTATATTAGGATTGAGTTAACAGTAGATGAGGAAAAGCAGAGAGAAAAAGGAGAAATGCTACTCTGGGAGGGAAAAAAGAGAAGAAAAGAAGGAAAAAGAAAAGGAAAAGTAAGTAAGGAAAATAGGGAGGAAAAAAAAAGCAACCTGGACTGTTAACTACGAGTCTGGGTGCACTTAGAGCAACGCCAGAGGGAACCGGACCCCCTTCGAGTAAAGAAGAATGGGGACCTAGAGAATAAATTGTAAGATGAAATACATAAAGCAATAGAGAAGAAAATATCATCATGAAAATCTGGACCAAGTCCTGAACGGCTCCACAGGAGTCTGTCACGAAATGGAATAAGAAAAGTAACCAACATATGAAAACCCCAGCATCCTAAAGATTACATGGGAAGAAGGTGAAAAGAGTGAAAATCAAATGAATACTCTAAGGGATTCAACCACCGAGTACAAAGCGTAAAAGAACAAGGAGGCATAAGCCACAACATGAAACAGAGAGCAAGGGTAGGCACACCACAAAGACGAACAACACACCATTGGAAGAAAACCTAGACAATGATAGCATAATAAGTAACAAGAGAAAACATGTCTAAGAAAAAGAAAACAGGCGATGAGGAACATACCAATATTGTCATAAAAAAGAAAAGAGATAGAAGGTAAAAGAAGAGAAGTAAGGACCTCCTAAAGCCATACTACAGAGAAGAGACAAAAGAAAATTGAGCAAGCACAGTTGAAAGCGAGAAAACAATAAAACAAAGAATATCATATAAAACCAGAGTAGTTAATACATGAAATAAATGACGAGAGGCGTAGTAATAGAACAACACCATAGGTAGGGTAACGAAAAGGAGGAGGGAAAGATCTCTTGTGGAATAAAGAACATTCCTTTAGTATATAATAGGCAAAAACCTGTAATAATTAAATAACTGCAAACTATAAATCACATTATTAGTAATTATAGAAAAACAATAGGGTACAGAGTACTATATAAAACACTAAGGAAGGTCGATCTTATTATATCATATGAACGAAACGAGCAGTGAAAACATTATGAACAGTAAACATTGTCAAACAATGATAGACTGAGAAAAAGTAATGAAAGGCAGCGAAAGCAAAATCAGTCCGCATCAGAAGGCATCTTAAGGGGCGATCTGGATTTGTTTCTTTGCTGTGTATTAGTGTGAGAAGAGACAGAACGCAGAGCAGATTCCTTGTCATCCTGAGAGCGATAGTAAAGGAACAGGGGAACCCAATAGACCCTTGTAGGTTTGGGCAGCTAACGTTTGAGGTCAGTGTGTGCTACAAGGGATTTGCTTGAGAGTTACACTTAGTTATAGTTGGGAGTAGTATATAAATATCATCCTCCAGTAAGTCAAGTTTGATTGCACACTTAGAAGCTAGAATTCATCAAGCAAAGAATGGAAGGAAAAAGAAAAAGAACACGGAGATAAATGAATTAAATGCAAAAGAATTATTTATATTCAGTGTCAAAACATCTTATGGGGAGAAACATAAATTGAATCAAGCAAAACAATGTTATGAACAAAGGTATGGATTCAATCAACTCATAAGTTCATAACAGATACATCAACTCCTGGTGAAATTAACAAACAACCAGAAAAACTTAATTAAAAATAGTCGTCTGTTGGTGCCAACACAACGTTTCTTGGAGATGATGGAAGTGTCGACGTTTCGGTCTATATTGCTGTCGTCAAGAAGACCATCATCAGGACAATATTAGTTTTTTGCTGGGACAACCCCCTGTATCTGAAGAGAGATGGAAGTTTGAAGCGAAAAATGGAAACAAATTGCAGTATGCAGCAGCTGAATGGAGGTAATCTGTACAACAGCCAAAGGGAAACAACTCCAACTAGTAGTATTGTATCCGGTCAGATGAAACTCTATGTATATTTCAAATGAAGGCACAGTTATTTGAGAAGATGTCGTGTGCAAAGCATCAGTCGACACGTCGACACTTCCATCATCTCCAAGAAACGTTGCGTTGGCACCAACAGACGACTATTTTTAATTAAGTTTTTCTGGTTGTTTGTTAATTTCACCAGGAGTTGATGTATCTGTTATGAACTTATGAGTTGATTGAATCCATACCTTTGTTCATAACATTGTTTTGCTTTATGTTTCTCCCCATAAGATGTTTTGACACTGAATATAAATAATTCTTTTGCATTTAATTCATTTATCTCCGTGTTCTTTTTCTTTTTCTTTTTCCTTCCATTCTTTGCTTGATGAATTCTAGCTTCTAAGTGTGCAATCAAACTTGACTTACTGGAGGATGATATTTATATACTACTCCCAACTATCCCTTGTAGCACATCCTGAGAGCGAGGCAGACAATTGAGATCTCTGCCACGTTGTCTAGATTCAGGAGAGAGATACGGTTGAGATGTAGAAGGAGTCGCAGAGGAGGATTTGGACTGAGAAGAGTGAGCAGAGGGAGGAGGCTGCGTGTCCATATCTTCAGACCTAACATTGTTCAAAAACTGCTGTAGAAGTGCAGGATCGTATAAGTCTTTGGACTCCCCATTCCTAGTAATACGAAAACGAGCAGGCTCAAATAAACCATATTTGATGTCCATTTGACGCAATTAGGGTCGCATGGAGAGAAACGCCTTCCGTCGTTCATTCGTTTCTTTAGAGAAGTCTGCAGCCATATGTATGGTATGACCCTGAAACAGAAAGGGACCATGAGTACGAGCCAGTGAGAGAATCTGTCTGGTCTGTTCATGTCGAAGGAAGCAAGCAATGATTGGTCTTGGTCTTGCCGAAGATCCAGGACGCGGTGTGCCCAACCTGTGAGCATGTTGGAGCTCAAGAGGCAGAGTAAAAGAAATCCCAGTCATAGTGGGGAGGGCATCACAAATAAAGGACCTCATATCTTGTTTCTCAACATTTTCTGGAAAACCAAAAAAACGGATATTGTCCCTTCGACTGCGATCTTCCAAGTCGATGATCTTACTGTGTAGGAAAAGTAAGTCTTGGTCTGAACCCTGAACAGAATCCAGACGACCCTCTATGTCCATTATTTTAGAGTCAATAACATCAATCCTGGAGTGGAACGTAGTAAGTTCTGCCCTGATAGACTTCGTTTCTGTAGTTAATGAAGTCATGGCAATATCCAGACCCTCTAACCGTCGGTTGACCCCAGAGAGTTCTTGCAAAATCCGTTGCATAGTGTCAGATAAGGATTTGGCGCTCAAAGGCATTGCAACTTGCGATGAAGGAGCTGACGTAAAACCAATACTTTTAACTGCCACAGAAGAAGATTGTTTTACCACTTCATTGAAAAGTAGCTGTTTAGGTCCACGACCCCCATTTCTATTGTTAGACATGGTCGTATGACGTTTCAAGGATGGTCTGCAGTATCGAATAGAGAAAATATTGGAGTAGGAGGCAATAGTGAAATCAGGAGTGTAGTAAATAGCAATGAGGCAATATGGTGTACTCAGCAAGAAAATAAGCAATGCGACCAGCAGACAAGTGATTCCTGAACTTGAAAAATTATTATGCCACAAAATCAATGAGGTATCAGAGTAGCCAGTCTAGCGTGCATAAAACTACCACACAGGCAGGTGTGTAAATACAGTAAATGGCTCACTGATGGTGCATAAAACAGCTAAACACAAGCACCAAAACCAAGTGATGAAAATGAGAGGGAGAAATGAACCAGTACTTCTACATTTAAGTCTGCCAATACCATGAATGCTGCTCTTTCAAACGATAGTCACTATTTATTTCCACATGGAAAAGGGAATGTTGGAATTGACAATTCAGGCAGTAGTAGGTCCACTAGTAAAGATAACTCCGCTGGACACATGTGCACATTTAATTAAGTAGACACGTTGTCATGGTGCCAGACTGTGAGTTTTCCCTTCATTCTTGTTTTGGTGTCTTTCTCAGCCAAAAACATCAAATGCAGCTTGTGAGGAAAACCAATATTTGAAGAGCCTGAGGAGGGCGCTGCTGGCTGTGCATAGTAATATTGGAAAAAGGTAGGGAGGCAGCTGACAGCACTTTTGAAGCGCGTCCCTACCGTCTGAGGAGGCGCGGCCTTTTCAAGAAGGAGGTGCGGCCCTGTGGTAGTATTGGCGCCGCCTCGGCTGAGGAGAAGCGCGGTCACAAAAGCGCGCGACTCCCGAGGCGCACGCCGTTGAAGCCGGCAGCCTCACCGCAACTCCGCCGCCATGTGCACAGAAGCCGCTGACCGGGAAACAGGAACACCGCCGCGACCCTCACTGTCTCCGGAGCTCCGCCATCACCGAAGAGACGCCCCACACAAGCAGGTAAGTTGTAGAGGCTCGTCAGGGGTCCGTCCCTCGGCGGAGCTCTGCTAGCAGGCGTCCATCTTCCTGCGTGGCCAGACCACGCCCCCTCACAATGCTTTTGATATGCATGCTAGCTTGACCGTGTTCCCACAATCCTTTTGATATGCATGCTAGCTTGACCGTGTTCCCACAATGCCTTTTGATATGCATGCTAGCTTGACCGTGTTCACACAGTGCTTTTTGATATGCATGCTAGCTTGACCGTGTTCCCACAATGCTTTTGATATGCATGCTAGCTTCTCTGTGTTCCCACAATGCCTTCTGATATGCATGCTAGCTTCACCGTGTTCTCACAATGCCTTTTGATATGCATGCTAGCTTGACCGTGTTCCCACAATGCCTTTTGGTATGCATGCTAGCTTGACCGTGTTCCCACAATGCCTTTTGATATGCATGCTAGCTTGATCTTGTTCCCACAATGCGTTTTGATATGCATGCTAGCTTGACCGTGTTCCCACAATGCTTTTGATATGCATGCTAGCTTCACCGTGTTCCCACAATGCCTTTTGATATGCATGCTAGCTTGACCGTGTTTCCACAATGCCTTTTGATATGCATGCTAGCTTGACCGTGTTCCCACAATGCTTTTGATATGCATGCTAGCTTGACCATGTTCCCACAATGCCTTTTGATATGCATGCTAGCTTGACCGTGTTCCCACAATGCTTTTGATATGCATGCTAGCTTGACCGTGTTCCCACAATGCCTTTTGATATGCATGCTAGCGTGACCGTGTTCCCACAATGCCTTTTGATATGCATGCTAGCTTGACCATGCCTTTTGGTATGCATGCTACCTTGACCGTGTTCCCTCAATACCTTTTGATATGCATGCTAGCTTGACCGTGTACCCTCAATACCTTTTGATATCCATGCTAGCTTGACTGGGTTCCCACAATGCTTTTGATATGCATGCTAGCTTGACCGTGTTCCCACAATGCCTTTTTATATGCATGCTAGCTTGACCGTGTTCCCACAATGCTTTTGATATGCATGTTAGCTTGACCGTGTTCCCACAATGCGCTTTGATATGCATGCTAGCTTGACCGTATTCCCACAATGCCTTTTGATATTCATGCTAGCTTGACCGTGTTCCCACAATGCGTTTGATATGCATGCTAGCTTGACCGTGTTCCCACAATGCTTTTGATATGCACGCTAGCTTGACTGTGTTCCAACAATGCCTTTTGATATGCATGCTAGCTTCACAGTGTTCCCACAATGTCTTTTGATATGCATGCTAGCTTGACCGCGTTTCCACAATGCTTTTGATATGCATGCTAGCTCGACCATGTGCCAACAATGCCTTTTTATATGCATGCTAGCTTGACCGTGTTTCCACAATGCCTTTTGATATGCATGCTAGCTTGACCGTGTTCCCACAATGCTTTTGATATGCATGCTAGCTTCACAGTGTTCCCACAATGCCTTTTGATATGCATGCTAGCGCGACCATGTTCCAACGATGCCTTTTGATATGCATTCTAGCTTCACCGTGTTCCCACAGTGCCTTTTGATATGCGTGCTAGCTTCACCGTGTTCCCACAGTGCCTTTTGATATGCGTGCTAGCTTCACCGTGTTCCCACAATGCCTTTTGATATTCATGCTAGCTTCACCGTGTTCCCACAATGCCTTTTGTTATGCATGCTAGCTTCACAGTGTTCCCACAATGTCTTTTGATATGCATGCTAGCTTGACCGCGTTCCCACAATGCGCTTTGATATGCATGCTAGCTTGACCGTATTCCCACAATGCCTTTTGATATTCATGCTAGCTTGACCGTGTTCCCACAATGCGTTTGATATGCATGCTAGCTTGACCGTGTTCCCACAATGCTTTTGATATGCACGCTAGCTTGACTGTGTTCCAACAATGCCTTTTGATATGCATGCTAGCTTCACAGTGTTCCCACAATGTCTTTTGATATGCATGCTAGCTTGACCGCGTTTCCACAATGCTTTTGATATGCATGCTAGCTCGACCATGTGCCAACAATGCCTTTTTATATGCATGCTAGCTTGACCGTGTTTCCACAATGCCTTTTGATATGCATGCTAGCTTGACCGTGTTCCCACAATGCTTTTGATATGCATGCTAGCTTCACAGTGTTCCCACAATGCCTTTTGATATGCATGCTAGCGCGACCATGTTCCAACGATGCCTTTTGATATGCATTCTAGCTTCACCGTGTTCCCACAGTGCCTTTTGATATGCGTGCTAGCTTCACCGTGTTCCCACAGTGCCTTTTGATATGCGTGCTAGCTTCACCGTGTTCCCACAATGCCTTTTGATATTCATGCTAGCTTCACCGTGTTCCCACAATGCCTTTTGTTATGCATGCTAGCTTCACCGTGTTCTCACAATACCTTTTGAAATGTATGCTAGCATGAATCTTCACCGTGTTCCCACAATGCCTTTTGCTATTCATGCTAGTTTGACAGTGTACCCACAATGCCTTTTGATATGCATGCTAGCTCAACCATGTTCCAACAATGCCTTTCGATATGCATGCTAGCTTGACCATGTTCTAACAATGCCTTTTGATATGCATGCTAGCATCACCGTGTTCCCACAATGCCTTTTGATATGCATGCTAGCTTCACCGTGTTCCCACAATGCCTTTTGATATGCATGCTAGCTTGACCATGTTCCAACAATGCCTTTTGATATGCATGCTAGCTTGACCGTGTTCCCACAATGCATTTTGATATGCATGCTAGCTTGACCATGTTCCAACAATGCCTTTTGATATGCATGCTAGCTTCACCGTGTTCCCACAATGCCTTTTGATATGCATGCTAGCATCACCGTGTTCCCAAAATGCGTTTTGATATCCATGCTAGCTTCACCGTGTTCCCACAATGCGTTTTGATATCCATGCTAGCTTCACCGTATTCCCACAATGCCTTTTGATATGCATGCTAGCTTCACCGTGTTCCCACAATGCCTTTTGATATGCATGCTAGCATCACTGTGTTCCCGCAATGCGTTTTGATATGCATGCTAGCTTCACAGTGTTCCCACAATGCCTTTTGATATGCTTTTGATATGCATGCTAGCTTCACCGTGTTCACACAATGCCTTTTGATATGCACGCTAGCTTGACCATGTTCCTACAATGCCTTTTGATATGCATGCTAGCTTAACCATGTTCCAACAATGCCTTTTGATATGCATGCTAGCTTCACAGTGTTCCCACAATGCCTTTTGATATGCATGCTAGCTTCACCGTGTTCCCACAATGCCTTTTGATATGCATGCTAGCATCACCGTGTTCCCACAATGCGTTTTGATATCCATGCTAGCTTCACCGTGTTCCCACAATGCCTTTTGATATTCATGCTAGCTTCACCGTGTTCCCACAATGCCTTTTGTTATGCATGCTAGCTTCACCGTGTTCTCACAATACCTTTTGAAATGTATGCTAGCATGAATCTTCACCGTGTTCCCACAATGCCTTTTGCTATTCATGCTAGTTTGACAGTGTACCCACAATGCCTTTTGATATGCATGCTAGCTCAACCATGTTCCAACAATGCCTTTCGATATGCATGCTAGCTTGACCATGTTCTAACAATGCCTTTTGATATGCATGCTAGCATCACCGTGTTCCCACAATGCCTTTTGATATGCATGCTAGCTTCACCGTGTTCCCACAATGCCTTTTGATATGCATGCTAGCTTGACCATGTTCCAACAATGCCTTTTGATATGCATGCTAGCTTGACCGTGTTCCCACAATGCATTTTGATATGCATGCTAGCTTGACCATGTTCCAACAATGCCTTTTGATATGCATGCTAGCTTCACCGTGTTCCCACAATGCCTTTTGATATGCATGCTAGCATCACCGTGTTCCCACAATGCGTTTTGATATCCATGCTAGCTTCACCGTGTTCCCACAATGCGTTTTGATATCCATGCTAGCTTCACCGTATTCCCACAATGCCTTTTGATATGCATGCTAGCTTCACCGTGTTCCCACAATGCCTTTTGATATGCATGCTAGCATCACTGTGTTCCCGCAATGCGTTTTGATATGCATGCTAGCTTCACAGTGTTCCCACAATGCCTTTTGATATGCTTTTGATATGCATGCTAGCTTCACCGTGTTCACACAATGCCTTTTGATATGCACGCTAGCTTGACCATGTTCCTACAATGCCTTTTGATATGCATGCTAGCTTAACCATGTTCCAACAATGCCTTTTGATATGCATGCTAGCTTCACAGTGTTCCCACAATGCCTTTTGATATGCATGCTAGCTTCACCGTGTTCCCACAATGCCTTTTGATATGCATGCTAGCATCACCGTGTTCCCACAATGCGTTTTGATATCCATGCTAGCTTCACCGTGTTCCCACAATGCGTTTTGATATCCATGCTAGCTTCACCGTATTCCCACAATGCCTTTTGATATGCATGCTAGCTTCACCGTGTTCCCACAATGCCTTTTGATATGCATGCTAGCATCACTGTGTTCCCACAATGCGTTTTGATATGCATGCTAGCTTCACAGTGTTCCCACAATGCCTTTTGATATGCATGCTAGCTTCACCGTGTTCCCACAATGCCTTTTGATATGCATGCTAGCATCACTGTGTTCCAGCAATGCGTTTTGATATGCATGCTAGCTTCACAGTGTTCCCACAATGCCTTTTGATATGCTTTTGATATGCATGCTAGCTTCACCGTGTTCACACAATGCCTTTTGATATGCACGCTAGCTTGACCATGTTCCTACAATGCCTTTTGATATGCATGCTAGCTTCACCGTGTTCACACAATGCCTTTTGATATGCACGCTAGCTTGACCATGTTCCTACAATGCCTTTTGATATGCATGCTAGCTTCACCGTGTTCCCACAATGCCTTTTGATATGCATGCTAGCTTAACCATGTTCCAACAATGCCTTTTGATATGCATGCTAGCTTCAGCGTGTTCCCACAATGCCTTTTGATATGCATGCTAGCTTCACCGTGTTCCCACAATGCCTTTTGATATGCATGCTAGCATCACCGTGTTCCCACAATGCGTTTTGATATCCATGCTAGCTTCACCGTGTTCCCACAATGCGTTTTGATATCCATGCTAGCTTCACCGTGTTCCCACAATGCCTTTTGATATGCATGCTAGCATCACCGTGTTCCCACAATGCGTTTTGATATCCATGCTAGCTTCACCGTATTCCCACAATGCCTTTTGATATGCATGCTAGCTTCACCGTGTTCCCACAATGCCTTTTGATATGCATGCTAGCATCACTGTGTTCCCACAATGCGTTTTGATATGCATGCTAGCTTCACAGTGTTCCCACAATGGCTTTTGATATGCATGCTAGCTTGACCATGTTCCTACAATGCCTTTTGATATGCATGCTAGCTTCACTGTGTTCCCACAATGCCTTTTGATATGCTTGCTAACTTGAATCTTCACCGTGTTCCCACAATGCCTTCTTTACAGCAGAAACATTGGTGAATAATAACTTCTTCTGTTGAATGGTTTTGATTTGAGGCCATTAAAAACCCTTCCTAATGTCTTCTGTTCCATATTGACATGAGCATTTTAATGTATTCCTGTGCAGTAGTTACTGCTGCTGTTTGTCACTTTCTACTGGTCCCACCCTCCATAATCCCTTAATTTGCATTTCTCTGACTCAGGTTCTATCTTTCCCTTCTTTTGCACATTCTCCTGGGACTTCTCCACGTCTGAGCTGCCATTTAAAGTGACATTGAGTGAACACGTAAGGGAGCGAGACATCCCAAAAGTGGGAAAGGACGGGGGAGACATTAGACACCAGAGGAACTGGAGTCAACGGCCATTGATTGACAGGTGCAAGGTCCACAAGGTGGTTCTCATGCTAGGAATGAGATGTGAAGCCACTATCTCAAACAGATACAGTCCCCATCTACAATCGATAGGTGTGTTCAAGTCACACTGTTCTACCTGCTGCTCCTTGTGGACTCTTGTGTGGCCTCCTGTTTTTTATCCACTTTATATGTGATTTTAGGTCTTTTGTTTACTAATTCTATTTGCAATGTCACCAAAGATGCTCCTGATATTTCTTTTCCCACTGTAGAAACCTCACCCAACAGAATGAGTGAATTCATTCACTGATTTATACATCATTATAGGAAGGGTGTGCCTGCTGCTATTAATCCTGTGAGGTGGCAATGCTGTACACTGTTTTGTGTGATTAAAGTAACTGACAGGTTTTCCCATGGAGGTGGGAAGGTGGCCTGATGGTCAGTCTAGGCGGGTGGATGGGCGGTGCTGAAGTCTGCCTGGACCAGAATGTTCTATGAGAGGTAGGTCGTTGGAGGGAGTTGACGTTGGATCAGTAAACATTGTGATTGGCGCTGTTTCATGCCGTAGGTGATTAAGGCAGTGTTTGTTGCAAACACCTTTAACTACTTAGGTGCATAGTTATGAGTGGGGATGCGTCGCGCTTGCAACAGGCAATGCTTTTAATGCGCGACCCAAGCCCAAAATGAGATTTATGAAGCCACTCAAGGCCGCCTTGCATAGCTCTGATTGACTTAATAAATCCAGAGTAACACAATGCCGCGCAAACTGCTGCAGTGCATTACTGTGCCCTGGTAAGGCGTTCCATCAGGGTTGCGTGGGTGTTCCCACGCAACTCCCATGGATTTTAACGCATTCCCGATTTACCGTTGCTGGTAGGCTTTGGAATGTGCCAAAATGCTATGCCCTCCCAGGTGAGGGATAATGAGGGCAAATATCTTTATTTCTCCTTGTTACGTCCTCGTTCTATTTGTGCTGCATTCTTCTTCACGCATAGAAAGAGAAATATGCCTCTCGAGATTGTTTTTGTGCCTGAAGGTGCTTTTATGGAGGTTCTTCTATTTGTGTTTCGGAATGGAATGTATTAAATGGCTTGTGACTGCAGTTGCAAAGCTTTCATCAATTTCTGACCCCTAATTTGGGGGGGTGGTAATTTATTCGTAAGGGAGAAGGTAACTGTGTTAGTGGCCTCATGCAGTGCTCCCTGGCTAGAATTGTAGTTTTATTAAACGTAGCAAATTTAGCCAGAGTATATAAACCTGAGGGCCCCTTGATACTGATGGTCAGACCACATCAACTCCCAGTCACCCCCCTCCCCATGCACCTTTCCCCCACTCGGAGCCCCTGGGAGCAATCCAGCATTCAGACGCAATCCAACACACAGGACAGGAGAGGGAAAGGGTGAATAACCCGTTTGCTGCTCTGAACATTCCGCTCCAGTGCGGAACGTTCTATTAAACGGGCGGGGCCACGTCGGCCAACGGACGTGCGCAGCACTACAGAGGTAGTGCTCGCGACGGCCGTTGGCCGACAGCTGCAGCAAACGGGACAATAGCTATCCCATATTAGTTTGTTTGTTCCACACTTCAGTGTATAAACACAGGGAAAAGAACCTTCTCTGTTGGGATCCCAAAATATTTGTAACAGCTCTGTTTTCATTGTACAATTTTGAGTAAGACAGGCAGACCTTTGGACACAATTGCTTTGTAGCACATGCTTTTAACTGCAGGAGGCGGAACATAAGATGTGCTCCCAAAGTTCCAGAACAATTCACTGTCCCTAGTTGGGGTCAACAGCCAGGTCACTCATCGCTGTCCGAGTCTGAGGCCGCACTCGTGAGGAGAGGTAGCGACATGGTGCGCATCTCAGCTGCCGTGAAGTTGGAGGGGGTGTCGATGGTCTCAGGGTCCCGGTGGCTTGAGAAAGGTAAGGTCTCTGAATGAAAGAGGACAGAAGCAAGGCGGGGCATTAGGGCTGAGAAGCAGACACTAGTCACAGGAGCAGAATAGCATGCAATGGCCAGTTGCAATCTACCAGATAACATATCCCCAACTGAATATCACAAGGAGGCTGTTGCTTATCACCAAATTGTTTCAAGACCACTTGGAAGGAAAAGTACCTTTATGTGATCATGGTCTTTGGTGATAACTAGCCATATCTTAGTTGGTTGAGTGTATACTTCTATTTCCAGTATTTGTGTTAATTACTCTGAATTAACCCTTTGGTATCTCACCATAGATGTCACTTATCAAACTGCACAATCCGCATTTTAAACAATACCATCTATCACTCTGTGGAAGGGGCAGGAGATGTCGCTGATCCTTCTGAAGCTAGAAAACGTCTACTACCCGTCTCTCGTTTATGTTTAACTTTATCCACCTCAACGATGAAGCTGCCACATAACCAGGGCTGGGCGATTGGAGAGGAACGACTCATAAGCGTCGTAATGAGAAGGTGTCAGAAAAAGATAGAGCTCTTGTTACATTTGAAAATCTGTCACATTTATGTTTATTGTTCTCCAGAAGTTTTCTAGCGACGGCTGTGAGTATAGGCAGGTTTTTCCAGTATTCTGAGGCCTTAATGTAGCATGGTACCAAACTGAGGCCTGAATACCCTGGTTTGTTGCCAAGTCAGCATGCCTCCTGAATATCGAAACTACAATATGAATGGGACACACACAATGTGGCGTACAGAGTATCGAAAATAAAATATCGGCAGGTAAGTCTAGATTTCCTATACCTAACGCCCCATATATATACCTATACGGTACATATATCCTCAAGGTATTTAGATGTGGAGTTAAGATAGTAAATGAGCCCTTCCCTATATGCACTTACCTTCCCATATTTTGTCCGTCGATATTCTGTCCTCAATATGGATGGGACGCCCTTAACACGCCCTTTCCTAATAGCTACTCGCAAACCCTATTTTGCAGGTTGATAACAGGTTACTGACTCGCAAAACAGGGTTGGTATATGACAAACAGCATTTTACTGGTTGCAAATGGCTCGATGGCGAAATGTGGGTGAAGGTACTTGTAGCTAAGAAGAGGGATCCTATCTTGTATATATTTATGTAACCATTGATTTGATTACATTATATCTCACAATACTTGTGCTATGGCAATCATGAAGCTGCCTCGGGTAGACTTGCTCCCTTCCTATTGAAAACTCCTCAAGTTACCTGCAGGATGCCTCAAAGTTCCTCACTCGTCCTCCTCAAGACCTGTATGGCTTCCTATCAGCAATACTAATAGGCATACAGCCTGCTACTATTAGCTGTTTAACAAAGGTAAACTTACACTTTTGTGTAAGCTTACCATTTTTTTGGTATTCACAAATTAAGAGTTTAATTTTTACTAATAGTAGCTTTACGACTGCAGAGACTCCGCACACGGAAAGATGGGACAATTCTTGTATCCTTGCTTCATGTAATGACCCAATGGATTCTGAGTTTGGCTATTTATGAAATATCCTTATACAGGATGTGTCCCATAGTTAGTTGGAAAATGAATCTACATACCACGTGGTCAGTCCACATTTGAAAATATGGTTGAGGAACATTCAGTTTATTTAGATACCATTATTGTAAATAATCTTTAGATGTTCTCAACCTATTTAGAGCGAAGCTTAGATTTCTCATAAAGGTCTTCTCTTTCCCCCCAGCTCCAGTGAGCTTTACACACAGTAAATTTCTGAGCATGATTGAATTTCACCTGAAATGCATTACCAACTATTGTGTATGCCTTTGTTTACCTCCCAAATCCAGTTCATGGTGTATTGATTGAACAGAAGTGTCATTAGGTATTTGAAATAAAATCTTCCCAATGTTACACATGCATATTCTTTGACAGAATTGCAGAGTATGAATGAATGTCATACTCTGTAATTCTGTCAAAGAATATGCAGTGCAGTAGGCAGCTCTTTGGAAGCCATACTTCATTTTACTGCACAATGTGTCTTTTTTCTATTGCTTTGTACAAGTTATAAAAGGGGCAGATTGGTTTTTTTTTTGTAGCTGTGGCTCACAAGATACATTTTGTGCAACCTTCCAGCCCAAATTGGGAACATGTTTACCTTTTCTAATTTTACATCACCCACTGACCTTCTAAAGTCAAATCTTTTTGTTTGATATCTAGAGAAAAACAAGACTTTAGTCTTGGGAGTGTTTATTTTGGAGGTGTTGACTCATAGAATAGGCTGGTTCTCCTCTGTGAGCCAATTGGAACCCTACGAAATATAATGATGTCATCTGCATAATGATGGGCGTCTCCTCCATTAGAGTGGAGGAGCGTCATCCCGCTAAAAAAAGCCCCCCCAGAAAAGCCCCAGAGCTGAAAAATAAAATGGTAATAAAGTTTATTTATTATTATTTTATTTTTAGCAACCCGTCCTGAATCGGGTGTCAGGACCGGACGGGGTCATTGCTGCTGAGTGGCAGCAGCGAGCTGTGCATTTAAGTTTAAAGTGTGCAAGTCTCTTTGGCCGTCTGTCTTGCTACGGGCAACCAGACACGTGCATTTTGAACCTCTCTAACCGAGCTGTCATCAGGTCAACCGATAAAATATTATCCACTCCAGAACTGTTCTGGTGGATCCCTGATCGCTCAAAACTAATCCCTGTGCCCTAAAATGTTATTCGGTTAATAGTTCACCAAAGAAGATCAAGGAAGGCGATCTCTTTACTGGATTGGGAGTTCAGGAGTCAAACAAGGCAGCGCCTTGAGCCCCACTCTAGAGGCAGAGAGAGCCCATCCTATGAACAGTCACTGGCATGTCTGCACATGGCCGGGGTACTTGGCCTGTGCTTAGTAAGGCCCAGAATACTGGCTGTGAAGTTGGGCCCAAATAGCTAGTCTGTTAGTTTCTAAAGAGATGGGTATCCCATCATGCCCTGGGACTTGATCATTATTCACACAACACACCAAATGGGTGCCATGGCTGTGCTTGCTCACTTCTACAACTGCAAAACACAATAAAAATGTGTGAGTGAAATATCAACAGTCAGGGTTCCTTGCTGCCCTTTGAGGGTGGGCATTGGGGCAATCCAGCAGTAAGGGGGAAAGTTGAGTGGTGAAACGCGTCATAACATAGTGGGCAGCATAACTCACTATCAACAAGGTAAACCCAAGCCTGTTAGGCAGCACAAGATGTCTCACCTTTTGTCCCTCCTCTGGGGTCAAGGAACTGCACCCTGCCCTGTGGCCCTCATACCCTTGGGGTAGCAGAATTAGTAACGGGGTGTGTGTAATGTCTCATCTGAATCAGTGAGTGTTTTATGGACATGACCATGCAGCACGAGTGATGGAAGGCGTCTACAACAGTCTTCAGGATGGGGAGGTCAGTTCTGGTCATTCGGCACAGCTAGAGTGTGCTGGGTGTGGGTATGTGCATAGGGTTGGGCTTTGTGTTGTGTTTGCGATGGCTGAGATGCCACGTGTATCAACACCCTGAGTTCCGATGAGTCGAGAAGCCCTCCACGTCCTTTGTTTGGACTCCCTTCACACGTTGCCCTTATATATTTGTATATTTGTCTCTTGAAATTAACTCAGTGTAGTGCAGGTCTCAAATGTCACTTCTTTCTTTGCCAGCACTAAGGGAACTTGAAGAGACCCCCCCTCCCCCCCCCCCCCCCAAATCATGTACTTGAACTCAAAGGCTCGGAAGTGTGGGGACTCCCTTACACGAGTGAGATGAACCATTCTACGGTCTCACTACTCTTCAGACTCTTCGTTAAGGTAGAATCCATCATTTGTGGAGTCGTTTGTTGATGGAACCACACTACTCATCAAACATACACAGGACAAATGCCTGGAGCTAGACTAACTCTAGGTATAACTTCTTCCTGAAACGATATTAAATTTACCAAAGATATTCCCCACATTCAAGTCGGGGCTGGCCAAACTCGGTCACTTCAAAAATAGAGAGGCAATTGTAAATGAGAGACAATGGCTTTTCCTCTAACATTTGAAACACTATTCTTCTTAAACCAGTTCTTATCTCCTCACTACACCCATCACTTGAACCTTACCAGATAACAGTCTTGAGACAGTCCGGATTGTCTTTATTTGCTTATATGACGACCCCGCACTCTTTCCTTTCCTTGGATGATGGGCCAAGGCAGTTGACACCCGTACCCACGACCCTCTCCCGGGCAGCTTAGACTTCCCCGTGTTCTTCTGCTGACCAATCATTCTTTTTGAACCTACAGAGAACTTCAAGTAGGAGAAACCGATGGGTGTAGGTTGACTTAGCTTGAGTTCCTTCCGTTCCTTCCCATCGGTCACTACAAGCTGAAGGTGAGAGCAGTAGAAGACCTCATAGATAACGTATATCCTTCTGACGGGCAACCACGGGAGGTCCGGCCTCAGGGTGAGCTCTCCTGGGTTCAGAACGAAGAGGACAATCTTCTTGTTGATGTTCTTCAGGGTGAGGTGGATGTACCTGGTGGAGCCTTTGATGAGGTGGCTCTCCGCGTACTGGTAGTCAGGGCGAACCTTGGAAACATGGTCCAAGCTGCTCTTGATTATATCTAAGTGATGGTTGTGCTCCACCAGGTTATGCAAGGGACCCACAGGAATGATCTTCTGCACCCAACGGATATGGTTTCGCGGGATTTCAGACTGCTTGATGACAACGTAGAGCAGGTCATAAGACAAGGCATCTTCCAGATACGGAACAGCCACCACATGCGCTCCAAATAGTTTATCCACGACCTGCAAGAGAGAAACAGAGAGTTGTCTAACGTAATGGGGAAAGAGATGTACTACACTGCAAAATAGAGGAGAAATCATTGGTCTTTCCTTCGGCTTCTTCTCAGTTGTAGGCTAATATATTGAGTCATTCTTATGATTTAATAAATAATTGAATAAAATGGTAAATGCTTGGCAGATCCAGCTTCATAAACTACAACTGAGCGGTGGCCTGTTTTCAAGATCTATTTTAAGGTACGGTCAAGTCAGGAACTGTAGAATAATATCGAAGCAGCTTCTTTTTAGGCATCATAAATGCATTCTCCACTCATCACCATTGTCTTTATGTAGTATCTGTACAGCACACATCTAGCTAAAAGGCAGCACAGCTCTGCACAGAGTCAAAGGTAGTCTGTTAGTGAGGAATTGGAGGGAAAGCTGGTTTCATAAATCTTGTGAACTTATCTGTAGAACATAGGAACTTAGCATGAACATCCAGGTACCTGCATATCAAATACAACCTGCAGGAAGACATATGCCTGCTGTAACAGTACCAAAGGGAAACATTTTAGATAGCACAATACATAAATACAGCATTGAAATAACACAATACTTATGTACAACCCCTAGATATCAGCACACACCAACACAATGTCCAGACAACCCCGTAAACAAACATACTGGCCAGATACTACCTAGAATTAGAATTATAATATTCACAATATATACAATATATATTTCTCTAATGCTATAAAGAGCTCCACATCCATGGTACAACTCATTGAACCCGAAGAATAACTTTTAACATAGCCGTGCACCTATATAAAACATACCATAGAGATGACACTGTACCGAAACACTGCCTCTCCATGTGACTGTAGAGAAATACAACTCCCGCATGATGACCCTAGAGACGAGCTCATTCCCTAGGTACTACAGTACAATACACAAAGGCAATGCCAAAATGCAGTGCATGTAAATACATCAAGAGAATACAATACGAACACATAAAGGGGCATACTTATGAAAAAGTGGTGCAGTGCAGCGCAGCAAGTCACCTTGTGGCACTATGCTGTGTCACTGGCAGGAATGTGCTGTATTTAAGGCAATATGGCACATTCCTGTCTTTTCCCTGTGCTGGCGCACAATGGGCTGCCTGGTGTCAATGCAGGCACCCTGGCACCAAGGTGCAATAGTCCTAGGTTGGAATGCATGATTGTTGTTGTGCAGGAAGGGACAAATTCCTACACAAAACTATTCCTGAGAGGCTTTTTCCTCTTTCTGTGTGTGCTGCAGAATACAGCACACTTCGAAAGAGGAGAAATAAAGATATAATAATCCACGTTTGTAAAGCGCACAATCACCCGTAAGGGTCTCTAGGCGCCGGGGGCCGTCGGGAAGATTAAGCGAGCTATTGCCCAGAGTCACATGGTGCTGGGCTAATCTGCCGCCGGTGCCGGGGATCGAACCGTGATCCCCAGATTCCGGAGTCAGTCGCCCTAGCCGCGGCGCCACGCCTCTTCTCTCCTAGTTATGCCTCTCATGGGGGGCGTATCTTTCTGGCGCATTCCCAGGTTACCTGTTCTTGCAAATCTGGCAACGCATCAAAACCCATAGATGTTGCGTGGGAACACCCACGCAACACCCATGGAAACGCCTCCCTGGTACAGAGTAATGCAACGCAGCGATTATTCGGGAATTATGAAGCCACGCATCTAAGTTTTAATTTGCGTCGCTCTTGCACCACATTGCATGGTGCAAGAGCGATGCAAAGGGGCTCAAAAATATGCCCCATAATTTTCAAACTTACCTAGAACATTTCCAGCTTTCAGAAATACACCCACTGCTATTCCAAACATACCATTACGATAGTATGCCCAAGTACGTCATTCACATGATACCATTATACACAGGTAACTTCTGGTTAGCACTGCATACAGCTTTGTGCATGCTTATATACAAATTATTAACCTTTTATTTTTTTTTCAATTTTATATTTTTGTTAAAAGAATGTTAAACTCAAATGATACCTGCACATGATGTAGGCACCAATTACAATTGAGAGATGAGATATACCTGGGTTGCACAATGCTCTGCCCAATTCTAGCTAGCCTAATGTTCCTACCCCTGGATTTCCTGGGTGTTTGTACACCAGACTTGTTTTTACCGGCTAAGAAATCCGGTTGGTAAATTTGCTTTGAGATTTGGCTGCACGTACAGCTGAGTCCTGCCCCCAGCACATCCTTCTTGAAAGGCATGGGGGGTAGAGTATGTAATACTTGCCCTGCCAGGCCACATCCCTACTTCTTTTTGCCACCCTCTATATCTCATGTACCTCCTCTCATACCGCACCTTGTACCCTGTCTCGTTTACCACCTGCTCCCAGCATGCTACATTAGGAGACAGATGTATCAATCTTTCACACAGCGCAACAAAGCGAGCCACCTTGCTAAGCTACAAGTCTTTAGATTTGAGTACCTAGGCACCATGATGGATCATAAGGCATCATGGTCCCCCCAGTTATTGAAATATCGATTTGTCTAGTCATTCAGGAAATATGGGCTAGCCTCAGGTGCATTACTTTTACTTCTACTTTTAGCTTAAAAAGAAATTTACTTTTTCTTTTAAGTGCCTGCAATTGTCCCGTATGGAAATGATAGGCTCAATTTATATATAGATGCAGCACTTGGTAGTAAAAATGTTTATTATTGTGCATTGATGTATTTTTTATCTGATTTTAAAAACATGCAAAATAACTTAAAATGCCATCAGTACTAGAAATAGGGACAGATTGGTTAAGAAATGTATTATCTATTACACTGCACATTGCACTTTTTTGTTGGGACCTGATTTTAATGTAGTATTTAAGTGTTTTATTGAGTGTATGTTTTATGGAATTACATTTCTGAAATAAAAATTTACAACACCTTGGTGTGTTGCGTGAAAGGGCAGAAATGCACCATGTTTACCATTATACAGTGCATTTCTGTACTTTCCTAGCGCTGGCGCACTTTTGGCTGCCTAGCACCAACGCAGGCACCCTGCATTTTGTTGCAAGGGTGCCTGTGTTTTAGGCAGTGTTGTTTTTGTGCAGGAAAAGACAACTTCCTCTACAAAAACAATCTTGCGAAGCATTTTCTCACACATAGAAAGGAAATAAATGAGGCTAAATAAAGATATTTATCATTGTTACACCTCTCCTGGGGGGTGTATCATTTTGACACATTCCCAGGTCTACCACTAATGGAAAATCTGAGAATGCCTCAAAATACATTTGTGGATGTGTGGGAACACCCACGCTCCACCCATGGAACACCTCCCTGCCGCAACGTAACACAGTTCGGGCTGGACTGTTCCCATGAGGCACAGGGTCAGACTGATTTGCATATAGCCATGTCTGAACTGGGGTGGTAGAGTGGGCTAAAGAACGGTGATGGATTAAACCCAGATCTTTTGACTGGGTGTGAGTGTTTGATTGATTCAGATGCTCCGTCCATCACCACCCCCTTTTGTACCGCTTTTGGCCGCCATAAGTGTGGCAGGGTATGCTCAGACTCCCTTGCTCCCTTTGCCACTGGATTCCAGCAAGCCAGGCTGAAGATGGCTAGAATGCCAGAAACCGGTCCTCGGAAGCTTGTTTCCGGTCCAGGGAAGACATGGCTTGGCAGTTCGGGCTGGACTGTTCCCATGAGGCACAGGGTCAGACTGATTTGCATATAGCCATGTCTGAACTGTGGTGGCAGAGTGGGCTAAAGAACGGTGATGGATCAAACCCAGATCTTTTGACTGGGTGTGAGTGTTTGATTGATTCAGATGCTCCGTCCATCACCACCCCTTTTGTACCGCAACGTAACACAAAGCAGCAGAAGTCGCTGCCTTGCATTACTTAAGATTTTTCGAGCCATGCAGGTCCATGCAGGGTGGCCTTGCGTGGGTTGATAAATGTCACGTAGGTTTTGCGTCGGCCTTGCACTCCCTTGCGTGAAGCAACGGCGATGCAAAAGCTTGATAAATATGGGCCTATTCAAACCCATTACGGTATGCATAGTTAATGCACTTGTGAATCTTTCATTATTTTGAATCCTTTTCTTAAGAGGGGGAGCAATCAAAAGTATACATTTAGAATATGAGGCAGCATTATAGATTTCTAATCTCATAATTTTCTGCTTGGCCACCAAACCCCCTCCCTCCCGGGTTTTTTTTTTTGCTCAAATTATTTTTCTGCCCACACTTTAAATACTGCACTGTACTCAAATACATTGTCCATGTACAGCTGTAGGAAAACATGGCTAGTGCTAGATCAGAATAAAATAAGCTGCTACTATATTTCATGTATTGTTTTTTTTCAATTTGCAGTACCTGTTGCCCATGGCAGCTGCTCTGAAGAACTTGGAGGCCACAATAAGAGAGTAATTAACCTTATTAACATTTTATATCAAATGACTTTATGCTTCAGTGAAACAATACAGATTAAAACACACATAAATATTCATAGTTATATACAATTCCAATGTTCACCAATAAAACAAATTGCAGTTAAAATGCATTGTCTTCTAGTTGCAAGGTGGACCCTACATACTTATTGCAAAAAACACTTTTGTTTACCACCGCCTCCATATTGCTGAAAAATTAGGAAAAGCAAAGTTGTAAACTCTTTTACAGTCCTGATTGGTGTTACTTTGCAGAGTTAGCAAAAATAAAAAAAACTCGCCGTCCTCGTTGATTAGATATTACACAATGCCTTTAAAACCAAATTCTAAAGGAAAGTAATGACTCAGCCAATTTGCTATTACTGTTTATCAATATCTCCTCTTATAATAATAAGCAAAAAGGGAAGGTCTCCCACAGCCTTATGAAGACTTTTCGTTCCACAATTTGCCTGAGGGTGTAATTCCAAATTTTAAAGGTAAGATTTAATGAGGTGTATATTTTTATGGTCTAACAAAATTACTTAGGTGAAAGGTCTTGATCAACTTGAATCCCATGTCATTTGCAATCTGTAGAACAATAAAGATAGACAGGAGGACTATCAGTGTTAAAGATCATTAAAGTCGAAGAGTAAGACACCACATTATCATACAATTAAAATCATTTGATCTCAGCAGTGGCCTTAGACTTTTATGCTTCAGTTAGAGTATGAAGTTACCCCAGTATTGGAACTTTCATAGATTCCCATGCTTTGTACCATTCCCCGTCGTCGGAATGGGAGCCTCGGTAAATAAAAAATATCATAACCATAAAAACAAAAAGAGAAACCAGGCCTAGGCCTCATCTCATTTTGTAGCATATCACCCTCTTGTGTAAAAGAGCCCAAACTTTTCTCAACAACCAATCAGAACAGCCTCACCACATAGAACCATCCTGAGAGAGCCTCAGAGCCTCAGATTTTCTACCGCACGTTGTGCTAGGGAGTCTCCACTGAGCTCTGCTCAGTTTTCTTTCTTCAACTTCAATTCGTCTTCTAATTTACTTCAGAAAATTATTATGTCAGACAAGGAAAAGAAGGCTTTGTTCAGGGCCTGTGCTACCTGTGCGAAAAAAAGACTTTTTGTGGAGGACAAGCATGAGGACTGTATCTATTGCTTGTATCCAGACCACAAGGCCAAAGATTGTACAATCTGTAGGACATTTTCTACAAAGACATTGAGAGATAGGGATGGCTGATTACTAACTTGGCTACAGAAGATGAAGTCACGGAAAGAAGTGCTGTCTTCGGACTCTTCATCTGCTTCATCTTCCAGGAGGTCCAGAAAGAGGGGTAGGTCACCTCCCTCTACTTCTTCAGAAATCCCTGTCAAAGCCCAACAAAAGATCTCTGATAGGTCTGAGAGGGCTAGTCCCATTAAATCTCCTCACCGAGGTGAAAAGGAGAGGCTGGGACAGGCTGCTGCGTTGGACACAGCCAAAAAGATGAAAAAGGATGTTTCTGTTCCTTCACAGCCAATCTTAAAAGTGAAGGAGAGCAAGAAACTGGCTGCTGACTCGCAGGATGGGAAACCGGATAAAAAGCAGCGTCCGTCAACGACTAAATCGGCAGGTACGTCAACGACGTCTTCTCAGAAAGCCTTGATTTCTATGGTGGCTCCGTCGACGGTAGCTCTGTCGATGGTAGCTCTGTCGACGTCGACTCCATTGGGACCATCATCGTCGTTTAAGGTGCCTTCGTGCTCGTCGACTATAGCTGCATTCTCGACGCGACGATCATGACGATGAGAGTAGTGTCGACGGCGGCTTCGACGGCGAAGACTATGTCAACGGCGACGACGACGGCGACTGCAATGGTGATGACGACGAATTCGTCGACGACACCGTCGACGATTGTTCCACCGTCGACGATGAAAGTCCCGTCGACGATCAATCCTCCGTCGAGGATGAAAGCTCCGTTGACGAAGACCACTTCTCTATCGACGGTTCCTTCGACGATGACTCCGTCGACGATGATTAAAAAAGTGCATATTTCCGTGCGCAAGCAGCAAATAACGCCGGAGATGACTTCTCCTAGAAGAGTAACATCCTTACTCCCAACTATGTTGTTTGATGAGGAGTCTGATGACGAGGAGGAGGAGAATCCATATGGGGATGCTTACAGTCCCTCGGACTTAAATGTAAAATGTCAGGATACGGACACTGAGGAATATTATGAACAACAATATGTCCAACAAACCACACCTCCTCCACCTTTAGGACAAGACATGGTGGCCATGCCATCGTCGCTGATATCGAATTTCCAACTGATGCTGCAGGATTACAGGAGCAGGCTTCCCACTCCACCTGTTCCACAGCAGGAGCGCCCTCCTTCGCCGGTTGGACCTCCGGCTCCGGCAATCATAGTGACGACGGTGGTTCCACGGGCTGTGCACCCGGAACCCAGAGAGGAAGTCCACGAAGTAGTGGATAATGTCTCTTCTGATGATGATGTCCAGGAGGAACCTGCGCATGATCCCGATCTGGACTATGATGATAGTGGTGCGCACGATCCAGATGTGGCGGGGCAGGATACAGCTACTTCTCCGCCGGCTGACATTGGGGGATTCCACAACCTCATGGAGAGGGCAGCTGTCAGATTTGGTCTGCCAATAACGACTGTGCAGTCATACTGCTTCCTGTATGATTTTAAAGAACCATTCAAGAGGTCGGTCCGATCTATTCCTATCATCGAACATGTATGGTCGGAGGGAGTTAAAATTACGCAAAATCCGGCGACAGTCATTCCTGTTCTTCCCAGGCTTGAGAAGAAATACAAAGCGCCGGATGACAGTCCAGCTTGTCTTCTGGGGCAACCTAAGCCGGATTCTGTAATCTCTCAAGCAGCGCAGAGCAAATCGAAGAATCCGTCCACGCCCCTTACTACACCTCCGGATAAAGAAGGACGGCGATTGGACAATGTGGGTAAAAGATTCTCCTCTATGGCCAGTCTCCTTGTCCGTGCTGCTAATGCCCTTGCCATTCTCGACAGGTATGATCGCCAGATGTGGTGCGACCTGTCCCCGTTTCTGGAACAACTTCCGGAATCTACAAGGGATGAGGCCAGGAAAGTTTTGGTGGAAGGAGAGAGGTCTCCATCGGAAGTGATAGATTGCGCTATGGACATCGCATCCACTGCCTTTCGTGCGCTGGCTGGATCAGCTGTGCTACGGCTTCAGGGCTGGTTGCGGGCAACCTGGTTTCGCCAGGAGGTTCAGAACAAAATCTTGGTCTTACCATTCGATGGAGAGATGCTTTTCGGAAAGCATGTGGATGAGGCCCTTTAGAGCATTAAAAAAGATATGGACACGGCAAAGTCCTTGGGTTCGTTGAACTACCATAAAGTTCCTTTTAGAGGGGCAAGAGGGAGAGGTTGCTCCTCTTACAGAGGTGGCAACCAACAAAGATATTCGTCCCAGTCCTCCCAGTCTTACAAGCCTCAATATTCCAATCAACGTCAGGGCCAGTCGGCGTCTTACTCTCGTCAATCGCAGAGAGGCCGCCAGAATCGTCAAGGACATGACAACTCCAAGAGGCAATAGCGGCCTCGCGGCTCTTTCTACTGTTCCTCCTCCTCCGATTACATCAGTGGGGGGCAGGATATCTCTTTGTCTCGACAGCTGGAAACTTATAACATCAGACCAGTGGGTCTTAAATATCATCAATAGTGGCCATACGTTGGAGTTTCAACATCTACCTCCATCCAGATCTCCAGGCGCCTGTCAATCAAAACATCTGGGACTGTTACGTCTCGAAGCCCACCAGCTTTTCATCAAGGGGGCAATAGAACCTGTACCTCTCTCGCAGAGGAGGAAAGGGTTTTATTCCAGGTTCTTCCTGGTTCGAAAAACAACAGAAACTTGGCGCCCCATATTAGATCTACGGGAGCTCAACGCCTATCTCATCAAACTCTCGTTCAGGATGGTCACTCGTCAAGATATTCTCCGTCTTTTAAATCCAGGCGATTACATGGCGACTCTGGATTTAGAGGATGCCTACTTCCATGTGCTGATCCACCCAGCTCACAGGCAATACTTGCGCTTCACAGTAGGCAAGAGCCATTTCCAATTCAAAGTACTTCCTTTTGGCCTAAGGTCTGCTCCGAGGATATTTACGAAGGTGTTGGCCCCAATGGCTGCTTTCCTCAGGAAACAATCTCTGGAGGTTTTTCCCTACCTGGACGACTGGCTAGTCAAAGCTCCATCTTTCCAGGAAGCTTCCGAGGCTATTACCACCTGCAGTCAAGTGTTCAATGTCCTGGGCCTTCAGCTCAACAAGAACAAATCAGTTCTCCAACCGTCCAGGTCAGCAAAGTTTCTGGGGGCCATTCTGGACATGAAACGTTGCACGGCTTACCCTTCAGTCGATCGTCAAAACAAATTGATGCTCTGGGCTCGCCAATTGCTCTAGAAGAAATCTATGTCAGTCCGACTCTACAAGTCCCTTCTAGGGTCGATCTCATCCTGCATACCATTGATTCCGCATTGCAGGCTGCGAATGCGACCTCTGCAGCAGCAGGTCGACAAATAATGGTACCAAGCAGAGGGCTCTTTCGACGACCAGATTTCAATAACGCCAGAAATGAGAAAGGCATGCGACTGGTGGGTCGTAAGGAGCAACATAACCAAGGGCTTGTCTTTCATGCTTCCTCCATCTCCCATGGTTATCACCACGGACGCCTCGTTAGAAGGCTGGGGAGCGGTCCTCCAAGACTTACAAGTCAGTGGACACTGGGATCCAAGTCAACGCCAGTGCCACATCAACCTGTTGGAGCTCAAAGCCATCCGATTAGCTCTACAGGCTTTTCTGCCGCGAATACAGAATCAATCAGTGCTGGTCCGCACGGACAACACGACGGCCATGCACTGTATCAACAAGCAGGGGGGAACAAGATCTCAAACTCTGTCCAAGGAAGCTCAATTGCCTTGGGATTGGGCAATCCTTCACAAGATTGCTTTGACTGCAGAACACCTGGCGGGTTCGCTCAACATCACTGCGGACGCCCTGAGTCGCCAGAAATCGACCACTCACGAATAGGAGTTGGATCAGGCCATTCTGGAAGAGATGTTTTTCGGTCTGGGGGACCCCGACCATAGACCTGTTTGCGACTCCGGAGAACACCAAATGCCGGTTCTATGCAAGCAGGGATCACCATCCGGGATCCTTGGGGAACGCGCTTTCGATTGCCTAGTACGGCGCATTCTGTTACGCTTTTCCACCGATACCCCTCATTCTGATGGTACTCGGGAAGGCCAAAGCGGAGCCGTGCAAAATGATCTTGATTGCACCAGCGTGGCCCCGGCAGTTCTGGTACACGGAACTCCTATTACTCTCCCAGGCTCATCCGATCCCCCTTCAACTGATTCCGTCCCTGTTGTCGAGGTCTCAAGGTCAAGTACTCCATCCGGATCCGGGCTCGCTTCACTTAACAGCGTGGCTCCTGAATACAGGGAGTTCCGACATCTGAATCTCCCCAGGGAGTGTAGGGAGGTGTTGTCTCAGGCTCGAGCACCAGGTACTAACAAGACGTATAAGGCAAAGTGGAAGAGGTTCTGCCTATGGTGTCAGAAGCAACGTCTCCATCCGTACACTTCAGCTCCTCATCAAATTTTACCATACATCCTGTTACTGGCTAAATCTGGACTAGCACATTCTTCTGTGAAAGTGCATCTAGCAGCCATCTCAAGGTTTAGACGGACGTCTTCAGGTCCTTCTCTTTGGTCGGCTAGAATTGTCAAGCAATTAATGAAAGGCCTGTTTCGGATGTACCCCCCAGTCCGTCCTCCACCTCCAATTTGGCAACTTAATTTGGTGTTGGCTCAGCTAATGAAAGCTCCGTTTGAGCCCATCCACAAGGCGGACCTTCAATACCTTTCATGGAAACTAGCTCTTCTGTTGGCTCTGACATCGGCCAGGAGAGTTAGTGAGCTGCAGGCTCTCTCCGTAGTGGAACCTTTTCTTCAGTTCAAGCGGGATGTTCTAATCCTTCGGACTAATCCAAAATTCATCCCTAAGGTTCCATCTGAATTTCATCTGAACGAACCTTTGATCTTGAGGTCATTCTTTCCGCGACCTACCACTCCTGCAGAAAGATCCTTGCATTCATTGGATGTTCAAAGGTGTTTAAAGTTCTAGTTGGAGCGCACAAAATCTTTTAGAAGAACTTCACAACTGTTTGTATCTTACAGTGCTCCGCGGAAGGGACTTCCGCTAACCAAGTGCAGCATTTCCCGCTGGATTTCCAGCGCTATTCGATTCTGCCATCAAGCAGCAGGCAAACCACTTGCATCAAGAGTCCGTGCTCACTCCACAAGATCGATGGCATCTTCAGTGGCTTTGTTTGCTGGGGTTCCTGTCAAAGACATCTACAGAGCAGCGACGTGGAGCAGTACACATACCTTCACGTAGCACTACTGCTTAGAGTCTACGGTGAAGGATGACGCTGCTGTTGGACAGGCAGTCCTCAGAAATCTTTTTCAACAAGAGGTGAGCTTTCCCTAACATCCCTCCTTCCTGTATAGCACATTTTATGATTTGTTCCTATGAGGGTACTTATATTGTCATGTCATGTGATGCAGGTAACAAAATGTGCTTTTATGGCTTACTGCTAACTACTCTGATACAAAGCATGGGAATCTATGAAAGTTCCAATACTGGGGTAAGAAAACAAGTTACTTACCTGTAACTTTGGTTCCCCAGTATTGGTAACTTTCATAGATTCCCATGCGCCCACCCGCCTCCCCTGGGAAAGCTCAGCCTGTTTTTACAGAGATAGTGGCTGTTGCACAATGGCTACGAAAATCTGAGGCTCTGAGGCTCTCTCAGGAAGGTTCTATGTGGTGAGGCTGTTCTGATTGGTTGTTGAGAAAAGTTTGGGCTCTTTTACACAAAGAGGGTGATATGCTACAAAATGAGATGAGGCCTAGGCCTGGTTTCTCTTTTGTTTCTATGGTTATGATATTTTTTATTTATCGAGGCTCCCATTCCGCCGACGGGGAATGATACAAAGCATGGGAATCTATGAAAGTTACCAATACTGGGGAACCAAAGTTACAGGTAAGTAACTTGTTTTCTTATCCTAGACAGTCTTGTATTGTATTGTAATTGCATTTATATAGCGCTTACTACCCCAGACGAGTCGTCAAAGTGCTTTTTCGGCAAGTAGCACGCTACTCCTGGACCCATAAAGGATTAGTGTTGAATTAGTATGGTGAAATAGGAAAAGTAATATAAGTGGTAGATAGGTTAGTCAGTTATTTGGATTCGGAAGGATAGAAGAGGGAAAAAGGTTTGTATTTATATAGCGCTTGTTACCCCTGATGGGGTGTTGAAGCGCTATTCTGGGGAGTAGCACTCTACTCCGGGACCCATGAAGAATTAGTGTTGAAAAATTAGTATAGCGAAATATGAAGTAATTTGAGTGGTGGGTATGCTATTCAGTTATTTGTATAGAGAAGGGTACACAGCGGGTTAGAATAGGGAAAGAGGTTTGTATATATATAGCGCTTTTTACCCCTAATGTGGTTTTGAAGCGCTTTTTTGGCGAGTAGCACGCTACTCTGGAACCCATAAGTATTAGTGTTGAATTAATATAGTGAAATATGAAAGTAATTTGAGTGGTGGATATGTTAGTGTGACCTGGTGCTTTCCAGTCAGGTTCCTTCGGCTTACCAGACCAGGATAAGACGTTTGACTTCACAACAGAGGCCGGTAAGTAATTTAGCCCTGGAGATTGAGAAGTATTTAGGGTGCTTATCGGGATCTAGATTTCAGTTGTCGCGATAGCCTGCTCTATTGCTAGTTGGGAGAAGCATGGATACATTCAGGTACATTCAGAACAGGAAGTGATTGCCGACAAATCAGCAGTTAAAGCTCAATGTCCAGGAGGGTTTTGTGTTAATCCCGATTCCAACTCCTCTTCCCAGATGGCAATAACATTTGTCTTTCAGAAATTGCCAAGAAGTTTACCCATTTATTTTTCTGAAAATCTCTGGCCCTCATTACAAGAGGCCTGCGCTGCCAGAGCGTCACTTTTATTGATGCTATGGTGGCGCTGACCTCTCAATCATACCTGCGAGGTTCACGCAAAGCCATTGATTTTTTTTATGGCCTTGTAGATATGACGTGAGGCAACACAGCGCAAGTAGCTGCGTTGCTTCACAATGTTTCAGGGAGGCATGCCATGGGCGTTGCAGTGAGTGTTCCCACTCAACTCCCCTAGTATTTGACACATTTCTGGGAATGTGTCAAAACCCTGCGCCTCCCCAGGGGTGGCTTAACGGTTGTTCCTTCCTGTGCAAATACAACCTGATTTTAATGCAGGCATCCTGTGCCATGGTGCAAGGGTGCCTGCATTGGAACTAGCCAGCCATTTGTTCACCAAATCAATTAGAAACATAAAGTGAATTTTAATAAATAGAATGATACCAGAGCAAACAAAAACCAATCAGTAGAATCAGAGACATTAAATTTTAAAGTTTTGTGTGAGAATAGCACAAAGCACCACTTGCTGTCTTCTGCTCTTGCTAGACCGGAGGGAAAGTCCCAAGTTCATGGCAACTATGATGGAGCACAGGTCGGAAACAGGGACCAGGTTAATCCAACTGAAGAGTGGCCTTTTCAAGTCCGCGTGTAGAGTTTCATACACGTTGGAAGAGGCCGTGAGGAGGAAGCTTTCAGTGCAAAGAGCAGGTCAAGCATCGCAGACCATCATTGCTGTAGCACAAAAATCCAGTCGTCGCATTGGCAGTCCTTGTCCGCTATAGTTACTGCAGTGTGAAGTGCAGGTCTTACTTTGCCAGTCATTGTTGACGGTCGTTGTCGACACGAACAGCTAGTCTGACTGGAGCTTTGTGTTGGTGGTCATTGCAGGTCACAGGGTTTTGGCACAAATGGGCCCATTTACTATTGTGAGGAGCTTACACTTCAGAATTTCCCCTTTTCTTCTTGGAGGAGCATACACTGTTGCCTGCCAAGGGTCAAGGACCTGGTGAACTCCTCTTGGAGATGAGGACTCACTCCAGTAGAGGACAACAGCAGGACTCAGTTAGGTCCAGGCAAGTCCAGCTGCAGCTGGGCAGTTGCAGGGAGCCTGTGAAGCTTGTTCTGTCCCTGTAATCCACACAGGAGGCAAGCCAAATGAACTTTGGAGTCACGCTGGGTTGCCTTGGATAAAGACAGCAGGTCCAATCTTGCTTCTTCATACAGCAAGGAAGTCCTCCAAGCAGCAGGGTAGTCCTATGGCAGCTGGGTAGTCCTACGGCAGCTGGGTAGTCCTTCTTCTGAATTTTCTACAGACCCATGAGTGGCTCTGGAAGTCCAATATGTATACCTGGTGCCAGCCTTTGCATGGGGGGACTCCCTGTCCTACCCCAAGACTGGTTCTGGAAAGTTCTTCCCGTGGTCAATGCTCCAAATTGTTTCTGGGTGACAAAATGCAATGGTGGACCTGGTGTGAGGTTCCTTTGTGTGTGTGCTGTAGGCAAAGCCATTGAAAGTGTAAGTGAGCTGGGTACAGCCCCTCTCCAAACATCCTGTCACGATGGGCCATCCTGTCCACACCCCCTTTTGTCTCACTATCTGAAAGCAATACACACCCCCAAACAGCAGAGCCATTCACAGTCATGTGACTTAGGACACTGACAGAAAGGCACACTTGGTTGGGACAAGAGAATGCCAACTTTGTAAAAGCGGCACTTTCAAAATTGTAACTTAAAATCTGACTTCACCATTAAAGAGCATTTTAATTTACAATTAATTTGAGTGTAAACAGCATATTTCTATCTGCTACCAATGTAAAGTGAGTGGTTATTAAATGTAATAATGTTACCCAGTGTTAGTCAATTGTAGAGATAGACCTTACAAAAGTGAAAAGAACTTTAGTAGTTATTTACTGTCAGGACATGTATAACATAAGTACAAATGTTCGACTTTTTAAATTACATGCACTCTGCCCTGGGGGCCTTCAGGACATACATTAGAATTGATATATAAGCGCTAATAAGAAATGTTTAGGTCTGCAAAAGGTTTATTTTGCCAGGTTGACATGGCAGCTTAAAACTGCAACTTTTTGGTTTGCACAATGAGTGCTGCTGCCCACTAGTAGCATAAAATGTACAGGCATTAAGTACTGGCAGTGCCATTTATTAGCAACATATAGGTAAATTAAATGTGGCAATTAGGTTTCCTTATTTTTTTTACCAATTTTAAGCAGAGAGTGCAAGCACTTTAGCACTGCTTAGCTGTGATGAAGTGCAGAGACCTAAAGCCAACAAAAATGAATTCAGCAGATGGGAGGAGTGAAGGCAAAAGGTTTGGAGAATACCATTCCAAGGATGTCCGGTATTACGGGGTAGCTTCTTTTGAGACTGCTTTAGAATGAGTTATACAACAATGTCCGACAGGGCATCGGTAGGGAAGAAAGTCATCCAATTACTTTAACGCCTTCCATGCTGGTGACGTAACCGCTCCGTCACCAGCCTCGGTCGCGCTGTGCTGGTGATGGAGCAGTTCCGTCACGGCCCGCTCGGCGCGCCTGCGCGGCGCGTTCTAAAGAGCGGGCGGGGCCGTGACGGAACAGCAAAGGGGTTAACAATACTGCAAAGCTGTGTATTGTATACACAACTGAATTATGACAAAAATGAAGAAAGAGTACAGATATATCCAAACACAATATAGATTCAAATATATTCAATTGGTTTTATACGCAATTAGTCGCAGCAGCAAATATCACTCAGAAAGGTGCTCGATGTGAAAAGTGAACAAGCAGTCCTCGTGAAACACATATAAACAAGGGAACAGCAAAAAGAAACAGGCCAATCAATATTTTGTATGAATGTAAACAAAATCTAGAGTTTCAATATTATTTAATTGCACAATAAATATCCTTTTTCAGCTGGTGTTGATGGCATTTCGACCTTCAACAAATTAAGTTTTCCAGAATTTTCTCCTCCCAGTGCCGTTTTTCCTGTAAGAGGAATTGGTTTAACTATAGCTCATTTCTCCCAAAGGTTCCCCATGTGGAACTATTTAGGGACACCTCCTTGTCTATATTAATGGAATGGACGTGTTGGCAGCTATCCAACCCCTGGATTGTAAAAAGGCAGCAATCATATCTTTTCTGCTCCCTTTGCCTGATGATGACCTGTTAATTTGTAGAATGTCGAAACGCCATCAACACTCATCCGGCTGAAAAAGAGTATGTGAAACTTGATTTGTGCCTGTGTCCTGAAGGGCCGAAGAGTCTAACCCAAAGGGGCAGATTTACAAGCCCCTTGCGTCACTTTTGCGCCACGGTTGAGTCACTTATGTGATGCAGCGGCGGTGTAAAACTTGCGGCCCATTTAGAATGTGACATATCTAGGGAGAAGCGTCACGTTGTAAAGCCCTAAGTGATATTATTCCTGCGTCAGGTATAATGTATGCAGGGTAGGCGTTCCCACTCAGGAAAGCATTGTAAAAGTGACGCAGTGAAATCTACAAGATTTCACTGCGTGACTTTTAGGACGCCACTGCATCAAAACCTTACGCCTGCTTGTAGCAGGCATAAGGAGTGACGTTGTGTATTGGGAATAGGCCGCAACACGCATTGCTGGAGTTGCATCGTGCTTGCGACATGACTCCAGCAATGCGTGACTTTTCCGTCAACAGATGGTCAGAATTTCCGACGCATCTGTCAATACTTGCACCAAGGTGCGCAGTATTGTAAATACGGCGCATCCATGGTGACGCAAGGGTTTTGCATGGTGGTGCAGGGAAAGTGACGCAACTCTACAGATGAGTCACTTTCTCGTAAATCTTCCCCAAAGTGTCTTCTAGATAGTCTAAGAAAGGAGATGCTTTTCTCCATTTGCTTGGTAGAATTGTGATTCTAGAAGAAAGTTGTAAGGTTTTGCAACTTGATTTTGGTGGGACATCTGCTACAGCGCTAAGTTTTTTTTTTCCAAAGGCAAATCGAGAATTTATAGAGTAAGTTATATTTAAGGTGAACTTTTGGAGATATTGCCATAAAGCTTGCTTAAAGTGAAAATAACGTACTTGTAGTGCTGTTTATGGATATATTTTAAGGACTATTTGAATCAATGCCTGTACAAAACCCTTTGATAAGTCTTAGTAAGTTGTGATATATGGCACTTTGTTTTTTAGGCAAGAGTACACAAATTAGTGGAAAATTAGTGTTTGGAGCTAGCCATGGATAATATATTTCTGGGTAAAGGGTGGTAGATAGGATATAAATCTGCCAAGCAATAGCCAGATGCATTGAGTTGGGGTTAGCAAAGCTGTGACGAAAACACATTCTTTTTTTTTCAATGACATCAGCAATCTGGGGCCAGATTTACGAAACGTGCTCATGGTGGCAAAGAGTCCAATTTGCTGTTTAACACTGGTAGATGGTGATACCCGCAGAACATGTTACACCCCCAATGAATCAAGAACCCTTTAACCACAATACGCCCCACCTCCACTAGCTGCAATATAAGGGAGAGTCACTGTCAATAAGGCAGGCCTACTGGCTTTGCCAAGGTGTCACCAAATTAGTAAAAGTAGCAACATGTTATACTTCACAATTGCACTTAATAAGGGTGGTGCCAACATTCTTTACTGCTCATTATAATGTAAATCTCTGCATTGTCAACCGTCCACATTACCAATGGGCATTCTAATCTATAACATGCCATAGATTCTTTCTTTTCACTTTTACTTTAGCTTTAGAACTAGCCAACAGAGGTCCCCACAATCCCAAATCCATGAACCAAACTAGAGGTTCATGGAGAGATTTTAATCTTGAAACACCTCTGCTGTGTCATGAATGTAACCTCCTTGGGCACTTAAAGCCACTTTTGGGGGGATTTCTGGGGGAGCTGCTGCACTCCCTGCAGCCTCCAAATAGTCATTCAAAACATTAGTGGTGCCACCTGCACTTCAGGAGGCACCACAGAGAGGACCAATGTGCAATTTTTGTGGGGCTCATATGGTGCTCCATCACCTTAGGCTTCAATTTGGCTCCTACTCTGGGCTCAGGATCAACTGGCATAAGTCTATTGCATTTCTGCTGTCCGAGGCATGGCACTATCTGCCAGCATGACACCCCGAGGTTCATTAAGGAAAACCCGGGGCAAATCTTTGATTCCTACAAGTGGATGTAGAGCTTTGGAACAAAACTGCCACTATCCCGCATGGATAAGGCAGCCCTTTACATAATGATATACCTGCCGAAGTTCCTCTATGTTCTGCAGAGCACCCGTTCGAGGTCCCAGATGTATTCTTCCAGACAGTCGCGGACGTCACATGGGGTCTATTATGAAAGGCTGGCACGCCAAGGATTGCATAGCCATCCCTCACTAGAAAACCCCTTAAAGGCGGAATTGCCATCCCCGATTAATGGCTATACTATTAGGCAACACAACTGCTAGTCATTGATTACTGGGCCTTCGCCTCCTGACAAGAGACCTCTGTGATGGCCGACAGACGATCCATGGACCAGCAGGGGTACATCTGACGACTATACGGGGAGAAAGGGATGACGCTCCTGCAGGTCCCCACGGCCGTGGTGGTCAAGATATGGCATACAGCAACCAAAGCCCTAGGCTGGAAGGGCAAGCTGACACTAGAAATCCGACTCTGAGACTCTGAGGTACTGAAGGCGCTGCATATTGTAGAAGGCTACAGAAAGTGGAACTTGCTGAGAATCTCTAAGGTGGGCAACATCTGGTGAGGGAACAAAATAATGCTGTTTCTTGAACAGTAGGGGAGAGTATGAGCTGTCTGGGTGACAGTACCTGTGATACCAGCAGCTGGGCCACCTCCTGCGAGACCAAGTAGATGCCCCAGATGAGTTGCCTCTTGAGTATAGGGTTTTGAAAGCTCCCCTGCCCAGCCATAATAATAATAATAATAATAATAACCTTGAATTTGTAAAGTGCACAGCTACCTCCGAAGTGGTTGCCCCACACTGGGGGCCCTCGGGAAGATTAAGCGAGCTATTGCCCAGAGTCACATGGTGCTGGGCTGACCAGCCGCCGGGTCCAGGGATCGAACCATGAACCCCGTGGTCCAGAGTCAGGCACCCTGGCTGCTGTGCCACACCTCTTCCACAAGCCATGTCCTGCCTATCTCCACTCTCTTACACAACAGCCTCCCCCTCTATACCGCCTCAGGGAAAAATGGGAAAAAGACCTAGACAGATTTGAAGACAACAGCTCGGAGCTGGCCTGCCGATACACCAGAGAGGTGGCCATGGAAGCTGGGTTCCAGCTAATTCAATTAAAAATGCTCCACAGGGCCTACTTCACGAGGATGTGATGGATCGGAATGGGGAGGAATGACACAAACCTCTGTTTGAGGGGTTGCAGAAAGAAAGGTGCATAGTTGCATATGATCTAGAGATGCCCCATGATCCAGACGTGGTTGGGGAATGTAGGCCATGGACTGTCGGGAGTTCTAGAATTCACTCTGGAGCTCACCCCACAATGAATAACCCTGGGCATCCGGGGGGAACAAACCCAGGACCACTACACCCTTCTCTTTTGTAATACTGCCCTGATGGTGGTAAGACAACATGTAATTAGACTATGGGGGCAAGACAAGACCCCAAATAAATGTAAATGCCAGCATTTGTAAAGCGCACAGCTACCTCCGACGGAAGTGTGCCGGCGCTGGGGTCCGTCGGGAAGATTAAGCAAGCTATTGCCCCGAGTCACATGGTGCTGGGTTAACCTGCCGCCAGAGCCGGGGATCGAATCGTGACCCCTGTGGTCCAGAGTCAGGCACCCTGGCCGCTGCGCCACACCTCTTCCACACTATGAGCATGGAAGTTCAACTTAGACTGGCCTCTGAGGACCAAAAAAAGTGTACGAGGCAAGCGGTTGTCCACGGAAGCTCAAAAAAATATGGTGCCCAAGGAAATGTGCAGAAGAAACTGATCTCTAAAAGAGGATACAAATGGGAGTCCCAGGAGGAAGGGGTTGTAATGAGGTGTGTTATAATTTTATTTTATGTATTTATTTGAAGGTTTTATAGAGCGCGAACAAGATCCTTGCGGATATCAGAGCGCTTTCCAGTGATCAGAGTTGAATTATACATAAAGAATAGCATGACACATTATACAGGTAATAATATGAAGGAGAGGACAAGTATGGGATAATAGTACGAATGCACAGTAAAAGTCATGGAGTACAGAAGCATGGGATAACAGTACAAAAAAAATCCACAGGAACAGTCGTAGAGAGCATAACGTGAGTATCTCGATTGATTAAAGTCCAGGGCAGGATAACGTGCCTAGGAAGATTAGATGGACCCTTAACAAGGTAGTAAGGGTAGTATTGTTCTCCAGATTTTCACTGTGTGTGTACATATGTATGAAACGTTCAATAGTTGGCCCTACCAGGTGCAGGATGGCGGTTCTGCTATTGCAACTAATATATCCGGACCGGTATGCCTCACGCTGGTGCTAGCGGAATGGCGGCCTCTTTACCTCCTGGTTGACCAAAAATCAATTAAAAGATCTTTACAACAAATAAAGAACAAGCCACCCCTTCTAGGCAGATCTACAGATTTCCAGGTGATCCTCCTCCAGAGAGAGTCTCCAAAGCATATAGCTGAATGATTATTTCCAATAATAATCAGGCAGTAAAGCCTTTGCACTCAGAGCAAAGAAACACTTTGAAGGTTTCTACTATAGGCACCCCATAAAGATCACTCTTTTTATCCCTAACCGAAGCACCTATCTGCTTGACCTTCAAAGGATGACTATCCTCACACCACTGTCGTCAATAGAGAAGATACGTGTGTTGCCACAGAAGGCCAGAAAAGGATCCCACCCAAAACATAACCACATTCCACAAATTGCATAAGACATCTGCTCCCTTTATTGAGCCTCGGCAATAGGTAACCACGATAACTCTTGGAAGCTCCATCTTTGTTCTTCTCCCTATTCACACTGGTGCTAAATGGATTAGACGGGCGTCTGTATCATTGGCGTCACCCAAGCCTCGTTTATTATTAAAGTATTTACACCCTTATTCTCAATCGCCACAAATATTAGATCAAACTACACCTTTCTCCATCATAGGACACCTTCACCACTGAATATCAACCAGCTCTCTACTACCCGCAGACTTTAATCCCATCATAAGAATGGTGTCTGGGCCTGGGATACCTAAGATACTTTAGGGCAATATTGACCCTTCGGTTTCTGAGGTATACTTATGTGTTCTCATAGGTTAAGAGAGGTCTTGAGATTTGGGTATGTAACACTCAACAAAAAGCTACCCTGGCTCGGTGTCTGATTCTTAAAGAAGGTAGAGGCACACTATGCTTATTACCTATGTGGTGTTGGGCATCTGAAAAAAATGTAAGGACTATCCTCACACACCACCAGGTGTCATACGTGATCATCGGTAGTCCTCGCTCTCTAAAAACTGCGTTTGATAAAGAGCCGGACTTCACCTGGAGACAGGGAGGCACTTCTACAACTAAGTGAGGACCCGTGCTAGGAAAGTGAGTGGGTGATATAAAAATCGATGCAAATGCTACATGAAAGGTTTAATTGCGCAGAATTTGCTCAATATTAAAACTAATAGAGGGGACATGGGGGTTTAGTACCCCCATCCCCATCAGTGTCGCCAACATGTTTCTGCCATTGTGGCCAGGAAGATCCATGGCATTCATCAGGATGTGAGAAAATGGGCTCCTATCTAGTCCACTTCAGTAGGTTGACCTTTGTCAGACTCTACTATGAGACTTCAAAACCCCGGATTAAGGGTAGGGATGTCCCATGGGACGAAAAGGATTTGATGAACCCCTGTTGTCACACTTGCCTCAAGGTGTGGGGAAGCAATGAGGACAGATCGTAGGAGCATCACGAGGGACGCACCTTGAGGCAAGTGTCACTTGGAGGCCAGCTTACCCTGACTGCCCAATAGCCTCTTGCTCCCTCCCCTTTTGTGCGTATATATACTTGAGATTTGGGTCACACTCATGGCCAACATAATCCTTTTGGCCAACCTTCTTACACCTGCCATCTGCCCAAGCATCCCTTTGCATAGACACCACTAGAATGTTCACGAGAGTTAGATTCTTCTAGTCTAAGAACAAGGACCCTTTAAAATATGTGACAACAGTCTGTAAAACAAAATAAAGGTTTTGCCTCTGTGAACTTCATTCCTCTGTCAGGCATGCAAAACAGCTGTTCTTTCCAGTCTCTCCATTTTTTAGGGGCAGTACAGGTTATATTTTCAACCACATTGTAAAGATACTCATCCATTTTCCTTGCCAATTTTGCTGATACCTGGTCTGTGATTCGCTTGGTGGTTGAATTTTACAAATTGCCAATGAAGCTTTCTCTTGTTCTGTTTCTTTCACAACCGAGGAACATCTACCAGACATTTCTGCTTTTCTCATTATGGCTAACACATCATCTAATGGCACATCGCCATTCACCCACAGACGATCTTGTAAAGTAGAATTATTGTTATGCATAACTAATTGATCCCGTATCAACTCGTCGTGCAAATCTCTATAACCTAGCGTCATATGCATTCTGAAAAGAACCCCAGCACGAGTCTTAAAGGCATACAATATAAAGCAACATAACACACATCCTTCCCAACACTTTGGTCTAGAATCTATAATGGGTTTTTTGTAGAGCTGATGCCCAGTGTTTCCATCGGCCGTCAATATACAGATCTCCAACTCTTAAAAAACCACCCTTGTTCCTCTACCACCTGAGCTGGAATCACCCTTCAGCTCATCTGGAACACTCTTGCTACTATACCAATTTCAACCAATCAGGAGCCAGTCCCAAGACCATATCTTAACAGTGATCTCATCCAAGACAATGGACTGCTACCTTTGGCAGCCTGAACTGACTTTGGGGAAGAGGCTGATATGTTTGTTCCAGGGGAACCAATAAATGGATGATTCTGGATTATGGGCAGACATGATGGGTGAGTTCCTTTTGTTTTTATTTCCAGAAACCAAAGTCTTACCCATTTGGATGGTGGCAGAAATTTCTTCTACTCTACCCCATTTGAAGCTCCTTTTGTCCATGCCTGCCTAACATTTACAAATATATACCTAACCATGGCATTGCTGATATCCATCGGTATGACACCGGAGTCTAATAAGGTCCTCAATTTTCTGTTGCTGGTATTTAGGGACTTAGTCTTTAGCATTGATTCACAGATTAACACATACAGAATATATCTTCTACAGGCATTGCCTGTTTTGGGAATCACCCTCATTCTTACCTTATCTCTGACCAGCTCCCAGCTTGTATCAGCCTCCTGGATGGTTAGAGGTGTGGGCGAGCACTGCGTCATTTTGAGACCATATTCTCCCAATCTGTATCCAATGCTGATGAGTAACCATCAGGATGTCGCAGCGGAACAAAGTCGGTCAGGACATTCGACCCGGGTCAGCACCACGAGTTAGGAAAGTGGGGATGGTTCTGGGAACCTTGGCAACAGAGTGAGCAGCTCTCAAGGTTCTTTTGCTGATGTCACAGACAGCTGGCTGGTTCACTGCTGACTCACAAACATTCTACACCAGCACACCGAACTCTCCTCACAACCCAGGGCCATGTTATCTTACATCATTGTTTTGGTGACAAATGTTGATTCCACCAATGGAAGCATCAAGCCATTTTCCAAACATATATGAAATGGGTGACAGATTATTTTCCATCATCCCAACACCAAGATTCAATTATTAATCATCTTACTTGTATTTCAAGGCTTTATTCAGTGATGTGTGTTCGTATTGACTCTTTTTTTCCACTAAAGGTGGGACTGGACATTGATCAACGACTAATGCTAGTGTTGAGATGTAGAATCAATGTGACGTTTTCTATAAGCTGTTGTGGTTAAGTTGGGAATCTCAAGGGCCACTTGTGGTAAATAAATAAATAATACCTCTCTTTTTGACTAGACATATATCATAACAGATAGCTCAATAAATAAGAGTCAAGATTCGAGGTAGTAGGAGTTTTTGCAGGTTTAATACAGCATAAGGACAGGAACAGGACAACCTGCATAGGAATAGGATGACAGGGCCCAGCAGCTGCTGGGGCTGGATCTGGGATGAGCGCGCTGACTTTTAATAACAATACATGAGCATATATACATAACGCAAACACATAGCATTACATTGCAGTAGGCGTAGCAGTGGGTGGAGCAGAAGGCGTGACGCGTAGCAGTCGCGAAAGATAAGGGCGAAAAGAGGTGTAACGGGGCGTATACATAGACATGTGATGCAAACGTAACAGAATATGTCATGAATGGGGCGGAAACATTGGAGGGGGCTACCTAAGGAGCCGGGACCTCTATCCTGATGGTGCGCGCAAACTAGCAATGACGTATCACTAGGAGAAGCTGGGGGCTATGAACTCTGTGCTAGGAGCAGAGACTGAAGTCTGGAGAGTCAGGGCGACATGTACCTAAACAGTATCTAGTATCTGATGTTTAGAGAACATGTTGATATAAACTAGAAGTTAGGAGAGGAAAGGCTGACTTGATTCTAAGACTGGACCATGCATTATTCTACATGTAGTGCGTGATGAAGAATATTAAATGACCATTAAATGCAGTATTTCTCTAACGTGGAGACGTGAAGGCTAGACAATGACGGAAACTATTGATGCAGTTCAGTAGCTTAGGAATGCAGAGAAGGAGGACTGAACTGATAACTGGAATCATAACATATTCTTGGCAGACTCAGAGACTGAGCCAGGCTGGGCCGGGCACTGCGAGGCAGGAAGTAAGTGAAGGGTCGAGGATACAGGTGGGGGCTGTATCGCTCCTCAGCGAGGCTTCAGGAGACAGGAGCTGAATCTGGTGTCCAGGCCCTTTTGAGGCCTAGAAACGGGGACTTTACAATAGAATAACGTGCACACTGAGAAACATGGCAACGTAGCTTTACATAGGCCTGATATTCGTAGTATTCACGAGGACTGGAAACTGGCATACTAGAGGTGGACACAACTGTAATTGCGTCATTAATCGAACATGGGGAATGCATATGCATATTTAATCATGCACATATAACATATGATGGATGACACGTAGGGACACAGAACATGGCAAAATTTACTTTTCCACATTCCCTCCTTGTCACTACGTTTCCATCAGGAAACATCAATTTTCATGATACCGTCTATCATTTCATACAGTATCATTTGCTCGTCTCGAATTATCCTGGAACGGGATTTAGAACGGGGCTTGGGACTAGGAATACAAGAGGTAGCACAAATGCCGCAAATCGCAGGGCCACATTGTATACAGAGGCAGCAGCTGAATATGATCGCTACTGCAATACCTAGAAAGGACAATATTTTCCATCCCCATGCGGAAATTATATTCCAGAACCAACCGGACCATGTCCAGGTGCCTGGATCTTGGTGTATCAGATGGGCAATTTTATGGAGTCTGGTTATAGCTGAATAAACAGACGGCGCGTTATTTGGAATGAAAATGCAGCAACTAGATCCGATGACTCTACAGGCCCCGCCCCTATCGGCCAGTATGACGTCAAGGACGAGACGATTCTGTAAAACGACAAATCTCATAGCAGATTGCTCTTCGGTTAAGTTACCTAGAGCAGAGGCAGTCTCATTTACTACAGCTTCAAGGGTTCTGGTTAACCTACGGATCAGTTTACTATTCTGGATAGGTCCTATAAAGAAAAAGAAACCTCTGTTGAAATCTGTATACTGTTCTAGAGCAGTTTCAGTATAATCGACAATTGGGGACTCCCTTTTATGTCTAATGTGTACTAGATGTGTATTTCTATGATAATCAGGTGGGGCTAGGAAAACTGGTGGCAGTAGGAAGGCAATGTAACAGGTTCCCTCCCAATCGAGGGGCAGACGAACATATGCGGTTTGACCACAAATAAAATAAGAATGACGTGAAGCTTTGAAAATAGATTTCCCACTGTCACTATACTTGACAATAGTAGTACAATCACTATGTCCTACATGTATGGAACCATTATTTCGGACACATAATTCGCCTCTGACTGGTAGTACTGAAATAGCAGGTAAGTCTGGAGTAGTATCAGACTGAACATTCAAGACCATGAAATTCGAAGAATAGTTTCCTAAGTTATACACTTCATTTTCTAGATCTAAACCTGTTCTGTGGGGGAGACCTTGCTTGTCTGGAAAACATGTACTGTTAAGAAAAGACATATCTGTTGAGGATGACGTTAACGTGGACCATGCTCCACACGAACCATTATGTGAAAATGGATAAGGAAAAAGTGGCAGGACTCCCTTCGGTGTCTGGAAAGGGGGGAGTCGACCACACACCCAACAATTAGTGGTATTGCTGGTCTGGTGTGAGTAATGTAACATGCGGACAAATGAGTTATTTCGCATAGCGAGGCGGTAAGAGAGTTCATGAGGAGGCAGATCACTAAACGTGTGCTCTACTGTAGCATTAGCAGACTTATTTACATGAAGAACTGGGAAATACAAGAAAAATGCATAACTGGTGCAGGAAATCATAATGCTGAGAAACAATATGAAACATAGAAAAACGATACATCGGATTGAGTTTTGACTAACTCTCTCACTATGGGGGTCTATTTTATACATGTCAGAAACAGTCTAACCGTTTCACCTAGGGGAGGACTTAGACAATCAAACTGACTGACTTATTTTACTAGACCGGAGTTTTAACTTATACTCCTGTTGCGGAGTTTTCTCTAACAGGGGAGGGGTTGTAGCAATGTCTTTTGCGGGACAGTCCTTGAGAACAATGCTTTGGCAATCCTTCAAATCCTGGGAAATGTTCTTTAAGACGGGTTTCAGTCCATTAAAAAGTTTAATATGAGAAAGGTGCACCCAGCCTTTGCGTCCTTCCAACTTCACGGCTGTACGGGTGGTGAGGAGGACCTGTCGGGGCTCTTTCCAACGAGGCTCCAGCGGACTTGATCTGTCAAAGTTGCGGACCATCACCATGGATCCTGGAACGATTTCATGCGGTGCCACCTCGGTATTGTCTGGAAATGCGGCGGCAACCTGTGAACGACAAGAGTTGAGGGCAGACATCAAGGAAGCTAGGTAATCTGTCAGCATATTACTTGAAACATCGGTAATACTTCGGGGTCTAGGAGTACCCCACATGTTAGGGGGGCGGCCGAATACGACCTCATACGGGGACAGACCTGATCTGGAATGTGCGACCATGCGCATATAAAATAAAGCGACTGGCAGAGCTACTAGCCAGTCCACACCTTTTTCTTTACACACTTTTGCAATACGGATTTTCAGAGTCTGGTTATGTCTCTCTACGAGACCGGCTGCTTCAGGATGGCGTACACAATGGAACTTCCACTGGTACCCTAGCAAAAGGGAAACATGCTTCATGAGTTCGGATGAGAATGGCTGGCCGTTGTCAGAATATACGACTCTAGGGAGTCCATAACGGGGGAAGAACTCACGAACCAACTGCTTGGCAGTGGTCGCGGCTGTGTAATCTGGAACTGGATATGCTTCTGTCCACCTGGACAAAGCGCATACAACTACAAGGACATACTTGAAACCTCGACATCGCTCCATCTGAATATAATCCATCTGGAGGACTTCAAAAGGGTGGTCAGGGGGCTGGAATCCACCTTGTTCCACCGGGACACTTTTACCTGGATTAAACTGACAACATATCATACAGGTACGGACTTTCTGCTTGGCTGCAGCTCGTAAATGCTTGTTGAACCAGATGTTCTGGATACTGTCTAACATAGCTTTTTCTCCTAAATGTGCTGGACTATGTGCGGTATTAATAATGACTTGAACCATAGAGTCGGGGAGAAACCATGTGGCTCTACCCTTCGTTAACCATCCTTGATCTGTCTGGACCCCTCCTTGTTCGGACCATTTCTTGATTTCTTCGGGAGTAGCATGTAACTGGATATCTATGACATCTTGTGTAGGGTCCTTAACTGTCATACATGTAATCGGATCTGGAGTATGTGTCATGTTAACTGGAATGTCTGGAGTCTGTGCTGTAAGCTTGGCTGTGCGATCTGCTAGATCGTTACCTTGAGAAATGGTGTCAGTAACTTTCGTATGTGCTTTGCACTTCATGATAGCGATAGATGTCGGTAAATGTATGGCATCTAACAGAGCTTGAATAAGGAGACCATGCTGAATCTTGGTTCCATGAGAAGTCATGAAACCTCTCTCCTGCCAGAGCACTCCGAAGTCGTGTACAACTCCAAATGCGTAGCGTGAATCTGTGTAAACATTAACTTTCAAGTTCTTGGCGTGTATACAGGCTTGTGTCAGAGCAACTAGCTCTGCTGCTTGAGCGGACAGAGTGTCGATGCGGTGTGTCTCAATAACTTCAGTGTCAGTAGTCACTGCATACGCGGCGACTAGTTCTCCTGTACTAGTTCTCATACATGAACCATCCACATAAAGTGTCAGGTCGGGGTCTGGTAACGGAGTATCTGTCAGATCTTGTCTTGACTTTGTCGTAATGTTAACTACTTCCACGCAATCATGTGTGGCTGAATTCGAAGTAACTGATGGTAACAGTGTAGCAGGATTCAGGATGTTGCAGCGTCTGATTTCTATGTGTGGCTGGAACAGTGTCAATTCATAACCTGTTAAACGTGCAATTGTCAAGTGTTGAGTTTGTGTTCGGTTTAAAAGAACTTCCACAGAATGTGGAACTTGTACTGTCAAGGTATGTCCTAAGACTATGGAATCACTTTGTCTGATAGCTAGAGCTGTGGCTGCAACTGACTTGAGGCACGCAGGCAGAGCCTGGGCTACAGGATCTAATGTGCTCGAAAAATAAGCACAGGGCTTGTATTGTCCTGCTTGATCTTGTGTGAGAACAGATAATGCTGTACCTTCACGTTCAGTAACGAAAAGTGTAAAAGGCTTACTGTAGTTCGGTGTCGCTAGAACTGGAGCTTGGCATAGGGCTTTCTTTAACTCATTGAAACTAAGTGTATGTTCAGATGTCCAAGGGAGGACAGTCGATACGGCTGCCTCCTGTGTCGTTAACTGTATCAGTGGTTTGGCTAGAAATGCATACTGAGGAATCCATTGTCTGCAGTAAGAAGTAAGGCCGATAAAAGCACGTACCTCCTTCTGGGTCTTGGGCTGAGGAAGACTCGCTATTAACTGGATACGGTCTGGTGTCAACTGCCTACCCCTCTTGGACAGTAAGTGTCCTAAGTAGACCACTTGCTGGACACAGAATTGAAGCTTAGAAGGGGACACCTTGTGCCCCATCTCGGCTAGGAAATACAAAACTGTAAGGGATGCTTGCTCGCAAGCACGTTCAGAACGGGCTGTGATCAGTAGATCATCGACATACTGGAGCAGGGCAGTGTCAGTTGGCATGTGAATGTTGTCTAGTTGTCTCTTGAGTGCTTGACTGTAAATACTAGGACTTTCTGTGAAACCTTGAGGAGCTCGTGTAAACATATAGCTCCTTCCATTTAAACAAAATCCGAAAAGGAACTGGCTGTCTGGATGAATAGGAACACTGAAAAATGCGTTCTTGAGGTCTATGACAGTGAAGAACATGGCTTCGGAATCAATGGCCGTTAATAGGGAAGAGATGTCTGGGACAACTGGGTACTGCGGAATAATACATTTATTAAGCTCTCGTAGGTCAATCACTAATCGATATACTGGGGGTGCATTTGGATCAGTACGTTTCATGACTGGAATGATCGGAGAATTGCATACATTGGAGTCAGTTTCTACAACCACTCCTTGAGCCATGAGCTCGTCAATAATTTTGGATAAGGCTGCTACAGCCTCAGGTGGCAATCTGTACTGTCTGATTCGTGGTAACACTACACCTGGCTTGAGAGTCACACGATAGGGTGTGATTTGTATGTAACCTACATCAGTTGGACCTTGCGCCCATAGATGCTGCGGAACATTAGACAGTCTTGAATCAAAATCTCGTAATACATAGTGACCCTTAAAGTCACGTAGGAACAATGGTATTCCCTCTGGGGAACAGCATATAACTGCACCTAACTCTTTCAGTGTTTTAATGCCTAACAGATTTTCTGGACATGACTTAGTAAGTAACAGATCAGTAGTGCGGGACAATGGACCTACTTCTAGAGTAACTGGCTTTGAAATCTCATTTACGATAGGTTTTCCTGAAAATCCAAGGGAAACATTTCTTGAGCCTGAGAGCGGAGCCCCTGGAACTTCGGCGTGACTAATTGTGGTCCTACTTGCCCCTGTATCAATCAAAAACTTTCTGTCTTTCCCTAATACTTGACTATGAACATAGGGACCTTCTTGATCTACAGGTATCTCGATGAGAGGCAAGCCTACCTCCCTCTCTAGGCTGTTTCATGAATACTGCTGGTACTCTGGATACTCAGACTGTGCATACTGGTACATCTGCGATGTAACATGCTGTGTTGCAGCAATAGGCTGCGGTGCTGTAACTGTCTGTGGTGCATTCTGTGGCTGAGGAATCTGTGAAACTTGTTCTTGTCTAGGCGGACGTGGTCTTTCTTTAGTCTTACCAGTAGCTATGTTGTGTTTCAGAACTGCACACTCATTTATAAAATGACCTGGCTGTTTACAATAATTGCAGTTCCCTTTAACGGGAGCTGCAGGATGACTGGCTTGATTCGGACCCCTCTTCTGACTGTCTTGAGGAACAGATTGTGCAACTAGTACTTTCATTTTCGTGTCTTTCATACGTTTTCTCTCGTGTTCTTGCTCTTCTCTGATTCTATTCTGGTGGTATTGAAGCATCTGCAACATCTGGGACGGGGTATTAGCTTGCCAGGTACTTTCGACTTTCAGAACTCGATTTTTAATTTGTGGGCTTGAATTCTCGACTAATTTAGTAACAAAGAGGTGAGGGTATGACTCACTACTTGTCTTGAGGCCACTGTTGATGCTGAAACATTTTTCAAATCTAGAATAAAAATCACTAATATCCTCATCTTGCTTCTGTTTACAGGCTGAGATTGCATCCCAGTCTTCTTTTCTAGTTGTCAATAATCTAGGTAAAACTTGTATTAATAATTCTGGTAATTCTTTACATTTATCTCCAAGACCGGTACCTGGTACTCGTGCCTTGTCTTCAGCTTCTAGAACTGCCCAATCGATCTTTTTCTCTCCCACCTCCCATTCTTTTTCCTTGAGCTTTTCATACACCCCTGCGGGCAGCAGAACCTTTAACATTTTAATTATATCTGGATATGTGTATTCTCCCATACGGAGCATGTCTTTTAATTCTCTATGGAACCCTGCTGGATCTTTGTCATGACAGGGAATTAATTTCTTCATCTCGAGGAGTTCCATCTTTGTAATTGGAGTGTAAACAAACACTCGCTGCATTTCGCCACCCGTTCCTTTAACTGGGTGGACTTCTCGTAACGGATTCTGTCTCTCCATGTAAAATGGTTTACCTTCCGGAGGTGAGGCATGAACAAAATGCGGGTTCAAAAACGTTCTATATTTGTGACGCTGTTCTAGAATGACACTAATTAAATCGGTACCTAGACCTTTCCATCTATACTGGAGTAACTCGTTCAGGATATCATGTAACGGACCTGGATCAGAGTGCTGACCCTCATACAATGTAATGAGGTGCTGGATCATATACATACCCGCCAGTCGTTGTTCGGCTGGGGGCATTTTCAGAAACATTTGTGCCACTATTTCGTCTGGAAAAGTGGTAGAATCAGTAATCCATCGGACTGCTGATCGGGCTAGTTCTTGTTCATGCATGGTACTTAACTCACTGTAACCGATTCGTGATTTCAGAATGTGATCGGTAGCTTGGAATACTTGTTCTAGTGAACCTTGTTCTGGTGCTGGAGAATGAGAAATAGACTTGTGTTCTAGGCGTAAATGGCGATCTGGAAATCTAGATTTTCCTACATACGCTATTCTGGCGGGATTCTCGTCCTCTACCTCTTCAGTATCAGAGTTACTTTCTTTCTCGCTTACTTGTGCTGCTTTACGTTGTTCGTGTATCTTTATTATTTCTCTACGGATTTTCTTGTACATACTCTCCATAGCACCGACGGTCTTGTGCTTACCCTCGGCTATATTATCACTCCACCTTGTCAGGATTTTCATTTCGGCCGGATCTTTAGACGGGTAATCTTGTTCTCTTATTAGACAATTGATCAGAAACTTTAATATCATGAGCTGGATCTCGGCTTTCCTTTGAGACATGGCCTCGCTAATACTTTCTGGATCATCCCCTGTACGGATGAAACGATATATTCTGTCTAGATCTTCTTTCATATTCGGTAAGGTGACTAGATACTCGGCCACCTTTCTTACGCGGAATGAATATAAAACCATATTATCCTCGCCTGGGACTGGATCATAGCCGCATTCGGCAAGGGATTTTCTTATTTCTGCTACAGTCTGATGTCTGGGCGTACGCTGTGACGCTTGTGCATGTAATTCGGCTGTCGTTAAACGCTTGTGTGGCGGCGGGGTTTGAGGAGGACCTCCCCCTGCGGCCCCTATACTAGAGTCGTCTACTGAGGCTCTTCGTCCTGGCAGAGTGGGAAATGGAAATGTAGGCTGGACTTGTATGGCGGGCTGGACCGGGGGTACCGTAACAGGTACTCCGGTGTCTGGAGAAGCGGGAAGTGCCTGATTTACAGGGACTGGCGGAGCGCGAACAGGATTTGCATATTCTGGGACTGTGTCGTCCAAATAGGACGAAATAAAAATATCAGCTGCGGTCTGTTTGTGACGTAGCTTGGTCGGAACTAATGGTGGCGGGAAATTACTGGATGCCTCTGGGGTCGCTTTTGGCAAGCCCTCGGCAAGAAGAGGATACATACCCCTAATAAGGGCATGCCTCTGTCTGTCTGACTGTTCGGCTTTGACTTGTTCACCTATCTCGATTAGTTCTTTTTCTTGTGCTCGTTCTAAGGATTCTCTACTTAATTCTGACTTTCTGATTTCCTTTTCAGTTCTTTTATGAGCTTCTTTGCGCCATAACTCGATGGCATCTTTCTGTGACTGTCTGGCTTTCTTTTTCCATAATGCTTCTTCTACTCGCATGATGCACTCGGCATCCCATGTACCCGATACGGGCCATCTATACTTTTCTTCTAACTGTTTGGTATACTCTACCCATAAATCTAGATACAATATGGCGCTTATGCCATGCTTCTGATACATAAAATGACCTGGACTGTCCCTCGGCGGAACAGGAACTGCTTCTTCTAACAAACCCTTTCTAGTTTTTAGCTGACATAATCTCGAAAAGAGAGACATTGTAAACTTGAATCGGAACACAATACAATACACGAGAAACAATAACAATTTGGAGAACAATTCAGGCATACCACGACATTGGAAATACATTGAACAACATCATAACATAACAGTTCGGACAGAATATTACCTGGAATACTGAGAACAGAAACACAAGAATTTCTCGAGAACGGAACAGACTAGAGTTACTGGATGCACTGCTGAAACAGTACGGAACATACCGGTCCCATAAAGGGACGCATCAAGACCCGTATCCACCTAGGTGAACACTTCGTTTGTGAGTCTGTGTACCACCAACCCACGGACCAGAGTCAATTTAGATTGACCCTGTCTAGATACTACCCCAGTAATGGTACTCACCGGGCAGCAAGAACGGAAGGCCTCGGACTGGACTGGACTGCTACGACGACGGACGACGAACTTCGGACTTCAGTTACGGGTGGGCCTCCGGATACCTCGGACCTTGGACTCTTGGCTTGGGCTCTGGTCGGGACTCGCCGCGTTCCTCCACCGTCTCGTTTGGATGCTGGACCGCCTCCTCCGTCTCCTCCGTGGGCCTGAGGGATACTTGAAGCAGAAATATCTGCCGGTGCACAGAAGAGTTCCGTCACGACTGCAGAGGGTCAGGGGGTCGGCGTGGCTTCACCGACGCGTGGGGAAAGGGCAAGTCCCTGTTCGGGCGCCATTATGTGGTAAATAAATAAATAATACCTCTCTTTTTGACTAGACATATATCATAACAGATAGCTCAATAAATAAGAGTCAAGATTCGAGGTAGTAGGAGTTTTTGCAGGTTTAATACAGCATAAGGACAGGAACAGGACAACCTGCATAGGAATAGGATGACAGGGCCCAGCAGCTGCTGGGGCTGGATCTGGGATGAGCGCGCTGACTTTTAATAACAATACATGAGCATATATACATAACGCAAACACATAGCATTACATTGCAGTAGGCGTAGCAGTGGGTGGAGCAGAAGGCGTGACGCGTAGCAGTCGCGAAAGATAAGGGCGAAAAGAGGTGTAACGGGGCGTATACATAGACATGTGATGCAAACGTAACAGAATATGTCATGAATGGGGCGGAAACATTGGAGGGGGCTACCTAAGGAGCCGGGACCTCTAACCTGATGGTGCGCGCAAACTAGCAATGACGTATCACTAGGAGAAGCTGGGGGCTATGAACTCTGTGCTAGGAGCAGAGACTGAAGTCTGGAGAGTCAGGGCGACATGTACCTAAACAGTATCTAGTATCTGATGTTTAGAGAACATGTTGATATAAACTAGAAGTTAGGAGAGGAAAGGCTGACTTGATTCTAAGACTGGACCATGCATTATTCTACATGTAGTGCGTGATGAAGAATATTAAATGACCATTAAATGCAGTATTTCTCTAACGTGGAGACGTGAAGGCTAGACAATGACGGAAACTATTGATGCAGTTCAGTAGCTTAGGAATGCAGAGAAGGAGGACTGAACTGATAACTGGAATCATAACATATTCTTGGCAGACTCAGAGACTGAGCCAGGCTGGGCCGGGCACTGTGAGGCAGGAAGTAAGTGAAGGGTCGAGGATACAGGTGGGGGCTGTATCGCTCCTCAGCGAGGCTTCAGGAGACAGGAGCTGAATCTGGTGTCCAGGCCCTTTTGAGGCCTAGAAACGGGGACTTTACAATAGAATAACGTGCACACTGAGAAACATGGCAACGTAGCTTTACATAGGCCTGATATTCGTAGTATTCACGAGGACTGGAAACTGGCATACTAGAGGTGGACACAACTGTAATTGCGTCATTAATCGAACATGGGGAATGCATATGCATATTTAATCATGCACATATAACATATGATGGATGACACGTAGGGACACAGAACATGGCAAAATTTACTTTTCCACACACTCTTGCCTTTTAGTGGAAAACTTGAGTGGTAACTAATCTAGTATGACTTTAAGGAGACCTGACTTTGAGGAACTGACTGTAGAAATTGAAGAGGCATTGGACGTGTCTTTCTGCCATTCCTTGTATACTCAGAAGATGTAGCTTAGTGGTGAGGTGTTTCAGGAATATTAGGTAATAAACCTCTTGGGGCTTTATCTGTGTGTTCTGGTGTCATTCCAAGTTTCCCCGGATGCCCCCTGGAGTTACCAGGGTACCAATAATTCTGAGAGGGAGAGGAAAGTTAAGGGGTTTTACAAGTGGGACCCATAGAAATTGGGAATTACTGGGGGAATTGTTAATGCCAATTTTTGATTTCTCTGGTTATTCATCACTTCTTACCCTGAATAAGAAAAATAAATCAAGAGCTGAAATCGCTTTGTCAAATACACTATGTCTGGTGTTCCCATGGACCTTGTAATCCTGATGGGACCAGTGACTCCAGTTAGTAGACTCATCGGAATTACAAGAGAACTCGTAATCCAAGTCTTTATGTTCTCGCCAGAGCACAGGCGGCAGGCATGGAAAGGACAATGACCCCTGCAAGAAATCACTAGGGCTCTTCAGATCAAGAGTAGAGGCAAAGCACCAGGACCTTCTGGAAAGAGTTATGCGAGGAGATGGAATCCCATCTATGGGAGCAGGCAAAGACGCCTGAAACTGTGGAATATTTCCCCCACACTGAAATAAGGGAAAGACCTCAGAGGTTGTAGCGTATAAGGACTGGCCCTTGCTATTTGACGAGGATAGTAAGCTTTATATCTGCACTTAGCTATTAGTTTAAAAGCTGTTACTCATCCTGTCATTCATTTGGAGCAGCAGTGGTTTATGCCTGATAGATGCCTTCCACCCAGACTCATACCTTGGTGACTTATCGCCGACTTACATCAACAGTTGATACACAGAAGGCATTTGACAGGGTGCAGTAGGAGATTTTATTACCTGTTATGGAATGGCTGCAATTAGGGCAACGCTTTTATTTGCATAGTTTGTGTTTTACATGAAGCCCCCAATGCAAATGTATTAGTCATTGGCATGCAGTAGCACAATTAATTTACATTAATATATAACATTAAAAATATTTTACAATTCTTTTTAGTTAAATAAACTTTACTTTTACCTATACTTTACCACTGAGGAGACTCCACAGGCAGGTTGAAGATCTCACTATGGTAAAATATAGGGGACATTAAAAAACCTTTAATAAACTTTATAATAAATCATTTTGATGTTAAATATTGAAATATTTTATAAATGTATTTTAAATGTAGAATACAATTAAAAAATATACAGCACTATTGACTTAATTTAAAAGTATATCTTTGTGGCTTTTCTCCAACCTTTAGCATAACTGCCTCTCTGTCCCCATCTATCTGTTTTAGCGCTGGGCCAGCCATGCGCTCTATTAGTATGGATAACATAACATAACAATTCATTGAAATATATCAAATATCAAATATTTTTCTGAAGTTTAAATTAAAACATGTGTTTCCCCCCACAGTAAAGGAATTATATTTTTAATATGCATTAATAATTATTAAATTTAAAGTAATTTAATGTTCTTTTAATAAAAAATAATTTTACATTAATTGATCAATTCAAAAAGGGGTGTTAAATATTTTATAATTAAATAATACATGTTTTATTTTTAGACATTAAATTATATTTATTTCTCAGTTAACTAATTTAATTTATCATTATATTCTATTGGATTTTATCTTAAGTCCCTACCTCCATTATTTTCAATTGGAAGGTGTATTTTGTTTCTTTTTGGCAGCATTAGCTTACACTCCTAAATTTGGTGGTGTAAATAGTGTTCAAGTTTGTGCAGGTGGTTTTCGCTGCTCACCACCAGCACTTATATCAGTCTAAAACATGGTAGCGCTGTTTGTGTAATTTGGAGATGAGCACAATAGCAGCTATTTATTAGTTTAATATAAAAAAATCAACTAATATCTGCCACCCAAGCTACTCCTATAGCTTTGGAGGCCTTGAATAGTCTGAATTGTAGCACTTGGAGGAGTGTAATAGTTAGTAGTTGTGTAGGTACTGTTATAAGTTGCAATGGCGGGGCAATGGGTGGTGCAAGCTGCAGTGACCTCCTGGTGAGGGCCCTGATACTTATTTTTTTAGCAAATTAAGCACTGGGTGTAAATCTACATTTTTGAGTAACTTAACACTTGGATTTTGTCAAAACTAGTAAAGTCACTCAAAAGTGGTAGAGTAAATTACACATTTAAATTACTCACAAGTGTAAGTTACCTTTGTGAATATCCCGCAGGAGTTTTATGGATGTAAGAACTGGGGGAGGAATAAGACTACGCATATAAGGGAGACACATAGTAGAAACTATTTTTTTGATCTATGAATAAGTTCCTTAATAAACCTTAGTACCCCTAGCAGGTGAATAGCGACACCCCAGACCATGAAAAGAGCTAAGAGAAGGGTATATATTTCCCCCAGGAGTCTCACCCACACAAGAAACCAAGGAATGTAGGCCACAAGTGTTTTTCACCCAATTTGTTTACCTCAGCCAAACATGCTAGGACACTACCCTGTGTCCTGAATATGTTTCCTGGTTTCAACAAAGACCGGTGATAGTTGTTCCTTAATGTTCCCTTGAAGGACAGATTGGTTTCATTAGTGTATGCCCCAGTATCAAGGCCAGGAAAATGTTTTTGAACATAGAATTCAGAGACTGCTCCCACATGCAAAAGGATCCCTTATCCCCACAAGTCGGTCTTGCAATATGCCAGTAAGGTGTCACTATCGGAGGAGGCAAAGGAGTTGGACAACCCTGCGAGGCGAATTTTACAAATTTAGCTGGGATCGACAAATTTTATAAATGAATACTTATTAGGTTATTCGACCAGACACTGTACCATTGTCTTGTAAAATTCCCTTCGAGCATGGCATGAGGTCCATGTCGGATCAGGATTCGGTTATCTGCATCCTAAATTGGAGACCATTGGGTCCTGATAAAAATTCAATGTCGTGTTTTTATAATTGCAAAACACACAAGATGATGGACGGAATGTTGCACAATGGCAAAACATTCACCCCCAGTCACAGATCTGGGTTTAATCCATCGTTATTTTGCTCACCAAGCCACCCCAGTTCAGACATGGCCATATGCAAATCAGTCTTGACCCTGTGCCTCATGGGAACAGTCCAGCCCGAACTGCCAAGCCATGTCTTCCCTGGACCGGAATCAAGCATCCTAGGACCGGTTTCTGGCTATCAACAATATTTTACTATCATTTTAGTTTTCACTTGCCGGCTCTGAGCCACCTTGTGCAAGGAGAGGCGGGGTATAGGAGGGGGGAGGAGGAGTGCTATGTGCACTTCTAAGTGCACTTCTAAATGCACGTATGTTTGGCCATCTGTCTCCGGGTGGCCAAACACTCATGCGCACATTGGTTTTTCCAACCCGGTTGCATCGAGCAGCCGGGCTGGAAAAAAACGTACAGACTCCCTGACCTGAGCGAAGTGTCTTCTCAGCCTGCACTCAGGCCAATCCCCGCGCTGCTCTCAGTCATCAAGTTTTCCTCTGTTTCATCTAGAAGAATACAGAAGAAACAATATGAGTGCCCGGGTTTAACAGAATCCCAAGTTGAAGTGTAGGCTGCAACCCGGAAGGGTCCCATATCTAAACTGCAAGAACAATGAGCAGGCATGCATTGGCCAAATATAATTTAATAATGTCTCTGCTTTAGGGATAGATGTGTGCAATAAGAAGTGTCGGCTGAGGCTGCCTGCAAACCACATGCAAACATGCAAACTTTTAGAAGGCACATGCAAACTTTTAGAAATCTATTGCGCCCAAGACCCAGAACCGGCCAATCGAATTCCTAGGTTATCAATGTCTCCAACCCTTTCCAAAACTTCCTTTCCTATATTTAGGTACCCTTCACTGTTTTTTCCCTAGAGTAGGTTATCTGTTAACTTTCAAGGCCATACTCACGATAGAGCAGGCTAAAATTATCTGCAAGATATTTGAGGCCCCACTTACTTTTGGCCAGTAAGAGGGTGTCGTCAGCGTAAACAAATGCCAGAACTCTCTGGACTGCCAAGAAGGGGGAATACTTAGCACAATTAGCCAGAAACTTGATTCAGTTGTTCATATACAGAAGAAAAAGGGTAGGTGCCAGGACACAGCCCTGGCGCATACCCTTATCGACAGAGATTGTCTCGGTTAGCTCTCCTCTTAAGCCACACTGGCCCTAGTGTAATTTCCCTCATGGAGATACATAATTCTATTTAACAAATTACAGATTTCCATCCCATGTAGAACCTCACATAATGTATTTCTATGGACCAGATCAAAAGCTGCACGAAGAACGATACATGCTACAAAAAGTTCTCCCCCTCCTATATCTACGGTCTGCCACTTAACCAAAAAGAAGCAGGAGAACTGGCCAATTGAACTAGTCTTGGACCTAAAGCCTGCCTGGGAGTGCTAGAGACTGTGATTTTCATGTGACCAATCCAAAGGCCTCTCCAAAATATGGGCTTGGAGGTTAAGCGGCTTATTGGGCAATAGTTAGATGGGTAGCTCTGGTGTTTGTAAGAGTAACGGTTGGACGTAAAGACACCCTCCAGGCAGGGATCGGCCTGGTCTAATTCCTGAACACAGGAGTGAACATTTCTCAAACTGGGAAACCCATTCACAGGGTAGGATAGAGGACTCTGCTGGCTTCCTAGATTTCCCACTGCTTATTGTAACTAGTCGCCAAAAATTCTTGTGATCGTTATTAGCTGAATCTTCTAGGAGATCAGACCAATTTTTACATTCCCGTACAACTTGACTTGCTTTATTTCAAGACGATATTGAGCTCTGTATTCCATTATCTCTTGGCTAACTCCTTTTTTCATTGCTCTCAAGAGCTTTGTCTTTGCCTCGCTACAGTTTTGAGTGAACCATCAATTTTTGGAATTAGCTTCCGGGAGTCTCGAAAATTCTTTGGCAAAGAAATCTTAGAGCTTGTTGAACAATCTATAATGTTCGGTGGCGGTCTCAAACTTTATATATACAAATCCATAGGCTAGCGACGTGAAGTAGGTCTAAAAGCTCTCACCTTGAAAACGGTGCACTTCTTTGATTAGGTTTCTGGAGGAACACTGTATGCTACCACCCTGGACCTGTGTTCCCTGAACTTCCCACCGCTGCTCAGGGCTATGGGGTCAGAACTCCTGAGCTTGCACAACAAATCACTTTCTTGACTGGGGTGGATCTCTTTCTTCAAGATGATGATCCTACTGAGATTGTCCCAGGCCTTGCGCATCATGGCTGAACAGAAATTACTTGACCAACTCCAACTAATGCACTCCGACATTTTTAGTGAGGGGTTAAAAGTGAGGGTCCAAGTTAATAGGTTTTTGACTAGACAAATCAGGGGGCCTAAGCATTTCAAACTTACCAGTGCATTGCAACTCATCTATTTTTAGAGGGATCCAGAGGGGAAATGGAATGACACAGGCGCTTCATCGACTATACTCGAGCAGGCAGACTTCTATGGGGCGTCTTATGGTTGGAACCTACACATAGGGCTCTCTGATCAGGCTGGGAGCAATGAAGGCCTGGGTTCAGACCCGAATTAGATGTGACTCCACCAACTTCTGCTCACCTTTCACACCACTGTATGTAAAGTCTGGTGTTTACTCCTGGAAGAGACAGAAGAGTGTGTCTACAATGACAAAACGCAGGGTGTTGTAAAGTAGGGGGCATGTTTTTTTAAATTTATTTTTATTGAAGAAAATCAGGGCAAAAAATACATTCACTGGACAATCACAATCTGCCGCAATGTACATATAGACGATTCGCAAATGGCTATGATATCGGCATGGAGCATGTAAAAGTATATACAGGTAAAGAAAGACACAAGCCGCAATATTATACAGTCCCCGTTGCACAACATAATTACTCACATTACAAGTAGTCCTCCTCACTGCCCCCCAAGTCGCTGGTGGTTTATGGGGTTGTATCACCTGTAGTGACGTCTGGCGGGTCACATATATATCTCCGGTAGGGGACATGTTTGACAAAGCTACAATAAAATCTTTCGATAATATTATGCCAGATACCTATATATGCAAATGTGACATTGAGCCATGCGCCTATAGAACAAGAAATAGGTAACTAAATCACTGACTCCATCGAATAAATTGTTGCGAAGCATTGAGGAGGATACTGACGTTGTCTCTAGGATACATCAACTGCTCTTGGGGCAGCAGTTGCACTAAAAGGGCACTTTCAGGAAGTTTGGGAAGTGGAACTGGAGGTGTCCTTCTCAGAAGAGCAGTGGGAAAGGAATTAGAGCCTGACCATATTCCTTTGCTCCTGTACATGTGTTGCCCACTCTACACCTTGGTGTTTCTTTTCCCAGAGTGATCTTTCCAGTAGGTTCAGTGGTCCCCTATTCCTGGCTGTGTTGTTTTGCACTTTGGGGACCTGCAGTTGTTCTGCGTTGGGAATTCGTAGTATGAGGAAGTCTAGACCTTCAAATTCAATTTCATAAAGTACTTTGTCCAGTGCAACATGAGGGTGTAGAGTTGACCAAGCTTCTCTACCACTGTATGCAGAGAAAGGGTGGTTGGTTTCTCATCCACCACATGTCCTGTGCTAGATAAGACATAGAAAGTTCTTATGTAGGTCATGGAGAATTTGTTTTGTACAAGGTACACGGATCAGAATCAAGAGTGCAAATCTTCCAGTTTCACTTGACCGGCCTACACAGGAACCAAAAAAAGGTGAAATGTAGATCACAATTCCACAGTGGTCCACAAACTGCGATGAATTACAGGTTATGACTTTTTGGGATTTCTGTCACGTTGTGTACTTGTGGTAGTTCGCAATGGGAATCTACCTGTTTTGTCTGTGGGTAGTTTTTCAGGCCAGTTTTGCTCCATAGGTGAACCTAAAAAGGGGTGGATTGCACCTTATTCCTTTCTTTCTGCAAACTATTTCACCTAACCCTATTTTTAATTTGGGAGTTTTTTAATTTGCATGTACAGGCATTTTACTTACCTGTAGCAAATATGGGTCAAAAATAAGAGCATGAGTTCTTGAGCCATGGATTGATGATGATAGTGTGTCTGTGTGCTTGCTCGTAGTTTAAGGTCAGTGTGTGTGTGGTGTGATGGGGGCATGCTAATGTGGGTGTATGTGGTAGTGAGGTTAGATGTGTTGTGGTTGCCTTACTTGCTGTTGTATGGTTAGGCTTGGTATGAGAGAGGTGTTATGATTTGTCTGGTGTGGTGCTGAAGTTCTGTATGTATGAGTGAGATGATGTGAATGTTGGTGGTCTAATATCGAGCGTGCCCGAATAGTGAGTTTTGTTTTATGTTGTATTGCTTTGTGGCGTGGTGTGTTGATGTGGAGGTGGATTAGAGACTGAGCGTAAGTAATGTATTTTTATTATTATTTGCAGTTTTATGAAGCATGGCCCAGAAACTTTTTGGCAGTACGCCCCTTCATATAGGTACATCTAAATCCAAGCATGCTTACAAATATAGGGCCCTATTTACGAGAAACTAAAGCAGCGCGGTGCCACAAGTCATTTTGCTGCGCCATGCTGCATTCGTTTCGGACCACAGGGATGCAACATATTTACAACAATATGTCGCATCACTGTGCTTTTCCCTGTGCTGGCGCACAAACTGCTGCCATGCGACGGTGCTAACACCCTTGCACCATGGTGCAAGGATGCCTGTGTCATGGGGAGATTGTTTTGTGCAGGAAGGGGCTGCTCAATTAATTGTTTTTGTGCAGCAAAAAAGTTCTCTTTACTGCACAAAATCAATCAATTGAGTTGATTTTCTCTTCCAATGCAGGCTGTAGAATGCAGAACACATTGACAGAGGAAAAAAACTAGGAGAAATTAAAACATTTCTCCTCGTTGCGCCTTGCTTCACCACTCCTAAGGTGGCGTACCATGCTGATGCATTTCCAGGTTTACGATTGCTCATAAATCTGTAAGTGCATCAGTGGACATGGGTGTTGCATGGGAACACCCACAACAACACCCATAGCACACCCCATCCAAGCAAAGTGATGCGGGAAAAGGGGTAATATTTACAAGCACACGTAAAGCCACGCAGGTTGGCTTTATGTGTGCTAGTAAATAGCACGCAGCAGGTTGTGCCACCAGTGCAACACGCACCATAACAAACCAGCGGCGCAAGGGGCTTGTAAATTAGCCCCAATGTATACCATTTAACAGCTTGGCATTGGACAGAAAAATAAGATTCTGAATAAATATTACACAAAATAATCATAACACAGAAACAATCAATATCTACACCCTACCCTGTCAGACAATTTTTTCGCAGGTTGAATGTAAGTCAATCAAAATTATCTATTAGTAGGGCAAAGGTGAAAGTCACATCACAAAAGCTGACCTCTGAGTTCTTTATTAAACACATCATATGAGGAATTTGTCCTGATTTTAGTAAGGATGACATTCCATTCTTTGTGGAGGCTTCCTCAAAGTTTAACATTTTCTGAAGGTAGGCGTTTCAGGTCAAAAAGAGTCTTCCATCAAAATTGAAGAAGAGTATCCATAAATGTCCTGTTTAGGCTCTGTAGTTTAAAGCCCCCTGTGAAGTTTATAAACTCCACAGACTAGCTTAAAGAGCCCTCTGGCTTCAACAGGAAGTCATTGCAAGTGGTTAAGACAGGGTTGAGAGCTTCTGTTTCTCTGTTTCCTGATACATGTGGCACTGAGGTATGCAGGCAATGGAGTGTAAGGAGAGTATCATTCTAATAGGAATGCAGGATAGGTACTATCCTCTAGCTATAAATCATGTTATTTTCATGCAGGGGGTTTTGGAATGTTGAGGCAGGATGAAAATGTCAGGAATTGTACTTTTTTTGTTTGTTTGGGGGTATGCATGGATAATGGGTTGTAGGGTGCATCTGTAGAGATTTTCAGGAATGGACAATCAGTGGGGTTTGCATTGATCATGCTGTCATGTATTCATTTAAGAAAGATGCAGGGTGTTGAGTTTCTAGGGGGACGTGAGTCTCCCTGGTATTAGGGTTGTTAAGGGATTCTGCTGATTTAGGACTTCCTTGGTTTTAAGGGACCCTGGAGGGAAATGTGAATATGTGGATTCTTTGTTAGATCACATTGGGAATAACCAGGTCTTAGCCATCCTTTTGAACTCAGTGATTCTCAGAGGCTCTGATCTTTGCTGGTAGGCAATTATGACGATTTGCTACTTGCATGAGAAAAGAGTGCCACCAGTGGTTTTCCTCATATGAACAGAAATTATTAAGCATGGTATCGGCCTGATAAAAGAAGTTAGTGATTGTGTATATTTTGTGATTTTTGCTTGAAAGATCTTTGGTCTTTTTCTATTTATAGCTCTGTGAGTGCTACAATAGTTTGAAGGAGGATCTTTTTGCTATCGGGAGCCGGTGTAGAGCTTTCCGGACCGGAGATGATGGTTTGTATGTTTTTACACCTAGAAGTAGTTTTGCAGTGGAGTTTTAGTTTCATTGTGGTCTTCTGATAGTTGAGGAGAGTGGAGTGTTGTTGTACAGTCCATTAGCATAGTCTGGTTTTGAGAGGATGACTGATGTTGTTTCTTGTACCATTGGAGGAAATCCAAGATGTGGAAAGATGCATCTAAGTTTTTTTCATTGTCTAGAAGGTAGATTGGGTAAGTGTGGAGCCAAAGAAAAGCCTGAGATTTTTCACACTTGTGACTATTTTTGGAATTGGGAGGGTCACAATTCATCTGGGCAGAAAAATACAGGGTTGTAGTCTATACAAGCACCGAAGGCTAGAAGCTGATGTTGATTGAAGGATCTTCCTGAAACGGTGTGGCGGGCAGCAGTCTGTATGGCACCTAGATGGGCTGCTAGCTTTTAGAAAGTCTTCAACTTCTGAGGTTGTAATTTCTTGGAATGCAGATATAGACAAAGGTTGATTGTCTTCTGTGATTGCTGTTGGCTGCATAGCAAAGGGAGGAGTTGTTTCTCTTAGTTGTTGGGTTAGAATCAATCCAGTATGTCTGCTTTGTTTAGATAATGTGTTGCTAGTTTATTGCAGAAGTCTTGTGAAAGTGAGGTGGAGGTTTGACAGCTCATTTTATAGTGTTTCTTTGCTAGGCATTTACCCTTGTAAATCCTGCTTGAGTCAAGTATTTTTTTGGCCTCTTGAAGTATGATTTTGAAATATAAATGGGAATGTGAGGAGGTGGTTAGTGCTGCTGGAGTTATAGTGTGGGGATTGTGCCATTTCTCACCTTCTCTTTCCTGCTCAAGTAGGAATATTAGAGATTTGATGGGGTTTTTGATGGAATAGGAGTATGAGTCAGATTGGGTTTGTGAGGGAGTTGTGGGTGTAGGATTTTGTTTCAGTGATGTGTTAACATTGCTTTTGAATTCTATTATGATATATTAAAGATGATGCAAAGTTTGTGTGATTGGTGGTTGTTAGATTTGGGGGTCGCTAGTTGGGAGGGGTAGGTACCTTTGACCAAATAGGGACCCTTGCGTCTAGTCAGGGTTAGGGGCTACATTCCTAAAATAACCCCTGCTCACCCCCTTGGTAGCTTGGCACGAGCAGGCAGGCTTATCTCAGAGGCAGTGTATAAAGCATTTGTGAACACATACAGTAATACAGTGACAACACTACAGATGGACACCACACAGGTTGTATTATAAAAATAAGTATTTTTATATAGACTTAACACAAGACCAAACGACAAAAAATCCACAATACTGTACTCAACAATAGACTTTAAAATGTTATCAAATAGCTCAGTTCTCTCAAGTTGTAAATGTGACACTTTACTCTCCATGTACCTTTGATGCGTAATGCAAGGAAAACAAAAGGGTTGCAGGGAAGTTGATGCGTCGGTTCCTCACACTCAGGCAGTGGATGCGTTGGTTCCTTACTGCTGCGCAGGGGAGTTGATGCTCACTTTCTTACTGTGTGGGAAGGTGATGTGTCGGTTTCTTACTGCTCTCCGGTGTGATGCAACAAGATGGCACCTTGATGTGATACTCTTCTACGGTGCGATGCATCAAAATGGCGTCTTGGTTACGATGCGACAATGTTGGTGTGATGCGTGCACGCCCGACGGCCGTGCAGCGACTAGATGATCTTTGAAGCCGCGACAGACCCTGTGACGCGCTTCTCTGTCGATGCCATGGCGACCTCTGCGGTGGTGGCACGCTTCTCGGGTGCTGCGCCGCGCTTCGGCAATGTGATGATGACAGCGGCAGCTCGCTTCTTCGGCAATGCAACGACAGCGGCGGTGACATGCTTCTCGTTGTTGCGTCATGCTTCCATCTCCCAGCAACACGCAGTCTCTCAGAAGGCCCAGCACAACGGCAGGCACTTCAATTCCCGGAAAGGGAATTCAGGGGGGAGCTGGTTGGTGAAGTCTGACAGCCCTATTCAGGTCCCAGGTGCAACTCTTCCCACACATCTACATGTAGATCTCTCTATTCAGCCCTGTGCTGACTCACCCTGTCTCCTGGAATCCCCCAGTCCCTGTCACTCAAACTCCAGACAAGGAATACACAACCTAGCAGAGGCAGGCTTGGATAGTTAGGCAAGAAAATACCCACTTTCAAAAAGTGGTATTTTCAAACACAGAATGTTAATATCAACTTCACTAAAATATGTATTTTATAATTCTGAGTTCAGGCATACTAAACTCGAATATCTACCTAATTCCCTGAGTCAGTTAGGATTATAAGATGTTATAATCAAACTGCCCATTCTGGCCTATGGGGAACAGAGAGACTTGCAATAGTGAAAAACCAAAATGATGTTCATTCACTATCAGGACATGCCACACACATCAGGGCATGTCCTACCTTTTACCTACAATGCACCCTGACCTTGGGCCTACCATAGGGGTGACTAATATGTATAAAAAGGAAGGTTTAGGGACTGGCAAGTGGGTGCACTTGCTCAATCAACATGGCAGTACCAGAAGAGCACACAGGCTCTGCAATGGCAGGCCTGAGACACACTTTACAAGCTGCTCCGGTGGGTGGCACCACCAGTGCTGCAAGCCCACCAGCAGCATTTGATTTACAAGCCCTGGGCACACGCAGTGCACTGTACTAGGGTCTGACAGTGAACCAAACAAGCCAATCATGGAGTTACTAATCCATACATCAATTTACCATAGGGAGCACTTGCACTGTGGCTCTGAACAGCAGTGGCACAGTGCCCAAAGCCTCTCACACCAGCAAAAACAGAAGAAGCAACAGCAAAAAATGGAAGGGAGACCGACGCCAATGGTGTCAGGTCTAACAGGGGTGTTTACCTTTCTTTTTTGTTTGTTGAAAGTGGAAGGGATATGAATAAGGGGTGGTGGTCTAGTTTTGCTGATCTTGTTTTTCTGATCTTTAAATCAGCGATTTGACGAGAGTCATTGGTGGGTGCATATGAAAGTGGTGTATGAATTGGTTTGTGTGTTGTTGAGTAGTGTTAAGTTGAGCTGATTAAGGTTTTAAACCAATTGCGATAATGCCAGGAATGGATTACTGGGGTGTGCACCGGAATACTGAAGGATACACAGGTCATTGTGCCGGCTCAGGAGTACTCACATCATTGTTGCATGACTCACAGCACCGTTCATACATTACCAAATTGGATTTGTTGCCGCTATTCGTGTAATTAAGTTACCGCGCCTCTCCATACCAGTACCCTCAATTGGGATTTGCCCCAAACCCACCCTACCTCCTTTGCTACGCGCCAAGACGCTCAAGTGATCTAACGTACCTCCGTGCGACTACAGTAATCCCTTCCTGGCATTAGCGCAATTGCCTCATTGCTTGCTCCCTGCTCATAAGCTTGGCTAACATTCCCTCAAGCATGTAATTTTTATGTCCTGATGATGATCCCAATATTGTTTTTACGGGATCGAAACGTCGTTGACCTTATATGCACCATAAACACAATTGAATTAATTACTGATGTGTAACGATGTCTCTACATATTGTTTGCTTGCTGCATTTCTTTATACAAGTTACACACATTTGTTGTCCTGTCTGAGCCTTTTTCTGAATTTCTGTTCATTTGTGTCTTTGTTATATATGTTGCATTGGATGCAGGATTGTGTCCCACTTTAGTGTTTTATGTGATTTGATACATTATTATTTTCTGTCTCGCTGGACAGCTTTAATATAGCACTGATTTCAGACCTATATTCATTGTTTTCTGTGTGAATCTCCCCTGTCAGGGACTATTTTCTATTGTTGTGTATGGAAAAGAGAGTGATTGCAAAAATTAGTCAGTGGGTGGTTGACTGGTGAAAAATTAGTGAAAAAGTGCTTGTTTGATTATTTATTGAGGTGCCTAAATTCATCAATGACTGAAGAGGCACTTTCAGTTATAACTCTGGCCCACTGGCATTGCCAGTGCTTGTTTTTTTTAATGCAGCAGGCTTTTCTTTAATGTTTTATTCAGCACTCAGAATGGAAACAAGATCTATTGACTCCCAATGCCATTTAATACACAGAAGGTAAGACACTCTTCAGACTGTGCCGTGCACACTTGTGTTGCATCCTGGATTGCACCTAAAACATGAGGCTATCATCACATTTGTGTTTAATACGGGATTTGCCTTTATTACGAAGCAGAGAAGCTCTGGGAGCCCTTTGCTCTGTGCAGGCTCCTCTTGATCCCTGGCCTAGGCATGTAAAAGCATTCATGGCACAGTGCCCATAGCACATATACGCTGCACAGTGCCCATAGCACATATACGCTGCTTAGTGCCAATAGCACATATATGCAGCTTAGTGCCTACAGCACATATACACTGCATTGTGCCCATAGCACATATATGCTGCTTAGTGCCTACAGCATATATATGCTGCACAGTGCCCATAGCACATATACGCTGCACAGTGCCCATAGCACATATACGCTGCTTAGTGCCTACAGCACATATACACTGCACAGTGCCCATAGCACATATATGCAGCTTAGTGCCTACAGCACATATACACTGCACAGTGCCCATAGCACATATATGCTGCTTAGTGCCTACAGCATATATACGCTACACAGTGCCCATAACACATATACGCTGCACAGTGCCCATAGCACATATACGCTGCTTAGTGCTTACAGCACATATACGCTGCCCAGTGCCCATAGCACATATACGCTGCTTAGTGCCTACAGCACATATACACTGCACAGTGCCCATAGCACATATATGCTGCTTAGTGCCTACAGCATATATATGCTGCACAGTGCCCATAACACATATACGCTGCACAGTGCCCATAGCACATATACGCTGGTTAGTGCCTACAGCACATATACACTGCACAGTGCCCATAGCACATATATGCAGCTTAGTGCCTACAGCACATATACACTGCACAGTGCCCATAGCACATATATGCAGCTTAGTGCCTACAGCACATATACACTGCACAGTGCCCATAGCACATATATGCTGCTTAGTGCCTACAGCATATATACGCTACACAGTGCCCATAACACATATACGCTGCACAGTGCCCATAGCACATATACGCTGCTTAGTGCTTACAGCACATATACGCTGCCCAGTGCCCATAGCACATATACGCTGCTTAGTGCCTACAGCACATATACACTGCACAGTGCCCATAGCACATATATGCTGCTTAGTGCCTACAGCATATATATGCTGCACAGTGCCCATAGCACATATATGCTGCTTAGTGCCTACAGCACATATACACTGCATAGTGCCCATAGCACATATATGCTGCTTAGTGCCTACAGCACATATACACTGCACAGTGCCCATAGCACATATGCTGCACACTGCCTAAAGCACATATATGCTGCACAGTGCCTAAGAAACATACGTGCTGCACATTGCCCACAGCACATATATCCTGCACAGTGCCTAAAGCAAACATATGCTGCACAGTTCCTATAGCACACTGTCTACAGCACATAGATGGGACAGGACTGGCGCAGCAGCCACGGCGGCTAACTCTGGAGCGCGGTGCTCATGGTTCGATCCCCAGCGCCGGAGGCAGATCAGCTCAGCATCATGTGACTTTGGGCAATAGCTCACTCAGTCTCCCCGGCGGCCCCCAGCGCCTGCATACTCTTACGGGTGATTAATTTGCGCTTTACAAATACCGGGTTTGATATATGTGGCCAGTGCCTAAGAAACATAAGTGCTGCACATCGCCTACATCACATATAGGCTGTATAGTGCCCTAGACATATATGCTGCACCGTGCCCACAGCACATATAACATGTGCAGTGCTTAAAGCACACACATACTGCTCAGTGCCCACAGCACATATATCCTGCACAGTGCATACAGCACATACATGCTGCACAGAGCCCACAGCACATATATGTTGCGTGGTGCCCACAGCACATATATCCTACACAGTGCCCACAGAACATATATCCTGCACAGTGCCCACAGCACATATATGCTGCACGGTGCCCACAGCACATATATGCTGCACGGTGCCCACAGCACATATATCCTACACAGTGCCCACAGCACATATATACTGCACAGTGCCCACAGCACATATATGCTGCACAGTGCCCACAGCACATATATGCTGTGCGGTGCCCATAGCACATATACCCTACACAGTGCCCACAGCACATATATACTGCTCAGTGCCCACAGCACATATATGCTGCACAGTGCCCACAGCACATATATCCTGCACGGTGCCCATAGCACATAAACCCTACACAGTGCCCACAGCACATATATACTGCTCAGTGCCCACAGCACATATATGCTGCACCGTGCCCACAGCACATATAACATGTGCAGTGCTTAAAGCACACACATACTGCTCAGTGCCCACAGCACATATATGCTGCACAGTGCCCACAGCACATATATGTTGCGTGGTGCCCACAGCACATATATCCTACACAGTGCCCACAGCACATATATACTGCACAGTGCCCACAGCACATATATGCTGCACGGTGCCCACAGCACATATATGCTGCACGGTGCCCACAGCACATATATCCTACACAGTGCCCACAGCACATATATACTGCACAGTGCCCACAGCACATATATGCTGCACAGTGCCCACAGCACATATATGCTGTGCGGTGCCCACAGCACATATACCCTACACAGTGCCCACAGCACATATATACTGCTCAGTGCCCACAGCACATATATGCTGCACAGTGCCCACAGCACATATATCCTGCACGGTGCCCATAGCACATATATCCTACACAGTGCTCACAGCACATATATACTGCACAGTGCCCACAGCACATATATCCTGCACGGTGCCCACAGCACATATATCCTACACAGTGCTCACAGCACATATATCCTGCACGGTGCCCACAGCACATATATCCTACACAGTGCGCACAGCACATATACCATGCACAGTGCCTAAAGCACACACATACTGCTCAGTGCCCACAGCACATATATCCTGCACAGAGCCCACAGCACATATATGCTGCACATTGCCTACATCACATATAGGCTGTATAGTGTCCCAAGACATATATGCTTCACAGTGCCCACAGCACATATAACATGTATAACATGCGCAGTGCCTAAAGCACACACATACTGCTCAGTGCCCACAGCACATATATGCTGCGCGGGGCCCACAGCACATATATCCTACACAGTGTCCACAGCACATATATCCTGCACAGTGCATACAGCACATACATGCTGCACAGAGCCCACAGCACATATATGCTGCACAGTACCCACATCACATATATCCTACACAGTGCCCACAGCACATATAACATGTGCAGTGCCTAAAGAACACACATACTGCTCAGTGCCCACAACACATATATGCTGCGCAGTGCCCACAGCACATATATGCTGCTTAGTACCCACAGCACATATATCCCGCACAGTGCATACAGCACATACATGCTGCACAGAGCCCACAGCATGCTGCACAGAGCCCACAGCACATACATGCTGCACAGTGCCCACATCACATATATCCTACACAGTGCCCACAGCACATATACCATGTGCAGCGCCTAAAGCGCACACATACTGCTCAGTGCCCACAACACATGTATGCTGCGCAGTGCCCACATATATGCTGTGCAGTGCACACAGCACATACATGCTGCACAGAGCCCACAGCACATACATGCTGAACAGAGCCCACAGCATGCTGCACAGAGCCCATAGCACATATTTGCTGCACAGAGCCTACAGCACATACATGCTGCACAGAACACAGTGTCTACAGCACATTTATGGTGCACATTGTCCACAGCACATACTTGCTGCACAGTGCCGCGTCCTGTCTGAAGCAGCCCCGGAAGTTCAAGGGTCGGCACTAGAGGGATGGCTCATGTGCTGCCGGGTTCATGGGCACCCGCAAGGGGGGGTGTGGGGGGGGCAAGGAGGGGCAAGCCCCTGGAGCGACCCTCCTTGCCCCCCTGTGGACGCCCATGAAAACCGTGACTTCAAGACCGGGTTCTCACTCTCTTTCCTCTCCTTTCTTTTATTTGCTTCCCTGTGAAATGGATCCAAAAAAGAAAGACGCTTTTGCTGGAAATGTCGGATTTTTCTGACATTTGAACCGCATGCGTGCGGGCGGAATTCCGCTCGTACGCGGAGTTATGCGAAACCGCATGTTACGTGACGAGCTGGGCTCGTCATCAGCGTAGGAGGAGGCTACCTCATGACGAGCCCAGCTCGTCATCAGCGTGGAAGGGGTTAATTCCAAAGTGCAGCATTGGGAATAAAAGGCTAAAAATATGAAAAATAGATAAACAACTAAATAAAGTAAGACAGAGTGGTAACAAACTGGCCAAACTGATTTTATTCACACTGAAACACATTAGCGCCACTTTTACAGAGTTTGCCAGTGAAGCGCTATTTTTGTTTTCTTGTCTTTGTTTTCCCTGGACTTAGAACTAGTGCACCAATCCTGTAGGTACTGCAATGTGTGGATTGGAAAACAAAACGTGTGCTGCGGCTCTGCGTCCAGGGATGTGGTCTTTTTACCATATTGCTTACGTTTTGTAAGGATATAAGCAATGGCCATTGAAATGGGTCCATTTAGGGCCCTGTAGTTGTGTCCTTAACTTTTCAGGCAAAAGCACTCACTGATTTCTGAATAGTGAGTGCAAAAGCATTAAAGGTAACCATGTTGTTCCCGCTTACATTTCCCATGGTTTGCTAAATTTTGCATTGCCTGTAAGTGTTTGCTTTTTCCAGGATGTTGTTATTTTTTTTTTGTAGGCCGCATATTGCTCTTGTCTAGTGCGTAATTTAAATTGCGCATCCAGGTGTTTATAGCGGGAAACAATTGGGTTGTAGTTGAAAACAGTGGGAATTTTTCTCAGTGGGGCAGTACAGTGTTCAGTGGGGGAGAGGATGTGGCACTATGGTCAGAGCTGCTGAATTTGAAACTGGGAACCAGGTTCAGCCTTAATAACCAGCCCACCAGACCACTCTCCTGCGAGAGCACAATCACATGCTAGACCTTAGAAGGCTTCGCAACACCTTAGAAGTCCTGGTGTCTTCGTACCAGCAGGTGGACCCTAGCATGACAAGCATGACTAAGAGCTGCATACAAACTGCAAGGTATAAATTAGAGTGTTATGTTCACCTCCCCTTGTCTCTCAGTCTTTGATTATCCTAATGTCCCAAAAAGTGTTCTTTGGACAGAAATCAATTATGATTATTAAGGAGAACCCCCAACCATGGTGTACGTTTTAAATTCCGGGTATTGTGTTTCTCCAGACAAATCACTATAAAACTATACGGGCTACTAGTATGGTTGTCATGTGACTCCTACACCTTGTAGTCCTCATTCTTATGTAACATTTTCTATACAGTGATTTACACACATATTGATTGTCTCTGTGTAATGTGTGTGATGTAAAGTGCTCTGACAGCCTAAAATGGTATGAGTGGCGCTGTAAATCAAATTAAATATGCATCTGAGAGAGAGTGGTTATGAAGATGTGGGGGGCACAGTTAAAGGGTGGTAGTGAGGGAATCCATGGCAGAGGTAGTCATTGGGGGGCACTAACAAACATTAATGCACAGGACACCACCAGTGCTATGGCTGGCCCTGCCCTTGAGGCCAGTCTGCCTCTCCCATAGGTGCCTCCATTGGCCTTGTTTCAGCAGTAGTAGCTGCAACTCACCAGGGATTGGCAATGCAGGATTTGCACGCACACCAAACTAAGTTCGCAAACTTCACAGTCTCCCTGCTTCATGCGCAAGCACTTTTAACATGTGCTGCCTGCTGTGGGGCCACTGGAATTAATTATGCAGCAAAGGTTGACAACAATATGCCGTAGTGTTGACTAAAAAAAAGGCTGCAGCGTAATGCAGTATATTTTCAGATATGTTATTATTTTGACGTGTGTACACATGCTACAGTCTCTGGAAAGATTTTGCCTTATTAGTACCAGTGTAACATACAAACGCAGCAGTGAGAAAGGTGACCAGTCAACCTTTACAATAGGCCATCCACTGCGCAGCAACACAAGTCACATTTTATATTAACTTTTGATATGTTTGAGCTACGAACAAATTATTAGTTTAAATGGTCAGATCATGCAGCAGATCTTGCATTATGACAAATATGGCAGAGCCATAATTTTAGAGAAAACATTTGCAAACTAGGATATTTTGCCATTCATGTTTGAACTGCTGTTGTTGAAAAAGGTGAAGTGCTGATGACAGAAACTCCATGGCTCAGAGACAAATGGCTTGTGTTTCCACATTTTAACGTATTTGGTACATTCTGTGATTAGAAGCATATCCCACTTTGTGAATATATTTTAATGTCAATAGCTCATTATAACCTTAAATAATCATGTGTCTCCATTGGTTGATTAAACTGGGCAGTGAAATGCCAAACAAATACTAAAAATTGGGATGTCGGCGCATTCTGGCCACACCTCTGGCTCCACCCACAGATCCAATCCTTGGGTTATTCCCACCCTCTGATTCTCCGCCCACTGTTCCCCTACTTTTTTCCCCCACTTCGACAACTGTGTAAGACTCAGCATCCCTGGACCTGTGATGTGCCGCCGCTGCGGGCGCCGCATGTGCCACACATTTATGGTGCCGGGCTTCCGCATAAGCGAGCTGGGCATTATTGTATCCCTAAACGTGCGCACGATGTCAGTTTGACATTGACTACACGTAGAGGGTAAATATAGCTAACATTTGGACCTATATATTTTATTTTGTATAAATTAATTGAATGTGTGTAAAATTTAGCAATACCCACGGAATTCTAGTAAAGGGAGCACCCACTGGCAAATCACTAGCGAGTGTGATTGCTGCATTATTTATTACTAACTTTGACGTTGTGCTTTAACTTTGGATAAAAGTTATCATGAATTCTAGCACCAAGAAGCCAATATTGGTAAATATGTGTGCTACAAATAATCCCTAACATACACTGTGCATACAGTATATTTAATCTGGTGCTTTAATCATAGGCTGTTTTAAAGTATTCTGATAAAAATGGAATTGTGCTGAAGACAGCCTTGATTGGTGTTGGATCGAGGACCCAGAAGTCTGCACACCTGGCTGACAGAGATAAAGGACCTTGTCAGAAAGTTTAGCGTTTTCCCTACAGGTGGTGTTTGTTGGCCTGTGGCAGGGTCAGTCACATGTCTTGGATTCCTGGCATTTAATTGAGTCTATCCTAGTCCTGCGCCCCAGTGTTTCTTGTGCCCTACCTGGCACACATCATGTCGGAGGATGGTGATGACGTTAACATTTTGCCCCCCACCTGGAAAAATGTCTGCGGAAGCCCATGGCCGGGTTATGCCGAGAATCCACCTCGGTTGAAATTTGAATTTAATAAAAATAAATGTAAATGTTACAGGAAATGTACACTTGATAATTGACTATCACTCTGTTTACTCATCAGTTCAGAACAGGTAGGTCACTTCCGATGCACAATCCCAATGAACGCAGAAGGCGTGACACTAATGTAAATACTTCCCTTGCTCTGAATTTCATCAGCAAATACCGTGCTCAAATAAAACCATTTGGCTGTGAGGTTCCGGCTCTCACAGGAGGAACTGGCGGAGCCAGCTGTGCACCAGTGTGCGGTACCCAGGGCCGTGGAACCGGGCCAGCTCCGGGGCGGGCCTCCAGATGTGAGGGCGGGACACGAACCGAGCCAGGGACAGAGAGGGCACAAATGGAGGGGCAGGGCCAGCTCTGAGGCCTCCAGGTGTGTGTGTGGGGGGGTTGGGGGGGGGGGGGGGATTGGCACAAGGCGAGCCAGGTACAGAGAGTAGGATGACCAGATTCTCAAAACAGAAAACCGGGCTAGGGCTGTTTTAAACTGACCTCAGGCTTCAGCAGTGCACACATGCAAGTGCAGAAAAAGGCTGCTGGCCTCTAATCTGCCATGCCCCAGGGTACAGGGGACATCTAAGTAGTTTCAATCCCCCTGCCCTATTATATACTAGGGGCCAATAGGGGAGGTCATGCCAATCACAGGGGCACCCCACCATACCATTGTGTACCCTAGTGTATGTAGGTGTTTTAACTGTATTCTAATGTGTCTCTTTCAGCATAGCACTGGGCCTGGTTAGGCAGAGCCCAGGCTCAGTCAAAATCAGTTATCACCAGTACCATTCAGCAAAAGTTGGGGGGGTGCCCAGGGTACAGGATGACTTTGGAACACATATACATATGCATATATTACCCAGGGTCGGTTATATATAGGTCAGTTGTTCCATAGGAGAGCATTTTTGTGTTGCTAATAACTTTGGCACTGTTTGATGTATCGCAAATGAAACTTTAAAAAAAAAATCTACCTTTTGATTAATTTGTGCATGGAAGGTTTCGGGGTGATAAATGAAGCGTGCCGAGAAAAAAGGGCTGTCCCAAAATGCCACATCCCAGAAGTACTCATGGCTTTAAATGGGATGAAAAAACAGGGGGAGGGGTGTCTTTCAAGGGGCGTGGCCGATGTAATTAAGGACATGGCTTAAAACACATAAACTAAAAAAATCTGTACTTAGCATAGCGTCCTGCCCAAAAAATGTGCTGATTCTGTTATTGTATCCAGATAAATAATATCATGAGTAACATCACACCTAGAACAAGCCTGGACTATTGGCTTTGTCAACGGTTGTTAGCTGCATAGGAGAAATAAGCAACAACTTTGGCTTTGCTGTACATAACATTGAAAATGCCTCAGTTCTGTAATGAAGAAACAGATTGTGAAAGAACTATAACGGGTTTCTCTAAAAGCAGTGAAGCATGGTACTGCTGTAGCAGTAAGCTTTTTTTTTCTCTGTGAGGGCAAAAATGGAGAGCCCAATAGAGACCCATCTCAGCACCTGTGAGAAGTAAAGCAGGCACACAGAACAACACACTATTTAAAAACCGGGACATTTATCTGTTTAACCCAGACACTACGCAAAAAACGGGACATTTATCTGTTTAACCCGGGCACTACGCAAAAAACGGGACATTTATCTGTTTAACCCGGGCACTACGCAAAAACCGGGACATTTCTTTAATTTTCAGCAAAGTGTCGGGACACCGGGACACTGCTCCAAAAACAGGGACCGACAGGGACATCTGGTCCCCCTAGCAGACAGGGGGCAGGGCCAGCTCCGAGGCTGGGCCTCAAGTGGTGGGGGGTAGGGGACCAGTGGCGTAACGAAAGTTGAGTGGCCCCCCACCCATGCACACAGAGGGGCTCCCGCTCCGGATTCTGCACTGCGGGGACTGCGGGGCCTGTGTTACGCCCTTGGGCGGGACACGAGCTGAGCCAGGGGCAGAGAGTGCACAACGGGGGCGGTGCTAGCTCCAAGGCGGGGTCCTCCAGGTGTGAGGGCAGGACGCGAACTGAGCCAGGGGCAGAGAGGGCCTAATTGGGGGGCAAGGGAAAGATTTGTATGTACATTTTGACAAGACAACAGTGCTGCACGCTTCCTTTGTTTGTAAAGCACTTGCTACAAGTACATGGCTTCTTGGCGCTGAACCGCATCAATAAAACATAACACGCAATAAAAAAACAACGTGTGGATATAACATTTATAGCATCGTAAAATAGCACATAAAGCAGTATGAACAGTGTTAGACCGGACTGCCCTTTGAGTAGTCCCTCCTAATTAATTATTTATTTTTGTCCCCTTTTTGCCCCTCAAAACCACTAATTTTTATGTCCACTGGGTTTTTCAGGTGTTGGCCTAGGGGTTAGGTGTTCTTTGACCTCATAGACTTTACTTGAGGCCCAGGTGCCTTTCTGACTAGATTTACAAGACCCACAAAATGGTGGTCAGTAACTGCCACAACTGCCACCTCAGAGAACGGACCCATAGGTTAGTTTAGGGACATTCCAGAATCTTCTGGACCCTTCTGGACCTTCAGGGATCAGCCTATATAAGGCGGAATGTTGGGCAGCCATTTTGGAAGGTGTGGTGTGAAGAGGAGAGCTGGAGGACAGGAGTACAGGCGATAGAAGGAGGAGACTGGTGCACTGTGGGGGTTGACAGACCTGCTGGGCCGCTAACCCTGCTGTTTTGATGCTATCCCTCCTCTGCTGATCTGACCCTGCCAGGACGTGGGCTCGAGATATCCCTGTCGCAGGAGTAACCTGTGGGAATCTTATGTGGAATAACTGAGCGAGGACAGTAAGACACCGCCAGGTGAGGGCGATTGAAGCTGACCACTAGATTGAGTCAAGGCCTGAGCGGTGGGGGAAAGAAGTAAATCCCTACACTTGCCGTTCCCCCGGTGACATGTCCGATTGAACCCGTGGCTTTCCGGAAGTGATCCGCCTAAGTCGGCACTTTGTGAGAAGAGATCGCTAAAACTTACTTGCCCCAGGAATCGAATTACCCTCTGGTGAGGCGCCGCATCTCCCTGCCGGGAGTAGTGTCTTGAACGCTGCACAGGCTAAGTGAGGGGCTGGGCGGTGCCATAGAGGAGGAGCGCCAGCACAATTCCCGCGCAGGCTTAGTGACGGTCTGGGCGGCTCCTGAGGCGCCGAAGTGTCTTGAACGCTGTGCAGGCTCAGTGGAGGGCTGGAAGATTTCTCGGCCTAGAAGCGGAGCAGAGCTGAGGGGTCCGACGGCCGGGCCGGCCGTGTGAATGGGACGAGCGACCAAGTAGGAGCGCCAAAATCTCGGTGTGCTTTCAACAGGAACCGATCAGCAAATAAGTAAGCGTCTGGCTTTGGTGGAAAATCCAGAGCTGGACTGGTTTCCTAGACAACTGCAGGGTCCTTGGGCTGTAGTGAAGCGGAGTAACGGGAGATCAGAATAGGCAGCTTGGTGATCGCCAGACTTCCTGTTTCCCGATTGGGATAAGACAAGCCTTAGCGGCGCTGGAAAGTGTTGAACCCCTTTTAACACCGCTGGGGGACCTGCCTGTTTTCAGTGCCCGTCTGATCTCCTCTGTAACTGAAGAAGCTGGAAAGGGTTACTGGCACGGAGTGTCCATAAGGCAAACCTTGCTTTACTATTTAATATTAACAGTAATTCACCAGCTGACAGAAGGAATACATAGTACCTTATTCTTAACCAAGTGATGAATTGCTTTATTACATTACGTGGGAGTCTAATGCTCCCTATTGAATCTCTGTATTAGGATGAAGGTTTGAAACACTGTAATTTGCTTGTGATAAGTAACTTGAGTTTCCAGGAGTAAAGTATCACTGTAATTTTCTGCATTGAGAAGCGCGATCTTTTCGTGGTTACAACTGAAACTGTGGTATATTTCCTGTTGATAGGAGGGGTGGTAGTGAACTCCTTTCAAGTGGGGGTCTGAACTGCTGAAATTGGTGCCCCAAAGTTAAGTACACCAGTGTGAAGCTATTTTTGTATAATGAACCACGAACTGCTAAACAACAAAGAGATTTTATAAAACAGCTCGTATTTTTCCAAAGATTGGTGTAGTGTCTTTATTTTTGAGTGGATGGACGTTATGTTACTAAAGGGTGTGACGCAAACTTAACATATGTACCTTGGAGTTAGGCCTTCCTACTTAGTGCCAAGCTACCCTATGTGACTTGGAGACCCCAGGTCCAACATAATTGGTGTCTAGCGGTGGGATCAGAACTGTGTTTGCGTCCACTCTGCAGTAACAAAGTGTACTCCACAGGCCTACACCTGGAGTTTTCTCCTTGCGGACTCCCTAATTATATTTTTGGTTTTCCAAATTTACTCCTGGTGGTGGGTGGAGGTAGCTTTGAATTGCCCCTTTTGAACCAATTTTTCCCGAGTGGTTGTCCCTATATCTCTCATAAGCAAAATGGAATTTGCTCTGGAGGAACTGGAAACCTATTCTGTAGCCCAGCTTAGAGATTTTTGCCAGAAGATGGGAGTGTTTTTTAAGCGTGGTGCCAAGAAGGGGGAACTCCAGACCAGTTTGAGGGCTTGGGTGGCAGCACATGGAGAGGGAAAGGAGGAGGAAGAGGGGGCGGACCGGGACACAGTCATAGGGGTAGAGGGATTGTTCCATCCGGAGATGGAAAACCTACTCCCAGGACCTAGGACCTTCTCAAGGGAGGGCAGCAGTGTCTCCGGAAGAAGCTTAACCGAAGCTGAACTAGTGGACAGGAGGGAAAAGAGACAGCTAAAGTGGGAGTTAGTCAAGATGGAAAAGGAGAAAGAGGAACAGAGGATGGCTCACGAGTTGAAACTTAGGGAGCTAGAACTCAAGGCCCTACAGATAGGACCCTCCAATTCTCCAAATGGTGGCAGCGAAACAAGAGAATTGACCAGGGAATCCAGACCCTACTTACCTAAGGATATAGTTGCCAGCTACAGCCCAGGGGATGATATTGCCAAGTGGCTGGCTGCCTATGAGGTCTCCTTAAGAGCCCATGGGATCCAGGAAAAACACTGGGGGGGTGGCTTGTATAAGTACATGCCTCCTGCAGGACGGGATACACTATTGGCCCTAGAGCAGGATGAGCAGACCCACTACCCCACCATGAAAGTGGCGCTGATCAGAAAGTTTGGACTGACCCCAGAGAAGTACAGGCAAAAGTTCAGGGGAAGTCACAAGTTAGGCACACAGAATTGGGTGGATTTCCTGGACTATGCAAGGAAGGCACTAGAGGGTTGGATACAAGGCAGCGAGGTGAAGGACTATGAGGGGTTGTATGACCTTATTCTCAAAGAGCACCTACTCGAGAAATGTTTTCCAGAGCTGCGTCAACACCTGGTGGACGGCAAGCTGACCTACCCCCGGAAGCTTGCAGAGGAGGCGGACATCTGGGCAAGTACCCAGGTGTCCTCAAAGGGGACTGAAGGGGATTCCCAAAGGGCCGGACAGGGCGCCCCCCAGAAGAAAGAGGGGGGAGATAAAAAGAGGGAGTTCTCAAAAGGTCCCCAAAACAGTTTCCAGGGAAAGGGAACAGGATTCACCCCTAAGGCTAACCCGCCCAGAAACCCTCATCCTGGCCAAAGTCAGCAGCCAAGGGTTGTCCACTGCTTTGAGTGTGGTGGTGTTGGACATTATAAGGGAGATGTCAAGTGCCCAAAGAGACCACCCCCTCCCACCGGAGGAAAAGCCCCGGGAGTTGCTAGTGTAGTGCTCGGGGAGGAGTTGCCCTTAGATAAAGGGGGTGAGTGGGCGGGTGTCACCTTAGTGTCCCTGGGAGATCGGGAGATGGTTCCTAAGATCCAGGTGCCCTCAAATACTGTAAAGTATGGGCAATGGGTCACCATCAATGGCCAAAGAGGGGAGGCTCTGAGAGACACAGGAGCTAGTATGACTATGGTAAGGAGTCAACTGGTGTCTCCAGAGCAGGTGATTCCACATGTACTCCACCCGCCGCGATGGCTGACGGCAGATTGGGCCACTACCCTGTGGCCGAGGTTCCCTTTGAGTGGGAAGGGGTTGCAGGTTCACTTCGAGTTGCCGTAAGCCCTGCCGTGCCAGTCGATTGTCTGTTGGGAAATGACATGGAGCACAATGTCTGGAAGGAGGTGGAATACCGGACTCATTCGGAGATGCTGGGTACACCTGACTGGGCCTGTGCAAGCACAAGGTCTGCGACTACCCGGAGTGGGAGTTAGCCTGGGCTGGAGCCTGGAACAATGGCCCAGCCCGCTGCCAAAAAGGGAAAGACCCGAGGTCAGGAAAAGCTTGCTTCGGCTTCCACGCCCCATGAGACAGATCGGCCACCTGCGGTGGTGGGCCAGGAGTCCGTGGAGGGGGAAGTAGTCTCCCTGGAGGACTTACCTATCCCTGCTGAGTGGCATGTGGAAGGAGGGCCTACCAGGGAGGAGTTTTGTAAGGGCCAGAAGGAGTGCCCTACCCTTGAGGGACTGAGGCGACAGGCCGAAGCCCAGGCAGCAGGGAACGTTGCAGGGCACTACCACATTTACTGGGAGGATGGACTCCTCTACAGTGAACCCAAGGTACCTTTGCCCGGTTCTTCACGGGCCTTGGTAGTCCCTCAACGATACCGAGCCTTTCTTCTAGAATTGGCTCATGAAATTTCCTTGGCAGGACACTTAGGACAGGACAAGACCTTTGCCCGGCTTGTCCCCCACTTTTACTGGCCTCAGATGAAAGTGGCATCCGACACATACTGTCGGACGTGTGTATCCTGTCAAGCCAGTGGGAAGACAGGGGTGAAGCTGAAAGCTCCCCTGGAACCACTTCCTGTCGTTAGCACCCCCTTTGAAAGGGTGGGCATCGACATTGTGGGGCCATTGGATCCACCGACTACAGCTGGTCACAGGTTTATCCTGGTTTTGGTGGATCACGCCACACGGTACCCAGAGGCAATTCCTCTGAGGACTGTCACTGCACCTGTAGTGGCTAGGGCCCTGATGGGGATCTTTACCCGAGTGGGTTTCCCCAAGGAGGTTGTGTCCGACAGGGGGACCAACTTCATGTCAGCGTACATGCGGGCTATGTGGAAGGAGTGTGGAGTTACCTACCGGTTTACCACTCCTTATCACCCCCAAGCCAATGGCCTGGTGGAAAGGTTCAACAAGACCTTGAAAGGCATGATAAGAAGTCTGCCTGAGAGCCTGCGGAGGAAATGGGATGTCCTCCTACCCTGTTTGCTATTTTCCTACAGGGAAGTGTCACAGAAGGGAGTGGGCTTCAGCCCCTTTGAGCTACTGTACGGGCACCCTGTGCGTGGACCTCTCAGCCTGGTGAAGGATCGATGGGAAAAGTCTCCCAGAAAGCCTCCCCAGGATGTGGTGAGCTACATGCTGGCCTTCCGGAGCCAAATGGCAAAGTTGTGGAAGCAAGCTTCTGACAACTTGGAAGCCAGTCAAGCAGTAATGAAAGAGTGGTATGACCACAACGCTCACCCTGTGGAGTTGGAGCCTGGCCAGAAAGTGTGGGTGATGGAGCCTGGAGAGCTAAGTGCTCTCCAGGATCGCTGGACAGGCCCCTTTGAGGTGTTGGAGAAGAAGGGTAAGGCCACCTACCTGGTGGATCTTAAGACCCCTCGACAGCCCCTACGGGTGCTGCATGCTAATCGCCTCAAGCCCCACCATGAGAGGCCCGAGGTCATCTTGATGATGGTGACTGATGGAGGGGAGGAAGCGGAAAGCGAGCCTCTCCCTGACCTTTTTTCGTCTCAGGAAAAGGATGGGTCGGTGGAGGGAGTGATTCTCTCCCCATCCCTAACTCCTGAGCAGCGGAAGGACTGCCGCCAGATACTGGAGCAGTACTCTTCGTTGTTCTCCCTTGTCCCGAGAAGGACCCACCTGTGTACCCATGATGTGGACACAGGAGACAGCCCACCAGTGAAGTCAAAGACCTACCGGCTGTCAGACAAGGTGAAGGCCAGCATCCACGGTGAGGTTACCAAGATGCTGGAGCTAGGAGTTATTGAACCTTCCAGTAGCCCCTGGTCCAGTCCGGTGGTTTTAGTACATAAAGCTGCCCCACCGGGCACCACTCCAGAACTGAGGTTCTGTGGGGATTACCGGGGACTGAACTCAGTGACCAAGACTGATGCTCATCCGATCCCTAGGGCGGATGAATTGATTGACCGGCTGGGAGCTGCCCAATACCTGAGTACCTTTGACCTTACTTCAGGGTACTGGCAGATCTCCCTTACAGATGGAGCAAAGGAAAGGTCAGCTTTCTCCACACCTGAGGGACACTACCAGTTCTGTGTGATGCCCTTTGGGCTCAAGAACGCCCCTGCCACTTTTCAGCGGCTGGTGAACCAGGTCCTCTCTGGAATGGAGGCTTTCTCCGCTGCTCATCTGGATGACATTGCCGTCTTCAGCAGCAGTTGGGAGGACCATTTGCGTCACTTGCAAGCTGTTCTCCAGGCCCTGAATCAAGCTGGCTTGACAATCAAGGCCAGTAAATGTCAGATTGGGCAGGGGTCGGTTGTGTACCTAGGCCACTTGGTGGGTGGGGGAACATTGCAGCCCCTCCAGGCAAAGATTGAGGCAATCATGGCCTGGGAACCCCCCAAGACCCAGACTGAGGTCCAAGCTTTCCTGGCCCTCACAGGTTACTACCGTCGCTTTGTGAAGGGGTATGGCACTATCGTAGCGCCCCTCACAGAGCTCACATCCAAGAAACAACCTCGACGGGTAGTCTGGACAGAGGCTTGTCAGCCTTAGTGATGAGGACTCCCAAGGGGTCTCCCCACTTTCAGCTGGGGGGGACGCGTGTTAGACCTGACTGCCCTTTGAGTAGTCCCTCCTAATTAATTATTTATTTTTATCCCCTTTTTGCCCCTCAAAACCTTTAATTTTTATGTCCACTGGGTTTTTCAGGTGTTGGCCTAGGGGTTAGGTGTTCTTTGACCTCATAGACTTTACTTGAGGCCCAGGTGCCTTTCTGACTAGATTTACAAGACCCACAAAATGGTGGTCAGTAACTGCCACAACTGCCACCTCAGAGAACGGACCCATAGGTTAGTATAGGGACATTCCAGAATCTTCTGGACCCTTCTGGACCTTCAGGGATCAGCCTATATAAGGCGGAATGTTGGGCAGCCATTTTGGAAGGTGTGGTGTGAAGAGGAGAGCTGGAGGACAGGAGTACAGGCGATAGAAGGAGGAGACTGGTGCACTGTGGGGGTTGACAGACCTGCTGGGCCGCTAACCCTGCTGTTTTGATACTATCCCTCCTCTGCTGATCTGACCCTGACAGGACATGGGCTCGAGATATCCCTGTCGCAGGAGTAACCTGTGGGAATCTTATGTGGAATAACTGAGGCGAGGACAGTAAGACACCGCCAGGTGAGGGCGATTGAAGCTGACCACTAGATTGAGTCAAGGCCTGAGCGGTGGGGGAAGGAAGTAAATCCCTACACTTGCCGTTCCCCCGGTGACATGTCCGATTGAACCAGTGGCTTTCCGGAAGTGATCCGCCTAAGTCGGCACTTTGTGAGAAGAGATCGCTAAAACTTACTTGCCCCAGGAATCAAATTACCCTCTGGTGAGGCGCCGCATCTCCCTGCCGGGAGTAGTGTCTTGAACGCTGCACAGGCTAAGTGAGGGGCTGGGCGGTGCCATAGAGGAGGAGCGCCAGCACAATTCCCGCGCAGGCTTAGTGAAGGTCTGGGCGGCTCCTGAGGCGCCGAAGTGTCTTGAACGCCGTGCAGGCTCAGTGGAGGGCTGGAAGATTTCTCGGCCTAGAAGCGGAGCAGAGCTGAGGGGTCCGACGGCCGGGCCGGCCGTGTATTTGTATTTGTATTTGAGCTTGTAAAGCGCACTGCTACCCGTCCGTAGGTTTCCTGGTGCTGTATAACTCTGGGGAACCCGCCCCGGCTTTCCCTGTGGGATGGTCCCTGCTGGGAGTCCCCAAGGTGGAGCCAGGCATCCCCGGAATTGATGGGGCCATTGTGGAGATTAGGCAAGCTAATGCCCAGAGTTGCCGAGTGGAACCCCTGATTAGAGTAAGCACCGAAGCGAGAATTATCGAGTCCGCTGATCCAAGTCCACGACCCTGCCGCGTTGTGGAAAAGTAAATTTTGCCATGTTGTATGTGCCTACGTGTTCCCCATGTTATGTTATATGTGCATGATCGATATGCATGTATTCCCTTCTGATCGATTAAAGACGCAATTACAGTTGTGTCCATCTCTAGTATGCCAGTTTCCAGTCTTCGTGAAAACAACGAATATTAGGCCTATGTGAACCTACGTTGCCACATTTCACAGTGTGCACGTTAATTCATTGAATTATCCCCGTTTCTAGGCCCCAAAAGGGCCCGGACTCAGATTCAGCTCCTGTTTCCTGAACCCTCTCCGAGGAGCGATACAGCCCCCACCTGCATCCCTGACCCGTAGCTTACTTTCATGCCTCGCAGTGCCCGGCTCGGCCTGGCTCTGCCTCCCAGTCTGCCAAGAGTATGTTATGTTTCTAGTTATCAGTCCAGCCCTCCTTCTCTGCATTCCTAAGCTACTGAATCGCATCAATAGTTTCCGGCATGGTCTAGCCTTTATGTCTCCATGTAAGAGAAATACTGTATTGATATTCATAGAATATTCCTAGCACACGTACTACATGTAGAATAATGCATGCACCAGTCTTAATGTCTGTTAGCCTTTGCCCTGATAACTTTTTGGATTCTATCAACATGTACTCTAAACACCAGATACTAGATATGCCTGGGTACATGTCGCTCTGACACTCCAGACTTTCGTCTCCTCTTCTAGCGCATAAGTCATAGCCCCCAGTTCTCCCTGGTAACACGTCATTGCCCGTTTGCGCGCACCACTAGGTTAGAGGTCCCAGCTGCTCAGGTAGCTCCCTCCATGTTTCCGCCCCTTTTATGACATATTCTGTTACGTTTACATCACATGTCTATGTATACGCCCTGTACACGCCTTCTTGTTACATCATTTTACCCTTATCTTTCGCGACTGCTACAAACTCCGCCTACTGCTACGCCTACTGTATTGAATGCAATGTATTTGTTTAACTATAAATATTGTGCACTGTTATTAAAAGTTACCCTTATGCTCCCAGATCCTGCCCCCGGCAGCTGCCATCCCATTCCCAAGCAGGCTGTTCTGTTCCTGTCCTTTTATGCCTGATTAAAGCCTGTCAACTCCAGCTACCTCGAATCTTGACTCTTATTTATTGAGCTACCTGTTTATTGATTATAGTAAAAAATAGATCCGGTAATAATTTATTTATTTACCACATAATGGCGCCCGAATAGGGACTTGCCCTTTCCCCACGCGCTGGAGAAGCCACGCAGGCCCCCTGATCCTCTGCAGCCGTGACGGAACCATACCGTGCACGTGCAGATATTTCTGCTTCAAGTATCCCTCAGGCCCACGGAGGAGACGGAGGTTGCGGTCCAGCGTCCAGACGAGGCGGTGGAGGAACGCGGCGAGTCCCGACCAGAGCCCAAGCCGAGAGTCCAAGGTCCGAGGTATCCGGAGGCCCACCTGTAACTAAAGTCCGAAGTTCGTCCGTCCGTCGTCGTAGCAGTCCAGTCCAGTCCGAGGCCTTCCGTTCTTGCTGCCCGGTGAGTACCGTTGCTGGGGTAGTATCTAGACAGGGTCAATTGAATTGTCTCTGGTCCGTGGGTTTGGGTACACAGATCCAACACGAAGTGTCCACTTAGGTGGATGCGGGTCCTGACGTGTCTCTTTATGGGACCGGTAAGTTTCGTACTGTTTTAGCAGTGCATCTAGTCATTCTAGTAAGTTCTGTTCTCGAGAAATTCATGTGTTCTGTTTTCAGTATTTCAGGTAGTTTTCTGTCCGAACTGTTATTTTTAAATGTTATTTCATGTGTTTTCAATGTCGTGGTATGAGTGATTTGTTTTTCTTAAAGTTATTATTGTGTTTATCGTGTATTGTATGGTGTCCAGCCTTAGTTATGCCTCTGTTCACGAAGTTACGTCAGTTAAAAACCAGAAAAGGTCTGCTCGAGGAAGCAGTTCCTGTCCCGCCGAGGGACAGTCCAGGTCATTTTATGTATCATAAGCATGGCATAAGTGCCATATTATATCTAGACTTATGGGTGGAGTACACCAAGGAATTAGAAGAAAAGTATAGATGGCCCGTATCAGGTACGTGGGATGCCGAGTGCATCATGCGAGTAGAAGAAGCATTATGGAAAAAGAAAGCCAGACAGTCCCAGAAAGATGCCATCGAGTTATGGCGCAAAGAATCTCATCAAAGAACCGAAAAGGAAATCAGAAAGTCAGAATTAAGTAGGGAATCCTCAGAAAGAGCCCAAGAAAGGGAATTAATCGAAGTAGGTGAACGAGTAAAAGCCGAACAGTCAGACAGACAGAGAAATGCCCTCATTAAGGGTATGTATCCTCTTCTTGCCGAGGGCTTGCCAAAAGCAACCCCGGAAGCACCATGTAATTTTCCGCCGACATTGGTTCCGATTAAGCTACGTCACAAACCGACCGCAGCTGATATTTTTCTCTCGTCCTATTTGGACGACACAGTCCCAGAATATGCAAATCCTGTTCCGCCAGCTCCTGTAAATAATGTAATTCCTGTTCCTCCAGCCACCGGGGCACCTGTTACAGCACCTGTTACGGTACCCCCGGTCCAGCCTACAGTACAAGTTCCCGCTACATCGGTCACTCTGCCAGCCCGAAGAGTATCAGTCGACGATTCTACTTTAGGAGCCGCGGGGGGAGGTCCTCCTGGTACCCCGCCGCCACACAAACGTGTAACGTTAGTCGAGTTACATGAACGTGCGTTACAGCGTACGCCCAAATATCAGTCCGTTGCAGATATCAAGCGAGCTCTTACCGAATGCCATTATGATCCAGTCCCAGGCGATGATAATATGGTTATATATTCATTGCGTGTAAGACGGGTGACCGAGTATTTGGACACCCTACCGAACATGAAAGAAGATCTAGACAGAATGTATCGTTTCATCCGTACAGGGGATGATCCAGAAAGTATTGGTGAAGTCATGTCTCAAAGGAAAGCTGAGATTCAGCTCATGCTATTAAAGTTTCTAATCAATTGTTTAATAAGGGAACAAGATTATCCAGACAAAGATCCGATCGAAATGAGAGTTCTGACGAAGTGGAGTGATCATATAGCCGAGGGAAGACACAAGACACTCAGTAGTATAGAGAGTATGTACAAGAAAATTCGTAAGGAAATAATAAGGTTGCACCAGCAACGTAAAACAGCACAAGTGTCCGAGAAAGAAGACGACTCTCCTACCGAAGAGGTAGAAGACGAGAATACCACCAGAATAGCGTATGTAGGTAAATCTAGATTTCCAGACCGACATTCACGCCTAGAACACAAGAAAGTCTTTCATCTTCCAGCACCAGAACAAGAGAATCTTGAACAAGTATTTCAAGCTACCGATCACATTCTGAAATCACGTATCGATTATAGTGAACTTAGTACCATGCATGAACTAGAACTAGCCCGATCAGCAGTCCGGTGGGCTACTGATTCTACCAATTTTCCAGACGAAATAGTGGCACAAATGTTTCTGAAACTGCCCCCAGCCGAGCAGCGACTGGTGGGTATGTATATGATCCAGCACCTCATTACACTGTATGAGGGACAACATTCTGATCCAGGTCCGTTACATGATGTTCTGAACGAGTTACTCCAGTATAGATGGAGAGGTCTAGGTACCGATTTAATTAGTGTCATTCTAGAACAGCGCCACAAATACCGAACGTTCCTGAATCCGCATTTTGTTCACGTCTCACCTCCAGAAAGTAAACCATTTTACATGGATAGACAGCATCCGTTACGAGAAGTACACCCAGTTAGGACACCGGGTGGTGAAATGCAACGAGTATTTGTTTACACCCCTATTACAACGATGGAACTCTTAGAGATGAAGAAATTAATTCCCTGTCACGACAAAGACCCAGCAGGGTTCCATCGAGAATTAAAAGACATGCTCCGTATGGGAGAATACACGTATCCAGATATCATTAAAATGCTAAAGGTCCTGTTGCCCGCAGGGGTATATGAAAAACTCAAGGAAAAAGAATGGGAGGTGGGAGAGAAAAAGATCGATTGGACAGCTCTAGAAGCTGAAGATAATATACGAGTACCAGGTACCGGTCTTGGGGACAAATGTAAAGAATTGCCCGAGTTATTGATACAAGTTTTGCCAAGGTTACTAGCCACGAAAAAGGAAGATTGGGATGCAATCTCAGCATGCAAACAGAAACAGGATGAAGACACTAGTGATTTTTATTCTAGATTTGAAAAATGTTTTATTATTAACAGCGGTTTGAAGACAAGTAGCGAGTCGTACCCTCATCTTTTTGTTTCTAAACTAGTCGAGAATTCAAGTCCACAAGTTAAAAATCGAGTATTGAAAGTCGAAAGTACCTGGCAAGCTAATACCCCGTCACAAATGCTCCAGATGCTCCAGTATCACCAGAACAGAATCAGGGAAGAGCAAGAACACGAAAGGAGACGTATGAAAGACACGAAAATGAAAGTACTAGTTGCACAATCTGTTCCACAAGACAGTCAGAAAAGGGGTCCGAATCAAGCCAGTCATCCTGCAGCTCCCGTTAAAGGGACTTGCAATTATTGTAAACAGCCAGGTCATTTTATAAACGAGTGTGCAGTTCTGAAACACAACATAGCAACTGGTAAGACTAAAGAAAGACCACGTCCGCCTAGACAAGAACAAGTTTCACAGACTTCTCAGTCACCACAGAATGCACAACAGACAGTTCCAGCACCGCAGCCTATCGCTGCAACACAGCATGTTACACAGCAGATGTACCAGTATGCTCAGTCAGAGTATCCAGAGTATCAACAGTATTCATGAAACAGCCTAGAGAGGGAGGTAGGCTTGCCTCTCATCGAGATACCTGTAGATCAAGAGGGTCCCTATGTACACAGTCATGTATTTTGATTGATACAGGGGCAAGTAGGACTACTATCAGTCATGACGAGGTTCCAGGGGCTCCGCTCTCAGGCTCTAGAAATGTTTCCCTTGGATTTTCAGGAAAGCCTATTGTTAACGAGATTTCAAAACCAGTTACTCTAGAAGTAGGTCCATTGTCCCGAACTACTGATTTGTTACTTACGAAGTCATGTCCAGAAAATTTGTTAGGCATTAAAACATTGAAAGAATTAGGTGCAGTTATTTGCTGTTCTCCAGAAGGAATCCGATTGTTTTTAAGAGACTTTAAAGGCCACTATGTATTACGTGATTTTGATCCAAGATTACTGAATGTCCCGCAGCATTTATGGGCGCAAGGTCCAACTGATGTAAGCTGTATGCACATCACACCCCATCGTGTGACTCTCAAGCAAGGTATAGTTTTGCCACGAATCAGACAGTATAGATTGCCGCCTGAGGCTGTAGCAGCCTTATCCAAAATTATTGACGAGCTTATTGCTCAAGGAGTGGTTGTAGAAACTGACTCCAATGTATGTAATTCTCCTATCATTCCAGTCATGAAACGTACTGATCCAAATGCACCTCCAGTATATCGATTAGTGATTGACCTTCGAGAGCTTAATAAATGTATCATACCCCAGTATCCAGTAGTCCCAGATATTTCTTCCCTATTAACAGCCATTGATTCTGAAGCTACATTTTTCACTGTCATCGACCTCAAGAATGCATTTTTCAGTGTCCCCATTCATCCAGACAGCCAGTACCTTTTTGGTTTTTGTTTAAATGGAAGGAGCTATAAATTCACACGAGCTCCTCAAGGTTTCACAGAAAGTCCTAGCATTTACAGTCAAGCACTTAAACGACAACTAGACAATATTCACATGCCAACTGACACTGCCCTGCTCCAGTATGTCGATGATCTACTGATCACAGCCCGTTCTGAACGTGACTGCGAGCGTGCGTCACTTACAGTTCTGTATTTCCTAGCCGAGATGGGGCACAAGGTGTCCCCTTCGAAGCTCCAGTTCTGTGTCCAGCAAGTCATCTACTTAGGCCACTTACTGTCCAAGTGGGGTAGGCAGTTGACACCAGACCGTATCCAGTTGATAGCGAGTCTTCCACAGCCCAAGACACAGAAGGAGGTACGAGCTTTTATTGGCCTCACTTCTTACTGCAGACAATGGATTCCTCAGTATGCATTTCTAGCCAAGCCACTGATACAGTTAACGACACAGGAGGCAGCCGTATCGACTGTCCTCCCTTGGACATCTGAACATACACTTAGTTTTAATGAATTAAAGAAAGCTTTATGCCAAGCACCTGTTCTAGCTACACCGAACTACAGTAAGCCTTTTACACTTTTCGTCACAGAACGTGATGGTACTGCATTATCTGTTCTCACACAAGATCAAGCAGGACAGTATAAGCCTTGTGCTTATTTTTCGAGCACATTAGATCCAGTAGCCCAGGCTCTGCCTGCGTGCCTCAAGTCAGTTGCAGCCACAGCTCTAGCAATCAGACAAAGTGATTCCATAGTGTTAGGACACTCCCTGACAGTACAAGTTCCACACTCCGTGGAAGTTCTTTTAAACCGAACACAGACTCAGCACTTGACCATTGCACGTTTAACAGGTTATGATGTTGAAAGTAGGCTGAAACCGTCAACATTATCGGCGCCCTCTTGCTCTCCTTAACCTTTTTGTGCGCGTAAAACAGCCGCCATCTTGAACACCATGGCTTCCCTGCTCCCGCCGAGAGCCAGCGCGCCTCTCTCCCACTCCTAACTTCGCCGGCATCCCCCGCATACTGACAACCCCCCTGCCTGCACCTGCCGCGAATCATAAAACCCCTCTTCAGCGCTGCTCTGCCCCAGACCCTCGTCCTGTTCCCAGCGCGACACCTCCCCTCTTCCCATTTATGATCCCCGGCCCTTTGATGCAAACCCCATTTCCCCGTGTGCCCGTTTGTCTTCCCCGTTCCCAGGCCGACACCCAGCTCTGCCGATACCAATCCCTTGCCCCTCCCCGTACAATAGAAAGCTTCCCTCCTCAAAGGACCCCCGAGATGATCAAAGCCCCCCCCCCATCCCACGAGATCCGATCGAAACCCACACACTCCGTGGATCGGCGGAATATCCAGCTGCGCGATGATCATCACCTGTTGTGAACGGGGCGGGGACTTCCACTGTAATCTTGCGTGGGAACGGGCTGGGAAGGGGGGGATTCTAAGGATGTCTTTCCGTACATCAAAGTATCGACGAAAATGTGTTACATGCAATAAACAGATAAACGTGTGTATAAGAGGCCAGGCCTCAGGGATGCAGTAGAGCACCTCAGAACGATACCTTCTGTCCGTTTCGTTGTGTTCTCCTCCGGAGAGAATAAAATCCTTGTTTCCTGCCTTCCAGTCTCCAGCGCCTGCCTCTTCAATAGTTTAACTTCTTTGTGGGTTCAAGAGGCGACACCGCCGGGCAATACTTAAGGATCTTATATTCTGGTTGGTAGTGCCCCCCATTTAGTTTCTACAATTGGCGCCCAACGTGGGGCCCATCAGCGACCCATGGATCCAGTGGGAGAGGTCCTGACGACAAAGTGAACGACTGCAACGATCGGGAACGCGTCTGTCCGATAGACCCTCGTCTGACAGCCGATCATCCGAACTTCACTGGTTCCGAACAGACCTCTCTCGAGTGATCTACGGTCCTGACTGGGAACCATCAGGAGTGCCGCGAGGATAACGAAGAAGAGAGGACGATCGGGCGCTGGATTCGGAAGACAGGAAACTGTCCATGCGGTCCGGGTAAGGTCGTGTAACCACGACAAGTCGCGAAATATTTGCTTGATTGCTTGTTTGTTTAAAAATACTAGTATTGCTCTTTTTATTTATTTGGAGATTCACTGTCTGCAAACGGAGAAACAACGGGCTCTCTCTTTGCAAACAGTGGAGGATAGGTAGGGCAGCAGCCGTGCTTATTTTTTTCTCCCCCACTCAATAATCACTTGAAACTGAACTGTTGTTCGCAAACTATTGTTTCCTGGAGATTCCCTGTCTGCAAACAGGGAAGAGACCACCCTTTTTGCAGATAGTGAAAAGGGTAGGTAACGCAGATCTTTGCGGACCTACTCATTCTCCCCATTGTTATTTATTGGTCTTTTGTTATTTTGATCCATGAGGTATTCACTGCCTGCAAACAACGTAGAATAGAAATATTCTGTCCCGTCTTTGCACCTAGTGATAAGATAGGCAGTGCTGACTTTTTAGTCCCTCGTTACGAGCCGTCATGTCTGTCTTCTCCCCACTGATTGGTAGCCTGTTTAGCCCGGACCGCTTATTAGAGATGGACCATCCAGCCCCACTGGAAGGCACCCCTAATAAGGACATGTTCATGAAGCATGGATTGACCGCTGTAGCCTATAGTAAACTATGGCATAAATATACAAAAAAGGGTCAAGAAAGTCAATGGCCCCTGATAGGATCCTTCGATGATGATAAAATAAAAACGCTAGAAACTGCCCTGGGTAAAAACAAGACAACATCTACTATGCTTGACAGCTTCGGCATGTGGCGAAAAGAAACTGAACAACGTAAAAAGAAAACTGAGAGTAGGTTGGAAAAAGAGCTGCGAAAAGCAGCCCACCTAGCTGCTCAGAAACTAGAAAAAGAGATAAAGGAAAGAGAGAAAGCTAAACAGAAACTAGAAATGGAAACACCAAGCCAGTGTCCGGTTAGAACCCCCTCCATGCTCTACCCTGATTTACCCTCGAAACGACAAGCCAATGAGGACCTGCTGTTAGGTCCTCCTATCATCTACATGCCCCCTCCATATGCCCCTTCTCAACCCGTGGCGCAGCACGCGCCACCCCCAGGTACAAACGAAGGTACCGCCACAGCGTCGGCCCCAATGGCCTCTGTGCCAGCCGAACCCCTTGTATTAAAACCCGCATCAACAACAACGTTAGACGACCATGAGACTCGAGGGGCTGGCCCTGCAAGAACAAACAGACTAGACAAAGATGAGCGAGCGGGGATCGACAAAATAGCAAGGACACTGGTAGAAAGGAAGGATGATGAAGAGTACATCACAGATATGTTCAGCTCGTATACAGGGAGTCACAGACGACATTTTACCGTACGACTGTGTTATCATGTCTTGAATGCATACGAGGACCGATATCGAGACAAAGGTCCCGAGAGCCTAAGGACTCTGTACCGGAAGGTCGATATCGGGGATGAGGGCGAGTGTGATGTGTCGGACCTCCTTACGCGTACGCTTGAGGTTTTCCGCCACCTCACTGAACGAAAGCCGGGAGCAAAATCCGCAACCTCTGTAGTGACCGAACCACCAACCGAGCAATCTAACACCATGATGCCAATACGTGAGGCTGCCCCTTACTGGGTTCCTCCTAGGGGTACAGGGACTCACGATGATGCAAACAACCAAGATGCGAAGGGAAGGGTAGTGTACAATTGGGTCTACCAGCCGTGGGACCGGCAAGAGATACTGACATTCCGGAAATCTCTACCCGACCTACGTAAAAACCCCACTGCCTTCTATACTGAATTGGGTACAGCCCTGGGTTCAACGATCATGACCCTGGCTGACATCGACTTGTTCTTCGGGTTATGTCTACCAGCTGATGTGTGGAAGCAAATCCGGAAAGTCGACCACCTTGAGCTGTTTGGACATACCTGGTCACAACTCGATGACCTGGACAAACAACGGGGACCAGGACAAAAGCCGTTGAAATCCATTCTAGACCTCCCAGATAAAATCGTAGAGAAATCAAAAACCCTAATCCCAGAAAAGAAAGTGGACTGGTCGATAGTAACAGCCTGTCGCCAAAAACCCCAGGAGGATGTATCGGAATACTTCTCCCGGTTTGAAACGGTGTTCTCCGATTACAGCGGCCAGGACATGACCACTGCAACCGGACACCATCTGTTTGTCCAGAATTATGTTAAGGGCCTATCATCGGAAATCTCCCAGAAACTACAGGCCAGCGAGAGTAGTTGGGCAGCCTCCAAACCTACAGCGATTCTCCAAATGGCCCAATATTATGAGCATCAGAAAAATGAAAACGATAGGGCGACAGAGAAAAAGAAGAAAGACTTAAAAGAGAGGGTGATGATTGCCAAACTGCAGGGGGTGACTATAGGACGAGACCAATACCGAGGAAACTACCAGACAAACGTCCCTAAGACTACATTTCCCCAGGACCGCACTCTGACTTCCTACAGTGGACGCACAGACCTTAGAGAAGACCAGTGCGCTTTCTGCAAAGGGACTGGCCATTGGAAATCCCAGTGCCCAGTTCTTCTGGAAATGATCAGAAGCAAAGACCCCAGGGATGTAACAAACGGACCGAGACCTAGGGGACAACAACGAGGGCCCCCAAATGACGCGACTAATGACAGATCAAGCAGACCAAATACGTTCGATCGACCCAGGCAGAACCAATATCAACAATCTGACTATGACGACACTCACACCTTCGCATAGGACAGCCAAGGGCGAGGGAGGGATCCAGTCGAGCTCTATGTTGACCAGCAGGGTCCTTATGTCACTGCTAAGGTCCTGGGTACCAAGTCTCCATTTCTGGTAGACACTGGCGCAACACGTAGTGCGTTATCTAAACGACTGATTCCAAGGGCACCCTTGTCTGGCTCACTCATAACATCGACAGGTTTCGATGGAACGCCCTCCACCAACCCTTTGTCTGCCCCGATTCTCTTTGACGTAGAAAACAACACCACCGACACCACGTTCTTGCTTTCCTCCAATAGCCCTGACGCCATTATGGGACTTGACTTACTGAAACACTTCCGAGCGACGATTAGGTGTTCTCAAGACGGAGTTCGAGTGTTTCTTTACGACAACCCCGTTCTGCTTAGACATTGTTCCCCCCGACATATGTTTTCCATCACCAACGTTGACGCGTCCCTGCTTGACACTCTACCTCCGTATCTGTGGGCCAAAGCGGATTCGGACGTAGGGCGTATGTTAATTGACCCAGTGCACATTACTGTCCGACCAGACGCAACACTCCCAAAACTCCCACAATATCGGATATCGCCAGAGGGCGAGAAGGCATTGGTAATGATTATCCAGTCACTGATAGACGCAGGAGTGGTAGAGGAAGTGGTTAGCAACGTTTGCAACAGCCCTATCTTGCCCATTATCAAGAAGCAGGGAGAGGGAGATGAGAAAGCATACCGTTTCATCATCGACCTCCGAGAGATCAACAAAGTGGTGGTACCCCAGTACCCTGTGGTCTCAGACATCACCACCATCCTGACCTTGATTCCATCCACTGCCACCACCTTTTCCGTCATCGACCTCAAGAACGCATTCTTCTCCATCCCCATCCACCCGGACAGCCGATATCTCTTCGGCTTTACCCTAAAAGCCCGCTCATATAGGTTTTGCCGAGCTCCTCAAGGCTACACGGAAAGCCCTAGCATCTACAGCCAGGCCCTCAAAAGACAACTAGACCAAGTCCAGTTACCCGACGGGGTGGTGTTGGTACAATATGTCGATGACATCCTTTTGGCAGCCGACACCACCCCTCTAGCGGTTACCGCCACCATTCAACTCTTGCACTTCCTTGCGGAAAATGGCCACAAGGTCTCCAAGAAGAAGTTGCAATTCTGCCTACCCCAGGTCACTTACCTAGGCCACCTTTTGTCCAAAGATGGAAGAAAACTCACCCCTGATCGAATCCAAACCATTCTAGATACCCCTGTCCCTAAAACCCAGAAGCAGGTTCGCTCCCTATTAGGCCTCACCTCCTTCTGCCGACAATGGTTACCAAACTTCAGCCTCGTTGTAAAACCACTGCTTTCTCTGCTAAACAAAGACGTCCCTTTCCCACTCCCTTGGACTCCTGAGTGTCAAACTTCCTTCACAGAACTGCGAGATGCTCTTTGCTCAGCCCCTGTCCTGGGTACCCCTGATTACAGAAAGCCCTTCTCCCTTTACACTCACGAAAGGGAGGGGTGCGCTTTATCTGTCCTGACCCAGGCCATCGGCCCTAAGCAACGACCGTGCGCTTACTTCTCTGCCACTCTTGACCTTGTCGCCAGAGCCTTGCCTGCCTGCCTTCGAGCTGTAGCTGCTGCTGCAGTCTCTATCCGACAGAGTGAGGGGATTGTACTCTCGAATTCCCTCACGGTACTGGTACCCCATGCAGTCGACACCCTCCTGAACCAAACCAAGACGCAACATCTGACGAGTGCACGACTGACTGGATACGAACTGACCTTGCTTGCCCCCCATATCACCCTGAAAAGATGCACCACACTGAACCCAGCAACTCTGTTACCCTTGCCAGAGAACGACCCCAATGTGCACCCCGTACATGACTGCGTGACTCTTACGGACGAACAGACCAGGAGTAGGGTCGATCTCAGAGACACAGCTTTCCCTGACCCCGACGGGGAGTTGTGGGTGGACGGTTCTTGCATCAAACTCCCCGATGGTACCACTTCCGCTGCCTATGCAGTCACCACGGCTCGAACTGTAGTAGAAACAGCCCGCATCACCCAGCGATCTGCCCAGGCAGCGGAACTGATCGCTTTGACGCGAGCCTGCATCCTGGCAACAGGAGCCACAGCGAACATTTACACCGACAGCCAGTATGCCTTCGGGGTGGTTCACCATTTTGGGCTCCTCTGGAGGGAGAGAGGATACTTGACCTCACACGGCACACCCATTTTGCACGGGGATTTAGTCTCCGCCTTAATCGAAGCTGTCCTCCTCCCCAACAAACTTGCCGTTATCAAATGCCAGGCACACAAGAAAGTAACAGACATTATTGGACAGGGAAATGCACTAGCCGACATCACCGCCCGAACGACAGCTGAAAATAGAACGACAACACATATGTACGTGACCAGGTCACAAGCAGAAAACTGGACTGACGCCAAGGACACAATTAGAGACATACAAACGACTAGCACACAACACGAATTGACTGAATGGACACGGGTGGGATTGAAAGACGATGAAGGCTGCTGGCGGACAAAAGACACGAACAGATGGTTGCTACCTGATTCGTACTTGATTCCCATATTAACCATGGCACACTCCCCTGCCCACATAGGATCAGCCCCCATGATCGAACTTGTCTCCAGGGTTTGGCACAATGACAAGATCCCAGATTCCGCCAAACGCCTGGTCCAACAATGCTTAATATGCCTGCAACACAACCCCGGGAAAGGAACTGTAGTACCCCGGGGGGATTTGGGGTCCCAAACCACCCATTTGAAGTCCTGCAGATGGACTACATCCAGCTAGACAGATGCCAAGGCCTGAAATATGTACTAGTCGTGGTGTGCGCATTTAGCAAGTGGGTGGAAGCATATCCAACCCGTGACAACACCGCTATGGCCACTGCAAAGGTTCTGTTAAAGGAGTTTTTCCCCCGTTATGGCCTCTGCCGTGTTTTATGGAGTGATAATGGCCCCCACTTTGTAGCCAACGTTATCCAGCTCATCCTAAATGGGCTGGGTATTAAACAGAAATTCCACGCAGTCTTCCACCCTCAATCTGCTGGGCTTGTCGAACGACACAATGCCACACTAAAGCTTAAACTGGCCAAAATAGTGGCTACGACGGGCCTGAAATGGCCAGACGCCCTCCCATTGGCATTGCTATCGATGCGCTCTACCCCCACCCGACATCACTTAACCCCTTATGAAGTTGTCTTCGGTCGACCCATGAGCGTCTGGTCTGCCCCGAAACCAACTTCCATTCATGACGTTCCGGATGTCCTAATGTCTGATTATCTGTACAAATTGACTGAAACTTTGTCTGTCCTTCATCAGCAGGTGCAGCAGGCCATCCCCGATGCTTCCAGGGGTCCGGGTCACGCCATCCAGCCGGGGGACTTCGTGCTGATCCGAAATTTTCAGCGATCAAAGAGTTTGGAACCCCGGTGGACGGGCCCCTGGCAAGTGCTGATCACCACTCGGACCGCACTTCGAGTGGAGGGGAAGAAACACTGGCTGCACGCTCATCACTGCAAAAGGGTCTCTCCAGCCCTGGCCACGACAGACACCGTCAGCACCCAAGAAGAGCTCCTGAACCAGGACCGACCATCGTTGAACTGCTACCCTGATACTGAGACACTTGAACTTTCAAAACATCCTGATCCCACTGTGCCATCTCGAGAAGGGTATTTCCTGCGTCGAAAGGAGGGAGCTTCGGCTAAGTAGGCCACGGACTAGGTTAAAGGATCTCAGAACGGTGACCCAAACTACCAAGGGTTACCTGGAGAGAAGCTAAAACTAAGTCTGTGGTCCTGCCCACTACCGAGCACCTTGAAGACGAAGATGATGGAAGCGCCAGATAAGAAGATGATGGAAGCGCCAAATAAGAAGCCGACGGAGACAGCAGGAAATACCCACTACAGAAACCCGAGAATAGACAGACTCCATAGCTCAAAGACAATTGCACTCTTCATCGTAATCCTCCTCTGTTTTCTCCTCATGACTACGCTCTGGATTATGGAAGAACACGCACCTGCTCACGAAACATTCCTAACCACTGCTCAGCCTACCACCATGAAGGAACATTATCTAATTTCGCTCTCTCCTCAACTAAGAGAGAGGCGAAAGGAGTTTTGGAACAACTCTTTCGTGCAGCTACTTCACCAGCACAATCTTGCCACCAATACCACCAACTGCTGGATCTGTGGGTTGCTACCCCATGCCACTGGACATTCAATACCATTCATCCCTTCACCCTTCTCTGTCCACGGCTCCTGCCTTGCCTGGCTGATCCTCCTGCAAGAGAGCTATACGGGCAATGCCACCTCCAGCAGAACTGCAGCACATTCTTCTCATGGGGCCGGGCGAAACAAGACAAAGACGCACTTCTGCCCGCTGACTCCCAGCGACTCGATCCAAATGGACATCCCGGCCAAAGAGCGAATCGAAATGCAGGTGTTCAACAATCCAACCAGACCCACCTTCTCCTATCTGCGGAAACGAACGGCTGCCACTCTGACTGTGGCCCTGACGGTCATCAACGTCACAGGCCACATGTGTGTAGAAGGACTTGGGGCACAGCTGGTGGGTCGCAGCGCTTGCCGCTTTACCAGCACTCTGGATTCCACGGATCCACCTTCCTTTGTGTCATCCCCAAACATGTACTTCATCTGCGGCACGAAGGCCTACACCTGGCTCCCCAAAGGCTGGGGGGGCACTTGCTACATCTCCTTCGTCCTTCCTCCGACTTATGTAGCCCCAGCGAATCACCACCGGCAAAAACGAGCCAAAGACATTGAACAAGCCGACTCAACAGGGGAGCAGTTCCTCGATGCTATGAAAGGACTCGTCCCCCTCTGGGGCCCGATGGCAAACAGCCGTGCCATCCGACATTTGACTCAGGCAGTCGAGACAACCATGAACATCACAGCGGGCATCTTTGCCAACAACACTGCCGAGCTCCAAGCGGTCCGTTTGGTGGCTCTGCAGAACCGCCTCGTTCTAGATGTGGTTCTGGCGGACCGTGGAGGAGCATGCCGCATTATTGGGTCCAGCTGTTGTACATACATACCGGACAACTCACCCTCAGTGTACAAAGCCATCGAACATCTTCACAGACTCTCTTCGGAAGTTCACCAAGAGCAAGAAGAATGGTCGCTTGGTGGTTGGTTCTGGGACATCGTCAAAAGCTGGGGCTGGAGACTGCTCACCATTATCCTGATTCCCGTAGTTGTAATATGTGGCCTATGCTTAGGAATTCAATGTTTGCCACCTATGTGTTCTTTATGTGCGAGTTGTATTTTTCCCAAAACTGTGGACATTGGAAGCGAACATATGAGAGCATTGTATGATACCGAAGTTAGGAATTTGATGAAAATTGACATTGAGTAAGCAAGTTGGCTAGATATGTTGAAAAGGGAGGACTGTTGAAAGTAGGCTGAAACCGTCAACATTATCGGCGCCCTCTTGCTCTCCTTAACCTTTTTGTGCGCGTAAAACAGCCGCCATCTTGAACACCATGGCTTCCCTGCTCCCGCCGAGAGCCAGCGCGCCTCTCTCCCACTCCTAACTTCGCCGGCATCCCCCGCATACTGACAACCCCCCTGCCTGCACCTGCCGCGAATCATAAAACCCCTCTTCAGCGCTGCTCTGCCCCAGACCCTCGTCCTGTTCCCAGCGCGACACCTCCCCTCTTCCCATTTATGATCCCCGGCCCTTTGATGCAAACCCCATTTCCCCGTGTGCCCGTTTGTCTTCCCCGTTCCCAGGCCGACACCCAGCTCTGCCGATACCAATCCCTTGCCCCTCCCCGTACAATAGAAAGCTTCCCTCCTCAAAGGACCCCCGAGATGATCAAAGCCCCCCCCCATCCCACGAGATCCGATCGAAACCCACACACTCCGTGGATCGGCGGAATATCCAGCTGCGCGATGATCATCACCTGTTGTGAACGGGGCGGGGACTTCCACTGTAATCTTGCGTGGGAACGGGCTGGGAAGGGGGGGATTCTAAGGATGTCTTTCCGTACATCAAAGTATCGACGAAAATGTGTTACATGCAATAAACAGATAAACGTGTGTATAAGAGGCCAGGCCTCAGGGATGCAGTAGAGCACCTCAGAACGATACCTTCTGTCCGTTTCGTTGTGTTCTCCTCCGGAGAGAATAAAATCCTTGTTTCCTGCCTTCCAGTCTCCAGCGCCTGCCTCTTCAATAGTTTAACTTCTTTGTGGGTTCAAGAGGCGACACCGCCGGGCAATACTTAAGGATCTTATATTCTGGTTGGTAGTGCCCCCCATTTAGTTTCTACAATGAACTGACACTATTCCAGCCACACATAGAAATCAGACGCTGCAACGTTCTAAACCCTGCTACACTGTTACCGTCAGTTACTTCAAATCCTGCCACACATGACTGTGTGGAAGTTATTAACACTATGACTAGGCCAAGACAAGACCTGACAGACATTGCATTACCTAATCCCGACCTGACACTTTATGTGGATGGTTCATGTATGAGAACTAGTACAGGAGAACTAGTAGCCGCGTATGCAGTGACTACTGACACTGAAGTTATCGAAACACACCGTATTGACACCCTGTCTGCTCAAGCAGCAGAGCTAGTTGCTCTGACCCAAGCCTGCATACGTGCCAAAAACCTGAAAGTAAACATATATACAGATTCACGTTACGCATTCGGAGTTGTACACGACTTCGGAGTACTATGGCAGGAGAGAGGTTTCATGACTTCTCATGGAACCAAGATTCAGCATGGTCTCCTCATTCAAGCTCTGTTAGATGCAATACATTTACCGACAGCTATCGCTATCATGAAGTGCAAGGCACATACGAAAGTTACTGACATCATTTCCCAAGGTAACGATCTAGCAGATCGAACAGCCAAGCTTACAGCTCAGACACCAGACATTCCAGTTAACAAGACACAGACACTCACGCCAGATCCGACTACATGTATGACAGTTAAAGACCCTACACAAGATGTCATAGACATACAGTTACATGCTACTCCTGAAGAAATCAAGAAATGGTCCGAACAAGGAGGGGTCCAGACAGATCAGGGATGGTTGACGAAGGGAAAAGCCACATGGTTTCTCCCCGACTCCATGGTTCAAGTCATTATCAATACCGCACATAGTCCAGCACACCTAGGAGAAAAAGCCATGTTAGACAGTATACAGAACCTCTGGTTCAACAAGCATTTACGAGCTGCAGCCAAGCAGAAAGTCCGTACCTGTATGATATGTTGCCAGTTCAATCCAGGTAAAAGTGTCCCGGTGGAACAAGGTGGATTCCAACCTCCTGACCACCCTTTTGAAGTCCTCCAGATGGATTATATTCAGATGGAGCGATGTCGAGGTTTCAAGTATGTCCTCGTAGTTGTATGCGCTTTGTCCAGGTGGACAGAAGCATATCCAGTTCCAGATTATACAGCAGCGACCACTGCCAGGCAGTTGGTTCGTGAATTCTTTCCCCGTTATGGACTCCCTAGGGTCGTGTATTCTGATAACGGCCAGCCATTCTCATCCGAGTTAATGAAACATGTTTCCCTTTTGTTAGGGTACCAGTGGAAGTTCCATTGTGTGCGCCATCCTGAAGCAGCCGGTCTCGTAGAGAGACATAATCAGACCCTGAAAATCCGTATTGCCAAGACATGTAAAGAGAAAGGTGTAGACTGGCTAGTTGCCCTGCCAGTTGCTTTATTCTTCATGAGGATAGTTGCACATTCCAGATCAGGTCTGTCCCCTTATGAGGTCGTATTCGGCCGCCCCCCAAACATGTGGGGTACACCTAGACCCCGCAGTATTACAGATGTTTCCAGTAATATGTTGACAGATTACCTAGCTTCCTTGATGTCTGCCCTACACTCTTGTCGTTCACAGGTTGCTGCCGCATTTCCAGACAATACTGAAGTGAAACCGCACGAGGTCATTCCAGGGGACCTCGTTCTCGTAAGGAACTTTGATCGTTCAAGTCCGCTGGAGCCTCGTTGGAAAGAGCCACGACTTGTCCTCCTGACCACCCGTACGGCCGTGAAGTTGGAAGGCCGCAAGGGTTGGGTCCATCTGTCCCATATAAAGAAATTCCATGGAGTCCGGAAAAAGACATTTTTAAAGGACACTTCTAAAGACTGTTCCATTTCTAAAGACTGCCTGAAACCAGATATTGATCTAAATCCTGAACTGAAAGTTCCTCTGTTAGAGAAAACTCCGCAAGAGGAGTATAAGTTGAAGCTCCGGTCTAGTAAAATAAGTCAGCCAGTTTAATTGTCTAAGTCCCTCTCGGGTGAAACGGTTAGACAGGTATCTGACATGTATGAGATAGACCCCCATAGTGAGAGAGTTAGTCAAAACTCTATCCGATGTATCGTTTTTCTAAGTTTCTTATTGTTTCTAAGTTTGATGGTTACCTGCACAAGTTATGCATTGCATTTATGTTTTCCAATTTCTCATGTAAATAAGTTTTCTAATGCTACAGTAGAGCACACATTTAGTGATCTGCCTCCTCACGAGTTATCCTATCGTCTTGCTATGCGCAATAATACATTCATCAGAATGTTACATTTTTCACACCAGACCAGCAATGCTACTAATTGTTGGGTGTGTGGTCGACTCCCCCCTTTCCAGACACCGAAGGGAGTTCTGCCACTCTTTCCTTATCCGTTTTCACATAATGGTTCGTGTGGAGCATGGTCCACGTTAACGTCATCCTCCAATGATATGTCCCTTCTGAATAGAACATGTTTTCCAGACAAGCAAGGTCTCTCCCATAGAACAGGGTTAGATCTAGAAAATGAAGTTCATGATTTAGGTAATTATTCTTCGAATTTTATGGTCCTGAATGTTCAGTCTGATACTACTCCAGACTTACCTGCTATTTCAGTACTACCAGTCAAAGGCGAATTATGTGTCCGAAATAATGGTTCCACACATGTAGGACATAGTGATTGTACTACTATTGTCGAGTATAGTGACAGTGGGAAATCTATTTTCAAAGCTTCACGTCATTCTTATTTTGTTTGTGGTCAGACCGCATATGTTCGTCTGCCCCTCGATTGGGATGGAACATGTTACATTGCCTTCCTACTGCCACCAGTTTTTCTAGCCCCATCTGATTATCACAGAAACACACATCTAGTACACGTCAGACCTAGAAGGGAGATTGAGTCCCCAATTGTCGATCAAACTGAAACTACTCTAGAACAGTATACAGATTTCAATAAAGGTTTCTTCTTCTTTATAGGACCTATCCAGAATAGTAAGTTAATCCGTAGGCTAACCAGAACCCTTGAAGCAGTAGTGAATGAGACTACTTCTGCTCTAGGTAACTTAACCGAAGAGCAATCTGCTATGAGATTTGTCGTGCTCCAAAATCGTCTCGTTCTTGACGTCATACTGGCCGATAGAGGAGGAGCATGTAGAGTCATCGGATCTAGTTGCTGCATTTTCATTCCTAATAACGCGCCGTCTGTTTATTCAGCTATAACCAGACTTCATAAAATTGCCCATCAGTTACACCAGAATCCAGGCACCTGGACATGGTCCGGTTGGCTCTGGAGTATTATATCTGCCTGGGGATGGAAAGTATTGTCATTCCTAGGTATTGCAGTAATGATCATATTCAGTTGCTGCCTCTGTATACAATGTGGCCCTGCGATTTGCGGCATTTGTGCTACCTCTTGTATTCCTAGTCCTAAGTCCCGTTCCAAGACAATTCGAGACGAGCAAATGATGCTATATGAAATGATAGATGGTATCATGAATATAGATGTTTCCTGATGGAAACGTAGGGCACAAGGAGGGAATGTGGAAAAGTAAATTTTGCCATGTTGTATGTGCCTACGTGTTCCCCATGTTATGTTATATGTGCATGATCGATATGCATGTATTCCCTTCTGATCGATTAAAGACGCAATTACAGTTGTGTCCATCTCTAGTATGCCAGTTTCCAGTCTTCGTGAAAACAACGAATATTAGGCCTATGTGAACCTACGTTGCCACATTTCACAGTGTGCACGTTAATTCATTGAATTATCCCCGTTTCTAGGCCCCAAAAGGGCCCGGACTCAGATTCAGCTCCTGTTTCCTGAACCCTCTCCGAGGAGCGATACAGCCCCCACCTGCATCCCTGACCCTTAGCTTACTTTCATGCCTCGCAGTGCCCGGCTCGGCCTGGCTCTGCCTCCCAGTCTGCCAAGAGTATGTTATGTTTCTAGTTATCAGTCCAGCCCTCCTTCTCTGCATTCCTAAGCTACTGAATCGCATCAATAGTTTCCGGCATGGTCTAGCCTTTATGTCTCCATGTAAGAGAAATACTGTATTGATATTCATAGAATATTCCTAGCACACGTACTACATGTAGAATAATGCATGCACCAGTCTTAATGTCTGTTAGCCTTTGCCCTGATAACTTTTTGGATTCTATCAACATGTACTCTAAACACCAGATACTAGATATGCCTGGGTACATGTCGCTCTGACACTCCAGACTTTCGTCTCCTCTTCTAGCGCAGAAGTCATAGCCCCCAGTTCTCCCTGGTAACACGTCATTGCCCGTTTGCGCGCACCACTAGGTTAGAGGTCCCAGCTGCTCAGGTAGCTCCCTCCATGTTTCCGCCCCTTTTATGACATATTCTGTTGCGTTTACATCACATGTCTATGTATACGCCCTGTACACGCCTTCTTGTTACATCATTTTACCCTTATCTTTCGCGACTGCTACAAACTCCGCCTACTGTATTGAATGCAATGTATTTGTTTAACTATAAATATTGTGCACTGTTATTAAAAGTTACCCTTATGCTCCCAGATCCTGCCCCCGGCAGCTGCCATCCCATTCCCATGCAGGCTGTTCTGTTCCTGTCCTTTTATGCCTGATTAAAGCCTGTCAACTCCAGCTACCTCGAATCTTGACTCTTGTTTATTGAGCTACCTGTTTATTGATTATAGTAAAAAATAGATACGGTAATAATTTATTTATTTACCACAGCGTCGGGAATTGAACCCTGGCCCCGGGCCGACTTCTGTTCCCGGGTCTGCCGCCTCTAACCAGTGAGCCACACTACTCCACACCGTGTGAATGGGACGAGCGACCAAGTAGGAGCGCCGAAATCTCGGTGTGCTTTTCAACAGGAACCGATCGGCAAATAAGTAAGCGTCTGGCTTTGGTGGAAAATCCAGAGCTGGACTGGTTTCCTAGACAACTGCAGGGTCCTTGGGCTGTAGTGAAGCGGAGTAACGGGAGATCAGAATAGGCAGCTTGGTGATCGCCAGACTTCCTGTTTCCCGATTGGGATAAGACAAGCCTTAGCGGCGCTGGAAAGTGTTGAACCCCTTTTAACACCGCTGGGGGACCTGCCTGTTTTCAGTGCCACGTGCTGGGGCGTGATTAGGATACTTAATAGAATCCGTGGTTATCTCTCCCCCCAGGCGCGCAAACAGGTTGCAGTCGCTCTTGTTGGCTCCAGGTTGGACTATTGTAACTCCTTGTACATGGAGTCTAACAAGAGCCTCATCCATCGGCTGCAAATTGTGCAGAATGCTGCTGCACGCTTTGTTTTGGCTCTTCCTAAGACATCATCTGCCACTAAGGCCAGGAAAGACCTTCATTGGCTTCCTGTGCAGCACAGAATTTCTTTTAAAATTCTCTGCTTGGCGTATAGAGCACTGGCGGAGGGATCAACGAATGCGATTAGTTCCTTACTCACTCGCTACGTCCCAATAAGAGGTCTTCGATCTGCTGGACTTTTCCAACTGGTCGTGCCCCGCTTTAGGCTGACTAGATGGGGAGCCAGGGCTTTTTCAGTTGTTGCCCCGCAGCTTTGGAATTCCATCCCAATTGAGATAAAAATGCTACCCTCAATTGACTTGTTTAAAAAGGAGCTTAAGACTTTGTTCTTTAGGAGGGCCTACCTATGATAGAATGCTCATGTAGTGATGTGCTGTTATTTTGATATAGGCACCTTGACGCCCATTGGGCAAAGTTGCGCACAATAAGAATCTTTTCATTCATTCATTCATTCATCTCCTCTGTAACTGAAGAAGCTGGAAAGGGTTACTGGCACTGAGTGTCCATAAGGCAAACCTTGCTTTACTATTTAATATTAACAGTAATTCACCAGCTGACAGAAGGAATACGTAGTACCTTATTCTTAACCAAGTAATGAATTGCTTTATTACATTACGTGGGAGTCTAATGCTCCCTATTGAATCTCTGTATTAGGATGAAGGTTTTAAACACTGTAATTTGCTTGTGATAAGTAACTTGAGTTTCTAGGAGTAAAGTATCACTGTAATTTTCTGCATTGAGAAGCGAGATCTTTTCGTGGTTACAACTGAAACTGTGGTATATTTCCTGTTGATAGGAGGGGTGGTAGTGAACTCCTTTCAAGTGGGAGTCTGAACTGCTGAAATTGGTGCCTCAAAGTTACGTACACCAGTGTGAAGCTATTTTTGTATAATGAACCACGAACTGCTAAACAACAAAGAGATTTTATAAAACAGCTCGTATTTTTCCAAAGATTGGTGTAGTGTCTTTATTTTTGAGTGGATGGACGTTATGTTACTAAAGGGTGTGACGCAAACTTAACATATGTACCTTGGAGTTAGGCCTTCCTACTTAGTGCCAAGCTACCCTATGTGACTTGGAGACCCCAGGTCCAACAAACAGAATAGAATTTTTTTCTTTGTTTTTGTATTTCGTGGAATAGCAGTAACCTGGTAGTACATAAGAACACTGACAGAGGACTGGTTACAGGTAGAAATGTTAATGGTACCTTGTTGTGGCATGAGACAGGCTGAAACTGTACAGTAAATGGAATATTTAAAAAAAAAATGGAAATAAAACAAAACAAAATAAGAATAAATCATGTCAAATATAAAACAGAGCAAACTATAACCAGAAGTCTAATGCTCAAGAGAGAGAGGGGAAGGTGGAAGTAACAAAGCCAGGTTTTCAAACACTTTCTAACCTACAAAAATGTAGAGATGCCTCTGATGTTGTAGGCACTCTGTTCCACCCCCTCGGAGCAAACACTGAGACTCCTCCGCCACCTCCACCAGAAAATAAAAAAAAAGATTATTTGATTGCGATTTTATAGAGAGCGGCTAATACCCAGGAACCTGGGGCCCTGACGCTATGTGGTCCCCAAGAGAAAGGGCCTCTGCACTCGTGGGAGAGGCCCACAGTCGTGTGTAGGCCCCGCACTTGGGCGGAATCTCTTTCGTGAGAATTCTCATTGTGAAGATTATGCCCCGAGTGCGGAGACTCCACTACGAATGCAGCAGCTGTGATTTTCACATACTTATAATTTGCAGTATTTCCACATAATCCATAATTTGACGCATAATCTGCAGATTTCAACAACCAAAAAAATTCTAGCTCAAATGGTTCAAACGTTACTAAAAATACATCAAAATGTCTCTGTGCAGTAGAAGGTCTATTGCACAACTGGACTGGTCACCTTCCTGTTGCTTATTGCTATATCTGGCTGATAGCCTGGTACTGCTGAGGTGCAACAAATGCCCAGAGAGTGTTACCAAGTTTAAAAATGATGAAATAACGAAGTAATACTATTACAAAATGTGCAGCATTACGCCACATAATTTGCATTTTCATGCTGCATAATTGACTCAAATCTACTTCAGGATTTGTCCCTCTCTTGCCGCATAAGTCCAGTGGTACTGCCTATGCTTGGCAAAAAAGGAGTCTTTTTAGTTGTTTACAGAAGTCCAGAAGCAACGGACCAGTCCGCGTGGAGAAGGGGCCACCACTGGTCACCACTGATGGTCTTTCCGCCTGGGGGTCTGCACTCTTATTAGTCCATGTATCTTTTTTCTGGTGTGTTGATGCCTCTCCAGACAACTTTTAAAGAGTTCGGCAAAACATTTTAAAATGTATTTTTGCTTGGACTGGAAGCAAATAAATGAAACCTGAAAAAGATTTAACTTGATCAAATTGTTTGCTGCCTGCAAGTGATCTGTATGCGTGGTAAAGGAATGCATTGTTAAGATGAATTCGTTGTTCCAACTGCGTTGCAAAGGCATGTGTGATTCTGCAGTCATCGTAATCCATATTTTCCTATTTTTATACCTGGTGCCAGCTTTGAAGTAGAAGAAAAAAAAGAGTCCCCCCTACCCCACCATAGAAGTGTTGGGAATTTTCTACCTCCATTCCCTGGTCCCAGAATGTCTGGAGTCACAAAAGGCTAGTGTGAAGTTCTTTGTGTGTATGCTGGTGCAGTGTCTTTGGACTGTAAGCAGACTGTGCAGATTTTCATCACCATCCTGCTAAGATGGCCCATTCTGCCAACATCCAGTCCCCCTATTGTGAGGTTGTCTGCATGGAATACACAAAGGCCAACTACACCTACTCATGTCCCCCAAGAAACAGCCTGCAGGGACCAAATGGCTAGGACAAGAAAATGCCAACTTTCTATAAGTGCCATTTCCAGAATTGTGAGATAAAATCTGACTTTACCATTAAAAGGTTTAAAATTGCAATTCTGTGGACACCAAGCTTGATATTTCTACTTGTTACCAACCAAACGGTATAATTTATTTAATGCAAGAAGGTAACCCAATGTTATCCTATGGGAGTGATAGGCCTCACTGTAGTGAAAAACAAATGTAGGAGTTTTTTACTATCAGGACATGTAAAAACATAAAAGTACATGACCAACTTTTTTAATACAATGCACCTTGCCTATGGGCTGTTGAGGGCCTACACAAGCATAGCCAATACATCTCGTCTTTGGGACCTTTTAAGTGTTTAACTAGAGCTATTGGCTTTGCAAATGTGTCTAAGCTATGCTATAGAGTAGTGTGGCTTGTGTGCAGCATGTTGCAGAGTTATATTAAAAGAGTTCTATAAGCATTTCTGTTACCTTATTTATAAATAAGATGATATTATCTATAACTGAACAACTTATTAAAACAGAGAAAATTAAAATAACGCTTCACTGGCAAACTCTGTAAAGTGGCGCTAATGTGCATGGTTGTGAATAAAACCAAATCTGGCCAATTTGCGACCATTCTAGCTTGCTTAAATTAATGTATTTATTTTTCTTATTTTGAACCTTTTCTTTCTCTGTGTCCCCGAGGCTCCATTTTGCGATAGAAAAATACCAAAAAAGACATTTCCAGCAAAAGTGTTTTTCTTTTTTGGATCCATTTCACCGGGGAACAAATAAAGGAAAGGAGAGGAAGAGAGGGTAAGAAATGTTTCTTTAAGTCTTGGGGCCTCATTTATGAGGCCGTGGGTCACTTTTACGCCGCCGGTGCGTCACTTTTTGTGACGCACCAGCAGCGTAAATAATGTGCCTTGTTGCACCATATTTACAAAGTGACGCATCTAGGTAGATGCGTCACTTTGTAAACCCCTGCGCCACATTATACCTGCGCCAGGTATAATGTATGCAAGGGGGGCGTATTGACGCAAGGAAGGGTCGTAGAAGTGACGCAGTGAAATCTATGAGATTTCACTGCGTCACTTTTAGGACTCCGTTGCGTCAAAATCTTGCGCCTGCCTCACAGCAGGCGTAAGACTGACGCAGGCCCTTTCACATGGGGCTTGCCCCATGTGAAAGGGCGCATTGCTGGAGTTGCGTCACTTTTGTGACACATTCCAGCAATGCGTGACTTTTGCGCTTACAGATACGTCAGAAATACTGACGTATCTGTAACTCCTTGCGACATGATGCGTCATACTGTAAATATGACGCATCATTGGTGTCGCAAGAAGTGCGCAGTGAAAAGTGACGCATCGCTGTTTTCACGCAGCGATGCGTCACTTTTCATAAATGAGGCCCCCGGTTTTAAGCAAGTGAGGAGGAGCGAGGCAGAGGCAGAAAGAGAAGAACTAAGAGGAAAAACGAGAGGGACGCTGGGAAAGGGCAGAGCAGGAGAAGTCAACACTGACTGTCCTTGTCTTCTCTGGGCAAGAAGGGAAAGACAGAGTCCTTTTCCTTCTCTGCCCTCCCCCTCCTGTCCTGGAGTCTTATTTTTAGGACTTGGCTATTTCTGCCATCCTGGGATGCATTTCTGAAATAAAAAAGTAGGGGAATGGATTACATTAAATTTAAAAAGTAGTGGCACGCTGGGGGGGGGGGTTGCAGTACGAGGTCTCTCTGTTGTGAGAAACCCGCAGCTGTGTATGTGCTTGGAGGGTGGGGGCGGGCTCCGAGCGTGAGAAGGGAGGGGGGAAGCCACAAAGAAACAGGCAGCAAAGGAAGCGAAAGTGAAGGCTGGCCTAATATCGATATGTCCAAACCATGAAGTGTGGCGTCCGCGAAGCCCTACTGATGAGCTGATGGGAAAGAAAATGGAGTGCACAGGAACCAACAGATATTAAAACATAATAATGCCACAGTAACAGGGGCAGTCGCCTGGGAGGGTCCAAAATGCCAAAAGGCTGGACTAATTTACCCTAAACCACCAAACAGAAGCAGGCATTTAATAAGGGTACTAACAGACGCCAATAGAAAAGAGGGGAGTTTCTTCCACCACACATACCAGATACAGCAAGCCTCACAGAGTAATGCATGCGCACTGTGCTAGGCCTGACCTAAAAAAGGAGTTTTAGGATTGGCAATGGGGTTATTTTGCCAAGTCGAATTGGCAGTTTAAACTGCATTCAAACTGCAATGGCAGGCATGAGACATATTTTGAAGGCTACTTAAGTGGGTGGAGCAATACGTGCTGCAGGCCCACTAGCAGCATTTAATTTACTGGCCCTGGGCATATGATATATCACCATACTAGGGACTAATAAGTAAATTAAATATGCCAATCAGGAATAACCCAATTTGACCATGTTTTAGTGAGTGAGCACAAGCAATTTAGCACTGGTTAGCAGTGACAAAGTGCACAAAGTCCCATGGCCAACTAAAACAAATTCAGTAAAACAGGAGGGGAGGCAAAACAATTTGGGGGAAGCCCACCATAAGGCTGACCGATCTAAAACAGTTGTTTTCATTTTAAGTGTTCTAAAAACACCTTGAGGCAGATTTACAAGAAAGTGACGCATCTGAAGAGATGCGTCACTTTCCCTGCGCCACCCTGAGAAACCCTTGCTCCTCCATGGATGCGCCGTATTTACAATACGGCGCACCATGGTGCCAGGATTAACAGATGCGTCAGAAATTCTGACGCATCTGTTGGCCCAAAAGTCACGCATTGCTGGAGTTGTGTCGCAAGCACGACACAACTCCAGCAATGTATTTTGAGGCCTATACTTACTGTACTGTGTCACTCCTTACGCCTGCTTCAAGCAGGCGGAAGGCTTTGACGCAGTAGCGTCCTAAAAGTGACGCAGTGAAATCTTGTAGATTTCACTGCGTCACTTTTACGAGGCCTTCCTGCGTGGGAACGCCCACCCTGCATATATTATACCTGGAGCAGGTATAATGTGACGCAGGGCTTTGCAACGTGACGCATCTCCCTACGTTGTAAATAGGCCGCATTGTTTGCGCCGCCATTGAGTCAAAAAAAGTGACACAATGGCGGCGCAAGAAGGCGCAAGGGACTCGTAAATCTGCCCCCTTGGATTTTGATGCATTTACCCATTCACTTTAGAAAGACATCTGTCTTATAGATGGCATCAAAACATCCAAACAATCTAAGAATCCAGCGTGTAATCAAGCCACACACATTGGGTTTTGTGTTTTTTCAGTAACCTGTTCAAAATTGTTAATTACTTAGGTCTGTAGAGGCAGAAATATGTCAGTTCAATGAAAGAAAATGTAGAGTAACTCAGCTGGATCTAGAAATCAATTAGTAATGTGACATTCATTCAGCATAACGAGCAGAGCACCTTAAAGGGTGAACAAGAGCCCAAACAGAAGGAGTAAAACTGGTTGATTCGGGTTCAGGTCTAGTCACGGATGACCGAGAATGTACATTGGATTGGGTCAAGTTCTGTTGTCTTCTCCATGTTTGTGGGGGAGATTCTCTGAAGGTGGCTTCAGGGGACATCACTGACTTTTTCTTCTGCTTCTATCACAGATTTCCAGAAAATGTACATTCCAGTGCAGCGGGGAGAAGGCATAAACTCATAAGGTACACTATATATGAATGATTTGTGTTGGTTCTGTGGTGGAAAACTGTGTCTGAAAGTTGATTATCATTTTTAACTAAGATACTGTACAATGTTATATGTTTCAAATACGAGTATCACCCCAGGGCTGCTGACAGCACCAGTGTCCTCACAAGGTGCACCACACACTTTATTTTTTTTTAAGTTTTCATGTAGATTTATTAATTAGCATGATACATGGGATAGAGCCCCACCAGGAGCAGCCTCCCTGCGGCTCAGCCCATCACCAACTGACACAGGCACTCCAACATCCCACATACCAAACCTCTATCAGGCAGGCATTCATTCTGGCTGCGCTGCAGGATAACACATATCTCACTCCTTTACAATGGAAAGGAAGGAAGTACCAAAAATGCATCAGAAAATAAGCAAGGAAAAATGAGAAGTAAATACACTGAATGAAAACATTGAAAGAAAAGGTGGAAAAGTAGGAAACGCAAACAGGAAAAGATAATACAAGCGACTCAAGCATCAACACCCTGTCTCACACAAAAAAAACACCTCCCTCACATAAATAACAAAACAACCCAAGTACAAAGATTATGTAAGCTGGCCAAGCAAACACAAAATATACAAGGGCATAAGCAACAAGGTGGAGAGGACAAAACACAGAAGCAAGAGAGCAGTGAAAGGGTGGAAGATAGCTGAGCTCATACTTATGTCTTGATTCATATCCATGAAAGAACATTGAAAGTTGAGGCTCAAAAATGAAGTTAACTTCCTAAAGTGTGCTTCATCAGTCATCCGAAAATTATCACCAATGCCTAGTAGGTGCATAACCTTTGCACCACTTCCCTTTCTGGAGCACTGCTGCATTCTCCAAGCTACTCTGGTTTGGGCTGATCAGTATATGACCGAGATGCGAAAGCATGGAGAGGACATTCATTCATAGATGTCATAAGATGCACCTCAGATGTGCTGGGACACCTCTCAATTTATAGGTGAATCTGGTCCTGCTGGGAATCCAGGGAGAGACAGGCATTCTCAAATATAGCCAGCTGGTCTACAGCCTTGGTCTGGTAGTCGTGAGGTGAGATACCGCTCAGCGCTGGCTATGGTGCAAACAGAGTGCATTGGTGCATGCTAGGAGTCTTACCTGTTTGACCTGGGGTTGCCCTAAGCAATCGGCTACAATTTGGTGTCAGTGGAGAATTTCACAGAGTTTAACACTGATAAGAACCCAACTCTTCAACATTCAAGGAGCATGCTATGTATCCTCCTGAGGTACCACCCGCAGGTACATAACACAAATAACCAGCAAATATGTGTCTTGTTGCCCTTTGTTTCGGATCCTAAGATCAAAAAGCCAACCTGATCACTAGATGCTCCTATGTGATGAATTATCTTTGCAGTCTCAGTGTTACATTGTTGACATTTTGATCCTAGTCGAATAAATCAGTGGGTCTTAGGACGGTAGATTGGCTTCTGGCTCTGTTGTACAGCTGGAACAAAAAGCAGGGACATCTTAAGGATTTTGGGGGCCCTGGGACAAACTTGTTTTGATGGCTCCTGTTCAGAATAACTTTGAATATTCCAATTTCTGTTCTTTCATGCCCTCTCTGGCCAGGTCACTGACTGTGCACAGGCACACTCATCCAAATTCTAAATGTGTTTACATTTAATATTCAGGGATAGTGATGTGTGTTTTCCATAGTGTAACACAGCAGCAGCTCACTAACATAACTTCAAATAATATTTGCGACACCTTCTCATGTCTCATATGTGAGGTCCTGTTTTGATCTAAAAGAAACTTTTTTATGGCTATTGCATGAAACATAAACTATGCCTGGGCATGCATTTCCGCTCTGCCTGCGGAGTTTGGAGATATTTTCCCGCTCCGTACAGCATGCAGAGTTTTAAAAAATCCGCTTTGTAACATTGGCGAGCGCAAGCGAGGAAGATCTTACTCCAGACCACCTCCCAGCGAGATTTCTCAGCATGGGTGGTCGCGGATGGTCCCGACAGCTTGTTGGACTTGAAAAATACTTTCAATCTGCTCCCCTATTGGCATTGCGCTTCAGTTAGCATTTGTGGCACCATTTTGCCCACAGCCGCCATTTTGTGAAATGATCAGAACTAACTTCTTTCTTGTTCTGTCTGCCTCAGCAGAAAAGCTCCAATATTTCTTTTTTGTATTTCTTTAAGGTTGAGCTTCGCTGTCTCATTGAATACATGAATGTACCTTTACATACCTTCTTTGTTACATAGGCCCGTTCTCATGCTCTACCATAGCGGGCACGGACAGAGTAACCTTGAGGTAGAGATAACATGTACCCCATCCCAGGAGCGTAACTCATCTTCTGAATCTCCTCTGTTAGCCTGATCGAACTGGAGTTTTCCAAATTCGGGTGGGTCCTGCTGGGCATTGGAAATGTATAACTAATGTAATGTTGAGGAGAGTCAGTCCTCTCGGCAGCATCTAAGGAGGCTAGTCAGACTGGACTCCGCACGAGCGAAAACTAACAACTAACTTGGTTTGTATTCTCTACTGTCTGACCAACTCTTCATTTGTGTGGAAAGCTGAAAGGTGGTCTTGAGTGACCTGGGTGGCCCTAATCGGGTCACTTCCTTCAGTTGGCACCCGAACAGGAACTCCATCGGGCTGACACATCCACGCCCGCGGACAGGTGAGGAGGACGAGGCCACGCCGAGTCAGATGGGCAGATTGGGGATCCCTGCACGATAGAGCCTAGTACTTGCAGCTGCCCCGCCTATCTAATCATGCGGTGCCTCGCCCAGTGGTCATCCTGGCTGGGGTCCTGAAAGGCGAAACCCCTGGATCTGACCATTTGGTCTGAAGAGTCGGCAGTGGTGAATACATTTGTTTGACCTGTGTGCACCAGGTGAGTTTGTCTTGGTTCTTTGTAAATATGGTGTCATTTTGAATAATCTTTGGTATTGTCTAAGGACCATTTGATTTGTACTTGGCAGGTCTGCGGACCGATTTGGATCCTGAGAATCTGCTGACACTCTGCCAGACAACATAAGGGATTTGGCTTGCTTTTGAAAATGCCTGGGAGTTGGGCGGCTTTTGGTTTTGTGCTGTCGATTTTGATTTTACTCTTTGGTGGAGTCTGAGGACTGACTTTTAGTTTTCTTTGTTTGATACGGTCTGAGAACCCACCTTTTTAAAAGATATTTGTGAATTATTTGTCTGGCACGAATAGTGAACTTGTCCCCTCTTAAGATGCCCTGTTTGAGCAAGCTGTGTTGTTTGTGATGCCGCTGTTGTTCCGCTGAGGCTCGATTGGAGGAAAGGCAACCTGTGCCTCTGGAAGGCACCCCGAACTTTGATATATATGTTAAGCATGGCCTTGGCCCTATTATGTTTAGTACATTATGGCACAAATATATGAGGGACAATGCCGAGCTGCAGTGGCCGCTAACAGGTACCTTTGATAAGTAAAAACTGAATTTCCTGCAAGATAAATTGGTTGCAAAACGAAGTAGGCAGTCGATCTTTGATTATCTTCAAGTACGGCAAAATGAAGCTAGGAAAAGGCGAATAAAAACAGAAAAAGAGGCCCGAAGAGAAAAGAAACAGACAGTGACTCAGAAAGCAGTAGTGTATGTTAGAGAGAAAGTAGAAAAAGGTAAAGAGTGCGCTGATAGAAAGTTTTGATTGCAATGTGACAAATCATATGTTGCCCAAGAGGAAGGACATAAATTTATGGAGGAGCTATTAGACACTCCACCTCCACCTCCCTATGCCCTTCAGAGAAAATACCCTACTGTCCCACTGCCTCTTGTCTTATGCCCCTCCTGCCTCCACCTCTGGTTCTTCTGCTTTTGACCTGGCTGCTTCGGCGACAGCACCTTCTCTTTCTCTAGCCTCACATGCCCCGGCTGTGACAACTGCAAGTCTCCCTGCTGCGCCTATTGTTTCAGCCTACTCTTTCTCTCCATCCCTCACACCCTCAACACAGCCATTATTAAGTTTGGTGCCTGCCCCTTCATCTACTGTGACTTCCCCGCATCTCCCTTTCCCAACCTTGCTGAGTATTGGGACGCCGGTGCGTGGACTGGACAAGAGGGACTGGGCGACTGCACAGGAGCGAATGGGGCAGGTGCTTATTCGATCTGATGTGGGAGATGTAGAGAAAAAGGTGGTAGCTAATCAGGCTCCACAGTGGGCTCGGAATCCGGTTTACAGCGTGGAGGATGTGTGGAGTATGTTGAAAGAGTATGAACCGTTGGTACAGCAGCATGCCCTAAAGCATATGTCAGCATCATTAATTGGGTTGTGGGACCAGTGTTTCAATGGTGTCGCACCTCAGATTATTTATGACATCCTGGACCGTGTGCATGCTGCCGACATGGCCCCTAACAATGTTTTAGTAATGTTGCAACACTGATTGGTTATCAAGGTAGAGCCCGACAACAGCATCCCAGTTTCAAATGAAGAAGTACATCCTATTTTTCACCCTGCGATACCGGAGCTGCGTGATCAGCATGATGCCGTTGTTAGACAGCGAGTAGAGGCCCGTTTTCAAGAACAATGGGTTTACACTCCATGGAAAAGGATTGAGGTTTTATCTCAGTTGCCCGACCCTAGGAAAAATCCGGCTGCATATTACAAAGAATTGACAGGAGCCTCATCGTCGACAATGATGACGTAGCCAGACATTGAAATGTTTTTTGGTTTGTTGGTACCAGTGGATATTTGGCGGCAGGTGCATACACAGGACCATGTTGTGGAGTCGGGTGGCATTTGGGACGAGATCCAGGCATGGAATAAGGAGAGGAAGCCTGGTGAGAAGCTTAAGGCTGAGATACTAGCTTTGCCGGGTCGTATTATTATGTATATGCACTCTCTAATTCCACCTAGAAGAGTAGATTGGGACAAGTTAACAGCATGTCGTCAGAAGAAAGAAGAAAGTGTATCAGATTTTTTTACTAGGTTTGAAGGTGTGTTCTTGGATTTTAGTGGACAAGATTTGTCAATGGAAGGAGGTGTCTAATTGTTCGTTAACAGATTTGTTACGAACCTGCTTCCCGACATTGCGACTTGGTTACAGGCTTTGGAGAGCACTTGGACCACCTCCTCCCCTCCCCATCAGTGATATTGAATATGGCACAATATTATGAGCATAGGGAGAACGAAGAGAAGGAGAAGGTGGAGAACAAAAATAAAGAGTTAGAGACGTAGGTGTTTATCAGGGCCGGACTGGCCGGAGCGGGCACCAGGCGTTTCCCCGGTAGGCCGCTAGGGTGGGGGGCGATTTTGGGCCCCTGGGGGCCGTTTTTGTTACAGAGGCGTTTTTGCAGCAATCGGATCCTGTAACAAAATTGGCCGAAACCGGCCCTGACAAACAGCTCAGACGCTCCCAGGGGGACCAGCCGAGCTCTTTGCCAGGGCCAGTTTTGGTTTCCAGTCCGGCCCTGGTGTTGATGCAGCAGGTATCTAGAGGGAACGGGAGAGGATGCTGCACTGGTCTGGCCCGACAGCTGCCCCACACCAACAGATGTGCCTGTGCCTGTGGAGCCGAATCAGTGTGCGAATTGTAAGGAGGAGGGACACTGGCGCAGTGAGTGCCCAACGTTGCAGAACGTTGCGGCCACTAGAGGATGGGGTTCTCGTGGACGGGGTCGTGGAGTAAGTTGAGACAAACACCCAGTGCTAAAAATCAGCGCGAACAGCACGACCTAACGCACTCCACTGCTTGCGGAACTCCACTTAGCATGGCAGAGTTTTTGGGTCACTTTGCGGAGTTCCGTGTAGCGGAAATCCGCAAGTTCCGCCCAGGTCTAACATAAATTCAACATTTCTCTGCAAAATGACTGTAATAGACTCTCACACATCACCAACATTAAAAATAAATTAAAGAAAAACTGCATTTAAAACAATCTATTTCACGGTTGTGAAAAAAAAAAAAAACAATCTATTTCAGAATTATTCAAGGTCATCAGGGCTCTGCAGAACAGAGCTGGCTCTCTCAGGGGGCTCCAGAGAGGCTGTGGCCCTGGGCCAGAGCCCACTTTACCCATGCCTTAAAACGTCTCTGTCAAAAACTCTCAAAAAGAGGTCAAAGGTCCGGATAGAAGTCTGATAAACGCTCTGTGCTTCTCTACCAGTGGAGAATGCTGGAAACACTGACCATAGTGGACAAAGATCCGCCCCTGGGCAAAGCCGGCATCGGTTCGTGAGCTGGCGATCAAAAACCATCCGGGGTGTCTGGCTTGTCCACCTGTAGCCAGTGGGTTACAGAAATGAAAGGGGTGGTCGGGGGTCCTGTCGCGCGTAGGTCCTGTCTGGGTTACCTGGCTTGTCCACACCTGGCATGTTGTTATGTGAGCGTGTTAGCTGGAGTCAGTAGTGGTATGGGGGCGGGGGGGGACACGTTGCCTGGTTTCTTTGGGCTGTGTTGGGTGCGTAAAATGAGTTGTCTTTAACCTGCTGTAGTGGTCGGACCAGGATCCCCTTGTGCCTTCCGCACACTAGCTCGAATCGAGGCGCTATATCATTAACAATAAAAAATAGAGAGACATTTGTGGCAGGACTATAGAAAGTACCTGCGCGCTCCTAAAGAAGGCGCACGCGCACCCCTGTCTGCCCCTCCTGCGCTGCGCAGCGCCTTGAAGCTAAACCCAAGCGCCTGCTGTGCCCGCTCCTCGTGGGTCCGCTTGTGTCGGTGAAATTAAAGGTACCACTTCCTGCTCTTCTTGGGGAGTGTGCCACCGGGAGCCGGTGCCACCTGGCTGGACGGGCAGAGGCGGGCGCAGGTGGGGGTGGGTACCTGGAGAGCACGTGTGCGCGTGGGCGTGCGCACCTGGCAGAGGAAGCCGTCCTGGTTGTCTGTGGCAACCAGAGGCACATCCTGGACGAGGGAGGAACAGGTGTAAACAGAGACCGTGCCCTGTCTGATGCGCCCGAGCGGGAGAGCGCTGCAGCGCCTCGATGCCATCAGCCTGGCAGAGGAGCTACACGCAGGTGAGACCTCCACTCACGCTGGGCGAGAGGGGCGGGCAGGCGTGGGGTTAACAAGGTCCTGACTCTGTCTCCTCCCTGTCTGTGCGCGCATGGACGGAACGGGGAGCGCTGCAGCGCCTTGTAGCCCTCAACCTGGCAGAGGAGCTACATGCAGGTGAGACCTCCACTCTCGCTGGGAGAGGGGAGCGGGCAGGCTTAGGGGGTGACAGGGTCCTGCCTCTGTCTCCTCCCTGTCCTGCATGGAGGGAGCGGAGAGCAGCGGTCAGATGAGTCGTTCGCCCCCTCCCATGGAGAGAGGGACACGGAGACGCGGGTGTCTCCCGACTGCTTCCGCCTGGAGGAGAGGCGCAGGTGCCTTGACTGCACCCGCCCTGGGAGAGGAGCTACACGCAGGTGCGTTATCGACACGCACCAGGTAGAGGTGTTGACAGGTGCGTTCTGAGCTCCGTTTTAGCAGATGAGGGAACTGAAGTGGATGTGGTTGGGAGAGGCAGAGGAAGGCTAGCCCAGGATCACACAGTGTTTGGTTAAGAGGAGATGCCGGGACGGGATCCCAAACTACTTCAAAAGGTAGCAAGGTGTCCACTCTGCCTCGTCTCACTGAGGGACGGGATTGGGAGGGGTTAGACATTCTGGGCAGAATTCCTTGAAACCTGGGCGGACCTCTGCTCCCGAGGGTCACGGGGACAATTGGTAATAATGGCGTGCCCTGTGTTCATAGCTGCCCCCGCCTTGCATGCTCCCCCCCATAAATGGCAGATGCTGCTGTTACCCTAGTCATTAGTTGTCCCCTCACAAGGATGAAAGGCTGAGTCAGTCCCGCCCAGCTCAAAGCATGCAGTCTATGAGTTGCACACAGATCTATTTGACAGGCGCAATCTTATCAGCCCTGATCTTCCAGTCTGGAACCATCAACAGCGACGTGTTCCATACATTTCCCATATGTGACATACATCATACTATCTCAGTTCTACCTCTTCACGTGGCCTAAAGCCAGGTCTGTGTGTGTGACTTTAATTGTGTTTTTGTACCACACCAATTTGTCGTCTTTCAGCAGCCTCTGGAGCTGTTCTGATTATTTTGGACACTTTCGTTTCCCAATAAAATCTGTTGGCAGAAGAAAAATTCCCAAATTGTATCACTCCTAGTGGAGCTCTGGCTTTGGTTAATTACGTAATGAGACAGCTGCACGTCATAGACACGCCCACATTAAATTCCCTCATAATAAAACCCCCTCCCACCCTCCCCAGCTCCTGTTTAGTTGTCTCGAGCCCTCTCCCACACAGCTGGCCTCGTGCCAAGAGGGTGGGAGGGAGGGGCTAATTATGCAAAGCGAGCTAGACTGGAGCATTGCAATTACCGCCCAGTAAGTAATCGGAGCAGTACCTCCTTGTCGCTCTCGCATTGTTTAATTAGATAATGAGATACAACAAACAATGAGAGGGAACAGGACACCTGAATTTCCACGCTCAGCTCAGTTGTGTTTGTGTGGAGTTGGTTCGTTATGGATAAAAGAACCCTTGACCCCAAAATATCCTTAAGGTATATCCCATGCATCACCCTGTAATGCTCAATGACAGTAGAGGGGGCTGCCCATGTTGCCGCCCTACAAATGTCTTCCAAAGATGTCGCTTGTGACTGTAGAAGAAGTTGACATGGCCCTGGTGGGTCTCACTTCCACCCCTTCTTGGAAGGGTATGGCCACTTCTCTGTATGCAAGAGCCATCAGCTCTGGAGTGAAGACTTGGAAATTTTGCCCAAGCTAAGAGAGGCGGAATGCCCTCCTAGCTGGACCAAAATTTACAAAATGACAGAGGAAGAAACTAGTTAATTTTATCGCACTATTAGCAAGCTGTCGCTAACAGCAGTTAGCGACAGCTTGTAGGTGATAGCGAGCGGTTTGGGGCCCGCTTTGCATGTCAGCGATATTTATCGCTAATGACATGCAAAGTGGGCGTACCCAACCAGTTAGCGACTGACAGCAGTCGCTAACATCGCTATCGCCTATTATCAACACAGGCGTAGCGCTGGAAATATTCACGCTAAGCGCGAATATCTCCAAATCCTAACCCCTGCTCAGACCAGTTCTTAGCCTGTATATCCAATGGGAGGTGGATATTCAGGCTGAGTTCCTATTAGCGATAATGCCTGAATATCGCTAGATTTCCAGCGATATTCACACATTTCGCCGCTATCGCCGGAAATTTTATCGCTTTAGAGATAAACGTTGCTAATAGCACGTTATCTCTGCGATAAAATCCGGCGATAAAAAAAATGTCGAAAAGTTTACTTAGCGATAAATATCGCTAGTTGTTGATAATATGCCCCTAAACTCCCAGACCCTGTCCAAGTAAATGAGAATCGAGTGCCTCATGTCTACGGTGAGCAGGTCTTTATCCCCGGGAGTCTGAGGGTTCGGACAAATACTGGTAGAAGCACCTCTGGTCAATACGAAAAGCTGAATTTACCTTGAGGACACAAGACGAGCCAGGGAGAAGCACAACCCCGTCCTGAAATATCTGAATGAAGGGGTGTGACACATGGCCGCTGTTAAGTCGCCTTGAACCCAGTGCTTAATTTGAGCCAGTGGTTTCCGGTGCGCGGCACCGGCACTTAATTGTCAACACCGGTGCTTGTGACAGTCTGCCACAAGGTGGCTGTCTGGCTAATTTAGAGATTCCCATAACAACAGTTAATTATTAATTCAATATACATTAAAAATGACCTCCCGCCCAAACCATTCTTATAGCTTTGGGGGCCTGGAATTGTCCGAATTGTCACACGTGTAGAAGTGTGATGGTTACTAGTTGTATTGTTTTTATCAGTGACAGCACAGCAGGGGCAATGTCTGGTGCAAGCTGCAGTGGTCTCCTGATGAGAGGCCTAGCACTTATGTTTTTTTTTCTACAAATTAAGCAGTGCCTGCACGTTTAACCAGGCAGACACCATTGGATTGTCCAAGTCCATGATCTCTGTCACATGACACATTTTCTTGCGCCTCTTCTCGGGCACGGTAACTAGAACCTTGCTGGTCCTGAACCTGCAACCGGTGAACCTCTGGTCCTGGGGTCAGATGAGATTTCTTCAGGCTAGCTAGAAATCCATGCCGCTTCAACAGGTGAAATCACCCTCGTCACCTGAAGCTCAGTGCTGTCTCTTGGTGGCGGTGATACTAGACATGGTCTGAGTACTGAAGAATGGAGATGCCCTCCTGATGCAGAAGGGCCTTCAAGCGTGCCGGCGCCTTGGTAAAAACTCGGATCGCTGATTTTACCCCAAAGGGCCGAACTCTGATCTGGGTTCCCATGCAACTTCGATGGCTTTTGACGTATTCCCATGTATATCTAGGAATGCGCCAAAAAGATTCGCCTCCCCAAGGGAGGCGTAACAAGGAGAAATATGTTTATTTTGTCCTCGTTTGTTCCTCTTTCTTTGTAAGGAAACAGCCTCTCAGAATTGTTTTTGTGCAGCTAGGTGCACCTTTCTGCACAAAACACTCCTGCCTGCAACTGAGGCACCCTTGCACCATGGTGCAGGGTGTCTGCGTTGGCGCTAGGCTGCCGAAACAGTGCCAGCGCAAGGAAAAAAGACAAGAACGGCGCATTCCTGGCCCGTCCCTGTGACTCTGTGCTGATTTTAGCCCGAAGGGCCGAACCCTGAACTGAAAATGACAAGGATCAACTGCGAAGAGCAGAAGCTTCTGGTGTCTTCGATGAATGTGAAGACCGGCGTCCTGGAGGTCTCTGGTGTCAAGAAAGTCCTTTTCCAGAATAAATGGAATGACCTGCTGTGATGACATCATTCTGAAGTGATTGGTCTTCACCCAAGAGTTTACCCCGCCCCCTCAGATCGAGGAATGTTCTTTTTTGTTGTCCATAAAACACATTCTCCATTGGAATTGATTTCCTTCCTACGCACATCCTGTGACAATGTAAAAACTGGGCTCATTTAGAAGCCCCTTGCGCCACCGGTGTGTCACTTTTAATATGGGAAAAAGACCTGTAAATAAACCCAACTGCTGCACTTCCCACCCTTACTGCTCTGTTTACGGCTGTGTTATTCAAGTGTAAGACAGAAGTGCATAGCAGTGTGTGAAATATATTGCATAATGGTTGTGAATACAAACATACCACTGGGTAAGAGATCACCTCACAGGCACTGTTCTTCCTTGGCCTCCACTTACAATCCCTAAGAAACGCCCATTTCTACCCACCAAACAGGAACATGAATGTTTAATTTATGCATAGTTTACGCACACGTCAGTAACACCTCCGCGTGGGCAACTTAGATGTGTGTTGTTTTTGGACTCGGCAATAAATTATGCAAGTGGAAAGACTTTTTCCTGGCATAAGTCACACCTACATCTGAGAACACTCAGAATGTTTTTGTGAATAATTTTATCTGTAGCCCTTCATTGCTGAGTTAGTCTCATTGTGCCTTCTTAAGTTTCAATTGTTGACATTTTGTCCTATTTATTTATTTATGCGATTTTATTTAACTCATACTTTACCCAGAGGTGTCAGAGAGCTTTACACTAGAGCGAAGTACATTAGATCATTACAGATAACATTCTAGAGGTGACAAAACGTATAACTAATAGAGTTACGCTGAGTGAAGGTTACATATTGACAAACTATAGATACACTAAAAATTACGCATTGCAAACTAATGTTGGAGACATAAGAACATGAAACCGCTTGGTGTACGTGCGCTTAACAAGATCCTTTAACATAACATAACATGTGCAAGGATATACTGTTCAGCCACCGTATCATGCAGGGAAAGGGGCCATCCTATCTGCTGGATCTATTGAATTCTTACATCCCGGGCCGGGACCTGAGATCTTCCGGGAAAGGGCTGGTGAAGGTCCCTAGGTTCAGAGGAGCTCGGATGGGTGGACATTCCTTCCGAGTACAAGCTACTCAACATTGGAATAAACTCCCACATAAAATGCGATCAGAAGTCTCGGAACGTATCTTCCGGAAAAAACTTAAAACCTACCTCTTTCCTCTGGCTAGAGATTGAGGAGGTTAATAGGGGAGAACCGGGTGGGGATGATCCGTCTGTTGTCTAGGCCAGTCACACTTAGCGCGGGGACACACTGCTCCCAGTGTAACCATGCGCTTTATAAAATGTATTATTATTATTATTATTATTACTACTACTACAGTTACGCAGAGGGATGGATACATATTTACTCAATACAGATTCGTTAAAAACAATTACACATTGCAACCTAAATTTGGAGCAATTAGGGGTTCAAAAGTACATATTTCATCGTTGAAGCGGAAGGACGGACTGGTTCTTCGGTGAGGAACATGAAAGAGTCCGAGAATTATTGGTAACAGTGTCTTTGGAAGGGAAGGGTTGTAAGGTCTTTTTGAGCATGCAGAAAGAGGTGGTAGAGTGGAGGGATGGAGAGTTGAATTCCAAATTCTGGGCACTACCTTGTGTAATAGAGCTGTGGTTGCAAACAAAATCACATATTTTAGTTTTTGTATTGGGGGGATTTACTTGGAGAGATATGGTTAACCATGACTAGCAAACTCGAGAAGCAGGGTTTTGGAACTTTTCATTTTGTTAATTATCTTTGAGTTTGAATGTGAGAAAATGTAGGATGCTAAAACACTGTACAATTAAAAAGAATGTAAACACAATCATATGAAATGAAAATTAAATTTTTAATTTAGTAACGCACACTAATACCCAAGGTATTAGTCTAGGCGCGAGAACTCAGATTTCAAAAGATGAAAAGAAAAAAAAGAAAAAGGCATCATAAAGAGATACCCATAGAAAAAAGAAAAAAGAATAAAATCAATCAAAAATCCGCCGAATAACCCAACTGTAATGAGCTTAGTGAAAGATCTCCGTGGGGTTGGTGGTCCTTTCTGCAGAGCACAGAGGTGCCCTGTTGGAGCACCAAAGAGCAGCTGACTAAGCGTTCCACTAGAAATAGATGACAGACTATTTTCAGCTGCCCATACCCTGGCTGCACAATTGCCCCAAGACTCTACCCCATTGGACTAAAGTTCGTAAGGGACACCAAAGATGGCTAACCAAAGTACGGCTGTCAGAAGCTCTTTTGAGTCCAGGGGCAAATTCTTTTGTGAGGTCACTCCAGGCCACCGTTTCCTCTAAGCCGCGCGCGCGCGCACCTCCCCCCAAGTCAGCGCGCACCACCTAGCACGGAGCGCGCACACAGGACGTCACTAGAGGGTCGCGCCGCTCGCCGCTTTTAAAACGCGAGCGGCACGAACATGAGCACTTTTTCAGTGGTGGAGGTGGAGCGGGCGTGAGGAGTGCAGGTAAGGAGGCGGGGGGGCTGGTGGGGATTATGGCGCTTGCGGCTGTGTGGGAGCGGGGCAGACTGTGGCCTTTTGTTTAAATATTGCTGTTAATCGCATCTTGTAATTTAAAAACAGAAGGGAAAAGAAATCGCAGAGACTAGAACCACGAGACGGTGTGGGTGTTTTTGGGCATCTTGGGGAATAGGCAAGGCTTGTTTTATTTACTGTTAAAACACATTTTGCAACTGGAACTCTGGACCTCAAAAAAGTACATGACCTGGAGTAAGAGCATGAGCGGCCGTCTTGCGTGGCCCTGCTGCACATTGAGACGCAGCTTTTCTGGACGAGAAATCCGGTCAGGGATGTCCAATGTTGGTGCAAAGAGGGCAGGATCCAGGCCAGAAACTCAGGATTTCCACTGACGACAAATCTGCATACAGTGAATCTAAATGGAACTCATTTACATAGTCAATGGTCATCCTGAAAGTGTGGCATGGAAATGGCACTGGTGGTCCTATGGGGGGACACCTGAGCAAGAGTATCGCACTATTGCTATCTGAAGAATAGGAGCCATATTTATGACCCGGTTTGCATCACTCTTGGAACACACAATGTGGTGCAAGACCGACACAAACCGCAAGACATATTTTTGAAGCCACGAAAGCCACTTTGCATGGCTTTGAGTAGCTCCAAAAATATGGGTTAACGCAATGCAGTGCAAATCGCTGCGTTGCGTTACTCTGCGTTGGGTAGGCGTCCCATGGGTGTGGTGTGGGTGTTCCCATGCAAAGTTAATGGTTTTTGATGCATTCCCAGATTTACAAGACCCTGTAAACCTAGGAATGCTCCAAAAAGATACGCCACCCCAGGGGAGGAGCAACGAGGAGAATTATGTTTATTTCTACTTGTTTTTTCCTCTTTTTGTGTGCACCGCAGAACACATAGGGCCATATTCTCAAGGAGCTATCACCAAGTTAACGGCACTTTAGCGCTCCCAAAGTTGCGATAAATTTATCTCCCCATTCACAAACTGGTGTTAACAGCCGATATCACCAGTTTTCCTGCGAAAGCATCCGCAAAAAACATTGCCACAGATGATCCCGGCAACTATCGATAATGAGATGCAGATTAGGCGTTACCGAGCAAAAAGCCACAACAGCACCACTCCTTAACATTCTCAACGACCAGCCTGATCTGCAATAAGATCACAAAACAGGCAATAAAGCACCAGGAAACTAACACCTGCTCTGACCTGGCGCAAAGTCGGACTGCAACTTGCACCAGAAAAGAGAGCCCAGCCCAGAGCCACATCTGAAGAACAACAGATGCCATGGACCTACTGAACATGCGTGCCAGACACCCAAGAGGTATACATTAGGACCCACCGTCGTCACCACCCCCAGGACCCTACCTCTCCAAACCACTAACTCTGTGATCCAGGAGGCAACACCACATGGCGGTAGGCCCACACTGCCCCTAGCTCAGTCCTTCACTGCGGTCCAGCAGGGCAAACAAAACCTGAGCCGTCCGGACCACTGGGATGGGACATCATCGCAGGTTGCACACCTGCTCAGCACATAAGGTGCCCCTACCTCCGTGCACCGAAAGTCACCGTCCTGTGGCGGTGTGCCTGTGCTGGCTGCAGTGTATCCGGTGCCACCAAGTCTATGCCCCCACAGTCATGGACCCTCTATGATTGGGTATCATGGTACGGAAGCCATCATGTCCCCTCCAGGCCTGAGGAATGGGATGTTGCAGGCCCCTGGGCCCCCATGTCTACATGCACACCACACGGATACACCCTGAGAGAGGTTGAAAATGGCGTCGTGCAGGGTCACATGTGCTGTGACGCGTGTGCTGCATGGGTGTGGTGTGGGTGTAAACCAGCCATGAAGGAGTGTCCGTGGCATGCTGGCAACTAGACCTGTGAGCAGCAGATCACTACAGGGGAGTCCTGGCACATGTGGCGTTGTTGTTTCCCTGGAGCGTAAGCATAGTGGGCTGGCCTGGCGTATGCCACTCCAGCGTAAGGGTTTGAACAATGACCCCGGGTCTCTGTGCATGGTTCCGTACGGGGCTGGGCAAGGAAGTAACAAATGCATGTGTTGCTGTTGTTGTGTCGGCGCCACCCGGACGACAATCGGCAATGTGTTACCCTGTGACCCAAGTCCAACAACATGAGCCACATGGACGTAAGAGGAATTCACTGACCCTACATTCATCCATGCTACCACACTTGAAAGACCATAGACACGACATGTGATTCGGAATGTTTAATGCACATTCAGTGGAGTGTTGCATCTGGAGCAGTACAGGGCCATGCAAACCCCACCTTCAAATGTTGACCCATGGAGGGCCAGCCAGAGTCATTCAGGGAATGACCAGTCCAAAGGAAGTGGAAGAGTTCAGTCCGCAGTCTGAGAGCTGTGTCATTGGCGATCAAACAGGTTATGGCAGTCCATGTCGAGGTCCAAGGTGAGTGTCGCAGAGTGTATCGGGAGACAGTGGAAGGTGATGATGCAGAGGGCAGAACCAAGCTGAAACCGGACATGATTTGGAGATGGATGCTACCGCTTCCTTCTGACCACGAGGGCAGATTTATCCTCATCTTCTTCCTCTGCTGTTTCATGTGCCTCACTTGTGGATGGTGCTGGCCCTTCTCCAGGACTGTGTGGCAGTGACACCTCAGGGGCTGGAGGTGAAATGTCTGCCGCACTGTGTGGCACTGACACTTCAGGGGGCGGAGATGTGAATGTAGTGGTAGCAGCAGCATGCATCAGCGCTAGGCCTTGTGGCAGCAATGCCATGAGGATGGTTTTTAGGTCATTGTGGAACCCAGCTACCTCTCGCCGGTGTGCAGCCGTGGCAGCCACTCTTTCGCCCATTGGCACGCTCCATGTTCTCCATGAGCCTCCGCATGAGTACCAACTCCCGGGCGAGCTCGCTGGAGCCACTCTGACTAGACAATCGTTCTTGTCTCACAGTCAGGACTCTGGCGATGTCAACGATGGTTAGTTGGAGGGCATGGATTGGACTGTCGGTGTCCGTTAGTGACTGTGAGTTGTCCCTGATGGGACTTAGGCACCCACGTATGGCATCTAGTTTATCTGCCGTGCGGTCGAAGCCCATCCGCACATGTTCACTCAACTGCTCCTGGCATCCCAACACACGGCCTTGGAAGGCCATGTGTTCTTTGTGGGGTCCTGGGAGGCAGCCGTGGTGGTGGGTGCTGCCTGCAGTGTGGTCTGTGCAGGGGGTGGGTTCTCCTCGTTGCAGCTGTGCTGCCCTGCTCCTGGAGGAGACTGTCAATGAACTCTCGGAGGGCGTCGGAGTCAAAGGTGTTGTGGTCCTCTTCGTCATCAGAGAAGAGAGGTTGGGACTGCTCCGCAGGAGGGGTGGTGATTGTCCCTCTGCAATGTGAAGGAGAGATGCAGTTTAAGAATGTGTTTACATGTGTGTGTCGCATTGTACAAGTTTACATACAGACTGCATGACTGTGTAGATCTTGGCTGTTTCGGAGGGGCTGCCCATTTGCTGCGGGACAGTGGACATTTCGACAACATCCCGGCTGTGTGTTTGTACTTGTACATTATCAACTCACATTTCCCTGCAATGCCACTTGTGATTGGCCAGTGTCTACACCCAGTCAGCATCAGTTGTGCTCTCTGTTCTGTGGTGAACGTGTTGCGCTTTTTGCCACTTCGTTGTCTATGATGATGTGCTGTGCAGATGATGTGTGTGTGCCGCATTTTGGGGGAGTCGCGCCTGCAGCTCTGTTTTGTCTACCCATTATCCCTTACATGCGGTGTGCCTCTGACTTCTGTGCTCATACAGTGCTGAAATGTAGCATACTTGGGTACATACTTCTCTTGTTGTGAGTTGGAGTCTGGGGCATGATTTGTCCACAGCTGTGCTCTACTTAATTGTGCATGTGTGCCATTGTGCCCATCTCCCCCGTCCCCCCAGTCCCTGGTCGTTACTCACCCTCTTGCTGTTGTGTCTGGTATGGTTGAGCAGTGTCCGGTCCCCCAACTCCTACCACAATCTCCCCACTGATGACTGTGGACACCATTTCCTCCATGTTGTCCAGTTCCTCCTGTGACGCAGGACTGCCACCTCCAGTCTGCGTTGCTGCCTTTCGGTTGTTGGCGAGGTTCAGCTTGGTTTCGCGCTTGACGACATTCCAGCACCTCTTGACCTCTGCCATTGTCCTCTTCAGCACTCCCACTGCATTCACCGTGTCCACGAAGGCCTGCCATAGTCCATGTTTGTTTTTCAATGACACAGTGGAGGTGACAAACTGTTGTTGATGGTGTTCGACCACCACCGTTATCACGATCCTGTTCTCCTGCGGACTGAAGCTCTTCTTCTTACTCTTCTTCTCCTTGTCCTGCCCTGACCCGGAGGTCCCAGGCAGGTCCTCCGGGGGGCTTTGGGGTTCTGGTTGTCCTCCGTACTTGCTCCGGCAACATCCATTGTGCTTGGCTGTTGTTTGGCATTTGTTTGTCAGTTTTTTTCTACTTTTATGGTGATTGTTCCCGACTGACGCGTGTGAATTGCCAGCCTGTAGCTGGTTTTTGCGGATTTCTTTATCTCGATTGGCCTCATCGCAGCTTTTTTTGCGTTAGCGTTTCACCTTTTGCGGCATGCCGTTGATTTTATCACGGTCAGTTGACGCGTTATCTGGTGACTATCACATTGGTCCGCCGTGTTGTGAATGCCTGGTTAACACGGCATAAAATTCCAGCGATCGATTGCGATGTTGTAGGTTGCGTTAAGTAACTTTTGCGATGGTTATCACACGTTCTTGAGAATATGCCCCATAGAAAGATTAAAAAAATCTCAGGAGATTGTTTTTTTGCAGGAAGGTGCCCTTTACTCACAAAAACACTCCTGCCGACAACACAGGCACCCTGGCACCATGGTGCAAGGGTGCCTGTGTTGTCGCTAGGTAGCCAAAAGTACGCCAGCGCAGTAGAAAAGGCAGAAGTTTGCTGTATTAGATAAATACGGCACATTCCTGCCCTTTCCCTACGTCGCAGGGCAGTGAATCAAGATGACTTGGTGTCACGAAAGTCATAAATATGGCTTTAAGTGTAAGACCTGAATGCCTGCTCATTAGATCATCTTTGCTTAAGAATGCAAGAGTGTTGACATATTTCCCTGAAACTAAAGTGCAAAGTTGGAGTTTCTCATTTGTTTTTCCCAGTGTGAGGCATCTGGGACCCTTGCCAACAAACCATATGCAATGCCAGCCAGGGAGTGGTTCATCACAGACTAGTAAAATCTGCTCTTTCACCACACCCAGAGTAATCAGGGTCCGGTTGTGTAATAGAGAAAATCCTCAAAGAGCCTCACAAAGGGAAGTTTGTGAAAGTAGGATGTGGGAGTAAACAAATATGGAAATGTGCTTTGTGAAAAGAAAGGGCACATGTACTGCTGGGCTAGAGCGGCTTTGAAGCTGGGGAACCAGGTTCGAGTCTGGCTGGAGGCTCAAACATCCTTTGATTCGGGCAAATCACTTAGGGGTCAGATGTAGGTAAATACTATTTACCAATTCTTAAATACCGAATTTTACCGATTCGATATTTAAGAATAGGTAAATAGTATGTAGGTATTTAAGAATCGGTATTTACCGATTCGATAATTCTCATTCATTCCTATGGGCCTAGAGGCCCATAGGAATGAATGGGAATTACCGAATCGGTAAATACCGATTCGGTAATTTGGGGAACACATTCAAGGGTGGCAGGATGTCACATTGACACCCTATTGCACCCCTGAATCGTGCATGTGTGCACATGTGGCACACATACATGCCCTAAAGGCATGTATGTCTGCCACATGGCACAGTTAAAAAAGCACAAATTTACTTTTTTAAAAGGTTTTAGATATTTACCACCAACTTGTGGTGGGTAGTAAATAACAAATCCTGAATGCAAGAAGGCACTCACTTGAGTGCCTCCTACATAGCTTTTTGGATTCGGTAATTACTGATTCCTTAAAATAAGGAATCGGTATTTTACCGATTCCTTAAGGAATCGGTAATTACCGAATCCAAAAAGATGCCTCCTACATCCCAAACCCTAAACACCGGTCGGTAACGGCCGAAATTCGGTAATTTCCGCCTTTACCGACCGGTATTGGGCTTCCTACATCTGGCCCTTAATCTCCCTATACCTAAAAAGGAATGTGTACATCTGTAACGCAACTGGTGTTCATGTAAAGCGCTCTGATACCTTCGGGTCGAGTTAGTGCTATATAAAACTGCAAAAAAAGAAAAAAAATGTTACATCACCATTGGTCACCTACATAACTCAACAGAGCAGGTATATTTTGCTCTGTTGTCAGTTGTGAAAGATAGGTCTAAGTTTGTGGCAACACCAGTTTGTTCTAGTACTTATCACAGTGGTTCATTCCTTTGGAGTTTATTTGAGAAAAGTCCCTTCTTGGTGTAGGGCAATAGATGCATGCGTGCTCCTCTCTAAATGTGCAATGTTGTTAAGGATAAACTGAATTAAATGCAACAACATATAAAAGTATGAATATTGTTATATAGTGCAGCACTTTTAGCCAGTTTGACAGCGTTGCTATGGTGATTAACCAGAGTGTAGGCGCTGTGCATGTGAGTAGTGCGAGTGAAACACACAAATCCAATTGTTTCTAGCTGGAATGGTGAAGGAAAGTCCGGATTTTATTAAAGATAAAGAGGCAAACACTTGTTCTTAACTTGCTACTTTTATTACAGCAGGCAAGAATCAAAACAAATAAACTACATTTCCCATGAACCATGGGTCACAAACTGCAGGCTGAGAAGAATGGGAAGTGTGGCTCAATGGTTAGAGCGGCAGACCCTGATGCAGTAGTCTGGCCGGGACCAGGGTTCAATTCCCGCTTCGGCGGGTCTCGGAATCAATTTCCTCGGACCTGATAATTCTCGCTTCGGTGCCTATTCTAATCATGAGTCCCACTCTGCACCTCTGGGCAATAGCTTGCTTAATCTCTACAACGGCCCCAACAATGCTGAGGATGCCTGACTTCACCTTGGGGGTGCCCAGGAGTGGGCTCCTCACAGGGAAAGGCCAGGAAGGGTTCCTCGGTGGTATTCGTACAAGCTCCGAGATGCCTACGGGTAGTCGTGCGCTATACAAGTGCGTAATCATTTCATTTCATTTCATTTCAGTCGTGAGCTTTGTGTATTTATAGCAGTCACCAGGAAGTGGGTCTCTTTTCTTGATGTGAAGACAAATTAAAGTCCATGAATGATACGGAAGCTGTAGGAAGAACCAGAAGTGGTAGCAAATACAGTGTAAAGGAAGAATTCAGAACATTTAGGGGCTTATTTATGAGCCCCTGCGTCACTTTTGTGCCACCGGTGCGCCAGGTATAATGTATGCAGGGTGGGCGTGCCGACGCAAATAAGCCTCGTAGATGTGACACAGTGAAATCTATAAGATTTCACTGCACCACTTCTCGGACACAAATGCGTCAATATCTTACGCCTGCCTCACAGCAGGCGTAAGACTGAGGCAAGCACATTTGAAATGGGACTTGCCCCATGTGTAATGACCCATTGCTGGAGTTGTGTGACTTTCGTGACACACTCCAGCAATGCATCATTTTTGTGCCTACTGATACGTCAGAAATACTGACGTAGCTGTAACTCCTTACGACATGATGCGTCATACTGTAAATATGATGCATCTAGCATGTCGCAAGGAGGGCGCAATGAAAAGTGACGCATCGCTGTTTTCACGCAGGGATGCGTCACTTTTCATAAATGAGGCCCTTATAGTATAGAAAGATTAATGGGAGGGAAACAAAGCATCTGGCAAGATACAATAGACAGTGGATGTGTAATATTTGCATCTGTGTCTTTAATAAAACCAGGATTTTCCTTCACTATTCTAACTATGAAAATGTGCATTTTATCACAAGACCAGTGGCTCATAATATGCTTGTTTAGAGCCTATTCTACAACAACAGAGGTGTGATATATGAGGAGAGAAGAATCTGAAATCAGTAGTATTTAATTCACTGCAGTAGCATAAAAACAGGAGAAAGGCTGTGCGCTGGACAAGCTCAGCCTTTCATCATTTGGCCGCACAGTTTCTTGAAGCACAGAACATTTAGCTGTTGATGTTCATCGATGCATCAGTGGCGACTGGCACTCGGAAGAGTGGGGGTGGTAAATGAGGGGTGGCTGGGTGGGTGCATGCATGCAGGGGGAGTGGCAACTATAAATAAAAAGAAATAGCGGAGTGCAGGGCAGCCCCGCCCACCCACTTGCCTGCCCGCAAAGCAGCAGGACACGAAGCATAAAATGATAATAACCTCAAGTTATTATCATCATATGATTCTACTTTGCACTGCTTAAAAGCAGTGGGGCAACGCTCATCCCCCATAGTGGAGGAGCCGCCACTGCTTAGCGGAGGATCCGCCGCTGATTGTATACCAGCGCGAATGCAAAAACAACAATTGATGGACAGAATGTTGCACGATGGCAAAACATTCACCCCCAGTCACAGATCTGGGTTTAATCCATCGTTATTTTTTTCACCACACCACCCCAGTTCAGACATGGCCATATGCAAATCAGTCTTGACCCTGTGCCTCATGGGAACAGTCCAGACCGAACTGCCAAGCCATGTCTTCCCTGGACCGGATTCAAGCATCCTAGGACCAGTTTCTGGCTATCAGCCGTCATCAGCCAGGATAGCTTGATTCCAGTGGCATGGAGAGCACGGGACTCACGTCTGAGCATACCTGTCCCACTCGGGTGACAAATGCAAAAACAACAATTGATGGACGGAATGTTGCACAATGGCAAAACATTCACGACGGAATGTTGCACAATGGCAAAACATTCATATTATACCTGCACCCGTTCCACACAGGCCTTTACTAACAGCTTTTAGGTGTCAGAAAGTGGCCATGCAAAAGGATGTATGACGTTACAACGCATACTTTTACCACGCATACCATTACAACGCGGTTTTTACCACGCATACCATTACAACGCATAGCGCTTTGGGGTGCTGGATAGTGAATAGTTTAATTTACTATTCCAACTCCAGTCCCCGTGGACACTAGGGAAGGTTATTGGATAGTAAATTAACCTATTCCCTATCCTAGAGTGCCCCCCAGCGCAATGCGTTGTAATGGTATGCGTTGTAATGACCGCGTTGTAATGGTAGTGCGTGGTAAAAATTTCGTTGTAAAGGTTGTATACCCATGCAAAACAATGCCAATGGCAAATCGGCCTGCAGAATGGAAGCAAAAATCATTTTCCACACTTTTAACATATAGGCCGCGCCACTGGAATTATGCGATTTAGCAGCCACATAATTTTTCACATAATTATGAATTTTTCCCATTTGCCACATAATCCATCACCTGCTACACAATCTGCAGATAAAAAAGATGAGATGCTAGCTCAATCGGATCAAAATTTACTAGAAATGTGGCTATATGTGCTGGCGCCAAGTGTAAGGACCTTTACAAAGGATGACTAGTCACCTTTCTGTTGCTTATTGTTGTATTTGGATGTTAAAAATGTACTTACGAGGCAAAAGCTTTGCCCAGACAGTGTTAGGACGTGTAAAAATAACAAAATAATAAAATAATGTTGTTGTCAAATGTACAGCATTACAACCATACCTCAACTTTTTTTGCTGGAATATTTAGTCAGCCCGCAGCATGATTTGCTCCTCCTCTGCTGCATAATTCAAGTGAGCCTGCATATATGTGTTAGTTGGACACAAAAAACACACCTAGGATCCTATCACATGTCGAATGCACTTTCCAGATCTGTAGCGCAGAAAGCTCTTAATTGGCTGTGCCCAATGCAGACTGGGATTGTGCACCTAATTACAAAAATGTTTTGCAGCCCATTAGAGAAAGGTGGACACGCTGTTTGAAACCCCTGGCCTGCCCTTCACTGTAGGTAGTAGACCCAACTTCTGTTTCAAGGAGCTCCGGATTCCCCCCGCAGGCGGGTACCGTATGTGCCTACAGCCGGCTGTGGCGCAATGCCCATCAGGTTGCTGGGACCTCTATGCCCCCATCTCATAGGGCGCCATCAATAAGTGCATTAACTATGCTTTGGTTTCCTGTTTTCAGTTTCTATTTCTTGCCAATTAGGGTGGAGGTTTTTCAGTGTTTTCCAATGTTTTAAAAAACTGTAAAAATCAGTGATTATCAGTTTTCACCATTTTGACCCCCTTCTTGCTTACATAGAATTTGGCTTTATTTCCTTCCTTTCCTCATTCAGTCCTTCATTCTTTCATGCTCACAATTGTCCTCTTTACCTGGTTCCTGTGCTTTTACAAGTCACCTTTGATTAGTTGCCCCGCCTCCCTCCCTGCCTCGTTTCCCAGCACTCCGGCTCCTCCAACCAGTCGTTGAGTCCCACCCCAAGCCCAGGATGGACATGCATGAGGATGTGTTTTCTCCTCATTAAGATTTGTGCATGTATTCTTTTGTTTTTAAATTGAAATTCCTTTGTATTGCAATGGTTTTAATTAACTATGCAAATACAAGTTATCTTATCTTATCCTCATTAAGATTTGATTGCAGCACATAATGTGTTAATGGTGAAGATTTAGCGCCCCTTGCTGCTGGTCTTCAGACAAATGAGAAGGATTGACTGAATGAAAATGTTCTACTCAGGTCTTCAGACATGAGCTATGCTTTGTGGCTGTCCTGTTATTCCAAGCCTGTGTCACACTGCTGCATCCTTTGTCTCGAGGCACCAAGAAATGCCTGGGCTAATGCATGTCTGTGCTGAGCCTATTTCTGACCTACTTGCTGATAGGGGAGCAGTTTGCAAAGGAATCAAAATGCATACTGTTATTTTGGGGGTCTTAAGTGAAAGCAAACACTACTGCTGGCTGCATAAAGAAGCACAAAGTATGTATAAAAGGGGAGTTCATAACTTTATAGTTTATTTTACATTGCTGGCTATGCCTATAGGGTTTTGTGTTTATCAGACAGCAGTGCGAGGCCTCCAAAAATTGGTTCATACCGAGCATGTGAGCCATTGTTTATTTGAAAGCAGCAGGTAACTGATCCTGCCTGACATGGGTGAGCCTGGCTGAAGGCACTTTCCTTTGTGTTCTGTGCAGTGGTCACTCTTCCAGTGCATTTTCCTTCTTGAGGGAAAGAACAAGGCACCCCAACATCTTTCCCATTAAAAATGGTCAAAGAGGTTGGTACAGGTGATTTTTCCAGATACCTAGCCTTGTTTCACTACCATGCGTTCCAACCCTCACGTTGAGATAGAGTCAGTAGGGGTGAAAGTCCAACATGGTGATCCTGGGGCTGTATCATGAACACGGTGTGCTTCTGTGCGCAGCCCATAATAGGTCAATGCGCCCTTTTTTTGCTCAAATGATGCTGCCTGCACCATATATTAGGAAACAGAGAGCAATGGCCGCCTCATGTTTCTGTGCTTCACTGCCTGTAGCTCATACAGTACCTTGTACATTTCAGGAGTTAACGCGTGGACTGGAGACAACGCAGTCCCAGCAGCAGTTGTGCATGTCTCTTGCTGAGGGTGTGAACGGTTGCTGAAGATGTTCCTGATATGGTCCTTGTTCTTCTGTGTGAAGGGATGCGGCCACTCAGGCGTGCTTCTCAGACCATCACAATGTAAAACTAAGAACAGGAGGCCATTTACAGCGTTGGATTGGAGGTCAATGACTTTAGAGGTGTCCACAGGCACAGCGACGATCATTGCTGAGGACATTGACTTTAGAGGTGGCCATTGGCACAGTGATCATTGTTGCCACAATCTTGATAAAGAGCTTTCAATAAGCAAAGCATAATCTCACTCGGAGAATGACATCAATGTGGTGCCTCTCGCCCTGGGCGGAGAACTTGCTCATAGGTCAACTACACACGTGGTGGCCACTTCACTGCAATGGGCAGTGAACAGTGAGCTGGAGCTATACGAAATGAGCCATTCTCCTGAAACGAGAGTGTAAGTAGGTTCCAGGAATTTAGGGGTTTAAGGGAATTTGTGGATGGCCCAAAGGGCAAGTTAAGCAGCTCAGTATGGCTCAAGTAGGCATAGTAGGAGTATCTGTCACAGACAAGTGCATAGAGGTAGAGACTGAACTTATATTGCTTTGACACTAGAGATGACTGAAGCAGCAAAAGTGCAGCAAAATCCAGTGTTTTCCAGTTTCGACTGGAAAGCAAATATTTCCTTAAGTGGTGTTTTATCAGGTTTAATCAGTTTTAACTGGAAAACAGAAACCCTAACTATGCTCCACCCCATAGATTGTGCTCAATCAGTGCGCCTGAAGAAAGTTTGCAAAGGTTTTCTCTCCTTGCACCCCCAGAGTACTTTGTAATATGCCCCTAGGTGGCTCATGCAAAATGAGTTCAAGCTGGGTGTTTTCACCCCAGTTTTTAATACCGGGAGTCAATTTGTTTAGCCTTCAGGTAAATAATGTTTGCAATCATATGCTTGTCCTACAAATCACCCCAAGTCTAGAGGTCTTTCTTCAGAAAAGGGGGTGGTGATGAACAGAGTGTCTGAATTAAGCAGACCACTCTTACCCAGTCCAAAGATCAGGGCTTGATCCATCACCGTTATTTAGCTCACTGCCCCATCCCAGCTCAGAACCTGGCTATATGCAAATTAGTCTGTCCCTGGCCCAGTGCATCATGGGAACAGGGCAGACCAAACTACCAAGCCAATTCTTCACCAGAAAGGAGACAAGCTTCCGGGGACCGGTTTCTGGCATTTCAGCCGTCGTCGGCCCGGCTTGCTTGAATCCTGATGGAGCAGTGAGCAAGGGACTGCTGAAATGCCAGAAACCGGTCCCCGGAAGCTTGTTTCCTTCCCAGTGTAAGAATTGGCTTGGTAGTTTGGTTTGCCCTGTTCCCATCATGCACTGGGACAGGAACAGACTAATTTGCATATAGCCAGGTTCTGAACTGGGATGGTGCAGTGAGCTAAAAAACGGTGTTGGATCTAGCCCTGATCTCTTGACTGGGTGAGAGTATTCTGCTTAATTCAGAAACTCTGTCCATCACCACCCCTTGTTGTTAAATATTTTGTCCACCCTAAGCGTGGAAGGGTATACTCAGATGTGAGTCCCTTGCTCATTGCACCATCAGGATTCAAGCAAGCCGGGCCGACGACGGCTGAAATGCCAGAAACCGGTCCCCGGAAGCTTGTTTCCTTCCCAGTGTAAGAATTGGCTTGGTAGTTTGGTTTGCCCTGTTCCCATCATGCACTGGGACAGGAACAGACTAATTTGCATATAGCCAGGTTCTGAACTGGGATGGTGCAGTGAGCTAAAAAACGGTGTTGGATCTAGCCCTGATCTCTTGACTGGGTGAGAGTATTCTGCTTAATTCAGAAACTCTGTCCATCACCACCCCTTGTTGTTAAATATTTTGTCCACCCTAAGCGTGGAAGGGTATACTCAGATGTGAGTCCCTTGCTCATTGCACCATCAGGATTCAAGCAAGCCGGGCCGACGACGGCTGAAATGCCAGAAACCGGTCCCCGGAAGCTTGTTTCCTTTCCAGTGTAAGAATTGGCTTGGTAGTTTGGTTTGCCCTGTTCCCATCATGCACTGGGACAGGAACAGACTAATTTGCATATAGCCAGGTTCTGAACTGGGATGGTGCAGTGAGCTAAAAAACGGTGTTGGATCTAGCCCTGATCTCTTGACTGGGTGAGAGTATTCTGCTTAATTCAGAAACTCTGTCCATCACCACCCCTTGTTGTTAAATAGAGGTATTTCTTAGCGGTTAAAATAGTTACTTGGCGTCTAGCTTCCGCATGAGCCTGATCACAGCACCTAGAGTCTTTATGCACTATGGAGACGTGCAAATTCACTCCGTCAACTGCTCAGCAGCACACAACACAACATAGTTTAAATGCACAGTGCACGAAAACGCACAACTCCTGTGCACACCAATCAAATAAGGGAGTCACGTGGCAAAATGTCCTCTAATCATATCAGACCCAGCATTCTTGAACCCCACACCATAAAAAGAAAGTACTGAAAGATCGCACAAGCCAGAATTTGAGTCCACCCCCATCATAAATAGAAAACAAAGCAAACATGGTTGGCACAGGGATTAACTGGCCCAGACCATTGTCAAAATGCAGACAATCCACTGGCAGGATACAGCACCCGAATATTTTAAACAAGATATGTTTTATCGCATAAGAGAGCAGGTGTGGTTTGTGGCTAAGTGGTCAACAGCGGAACCAGGAGACCGAAGGTCTATTCCCTCCTTCTTCACTAGACCAAATTGTGTGATCCTTGGCAGGTTATTTAGTATGCAGGCGTCTTGAGGTCCTTATCACTGAAAGGTGGGAGCTATTGCCCTGTTTTAAAAGCTCTGTTATAACTGCCCTTTTGCCTTTATCCTCTTGCCCCGTGAGATTCCCCACTCTTCACCTCACACTGTATCCCACATGGTTCCTGGTTACATACATTATGGTACAATTTTGCACCAATAGGTTAAGGATACTTGGCATTCGCTTGCATTGGGGCACATTTCACTGCTATTTGGCCCCACCAACCACTACAAAATGCACTGCTAAATTGGTGAAAATGCCATTTTTGCTCTTTAAGGCAGTGTAAATGTCAAGACAAAATCGCCCTCGGCTCGTGGTGCCCAGCATGGCTGCCAGGGGGCACAGGCTCAGTGCTGGGGACGCCTGAGCTGCTGTTGGCGCCCACTGGCATAACCTCTGGTGGTTCAGGTGTGGACTTGAATCCCATCCCAGAGCATCTCTGGTCACATTGATGAACGCCCAGGACCTCACTGATCTTGTGCCAGCATTCTCACAAGTCCTTCTTTATCCTCTTGAAGCACAGACATAGGGGCAGATTTACAAGCCCCTTGTGGCAATTTTGCGTCATTTTCCCATGTTAAAAATGACGCAAAAGTACCGCCAGGGGCTTGAAAATCTGCCCCATAGTCTTTTTTCTGTGTGTATGTGATGGGGGCGGGTACACCAGGATATTCTTAAAGTGAGCTGAGCACAACCCGACCCAGGGACCTTCCTGGCTGGCTCTAAGAGCTGAGGCCTGATACACGCCATCAAAAGGTTTGTCTTGTAAATTGGAGAGAATACGTCATGTAAACAAATGACAAAGACTTAAAAATAGGTTATTTCTTTAATGCTTGTGTTTCGCTTCAGTATATTATATTAATCACTGAATGGACATCTGTTAAAAACAATAGTTTTTAAACATGAACTTTTCCCCACTCCAGCACCCTGACAATACTTCCCTGATTGATGTCTGTTTGATATGTGCTCAGCATATACATGCAGTATTGTTGTATATGGAGAAAGATTATTGTGTATTACACCAGAAGTGAGCTCTTTTTATCGCTCGCACCCTGAATTTAATTTTCTCATGGTGGTACCCAATCTGAAGCTGTAGGAAAATAAGGCACAGTGAAGGAAAGTGATTTGTGTAGGATCACAGAATTTGATCAACTGTGAAAGCTGGGACTTGACCTCAAGTGTTCTGGTTGCACATTGTGCAGTTCAGGCTTTGGAAGAATGCCTCCATCCTTGTACCACTAGAGGACAATGCTTTGTGTTCAATTATTTCACACACACATAGTGCTCTCTTTAATAAACACAATTTTAGCAGGTGAATTAAATTTAACACAATATATGTATAAAATGTCCCTAAGTGTCTTAAAAAAATACAAAGTTATGTAGAAGGAAATGGATGGTTCAGTGTTTATGTCAATAACACTGCATCCCCTGACTTAGCATTCAGGAATAAGGAAGAGGGTCCAGCCCCAGTGACGACAGCAGGGGCGGCTCATGGCGGCCCTGGGCAGGGAGCCTAGGTAGGGGGCCCCGGAAGAGGGGGTCAGGGCGGGGCGGAGCCCCCAGGAGCTGCCAGGGGCTGCCGCGCAAATATGTATCCATCCTCAGAGGACTATTATATTAAGGATATATGTTGGAGTGGCGGCCCCGGGGGTTTGGCGGCCCTGTGCAGGTGCACAGCTTGCACACGCCTAAGGCCGCCCCTAACGACAGTGACATTGATTCAAAGAGAGGGGGGCCAAGGCTTGCTGCAGGCCTTCCAGGAGAACCATGTGCATTCATTGCAGCTCAGCTCGCCTGCAGACACACACAGCACATTTAGAGATTTCAGGCTCTGATCTTTGATGCTTCTGGGCTTTTTTTCTTTTAAAACTACAGATAGGAGTGAAGCTGAGAGCGCCTGGGATGCTTGCCTTGTCTCAGGAGCTCCACAGAGCTAGACATTCAGCCCAAGCCAGACTCAAGACCTGCTCGGCTGGTTCACCTCTCTGTCTAAAAATGGGACATAAAAGTCACAAAAACTTTGCATAATACTCTGCACAATGGGGGTTGGGGTCTCCCAGTGTTTCAGGCGCCCCATGAGATGATGTACAGTGCAGATACTGGTACTGGGGTGAGGCCTGCAGGCAGAGCTGTGGGTGTGAAAGAGGGAGTGCGATGGCACAGAGTGGGTGTGGAGACCCTTCAGGGAGGTACACCATCTTGGCAGTGACCCATCTGTTCAACCACCCCTGGCATCTCCCCTCTAGCACCCCAGGAGTTGGATCAAATGTGTGGTATGATCAGAGTGACGCCCCCTTCCCCTCCCCCCAGCTACAGAAAGCATCTAAGTGAATTTCTATAGCAGCCTTGTCTCCTTTGTTCTCACTTCACCGTCTAGGTCTCCTCCCTGCTGCATCCTGATGCACTTAAACTGTCTGGGAAAACAACTCCACCCCACCCTGTGCTCAGAACCATGCCCGGGACGTTCAAAAAGGAACCCACAGGCCTACTCACTCTGTTTCTCTTACACACATACTCCATATGCTACAATAGTGTCACACACACAACATACACTTGAATGGGATTAAGTGACAAAACAGGGTATAAATCAGTTTGCGTATTGGTGAGACACTCTCAGGCAGTGCCAAATAACACATTTTTAGTGAGTGAGTGAGAAAAACCTTCTATTTACATAATAGTGAGGGAAGAATAAGACCTTTTCTGTACCAACTCCACTTGTGCAGCCTACAGACCCTGCACCACTGTTGGCATAGTCCAGACTATACCTGGGAACTTCACCAATCACCCCATGAAAGGGCACAAAGTCAGACTCAAAGTCAATGCAACGTGTAACACTGCTAATGTTATCTACATGCTCAAATGCCCGTGTGGCTCCTGCTATATAGGACATACGGAGAGAAAAATTCGAGCCCGTATACTTGAACATAAGAGCAACATACGAACCAACAATTTGAAATCCTCAGTCGCAGCACATTTTTGTGAAAAACATCACACAGTGGCACAATTGAAATTTTTGGTTCTAGAACAAATCAAACCTGGCAGAAACAACAAGAACACGCTATTAAAACGAGAGAACTTCTGGATCCGCTATATGGCCACGATGCAACCGAACGGGTTGAATGACAGGATGGAATTCCTTTGTTATCTTTAATTATGTCACTATAACTGTTACCTGTTGTTATTGTTTTTGATGCACCCTCACGTTAGCCTCCTCATTCTGTTTATCCTGTCTATCAGAGTCCCTCATTCTACACTAGCGTGCTACCATTGATCACCCCACTCCAACATGGCGACCCTCTACACTCACTCGAGTCCAGTCCACTTTTTATTTCTAATCTCGCACTCGCCAGTTAAAACTGCCTATTCACCGGGTCTCCACTTATCTCTGCATGAGCCACAACAGAGCCGACATACGCGCCAGCGTCAGCGTTTCCCTAGTAAGTACCCGATTTGTGGACCGGCAACCTTCGAGCACGTTTGATTTTTAACATGCCGAGACACCTTCGTACTCATTGTTTTAATCCCCGTTCTTGAATTCTTTAAGCACCATGTTAACACTTGGTACGGTTGAGTCTGGGCTCCCGGTTCTTTACCGTTCTACACACCATTTCTAGTTTCGAGCACTAGTTATCTCGTAAATCTCACACGCATTAAAGGACACTAGTCGCCACCACGTATTCACTCAAGCTACTCCCTTACTTTTTTAAAGCACGTCGATTGGAAGCATGCTATGTTCTTGTTTGTGTACCACTCATTGCAACCTAGGACCACTTATCACTTATTCACAAGTACGTTGTGTAGTTTAATTTGCAACCACTGATGGACATTCACTTTCTTTACCCGTAGAGTAATCCCCTGATGAAGGGCTGCCAGAAAGCCCGAAATGCATTGGGAAATCTGGGAAATATGACATTATCTCGGCAGCATAGAGATTATGATGTTACATAATCTGTTATAACCATAAAGTTGAATGAGTTATATGATTAATTGGACAAAGAGAAATAAATGCGCACTTGAAGAATAATCAAACACTTTGAATCTACGCATCATTGTTTAAACCTCACCTTGGTTTGGATTAATAGAGTTAAGACTCAGTCTTCTAAGCAGTGCATGGAGGAGTCTTCCCCTCTGCTAGGGGAAGCTTTGCAATAGTCCAGACTATGCCTAAAAGGGCAGTCTTCAGCTTGGCATGCAACAAGTTAGGGTTGTTAATGTTTAAATAATGTATACACTCGGAATCACATGTTCAAGCTGTCTGCCCCGGAACACAATGCATAATGTTTCTCTTGCCTGTCTGCCTCAGTCCTTCTTAATCTAATTCTGTAATTGGCTGGTAGCTTATTTCATAGATCACAACCTCTCCTCTTTAAAACCCTATCCCTGTATCTAAAATTACTTCACCTTCGCCATTCTTTCTATGCCCCCAACCGTTCACCTGACACCACATAGCCCCACAGATGCTCACACCTGGCATTAATATATCACAAGTAAGGGAGTAATAGAATGCACTTTTCTTGACAGCACATTACTAACCACAATAACCACTGGACTAAGCACTAACCTTGGGTTCCTGAGTAGCGTGCTACTCTCCATTAGGCAGTTCAACGCCTCGTCAGGGGTTCTAAGTGCTGTATAAATCTAATTACAATAGTAGGGTATGATTACAATATGATAAATTATAGGATACAAATATAACAGAGATTCTTAACCTTTTGACTTCTGTGGACCCCCACTTAATCATTATTTGAACCTGTGGACTCCCCATCCCCCCCCCACTAAATCATTATTGTAATCCATGGACCCCCACTAAGTCATTACTGGAATCCCGGGACCACAACCTAGGCATTTTTAATGATTTAAACCACACAAAAAATTCACAAAAGATACAGAAACAAACATTCATCAAACAAATACGCAAATGATTCAGAAAAAATGTTTAGTTCACAGAGGTAAAAAAACAAATAAATTGTGATTTTAATGGGAAGGTTGAAACTTTTGAAAATTCAATCTTGTACATACTATAATCTGTTTGATGCACTTGCACTGTTCCCACTAATCAATCTGAGGATACCGGATTAATTTTTAGCCTTAATTTACGAATTCCTAACACATTTACAGAACATTTTATTTTTAATTATCAACTTTACACTTTCTCTGTTGACTTCAGACCTTTTAAGTGTCCCTCACCCCAAATAGCCCCAGCCTTCCTGCACCTGCAGGACCCCTGGCCCCCTCCATCTCTATCCCCTCTAGAGACGAGGAGCCCTCCCCTCTGTCGGTGCTTGCACCAGCTTTCCATCTTGTTGGCAGAAAGTCGTATTTAGCTTTGGGAATCAGTGGTTACTTCTGACAGTCAAACCTGGCATTTCCAAGTCACAGAAAGAGCTGTGAAAGCTGCCCTGTGTTCTGCCAGATGGCGAATACTTGCCAAGTCATCACTTGTTGACACCACCACTCCCATCCTGCTACCAGAGGCCAAACCATTGTTATCCAGAAGGGTCATTAACAATCCAGTGAAGGATGTGTGTCCACTGTCTGGAGCAAAGCTGAAAGGAAACCAATTCTGAGCAAGCTTACTCTCAGGAAGCAAAAGTACACTTTCTTAAAGTTACTTTTGCATTAAATGTATTAAAAAAAACTACTTCCACCAATACATTTGGGTTTAATAATGGAAAACATATTTTAATGGCAGCTCTAGTATTTTCCCATGCTTAGATATAAAAAGAGAACTGTATTGATCACTAGGAAAAATTCTGTTTTATCTACACAGTGAAAACAGCCTTTTATAATTGTTCTATGTGAATTAGTATTTTCCTACTATGTGGTATGCCCTATTTCTTTGTATATAGCACCAAGCCCTGTGGTCCTAAAAGGCACTGTTTTGGGGGTAATGTAGCAGCTAATAATTGAAAATAGATTTTATTCATGTTAAAGACACTACTCCTTGCCTAGTGGCCCTGCAGTGCTTTCACACAGCAGAGCAGGAAGAACACACTGGTGCCTCTGGAACCATATGTTTGTGTAATATGTGGGGTGGTGTAAACACACATTGCAGCCCAAATATGTTGCTTCGCGCCACACGTTTGCTATTTGCAAATGCTGTAAGTGACAGGTATTACTGGAATGACAGATAATGCAGCTGTCCTTGTGTTCCATTCATATGCTGCCCATAGAGGCTCCTGCAGGGCTCTTGTATATGTGGTGTTGCAGTCCCCCTGTCCCTGCTCATGCTGCTTTAAGATCTGTTGTAGAAGGCCTGAAAAGTTCTCACAGCTTCTAAAACCCACTGCCCTCTCAATGGTGGAAAAGTTGAGCCCGCGTGCATTGTATTGTCAGATGTATGTATTGCTTCATGCCCTGACAAAGCCATGAAGCACTTTGATTGCATAGGTCCAGGCCACCCTTTCTGAGTACATGGTTGTAGTTTGGCCTACATGAGATGTGTTGAGTGAGGTGTGTGTGGGTTTAAACACAGTGACGCCGTCTGGTGGTTCTGCTTAATCACGAGGTAGAGCAGAAAAGTGTTAGAATATGTGTTGTCACTCATGGGGTTGCTACCCCTTTTTTCTCCTCTTTTTGTATTAAGAGCGGTCTGTGTCACACAGTTTGATGAGTCACAAGGACTGCGGGCCTGATTTTGAATTTGGCCAATGGGATACGCTGTCACAAACTTGACGGATCTCCCGCCTGCCGTATTAAAAGTCTTTACATCCTAAGGCACTTGTGATACAGTGGGCGGGATATCCCTTAGGCAACAAAGTCTAACTCGGGCCCTGGGTTTTTAATGCATGGTAACTATTGAATCCATGGCATGGGTGCAGCCAGTCATGTGGTGCACAATGCTTTTATCCCAGAGCACCAGCTTGTGCCAGTTGTGTCATATTATGTTACTTGGTATTTGAACCTCCACACTTCTGCCATTGCTCTGACCTTGTAGCGCTGTCAGTATGCCTTAGCCGCTGTTTTGCAGATAGCCTCAGAGGGTGAGAGGTAGTTGGTGACACTCATGCCTTCCTCCTCAATTGTGAACCAACCAGCACAGAACAGGAACCACAACTTACCAGTTCCAAATTACACAAAGATGTATATGTGATGTGAACCACCATTTGGCACCAGAGATGTGGGACGTGTGGGTGTAGCGTATGAGTCATTGATACCTGACTTAAATTCATTACACCACAGAGCCTAGCCAGTACTTCATTTGAGCCAGTGGGTTTCTGGTGTTCCGCACCGGCACTTAATTGTCAACATCGGCACTTATGACAGATGCCAAATGGTGGCGCTATTTGTGCAATTAAAAGATGGACAGAAGAACAGTTGGTTATTAATTCAATATACATTAAAAGAACTAATACCAGTTGCCCAAGCTGTTCTTATGGCTTTGGCCTCATACAGTCTGCAATGTCACACTTGTAGGGGTGTGATGGTTAGTAGTTGTGAAGGTACTGTCATTCGCAGCGCCGATAGTGGCATCGGATGTTGTAAGCTGTGGTGGCCTATTGGTGAGGGCCCTGGCACTTATGTTTTTTCCAAATTAAGCACTGCTAGAACTTAGGGTTTCATCATGAGTGGCGCTGTAATTCAGATGGGGCTGGTAACAGGGGCTACCAGCTCTATTGGAATTATAAGATCCAATGTAACTCCACAGGCCTTGTGCTCTTCACCCAGACATTTTGGATTCAAATTGCGGCTAAAATATCTAAGTGAAACTTCAAGAAGAAATTAGGAATCACTGCAGAATCAGTGAGGTATTTGTGAACCCCCTACTAATTCTTCTTTCTTGGGGAACCCTTGTGTAACACCTCACAATACCCGGTAATTTCCGATCCCTTGCGAATAGTAATGCTCCTGTTATAGGTAAATGCAAAAACAACAGTTGATGGACAGAATTCAGAACAATGCCATACATTCACCCCAGTACAGAGATCTGGACCTAAATCCATCGTTTTTTTGCTTACCATGCCATTCAGTTTGAACCCAGCCATATGCAAATCAGTCTTGGCCCTGTGCCCCATGGGAACAAGTCCAGCCCGAACTGCCAAGCCAGGTCCTCCCTGGACTGGAAACAAGCATCCTAGGACCGGTTTCGGTCTTTCAGCCCTCATCAGCAAGGATAGTTGATTCCAGTGGCATGGAGAGCACGGGACTCACGTCTGAGCATACCCGTCCCACTCGGGGTGACAAATACAAAAACAACAGTTGATGGACAGAATGCAGAACAATGCCATACATTCACCCCAGTACAGAGATCTGGACCTAAATCCATCGTTTTTTTGCTTACCATGCCATTCAGTTTGAACCCAGTCATATGCAAATCAGTCTTGACCCTGTGCTCCATGGGAACAAGTCCAGCCCGAACTGCCAAGCGAGGTCCTTTCTGGACTGGAAACAAGCATCCTAGGACCGGTTTTGGGCCTTCAGCCCTCATCAGCCAGGATAGCTTGATTCCAGTGGCATGGAGAGCACGGGACTCACGTTTGAGCATACCCGTCCCACTCGGGGTGACAAATGCAAAAACAACAGTTGATGGACAGAATGCAGAACAATGCCATACATTCACCCCAGTACAGAGATCTGGGCACAGGGTCAGACTGATTTACATATGGCCATGTCTGAACTGGGGTGGTGGAGTGAGCTAAAGAATGGTGATGGATTAAACCCAGATCAGTTGACTGGGGGTGAGTGTTTGATTTGCTCAAACGCTCCGTCCATCATCCCCTTTGGTATCGCTTTGTTCGCCCTAAATTGGCAGGGTATGCCCAGACGTGGGTCCCTTGCTCACTCTACCACTGTATTCAAGATAGCCTGGCTGATGAGGATTACGAATCCGAAACCGGTCCCAGGATGCTTGTTTCAGGTCCAGGGAAGACATGGCTTGGCAGTTCGGGCTGGACTGTTCCTATGAGGCACAGGGTCAGACTGATTTGCATATGGCCATGTCTGAACTGGGGTGGCGGAGTGAGCTAAAGAATGGTGATGGATTAAACCCAGATCAGTTGGCTGGGGGTGAGTGCTTGATTTGCTCAAACGCTCCGTCCATCTTCCCCTTTGGTATCGGCCTGTTATAGGTAAATCATGGGGGAAGCACTGGGCCTAATACTAGAACATTCATAATTAGGCTCCTAAACGGTAGCCAGAGTGCAGCTATTGAAGATGCCTGTCCTCTTTGCTGAAAAAGACCATCCTCCAGATTCAGTGATGTTTTTCTTCTACCTGATGGAACTACCCTCATGGAAAGGGATCAATCAATCAGGTTGTACTTGTAGAGCAAGACTGTCACCCGAGAGGGTACCCATGCGCTTGCTGCATGTTTCAGTCGAAACGCCAGGTCTTGAGTCCCTTCCTGAAGTGGGTCAGCGAGGGTTCTGTGTAGAGATGGAGGGGGGGGGCTTGCCAGGCTTTAGCGGCGGGATGGGAGAAGGAGCATCCCCTGGGGCGGAAGCAGCGTATGCAAGGGATCTATGTGAGGGCGAGGTGTGCGGAACGAAGGTTCCTGGGTGTTTGGTGGAAGTGCAGGATGTAGTTCATGTAGGCGGGTCCTTGGTCGTGAAGGGCTTTGTAGGCGTGGGTCAGGAGCTTGATGATTTAGGATTATGCAAAACAACCTGTAGCACACTAAGGATGACTTAAATTGAACACTTATTCAACCACTCACAAGGATTCTTGACATCTTGGGTTAGATTTACAAAGAAGTCATACAATGTAGTGCAGTAAATAAAGTTGCTGCACTGTGTTGTATGAAAAGCAGAGATCATAAGGTTTGTAGATAGGGATTTGCGTCAAAGCCCTTAGGTGATAGCATGGGAAGGTCCATGCACCTCTCATGGAATGTCCCCTCGACACAAAGTAATGCAAGGAAGCTCATTGTGCTGTGTTGGGTTGCTTTGGGTTACAATCCAACGTAAATCGTGATTTGCATTGGATTGTAAATACCAGGCAAACAGTGTGCATTGGGTCTGCATTAAGAAAGTAATGCAAACCTGACGCAAAGTCTTTGTAAATTTGGAGCACAGTCCCCTGGAAGGAATGTGTGTGCAGATTTTATTTGAAAGAAAACATTACTTTTGTTGCTGAATAGTGATTGTTGGCCATAGAGTTTGGGACAAGTTGCTGTTCATAGCTGATCTAACTAAATGTGGAGCTTCACACAGAATGGCATTTGGCACACAAACAAGAAGCCTATCTTAGAACATGATTAAATTAAACATAAAACAAAATTCATTGACAAACGCACCCGTGCACCTAATGCTTCTCACAAATCCATAATCCTAATGTACTTCCCACCATCCCATGTAATCCACCTCTAAACGATGCATTAATGTACCTCAAACTGGGCTGTGTCTGATCCTGAAAGCGCTTTGGGGCTACACAAATAGTGTGAAAGCGCTATTTGAGAACACTTAACACTTAACATGTCTTATGTATTTTGCTAGAGGATGTGCAGTTCAAATATGTACAGAGATCTCCCCACATCCAGTTCTCAAAACATTCTACAAAGCATGGACTTGTACACATAAAAATAGCCAAAAGACATTGGAGAGCTGTACATGGTCAAAAGTGGCTAAGTGCCTGCAAGTAATAGAAGAGGAGGATGAATTGCAGGCAGTTAATACACTGTGCTGTAGTATTCCTTAAAGAGGAGAGTATTCAACTCTTTCCTAAATTTGAGCAGCTTTGGTGTAGTCCTGTTGGATACAGGGATGTTCTAGGTCCTGGCGCATAGGTGACAAAGGCATGTTGCCTTCAGTCTGATGGTGTCCTGGTTACCGGTGTGCCAGTGATTGTGAGCTTGCCTGCAAAATAAGTGGTGGTGGAGGTTGTGATGGCTTTATAATTAATGCATTTGGTTTTGAAGATGGTGCGGGCTGGCAAAGAGACCCGATGGAGTTCCATCAGGGTGGAAGTGATGTGATCATATTTCTTCAGGCCCTGGATGAGACATGCTGCGGTGTTTGGGATGCCTCTAAGAGGTTACCAGTGTGGAGTCTAGGAGATCATGGTCATGGTGTACGTGTGAATAAACATGCTGTATACACACATTTTCTAAAATAACACTCTATTCCTCATTCCCGCCCTCGCTCACACTTCATGACATAGCAAACAGCCGTTGCCTTAGAATATATATATTTGCTTACTTGTTTAGTGTTAATCAAACATGAAACAAGAATGTGGTGAGCTTAAAAGTATAATCCTTCCTCACACAAAGCAGCCCTTTTGCACAGGTGGATAGAAAAGGTTTGAGAGAGCAGAAGCTTGCCAGGCTATTTTCAGTGGGTGGTGGCTAGTGAAAGTCTTTCCACTTGATGGAACAAGGCCTTGTGTTCTGCTTCCTTTTCTAGAGTCTGGGACCCTCTGGAGACACATGTGTGCTCCCAGCTAACACCACCTAGCTATGTATTATGGATTTGGGAACATATTTATCAAGGGTTGTATTGCTTTTGTACCACGTTGCATGGTGTGGTGCAAAAGCGGCGCAACGCTTGAAATGCATTTTTATCAAGCCATGTAAGGCCCCCTTGCATGCCCTCGGTGGCTTGATAAATCCAGAGTAACGCAACACAATGCAAATCGCTGTGTTGCACTACTGTGCCCCAGGGAGGCGTTCCATGGGTGGTGCGTGGGTGTTCACACGTAACACCAATGGATTTTGGCGCATTCTCAGATTTACCATCAGTGGTAGACCTGGGAATGCATCAAAATGCTAGGCCTTGCCAGGGGAGGCGTAACAAGGAGAAATATGTTTATTTCTCATCGTAATTTCCTCTTTCTATGTGCGCTGCATTCTGCACAAATAGAAAGAGGAAAAGGCCTCAAAGGATTGTTTATGTGCAGGAAGGTGCCCCTTCCTGCACAAACATAATCCTGCTTATACACAAGCGCTCTTGCATCATGGTGCAATGTGCTTGCATTGGCGCTAGGCAGCTCATAGTGCGCCAGCGCTCGGAAAAGGCAGGAATACACCGTATTGTGATAAATCCAACACATTCCCTCCCTTTCCCTGTAATGCAGCGCAGCGCATCAAGGTGACTTGCTTTGCAGCGCTGCGTTACAATTTGGTAACTATGGCCCTTGGTCTGTGGAGCTGGTGTAGTGTAGTTCCTATTATCCCAATAGGCTCTGCGCATTGGAATAATACCTTCAATAGTATAGGCCTAGACCAGACGTTAACTAGGTCTACTACTGTCGATATTAGACTTAAAGTTTTGGGTTTGCCAGCTAGCTCAGAGTTCACTAGAAACTTTCTCGAATAGGCAAGGAGGAGTTGAACCTCCCTGGATAGACAAGAAGGGATTAGTTTCTGACAACCATAGAACATGACACCTTTGCTCTCCCCTAATCAAGAGTGTATCTCTAGAGTCGTGTGAAAACAAAAGACGACTTATTTTACTCAGTCAGTACGTGTATTCTTAGTCTCACCAGATTGTAGAGAAAAGGAAGAGACGGGCGTGTTCAATAAAAAGATGGTATTTATTGATCAGTCTCTTTTCTCGTACAAGAGAAATGAATCGATATTATTGCAATACTTATGGTTAAGTAAAGTGTATACAATAAAAGCAGAAGTATAAAATAATACTGTAAAAACATTGATATGGTTTCTAAGCCATATGAAGGTTTAAAATGAATAAAATAGGTACATACACATATACATTTGACTAATCGTACTCAACTGGTGTTTCTAACTACGTCTACCCCAATGTACCTGACCTAAGCCTAATACGTGGGCGGGAATAGAAAGTTACAGTTTAAGTTAAGTTTGTTTTGCCAAGTGACTGACTAAAGAATTCTCTGCGAGGGGTTATTCAGTTCTGTACCTGGAATCTAGGATGAATGAGGGATGGTATCTCTCGTCTCTGGTCTCGATATTCCAGGCTGCCTGCGAGGGCTACCCGGAAGCGCCGGTGCTGGATTTCTCGGCAGGAGAAAGCAGCGTCTCGTTCTCAGCGCGTCAGGAAGGCGGGGCTGCGCCAGCGGGGTCTGCTCTGCTCTGGGCTTCGGCAAGTCTGGCTGCTCCGATCTCGTCACCACCGCGTGTGTTTGCATAGGGCAATATCGGTAATATTTATACCTTTAAGGTGCCGAGATTGACGTAAGGATGGACATAGATACGTCAATAAGGATGTCATACGACTTGGTCGTTAGCACATTCTTTTGCTGAAGTTCTCGATGAAATCAAAACAATGGCCGCAGGGTTTTTCCCAGGTTGTCATAGGTTTGATTTGTTTTGAGAACTCCGTATGCCTTATCAGGGGCTGGAGGAATATCGCTTGTCTAATTAGATGGCAAGCGTTATGACCTAATCAGATAACACGTTCCTGTGCCGTAGTGTGGCTTAATCAGATAACGGTTTCTGCATCATGGGGGTTTTCTGCCTCATGGGATGGCTGCTAGTTAACTTGTTAACCAGAATAGGGTCAGGAATAGGGGGATTGATACAGAACCTATAGGAATACATCACACCCACTCCACGCTAACTATGGACATATTTACTAATCTAGGCATAGTAAAACATACTGTAGAGTATAGTGTATACCTTACCACCCCAAAATACATAAATGCATTTTGAAATTATCTAATATACGGAAAAAGTCACATGTATTATATGCACTCAAGCTGTAGAATAATGCTAAAGTAATCACGCATTTGTATACATTATTGCTAATTGGTATATGAGAATTTACACATGAAATGGCTCTTAATACAGAAAAAAGGTTCGAGACCATTTCATCACAGAATAAAATTATTATGAACATACCAGCGAGCAGCTAATGTCTAAAAAGTATCTAAAAATAGAAATATTTAGTTCTCTAAGAATAGTTCTTACTTTAAGCAGAAGATAAGTGTCCCGAAAAATTGTAAAAATATTTTTGGGGCTGCTGAAAAAATTGCTGTCCGTGAACTGGAGGGAAAATTGTTTATGGTATTTTGCTATTCTATTTGAAGGCCAAATTCAGGGAACGCCGTGTGCGAGCTTGCTCAAAAGTCTCTATTTCTGCTCTGGTGAGAACATCATATCATTTAGACTGTCGAAAAAGCTGTCAACAGCTTCCTGGGAGAGTTCCACTAACTCGGAAAAAGGTGTAACCATGCATTCGTGCGCATGATTGTCTCCATTGACGTTTTGAATTGGATTGCTGACAGAAGGTCGTACCTGATCGATGCTGCTTTCATCCTGAACTTCACTACCCCTTAATCGTAGTGGTGAAGCTTCCACGAATGCCGTCATCAGGATTGGTAGCCGTTGAGGGCAGCACAAAGCATGAGCCTTTATTGGACTCAACAATGTTTCTGCATCCATTGGCGCATCCGATTGTAGCGTCAGACAGGTGTCTAACACGCATTCTTCTCCGCATAGCAGGCACCTTAATACAGGTAAAACACATCGATGCCACATTGGTCGAAATGATAGAAACCAAGTTATGTTCAGGTCTCTAAGCCGGGATAGTCCCAGGATTGTTGATATCCGGTCCCGGTATCCAATGGCTCGGATTGTTTCTTCCCTTGTCGCAGGTGTTTTGTCTGTGACACGGTTTGCCATAACGAAATATTAGGACCAAGAATAGGATTCCTGCAATTAGTCCCAAAATGAGGGGAAGTCCGCCAAAAATCGAATGGACGAAATCTGGAAAAATACCCAGTATGGCTTTGAATGGTGTTAATGCCATCGAAAATACTGTCTTAAATACTTTTGAGACTCCACTGGTATCAGAAATATTTAAGATTTCATTCAGGATTTCTGCGAAATGTATGGGGGAATTAGTTGATAACAATGAGTGAATCTCTGCAGTCGTCCTTGCGACTAGGAGATCATACGTTTCTTTTGATGACGTGAGCCTGGTCGGCGTCTGAAGAAGCACTGTTTTCATTCTGCTTAAAGTATCTATTCGAATAGAAGTAATTTTCAAGTTGGGCCATGCCCTTGCCTCCCTGTCTGGAAAGGAGCTGGGGAACAATGAGTGTCCACAGCACTTGACCTTCGCAGTCGTAGTTACGAGATAAGGAGTCCCGGGCATAAGACTACAACATCTGCGATCTACAATTAGAATGTAACTCCCATTGTAGAGTCTTTGAAAGAATGGTTCTATCTCTGTTGCAGGTGCGCCTTGCTGGTGACATGAAAGGTTATTTGAGTTCCCTTCACAGGCTCTATGCAAACTAATTCCATTACACAGAAGTGTACCGCTTAGTGACATTGCACAATTATTGCCACTAAGAAACACTTTCTGTCCTTTATTACTGACACATGCATGTGAATAGGGCAAGTTCCATGTTGTTTTAATGTACCCTTTTCCTAATTTTTCGTACATGCCAGCCTGTATATATTTTTGGCAGTATTGAAACCTGAAGGTAGATATTGGAATATTAATTATCCCATGTATTATCCATTCACTGACAGGTCGTTCTGACATTGTCACTGGTAATCTTTTGAGTTTCTCAATGCTCAGGATTGTATAATCAGCACCCTTTTGTGCCATACTGATTTGTTTATCAGTAAGGTTAAAGATATTGAATAGTGACGTTGTGTTGATTAAACGCCAAGGCACATAGCCTGAACGCAGATTTTGTAACGTCCAGCCAAGCTGTACAATAGAACGCAATTGAGACTGACCGTGTTGTAACAACAGTAAGTCTTGCAATATTATGTCGATTGCTGAAGACACAATGCTGTCCAAAGAAAAAATTCTGGAGGACAGAGTCATTAACCCATTGTCCACTACAGAAAGTGATTTTTCCAAATTAATACGGTCAATTTCCCGTATTCTTTCTGCTGTTTCAATTTGAGTCACCTTCCAGGCCTCGTTGTATGCTGCATATACAGAGGCTGCTATGAAACGTTTTTGACGCTGTTTGCGCGGTCCCATAATGAAATCACGCAAGTCAGCACCATCAGTAAGTAAAGTTAGGTGTTGCTTAATTTCTGCCAGTGTGGAAGTTTGTAGCCATTGAAGGCATAATTTGCCCACACTGTAGGTGGTTATTATCCCTGGGTGTTGTCTTTGGGGATATCTAGGGTCTGGCCTGGTCAATTTGAACCCCTGTGTTTTGTTCAGGAATCTGTCTTGACAGTTATTAGTATCTGTGGGCCAGATCAACCACTGTTTCCAATCAGGATGTGTTCTGTTTTGGTTTAATACATAGTTTACGTCTATCTCCTCATCTGTAGAGTTATTGCTGTACATTGTTGGTTTTGGAATAGACGGTTTATTTAAGTCTTTTATTTTGGCTAGGCCAAGACAGGTGGTTTGTTGAACAGTGTCATTTAAAAATATAATTTGTTCTGGGATCATGCAGGCTCTAAACAAAGATTTTATACCTTGTACTTGCCATTCTTTTGTACCCCAAACACTTTTTACTTCAACATTTTTGTCCCAATAATCAAAACCAAAAATATTCATTTGTTCAAAAAATGAGTCTGAATATATCAATTTCGTGTTTGTTATCATGGTCTTTGTCCCTGTCTTATTTGACAATTTGAAATAAAATGTTTCAGCATTACTTGTATTAAAACCTGAAAAGTATGAATATTTGTCATAAAAGGTTCTTGAGCTTCCTTTTGGAGGGGTTGCACAATGTTCCCATTGATTATAATTTAAAACATTTCTAGGTTGTGCAGATTTATGTAGAAAATGGTTACCATAGTGGTTGTAACAGTACATACTATCATAATTTGTAGAACCCTGCAAATAATCATGTTTGGTAAATTTAGCAGACATCACTAGGTCAGACATCATATTATTTATACTTTCGAAGTCCCAATCATCAGCAAATGAGCTTGGTTTTACAAAGTCACTCAATGAGATCTTAATTTGGTGTGGATATTTCAGGATTTCAACCGGACCATAGATTTCGTAGTCAGTGTTGTCCCATGCTACCCCACCCGGTATAGGATTGGCTGTGAAGTTGACTGAAGAAAGTTCTCTTTTCTCGACGTGTGAAGATGTGTGTGGTTTGAGGATCAAGTTGATTTTCTGACTTGCTGTGTCCATTTTGGCATATTTTCCCTCAATGAAGCGTCCCAAAGTTAGTACCATGATGAGCCAAAGTATGAGGATAAATGCACCAAAACCCACCCAAAATTCAATCCATGGAGAAACCAGATATGTTTCTTTCAGTTGTTTCAAAAGTTCTTTAGCTTTATCTTTAAAGGTTTTTGTTGATGGCTGTGTTTTTGATTCACTGAAGCCTTCAGAGGAATCATCGAAGTTTATGAAGTAGCCGGATGCAGTTCTGTCAATTGTTCCAATTGCTTCAGGATTTCTGTTTCTTGCACATTCGTCTGTTACTTCATTGTAGGTTGGTGTGTCTCTGCTAAATGTTTTTATTTGGGTTTTCAGAGGTTTAAATTCCATTGCATTGTTGCACAGGCCTTGTTGTTCTTCTGTAGGCGTTTCGAATGTGATTAGCCTCTTAGTTAGGACCTCTGTATTGGTAGCAAACCTTGGTGTTCTGCTACTTATCGGGAGTCCACTTGGCCTACTATTTGTTATCGGCCACATGATTGTGGTTTTACCAGGTCGATGGATACAACTCGGTTCTCCTTTTTACCAGCAAGCGGCGGTAGTACAACTGATCTTGTCCCGTTGATAGACAAGACAGGAACTGCTTTTCTGTAAGAAGGCCCAAATTCCTTCTTTACCGCGATCTTTTCTCTGACTAGATCCCCGACTTTTGGAATCCAGACAGGTCTTGCTGGGACAGGTGGTGGTTCTTCAGTGGTTGTTGGCTGTTGTTTCAACTTTATGTTGCTCAGGTCTTTTCTTGTTTCGTTTAAGTCCTGTAAAATAGCCAAACGATCTTTGATATCAAAGCTTTTTTCCTTCACCACTGAAGTCTGACTGTCGAGATCTAAGACTAACATCCTAGTTCCAAATAATAATTCGTACGGACTGAATCCCTTCAGAGAATTTCTTGGCAAGTTATTTAGACTACGTTGGACACTTATTAGATGTTTGACCCACCCAGCTCCCGAACCTAATACCTTTGCTGTTATAGATTGCTTTATGTCACGGTTTTTTCTTTCAACAATTCCGTTCCCCTCAGGGTGAAATGGACAAGAGTACCGCAATGTAACGCCCATGCTGACCATGGCCTCCTTATAAGCTCGAGAGCTAAAAGCAGGACCCTGGTCAGAATGCAGCATGCCAATTGCGTATGTGCCGATAAAGACTCGCAAATCTTTTATAACAGTTCTGGCGTCAGCCGATCGCTGGGGCCACATCCATATGAATCTCGTACATGAATCCACTGCGACCAAGATATATTTATAGTTACCATCCCTTTGTAAGGGACCACAGTGGTCCAGATAAACACAGGCTAATGGTTTATCTGAGATTAGAAGGGGCGTCTGTGCTGGTCGTCTCACCGTTGATACTTTCATTCTTTGACATATTTCACATTCTAGAACATAGTTCCTTGTTTGTCTTCTCATTTGTGGCCACCAGTATCTCTGTTTTAACAACGATACTGTGGCTGAGACGCCAGCATGTATAGAAGCTAGCCCTTCGTGTGCCGCTATTATCAGTCCTAACCTATGTTCCATGTTTGGAATTGCCCTATCCCCCACTCCAGGGATTCGAGCAAAAGGAACATTGTTTGCATCAGTTATGTATGAGTATTTTACTGGAAAGCCTTTCGGGAGTGTTTCTATCGAATCCTTTTCTGTAGCGCTGACAGCCTGTAATATTTCGCTGTCTATTTTTGTTTTTGACCGTGTGATGGCAGCTACGGAAGCCGTTTGCACAGCTGCCTTCGCGGCTTCATCAGCCAATGAATTCCCTGCAACGTGAACGCCATCACGTTGATGACTCAGCGTATGTATCACGTGAGTCTGTGGTAGTTCTTTTTGTAATTGAACTACTTGTTCCCAGAGCATTTTATGCTTGATTGTGCCTCCTTTTGCATCCTTAAAACCATTCTGAAGCCAGATCTGCAAGTATTCATTGTAAGACTGAACGCAATAATACGAATCGCACACTATGAGTGTGGGGAATTCTCGATCGGTATTTTCAAGCGCCATCTTGAATGCCAGTAGTTCAGCTCGCTGAGCTGTACAATCTCCTAGAGATTGTGTTTTAGTGACGGCTGGTTTAAATTTCCCTTCGTGCCAGCGACCTTTAACAATCGCGCACGCAGCACTGTAAGCTTGTTTACCCCCCACTGCGGGTTGTGCTGATCCGTCTGTATATATTATACAGCCGTAATGTTCTAGAGGCAGAATTTCGGTCGGCGGAGGACATTCGAATTCATATTGGAGAAATTCTTGTGTCTTTAAGTAGGATCAAATTCGTATGCCACGTCTGCTGCAGCAAGAGAATTAGCCCATTGTATCCATCTCGGATGGAGCGCTTTAGCATTCGGAATGCTTGCTTTTGTTACAGCCTCTAGGGCTGGTATCGGTGTCACGATTATTATTCGTTTACCTTGTGCCAGGGCTCGTTCTTTTGCTATAGCTGTCTGTGTTGCAGTTAGAATTTTTTCCGTTGGGCTAAATTTCATTTCAGCCTTAGTGTACAAGTGTGACTTGAATGCAATTGGTACCTTTTCTCCCTCATTAGAGGTCAGGTATGTGAATCCGCATCTTCCTGGGATGACTCGCATCACAAGATTGCGTGTGTTATCACGTGTTTCTAATTTTGTTTTAATTAACATGTCTGTTTGTAAGGATCTCAGAATTTCTGTGTATATTTGAGTCCAATTGGTTTTTTTAAAATCTGGTTTTATTAGATCATACAGGGGTTTGACCCTTTCTGCGTAATTTGCAATGCATGTTCTTCCGAAATTTAGGAAGCCTAGAATTGACTGTAGGTTTTTTAGTGTTCTAGGTGCTTGGAGTATGGCACATTTCTCTAGGAAATTGTCAGCCAGGCTTTTGCCTTCACTTGATAATTCATATCCTAAGAACAGGACTGTCAGATGGGCAATTCTGGATTTTTTAAAGTTGAATTTGTAACCCTCTGCTGCGAACCCAAGTATTATGGTGTTCACTCTTTTCAAGTGAGTATCCAAGTCATCATCTGTTAGGTATATGTCGTCGACATAAGATAATGCTTCGTCATCATATGTTTGTAGTAATTCTGTTACTCTCGCTGAGAATACTCCTGGGCTGTTCTTGTACCCCTGGGCTAACCGACAGAATTGTTTTTGAGTGCCATTTATTGAGAACGCAGACAAATATCTGCTCTCTGGTGCTATGTTTTGACAAAAGAATCCATTAGAGATGTCTAATGTTGTTTTGTATTTTTTGCGCACTATGTTATTCATTAGTGCAGCACTATGCGAGTTTTGCACTGCAAATGTTTTGCAACATGAGTTAAGGTGTCGGTAATCCAAAACTAGACGGTATGAATTGTCTGGTTTGGAGACCGGAAACAAAGGGTTGTTCATTTGTGAGGTGCAAGTTTCAATCACCCCCTGGTATTCTAGCTGATCTAGGATTTCTTTTACCTGTTTTTTAGCTTCTTGCTTAATTGGGTACTGTCTTTGTGCAGTAGGTTGTGATTTTAACTGGATTTTGTGAGGAGGAGAGTCCTCGTCCCATCCTACATGATTTTTATATAAAGCAGGAGCTTGAGCCACTGCCCACTTTCTAGCGAGTGTGTATTTTTTATGAATTGGGATATGATTTGAGAAGGCAGGCATAATTATTTCTTCGCCATGAGGGCAATCCCTGACAAACTCTGGTGGCCAGTCTTTTTCAGCTAGAAGGATGTCATAGCCCTTGGAGAGATTATCCCAAAATAGTCCCCTTATTTTTCTAGTCTTATCCCCCTCTATACGTAAAGTTATTTCATATATTTTGTGAGGTTTGCTAACTCTGGTGTCTGCAGTTTCCACTTGAAGATATTCATTTGTGTCCACTGTCTCCAGATGATTCATAAGGACTTTGCGAGCTATGCTCACTTCTGCTGCGCTGTCTAGCATTGTCTGAGCCCATTCTCCGTTTTTCAGTTGTGTCCTCAGTATTCTCGGCATTGTTAACTATTTTAATGCTGGCTACCTTCTTTTTTGGAAATTGTAATTTCTTTTTTAGATGAGCAGGTTCCTTGTCTTTGGACTTGGCGTGCTCTTCTCTTTGTTCTGATCGTCCTCTTCTTTCCGATTTCTGCGAGGAAGTCTGAAAAGATTGAGAGGGACGTGTATCAATGTCTTGATATCTATCAGGTTTCTTTATATTATCCCTATTTCTAAGGTTGTATTTTTTCCCAGAGGGCTCACTTTGGGGAGACCTGTGTCCTTGGTTTGGAGATTTCTCTCTCCGCCGAGGAGACCTTCCTCTGGACTGGAATTTCTTTTCTTTAGGATTGGATTGTTTGTTTCCATCCCAGCTCTTTTTTTGTGATGTTGAATTATTATTAAAAAATATCTTTTCATGACTTTCAATTAGTTGGGGCTTCACTGGTATTCCACCCAAACTATCTCTACCTAATTCCTCATAGGATTTTTCTATGATTCTGGCAATTTCAGCTGGTTGGTCTGCTATATCTGTTTCTTTTAACCTCTGGCGGATCGCCACGTTTGCTGCTTCTCCTTTTATGTTGGCTAATAATATAGCCGAGACCTGCTTGAAGTCTTTTAGTAATTTCATACCAAGAGTTAAAGCGGGTTCTGGACCGTATTCGTCTTGAATTTGTTTTAGCACATCTGGTATTACCGAGATGGATGGAACACCATGTGTTTTTGTGTAGATGGAAGCAAAGACTGTACCCCAAGTGTCACAGTCCTCCAATAGTGGAAGTACTTTGTTACAGCATTTAATGCTGGAAAGTTTATCCATGTGTAGAATACCTCTGTCTGCCGATATTCGTGTGCCTCAATTACGAATATGACTGTGCCACCTCTAGGTGTCAGTCCATTTTCTATAAGTTTTAAAGTTATAGATTTTCTTTTGACGACCAGGATGAGTATTATATCCGGGTCTGCTTCTTGTATAGCAGTATCAGCTGCTGCGAGTTCAGTTGCTATTCTAACTGTCTCTCTTTCATCATCACTGTCTACCATTTTACCGACAGGAAGGTTATTACTTTTGTTTGCAGATCACGTTTCTTATGGAAACAAAGATTAGATGCACAATATTTTGGAACAGTGTATCCTTCAACGTTGACTAAACCAAGAACCATACATAGGAGTTCCCTCCTGCGAGGTCTGGCGGATATGACCTTTCACCCACTCCAGACGTCTTTGGAGTATTATGGGGAAAAAGGGGTCTGAGTGAAAAAGCACGACTGAGTTACTCTAAATGTCTTACGTTAGTTTTATCGCCTTATCCAAACGAGTTGGGCGCCATGTAGTGTAGTTCCTATTATCCCAATAGGCTCTGCGCATTGGAATAATACCTTCAATAGTATAGGCCTAGACCAGACGTTAACTAGGTCTACTACTGTCGATATTAGACTTAAAGTTTTGGGTTTGCCAGCTAGCTCAGAGTTCACTAGAAACTTTCTCGAATAGGCAAGGAGGAGTTGAACCTCCCTGGATAGACAAGAAGGGATTTCGTTTCTGACAACCATAGAACATGACAACTTTGCTCTCCCCTAATCAAGAGTGTATCTCTAGAGTCGTGTGAAAACAAAAGACGACTTATTTTACTCAGTCAGTACGTGCATTCTTAGTCTCACCAGATTGTAGAGAAAAGGAAGAGACAGGCGTGTTCAATAAAAAGATGGTATTTATTGATCAGTCTCTTTTCTCGTACAAGAGAAATGAATCGATATTATTGCAATACTTATGGTTAAGTAAAGTGTATACAATAAAAGCAGAAGTATAAAATAATACTGTAAAAACATTGATATGGTTTCTAAGCCATATGAAGGTTTAAAATGAATAAAATAGGTACATACACATATACATTTGACTAATCGTACTCAACTGGTGTTTCTAACTACGTCTACCCCAATGTACCTGACCTAAGCCTAATACGTGGGCGGGAATAGAAAATTACAGTTTAAGTTAAGTTTGTTTTGCCAAGTGACTGACTAAAGAATTCTCTGCGAGGGGTTATTCAGTTCTGTACCTGGAATCTAGGATGAATGAGGGATGGTATCTCTCGTCTCTGGTCTCGATATTCCAGGCTGCCTGCGAGGGCTACCCGGAAGCGCCGGAGCTGTCTTTCTCGGCAGGAGAAAGCAGCGTCTCGTTCTCAGCGCGTCAGGAAGGCGGGGCTGCGCCAGCGGGGTCTGCTCTGCTCTGGGCTTCGGCAAGTCTGGCTGCTCCGATCTCGTCACCACCGCGTGTGTTTGCATAGGGCAATATCGGTAATATTTATACCTTTAAGGTGCCGAGATTGACGTAAGGATGGACATAGATACGTCAATAAGGATGTCATACGACTTGGTCGTTAGCACATTCTTTTGCTGAAGTTCTCGATGAAATCAAAACAATGGCCGCAGGGTTTTTCCCAGGTTGTCATAGGTTTGATTTGTTTTGAGAACTCCGTATGCCTTATCAGGGGCTGGAGGAATATCGCTTGTCTAATTAGATGGCAAGGGTTATGACCTAATCAGATAACACGTTCCTGTGCCGTAGTGTGGCTTAATCAGATAACGGTTTCTGCATCATGGGGGTTTTCTGCCTCATGGGATGGCTGCTAGTTAACTTGTTAACCAGAATAGGGTCAGGAATAGGGGGATCGATACAGAACCTATAGGAATACATCACACTGGTGTTGTACGGGCATGAGAATACCACACGCTGATCTGGCCATCCCTGCTCGCCCACTGGCTGTCAGCGAGGGGAGTGGGCTTCTGCTGCCTTTCTGCTTGTGGGGAGGCAGCCCCAAGTTATTGATGGGGTGAATCCTCCGCCCACTGTGTAAAAAAGCAAATCATGTTAAAACTTGTATTACGTTGTGTTGTTTTACCTTAGCTTATTTGTGAAGTGAAATATTTACCTTGTAAGTGGCTACTTGGTACTAAAAAGCAATTCAGTGCATAATCTCTGGGTTAAAAGTCATTTCTTTCTCGTCGTCTTGAACGCCTGATGAACTCTGAAGGACTTGCGCTATGTGCGTTATAAGTCATTGGTCCATCTATGTATCTATGCTTAGGTCATCAGTGTTAGTCGCCTCTTAATCGCAAAGGCACCCCATATGTCTTCCTATCCGCCCAAGTTGTTCTACCCTAAAACCCATCACGCCACCTTTTCTTTATTACAATTGACATCAAATGTGAAACAGACTTATGGTATGACATCACAAGACTGGGGAGGAAGAGGAGTAATGATGCAAAAGTTAAATTGGGAAATCGTTGTGATTAAAGCTAGGAGGCTTATTTACAAGCCCCTTGCGCCACCAGTGCGGCACTTTTAATATGGGGAAAAAAAGATGCACCAGCGGCGCAAGCGGCTTGTAAATAAGCCCCTCAGTTCTCATCTCTCTGTCAGCAAAGTTCTGGCAGTGAAAACGAATGTATTAGAATCTATGGCGGCTCCTTCGTTCCTCCACGCAGTGGTGAACTCCCAGGGCAGCCATGGTGTCCACTCTGTCCCCTCCGGAGCGATAGCCTCTCTTGTTACTGACCAGTGGAATCAGTTGCCAGGCTTGAGCCTCGGAAAAAAAAGCTGGTAAGGTTTAGGGGGAGTCAGTCAAGTGTACTGCCCCGACAAAAATAACAAGAACATTTCTACTGGCCTTTCGCCTACTGGTGACACCCGTGTGTCGAGAGTCGAAGATGCTTCTCGTAGAGCACCATCCACAGCAGTGATCCGTTGTAGGGATCCAGCAGGAGCTCCAAAGACATGGTCATTGGTTCTCCTTCACGCCCAAGTACACTTATAATCCATAAGAAGCCCCTGCTGGGTCTTGCTGCTGAGTCCTTTCGGGCGCTAACCTTCACATGCCGACAGTACGCACTGTTCAATAAAGGTTATCGGCCCTCCCTGAAATCTGATTATCTTATTGGCTGCTTAAAGGATACTAAAATATGGATGGTCAATAGCTGGCTCAAACTTTTTGCAAATAAAATTTGGATTCATACCGTTGGGAACAAGAGCAAAGAATCCCTCCCTCATTTTTCACTTTAACTAGTTTTGGGCACGTACCCCTTATTAAAATAGTGATAAGATGAGTTGTCATAGAAAGATGCTCTTCATAAGACACTTGAGGAACTCTTGTCGTGGAACTATCATCGATCGTCTTCCATCTCTTAAGATCATTCGGCAAGCCCCTCCCCAGGTTTAGACTTATCGGCTCCATAGTAAACTCTGTCCAAGGGGCTCCTCTGAGGAGTGTCAAAGGTAGACTTGCCCAGTTACAGAGGGCTCAAATCTCATGAGACAGGTTGGCCCAGGGTTTGGCCAACGCGGTGGGAAGAACCCTACATTGGCCTTGGGTAGATGCCAAGATGCACTTGAAGTGCATATGCTCTAAATTGCAAATGCAAACATGCGTCGGCACCAAACAATCTGGTGATCACCATTTACACTATCGTCCTACCAGAGCCCTGCACTCAATAGACTGAAATGTTTTCCCCTAGAGTTGCTTTAATGCTCTCCCATGGGAGGGCGCTGTTTAGAGCCCTGAGTTTGCCATCTATACAATATCTTGCAAGAATCTGCACTTCAGGGTTCCCACGTCCTTCCTTTCCAACGCTCTCATCTTCAATAATGCCGTTGTAAACTAGCGCCTAGAGCCACCAGTTTGCTTTGTTTGTGCGTCGGATAAATGGGAGTTATCAATTTTAGTTAAATGTGAGTCTTTGGTTGTGATCAGCGTAGTGAGGTTTTGCTGGAACAATGACAATCAAGGATTCTTTCTCCAATGGCCATTTGGGCTTTCATGGTGTAGAGTAGGATGCCCTGGTCTATTGGCCAAAATACTGTAGACAAGTGAGGTAGGGCAAGCGTTCAGGCCTTGCTGCCCCCTATAATGCCCTATTTTATTTACACGTAACACTTCATCGACGACATGCTGAATACCTGTTTCAGTAATCTAATCCGCCTTGGTTGGAATAGTTCTCCCTTACGAGATTATTACTGCTCACAAATATGTTTCTCCAAGGTGTGATTGACAAAAGTCTCAAGCCAATTCTTGAAAAAGGCTAGCCGGAGAAAGCTCATCTTTGAAAGGGGGATCAAGTCTCACCTCTATGAATAATGTAAGCAACAGGTCAGTTTGGGAACTTAACTCTCAATCCTCAGCGTCCTACAAATAGGATTTTCTTAGGAGCCTGCAGCTAAAAGCCAAGGATCCCGAATCCCAAGGCTGCCTCGTGTTGATTTCACCTCATGTCTCTTTCTTCTACTGCAGTACGATTGTTGTCTCCATATCTCACTCTTGCAGGTTCTTTTTAATCTCTGCTTTGTCGCTTTATCCCTGGTACCCTATCTTTCTCTTCCTTCTTCTTTCTCTCCTTTCTATTTTGACCTTGCTTCGGTTCAACATCTGATGATAAAAAATTTGCCCCGGTGAGCCCCGGTGACGAAATGAATGAGTGTTGGGACCACCATTGCAGTTAAGCACTGACCACAGAGCTCTTCAGTTGTCTGTGAACACACCTTTTATTGTCTTTTTTCAAAAACATTGTATTAATTTTTCAGTAGCATTTAAGATCATTCATACATTGCATCATCAAAAGTGAAAAGTAGAAAAGACAATGTTGAGGGTATGGTGGAAAGTGGTCCAATAGGGACGAAGGGGAAATACAAAACAGAAAATACAGATACTAATGCGTAACATACAACCTAGAGCAGAGGTTTACAGACACAGGGCCATATTTATGACAGGAGTTGCGTTGCTCTTGCACCACGCAACGTGCGAAAGTGCCCAAAGTATTTTTCCTCTGCTGCGTCTTTGATTAATTCTTTACCCCGCGAGTTTGCCTTTCCGATCCCTTGTTCTGAAACAGTAGAAGTGTCTTTGCAAGCACATATATATGCCTACTAAAGGTTATGTGGAAGAGAGGCGCCATCTTGATGTGAGCTGTGACTGAACCCTCACTCGGCTCTTACCCAATAGAACCCGGAAGAGCTCTCGGGTACACCTTGAAGGCAGCCTGGGTTTACCATTAGTGGGTTAGAGAGAGCAACAAGGCACACCTCAAGAGAAATGCACGTGTGATATTTGTGTGACAAAAGCAACAAACAACAATACAATTAAAGAATGTAAAGATCCAAATGAGTTTTAGATAAAAAAGATAATGTACTATTTATAATGCTATGAAAATGGAGAAAATAAGATAAGAATTTTAAAGTCATTACATAAATCTAGCCCCTTTATGTAAAACAATAGCAGGGCACAATAGAACTGTAAGAACATTGAACCAAGTATTGAAAGCCCTACAAGGAAGCCTGACCAGGACCTAGAGCGCAATAACATCTATGAACTAGCCTGTGCAAGCTGTTAAATAGATGTAGTTGGTGGGAACTGGTCAACTGTCTGTACTTTCACTCAAACAAGTTTTCTCGATGTCGACCAGTCCCAGTGGTAAGTCACAAGGGGCATATCATCAAGGCGATATAATTATCGCAGCTTTAGCATCCATTTTTGGACGAAAAGCGGCAATAATTTTATCGCCCTATCAGCATGGACACGCAAACGCGTGAATCCATGCCTTAGGACCTGTTTCCTGAACGCTCAGCTTTGCATCTCTAATGAGATGCAAATTGGGCATTCCTCCCCAAACTAACTGGAGAAATGTCGCTAACCAACATTTTTCCACTTATCAAGGTGCACGTTAACATGCAGAGCGATAAGAAAAGTAGCGCTAACCACGGTTATCGCTACTTTCCTTACTCCTGCTTTTATTCTGATTTAGCCATGTAATCCAATGGGAGGTGGATTACATGGCTAAGTCCACCCTGCCCTATCAGCAAGGTATCGTCGGTGGCAGTGCGATTATCGCTGGATTTCCAACGATAATCGCACTGTTTTGTAGCTAACGCATGGATTTCTATCGCTTGGGAGATAAGCTTTGCTGATAGCACGCTATCTCTGCGATAGAATCCAGCGTTAGGCGGCGATAATTATCCTCGCGCTAAGAGCGCTGAGCGATAATTATTGCATCGCCTTGCTGATATGTCCCTAAGTTGGGAGTGCTTAAACTGGAACACTCGTAATTCAATGGCTTACTTAATAACAAAGAAGAAATATCTTCAAATAAGAAAGGTAACACAAACCCGGCGCAAAGTATGTGTAAACCTGGGCCTAATTGTTTTATATACAAGATCCAAATTCTTATCACATGGAAATTTCAAAACAAAAAGTAGTTTTCCTCCAGATGGTTATTCCTCACTTCGATTCTGCTTGTGGAAAGCCAGGGAGCGCCCCTCTTCTAGTAACAGGCCCCTAAATGCCCGCGCAGTTCTCCACCAGTTCTTCAGCTGAGTAGCAAGCTTTACAGTTCCAAGTTTCTCGAGATCCAGATGGGAGGCTGAAGATGAGTTTTCAGGTCATCCCCAGCAGACCCAGGAGCTGAGGGGTCTGAGCAAGAGGATGTCTTCTACAAAGACCAAGCACTTCGATGAAGGCATTAATTGAGGCAGGATAGCTTCTTGAGACTGGACAGATTCAGGATAGCTCCTTGCCTTTGGCTCAGTGGTTGAGGCGGGACAGATTCAGGGTAGCTCCTTGCCTTTGACTCAGTGGTTGAGGCGGGACAGATTCAGGATAGCTCCTTGCCTTTGATTCAGCAGTTGAGACTGGACAGATTCCGGATAGCTCCTTGCCTTTGACTCAGAGATTGAGACTGGACAGATTCAGGGTAGCTCCTTGCCTTTGACTCAGTGGTTGAGACTGGACAGATTCAGGGTAGCTCCTTGCCTTTGACTCAGTGGTTGAGGCGGGACAGATTCAGGATAGCTCCTTGCCTTTGACTCAGTGGTTGAGGCAGGACAGATTCAGGATAGCTCCTTGCCTTTGACTCAGTGGTTGAGGCGGGGCAGATTCAGGATAGCTCCTTACCTTTGACTCAGTGGTTGGGCCAGGCAGATTCAGGATAGCTCCTTGCCTTTGACTCAGCGGATGAGATGGGGCAGATTCAGGATAGCTCCCTGCCTTTGACTCAGTGGATGAGATGGGGCAGATTCAGGGTAGCTCCTTGCCTTTGACTCAGTGGATGAGATGGGGCAGATTCAGGATAGCTCCTTGCCTTTGACTCAGTGGTTGAGGCGGGACAGATTCAGGATAGCTCCTTGCCTTTGACTCAGTGGTTGAGGCGGGACAGATTCAGGATAGCTCCTTGCCTTTCACTCAGCGGTTGAGGCGGGACAGATTCAGGATAGCTCCTTGCCTTTGGCTCAGTGGTTGAGGCCGGACAGATTCAGGATAGCTCCTTGCCTTTGACTCAGTGGTTGAGACGGGGCAGATTCAGGATAGCTCCTTGCCTTTGGCTCAGTGGTTGAGGCCGGGCGGATTCAGGATAGCTCCTTGCCTTTGGCTCAGTGGTTGAGGCCGGGCAGATTCAGGATAGGTCCTTGCCTTTGGCTCAGTGGTTGAGGCCGGGCAGATTCAGGATAGCTCCTTGCCTTTGACTCAGTGGTTGAGGCGGGACAGATTCAGGATAGCTCCTTGCCTTTGCTTCAGTGGTTGAGGCGGGACAGATTCAGGGTAGCTCCTTGCCTTTGCTTCAGTGGTTGAGACGGGACAGATTCAGGAGAGCTCCTTGCCTTTGACTCAGTGGTTGAGGCCAGGCAGATTCAGGATAGCTCCTTGCCTTTGACTCAGTGGTTGAGGCGGGGCAGATTCAGGATAGCTCCTTGCCTTTGACTCAGTGGTTGAGGCGGGGCAGATTCAGGATAGCTCCTTGCCTTTGACTCAGTGGATGAGATGGGGCAGATTCAGGATAGCTCCCTGCCTTTGACTCAGTGGATGAGATGGGGCAGATTCAGGATAGCTCCTTGCCTTTGACTCAGTGGATGAGATGGGGCAGATTCAGGATAGCTCCCTGCCTTTGACTCAGTGGATGAGATGGGGCAGATTCAGGATAGCTCCTTGCCTTTGACTCAGTGGTTGAGGCGGGACAGATTCAGGATAGCTCCTTGCCTTTGACTCAGAGATTGAGACTGGACAGATTCAGGATAGCTCCTTGCCTTTGCTTCAGCAATTCAGACAGGACAGATTCAGGATAGCTCCTTGCCTTTGACTCAGTGGTTGAGGCAGGTCAGATTCAGGATAGCTCCTTGCCTTTGACTCAGTGGTTGAGGCGGGGCAGATTCAGGATAGCTCCTTACCTTTGACTCAGTGGATGAGATGGGGCAGATTCAGGGTAGCTCCTTGCCCTTGACTCAGTGGATGAGATGGGGCAGATTCAGGATAGCTCCTTGCCTTTGACTCAGTGGTTGAGGCGGGACAGATTCAGGATAGCTCCTTGCCTTTGACTCAGTGGTTGAGGCGGGACAGATTCAGGATAGCTCCTTGCCTTTCACTCAGCGGTTGAGGCGGGACAGATTCAGGATAGCTCCTTGCCTTTGACTCAGTGGTTGAGGCGGGACAGATTCAGGATAGCTCCTTGCCTTTGGCTCAGTGGTTGAGGCCGGGCAGATTCAGGATAGCTCCTTGCCTTTGACTCAGTGGTTGAGGCGGGACAGATTCAGGATAGCTCCTTGCCTTTGACTCAGTGGATGAGACTGGACAGATTCAGGATAGCTCCTTGCCTTTGATTCAGGGGTTGAGACTGGACAGATTCAGGATAGCTCCTTGCCTTTGATTCAGCGGTTGAGACTGGACAGATTCAGGATAGCTCCTTGCCTTTGACTCAGAGATTGAGACTGGACAGATTCAGGGTAGCTCCTTGCCTTTGACTCAGTGGTTGAGGCGGGACAGATTCAGGATAGCTCCTTGCCTTTGACTCAGTGGATGAGACTGGACAGATTCAGGATAGCTCCTTGCCTTTGATTCAGGGGTTGAGACTGGACAGATTCAGGATAGCTCCTTGCCTTTGATTCAGCGGTTGAGACTGGACAGATTCAGGATAGCTCCTTGCCTTTGACTCAGAGATTGAGACTGGACAGATTCAGGGTAGCTCCTTGCCTTTGACTCAGTGGTTGAGGCGGGACAGATTCAGGATAGCTCCTTGCCTTTGACTCAGTGGATGAGACTGGACAGATTCAGGATAGCTCCTTGCCTTTGATTCAGGGGTTGAGACTGGACAGATTCAGGATAGCTCCTTGCCTTTGATTCAGCGGTTGAGACTGGACAGATTCAGGATAGCTCCTTGCCTTTGACTCAGAGATTGAGACTGGACAGATTCAGGGTAGCTCCTTGCCTTTGACTCAGTGGTTGAGACTGGACAGATTCAGGGTAGCTCCTTGCCTTTGACTCAGTGGTTGAGGCGGGACAGATTCAGGATAGCTCCTTGCCTTTGACTCAGTGGTTGAGGCGGGACAGATTCAGGATAGCTCCTTGCCTTTGACTCAGAGATTGAGACTGGACAGATTCAGGGTAGCTCCTTTCCTTTGACTCAGAGATTGAGACTGGACAGATTCAGGGTAGCTCCTTGCCTTTGACTCAGTGGTTGAGACTGGACAGATTCAGGGTAGCTCCTTGCCTTTGACTCAGTGGTTGAGGCGGGACAGATTCAGGATAGCTCCTTGCCTTTGACTCAGTGGATGAGGCGGGACAGATTCAGGGTAGCTCCTTGCCTTTGACTCAGTGGTTGAGGCGGGACAGATTCAGGATAGCTCCTTGCCTTTGATTCAGGGGTTGAGACTGGACAGATTCAGGATAGCTCCTTGCCTTTGATTCAGCGGTTGAGACTGGACAGATTCAGGATAGCTCCTTGCCTTTGACTCAGAGATTGAGACTGGACAGATTCAGGGTAGCTCCTTGCCTTTGACTCAGTGGTTGAGACTGGACAGATTCAGGGTAGCTCCTTGCCTTTGACTCAGTGGTTGAGGCGGGACAGATTCAGGATAGCTCCTTGCCTTTGACTCGGTGGTTGAGGCGGGACAGATTCAGGATAGCTCCTTGCCTTTGACTCAGAGATTGAGACTGGACAGATTCAGGGTAGCTCCTTGCCTTTGACTCAGAGATTGAGACTGGACAGATTCAGGGTAGCTCCTTGCCTTTGACTCAGTGGATGAGACTGGACAGATTCAGGGTAGCTCCTTGCCTTTGACTCAGTGGTTGAGGCGGGACAGATTCAGGATAGCTCCTTGCCTTTGACTCAGTGGATGAGGCGGGACAGATTCAGGATAGCTCCTTGCCTTTGACTCAGTGGTTTACAACTCTTTTACAATTCACAAATCTTTCTTGCGGTAAGCCGAAGAAGCTTCGCCAGTTCCTGGATTTTAGGGATACCCCACTACTGTGAATGATGGCTTTTTGAGCTTTTGTGTTGACATTTCCACCAGTGTAGATGCACCATAAATGTCATTGCTTTTGTGCAAAAGCTCTATTTTTGCCCATGGGCCCTGTGCAAACCCCACTCACCTATGCTGCCAACAGTTTTTTAAAATATCACGGTTCCCTGATCGACTCCGGAAGGGCATTTTCTCCTTCCTTTACTAGGAGTAAACTTTACTCCTGCCTTTACTGGTTGTAAATCTCCAACTATACCCAGGGTGTGAAAGGAGTCAGAGAGAGGATTGAGAATGCCACAAACACTGGTGTTTCTGGGTGTCCTCAAATGTCCAGGGAAACCTCACCTGGAACGCCCACGCCCCTCCCCTTGGGTGAGATTTACTTCCCTGTAATCTTACACCAGTGCGGGTAACAGGGCTTACCAGGGCACGGCCACCTTGTGTGAATGCCAGGTACTCCTAAATATATATTTGCCGGTGTAATTCAGTATTACATGCACAGATGCCTCTGTGAATCAGCCCTGGGAGCCTGGCAAAGACAAGCTCCATCAGCCCAAGGTCACAGGGGTCATGTCAGTTCCAGGCAAGGACAAGGGTCACTTTGCAATGTACCACCGAAAGGCTGTGAGGCCTGGGAGCTGCAGCTCACCACTGCACGGGCATCTGCGTCATTTCATTAATGTCACCCCACAGCACAGATGTAATTACAATTTAAATCCCAATTAACGGGATCCAATATACGAGCCCTCAGAGTTATCACCGCCCACGCAGGACTGGCCGCGTTGATTCAGAGCCATGACACATGTGAGGGGAGACGGGGCCGCGGGCCCTGCCTGGCCCACATACACCCCCGGAGGCATGAATGGCAGTGGGCGCGTGTCCTTCCCCAAACCCATGTATCGCGTCACTAGGGGGTCGATAGGTGACTTGTGGCGGCTGTTATTATGCTGCAAGAGCAGCCCTTGAACCACGAGGCCTGGGTAGAGATAAACATATGAAAAACCAAACAACAATGGCTCCCCCCCCCCCCCCCCCCTACCATTTATCAAGATAGACATTCAGGAGGAAGAATGACGTCATGCCATCCGTCCCATGATGTGAACTTTTCGTCACTCAACCACCACCCACCTTTAGAATTTCACATCTATTCTGAAGTTCTCTGGCAGGTCGAGAATTATTCACTCCCAATGTTACCCCAGTCAGGGGGAGCATCGATGTGTGATACCGCTGACACAATGTTACCACAGTCAGAGAGTGCATCGATGTGTGATACCGCTGACACAATGTTACCACAGTCAGGGGTTGCATCGATGTGTGATACCGCTGACACAATGTTACCCCAGTCAGAGAGTGCATCGATGTGTGACACCGCTGACACAATGTTACCCCAGTCACGGGGTGCATCGATGTGTGATACCGCTGACACAATGTTACCACAGTCAGAGAGTGCATCGATGTGTGATACCGCTGACACAATGTTACCACAGTCAGGGGTTGCATCGATGTGTGATACCGCTGACACAATGTTACCCCAGTCAGAGAGTGCATCGATGTGTGATACCGCTGACACAATGTTACCCCAGTCAGGGGGTGCATCGATGTGTGATACAGCTGACACAATGTTACCCCAGTCAGAGAGTGCATCGATGTGTGATACCACTGACACAATGTTACCCCAGTCACGGGGTGCATCGATGTGTGATACCGCTGACACAATGTTACCACAGTCAGGGGTTGCATCGATGTATGATACCGCTGACACAATGTTACCCCAGTCAGGGGGTGCATCGATGTGTGATACCGCTGACACAATGTTACCACAGTCAGGGGTTGCATCGATGTATGATACCGCTGACACAATGTTACCCCAGTCAGGGGGTGCATCGATGTGTGATACCGCTGACACAATGTTACACCAGTCAGGGGGTGCATCGATGTGTGATACCGCTGACACAATGTTACCCCAGTCACGGGGTGCATCGATGTGTGATACCGCTGACACAATGTTACCCCAGTCACGGGGTGCATCCATGTGTGATACCGCTGACAAAATGTTACCACAGTCAGGGGTTGCATCGATGTATGATACCGCTGACACAATGTTACCCCAGTCAGGGGGTGCATCGATGTGTGATACCGCTGACACAATGTTACCCCAGTCAGAGAGTGCATCGATGTGTGATACCGCTGACACAATGTTACCCCAGTCACGGGGTGCATCGATGTGTGATACCGCTGACACAATGTTACCACAGTCAGGGGTTGCATCGATGTGTGATACCGCTGACACAATGTTACCCCAGTCAGAGAGTGCATCGATGTGTGATACCGCTGACACAATGTTACCCCAGTCACGGGGTGCATCGATGTGTGATACCGCTGACACAATGTTACCCCAGTCAGGGGGTGCATCGATGTGTGATACCGCTGACACAATGTTACCCCAGTCAGAGAGTGCATCGATGTGTGATACCACTGACACAATGTTACCCCAGTCACGGGGTGCATCGATGTGTGATACCGCTGACACAATGTTACCACAGTCAGGGGTTGCATCGATGTATGATACCGCTGACACAATGTTACCCCAGTCAGGGGTGCATCAGTATGTGATACTGCTGACACAATGTTACCCCAGTCAGAGAGTGCATCGATGTGTGATACCGCTGACACAATGTTACCCCAGTCACGGGGTGCATCGATGTGTGATACCGCTGACACAATGTTACCACAGTCAGGGGTTGCATCGATGTATGATACCGCTGACACAATGTTACCCCAGTCAGGGGTGCATCAGCATGTGATACTGCTGACACAATGTTACCCCAGTCAGAGAGTGCATCGATGTGTGATACCGCTGACACAATGTTACCCCAGTCACGGGGTGCATCGATGTGTGATACCGCTGACACAATATTACCCCAGTCACGGGGTGAATCGATGTATGATACCGCTGACTCAATGTTACCACAGTCAGGGGTTGCATCGATGTATGATACCGCTGACACAATGTTACCACACTCACGGGGTGCATCGATGTGTGATACCGCTGACACAATGTTACCCCAGTCAGGGGTGCATCAGTATGTGATACCGCTGACACAATGTTACCCCAGTCAGAGAGTGCATCGATGTGTGATACCGCTGACACAATGTTACCCCAGTCACGGGGTGAATCGATGTATGATACCGCTGACACAATGTTACCACACTCACGGGGTGCATCGATGTGTGATACCGCTGACACAATGTTACCCCAGTCAGGGGGTGCATCGATGTGTGATAACGCTGACACAATGTTACCCCAGTCACAAGTGCATCGATGTGTGATACTGCTGACACAATGTTACCCCAGTCAGGGGGTGCATCAGTATGTGATACCGCTGACACAATGTTACCCCAGTCAGGGGTGCATCAGTATCAGATACTGCTGACACAATGTTACCCGAGTCACGGGGTGCATCGATGTATGATGCCGATGATACAATGCTACTCCAGTCAGGGGGTGCATTGATGTGTGATACAGCTGACACAATGTTACCCCAGTCAGGGGGTGCATCGATGTGTGATACCGCTGACACAATGTTACCCCATTCAGAGAGTGCATCGATGTATGATACCACTGACACAATGTTACCCCAGTCACGGGGTGAATCGATGTATGATACCACTGACACAATGTTACCACAGTCAGGGGTTGCATCGATGTATGATACAGCTGACACAATGTTACCACACTCACGGGGTGCATCGATGTGTGATACCGCTGACACAATGTTACCCCAGTCAGGGGGTGCATCAGTATGTGATACCACTGACACAATGTTACTCCAGTCAGAGGATGCATCGATGTGTGATACCGCTGACTCAATGTTACCACAGTCAGGGGGTGCATCGATGTATGATACCGCTGACACAATGTTACCCCAGTCACGGGGTGCATCGATGTATGATACCGCTGACACAATGTTACCACACTCACGGGGTGCATCGATGTGTAATACCGCTGACACAATGTTACCCCAGTCAGGGGGTGCATCAGTATGTGATACCACTGACACAATGTTACCTCAGTCAGGGGGTGCATCGATGTGTGATACCGCAGACACAATGTTACCCCAGTCAGGGGTTGTATCGATGTATGATGCTGCTGGCACAATGCTACTCCAGTCAGGGGGTGCTTCGATGTGTGATACCGCTGATACAATGCTACTCCAGTCAGGGGGTGCTTTGATGTGTGATACCGCTGATACAATGTTACCCCAGTCAGGGGGTGCATCAGTATATGATACCGCTGGCACAATGTTACCCCAGTCAGGGGTGCATCGATGTATGATATGGCTGGCACAATGTTACCCCAGTCAGGGGGTGCATCGATGTATGATGCTGCTGACACAATGTTACTCCAGTCAGGGGGTGCTTCGATGTGTGATACCGCTGACACAATGTTACCACACTCACGGGGTGCATCGATGTGTGATACCGCTGACACAATGTTACCCCAGTCAGGGGGTGCATCAGTATGTGATACCACTGACACAATGTTACCCCAGTCACGGGGTGCATCGATGTATGATACCGCTGACACAATGTTAACCCAGTCACGGGGTGCATCGATGCATGATAGCGCTGACACAATGTTACCCCAGTCAGGGGTTGCATCGATGTATGATACCGCTGACACAATGTTACCCCAGTCACGGGGTGCATCGATGTATGATACCGCTGACACAATGTTACCCCAGTCAGGAGGTGCATCGATGTGTGATACCGCTGACACAATGTTACCCCAGTCACGGGGTGCATCGATGTATGATACCGCTGACACAATGTTAACCCAGTCACGGGGTGCATCGATGTATGATACCGCTGACACAATGTTACCCCAGTCAGGAGGTGCATCGATGTGTGATACCGCTGACACAATGTTACCCCAGTCCGGGGTTGTATCGATGTATGATGCTGCTGACACAATGCTACTCCAGTCAGGGGGTGCTTTGATGTGTGATACCGCTGATACAATGTTACCCCAGTCAGGGGGTGCTTTGATGTGTGATACCGCTGATACAATGTTACCCCAGTCAGGGGGTGCATCAGTATGTGATACCGCTGGCACAATGTTACCCCAGTCAGGGGTGCATCGATGTATGATACGGCTGGCACAATGTTACCCGAGTCAGGGGGTGCATCGATGGGTGATACCGCTGGCACAATGTTACCCCAGTCAGGGGGTGCATCGTTGTGTGATACCGCTGACACAATGTTACCCCTTACCCCAGTCAGGGGGTGCATCGTTGTGTGTTACCGCTGGCACAATGTTACCCCTTACCCCAGTCAGGGGGTGCATCGTTGTGTGTTACCGCTGGCACAATGTTACCCCTTACCCCAGTCAGGGGGTGCATCGATGCATGATAGCGCTGACACAATGTTACCCCAGTCAGGGGGTGCATCGATGGGTGATACCGCTGACACTATGTTACCCCAGTCAGGGGGTGCATCGTTGTGTGATACCGCTGGCACAATGTTACCCCTTACCCCAGTCAGGGGGTGCATCGATGTATAGTTCAAGTTCAGGCATTTATAAAGCGCACTACTCACCCAGAGGGTCTCAAGGCGCTAGAGGGAGGGGTTCATTGTTTATCGAATAGCCAAGTTTTCAATTCTTTTCTGAAGGAGATGTGATTCTGAGTAAGGCGGAGGTGGGTAGGGAGTGAGTTCCAGGTCTTGGCAGCCAGGAAGGAGAAGGATCTGCCGCCCATGGTGGTTTTTCGGATGCGCGGGACTGCGGCGAGGGCTTGAATGGATGATCTTAGTTGGCGGGTGGGATAGTAGAAGGACAGTCGGGAGTTGAGGCATTCTGGTCCTAGATTATAAAGGGCCTTGTGTGCGTGTGTAAGAAGGCGGAAAGTAATTCTTTTGTTGACGGGAAGCCAGTGGAGGTTTTTTAAGTGACCGGTGATGTGCTCTTGGCGCGGGATGTCTAATATGAGTCTCGCTGATGCGTTTTGGATGCGCTGGAGCTTTTTCTGCAATTTTGTTGTAATTCCGGCGTAGAGAGTGTTGCCATAGTCCAGTCGACTCGTGACCAGTGCATGGGTGACAGTCTTTCTTGTTTCGAGGGGGATCCAGCGGAAGATTTTTTTGAGAATGCGAAGGACGTTGAAGCAGGAGGACGATACGGCGTTGACTTGTCTGGACATTGAGAGAGAGGAGTCTAGAATGAAGCCAAGGTTACGTGCATGGTCAGTGGGTGTGGGCGCTGATCCCAAAGCGGGAGGCCACCACGAGTCGTCCCACGCTGAGGGGGAGGATCCAAGGATGAGCACCTCAGTTTTGTCTGAGTTGAGTTTTAGGCGGCTCTGTTTCATCCATTCGGCTACTTCTTTCATTCCTTCGTGAAGGTTGTCCTTGGCGGTGTTGGGGTCTTTGGTGAGGGAAAGTATCAGCTGGGTGTCGTCGGCGTAGGAGATGATGTTGAGGTTGTGTCGACGTGCGATGGGGGCGATGGGACTCATGTAGACGTTGAAGAGGGTGGGACTGAGTGAGGAGCCTTGAGGTACGCCGCAGATGACTTCGGTGGGCTCTGAGTGGAAAGGGGGAAGTCGGACTCTCTGGGTTCTCCCGGCTAGGAACGAGATGATCCAGTCCAAGGCTTTTCCTTGTATGCCGATGTTGTTGAGGCGTTGTATGAGGGTGCTGTGACAGACAGTGTCGAAGGCGGCGGAGAGGTCGAGAAGAATGAGGGCCACTGTTTCACCGTTGTCCAGGAGTGCTCGGATGTCGTCGGTCGCCGCAATGAGGGCGGTTTCGGTGCTGTGTTTGGCTCGAAAGCCGTTCTGTGAGGGATCCAGGGAGTTGTTGGATTCAAGGAAGGCTGCGAGTTGGCTGTTGACGGCTTTCTCGATGACTTTGGCCGGGAAAGGGAGGAGGGAGATGGGTCGGTAGTTTTTCAGTTCTGAGGGGTCTGCTGTTGGTTTTTTCAGAAGGGCGTTGAGTTCGGCGTGTTTCCATATTTCTGGAAAGGTGGCTGAATTGAAGGAGCAGTTGATGACATCGCGGAGTTGGGGAGCGATGATGGAGTCAGCTTTGTTGAAGATGTAGTGGGGGCAGGGGTCAGAAGGTGAGCCAGAGTGGATTGAGTTCATGAGGCGAATGGTATCTTCGATGGTGATTGGGTTCAAGGAGTTGAGGTAGTTGGTTGGAGGGGTGGGATCAGAAGGGGGTGGGGTGGGTTGGTCATTGGGAGTGTTCTTGAAGCTGTTGTGGATGTCGGCAATTTTGTTGTAGAAGAAGGAGGATAGCGCATTGCAGAGGTCTTGGGAGTTAGTGATGTCGTTGGATGCTGCGGGAGGGTTGGTGAATTCTTTGACGATATTGAAGAGTTCCTTGCTGTTATGAGAGTTGTTGTCGAGACGGTCCTTAAATGCTGATTTCTTGGCGGAACGAATCAGTTGGTGGTGTTTGCGGGTGGCTGTCTTGAGGGAGGTCATGTTGTCTGGGGTTGGTTCTTTTCTCCAATTCTTCTCCAGGGTGCGGCAAGTCTTCTTGGATTTTTTAAGGTCATCATTGAACCAGGGAGCCTTTTTGCTGAATGATTTCAACTGGTGTTTTTTCAGGGGTGCTAGTTCGTCCGCACTGTGTGTAATCCATTGCCTGAGGTTGGTGGCCGCTAGGTCTGGGTCCGTTGTTAGGGTGGGAGTGTTTTGGCAGAGGGATGCGAGGAGTTGGTCGGTGGTGATTTTGTTCCAATTTCTTCGGGGAATGGGTTGTGGACGGTTGTGGGTCAGGGTTGTTTTGTAGCTGAAGTGAACACAGCTGTGATCCGTCCAGTGGAGAGCTGTAGTGCGATCAAAGGAGATGTGCTTGCTGGAGGTGAAGATAGGGTCGAGCGTGTGTCCGGCTGTGTGAGTGGGGGTGTCGACAAGTTGTTTGAGTCCGAGATTGGACATGTTGTCCAGGAGGGTGGTGGTGTTGTTGTCGAGAATGTTGTCTAGGTGGTAGTTGAGGTCTCCTAGAAGAATGTAGTTCTCGGAGGCGAGAGCGTGCGGGCTGATGAAGTCTGTGATGACGTCGCTGAATTGAGATCGGGTGCCTGGGGGCCTGTAGATGAGGGTTCCTCTGAGGGTGGTCCTGGGGTCGGTGTGGATCTGGAAGTGGAGGTGTTCGGCGGTTGCAAGATTGTCGTCAGAGCTGGTTGTAATTTTGATGGTGTTTCTATGGACGATGGCGATGCCTCCTCCAGTTTTTTGAATGGTGCGGTCTTTTCGAATGATCTTGTAAGTGTCCGGTATGGCTATGGCGATGTCGGGGGCAGAAGATGCGTTCATCCAAGTTTCAGTGAGGAAGGCGATGTCAGGTGACACAGTGTCGATTAGGTCCCAGAGTTCGGTTGCGTGTCTGTGGACCGAGCGGGTGTTCAGTAGGATGCATTTCAAGTCGTTGGGTTCGGAGCTGAGTGTGGAGGAAGTGTGTTTGGTGAGGGTCCTGAAGCAGTTGAACTTACAAGAGAGGCAGGAGAATGGGCCGTGGGTACGTCCTGGGGTAGCTACGCAGCATAGTGGGGTGCGTCCTGCGTTGAGGGCGAGGAGAGTAGCGGCATCATAAGTTACTCTGGGGGGTTGGGAGCGGCATAGGGCAGGGGGACAGGCGTTGGGCGCGGTCCAGGCGTGGACGGGCGCAGACGGGCTTACCTTTGGCGCACCTTCGGCGCGCATGGGGCGCGACCGCTGCGCGTGGCCGCTGCGCGTAGGCTGTTCAGGTATAAGTGGATAGTGGGGGGGCGGAGGGAGGGAGGAGCAGCTGGGAGGCGGGTGCGGGCGGAGAGGCTGGCTTCAGAGAACAACAAACAAAATGGCAGCAGAGGGGAATTGAAACTGGGCGAGATTTGGGAAACAGTACTGAATTACGCTATGGCCAGTGGCGCCGGTACAATCAGGCAAAGATTACAGGTACAATGCAAGCGCTATGCTGATTGCAAATAAACAAATATGAGCAGTAAATACGGACAAGTGCAGAAAATACAAAGCGAGCAAGCGCTGCGATGCGATCAGTGAAAGCACTTGAAATGCAATGCGACTAGTACAATGCGCTACGATACCAGGTGGCAAGATTCGATATGGGAGCAGACAGAGCCAAGCGCTGAGGATCTCTGGCAGGGAGCGTGGGGAGCGACCGCTTCTTACAGCGTGAGAGTGGTCACAGTGTTTCCGGATGCGGGGCAAGCCTAATTAGTCCTTGGGAGGGAGGAGCAGCTGGGAGGCGGGTGCGGGCGGAGAGGCTGGCTTCAGAGAACAACAAACAAAATGGCAGCAGAGGGGAATTGAAACTGGGCGAGATTTGGGAAACAGTACTGAATTACGCTATGGCCAGTGGCGCCGGTACAATCAGACAAAGATTACAGGTACAATGCGAGCGCTATGCTGATTGCAAATAAACAAATATGAGCAGTAAATACGGACAAGTGCAGAAAATACAAAGCGTCATGTCATGTATGATAGCGCTGACACAATGTTACCCCAGTCAGGGGGTGCATCGATGGGTGATACCGCTGACACTATGTTACCCCAGTCAGGGGGTGCATCGATATATGATACAGCTGACACAAAGTTACCACTGTCAGGAGGGTCATCAATGTATGATACCACTGACACAATGTTACCCCAGCCAGGGGTTGCATCGATGTATGATACCGCTGACAAAATGTTACCCCAGTCACGGGGTGCATCGATGTATGATACAGCTGACACAATGTTACCCCAGTCAGGGGGTGCATCGATGTGTGATACCACTGATACAATGTTACCCCTGTCACGGGGTGCATCGATGTATGATACCGCTGACACAATGTTACCCCAGTCACGGGGTGCATCGATGTATGATACCGCTGTCACAATGTTACCCCAGTCAGGGGGTGCATCGATGTGTGATACCACTGATACAATGTTACCCCAGTCACGGGGTACCTCGATGTATGATACCTCTGACACAATGTTACCCCAGTCAGGGGGCGCATCGATGTGTGATACCACTGACACAATGTTACCCCAGTCAGGGGGTGCATCAGTATGTGTTACCGCTGGCACAATGTTACCCCAGTCAGGGGGCGCATCGATGTGTGATACCACTGACACAATGTTACCCCAGTCAGGGGGTGCATCAGTATGTGTTACCGCTGGCACAATGTTACCCCAGTCAGGGGTGCATTGATGTATGATACCGCTGACACAAAGTTACCCCAGTCAGGAGGGTCATCAACGTATGATACCACTGATACAATGTTACCCCACTCAGGGGGTGCATCGATGTGTGATACCGCTGACACAATGTTACCCCAGTCAGGGGGTGCATCAGTTTGTGATACCGCTGATACAACGTTACCCTAGTTGGGGGTGCACTGGCAGTGAAGGAAAACAGCCCCTCTGCAAAGACTCTAGATTGGTTTTATCCTGATCAATCGGCTCAAAGGGAGGCGGATGTGGAAGATCCAGTGGTCCAAAAGCAAAGAGAAGGGAATAAATGGCCAGATGTTATTCCCAAGAAGTACAGGTCCAGACGCAAGTGTACGGCAAGAGGCTTCCTGCAGGACAAGGGACACCTAAAAGAAACACTGTGCTGTGTGGACACGGTCTCTCTGTGGCGAGGTGTGTGCGACCTAACAGAGGGAAACAGGATACAAACAGCATTAAACACTCTGACTTCCACTTCCTGTGCAGCTTTCCATCTAGCCCCATGTGCACAGTGTCAGCCCACCATCATCTGAAAGGTCATGAGCTAGTCTTCGGTGAAGGCAAAACCTGAAAATACCCTAAACCCTGGTCCGGCCCAATCCAGCAACTGGGTTTGAATATATTAGAAACAACAATTAAAGAGCAGCTCTTGAAAATCTGTCTTTTCTACAACTTTCCTGCAGATTCCACTTCTCACGGCACAATCGGGCATATTACCAAGGCTGGCGATATGAGATTATCACCACATTAGCGGACGTTTTCGGCCGCTAAGTGGCGATAATTTTATCGCCGTATTAGCAAGCTGTTCCTAACAGCAGTTAGCGACAGCTTGTAGGCGATAGCGAGCAGTTTTGGGCCCACTTTGCATGTCAGCGATATTTATCGCTAATGACATGCAAAGTGGGCGTACCCAACCTGTTAGCGACTGAAAGCAGCCGCTAACATCGCTATCGCCTATTAACAACGCAGGCGTACCCATGGAAATATTTGTGCTAAGCGCGAATATCTCCAAAACCTAACGCCTGCTCAGACCACTTCTTAGCCTGTATATCCAATGGGAGGTGGATATTCAGGCTAAGTCCCTATTAGCGATAATACCTGAATATCGCTGGATTTCCAGCGATATTCACGCATTTCGCTGCTATCGCCGGAAATGTTATCGCTTTAGAGATAAACGTTGCTAATAGCATGTTATCTCTGCGATAAAATCCGGCGATGCGCGGCGATAAAAAAAATGTCGCTAAGCTTATTTAGCGATAAATATCGCTAGTTGTTGATAATATGCCCCAATATGTTTCTGTTCTTGACAACTTTTAAAATGCTTTGACTAGACCTGACGTGCCATGTACGTTAACAAAGCATAACACAACATGCATTTTAACAAAATACAATATGGATACTTTCCTAAGAAATTAACTTATCGTGTATGTACGTTGTGGCCCACAGGCCTGCTCGGAGCTTGTGCTGCCCCCTCCTCCATCTAGTGCCCCCCAGGGTGTGTAGGGGGAGAGGGCCTGTGGCTGCACCGAAACTGTGTGATCTGCTCCCCTCCCCACATGGACTCTCCCTTCTCTCTCACTTTCGGAGATCGGACCTGGAAAGGAGGCCATTGCAGGGCGGGCCTCGCAAGCGTCACAAACAGATCAATAATGCAGGGGGTGTGAATGGCTGAATATATCAACCCGGCCCCGGCCTCCAAGGAGGCAGAGCGGGGGGGGGGGGGGGGCTGTGCGGGTCTTGCGGGGTGAGGGTGGTACTGTCGGTGGCCCCCCAGCCTAAACTAGCGCCGCTCGGACCTCCCCCCCCCCCCCCCCCCTACGGAGGCCGCTGGGGGCTCTGGCTGCCACTCCCGACCCGAGGCCACCTGACCCACTTTCCACCCGCGCAGCTGTCCCCGGCGCACACTCACCCGAGGACTCATACAAAATGGATGAGGTACAGAGAGAGCGGACCCGGTGCCGGCGCCATGACAACGGTGGGGACGACATCCCCGCTCCGGCTCTGGGGGCCACTGACGGCCAGCTCCAGGGCGCGCTGCGCACTGTCCCCCAACCAGCACCCCACGGCTCCACAGCGGGGACCCCACACCCATGGAAGGACACCCTAACCCTCAAATGGAACCCCACACCCACAGCTGGGCCCCCACGTCCATGGAAGGACACCCTAACCCTCAAATGGAACCCCACACCCACAGCTGGGCCCCCACGTCCATGGAAGGACACCCTAACCCTCAAATGGAGCCCCACACCCACAGCTGGAACCCCACATCCATGGAAGGACACCCTAACCCTCAAATGGAACCACACACCCACAGCTGGGCCCCCACACCCACAGCTGGGCCCCACGTCCATGGAAGGACACCCTAACCCTCAAATGGAGCCCCACACCCACAGCTGGAACCCCACGTCCATGGAAGGACACCCTAACCCTCAAATGGAACCCCACACCGACAGCTGGAACCCCACATCCATGGAAGGACACCCTAACCCTCAAATGGAACCCCCCACCGACAGCTGGAACCCCACATCCATGGAAGGACACCCTAACCCTCAAATGGAACCCCACACCCACAGCTGGAGCCCCACACCCACAGCTGGGCCCCACATCCATGGAAGGACACCCTAACCCTCAAATGGAACCCCCCACCCACAGCAGGAACCCCACACCCACAGCTGGGCCCCACATCCATGGAATGACACCCTAACCCTCAAATGGAACCCCACACCCACAGCTGGGCCCCCACATCCATGGAAGGACACCCTAACCCTCAAATGGAACCCCACACCCACAGCTGGGCCCCCACATCCATGGAAGGACACCCTGACCCTCAAATGGAACCCCACACCCACAGCTGGAGCCCCACACCCACAGCTGGGCCCCCACATCCATGGAAGGACACCCTAACCCTCAAATGGAACCCCACACCCACAGCTGGAACCCCACATCTATGGAAGGACACCCTAACCCTCAAATGGAACCACACACCCACAGCTGGGCCCCCACACCCACAGCTGGGCCCCCACGTCCATGGAAGGACACCCTAACCCTCAAATGGAACCCCACACCGACAGCTGGAACCCCACATCCATGGAAGGACACCCTAACCCTCAAATGGAACCCCACACCGACAGCTGGAACCCCACATCCATGGAAGGACACCCTAACCCTCAAATGGAACCCCACACCCACAGCTGGAACCCCACACCCATGGAAGGACACCCTAACCCTCAAATGGAACCACACACCCACAGCTGGAACCCCACGCCCACAGCTGGGCCCCACACCCATGGAAGGACACCCTAACCCTCAAATGGAACCACACACCCACAGCTGGGCCCCCACACACACAGCTGGGCCCCCACGTCCATGGAAGGACACCCTAACCCTCAAATGGAACCCCACACCCACAGCTGGAACCCCACACCCACAGCTGGGCCCCACATCCATGGAAGGACACCCTAACCCTCAAATGGAACCCCCCACCCACAGCAGGAACCCCACACCCACAGCTGGGCCCCACATCCATGGAATGACACCCTAACCCTCAAATGGAACCCCACACCCACAGCTGGGCCCCCACATCCATGGAAGGACACCCTAACCCTCAAATGGAACCCCACACCCACAGCTGGGCCCCCACATCCATGGAAGGACACCCTGACCCTCAAATGGAACCCCACACCCACAGCTGGAGCCCCACACCCACAGCTGGGCCCCCACATCCATGGAAGGACACCCTAACCCTCAAATGGAACCACACACCCACAGCTGGGCCCCCACATCCATGGAAGGACACCCTAACCCTCAAATGGAACCCCACACCCACAGCTGGAACCCCACATCCACAGCTGGGCCCCCACATCCATGGAAGGACACCCTAACCCTCAAATGGAACCACACACCCACAGCTGGGCCCCCACATCCATGGAAGGACACCCTAACCCTCAAATGGAACCCCGCACCCACAGCTGGAACCCCACACCCATGGAAGGACACCCTTACCCTCAAACGGAACCCCAGCCCCACAGCTGGGCCCCCACATCTATGGATGGAACCCCAAACCCTCAACTGGACCTCCTCGACCACAGCTGGGCCCCCACACCCATGGAAGGACACCCTAACCCTCAAATGGAACCCCACACCCACAGCTGGAACCCCACACCCATAGCTGGGCCTCACATCCATGGAAGGACACCCTAACCCTCAAATGGAACCCCACACCCACAGCTGGGCCCCCACATCCATGGAAGGACACCCTAACCCTCAAATGGAACCCCACACCCACAGCTGGGCCCCCACATCCATGGAAGGACACCCTAACCCTCAAATGGAACCCCACACCCACAGCTGGGCCCCCACATCCATGGAAGGACACCCTAACCCTCAAATGGAACCCCACACCCACAGCTGGGCCCCCACATCCATGGAAGGACACCCTAACCCTCAAATGGAACGCCACATCCACAGCTGGGCCCCCACATCCATGGAAGGACACCCTAACCCTCAAATGGAACCACACACCCACAGCTGGGCCCCCACATCCATGGAAGGACACCCTAACCCTCAAATGGAACCACACACCCACAGCTGGCCCCCACATCCATGGAAGGACACCCTAACCCTCAAATGGAACCCCGCACCCACAGCTGGAACCCCACACCCATGGAAAGACACCCTAACCCTCAAATGGAACCCCACACCCACAGCTGGAGCCCCACACCCACAGCTGGGCCCCCACATCCATGGAAGGACACCCTAACCCTCAAATGGAACCCCCACATCCACAGCTGGGCCCCCACATCCATGGAAGGACACCCTAACCCTCAAATGGAACCCCACACCCACAGCAGGAACCCCACACCCACAGCTGGGCACCCCATCCATGGAAGGACACCTTAACCCTCAAATGGAACCCCACACCCACAGCTGGGCCCCCACATCCATGGAAGGACACCCTAACCCTCAAATGGAACCACACACCCACAGCTGGGCCCCCACATCCATGGAAGGACACCCTAACCCTCAAATGGAACCCCACACCGACAGCTGGAACCCCACATCCATGGAAGGCGACCCTAACCCTCAAATGGAACCCCACACCCACAGCTGGGCCTCCACACCCATGGAAGGACACCCTAACCCTCAAATGGAACCCCACACCCGGAACCCCACACCCATGGAAGGACACCCTTACCCTCAAACGGAACCCCACACCCACAGCTGGGCCCCCACATCTATAGATGGAACCCCAAACCCTCAACTGGACCTCCTTGACCACAGCTGGGCCCCCACCCACATGGAAGGACACCCTAACCCTCAAATGGAACCCCACACCCACAGCTGGAACCCCACACCCATAGAAGGACACCTTAACCCTCAAATGGAACCCCACACCCACAGCAGGAACCCCACACCCACAGCTGGGCCCCACATCCATGGAAGTATACCCTAACCCTCAAATGGAACCCCACACCCACAGCTGGGCCCCCACATCCATGGAAGGATACCCTAACCCTCAAATGGAACCCCACACCCACAGCTGGGCCCCCACATCCATGGAAGGACACCCTAACCCTCAAATGGAACCACACACCCACAGCTGGGCCCCCACATCCATGGAAGGACACTTTAACCCTCAAATGGAACCCCACACCCACAGCTGGGCCCCCACATCCATGGAAGGACACCCTAACCCTCAAATGGAACCACACACCCACAGCTAGGCCCCCACATCCATGGAAGGACACCCTAACCCTCAAATTGAACCCCACACCCACAGCTGGAACCCCACACCCATGGAAGGACACCCTAACCCTCAAATGGAACCCCACACCCACAGCTGGAGCCCCACGCCCACAGCTGGGCCCCCACATCCATGGAAGGACACCCTAACCCTCAAATGGAACCCCACACCCACAGCTGGGCCCCCACATCCATGGAAGGACACCCTAACCCTCAAATGGAACCCCACATCCACAGCAGGGCCCCCACATCCATGGAAGGACACCCTAACCCTCAAATGGAACCCCACATCCACAGCTGGGCCCCCACGTCCATGGAAGGACACCCTAACCCTCAAATGGAACCCCACATCCACAGCTGGGCCCCCCACATCCACAGATGGGCCCCCGCATCCACAGCAGGGACCCCACATTCACAGCTGGGACCCCGACGTTCATGGAAGGACTCCCGAACCCTCAACTGGAACCCCACATCCACAGCCGGACCCGCTCTACCACAGCTGGGTCCCCACATCCATGGATGAACCCCCTAACCTTCAACTGGAACCCCACACCCACAGCTGGGTGTGGGGTTGGTGGTGTGGCCCCCACATCCATGGATGGACACCCATATCCACAGCTGTCCCTCACATTCACAACTGCCCCCAGCCACAGTTTCACCACCCCCTATTCTACTGCGTTGCTCCTCACTCCTGCTGTGCCCCAGCTCTCCTTGACTTCAGGGCTCCTGCAGTATTTCTGCCCAGCTGATATTATTAAACAGTACATTTGCGGGTCCTCGATCGTCTCTGCTCCAACAGGTGGGAGCAGAGACGATCGAGGACCCTCCTTACGGACCCGAACTACCATATCCGGGTTACTATTTTGTATAATTGACCTTCCGACTATCAAATATGTCTTAACCAGATGAAGAAACGACAAAGGGTCACCAAATAGAATACCTCTTTTTCTGAAATACCTTATCACCATTAAAAATTCATAAGAAACTGTCAACAAAGAACTGTTAAGAATTTGACAACCAGAATTGACTATATTGACTGTTCAAACCCTGAAGAAGTCCCTGGTTGGGACGAAACGCGTTGGCGGTTCCAAAAGTGATGCTGTCAAAAGCTTTTAAAGATTAAAGAACATTTGAAACTGAAAAACATCGGCTTGTTCGTGAAATCAAACTTTCTTTGACTTATTGATTGTAATAGATTGTGTTTAAAGTGTGCTGGGCTACTATGTTTTGTCAAATTGTTTGAAGGTTAGGTTCGTTGAATCAGCCTTTAAATTGAGGGAGTATAGGGAATTGTGCTCCCAGCCCTTTGTTTGCACCTTTCTGTTCACCATAACTAATAGGGACCTTTTAGACTAGTGCTGGCATCTTATGCCTTAATTCCCTTCCTTTTGTTTGTGTATATTTACTAAGACTTTGTGCCGTGTTTACTTCACAAAAGTGATGCAAATCAACACAACGGTGCCTATTTACAACCCCCTTGCGCCACTGGTGCATCACTTTTTGTAACACACCAGTGATGTATTGCTGCTCCATATTTACAAGGACACCAAAAGCCACCCTGCGGGGTTTTTCCTGTCCTTGTAATATGGCCCCTTTACACGCAGAAATCGGACACCTGGGAATGCGTCTGAATGCTACGCCTCACCAGGGAAGCCGTAGCGAGGAGCAACGAGGAGAAGTGTGTTCATTTTTCCTCAATTTTTGTTTCCTCTTTGAGGAAATCATCTCTTATGATTGTTTTTGTGCAGGAAGGTGTCCCTTCCAGCACAAAAACAATCACAGAAAAAATGCAGTTTTTCAACTTCTATGTGTGCTTCAGTAAGCAGCACACATATGGTTTAAAAATACCTTTTTAGATTGTTTATGTGCAGGAAGGGACTCCTTCCTGCAAATACACAATCATTCCCCTCAACGCAGGCACCCGTGCACTATGGTGCAAAGGCGCCTGCGTCTGCGCATGGCAGCAAATTGTGCACCAGCGCAGGGGAGAGCAAAGGGATCTGTCATAGCGTTGTAGATATGACGCTTCCCTGTGCTTCGGAATTAACCTAGCGCGGTGCAGCCAAATGGCTTGCGACACTGCCCTGCATTAATACCTTGTAAATGAGGCCCAAAATCTTTTTTCGCCCAATTTACTTTCCAGCGCAATTTTTTTTTTTATGCTGGAAATTCACTTGAAAGTAACACGAAGCAGCGCATTGAGCTTCCCTGTGTTCCTTAGCGCCACGGAGGTGTTTCATGGGTGGTGCATGGACGCTATCATGCAACCACCCGTGGTAATTTATGCAAAACCCCATTTGGAAAAAAAATAGACAGTGGTTTGTGTCACAAAAGAATGGCAACAAATAGTTGCAAGCGGTGCAAAGGGGTGTGCGTGGCGCACGGCTGCCTGATTGTGCGTCGGCGCTAGGGAGAGGGGAGGAGAGTGTCATATCTCTGTAGATGGGGCGCTCTCATGTTCTCTACTTCTCATGCAGTGTTGCATGAGAATGTGGTAAATAGACTCCGTTGTATCAGACAGCCAACTGACTACTTCAGTGATTTAAGCGCTGACGTCTGACATCAGCTGTGAATGGCATGAGTTTCATCCTAACATCATCGGTTCAGCCTTTCACCCTTTCGAGGGCGCTGAGCTGAATATCAACACATTTACTGAACTTAGAGCCTCCTTACAAGTGCCCCAGATGTTGGTCCTGCGTTTCCGCTTGGCCAGGATTACCAATACCAGGACCATCCCTGATTCTGGGGCTGAGGGGAATTATTAGGAAATGCAGGAAGTACCATCAGGGTACCCTCAAATCAGGAACTTCCAAAAAAACTGTGAATAGAGCATTAGACTCCTCAACTAATTTTGATCATTTATAACATCCAACGGTTCACAGTGCCCACCCACCGCAGACCGTTGACTACTGACGCGCACAGCCTTTGGCCGTGCACAGCCGTAGTGCACCAAATTCTTTTCACCATTTATTTTGCTGGATTCGTAAATTCTGAGACCCCAGGAAGGTCTGCCAGATCCAGGAAGGGCCCAGGATTCTTGAATCAACTTCACAAACTCCACACTGAAAATTATTTTTTTAATATTAATTTTAGTGCCTGGTGAGATCCCTTTGGGTCCCCTCCACATGGGCCTGGGGATCACGGTAGGCTCACTCTCCCCCTTATGCCCATTTTGTTTCGCTAAACACTGAAATTTGCCAGATGTGGATAGCAATCTCACACACCATAACTCAAGCCACCCACCATGCTCAAAACATCAATTTGTCAAAGGTACAGAAACAAAAAACGAGCGATCAAGAGCAACATGGCGCAATAGCGAGCGGTGTGAGTTATGGGGGGGGGGTCAGATTTACAAGCCCCTTGCGCCACTTTTGCGTCACTTTTAACATGGGAAAAGTGACGCAAAAGTGGCGCCAGGGGCTTGTAAATAAGCCCTGTGATGTTTTGTGTGCATTGTGAACCATAGCCGGTGAATTTCAGTGGTTAGATGAGTTTGACTAAAAACCTTACCTCATTTTCTAACTGTGTTTTTTTCCAGTGAACATATGTATTAATTATACACTGGCAATTGGTCAGTGTTTCTATCAAAAGGTAATTTTTATGTTTTCTTAAAAGGCTTGATGTAGTTTGACGAATCTGAACAAAATGTTCTAAAAAAAATGTCATCTCATTTCGATTTGACATGGCATGTTTTGTGCAGATATGTCAAGAAAAGGTGGTAATAAAGGGGGGCAAAAACGTGAAATATCCCATTTTAACTCCCACAGGATTCTTTGGATTCCTGTGAGGAGAGAAAATAATGGCTGAACGGAATTACACCAAACTGTACGTGAACTCAAAGAAATGCCTTTGCTTGGTTTTGTGTAAATCCATTCATTAGTTTTTTCAAAATTAGCATTTAAAAGGTACTCCGGGTTGGCATGAGAAAAAGTTAGAGATATCTGGTCCGTTAATTTGTGGAAGATCCACTGAACCAGCACTGCCGATCTTTCGCCAACTCAGAATTAAAAAAATATTCCATTCTGATTGGCCCTAAGAGTTTTTTCTCCCATTGCCAAGTCGGTACCACAGATCTGGACAAAAATCAGGGGTACCGGAACTATGGGGCATATTAGCAACAAATAGCAATAATTATCGCTAAATGTGCTTAGCGCATTTTTTTAACATTGCCGGATAATATCGCAGAGATAACATGCTATTAGCAACGTCCATCTCTGAAGTGATAAAATATCTGGCGATAGTGGCTCAATGCGAGAATATCTATGGAAATCCAGTCGTGTTGCATTAACGCTAATGGGGACTTAAGCTGAATATCGACCATACAGGTTAAGTCCTGGTCTGAGCAGGCGTTAGGTTCTGGCGATATACGCGCTTACCACAATTTTTTTTACCGCTTCGCCTGCCTTGCTAATAGGCGATAGCTGTGTTAGAGACTGCTTTCAGTCGCTAACAGGTTGAGTACGCCCACTTCGCATGTCATTAGCGATAAATATCGCTGACAAAGCGGGCCCCAAACCTGTTGCTATCGCCTATAAGCTGTCGTTAACTGCTGTTAGTGACAGCTTGCTAATAGGGCGATAAAAATATCGCTGCTTTAGCGGGAAAAAGTCCCGCTAAAGCGGCGATATCGCCCTTGCTAATATGCCCCTATGTGAAGAAAAGTCAAGAAAAGTTACATAAAGGGGGCAGGGCAAGCACACCCATTCCCCACGGCCCTCAAGGGGTGGGGGGGGCAAAAAGACCTCCTGTTGTTAAAAAATAATGCAAAAAATGATTGTGTCACGGTATCCACAGTGCTACAGTGGATCCTGGTGAAGCCCCCACGTGTGGTCCTGCTGAACTACCACAGTCACGCTGGAGCAAGAGTCCCTGCCATGGGGATGCGGTCCCATGCAAGCTTCTGTACTTTAGATCCACAGTACAAGAACTGATACCATGCACATGGTGCCAGTGAAGTCAGCTTGCATGACACCATAGCACTATAGCAGGGAAGCTTGCTCCCAAGCCAAGGACCCCCCAAGAAAGAAGGTTTCAGAATTCAGCTGTGCACGGCGGGGATTGGTCCCCACAAAGGGTTGGTTGCATGTAGGGCCTGGCCAGAATCTGGGCCTTGTGGCCAACCCTTGCTGTGCACACATCCAAAGTTCATTTGCAGCGCCAACTGGCCATTCGTGGAGGGTTGGGGGGCAGGATCTGATGGACCTTAGCCATAAAGGGAGGCGACGTCCAAAACAAAATCCCAACAAACTATTTAGAATGTGATTTGAAAAGACACAGAACAATACTGAAAGTTAAAATGATGTTACAGTTTAGGTTTGGTAATAAGATCTTAACATACCTAAAACAATCCAGAATAACAGGTAAAATGCTGGTATAGTTACAAAACAAAACATAAAACCACTGAAATTCACCAATTATAGTTCAGTGAAGTAACTGTAACTTGCGCCCTGTCATGCACTGTTTATGACTTCACATATTACATAACTCATGACATGATAAATGACATCATTGATGACATCTCAACACCACTCATTATATCAACCATGATAGTATCATTCACATTACTCAGTAAACCCATACAACATTTAAAAAATGAAAATTGCTAGTAAAGTGCCAACAGTCATATTCAGCATAACATTACTGTGTACATGTGTGGCTGCTTATAATGTGCATAGGGTACAATCTAGAGCCGAGTGAGGCAGTGCATGGCCAATATGGCCCTTAATGATTTCTTATTGGCAATAAATGCTTGGGTCCTAACAGCTTAAAGCTCTAACGAGCAGTTATTCGGATCCCAGGATAAGCAGATCTGCAGTGCATTAGACATCTGTGCATTAAGAAAAAAATGCTCTTTTGAAGGGGGATATTCTGCTTCTGAAATACCTTCAATTTCTATTTGTATTTAATAACATTGCTACAGTTCATTTGAAGCAAATATAAAAGTCCCCCTTGCAGTCTTCCAAGGCCCGTGTGGCGCAGTGCTCCTATTTGAGCCCTAGGTGGCGCTGCAGCGTTACTTTGGTACCTGCTGCGGTGGTCGTTGAGTCTGTGTCAGGGAGAGTCCTGCTATGCTGCAGCTCCTCAGCATCAGCCCCCTGGCCTGACATTCCTCTAGTCTAGCATTGAGGGCACTGGTGTAGAAGGTGGTGCTGTAACAATGTTCACAGTGGTGGTGATGGCATCCATGTTACATCACTCGAGTCAGAGGGATTGTGAAACATCCAAGCGTCACACACAGACAAGGGCAGCAAAGGAGCCAGGCCCATTCAACAGGGCAGTGGTGTGGGGGTGGTCGGCAGCCAGCGGTGCATTTTTGGAGCACAGCGTGGCAAATATATTATCAAATCATGGTGTGACAGCACTCAGTCATTTCAGACAGCATTGAAATGGCCACAAAATTCGCACTGACGTGCACTTTTACTGATAAAGTTATATAGTGCACATATGATAATGTTTTGAAACTGGGTCCCTCATTTATGGGTAATTGACGTAGGGCCGCGCTGTAAGGCTTCTTGCTGCGCTGCCCTACGCTAATGTGAAAGGGCAGGAATGCACTGTATTTATGAAATACGGCGCATTCTTGTCCTTTCTCCCTGCTCTGGATCATCATTTGCGGCCTAGCGCCAGCGCAGGCACCCTTGCACCATGGTGCAAAGATGTCTGTGTTGCATGCAGAATTGTTTTTGTGCAGGAAGGGGCTAAAAAATTTCTAGGTCTGGCTGGCACCTGCTACGGAATCCTGAAAATGCTCCGCAAATTTCTGCCTCTGCTGTCTGAGGAGCACAGGAGGATTACTGTGCAGGCTCTTGTCGGCTCGAGGCTTGACTATGCTAACGCCCTCTTTCTTGGCCTCCCTGACTACCTGGTTCAGCGCCTACAGGTGGTGGTACAGGTGGTGCAGAACTCTGCCGCCCGGGCTATCTTCGGCCTTCGCAGACGAGCTTGAGCGTCCGGGCTGCTTCAGACTGCTTCAGACGCTACACTGGCTGCCTATTAGGAAGCGGATCCAGTTCAAATCCTTGACTTTGATGCATAAAGCCCTGTTTGGATCAGGGGCTGGATATCTGTGGCGGAGACTGGCCTTCTATCGTCCAGTCCGCTCCTTGCGTTCGGAATCCCTCTTTAAAGCGGTGGTCCCGCGGGTGAGGAAGGCCCGCGCGGGAGGACGTTCTTTCAGCTGCAGAGCTCCCCAGCTGTGGAATTTGCTTCCTCTGTCGCTCCGCAGCACTGCCAACTTGCTTCAGTTCAGGAAGAGCCTGAAGACCTGGCTTTTTAATCTTTAGTTCGCTTTTACTGTTTATTGCTTTTATTGTTTTTTTCTGTGTTGTGTTATTTTTACTCTGAGCTGCAGGTGGAAAGCGCCGGGACACTCATCCTGAGTAGCCGTGCGCTATATAAAAAGCTACATAACATAACATAACATAACACTCCAGAATTAGAAAAAAGTTCTTCATTTGTGCTTTATTACCCACTGATATATTTTGAAATATTTGGACAGATATTTTGCAAGCTATATAAATGTTGTGTTGGTAAAAACTGCTATCCAACATATTTTCCTTTCACACTCCATGTATGTGGAAGAGGTGTGGCGCAGCGACCAGGGTGCCTGAATCCGGACTACAGGGTTCACGGTTCGATCCCCGGCTCTGGTGGCAGGTTAGCCCAGCACCATGTGACTCTGGGCAATAGCTCGCTTAATCTTCCCGAGGGCCCCCAGCGCCGGGACACCACTTCGGAGGTAGCTGTGCGCTTTACAAATACTGGTATTTCATTTATTATTTACCCCGGGAGGATTGTCAGACAGTTCACCTTACAACATCCAGAGACAGAAAAGTAAATATGAATCTCCCAGACAAAAGAATAAGCAGCAATTTGTCAGAAGATATAACATGACATTTGACCTCTGTCTTTGAACATACAGCAAATGTGAGAAGACAAAAATCAAATGTAAAGGCATCTTTAATGCTCATTCACCTTCTGAACTCCAGCATGGTTATTTTGTGGGTGCTGCTGCACCTCCTGCAGCCCCCCTTCAAGCCTCTATGCTTTAAGATGTTCTGTGGTGCTGGGCTGAATGGCACCTTTGTTTTGCTTCACATTCTTGCTTGAATGCCCCAGTTTGCAAGTGTTTTGCAAATTCATCATCTTCACCATAGAGATAAAAGTTCTTATAAGAAGTTTTGATGTCATAGCATGCTGTTACGCCACAGTATGTTACGCTGTAATCCCACCAGCATCTGCGCAACACACTTCTGCCATTTGTACGTCTTCAGCATTTTAAAGCTTCAACCAGAGTATTGCAATCTGTGCTGAATTCATCTGAAGAGCTGGAAGTGCTTGTGTGACATAAAACATTGCATAGATTTGCTTACCATTATTAAATCCTACAGGCGTAGGGCCTAGTTGTGCAGCGCCACACGAGTGCCCGCACCATCATTAGTATATAAGACCCGGTGCATGCGACCGGCCTCCATTCTTACCTTCAGGAGGAGGTCATCTTTTCCAGCTCTTCTTGAGCTAATCTGCTTCTTTTCTATAATCTACTATAATTGGCTGTGGATCTAAATGGATGCAGACTCTTTCTTTGATTGACACCATTGCACCTCTCCCTGTTTGAGACTCTGACGAGCTGCATACAATTCTATTCTTTCCATTGTGGTTGAGTTTTTATACAAAAATTCAAAATTTTAAAGGCACATAAATGTCTTCCTCTCACATATAGGCCTTGATTTACAAATAAATCACTCAACGCAGAGCAGCAAGTGAATTTGCCATGGTAGACCTCTCTCTGCCCTAGGACTGCAGAGCAGCTGCCACCACCCATGGAGTTGATGGAACCGTTTATGCCCCAGCCTGCTTCAGAGTGAGCTTCATCAGGGCCTGCAGAGCCAGCCTATCCAGGCACCTCCAGCACTCCATCAATCCAGCCTTCTGCAGCACCGACTGCTTCGCTGCAGGTTCATGTAGCATTCAGTCTATTCACAAGCCTGCAGGGTTCCCTTCTTTCAGGCTCATGCAGGTGGACTCTCTCCAGTCCTGGACAAGAGTGGACCAGGTGGTAGGTCAGGCTGAGAGGTTAACAGATGCAGGACAGCCTGTGATTCCTTGGAGGTGACAGTAAGGTCATAGGGAAGGGGGTGTGAGGTCATGAAGGTGACCGTGAGATATGGGGAGGTGCTGCGACATCAACGGTGTGAGAAGCTGGCCTGGTATATGATGTCCACCAATGTAAGAGGGCAGCTTGCACCAGTCTAGACAACCCTTATGGTGATTAAAGAGGTCTTAGACAACCTTAGAAAGCTCTCTAAATGGTAGCTGTGGAGAGCAGCCTTCAGGCTTAGCCCAGAAGGAGTGTAAAGCTGCTTGTTTTATCAGACTGCAATCTTATTGTATAGATTAAGTGAAAAGTACCACACCAAGGGCCACATTTACAAGAAAGTGACGCATCTTTGAAGATGCATCACTTTGCCTGCGCCACTTTGAGCAACTTTTGCGCCACTATGGATGCACCGTATTTACAATACGGCGCACCATGGCGCAAAGATTGACAGATGCGTCCGAAATTCGGACGCATCTATTGAAGCAAAAGTCACGCATTGCTGGATTCGTGTCGCAAGCACGACGCAACTCCAGCAATGCATGGGGAGGCCTATCCTCATTGTGCTGCGTCACTCCTTACGCCTGCTTCAAGCAGGCATAAGAACTTGACGCAGTGGCGTCCTAGAAGTGGCGTAGTGAAATCTTGTAGATTTCACTGCTTCACTTCTACAAGGCTTTTTTGCGTTGGAACGCCCATCCTGCATACATTATACCTGATGCAGGTATAATGTGACACATCTCCCTAGATGCGTCACATTGTAAATGGGCTGCATTTTTACGCTGCTGCTGTGTCACAAAAAGTGACGTAACTGCGGCGCAAAAATGACGCAACAGGCTTGTAAATCTGTCACCAAGTATTTATAAAAATATGGATGTATTATATAATACACTCTAGTACATTCCAGTATCTACTACATGGAGATAAACACAATGCACATAATACTTTAGCAAAGAAAATAGTAAGTAGCACAAAATACGCAGTGGACCCTGGGGGGGGATCAAACCATATACTAAGAAAGTGGTGTAAGAACTACAACTTTGATTAAGACAGCGTCGAGAAGATTTAGAAGTGCTGGGCACCCAAGGACCCACCCAAGGTGAGTAGATAGGGACCGCACTGAGAGCGTGTGCAGTGTGGAAACATGACCGCGTGCTCCGTACAACTCTATGTGCAAGTCGCGGTTGAATTTTTAAAGATTAAGGAACCTTCCCAGTGGACGCTGAAGAAACTGCATGGAAGACAGAAGGTTGGAGAGCCACCCCATATGTGGATACCCTAGTACCCACATTACCTTGACCAGAGAAGCCGGGCGCATACGTGTGAAGTTGTGTAGGAAACCACTATCGAAACCAATGGAGGACTTCAGGAAAGTGCTGCTGTTGAAGAAGGAAGAAGTGTTCGGTGGAATCAGAGGATGGATTCTTGATGAGAGGTACCTGTAAGCAGAGGGGACAGAGTCTATGTCACTCAGGAGTGACCAGGAGACTTGGAAGAAGAATGCCCTCCGATGTCGGGTGTTGCAGGATGGGTGATGAGGACCTTGACTCTGCAGCTGTGGGGACCAGGCGTAGCTGAGGAGGACTAGGAGCCATGCACAAGCTGTCCCACAAAGGATGTAGAATGCTGAGGGGTCGGTGTCCGGCAGGTGCACCAAAAAGCCTTGGCAAATGCAACCAATGCAGGAATCAAAGAAGGAGCAACGTCGGGACCAGCAAGGTCCAGGGGACTCACCAAAAGCAGGGGAGTCAGGGCAGGCCCCGAACTATCGGGGGAGCCCAAAACAAACAAGTGTGTCCCTCAAATAGCCCCACAGGCCGGAGGCACTGGAGTCGCAACATGACCTCAAGCAGCTCGCCAAAAGATGCAGGCCACGATGCACAGGAGTCGGTGTGACTGAGGATTCTGGTCACTGGAGGTGCTCGACATTGGGGCTACTTGGAGCCCAAAGATCTCCTTGAAAAGAAGTCAACAAGCCTTTGCAACTGTAAGTTGACACAATGAACAGGGGTTCAGTTATTGTAACCCCCACGAAGGATACCGGTCTCAAACTTGGTTGGAGGTCAGGGAAGGTCAAGTAACGGTGGGAAACCACCACCTGTATTGCAGAGCCTATGGAGTCCAGAGGAGGTCAGGGTCAGCTGACCAGTCGACTTAGCTGCAGTGCCTGCAAATGCAGGGGAGTGACTCCTTCACTCCAAGGAAGATTCCTTCAAGTGCCTTTGATGCTTCAAGGGCCTTGGATGGTTCCTTTATGATGCACAAGCACAGAGATGCGGCAGACTGGAAGGGAGGCGAAGTCGGGCATAAACGAAGTCCATAGTGCCCAGACGGTAGAAATAGAAGTGGTGCCTGATCTAAATCTTATCACATGACGACCCCAGGGACCTACACCTAGGTAAGCCCTTAAGGACCCTAGGGAAAGGGTTGGGGAGATTCAGGGCACCCTCCCAGCAGAGAGTTTGTACAGGGGGGAGGTTACTCCCATGTCCTTTGTCCAGTTTCATGCCAGAGCAGGAGTCAACGGTTCCCAGAACTGGTTTGAACTGGACTATGCACAGGGACACTAAGTGTGCCCCTCATGCAGACTTTCTGGCACTGACAAGCGCACCCACCCAGTCCCAAAATACCAAATCCTGTCTGGGAGGTGGTCACACCTCCCTGTGACAGGATGCCTATTGTTCCACCTTCCACTGCTCGAGCTTGGCTCAGAAGCAGGAGGGCAGAAATGTGTCTCTAGTCGGCAGCAACCATTTTGTGCGGTCCGGGTCTAGAAGGTTGGTACCGGGAACACTGAGAGCGTGATGGAGGGCTCTTGCAGTGCTTGGAATCATACCCCCACACCGTTTTAGGTGTGGGGGTATGATTCCTAAATGTTTGATACCAAACATGATAGGATTTGTTGCAGCCAGTTTCGAGATGGTGATTGCATAATTACGCGGTGCCCCTCTATATAGTATCCGGCTGCTTCACTGACAACCTGGGAAAATGGACTCCCTAGACTGCAGGAGTGTCTTGCTCATGCAGGGGTACCCTCTCACTTGGAACCAAGCACCCTGCCTTCAGGATTGCAACGGCCTGCTATAGGGTTGACATAGCTTTTAAGTGCGGTGACCCATTGATATAGGAAACTTAAATCTTAATTAAGTGGTGCAAGCACCAACTTACAGAGGCTGCAATGGCAGGCCTGTAGTTTCATTTTGTATGGTCTCCGATGGGTGGCATAATGCATGCTTCAGTCCATGGGAGACCTCTGGGGTACCTGTGCCCTGGGTACTTTAGTACCATATACTAGGTTCTGATAAGGGTACCCCAGTATCCAATGTTATGTTATGTTATGTTAAATCCACTTATAGCGCGCACGGATACTCATGAGTGTCCCGGCGCAATGCAGAGGGGTAAAGAAGGAAACTTAACAGGCAAAAAGGTGGGTCTTGAGTTTTCTCTTAAACACAGCAAGGTTCTGAATGGACCGCAAAGAAAGGGGTAGGGCGTTCCAGGCTACACTGGCCTTCACTGCAAGGGAGCTGCTACCCATCCTCTGAAGCTTAAAGCGAGGAACCCGAGCAAAACGCAAAGACATAGATCGAAGCGCACGCATCGGAAGGTAGAAGGAAAATCTCCTCTGGAGGTAGAGGGGGCCAGAACCATGGAGAGCACGATGTGCCAAAACTAAAGATTTGAACCTGACCCTGTCAACAACAGGAAGCCAGTGAAGCGAACGTAATAAGAGGACAGCACTATTCCTCTTCGAGATGCCCAAAAGCAATCTGGCAGCCGCATTCTGGGCTACCTGAAGCTTTTTGAGCAGGTATCCAGGGGACCCAACAAAGAGAGCATTGGCGTAGTCCAGGCGGGAAAGAATGAGGGCACAGGTGACGGTTTCTCTAGCCGTTTGAGGGAGAAGCGGAAAGAAGGTCCGCAGAGTCTTAAGGAGGCCAAAGCAACAACTTGCCAGTTTTTTAATGTGAGTAGAGAAGGAAAGACTCTCGTCGAACCATAGTCCCAGATTTTTTACAGGCTGTCCCGACACGGGAGGGAGCGGGGAGTACCTAGGAACTAAATAACAATAATTTAGGGAGAAAGCAGATAGACTGGGGTCCTGATTAGCAGGATCCCAGTCAGACTAGTCAAAAACAACATCACATCAAGCAAAAAATGGGGGTAACCATAGAAGCAGATCTTACTTTCCTACAAATGGACCCAGGACAGAGTATGAGTCGATGTAGGTGACCGTGAAATCAAACGACTTTTGACGGGCTGTGAGTCTATAGAGGTGACCTTCAGGTCTGAGGGTGGGGCTGTAAGACAACAAAGGTGACCATGTGTTTAGGGGGAGGGGCTTTGAAGTCAACAGACTGTGGACAGGCTGTTAGACCACCGAGGTGACCTTGAGGTCAGGAGATGTGTTTTGAGGCTATGGAGGTGACCACGTGATCATGGGGGGGCTGTCAGACCACGGAGGGAACCAAGAGGTCAGTGGGAAGGTCTGTGAGGTCAACAAACTCAGGACAGGATGTGAGTCTGCTGAGTTGGCTATGAGGTCAGGGCAGAGATTGTGAGGCCAGCAGAATCGGGACAGTCCGAGACTCCATGGCGGTGGCTGTGAGTTCAGGGGGAGAGGCCGTGAGACTATGGGTGTGACCAAGAGGTCAGGGGAGGGGATGTAAGGTCAGTGGACTCAGGACAGACTGTGAGTCCACAGAGGTGACCATGAGGTCAGGGAAGGGGCGGAGAGGTCAATGAGGATGGTCAACATTGTTTAGGAAAAGGAGGAGTTACAGTACTTATGTATTACTTTGCTGTACACCATATAAACATAAGAATTGCATGTAAGATGAAGGAGTCTAGGATATGGTCTCAGTTGCCTCTAAGCAAGTAAGAGGATGCTGTCGATTACAGCATCTGTCTGAACATGCATGCTGCATGCACTCTTTCTTTATTCCTGATAATTCATGTTCATTCCTTGAATTTATTGAGGTCACGGCCTGCACACAGTGTCTGCATATGCCCAGCACCCAGGGGTGGCGTAACAAGAAGACATATCTTTATTTCTCCTTGTTTCTTCCGCTTTCTATGACTGCAGCATTCTGCAGCTTATGCAAAAAGAGGAAGGAACCTTAGAGGACTGTTTCTGTGCAGGATCACAACCCTTCCAGCACAAAAACAATCCTGCCTGTAACGTTGGCCCCCTTGCACCGTGGTGCAAGGGTGTCCGAGTTGGCACTTGGCAGCAGTTGGTGCCCCAGCACAAGGAGAGAGCAGGAATGCCCCATATATTGATTAACCCTGGGCGTAGTTTGCATTGAGGACCATGAGCGGGCAAAAAAACCTGCTACGCTATGCGTTTTTGCACTGTGCAACGTGCAATTCACGTAGCGCTTAGTTGCACAAACTACGTGCACTCCGTGAGCATAGCGTAGTGTTCCGCCCAGGGTTAATCTTGATAGATATGCCACATTCCTTCCCTCTCCCTTTCATGCCGTGCAGCAAGGTGTCTTGCTGCGTTGTATGTTTAATGATTAATATGGCTCTGAGTTTCGGGAGCAGAAGCGCTGGGTGCATGGCATGTCGAAAGGGTATACATTTTGCATAGTGTCCGCTGTGCATAGCCAAAGGCCCTTATAGTGGGTTCCGGGGCCACGGGACAGGGTATATGAATATAAAAGCCTTTGAATTTCACTGAAAAATCTTAGATTAGGTTAAGCTAAGGTTGTGTTGTAAGTATTTAGTTAAATAGCCAAACAAAATCAAAGTTGTCATAAGGCAGTAGTTTCTATGACACAAACCCCACCAAACACTTGACATTTTCTAGCTAACTCCCAAACCCACAATACACCGTTCATGATTGCACACGGGTGACATCACGAAAGACAGAGTGACTGACATCACATATCACATCACCGCAGCCAGCATTGATGCCATCGCCTAAGGTGTGAGCATAGGACCTGACTACGACTATAGCTAGAACAGTAAACATTCCTACTACAAGGAAAGACAAGACAAGATCGGAATTAGGCGTAGATTGGAAAAAAACGTCAATTGTTTTTTCAGATTTTCTGGAACTACGGGCCTGGTTACGAGTTTGGCGTACAGGGTTATTCCATCACAAATGTAACAGACGTCCCGTCCTCCAAATTACACTTCCATAATATCCTATGGAACTCGTGATGTGGCGGACAGGAATATCCGTCACTTTTGTGACCGAGTATCTCATCCGCCAAAGTCATAACCAGGCCCTAAATGTTCAGAAGCTAAATGTAAATTACAGAGATGGTTAAAATGCTGAACTGCATTTCCCATTGTAAATGCTCCAAACAAAATCAACTTTGACCTAAATCTTTCCTTCAAATGATCTAGATTCCTGCAAATGTTCTTTCCTTTCCTCTTGCGTCCCAGTGATTGCTTCCTCCCATTCTCAAGTATTCCTCAAGCAACAATCCCATGGTTGCCTCTTTTCCCTCAGTGCAACCCCGATACCTTGGCATCCAGCCCACTGCAACTGGACAAACGTGGGCCCGATGCTAAGATTTAAAGAAGTGGCTGAGAGGCCCATCCAGATGTTAATTCTTTAGGAACTAACAGCTGCTGTTCTCTTCTGTCCAATGGTGCTGCGTTTCTGTCTATACAGTGGTGAAATCGGGCCTGGTTTAGATCTTGGCGGACGGATTACTCAGTCACAATGGTGAGGAATATCCTGTCCACCGAAACATAAATTCCAGAGGATATAATGGGATTTAAATTTCGACGGATGGGATATCCGTCACTGTTATGACAGAGAAAACCATACGACGAGATCTAAATCAGGACCTTGGAGATCTAGAATTGTCCACTTTTGTGTCTCATCACTCCCGACCCTGCCTAGTGCACATTCTAGAGTAGTGAATGCATCTGTCCACTTCAAAACCCTGAAAGCACCTTAGGGGAAAAGCATGGTGCACCAGAATGTTGCTATGTTGTTCATTGGGTTTAATTGATGTGTAGAAGTACAAATGTAAAATTGAATGTATGTTTAATTAAAAAGAAGAGCGACTAACTGTTTCCTTCTTCCTTTTTAGACTTGAAAATAATGAGATGTAACCTTTAGACATGAGACAAAAAGGAAACCATCTAACCACAAAACAATTCAACTGAAGCAGACATGGACTCGGCAATGGAAGATTTTGCTGCTTTGTTGGGGAACCTTAGCAGAGCCTGCCAGGAGCTGGAGGAAATTAAGCAGGAGCAGGGCAAAGACCACCAAAGAATCTCCAAATCCTTTGAGCGGGCCCTGCTGTGTATCCTACGCCAGGAGCAGAGCATCATGAACCAGGTGGAGCAAGAACACGGGCAACTCAGGGCAAAACTCACGTCCCTCCAGAGAGTGAACGAGCAGGCTCTCCAGGATGGAGTCTCCGAAATCAGCAGCATGGTCGAACAAATCGCCAAGGTCTCGTCTCAGCTTCAGGCCATGAACAGCACTAAGTGCAATGCGGCCACCATACAGGAGATCCAGAAGAAGGTTGCGGAGATATTTGATAGGAAAAAGAGCATTATCATCCGACTGAAGAATGTTCAGTTCTCCCCCTGCCAGCTCCAGACGCCAGCGCTCGGTGAGATCCACTATGAGGAACAGACCTTCGGCTTTTCCATCCCATATTTTGAGGGGCGAGGACCTACAGTTTTTAATGGATCTGAAACATCAACCACACCGCTCTTAAGTGATGAGCAACCCCCATGGGATGTCACTTCATCGGATTCTGGATCGACGGACAATAGTGGTACCTCTAGTCGAAAGAAGAGTCTAGAAGAAAGAGACGGAGATATCGATGAGCCTAAAAGAAAGAACAGCAGAAACCAACCTATCCGGAAGAGGATGAGTAAGGAGAACACCGCGGTTACAGGAGAGAAGACTTTTGTCATATCCCCCACAGCCAGCCTCGCTTCTGATTCTGAAACCAAGACGCCAGGTTCAAGGACTGTGAACAAAATCAGGATTTCTGAATCTGACAGCAGCTCCTCTGTGCCTGTTGCAAATGGAAAAGCAGCACATGCCAGTGGAGCAGACCCAATGTTTCTGAGACGCACGTCTTCAAAAGATGACAGAACTGTACACAACCGTAGTCAAGCATTCCACAGACATGTTAGTGAAGAACCTGTGTTAACAAAGGCATCAATAAGTACAGGAAGGGGTGTTTCAACGCATCCATCAGGACCATATACTCAACAAAGAGATGCCACAATTATGAAGGAACAATCACATACCACTAAAAGTGCATTATTGGATCCAAACAATCCGTCACATTCCACGATGAACGCCATGAAAGATATTATTGCGGGTAATGCCCAGTCTAACGTGAAAAAACTACAGACTGGGGTATCTAGCCAGAATGTGATAGGCTCAGAGTTCTCTAACTGTCTGGATGGAAAACCACCACAGTGTCTTGAAAACACTAACATTCATCTGTCATCATCTAACTATTCTAAGGCTTCAAAGAGGGATCAGGACGAATGTGACTTTGACACAAAGCACTATAGAAATGGCGAACTCACTGCGCACATCACCAAGCAACAATCTCAAACCAACAAGATGCAACCTCTCCCCATCACTGAAGAGAAGCAAGATGGCAGAACAATGCATGGGATGCCAGTCGGTTTGACCTTAGTGCCCAACCAAGACTCCGTGTTCCGGGCAACAACAGCCTTTGTGTACGAGGACGATTCTGATAACTCGGATGATGCATCAGATGGAAAAATTTTAAAGACAAGTGAGAAAGACCCCAAGGCCTGTAGAGTAGTAGCCATCCGGGGCAGCCGGGTACCATCAGCCCAAAAAGTTAGTAGCATTGAACAGTTATCTTCATGGAATTCCATGGAGTTGATCAGTAATGTAGAGTTATCCTCTCCAATAGAGGAGTTTGCCTATGATTTGACTGAAAGTCCCTTCCCTCCGGACTCAATTAGTTTCCAGGCCAACTTGCTTGGTCAAAACTATAGAGATCTACTGTCTCAGAAGAAAGCAAATCTTCGTCCACAGCCTGAGCAAACAAAATCCTCTGAGAGATCCAGCATGCAGGCGCCCGACCACAATTCTGCTGTTGCAGAAAGATCACCATCTCCGACAGAGAGCATTAAGTCATCCTACACATTCATCCTTGACTCGCCCAGAGAAGAAGTTTCTCAAAATTCTAATTTTCGGGCGAATGGGCTCCCCATCTCACAGAGGAAACGGTTACCTCCAACGCCCAATCACAGGCCAACAGGGGGACGACCAGTCATTGCTTCTTGTACAGAACCTAAAAAGGACAAATCCCCACCACAAACCTCTAGAAAAAAGCAGTTGGACCGAACTCTTTCAGATGTTGCAAACAGTCAACATCCTGGTGCTCCTGTGGTCAACACTAAAAGAGACCACTATGCAAATTTTAACAGATTGTCCCAAAACAAATCACTGGACATCTCCTCTCAATGTACAGTAAAGAAATATGTGGGAAGATCTACTTCAATGCCAGTTATAGATGGGCTACCCAAGTCAAAGGTAGAATCATCAAATGCCTTTTGCTCCCAGTCTGTCAGTGACAGAAGGGACTCTGTCTCCAGCAGCTCAAGCAGTAAGACATATTCAAGACCCTGCAGCAGAGCCACGGCTTCCAGGGCTGTCAAATCCGCAATTAGCAGAGGCAAAGCTTCTCAGTATGGGAGAACGAGAACCCCGTCTTCCGAGAATGTTCATCGGCCCTTCCAAAGAACAAAAGGCCTCAGTAAAAGTGAGTCTAACCTCATTAGCTATCCACTCGAGGAAGATGAAGGTCCCTTCCTTAACAGGTTGATTGGACAGTTCAGCAAGTATGGCTCTGGCCGAGGAGAGTTGAATCTCCCTCACGGAATACACACAACGCTGATGGGTGCCCTGTACATAATTGATTACGGCAACAGGAGAGTGCAGGTGATGGATTGCAAAGGTTGCATAATGCAGCAAATCACCCTAGAAGCCAAGAACTACTTTGATATAGCAGTCAACAATAAAGGCCTGGTGGCACTGACCAACTCTTCAGACAGGACTGTGGAAGTATACAGCAAGCACGGGAAACTCTTACAGGTAATCTCGAAGAACCTAAATGCACCTCGAGGCATCACCTCCAATTTTCGGGATGAGTTTGTTATTGCGGACATGAAGCTGGGCACCCTTTCTGCCTTGACATTAGATCTAACCACTGGGAGAACATTAGAAAGTACCATCATGCCAGGGTTCAACAAACCTTATCTAGTTGGTGCTAACAGTCAAGGGTTGTTGGCTGTTTCTGAGCGAGGCTTTGACGGGGGCTGCTGCGTTAAAGTCTTAAATGATGACTGGCAGGTCTTACGGGTTCTGGGTCTAAAAGGTGGGATTGGCCCTGTGCTTTCTAACCCCTGGGGGGTGTGCGTGGACAATCAAGGGGACATTCTAGTGGCAGACTGGGGATCGACTCACTCAGTTGTCCACTATCCCATACAGGGATCTCCAACGGCAATAGTGACGGATGGACTCAGCAGCCCAAGAGGGATTGCTGTCTTGCAGAACCACTATGTGCTAGTAGCGGATAGCATGCACAACTGTATCAAAGTGTTCCAGTACAAATGAAAATGCTTTCTGTGAAGAGGAGTCTAACGAGATGGCTGGTGTCTTTCTAGAAACTATTTCACTCCTCTTGTAACAAATTTTAGAACAATATTAGAAATTACTTCTATGAGTGAGCTGGTATTTATTTTTACATTTATTTATTTAACCTTTTTTCCTACAGTACCTGATTTGGATTTAAACAATAGCACCATAAGAAATTGGAGAATGATTGTCTCAAACAGTTTGGATCCAAGTATATGTAATACTAAATCATAACAGGAGCATCTATTAGATTTTATAAGGTGGATCAAAGTAATATATAATATCAGATTCTATAATCTGCCTTTATTAGATTCTATTGATCTGATCCAAGTAATATGTAATATTGATGTCTAAAAGGCGCATATATTAGATTCTACTAGGTGGGTCAAAGTAATATGTTATATTAGATTCTAAAAGGTGCATCTATTAGATTTTATTAGGTGGATCAAAGTAATATATAATATTAAATCCAATAATCTGCATCTGTTAGACTCTATTGAGCGGATCCAAGTGATATGTAATGTTGGATTCTTGAAGGTGCATATATTAAATTCTATTATGTTGGTCAAAGTAATATGTAATATTTGATTCTATAAGGTGCATCTATTAGATTTTATTAGGTGGATCAAAGTAATATATAATATTACATTCAATAATCTGCATATATTAGATTCCATAATCCGCATGTATAAAATTCTATTGAGTGGATTCAAGTCATATGTAATATTAGATTCTAAGAGGTGCATATATTAAATTCTGTTAGGTGGGTCAAAGCAATATGTGATATTAGATTCCATCGGGTCAATCTATTAGATTTTATTAGGTGGATCAAAGTAATATATTAGACTCTAAAATCTGCATCTATTAGATTCTATTGAGTGGATCAAAGTAATGTGTAATATTAGATTCTAAAAGGTGCACATTTAAGATTCTAGTAGGTGGATCAAAATAATATGCAATATTAGATTTTATAAGGTGTATCTATTAGATTCTATTACATCCATCCACACAATATGTAATATTAAATTCTATTAGGTGCATTGTTTGCAGAGATGATGTTGAGTGTCCTCCGTTAACTCATTGCAGATACTTTCATCAGACGTGGTTCATGTACTACCTGAAGCACAGCCTAAAAGCACATTTTCATGGGTTCCTGTGTTTTTGGTCAGACGTTTTAAATGATCTGCTTGTGATTTCACTGTGACACAGAAAATCCATGCAAACTAGTTTGTCTCCTCAACAACACCTTTTGAGAGCGACCTTAAATCATAATGAAGACATTGTGTTAGGCAAGATCAGGGTCTTTCTCGTGCCTCATGACACCCTGCTTGTTTAGTGCCCCACAATACCTTGGCTATCTAGTACACAACCTTACCTTGTCTACCTAGAACACCCACTTAACTGTGTCAATCTATTCCTCCATTTACTGCCACCTGTCATATTTCCAAAATAGTGACACATTCCATCTTGTCAGCACTAAATCACCATCTCTACCTAGTGCAGCCTTTCACCTGATCACTTATTTCATCTTCTTTAGCTAGGACCCCACAAAATCCCCTGTATCTAGAGCTCCATGTCACCGTCTCTGTCTAGTGTACCATGTCACACCATCCATCAAGTACCACATGCTACCTTTTCTATCTAGTGCAGCACCTCATCTTGTGTATCTACTGCCCCATCAGCTTGTCTTTCTATTACCCCACATCATCTTTTCTGTCTAGTGACGCATGTCACTTTGTGTATCTAGAACACAAGTTTTCCCCATCTTGTTTACCATGTTACTATCTCTCCCCAGTGCAGCTTGTCTTTTTAGTGCCCTATTTCTCCTTCCCTATCTAACGCAGCGTGTCACCTTCTCTATCTATCTAGTGCCTCATGTCACCTTTCTCTCTCGTGTCCGATGTCACCTCGTCTGTCTAGTGCACCATATCATCACTTCCTTCTAATACACCATCCGGTCTAGTTTATCTGGATCCCCATCTCCTGTTGCCTAACTAGTACCCCACATTAAATGATATATCTAGGCCCAGATCTACTAAGCCCTTGCATTGCCATTGCATTATGCAAGGCAATGCAAGGTCTTAAATGAGATGTACTAAGCTGCGCAAAGTCACCTTGCATGGCTCTGCGTGGCTTAGTAAATCTAGAGCAACGCAGGGCATGCTGCCCTGGGAAGGCGTTCCATGGGTGGAGTGTGGGCGTTCCCACGTATCCACCCATAAATTTTGTTGCATTCCCCGATTTACTAAGGTTAGTAAACATGGGAATGCGTAAAAATGCTACTACCTCCCAACAGAGGCGAATGAGAGCAAATATGTTTATTTCGCCTCCTTATTTCCTCTTTCTACATGTGCTACTTTGTTTGTGCACAAAAACAATCCTGCCTATAGAGCAGACACCCTTACACCATGACACAAGCATGCCGGCATTGTCATAGGCAGCACTTAGTGCGCCAGTGCAGAGAGAAAGCAAGAATGCGCCAAAACGTAGTAAATATGGTGCATTCCTGCTCTCTCCATTTGATGTAGCGCATCAAGTTGTCTTGCTGTGTTGCCTTGCATTATATGTTAGTAAATATGGGCCCTGTTGTCCAATTTAGGCTTGTCCATCTAGGGTCCTAGGTTACCTACACACCACCTCAGTGCATCCGTTTAGTGTGCCATGTCTACTTCCCTGCCTAGTGCCCTATGTCACCTTGTCTATCTAGTACATCCTGCCCTTTCCTCTAGCTAGAGCCCTAAGTCACCTTGGCCATCTAGAATCCTTGCCTATGCACCATCTCAATGTGTCCATATAGTGTGACACAGCATCTTCTTTAGCTTGTGCCCCACATCGCCTCCTATGTGTATTGCCCAATATTGCCTTGGATTTCATCTTCTGTCCAGTACCAAATTTAGAATTGTCCATCTAGTGCATCATGTCATCTTCTCTCTATAGTGTCCTATGTTGCCTTACCCATGCCATCTCCTGTCTAGTATCCAACTAATATTGTCCCTCTGGTGTATCATATCCCTTTTGCTATCTAGTGCAGAATGTGACATTGCTTTTTTGAGCAACACATGTCCCCATCTCAGTTTAGTGCACCATTGCCCTGTCTGTCTGGTGCACCATATCACTCCTTGTTTAGTGGCTCATGTCCCCTTGTTTATCTAAATAATGAGACACTGCACCAAAGTTGCCTTATCTATCATCTTTCTGTTGCAGTGTCCCATATTGTCTTGCCTGTCTAGTCACCCAATCTGTCTGGTCACCCAGCCTTTATTGGATTAGGTGCACTGCTTGTAGGAGTTGTAAATGTGCAGAAGACAAGATGGATGCAAATGGAAGGGTCAACGAGCAGCATGAAGCAAGTCAGGTCTGCGCCCAAGAGAACAAAAAGAGATCCTGATGCATACATCGACCTGCGGCTTCCTCACCATTTGAATATTTGAATGCGCTAGCATTCCATGGAAACCTTTCTTGATAGCTCTCCCACGTCGACGAGGACGTCACAATGCCCATAGCTCCGCACCCGGCTCATCGTCATGTCATTGGAGCCATAAGAGGCCATCGCTGGCGTGCTGATACCAATTCCCTTTTATCCATGTTTTCAACACGTAATGGTTTTTTGATAGGCTCTCCATAGAGTTAGGAGTCTTTTGACATTTTTTCTGGCAATTGCAATTGTGTTGCAGGAAAAATGTCTGACCTGAGGAAATCTGGGTCCAAACCGTGGACAGTGTGAGGGTCAAATGTCAATCACTGATCCTCATGAGGATTGTCTTCGGTGCCTTAGTTCGGACCACGACATCGTCGCCTGTTCATCTTGCCAAAAGATGAACCTCGTAGCGCCCTAGGAGGGCGAAGCAAAACTCTTCATGGCCAAGTCAAGGAGGGAGAAGAGAGGGCGTTGGAAGTCTGGTCTTCGCTTGGAGTTGCCGTCTCCCCATTCCTCAAAGCCCTTGGGGCAAAAACTATATCATACGCTGACGATACGGAGCTGCTGTTTTCATGTGGCAAGGGAGAAGAGTTGCAAGGACCTCAGATTAAAACCTGTCTGACTGCTGTTTTTCAGAGGATGGTCATACGCCAACTCAAGTCTAACTTGGATAAAATAGAAATTCCGGTTTTTGGTAACACAGCACCGGAATTCTGGAAAACCTTTTTGGCCTGATGATACCTCCCCTCCAGGCTTACAAGAGGGTTCCGTTAAAAACCTAGGAATTCAATTTGATGATAATCTGCCTATCAAACCTCAAATTAGATCAGTAGTTGTTACCTTCCATGAGAAGATGATTACACTTCTTCTCCTCCTCTGCAAAAAAGCTGGTGATTCAGGCTTTCAAAACCTCCAGACTAGTCTGTGGTAATGCCTTATACTTTGGATTACCTAAACAGCTGCTGGGCAAACGTCAAGTAGTCCAAAATGATGCAGCCTGTTTACTTCTGAACCTGCCAATTAGAACACGTCTATCTCCCCATCTGCAAGATCTTCATTGGTTTCTCTTTCAAAAAAAGAATCTGGTTTATAGCACTTGTGCTGGTACATGGGGCCTAGTTTCAGACAGGGCCATCTACTTCAGGGCTTGGTTAAGTTTTGTTAACCCACAAAAAAAATAGCAATTGACTAATAAACTGTTAGCGGCAATCCCTAAAATCTGAGGAGACAGAACGGGAGGAAGATCACTCGTATATCAAGGAGCTGTTGCATGAAATAAAACACCCTTGGAACACTGAGCTCTAACCAATACCACAATGCTTAAAAAAAGGCTGCAAAACCTGGCTATTCGTGCAAAAGTAATATCTTTTTAGATCTCTATGTCAGACCTGATGCTATGTGCTGGGACATTCTTGGAAGTAGCTGTGCGTGATATAAGTCGCATCATCAAAGAGGAAAACTAAAAAGAAGCTGTGTCATAGTTCCTGGTGTCGGTCTTGTAGGGAGATGAGTTTCCGAGGTCGGTGTCTCCACGTCCAAAGTCGCATGAAGATCGAGGTGAGGGTACACCGGCCCCGTCGCCAGTAGCCGTTCCGGCATCGCCTTTGAGTCCAAGGCTGCCACCAACTTCACCTGGACATCCTGATCTGGAGCCGGAGGCAGATCCAGTTCCTCCTCCTCCACTCCCTCAACAGGAACAGGAGTAGTGAACTTTCCCTGCTCCAGGGTCCAGCACTTACATTTTTTTGACTGCTATGTACAGCACCTTCAGTAGGGCGATGACCCATCTGGCGCGCCTGCGGGCCCCATAGGTCTGCTATCATATTCCTTGGGTGTTTTTCCAGCGCAATATCAGCAGGCGCCATTCCCGTCTTTTATGCTGTTGGCCCAGGTATCCTGGCCTCCTCCGGTGATGGGGAAGGTGACTCCTTTGCCAGTAGAAATTCAGCAGGAGTCACTGGTGCCAGATGCACCCTCTCCGACATCAGCCGAATCCACTCTGGCGTTGCATCATTCGACTGAAGTTCCATTAGCCTCTTCAGCACAGGTGCCGAAGTCACTGGTGCTGTTACCGACGTCACGACACCAGAATTGGCACCACCCACACCGTTATTGAAGTCGAGACATAGATCTTGAAGGGAATCTCAGAGGCTTCTTGAAGAGGAGCAGTACTTATCGGGAGAAAGACAACTGGAAGAGGGAGAAATAGTATCCTTGGATCCAGAATTTGAGGTTTTGGAAGTGGCAAGTGGTTTAGACACTTCCCTGGAATGGGAATTGTTGTCTCCAAAAGGCATTCCTCCACCAGAGGTTATGCCATACCATTCAGTGATAAGGAAGGAAGCTGACATGTTGGAACTGCCTCTTCCATTAACTAAACATAAGTCTAATTTACTCACAGAAGTTCTGTATTCTACTTCTTCCACATCAAAGCCTTTATTGCCTTTTAATGAGGCACTGACTGAACCAATTCTACGTTAACCTCTGCAGTACCTAGACAAATTGTGAGGAGATACAATCCGGCTCCGGGAGATCCATTATTCTTATCCACGTTACCCCTCACCTGAGAGTTTGGTGGTATAAGGTTATTGTTCTTCCAAGTTAACTCCTGGGTCTTTTCTGACGTCCCCAGCAGGGAATCAAAAACAATGGCCAAGACAGTGATCCTGAAACTACCCGGGGATGTTCAGGGACTCTATACTGAGTTGTTGAACGACGGTCAAGCTGCAGCTCAACAGGTCATTCAGTTGGGCCTGGACACTGCTGATTTTGTTGCAATAGCGATGGGGACTTCAGTCACTACAAGGAGACCCGAATGGCTGAGAGGATCTTGTTTCTCACCAGATGTGCAAAATACCCTGATGGATTTGCCTTTTGATGGGTTGAGACTGTTTGGCGCCAAAGCCTATTCTGCCTTAAAGAGATTCAAGGATAGCAAGGCAACAACAAGATCTTTGGGCCTTCAATTGCAGCTGAGGGATCTCAGGCAGTTTTTGAGGTTACGTGGGTTTGGCAGGCACTTCTCCTTTTGAGAAAGGCAGCAATACCAACAGCAGCAGCAACAGCAGCCGTCCATTCCCCTCTATAGTAGTTATAGACAGCGGGGCAGGTGTAGACAATTATCAGCCATCTTCCTCCTTCTCTTCCACTCAGGCCAACCTCACAGGAAAGCAGCCCTAGTTTTCACATATTGAAGCATGCTTTGCCGGATGTATGTCGTTACAACGAATGCTTTTTCCACGCATGCCTTTACAACGCAGGTTTTACAACGCAAATTGTTACAACGACTTGCGTTGGGGGGCGCTGGATAGTGGAATAGTTTAATGTACTATTCCAACTCCAGTCCCCGTGGATAGGGAAGGTTTTGGATAGTAAATTAAACTATTCCCCGTCCTACAGTGCCCGCCAGCGCAAGTCGCTGTAACGACTTGCGTTGTAATACCTGCGTTGTAAAGGTACTGCGTGGAAAAAGTTTTGTTGTAAAGGATGTTTCCCGCTTTGCCGGTGTGAGGACGGGTGTCCCATTTCTACGACAGTGGAGATCCATAACAGCGGTGTGAGGCCGCAATATGAGCGGCGCCGCCAAACATAATACGAGTTACCTCACCGCCACAGTTTTCATGGAAAGTGAAAAGTGTGGCGGTGAGGAAGCGAAGGGGGCCCTAAAGGGCCCCTGTTTCCTCAGGGCCATGGGATGCATGCAGGGGGCACATGGTGTGCCTCCATGTCAGTATGCTCCCCCTTTTCCCACATGGCATAGCCTGCACAGTCCATGACGTGCAGGAACATGCCTTGGCGCTCCCATTGCAGTGATTTTCCAAAACTTTAAGAATGGCTTGGGTGGCAGGTATTAGTTGTTTTTAATGTATATTGAATTAACAAACATCTGTTTTTCTGTTATTCCTTAAATAACACAAACAGCTCCACCATGTGGCAGCTGTTCTAATTTCAGGTTCCGGCAATTAAGTACCGGCGCCGGCAGTCAAGTGCTGGAGCCGAGCACCGGAAACCACTGGCTCAAATTAAGCAGTAGAATTATGTTGAAAGAGAAATGGTCTCGTCACAATAATCCTCGTGTATTTAAAAAAAAACGTGTTGTAGTGAATTTAACAAAAGATGGAGAATAATACTCCAGACTCATGATGTTCCCCCTATCTTGGATTCTGGTTCTAGGAAGAAAATATTTACTCTCTATGCATATGTGGAACACAGTGTCATATTGCTGCTAAAGTACGCCGGGAAACACAAATATTTAAGTGAGTTTCTCAATTGAAATATATGAGACGATTGAATTGGATCTTTGTGAACTAGTGTTATTAGACTTTAAAGTGGTGCTTTGTTATTTTAGCAGTTAACTAGGACTGACAACTCCCAGTACACCACTAATCGGGTAATTAGAAGGAAAGACTTATAGATCGACTTTAGAAGGAACAGGTATATATGGCCAGTACTTGTTTTCCTTCCTTTTTCTTTTTCTCTCTTTGGGAAGTTTCCCCTTTTTTTCTGGACTCAATTTTCAGGCTGATTTGGGTATACGCACAGTCTGTTTTCACTTTTGTGATCTTGACTTTCACATATATTTCTTTCTGATCACCGTTAAGATTTCGGGTGGATCCACATATTATTGCATGTTTTTGATGGCACACCAAGAGGAAGCAATCTTCTGATGGTCTTTCACCTTGTTTCTTTATGTTCAAAAGCTTTAGAAACACTATGTTTGGGTGACAATGGGTCACTCTGTAACTGTTGCACTATGCCAAACTTATGGCAAGACAGTTTGTTGAAAAACTTGAGGTGACTTAAGTTATGCGAGAATATTCAAAATGAACTGTCTGATGGTTTTAAATTATATTGTTCTAGCCCTGAAGAAGTCTGTGGTTGAATACCACTAGAGACGAAATACGTGTCGGCTAGAGAATTTTAAGAAGGCTTACCACATGAAATAAAAGAAGAAAAGAAGAAAACCTGGACTTGTTATTTGATCTTTTTACAATTTTATTCTCTCGTTAGCTCAGGATATATGTTGTATTTTGCTTATATGGTTATGAGTGGCATATGCCAGTTGGTTGTAGATAGATGGTCTAGACCTTATCCTTGGAGCTTTCTGTATTGTATACAATAATATTGATATCACTGTGGCCCAGCGCAATCTTCACCCAGCCATCTTTGCTTGCCTTGCAAATTAAGCAGTAACCCTGATTAAATATGAAGGTATTACCTCTCCATTCCCACCCTGAAAACGCATTGACAAGGGAGCCTGCATTTTCAGGGCTTAATGCGTGAACACCCGCAAAGTACTTTTCCAGGTAGAGGCACCCAAAAAGCCCCATCATCCTGGTCCAAACCTACATTTGTGATTGCTGAAATCACACCATCCTGTGGATGGCTCACATTGACCGATGGATTGTACAAGAGAAAAATCCCAGCAAGTTTGAGCATGCGAATCCAGTGGGAATTTACTTTACCCTTGGAAATCGCCTTTTAACTTGGGCGCACATAAATGCTTCGAGGACCAGAGCCCCAAGAGGGATGATCAGATTCTAGAACCACAGCAGCTGTATCTTGTGTAATGGGCACAATATATTAAGGTCTACACAGACTGATCATTCAAAATGTAAAACATTACAATTCTGTGAATTAGAGGCACTGACAGGCAAAGGTCACAGTCAAAACTAATTGCCATGTGCATTGTCATTGAAATATACAGAATTTGGCTGCACATTTACTAAAGATGTGTGCTGTCACAGTGCAACACACAACATTGCGTCAGTTTATTAACTATTTGGTTGTGGTACTTATAGCTACCCCATAGTGCAATGTGTAATTGACACGTTGTGTTATCACACATATGCATTCTGCCAACCTACTGCTTCCTTTTCAAGGGGTCGAAGTACTGATGTTGGCAATTCTGTTTGGGTTATCCTCTCATTGGTGACCTTCACATTAAGCTCTAAGGGCGGGTATTCACAAAGGTAAATTACACTCGTGAGTAATTTACATCTGCAATTTACTCTTACACATTTGAATAACTTTACTACTTTTGGCTATTCACAAAATCTAATTGAAAAGCAACTAAAAAGTCTCCACCCCCTGAAAAAGGGTGTGGAGCCAAATGTACAAGTTTGTTACTATTTAAAAGATACTATTTCATTCCCTTGAATAATCAAATCATCCTATATGTCCACTTGACTCTCTCAGGGTCGCAATAATAAGCAGATAAGTAAGAGCTTACTTTGAAATTTCCCTTGTCAGGAGTTGTATTGCTAGGGACCCAGGGTGAGGCTATTGTAAACTGTTCATTTCCTGTTACCGCCTTTCTTCAGTTCTTGGTCCAGTAAGACTATTTCTGAATTTACCAAGCACAAGATTGTATTAGGTCAGGCCTATATTGGAGGTTTCTTACATGCCCTTCTTAGGCCACACCCACTTTAGAGCCCACAGCCTTTTTTATTCCATTTAATACACTGGGTTGATCTCAACAACATGTGACCTAAAAGGATATGAACAACTCTGGCTAGAATTTGTTTGGGTGTAACTTTGCATAATCAGTAAAGAGCAATATGATGTTCTATACAGGAGTCTTTCTAGGGAGCGCCTCAGATGAAGAATTACAGAATTAACAGGTTTACCAATTATTCAGTTATTCAAAGAAACAGATTTTGACTATGCTAGTTATTTGTGAATTGAGACCTAGCATGTAGTGCAAAATAAAAAAATAATAATTGAGCAGAGGCAGCAGTAAAACAAAAGACCTAAGAATAAAAAAGAAAATTGAAGAACCCCTTTTTCTGGCAGAGGAAACAACCCAGGTCACAGCAGGACAAAGAAAATAAATTAAATTAAGAACACATTGAAAATCACTGAGGATTGAAATTCTATCCTTCTACCGAATTGATTTGTAAAAGGACTACTACAACTCACTTTTGGAGTACTTGATGTTTTGGCACAAACTTGTTTATAACATTGCAGTATTTGTTCCCATATTTTTTTCTTTTAATTTAATTCATGTGGGGAGGTGGCTGGCTTAGGATCCAAACGTTTCTCGACTTTCCACAGTTTTCCCAGCGGAGCTGGTTTGCTCTGTCCTCAAGTGACAATATTTCTTTTACCCGAATAGCACACAAAGAGCCTTACATTTTTAAGAAGTGAGCATTAGTAATTTTTAGAAATATGGAAATGGCCCAGGTGCTTATTGTAGCTACCGCAGAGAAGTTGAATAGAAACACAAAAAAATGTTTAATGATTGTATACAAATGTTAAATATGGATACTTAATTGCCGTGTAATAAAAGTGTGAAAAAATGAAATGAATCCTAGGGAAATGTGCATTTAAATGTGGAGAAAATGTGTCTGTAGATACAAAATACTGTCAAATGAAGTTTTGGTCATGAAGACACCATTGTCAATCACAGTTGTGAAGTCAGGTAATGGGTGTCAACCACTGCAATACACATTCAAGGTCTTCTTCAGGAATGCTCGAGGGCACCTGCTTGAATGTATTACTCACTTATTTAACTGATAAGAAAATAATATATATAAACAGTCACTTCCCATTAAGAATGCTTCTCCAGCATCAATTTCTCCTGTATATTTACAGGGTTGCTTCCCTCAGTTCGATGAATGTCAGCTGCATATGCTAAAGTGTCACTTTCTTTCTTGTGGAGTGACCTCTGGGCTCCACCTTCAGTCTCTTCTTCCTGCATCGAGAAGATAATCTGGATAGTTTGAATAATCCACTTGACTTTAGTATTTCTTGTTCCTGTCAGTCCTTTGCCACTTGGCACATGTGCAATAAATAACTATTGTGTCTTTTGAAAGATTTTGTGTCTTGCACATTATACTTAACTGCTCTTCATGCATCTGAGGTATGAAGTGCCTTCTTAACTGATGTTTTTGGTTAGTACAAACAAAGTCTGGTAGCTGCATGGGTGGGTTGACATGAACATCAGAAACTACTTTTGGAATTAACTTCGGGATAGCTCTCATTCTCACTATCGTCTGTACAGATGGTTCTCGGATGGTCAGTGTTTCTTCTCTTACTCTACAAGGAGAAGTGATGGCAATTCAAATACTGTGTTTTACTGTACAATGTGTGACTGTGCCCTTATGCATTGGTCAAAATGGGGTTTTCAATTGTGATAAAAGCAGAATGAAATTCCATACTGGTGCAGGGGTTGAGTATGGAGCAGACGTTCTCTTTGCTTCAATCTAAGAAACTTTTACTCATTGAGATGGAAAACATATCCTTTCAACAACACCTCTTGTCTATGCTCCCATCACTGATAAATGTACCATTAGTAATGCGTAAGACAATTTAGAATCCAATAAGTACTTAATGATGTTGGATTTACTCAAAGTCTTCGACCTCCAGAGCGGATGTGCGGGCTGAGAATCCCTGATCGTGGATAAGACACTAGGGGGCATATTATCAAGGGGGTTTATCTCCGCTTTTTTGGCTTTAAAAGCCAAGAAAGCGGAGATAAAATTATCTCCCTATTACCCAGCTGTCGCTAACACCAGTTAACGACAGCTAGTAGGAGATAGCGACCATCTTGGGCCCCACTTTGCATGTCAGTGATATTTATCACTAATGACATGCAAAGTGGGCGTGCCAAGAGGTTAGCGACTGGAAACCATCGCTTACATCGCTATCTCCTATTACCAACTTTTGGAGATATTGGCGCTAAGCGCGAATATCTCCAAAAGCTAACACCTGCCCTGAACAGTTCTTAGCCATGTTATCCAATGGGAGGTGGATAACATGGCTAAGAGCATTAGCTCGGTAATGCATGAATATCGCGGACTTTTCAGCGATATTCATGCATTGCGGCCGTTTTTTATCGCATTTGGGATAAACCTTGGTAATACCAAGGTTTATCTGCGATAAAAATCGCTGCAGCTCAGCGGTAAATTTTTGTCTCTAACCAAGCAATAGCGATAATTATCGCTATTGCTTGGTAATATGCCCCTAGATTCCTCGGCATTGTTGGACTGGGGAAATGATATATTTTTATGACATTATTTCTTGTCATGATCTTGAAGTTTGAGTACCGTGTTTGAGGAGCCCATTGAGGAACCACCAAATGTTATTGTTATCTTTGTCTGTATGTACTTGTTGATGACTAGAGGTGTGAGCGAAACTGATGGTAAAGTCTAGGTAAATGTCTTGCACCAATCTATTAACAGTTGAAACAGGGGGTGTGGATACCTGGATGCAGAGTTTCAGCATTTTGCATTTTCTTGTGTTGCAAAGAGGTCTATATTTGGTTGTTCCATGTTTGCAAGATCATGTCTACCATCTCCTGATCCAGCACCCTTTTGTGTGATATGCCTACTTGTTCGCCCAACCTGTCCTCCTCTTTATTTTTTGTTATTGTGGCAATAGAATGAATAGACCCAAGATGACAAGGGTATATAACATTAGCGTGCAACTATGTCCTCTTATCGGGGCGCTAGAGGGCGCACGAGCAGCATGGCCGCACTTGAGTGAGGCTCCTGCAGCCTGTGCCGCTATCCTGCATTTATCCTTCCTTCACCACCTCCAACGCTAACGAAAATCGCTGGAAGGGTAGAGAAACACTATTCCAGCACTCGCTGAAAGTTTGAAGGGCTGCGGAGCTGTGATCGCGGAGATATCACCGAAGAAAAAACTGACCGACAGCTGCTGCGGTGAATGCGGTGCGTGACGCTGGGCACGAAAGCTACGTGATACCGGGGAGCTCACGAGGTCAGAGGGCCCTGCTGGACATGTGGCTGTGCGGATTCGCCTGATCGCAGGGAAGGTCCCTGAGGGACGTTGCTAGAAACGCGTCTGACGGCACTAGCGGGGCTGCCTGGATCGTGGGACGGATTGAGTGACCTGGCGATAGCCTGGGACCTACGAGGCAGTGCGGAGGATTGAGAAGTCTCCGAGTTGGCGTGGTCTGCTGGAGGTGAGAAGCGTCGGGGGCCCCGCTACTTGTGACCGTCGTCCTCTGATCCCCCCCTGGGTCCCAGCGGTGGAAGTCAAGAGATACCGCTACTGAGGGAGCTGGCAGTGACGGGTCAGACGCGGTCTTTTCGGCGCCAAAAGCGAGGTTGCCTGCACGCTTAGAAAGGCCGGCCGTTGGAGTCTCTGGAGGCGCTGCGGAGCGGATACGCATAGGAGCGGGGGCGGACACCGCACCTATGGGAGTGTGAACGGATACACATGTATTATCGTCTACCTATTTGACAATCCGCTTGCGCTGGGCTGACGGAGGACAGCACCTTACAGCCCTGTGTGGGGGTCTGAGACTGATGGGCGCCTGGTGTTAACACTGTATGTTGCGCGCTTGGGACGCAACTCGCACACCGACGCAGACCCCCCATATGCTGCGTAATGAAACCTGTCTGTACGGATGTCTTAGTGGCAGAGGGAATGTTCGACTGAAAAACGCATGCTGGTGAATGGTCGTGGGTCGTTTACAACTACGCTCCTCTGGTGGAATCGAAAGGGAGCTTGGTGATCCCGTGTGACCTGATCCTGGACCACGTGCACTGGAGCATTCTCTGAGAGGGCCGTTCCTGCCACTGCACTCTGACTACTTCACGGCAGGACGATAGCTGCTGGAGTGCTCAGAGATCTGGTGAGCATAAGTGTTGGAGGTGGAGGGCCGCTTGTTACAGGTCACAGATACAGCTGCAGGACTCGGAGCTGACCTGGTAGATAGTACAGGCGTGCATAGGTTGCTGCGCTAATTTATGACGGAGGCTACCGGATCGCCCAGTGGTAGTGTAGGTAGAGGAACCAATATCGCCCGAGTGAGATCAGCAAAGGGCGCTATCATGGGACGGCAGGACACTAGGCAGCCAAAACTATCCTTTGAATCGACCCAACCGGCAAAGAAAAACGCTAGATTAGAATCGGATTCGGGAGGGCCTCACAACATGTCAGCAGCGGGTACCAGCCGTGATGCAACTGCGCCGGATATGCACCTCATCCTGCAGGAGATGAAGCAGGGCTTCGCGACGGTGGTGGATAAGGTAGACCGACTCTCATCCAGGATGGACGCTATTGCACAAAAGATGGACGTTCACGAAGAACGCATCACAGCGGCGGAGAGGAGGATATCAGCCAATGATGATACTGTGGCGTCCCACGACGCCAGGCTGTCAAGAATGGACAACATCCTCAGGGTGATAGCTGCTAAGAATGAAGAATTGGAAGCACGCAGCCGCCGCAATAATGTTCGCGTGGTGGGCGTGCCAGAATCAACGAATACAGGGCGGATGGAGGAATATGTGGAGCGGATTCCCGAAAACAGCGGTGGGAGCGGAGGCCTTTTCGCAGCAGTTCATTGTCGAGAGGGCGCATCGATCTTTAGGCCCTATACCCCAACCAGGAACGCCACCCAGACCGATCATAGCGCGGCTACTCAATTATAGAGACAGGGATACGGCTTTACGGGCTGCGAGAACCAAAAAACAACTGTCCTGTGATGGAGTTAATTTCACCCTGTACCCTGATTTCACGCCGTTGGTGCAAGATCAAAGACGGAAGTTCTTGGATGTGAAAAAAAAGCTTCGGAACTTGCAGATTGATTATGCTCTACTATACCCTGCCAAGCTCAGAGTAACGCACCAGGCGAAACAGCACTTTTTTGTGAATCCACAACAAGTTGAGGATTTCCTGAAATCGCTAAGGAGAGAGCAGGGTCATCCTCGAGCAGAGGGAGGAGCGGTAGAAGAGGCAGACTGAATCCTCACTGACTGTTGTTGCTATAGATTGCAGACTGCACTGGGACACGTATGAGTCGTAGCGGACTGTTTCCACTGAACTAACGGCCTGGAGATTTTGCATGGACACTGCTGCTGTATGTACGGGCTGCGGATGCAGTCGGCGTTGGAACTGAAGGTGGTAACGTATGCCAGGCGACACCCCCTTCTCTCGTAGACACCTCCATGGGGAGGCCTGACACGAAATACGAGATGGAGGGGGTGATGAAGTGCGTACCTTAGATGACCCCACTAGGGTGTGCCCCATTGACATTGTTTGTTGCACTGCAGCTCATTGGGGGATTGCTAGCGGTGACATGGGAGGGGGGGAGGGTTGCTGGAGAGTTGGGGATGCTTCAGTGGGAGGGGGGTGGGTGGGAAGTGCATGCGTTATTGATGTTTCTAGCAACACTGGAAAGGTTGACGATATGGAATGTTGAGATGATGTCTGTTGGGGAGTGGGGGGGGGGGTTGGTGGGTTGTATGCAAGGAACGGGAGGAGGCGGGGGAGGCGAAGGGGAACCGGGATGGTTGGTTACTACAGTCATTGGTTGCACAGGCATTTGCATGTCCAAAGCAGCTATTGTTACGAGTTGGCTGGCGGGTGGAAGAGGCGGGTGGATATGTGTATTTCTATAATTGACACAGACGCTTATGGCTGATAAATCTAAGAATTCGTTGTCGATTTTATCATGGAATGTGCGGGGCATTAATGATGCTAGGAAGGGCAGAAATATACTTGCTTATCTGGATAGGCATAATCTGCACATAGCATTGTTACAGGAGACACACTTTAGGCCACGGTTGGATCCCAATTTTGCTAGAAAGTGGGCTGTGATCAGGAAATTCTCGTCCTATTCTTCGTATTCGAGGGGCACTGCTGTGCTGATCAAGAACTCCGCTGCCTTCCACTTGCAGGGAGAGATACTGGACCCTAATGGTCGCTTTGTAATAGTGTGGGGGAGATTGGGCACGGATACCGTAGTGATTGTGAGTTGTTATGCTCCTAATGTTGACACACCAGACTTTTTCACGACGCTATGGGGGCATGTACTGGGGGTGGGAGCCACTCACATTCTCTGGGGGGGGGGATTTTAATGTAACACTATTTCCTGGTATGGATAGATCAGATGGCTGCGTGCAATATAACAAACAAGTGCGAGATGTGTTGATAGGCATCATAGAGGAAGCTGAGCTGGTAGATAGCTGGAGGCACGCGCACCCCACACGCAGGGAAGGCACACACTTTACTTCGCACACCAATACATGGGCTAGGCTGGACTACTGCTTTGTGACGCGGGGACTATATGAAGGGTTGGGAGCGGTAACACACTTGCCGAGAACTTACTCTGACCACTGCCCGGTACTGCTGTCCCTTGCTGTGCCGGGGCATAATAGATTGAGACCACCTTGGAGGATGCTCCCATCAATGCTGCTGGACACAGTCTTTAAAACGGAATTGGGAGTTGAAATTGAGGAATTTTTTCCTAGGAACAAGGACACGATATGGGAAGCATTCAAAGTCACGATCAGGGGGATTTGCATATCTAAGGGTGGGGGGGTGCTAAGGGATATACAAGGGACATTGGGCAGACTGAAACGAGAACTGAAAGAGCTAGAACTAGACATGACAGCGCGCCCAGACGCAGGGATCCATAAGACATTTCGGGATAAATTGACTGAGTATGAGGCAGAAGCGTTGAGAGAGGTCAACTTCAAGGGGAAGTACTGGACAGCGCGCCGGTATTGCGAAGGGGAACGACCGGGCAAAGTGCTGGCTGCAATGACGAGGAAGCCGCGATTTAGTTCCACTGTGTTAGAAATTATGGCGCAAGATGGCGCAAGGTGTAGCGACACTGAGAGCATTCAGCAGGAATTTTTGTCGCATTATAGTCATCTATACACTTCGCAACAGACTGGTGCGGTTGACATGAGCGGCTTCCTGGATGACATTGCGCTATGCTGGATCAGCGATGTGCATAGGGCGTTCCTTAGCGTGCCGCTGGAGCTAGATGAGCTAGATGAGATACGCGACGCAATAATGTCACTGGCTAATGGTAAGGCGTCGGGACTTGACGGACTCCCTGCGGAGTTCTATAAATGTTACATAGATATCATGGCACCGGTCCTTTGTGAGGTATATGTGGAATCTTTAGACGTAGGTATGTTGCCGGGGTCGATGCGAGTACTGGTTATTACCTCCCTGTTGAAACCGGGGAAAGACCCGACGGATACGGACTCCTACCGTCCGCTGTCACTCATAAATTGTGACGCTAAAATTCTTGCTAAAGTCCTCGTGACGCGCCTTTCTCTGATAATGACCAAACTGGTTTTACCTGATCAACCTGGTTTCGTGCCGGGCGTGCTACGTCACATAATCTCAAGACGCTGTTCTCTTTAATTCAGACAATCGCCCCTGATATTCCGGTCGCCGCCGTGTTCCTTGATGCCACGAAAGCATTCGACTAGGTTGAATGGACGTACCTAATTACTATACTGCACAGGATGGGGTTCCCGAAGATGTTTGTTAGTTGGGTGGAACTGCTGTATACCGCTCCGACGGCCAAGGTAGTTACTAACGGGTTGCTATCTTCCCCGATACCGATAACCAGAGGCACTAGACAGGGGTGCCCTCATTCCCCACTGCTTTTCGCCATAACGATAGAGCCGCTGGCTTGTCGCATCCGCCAAATGCACAGAGACAGCGCTTTTCGTTGCTACCAACGCCAAATTAGCGTATCCTTGTATGCGGACGACATCACGATTTACGTAAAAGACCCGCAAACTACTCTTAATCCTATACTAAGAGAATTCCTGCTTTTTGGACGAATATCGGGAGTGCAGATCAATTGGAAAAAATCTCAGTTTTTCCCGCTCACGAGTGCTGTGGTAAATAAATAAATAATACCTCTCTTTTTGAATGCATAAATGAATAACAGATAGCTCAATAAATAAGAGTCAAGATTCGAGGTAGTAGGAGTTTTGCAGGTTTAATACAGCATAAGGACAGGAACAGGACAACCTGCACAGGAATAGGATGGCAGGGCCCGGCAGCTGCCGGGGCTGGATCTGGGATGAGCGCGCTAACTTTTAATAACAATACACGATCATATATACTAAAACAGTTGCATTACAGTACATAGGATAGGCGGAGCAGTGGGTGTGGTCAATAGCAGTCGCGAAAGATAAGGGTGAAAGTGGGTGTAACAGAGGCGTATACATAGACATGTGATGCAAACGTAACAGAATATGTCATGAATGGGGCGGAAACATGGAGGGGGCTACCTAAGGAGCCGGGACCTCTGACCTAATGGTGCGCGCAAACTTGGCAATGACGTGTTACTAGGAGAAGCTGGGGGCTACGAACTCTGTGCTAGGAGCAGAGACTGAAGTCTGGAGAGTCAGGGCGACATGTACCTAAGCAGTATCTAGTATCTGATGTTTTGAGAACATGTTGATATGAACTAAGAGTCAGGAGGGGAGAGGCTAACGGACTCTAAGACTGGAGCATGCATTATTCTACATGTAGTGCGTGATGAAGAATATTAAATGACCATTAAATGCAGTATTTCTCTTACATGGAGACGTAAACGCTAGACAATGACGGAAACTATTGATGCAGTTCAGTAGCTTAGGAATGCAGAGAAGGAGGACTGAACTGATAACTGGAATCATAACATACTCTTGGCAGACTCAGAGGCAGAGCCAGGCTGAGCCGGGCACTGCAAGGCAGGAAGTAAGTGAAGGGTCGAGGATACAGGTGGGGGCTGTATCGCTCCTCAGCGAGGCTCAGGAGACAGAAGCTGAATCTGGTGTCCGGGCCCTTTTGAGGCCTAGAAACGGGGACTTTACAATGAAATAACGTGCACACTGGGAAACGTGGCAACGTAACTTTAAATAGGCCTGATATTCGTAGTATTCACGAGAACTGGAAACTGGCATACTAGAGATGGACACAACTAAAATTGCGTCTTTAATTGAACATGGAGAATACATATGCATATTTAATCATGCACAGATAACATATGTTGGATGACGCGTAGGGACACAGAACATGGCAAAATTTACTTTTCCACATTCCCTCCTTGTCACTACGTTTCCATCAGGAAACATCAATATTCATGATACCATCTATCATTTCATACAGTATCATTTGCTCGTCTCGAATTTTCTTGGAACGGGATTTAGAACGGGACTTGGGACTAGGAATACAAGAGGTAGCACAAATGCCGCAAATCGCAGGGCCACATTGTATACAGAGGCAGCAGCTGAATATGATCGCTACTGCAATACCTAGAAAGGACATGACTTTCCATCCCCAAGCGGAAATTATATTCCAGAACCAACCGGACCATGTCCAGGTGCCTGGGTCTTGGTGTAACAGATGGGCAATTTTATGGAGTCTGGTTATAGCTGAATAAACAGACGGCGCGTTATTAGGAATGAAAATGCAGCAACTAGATCCGATGACTCTACAGGCCCCGCCCCTATCGGCCAATATGACGTCAAGGACGAGACGATTCTGTAAAACGACAAATCTCATAGCAGATTGCTCTTCGGTTAAGTTACCTAGAGCAGAGGCAGTCTCATTTACTACAGCTTCAAGGGTTCTGGTTAATCTACGAATTAGCTTACTATTCTGGATAGGTCCTATAAAGAAAAAGAAACCTCTATTGAAATCTGTATACTGTTCTAGAGCAGTTTCAGTATAATCGACAATCGGGGACTCGATCTCCCTTCTATGCCTAATGTGTACTAGATGTGTGTTTCTATGATAATCAGATGGGGCTAGGAAAACAGGTGGCAGTAGGAAGGCAATGTAACAGGTTCCCTCCCAATCGAGGGGCAGACGAACATATGCAGTTTGACCACAAATAAAATAAGAATGACGTGAAGCCTTGAAAATAGATTTCCTACTGTCACTATACTTGACAATAGTAGTACAATCACTATGTCCTACATGTACGGAACCATCATTTCGGACACATAATTCGCCTTTGACTGGTAGTACTGAAATAGCAGGTAAGTCTGGAGTGGAATCAGACTGAACATTCAGGACCATGAAATTCGAAGAATAATTACCTAAATTGTAAACTTCGTTTTCTAGATCTAACCCTGTTCTGTGGGGAAGACCTTGCTTGTCTGGGAAACATGTACTGTTAAGAAAAGACATATCTGTTGAGGATGACGTTAACGTGGACCATGCTCCACACGAACCATTATGTGAAAATGGATAAGGAAAGAGTGGCAGAACTCCCTTCGGTGTCTGGAAAGGGGGGAGTCGACCACACACCCAACAATTAGTGGCATTGCTGGTCTGGTGTGAATAATGTAACATGCGGATGAAAGAATTATTTCGCATAGCAAGGCGGTAGGAGAGTTCATGAGGAGGCAGATCACTAAACGTGTGCTCTACTGTAGCATTAGAAGACTTATTTACATGAGAAACTGGGAAATACAGGTAAAATGCATAACTGGTGCAGGAAATCATAATACTGAGAAATAATATGAAACATAGAAAAACGATACATCGGATTGAGTTTTGACTAACTCTCTCTCTATGGGGGTCTATTATATACATGTCAGAAACAGTCTAACCGTTTCACCTAGGGGAGGACTTAGACAATCAAACTGGCTGACTTATTTTACTAGACCTTAACTTGAGTTTATACTCCTGTTGCGGAGTTTTCTCTAACAGGGAAGGGTTCGTAGCAATGTCTTTTGCGGGACAGTCCTTAAGAATAGAACTTTGGCAGTCCTTTGAAATCTGGGAAATGTTCTTTGAGACAGGTTTCGGTCCATAAAACTGTTTAATATGCGAAAGATGCACCCAGCCTTTGCGTCCCTCCAACTTCACGGCTGTACGGGTGGCGAGAAGGACCTGTCGGGGCTCCTTCCAGCGAGGCTCCAGCGGACTTGAGCGGTCGAAATTCCGCACTAGGACCATGGATCCTGGAACGATTTCATGCGGTGCCACCTCGGTATTGTCTGGAAATGCGGCAGCAACCTGTGAACGACAAGAGTTGAGGGCAGACATCAAGGAAGCTAGGTAATCTGTCAGCATATTACTTGAAACATCGGTAATACTTCGGGGTCTAGGTGTACCCCACATGTTAGGGGGGCGGCCGAAAACGACCTCATACGGGGACAGACCTGATCTGGAATGTGCGACCATGCGCATATAAAACAGAGCAACTGGCAGGGCTACTAGCCAGTCTACACCTTTCTCTTGACAAACTTTTGCAATTCGAATTTTCAGGGTCTGATTATGCCTCTCTACGAGACCGGCTGCTTCAGGATGGCGTACACAATGGAACTTCCACTGGTACCCTAACAAAAGGGAAACATGTTTCATCAACTCAGATGAGAATGGCTGGCCGTTGTCAGAATATACGACCCTAGGGAGTCCATAACGGGGGAAGAACTCACGAACCAACTGCTTGGCAGTGGTCGCGGCTGTGTAATCTGGAACTGGATATGCTTCTGTCCACCTGGACAAAGCGCATACAACTACAAGGACATACTTGAAACCTCGACATCGCTCCATCTGAATGTAATCCATCTGGAGGACTTCAAAAGGGTGGTCAGGGGGCTGGAATCCACCTTGTTCCACCGGGACACTTTTACCTGGATTGAACTGGCAACATATCATACAGGTACGGACTTTCTGCTTGGCTGCAGCTCGTAAATGCTTGTTGAACCAAATATTCTGGATACTGTCTAGCATAGCTTTTTCTCCTAAATGTGCTGGACTATGTGCGGTATTGATAATGACTTGAACCATAGAGTCGGGGAGAAACCATGTGGCTCTACCCTTCGTTAACCATCCTTGATCTGTCTGGACCCCTCCTTGTTCGGACCATTTCTTGATTTCATCGGGAGTAGCATGTAACTGGATATCTATGACATCTTGAGTAGGGTCCTTAACTGTCATACAGGTAGTTGGATCTGGAGTGTGTGTCGGTGTCTTATTTACTGGAATGTCTGGTGTCTGAGCTGTAAGCTTGGCTGTGCGATCTGCTAGATCATTACCCTGGGAAATAATGTCAGTAACTTTCGTATGTGCTTTGCACTTCATGATAGCAATGGATGTCGGTAAGTGTATGGCATCTAACAGAGCCTGAATAAGGAGACCATGCTGAAGCTTGGTTCCATGAGAAGTCATGAAACCTCTCTCCTGCCAGAGCACTCCGAAGTCGTGTACAACTCCAAATGCGTAACGTGAATCTGTGTAAACATTAACTTTCAGGTTCTTGGCGTGTATGCAGGCTTGTGTTAGAGCAACTAGCTCCGCTGCTTGAGCAGACAGAGTGTCAATACGGTGTGTTTCAATAACTTCAGTGTCGGTAGTCACTGCATACGCGGCTACTAGTTCTCCTGTACTTGTTCTCATACATGAACCATCCACATAAAGTGTCAGGTCAGGATCTGGTAATGGAATATCTGTCAGATCTTGTCTTGGTTTAGTCATGATGTTAACTACTTCCACACAATCGTGTGTGGCAGAATTCGAAGTAACTGATGGCAACAATGTAGCAGGATTTAAAACGTTGCAGCGTCTGATTTCTATGTGTGGCTGGAACAGTGTCAATTCATAACCTGTTAAACGTGCAATTGTCAAGTGCTGAGTTTGTGTTCGGTTTAAAAGAACTTCCACGGAGTGTGGAACTTGTACTGTCAAGGAATGTCCTAATACTATGGAATCACTTTGTCTGATAGCTAGTGCTGTGGCTGCAACTGACTTGAGGCACGCAGGCAGAACCTGGGCTACAGGATCTAATGTGCTCGAAAAATAAGCACAGGGCTTGTACTGTCCTGCTTGATCTTGTGTGAGGACAGATAATGCTGTACCTTCGCGTTCAGTGACGAAAAGTGTAAAAGGCTTACTGTAGTTCGGTGTTGCTAGAACTGGAGCTTGACATAGGGCTTTCTTTAACTCATTGAAACTAAGTGTATGTTCAGATGTCCAAGGGAGAACAGTCGATACGGCTGCCTCCTGTGTCGTTAACTGTATCAGTGGCTTGGCTAGAAATGCATACTGAGGAATCCATTGTCTGCAATAAGAAGTAAGGCCAATAAAAGCACGTACCTCCTTCTGGGTCCTTGGCTGAGGAAGACTCGCTATTAACTGGATACGGTCGGGTGTCAACTGCCTACCCCTCTTGGACAGCAAGTGTCCTAAGTAGACCACTTGCTGGACACAGAATTGAAGCTTAGAAGGGGACACCTTGTGTCCCATCTCGGCTAGGAAATACAGGACTGTAAGTGATGCTCGCTCGCAAGCACGTTCAGAACGGGCTGTGATCAGGAGATCATCGACATATTGGAGCAGGGCAGTGTCAGTTGGCATGTGAATGTTGTCTAGTTGTCTCTTGAGTGCTTGACTGTAAATACTAGGACTTTCTGTGAAACCTTGAGGAGCGCGTGTGAACATATAGCTCCTTCCATTTAAACAAAATCCGAAAAGAAACTGGCTGTCTGGATGAATGGGGACACTGAAAAATGCGTTCTTGAGGTCTATGACTGTAAAAAATGAGGCTTCGGAATCAATGGCTGTCAATAGGGAAGAGATATCTGGGACAACTGGGTACTGCGGAATAATACATTTATTAAGCTCTCGGAGATCAATCACTAATCGATATACTGGAGGTGCATTTGGATCAGTACGTTTCATGACTGGAATGATCGGAGAATTGCATACATTGGAGTCAGTTTCTACAACTACTCCTTGAGCCATGAGCTCGTCAATAATTTTGGATAAGGCTGCTACAGCCTCTGGTGGCAATCTGTACTGTCTGATTCGTGGCAGGACTACACCTGGCTTGAGAGTCACACGATGGGGTGTGATTTGCATAAAGCCAACATCAGTTGGACCTTGCGCCCATAGATGCTGCGGAACCTTGGACAATCTGGGATCAAAATCTCGTAATACATAGTGACCCTTGAAGTCACGTAGGAACAATCGTATTCCTTCTGGGGAACAGCATATAACTGCACCTAACTCTTTCAGTGTCTTAATGCCTAATAGGTTTTCTGGACATGACTTAGTAAGTAACAGATCAGTAGTGCGGGACAATGGACCTACTTCTAGAGTAACTGGCTTTGATATTTCATTTACGATAGGTTTTCCTGAAAATCCAAGGGAAACATTTCTTGAGCCTGAGAGCGGAGCCCCTGGAACTTCGGCGTGACTAATAGTGGTCCTACTTGCCCCTGTATCAATCAAAAACTTTCTGTCTTTCCCTAATACTTGACTATGAACATAGGGACCTTCTTGATCTACAGGTATCTCGATGAGAGGCAAGCCTACCTCCCTCTCTAGGCTGTTTCATGAATATGGCTGATACTCTGGATACTCAGACTGTGCATACTGGTACATCTGCTGTGTAACATGCTGTGTTGCAGCGATAGGCTGCGGTGCTGTAACTGTCTGAGGTGCATTCTGTGGCTGAGAAGTCTGTGAAACTTGTTCTTGTCTAGGCGGACGTGGTCTTTCTTTAGTCTTACCGGTAGCTATGTTGTGTTTCAGAACTGCACACTCGTTTATAAAATGACCTGGCTGTTTACAATAATTGCAGTTTCCTTTAACGGGAGCTGCAGGATGACTGGTTTGATTCGGACCCCTCTTCTGACTGTCTTGAGGAACAGATTGTGCAACTAGCACTTTCATTTTCGTGTCTTTCATACGTTTCCTTTCGTGATCTTGCTCTTCTCTGATTCTATTCTGGTGGTATTGAAGCATCTGTAACATCTGGGACGGGGTATTAGCTTGCCAGGTACTTTCGACTTTCAAAACTCGGTTTTTAATTGGTGGGCTTGAATTCTCGACTAATTTAGTAACAAAAAGATGAGGGTATGATTCACTACTGGTCTTGAGGCCACTGTTGATGCTAAAACATTTCTCAAATCTAGAATAATAATCACTAATATCTTCATCTTGTTTCTGTTTACAGGCTGAGATGGCATCCCAGTCTTCCTTTCTAGTTGTCAATAATCTGGGTAAAACTTGTATTAACAATTCTGGTAATTCTTTACATTTATCTCCAAGACCGGTACCTGGTACTCGTGCCTTGTCTTCGGCTTCTAGAACTGCCCAATCGATCTTTTTCTCTCCCACCTCCCACTCTTTTTCTTTGAGTTTCTCATATACCCCTGCGGGCAACAGGACTTTTAACATTTTAATGATATCTGGATACGTGTATTCTCCCATACGGAGCATGTCTTTTAATTCTCGGTGGAACCCTGCTGGATCTTTATCATGACAGGGAATTAACTTTTTCATCTCTAAGAGTTCCATCTTTGTGATCGGGGTGTAAACAAACACTCGTTGCATTTCACCACCTGCTGTCTTAACTGGATGTACTTCTCGTAACGGATTCTGTCTGTCTATGTAAAAGGGTTTACCTTCTGGGGGTGAGACGTGAACAAAATGCGGGTTCAAGAACGTTCTGTATTTGTGACGCTGTTCTAGAATGACACTAATTAAATCGGTACCTAAACCTTTCCACTTATACTGGAGTAACTCGTTCAGGACATCATGTAACGGACCTGGATCAGAATGTTGACCCTCATACAGTGTAATGAGGTGCTGGATCATATACATACCCGCCAGTCGTTGCTCGGCTGGGGGCAATTTCAGAAACATTTGTGCCACTATTTCGTCTGGAAAAGTGGTAGAATCAGTAATCCATCGGACTGCTGATCGGACTAGTTCTTGTTCATGCATAGTACTTAACTCGCTATAACCGATTCGTAATTTCAGAATGTGATCGGTAGCTTGGAATACTTGTTCTAGAGAACCTTGTTCTGGTGCCGGATGAGGAACAGTTTTCTTGTAGTCTAGACGTGAATGTCGGTCTGGAAATCTAGATTTTCCTACATACGCTATTCTGGCGGGATTCTCGTCCTCTACCTCTTCTGTAGAAGAGTCATTTTCTTTCTCGCTTACTTGTGCTGCTTTGCGTTGTTCGTGTATCCTTATTATTTCTTTACGAATCTTCTTGTACATACTCTCTATACTACCGATGGTCTTATGCTTACCCTCGGCTATATTATCACTCCACCTTGTCAGGGTTCTCATTTCGACTGGATCTTTGGTCGGATAATCTTGTTCCCTTATTAGACAATTAATCAGAAATTTTAATAGCATGAGCTGAATATCAACTTTCCTTTGAGACATGACGTCACTAATACTTTCTGGATCATCCCCTGTACGGATGAAACGATATATTCTGTCTAGATCTTCTTTCATATCTGGTAGGGTGGCTAGATACTCGGCCACCTTTCTTACGCGTAATGAATATAAAACCATACTATCCTCGCCTGGGACTGGATCATAGCCACATTCGGTAAGGGCTTTTCTTATCTCTGCAACAGACTGATACCTGGGCGTACGCTGTGACGCTTGTGCATGTAATTCGGCTAACGTTAAACGCTTGTGTGGCGGCGGGGTTTGAGGAGGACCTCCTCCTGCGGCCCCTAAACTAGAATTGTCAACTGATGCTCTTCGTGCTGGCAGAGTGGGAAATGGAAATGTAGGCTGGACTTGTATGGCGGGCTGGACCGGGGGTACCGTAACAGGTACTCCGGTGTCTGGAGGAGCGGGAAGTGCCTGATTTACAGGGACTGGCGGAGCAGGAACAGGATTTGCATATTCCGGGACGGTGTCGTCCAAATAGGACGAAATGAAAATATCAGCTGCGGTCGGTTTGTGACGTAGCTTGGTCGGAACTAGTGGTGGCGGGAAATTACTGGATGCCTCTGGGGTCGCTTTTGGCAAGCCCTCGGCAAGAAGAGGATACATACCCTTAATAAGGGCATGCCTCTGTCTGTCTGACTGTTCAGTTCTAATTCGTTCACCTATCTCGATTAATTCTTTTTCATGTGCTCGTTCTAAGGATTCTCTACTTAATTCAGACTTTCTGATTTCTTTTTCAGTTCTTTTATGAGATTCTTTGCGCCATAACTCGATGGCATCTTTCTGTGACTGTCTGGCTTTCTTTTTCCATAATGCCTCCTCTACTCTCATGATGCACTCGGCATCCCATGTACCCGATACGGGCCATCTATACTTTTCTTCTAACTGTTTGGTATACTCTACCCATAAATCTAGATACAATATGGCGCTTATGCCATGCTTTTGATACATAAAATGACCTGGACTGTCCCTAGGCGGGACAGGAACTGCTGCTTCTAGCAGACCTTTTCTGGTTTTTAACTGACGCAGTTTTGAAAAGAGTGGCATGACTGAACTATAATCTGGACACAATACAATACACAATGAACACGAGAATCACTTCGCACTCATACCACGACATTAAAATACATGAATAACATTTAAAATAACAGTTCGAACAGAATACTACCTGGAATACGGAAAACAGAATACATGAATTTTCTCGAGAACAGAACTGACTAGAACAGAAACTAGATGCACTGCTGAAACAGTACGAAACTTACCGGTCTCATACAGAGACACGTCAGGACCCGCATCCACCGAAGTGGACACTTCGTTTGTGGGTCTGTGTACCACCAACCCACGGACCAGAGTCAATTAGATTGACCCTGTCTAGATACTACCCCAGCAACGGTACTCACCGGGCAGCAAGAACGGAAGGCCTCGGACTGGACTGGACTGCTTTGACGCCGGACGGACGAACTTCGGACTTCTGTTACGGGTGGGCCTCCGGATACCTCGGACCTTGGACTCTCGGCTTGGGCTCTGGTCGGGACTCGCCGCGTTCCTCCACCGCCTCGTCTGGATGCTGGACCGCCACCTCCGTCTCCTCCGTGGGCCTGAGGGATACTTGAAGCAGAAATATCTGCACGTGCACGGTATGGTTCCGTCACGGCTGCAGAGGGTCAGGGGGCCGGCGTGGCTTCACCGGCGCGTGGGGAAAGGGCAAGTCCCTATTCGGGCGCCATTATGTGGTAAATAAATAAATAATACCTCTCTTTTTGAATGCATAAATGAATAACAGATAGCTCAATAAATAAGAGTCAAGATTCGAGGTAGTAGGAGTTTTGCAGGTTTAATACAGCATAAGGACAGGAACAGGACAACCTGCACAGGAATAGGATGGCAGGGCCCGGCAGCTGCCGGGGCTGGATCTGGGATGAGCGCGCTAACTTTTAATAACAATACACGATCATATATACTAAAACAGTTGCATTACAGTACATAGGATAGGCGGAGCAGTGGGTGTGGTCAATAGCAGTCGCGAAAGATAAGGGTGAAAGTGGGTGTAACAGAGGCGTATACATAGACATGTGATGCAAACGTAACAGAATATGTCATGAATGGGGCGGAAACATGGAGGGGGCTACCTAAGGAGCCGGGACCTCTGACCTAATGGTGCGCGCAAACTTGGCAATGACGTGTTACTAGGAGAAGCTGGGGGCTACGAACTCTGTGCTAGGAGCAGAGACTGAAGTCTGGAGAGTCAGGGCGACATGTACCTAAGCAGTATCTAGTATCTGATGTTTTGAGAACATGTTGATATGAACTAAGAGTCAGGAGGGGAGAGGCTAACGGACTCTAAGACTGGAGCATGCATTATTCTACATGTAGTGCGTGATGAAGAATATTAAATGACCATTAAATGCAGTATTTCTCTTACATGGAGACGTAAAGGCTAGACAATGACGGAAACTATTGATGCAGTTCAGTAGCTTAGGAATGCAGAGAAGGAGGACTGAACTGATAACTGGAATCATAACATACTCTTGGCAGACTCAGAGGCAGAGCCAGGCTGAGCCGGGCACTGCAAGGCAGGAAGTAAGTGAAGGGTCGAGGATACAGGTGGGGGCTGTATCGCTCCTCAGCGAGGCTCAGGAGACAGAAGCTGAATCTGGTGTCCGGGCCCTTTTGAGGCCTAGAAACGGGGACTTTACAATGAAATAACGTGCACACTGGGAAACGTGGCAACGTAACTTTAAATAGGCCTGATATTCGTAGTATTCACGAGAACTGGAAACTGGCATACTAGAGATGGACACAACTAAAATTGCGTCTTTAATTGAACATGGGGAATACATATGCATATTTAATCATGCACAGATAACATATGTTGGATGACGCGTAGGGACACAGAACATGGCAAAATTTACTTTTCCACAGTGCGGTCCGCAAATTTCAATTGGACTATCCACTGGAGTGGTGCGATACAGATCTCAAATATCTGGGAATACAGATATCACTGAGCAGGGAAGAGACGCTGAGGATGAACTACGGGGTGGCTGTATCAAAACTGGCGGATAATGTTACGCGGTGGAAAGCGCTGCCGTTATCAATGGCAGGGAGGGCATCATTAATAAAGATGGTGATACTGCCGCAGTTCTTATACCTATTTCAGAATGTTCCTTATTTCCCTGGTGCTTTTTTTTTTAAACAGCTGAGGTCGGAACTTCTTTGTCTTTTCTGGGGGGGCAAACAGCCGCGGGTGCGTTGGGACATTCTCACCCAGCCCTATGAGAAGGGAGGTTTTGAGGTCCCTGACTTCGAAGCCTACTATATGGCTGCACAGGCACAGTACGCCTATCACTGGATTAACCCTACGCCATTTATGCCACAAGTCGCTGCAGAAGACTGGATCGCACGACCTCTGCCACTTAGTGGCTTGATACACGGTTCGGTGCGGGACATAGATACGCCGTTCACTACGGTGACATGCACCATAGATGCTTGGACTCGCATTGCGAAGACTCTTAATGTCACGCAGCTGTATTCCCCTGCTATGCCCCTCACGTATCACCCTGGTATGCCGCTCCTGCTTCAGCTGATGTGTAAGCGCCTAAAGGTTGCCAAGTGGGGAGACATGTTCCTCGAGGGGCAGTTCCGTACCAAGGAACAACTGTTTCAGGGTGTCGAGCCCACTCCTCTAGAGGTTTTCTATTACGTTCGGCTTAGACAGGGGCTTAGAACGCTTCTGCCCAACTTCCCAAAGGAACCCGACGTGATGTTGCCACTTCACGCAATGCTGTTATCCGACGGCCGCCATCTCGTCTCCAAGTTGTACAACAATATCAGATTACAGCATCAGGGGCCTGAGAGCTCCGCGCGTAGACAGTGGAGTGAAGACTTGGGTAGGACTGTTTCTGACGATCAATGGCAGTATTGTAGTGCCCTCACAGCTAGGATTTCGTCTAGTAGCAGGCTGAAGATTATTAATTTCAAATTTTTACAGCGCTTTTACTATACACCTGTTAGAAAGCTACGGTTTCGCTTGGCGGACAATGATAGGTATGAACGCTGCAGGGCAGAAGGGGCGGGATTTATCCACTTGGCATGGGAGTGTCCTGGTGTATATGAATATTGGTCGGAGATACAGGATGCTTTGCAGACCATGACTGGGGGAGTGATCGACAGGGATCCATTAATAATGCTATTGGGATACACACGGGATATACCTAAGACGAGTCGCAGGTTTGTAGAGGTTGCGCTACTCTTAGCCAAAAGACGTGTAGCATGCAGATGGGGTAGAGGAAGGGCCCCAAAGTTCAAGGAGTGGATGGCAGATATGGTTTATTGCCAGGACCAGAACAATGTGTTTGCGGATTTGCTACCAGTGCGCAGTAGGCCAGGCGATATATGGGGTCCATTGCAGAACTACTTATTGAAAGATGCGGGCATCAGCTGAATCAGACATTGGCAGTCAAGAGTGACGGCTGCAGCGGGAGCCCTACTGATACTACCGGGGACACCCCTTAGACTCCTGTGTGGGATACTGTAATCCAACTGCTCTTGGGCACGAGTTCACTCCATCCTGACTGGTGAGTGCTCTGTGTGACGATTGAGACAGCATACGAACTGGGACGGGTGGCTTAGGGTGATATAGACTCAGTCTCAAACAAAAGGCAAGATTATAGACAGGTGCTGTCTTCCTGACGCTTACTGATGTATAGATATATTGTTTGATGCCCCTCAAAGAAGTGCCACACTGCTGTAATGTATTACTATTGTGTAAAAAATGAGTTGTGTGATGACGAACAGCTTGCAAACTATTATTTGCATGTATCTGGCCTGCTCAAGCTCGTCGGCCGCCGTGTTTTGATTTTCTGTATGTATATGCTTGGGAATGCAATGTGGACATGTGTAACCTACCTGACTGCCGTTCTATCTTGTTGGTTGTCAAGAAAACTTTATAAATAAAGATTTTTAAAAAAAAAACTATGTCCTCTTATCCTTACCTTTGTCCTGATGATGACCCTTCACTAAGTTATGGGTTGAAACGTCATCGGCAACCACTGGGCTGAGAGAGACTTTCATTTAGAGGTAATTTGTGCAGAAATTCTTTTGTTCCTTCTAGGGCTTTGAGTGTTCCTATGTTATAGGCTTTGCACATGTTGTTGTGTTCTTACCGCCATTCCTTGATTTTATTGGGATCACCTTTTCTGCGTCACCTGCAAGAATTCTTGAGCACTGTGTGTTCTCATGAACCGAGCACTTATTTCTCGGATTTTTACGTCTATGTATGCTGCATACAGATACATACGACTTGAACATTTTTGTTATGAAAAATATTGTTTTGGTCATATCTTCTGTGTTGACTTGTGGTGCCGTACAATCCCTTTTAACATTGCATAAATCGTGTATTACAATTTCGACTGAAACGAGTTTCGACAGAATGTCAGGACCCATATTTACTAAAAGTTCAAGCAACGTAATCACCAAATCTGATGCTGCGCTGCGTTCTGTGAAAGGGAGAGAGCAGAACTGTCCCATATATACAAAGATCTGATGCAGTTCTGGTCTCGCTGAACACTGGTGCACGTGTGGCTGCCTCGTGCCAGTGAGGTGCCCTGTGTCATATCACAAGGGTGCCTCCATTGTGGTCAGCATAGTTTTTGTGAAGGAAGTGATACCTTCCTGCACAAAAACTGTCCTTTGAGTATTCCTCCTTGCAAGTGTGCTGCTCCATGCAGGACACATGCAAAGAGGGAGTGAAGAGGAGAAATAAATATATTTCTGTTCATTGTGCCAGTGGGTGGCTACACAGGAGCACCCATGCTCTGCCTATGTAATGCCTACCTGACGTAAGGTAAAGGATTCAGTGCTATGTGCTGCTTTGTGTTACTTTTTGAAAAAAATCCACACCAGGCTACGCAAATAGGGATTTGCGTGGTTTAGTAAGTAACACAATATATTTTGCGTTGGGGCCGAGTCAACAAAATGTCACAACCCGACGCAAAATCTTAGCAAATCTAGGCCCAGATCTTGTTCCTCCCTGCTTGGATATAAAACATTGCAGTGATGTTGCTCAGCCAGAATAGTACTGCTTTCCCTTCTACTTGCTTCTAGAATGTTGTTTTAAGGAGAGTAGACAGCCTTGCCCATGTGCGCACCCATCTCACTTGTGATGCGTCTGTGGTAATGGTCATTTTGAGGATTGAGCTTTTGAAACATCTTCCCTTCATAATGTTGTCTTGTGTCCGCCATTTTAACCACCTCTGTAATTTATTTGAGACAACAACCAGATCCCCCAAATGCATTGTTGCTTGTGACTATTAATTTGAGAATTATTCACGTACCAGTCTCATGCATAACATCGCAAAGGACATTAAAGGAATGCACAATGGCATAATTCCCAACATCTTCATCACCATGCTCTCTGTCAGAGACTGTGACGTCTGGTAACATTGTTAGTATAAGTTCTCCTTCATCAGGCATTCGTCTAGGTAGTGATATGTATGGATGGACTTCAACCTCTGGTGTGCTGCCACAATTGCAACAAAAAAAAGTTGTGAATTTTCCTGGAGGTGGCAATATTCTGAAAGGTGAAAACTTTGATCTGGTAGGGAAATATTACGATCTTGAAGGATGTAGCCTTACAGCTAGAGCGGTCGATCTCGAAGCTGGGGAACCGGATTCGAATCTCGGCAACGACGCTTAACATCCTGTGATTCTGGGCAAATCACTTAATCTCCCCATGCCTAACAAAATGAATGTGTCTTTCTGTAACGAAACTGGTGCGCATGTAAAGCGCTCTGATACCCGATGTCTCAGGTCTAGTTCGCGCTATATAAAACTCTAAAAAATAAAAACAACTTTTTTTTAAAAGTGCTTTCAATGTTTCCTGGTCATCGGACTGTGGAAGTAGGCCTCCCTGAGATCCAATATTACTAGTAAGTCATCCTCTTCCATCAGTGGTATGACAATTTTTACAGAATGACTGAGAAACTGACCAACTGAGATCTAAAACTGTTCTCAAGGTGAGGTCTTCATTGGAGGTGAGGGCACAGACAAAGTGAAGTTTCTCCTTCTATTTCCTCTATGGCACTATCTGTATCGCTTTTTGAGTAACTGTTAAACTTCCTCTTAAAGCACATCTAGTTGATCTTTCTTTGTAGGTTTGTGTTAATGGAAGTGTATGGGTCACTTACTGTCCAGTAACCATGCTTTATTATGCTTATCACCCATTGCCTCCTATATTAGTTCTGCCCCTACAGGTTTTTTGGGTTCTGGGAGTGACTGTGATGAATCATTTGCTTGACTGTGCAAGCCATCGAGAGGTCTGTACTTTCCTCCTTCGTCGCTGATAAATGCCTGTCTATTGAGACGAGACTGTGTCGCTGGGTGTGGAACATGTGGCTTGAGTAGTTTGAAACTCCTGTTGAGGAAAAGGAGTGTGTATTTGTCCTCTTCTTATGAGGAGTGACCTCTCCTGACTGTTCCTTGAGTCTGCAGAGCTTCCATGGTCTCGGCCATTTCAATGCATCGCCAGCGGCACTGTCAAACAAGTTGTCTCCCATGAAAAGCCTGTTGATGATGTTTGCTTCATGTCTGGCATCAACCTAGACATTTGTACCAGGCAGGTTAGCATTGCATAGAGCCATGCATCTCCTCCCACTTCCATTGGTCAGATCTCTGCATTAAAGCATTGAGGTTTGTTGGTCACCACTGCACGTCTGTGGCCTTTTCCATTGTCTTGTCCACTGCATTCTGTGTTTGTTGTTGCGTGGTGTTGGAGTAGTAGATGTGCATTGGAGCTATTGCGAGCCGTACTCGCTATTACATTTATACATGTCATATCCTGAGGGGAGGATTTATATTTTCCTCTGCTCTTGGTGATGCGGGTGTGGGTGACACCGGTTCTTTAAAAGCTTCTCCATCCGGTTGTAATACGCCTGGGAGCATTTACTCATATAGCATTAAAGGCCCGCTCCAGCGTTAAAGGTCCGAGCCGAAGGGCAAAGGCCTTTAACAAGGGAGCAGGCCTTTAATGGCTGGTAGAGCCTGCTACAGAGGGCTCTAAGACTATTAGTACATTTCACCTTAGAGGGCAAAATTGTTCTAATTTGTAAAACAAAGGCCTCGCGGAGCCCAATGGGATTGAAATCCCCTCGGGCTCCGTGAGGCCTTTTGTTCACAAAAGCCGCGATGAACAAACATTGGAATGTTGATGCGTCGGGCTTCAACCGGCCATTAGAAGCCAGGAGCACTCCATTGTCTTCAATGCAGTCCGTGCTCAATATTCCAATGTTCTAACATATGTTACATTTCTAATTTACTCATAAAAATAACGTCAACGTCTACAAACACACTAGACAAGGCATATAATTGATTTTTTGAATATCACAATGCTGGTCTTAATGAATGTGCTCAATTTCACTAAAAATAAAACTCCTTTCGCAGGCATCAAGTGATTTAAGATTGTGCTTAAAAACAAATTCTCTGTCGTAAGAAATCAACTGTTCCACCACCCACGAAATTCTCCCGACTTCAATACTGTAGCAAAGGAGTGATAGTCATGAGTCGCTGTATGGTGCAATAGAAATATTTTGTAACTCACCAACTGCAAATCTTTTATTTCATACATAGTAAATCGCAGAGGAGTGAATTGGCAATAGCCAGTTCCATGTGAGGCAAGATATCTCTAAAACATATCATAATCATGAAGTCCTGGTCGCCCTGCAAGTAATAGTTAACATACGTGGTAACTGCTACCCCATGACCCCATCAGCCGGCACCGGAGCTTAGAGAGCGGAACGAACACCGGACCCCTCCCCCACCCTGAAGAGAAGTAAATATTGGTGGACACTCTGGGAGGCATCGACCCTCACGACGGCAGCAGAGGACGCTGCACCGGGACCGGGGACCAGCGTTGGACGAGTCACGACTGCAGACCCCAGCATACCCCCCCCCTCCCCACCCTCCGCCGTTTCAGCTCAGCAGCAGAGGCGCCCCAGCGGACAGTCACCGGACCCCTCTCCCACTCGGCAGCAGAGGCGCTGATTGCTGCACCGGGACCAGCGCTGGGTCGAGACAGTCACAGCGGAACACCCCCTCCCCTCCGCGCCGCAGCAGAGGAAAACCAGCGGTCTGTGGGGCGGAGAGGGGCAGCAGAGGCGCTGATTGCAGCCTCGCAGCAGAGGCGCTGATTGCAGCCTCGCAGCAGAGGCGCCCCAGCGGATGGCCGGCACCGGGACCAAAGCGGGACAAACACCGGACCCCTCTCCCACTCGTCGGCAGCAGAGGCGCTGATTGCTGCACTGGACCAGCGCGGGACGAAATCAACACAACGGATCACCCCCTCCCGCCCGCACCGCAGCAGAGGATGACCAGCGGTCTGTAGGGCGGAGAGGGGCTTGGGGACGCTGGTTGCTGCATCGGGAGCCCTACAGTCCTGGGCGGCGGTGGACGCCCCACCTGCACCCCTCACTCCCTGTCCCGTTGCAGACACAGAGGGGACTCACTCACTCGGTCATTCTCTCGCAGCAGACAGCGAGAGCTAACCTCCAATATTCACTGTGAGTAAATATAGGTGTAAAAAAAAGTTATTTTCTCTGTGTGAACTTCGCCTATACCCCTTTCCTTTGTTCAAAATGGCGGGGGACTAGAGAACGAATAAAATCTAAGGCTATAAATCACCTCCTGTGCCACCAGATGCTCACGAGGCTCCTGCAAGATAAGGCACCCTCACAGCAAGGTAGAATCTGCTCAGCTTGAAAGTGAAACTGTCCACAGAGCAACTACAACAAAGAGAGGACTACTGTCTCCCTCACCCTTTTGTGGCGGCCATCTTTGTCCAGTCTCTCTATCGGGTGGCCATCTTGGACTAGTCACTTCTCACTGGAGCCCCGGTCCTCCCCTCGTGGCGGCCATAGCTAGACTACTACTCTATCTCTCTATGGCGGTCTGCATGGACTAGTCTTCCTGGCTATCAATAACTATCGGTACCACAGTCTCTACATAGCTCTAGACTTAAATATACGTGTGCTTAATTGTCTACCTCGTACTGCAGTATCATTATACATTGGGTATTTTGCACTCTATATAACCTGGTGCTCCTGACGTGCTTAGTGACTACCTTTACTGAAGTATGATATGACTACTGGTACTCTACACCCAATGTAACCTACACCCTTTGTCACTTTTCCCTGCCGACAGGGCACTGACTGCTACCTCATATCCTATCGGCTGCCCACCAGTGCCATAATGTTCATTGCTGAAAGTCGTCTGCACCTATATTGGATCTAGTAATTCCATTAGTAGCTTAGTCCTAGTTGTATATTGTATATGTTGTAAGTTGCACCTTTAGCACTGTGATCCCTCACTCACGGATAGCTACCTCAACTAGCTGGTTATCATGTTAAACGACTTTCACTTCACTTTATCACTATGATGCACTGATTATTACCTCATTTACACCGCTACCTACCTCAATTATATGGTTATTATTGTATACTACTTCCATTAGTAGTTTAGTCCTAGTTGTATATTGTATATGTTGTAAGTTGCACCTATAGCACTGTGATCCCTCTCTCACGGATAGCTACCTCAACTATCTGGTTATCTTGTTAAACTACTTTCACTTCACTTTATCACTATGATGCACTGATTATTACCTCATTTACACTGCTATCTACCTCAACTATATGGTTATTATTGTATACTACTTTCATCTCGCTGTATCACTGAGTACCTCCTCAACCATCTCGTCTACCTCACGCAAACTGCACCCAGCCATTCTCGACACCTGGACTACACCGCTACTATTCCGTACACTATGTTGTGTCAATTTGGCTCCACCTAAATGGTTTGCTACCTCTCAAATTTTGTACATTGTGTAAGCTGCATCTACACACTGCCTGACCTTGGATTGCCTCGACTGCTACCTCTATTCTTTTTGCTACTTTTGACCACGCACTAACGTCACTCCTGTGACCTCTAGCCCAACGGCTGACTGATTACTGTCGTCTTTTCTCCCACACCCATCCCTACAGCCACCCTAACATGGATCTCATCGGTAAGCACACATACAGAATCAACTACCCTCCCGCCCTCACCAAAAAAGCAGCTAAACGTTTTAAACATAGCCTCCTGAGGTCGCACCCTGAAACACCCGTGGCTGACTCCTACTTCTCACCGGGCAATGGAGCTCGGAACACTGATTTCATCTTCTACACCTCACGCATAGCCCAATGGAGAAAAGCATTTCTAACCCTACTTACCGTCTCAGCCAACAGGAAAACAGCTCATGGTATAACACTCTCAATCACACCTTCCCAACTCTTCCATGGCAGAACCACCATCACCATCTACAATAACGGGATTGTCCTAATTCAATCCACGGACAAGAACCTGAAAATACTAGACAACCTGTTCCCCAAGTTCAAAGAACACCTCTCCAAGATGCGGACCACCACCCAGAACCCCACCTGCACTATCATCACCCCCGATGACGCAGCCCCCACCCACAACACTACTAACATAGCTCAGCGCCGGATCGATACGCACCTCACCTCCTCCCACAGCACCCTAAACAATCACCCACCCGCTGTTGCCACCCCACGCTCCCCAAGCGCAGTCACCAATCTCTCCCCTTCATACACTAGCCTCCCCTCTAACATCACCCCCACCTCGACCCCCACTCATACCCCCCCCATCCCTCTCTCCCATGACATAACAACCCCCACCCACAACACCTCCTACCTAGATCAGCGCCAGAACGGCACGCGCAATGACAAATCCTACCCTTCGTTCCCCCCCACTCTCAACACCCAGGTGTGCACACCCCCTCCCATACCTCCTCGATACACCCACATTCTCGACTCCCCCACGCCCCCTTCCCCCCACGCTGCACCCCCCACGAACGCTTCTGAATACGCCACTGTACGGAGTTTATCTCCCCTCCCTCTCCCTCCCCCCCAAGGCAGATCCATCTCCTTCCCCAGCTCCCTCCCCACTCTCTCTCACGACACCCCCACAGAACATACCGCCTTTCTTACCTTAACATCCCCCCCTCCTCCCACTCTCAGCCCCCACTACCCTCCTGCCACCCCCACTGTCTTCAGCCTTCACTCTCTCTTTAACTCACCTACACCGTCCCCCACTGTTGACACCACTTATGTCTCACACTCTCCACCTACTCCACCAACACCCATCGTCCACAAATATGCCCACACTCCGAATAACATCCCACTCATTATCACCGCAGAACCCTTCAACAACGCCAGCATATCCCCCCCTCCGATACCCTGCCCGCTTTCTAGCCCACTATTCAACCACTCACCAATCGCTCTCACCACCAACACCATCTCCATTACTCCTCTGGACCCGACCTTATCTACCCTCCAACAACTCAAAGAGGATCTCCTACAAGTCAAAAAGGATGTCCACGACATCAAAGACCTCCTCCTCTCACGGCCCAGCCTACCTCCCACCATCCCACTACCCTACAAACGACGCACCCCCCCTACATACACTCGCCTCAAACGATCCCCGAGATGGCCGACTATCCCCGTTCGCAATAACTCCCACCGCCCCCGCCGTGTCCTCAACTCACTGTCTGACCGCGACCTTTGCTCTCTCCTACACTCCTATGGCCCAGGTCCTGTAAAACACATATCCAACACACACATCCCCATACCCACAACTCACTCAAACCCTCTGAGGCTCCCAACCCATAGCAACAGAGTCTCCGTCCCTAGCAACCTCAGAAAAATCCCCCTCTCTCTAGAAGGTTCGACCACCCTTCTCACCCCCAAACTCAAATGCATCCTACTCAACTGCAGATCGGCCCAAAGACACTCCTCCGACATCGCTGATCTCGTCTCAGCAATGGAACTGGACCTAGCCATTCTGACGGAAACGTGGCTTACTGAAGCCTCTACCCCGATAATGGACATATTAGTCCCCCCCAATTATCACATCATTAGACTGGATAGGCCTGTCAAGACGGGCGGGGGAATTGCATGCATCTTTAGGAGCAACCTCTCCGTCACTAAAGCTGCCTCCCCCTCCCTCACCTCCTGTGAACTCCTCTGCCTCGATATCACCAGCGAGGGCAAACAAGTTTGTGCTTTACATCTCATCTATCACCCGCCTGGCGACAACCTCATATTCACCCAACAACTCATGGACACGATCACCTCCAATGCCGGTCGGCAGATCACCCAAATCTACCTGGGTGACTTCAACCTCCACTGGAATGATCAGAAAGACACAGAGGTGAACAGTCTCAAAACTCTCCTTAATGCGCTTGACCTCACCCAAATAGTTGATAGACCAACACACGACAAAGGCGCAATACTCGATCTCATCATCGCCAAGGAGGACTCCACCAAACTGGAGGCGATCGAACCTTGTGACTGGTCAGATCACCACATTATCACCTTCTCTATTAACGAAAAAGTTAAACCTAACCCGGTTCAGCCCACCAAATCCAAAATCTGGAAAAGAGACATGAAGAGTCTTAACCCCACTACGCTCCCTCCCCACCTCGACAATCTCCTCCTCCCCCCTCCAGGTGTCTCGGATGCCCAAGCACTGACCGACCACTACCTTGACTCTATGAAACTGATAGTCAATGAAGTCGCTCCACTGCAACTGAAGAGAGTCTCCAACAAAAGTTCTAACCCCTGGTACGATGGCAGACTCAATGACGACAAGCGCACTATGCGAATGGCAGAGCGTACCTGGAGATCTGACCCCTCATCACTGCATCTAAAGACGCTTAAAAAAAAGAGAAATGACTATTTCAGGAAAATAAAGCGCACAAAGTCTGACTTCTTTAGCCGTCTACTGGACCAAGCAAAAAACAGGCCAAGGAAACTGTTCGAACTAATCAAGACTCAAACAAAGGCACAACCCTTACAATCAAACAAAGCAACAAGCGACACCCCACACTGTGAAGCCTTCTCTGCTTTCTTTAAGCAAAAGACCGACAACATAAGAAATGACCTCGTCATGGACTTAAGCCGATTCCCCAATCACACCAGAATGTCCAACATTCAACCTAAAAACAATGCATCATGGCTGCACTTCGACAGCTACACGGAAGAAGATATATACAAACTACTCTGCACCTTGAAGCCCTCTAATCACCTCACAGACCCTCTACCTGCTAATGCGTTAAAAGACTTCACCCCCTTGCTCCTCCCTCTTTGGACCAAAATCATCAACAGCTCCCTTCAACAAGGTCTCATCCCAGACTCCCTCAAGGTGGGGCAAGTCACGCCTATACTCAAGAAACCCACAGCCGATCCGTCTGACCTGAACAACTACCGGCCCATCACCAATATCCCCACCCTGGCCAAACTGCTGGAGAAATGTGTCCAAATCCAACTAACAAAACACATTGACCAATTTGACCTTCTCAACACTCACCAATCAGGCTTCCGAGCGAAACATAGCACGGAAACAGCTATGACACACATAATTGATGACGCCCTCCAAATCCTTGACCGCAATGATTCCTGTCTCCTCATCCTTCTTGACCTATCGTCAGCTTTTGACACGGTCAAACATGAGAACTTATTGGAGCTGCTAAGCACTAGAATGGGTCTCTCGGGAACTGTTCTCAAATGGTTTGCTTCTTTCCTTCATAACCGGTCGCAGAAGTTCAAGATCGACAATGTGCTATCTAAACCAGTGCCTGCAGACCTAGGTGTCCCACAAGGATCCTGCCTCTCCCCCACACTGTTCAACCTCGTCATGGAACCGCTCGCCACCTTGCTGCAAGCATCCAATGTTCAATTCCATATGTACGCCGATGACACACAACTTTACCTAAAGCTACAATCCCCGGAAGATATCAAACTACTGAATTCCACACTTAGCAACACTCAATCCTGGCTGGCTGTTAATCACCTCAAACTAAATGCGCTGAAAACTGAGTTCCTACTCATCTCACCCCCGGCGAAAACTTCCACCACCCAAACGTGGCTCAATAACCTAACAGCACTCAATGTCCAACCTACTATCGTGGACTCAGCAAAATCCCTAGGCATCACAGTTGACGCCAAGCTCAACATGCAACAGCACATTAGCATAGCCACAAAAGGGGCTAATTTCCATATCAACACACTGAGGAAACTCAAACCCTTCCTCCCTGCCAAAGACTTCCAAACTGCTGTACAAGCTTTAGTCATCCCTCGCATTGACTACGGAATTGTGGCCCTCAGCGGACTCCCGCTATCCACAACAGCACCCCTAAGAGCCTCCCTGAACGCTGCTGCGAGACTCATTACTGGCTCGAGAAAACATTCGCATATTTCCCCAGACCTAAAATCTCTAAAATGGCTGCCTTTTGAAGCCAGAATTCAACTAAAAATTGCAATAATGACACACTCGGCGGTGCACCACAAAGCACCCAACTACCTCGCGCAAAAGTTGTCTATATCAGGAGGGTCGAGATCCAATCGTAGTACAAAAAACCTACTTTTGAAGCCTAGTAGATTCCGGAAAGAAAAAACATACAAGCGCTCCTTCTCAGGAATGGCACCCAGGATCTGGAATGCGCTCCCTCCGGAAACGAGGCTTATCTCCTCCACGGCACTCTTCAAGAAAGAGGTGAAGAGAATCCTTCTGGCCAAGATCTCCTGAACATTACAGAGACTGGAACTGAGTCTCCGCATCGCGCTGTATCTCTGATCACCCTGCCCTTTGGCACTATCCTACTACCTAGAGGGGCACTACTACGCTACTCTCGTCCTATCGACCAATATATGCTACTCTTTGTTGGATTTATATGACTTGTTTACTTGACTGTATTTTGATAGGTTTTGATATGTTTCTGTACATTATTGTTATCTATGTTACTCTATGTTTATTGACCACTATATTGCTCCCATTATTATGTTCATTCCTGTTGCCCTTGCCCCTGTCTCTGTTAAGCGCTCTGATATCTGTAAGGATCTTGTTCGCGCTATATAAAACTTTGAATAAATAAATAAATAAATACCCTGTGCTGGCTTCTCCCCTCAAAAGCCCAGAAATATAGGGGCTGATTTATCAAAGTTTCACGCAACGCAGCAAGACACCCTGGTGCGCTGCGTGAAAGGGAGCGGGCAGGAATGCGCAAGATCTATCAAAATATGATGCCTTCCTTTCCTCTCCTTGCGCTGGTGCACCATGTGCTGCCATGTGCCAATGCAGGCACCCGTTGTACGCAGGATAGTCTTTGGGCAGGAAGGGACACCGTTAGCACAAAAACAATCCTGAGAGGCGTTTTCCTCTTTCTTTGTGCAATGCAGATGGCAACACACATCGAAAGAGGAAACAACAAAGATATTTCTCCTCATTGCACCTCCTCAAGGTAAACGCAGCATTTTGACGCATTCCCAGGTTTGCCAGTCTTGGTAAATCTCCCGGGGGCAGAGTAAGGCAAGGCAGCGACTTGAACTGCTTGCATAACTCCAAATTTACCAAGCCACGCATGGTGGCCTTTCGTGGCCTGGGGAATCTCATTCCAGGTTTTGCATCGCCGTGGGTCGCCTTGTGTGGCACAAGGGTGATGCAAAACTTAATAAATGTGGGCCATAGTTTCCAGACTGTGCGATGGTATAAACAGGTGACCCTGGAGAAGATGTTCAGCTAAACCATATGGATCCTTGATATCCAATAGACAAGAAATAGGATTCCAGATTTAAAAAGATGCTGCGGTGGTTGTTCAAAGTGTGGGCGAATTTGCATGAATATGGATCACACACATTAGCGGTACAATTAATAAATAAATACTTATTAGCACGTATTACACACCTAAATGATGTGCATGCATTTAGGTTGTTCAATGCTCCTGAGGGTATTACTTAGTTGAGTCTCTTGGAATTTGAATATTTAAATGTGAATCCTGCCATCCTCTGTACATCTGCCCTGTGGGACTGCAGATGGTCAACTTAAACTTTTGGTGAGGACAAAATCATGAGAACACTGCTTGTGAACAATAAAGTTGTATGGACTAAGAGGTTAAGCTGAACACACACAATGTTTTTTTTAGTTTATAACAGGTTGCTATAGATTTGATGGTAAGGGCAAAAAGTGTTGGGTAAAGGCAATGGTTCTGATGGATAACTCTGGTTAAAGTGAATGGATGGGACACACTAACGCTTTCTTTATGTTTCAGATGTATAAGCATTGTATTCTACCAATGCCTTGGATTATGGATATCAATTATGGTCTGACGTCAGTGAGTTGTATTGTTCATGGGATAAACCACAAAGCGGTCAGAATCTTTGTCAGCATCCAGAACATACAAATACTGAGCAAAATGGCTTCCTAGTGAATGTTTGTACTTTGCTGAATACGTATAATTTTTGTGCAGTGCCTGTCTCTTTTTATTGTAAATTGTTAAGGGTGCATCACATATAGAAAGGTGGAGTCTAATTTGCTGGTAAATATTTTGTAACATAAGATAGCTTCAATGTTCATTTTTGGTGTAGGTCTGTATGGCACACACATCTTGGGACCCTTCAATGGCTTTGGGATAAGGGACCTAGAACTTTTCCCCATCAAGGAGGACCCTAACTTCTGTCACATAGGTGTTACAAAATGCTGGTAATGCAGCACCAAGAGCCTGGATATGGAGTTATAAAGGCTTCCATTGAGGAAATCTTGGTCCAGGGTTCTATTGTTTTAAAGGGCTTTATTCACACTTGATGCTTCAGCTCTCACACTGTGGACTCCAGTGATCTGACATTCTTCATGCATCACCCAGAGCATGGGTGCTCCTGCTGGCAGGTTCATGGGTCTAACTCAGATAGAGGGACAACTGAATAGAAGGAGAAATAAAAGTTTCAAAACAACTTTATTTCTGCATGATAATTCCTCGTACTGTAACTACCACTGCAAATTTAAGGAACTAATCAAGCTAGAGGGGATGCCAGCTTATTAGCCTGGTCTAAAGCTGTTTACTAAAGATGCACTAGGGCCATTGGCACGTTGAGGATGGTAAAGGCACTGAGGGTCCCCCTCACAAACGCATCTATGCCGAGGAGGGTTACAGAAGGGTTGGACCTATGGTCAAACTCTGTTTTGTGAAACTCATCTTCATATTGTACATTCTCTTAATCACTCAACCAGTATTCTGCCGGAATTCAAATTCAGTTAGCCCCTCCTCTCCAGAATCATCCTATAAGAAATGCATTAGTATCTGCAATTTTTCCATCAATACAAAATCCCCTAGTGAAACAAGCTGTAGTATAGACCTCAATTGTCTGGGCCAACATTAAAAGAAAAGATTTGGGGGCATGCTTGAGCCCAATCACTGCTGCAGACTGCTACCCCATGTAAGCCAGACACACTTCAGGCGTATCTCCCCTGCGTAACCTTGGTAGCAAGTGTGCTGTCTGCTAACTTCTCAGTTCCTATTTTATAATCTTGCACTCATGCACAGTCCTGCGTGTAGGTGCTTCTGCATTTATGTTCTCAAGTTTTCTGGTCCACAGGGCTGCTTTCTTTACTAGAGGAAGCATGAACGTGCCTTCGGAATTCATATTTCAACCTCTTCCTGCATGAACCGGCCCTTTCTTTTTAGGTCTCGCCTAGCGTTGGGGCGCGCATGCGCTCCACGCTCTGCGAGGCATCTTGTAATCGATAGGATTTCTGAAGGAGACTTGAAGCCCAGCCCATCATTGCTATTGGCTGGCGTCATCATTTATGCTAAATGCTGGCTTCTGATTGAATATAAGGCTTCTTTGTTACCGCCCCGTCTCCTTCTCGGACGGCCCATCCGGACTGGATCTTACACTGTCTCCTTTATTAGTGGGTAAGCACTCTTTTGTGCTCATTCTGCTTTAGCAAGGCCGCCATGTACCGCACTATAGCACAGCGCTTGTATTTATTTTTATTGTGTAATGCTTCTTTTATTTATTTATTTACAGGAGCTGCAATTGTTGAAAAAGTAAAGAAATAGATTTTTTTTTCCTATTTCTTTACTTTTGCAGCAATCCCGGCACCCGCGCTTTACCTTCAGCCATGTTAAGGTAAAGCGCGGGTGCCAAGATTGTTGAAAAAGTAAAGAAATATATTTTTTTCTAGTTGTTTACTTTTGCTACAATCGCGGCACCCGCTTTACTTTACCATGGATAAAGGTACAGCGCGGGTGCCGCGATTGCTGCAAAAGTAAAGAAATAGAAAAAAAAATCTATTTCTTTACTTTTTCAACAATCGCAGCACCCGCCACTTACAGTACGAGCACGTAGCTATCTTTTAGTCCCATGCAACTTATCGAGTGATTGACTTATGTAGGTTATCACCTTGGTTTGATGACCAGGTTAAAGTTGATGTAAAGTTTGCCATTTTCGAACTCTCTTCGCGTGACACGCGACGCAGGACAAACCATTTACTCTGGACCAGCCCACATACCCTGCTCACTCCTCTTGGGTGCGCGCAGATGCCACGCGAGGCAGTGCACTGTTGTTGCCGGTGGCTCTGGATGCACAGTGCACCGAGGCTGGGTGTGGGACGGACTGTAGCAGGCAGCTCAAATTCAGGACTGGTAAGTTTCTTAGAAGTGGCTAAAAAAACATACCTGAAATACTGTATTCCAGAGAGGCAGCAAGCAGTGTTTGTCTTGTTGATGCACCTGCCGGTAAAAGCACTACGAGAATACGTTATTGGCGGGCGCGTTCTATTACAAGTATAACAACTGTGCTTGCAGCATTACATCCGGAAACCGCCCTATCACAGGCCGAGACTTTCTCGCCTCTCACGTGTTTGAGAATAAAAGTGAATTTCTCAATCTCTCCTGCTCTGTTTATTTCTGGACTTTCAGTTCCCCATCCCCGGAGAACGACAGTAGAACGAGTCTACCCGGTCATAGGGTAATGCTTCTGATAATGTTATGTTTGGTTATCTCATACATTGGACGGTATCTATGTCCCAAACACGAGTAAAGCCATCTCAGGAGCGAGGAGCGTACGGGGCCACTGCAGGAGCTATGCTCGGGTTTAGACCAGATTCTCGAGGTCTTCATTAGCGACAGATTAACCCTTTTCATCCAGTGGATAATTGGTCATCTTGGGGGTGATCGGACACATTAATCCTGCGCATGCCATTTGAACTCCTGCAGACCTCATTCAGGTCACTCACTCATTCTAACCAAGTGAGTCTCAAACATACTCCTTCAATGTACATCTCACATGCAGACCGCATCCGAGTCGATCCAGCCCCAGCGAGCGCGGGAATGTTCTGTACAAAATGGGTTCTGGGCACCAAACTGCCAATTCACTCTTCTTAAACTGGGAAAGGCAGGACTAGGCATTTTGTACATAATATTTGATTTGATTTGGTAAAACAGAAAACCACACCGGCTGAGAGGAGCATGCTCTCATCTAGCACATAGACAACATTCTTGGAAAAAGGTCATTGCAGCTTGGCAGGCGTCACGTGTGAAGCCTTATCTCTGGCTTTTAGAGAAGTTAGTCCTTACTGGATAGCATCTTCGGGTAATATTGTCATCACCACTCTTGGCCTGAGGCTTGGATACTATTTCAATCCAGGTTTTGTTCTGTGTGATGTAGTCAGGACTTGTACTCCGGGGATGTATAGTGTTTGGAATTCTGATATGGTGTGACAAAAATATTAGTAAAACACAAACAATTGAAGAAGGGTCTGAGGGAAATTTAAAGACCTGCCCAGTTCGTATCCCCCTAACTGTAATCCTAACAACAAAAGAACCGGGGGTCTATAACGGAGCTTCAAGTACTCCGAGCTGCTGCAAAACTCCTACATAAGTGAGTTAGGCGCTAATAGAGCTACATAAGTCTCTATATCTGAATGTGTGCCAGGACAAACATGTCAAAGGACCTACTGAGATTGTTGGTAAGACCCGTACAGAGATGTGTTGGATTCCCATCAAATAGGTATGTAGATCAAATGTTCTCATTTGGTCATCCAAAAATGGGGTGGTATGTCTCTTGATCAATGAGACCCATCCATCGCCCTTACTCAATTGGGTCGCACCATCAATCGCTAAGGTACCCATGAACAAATGATAAAGATGGGATCGAGTGCAGTGCAAAAATCAAAAGATGTGGGAGTTTAAAACAAGGGGTAAAAGGATCAATAGGCGAAAAACTCTAATGTAATTTGTCCTTTCCCTCAAACAAACAAGAACAATGCAGAGGAAGCAGTCTAAACATATAACTGCATTTACAAGGCCAACATGTTTCAGCCGGTAGGGACAAGATCCCATGGCTTTCTTCAGGGCCAGAGTTCTAAGCATTAGCTACTGCATACATAAAGTGAACGTAACGACAATCTGTAAAGGATATACATAAATAGTCCAAAATCGTGTTCCTCTGTACCAAACGGTGTCTCTTACATCTGAATAGTACAGGGAGTGTACCTCACCTCTCCTGGAACCCAGCTCAGGAAGAAGGAGGCCCCGCTCTGTCCGGCGTTGTCTCATCGCAGGACCCGAGCTTGGTGGAAGGCCAACATTACAAAAATATTTACACTTAATAGTTTCTATGTACAGCCAGGACTGTATCTTAAAACAAGCATTTGCAATGCAATATGTCTTGCATTTACGTGAGTTTAAGCTATTGGCATTATAAATGACAATGCCTTTTATTTATGTTTTAAAAACCAAAACATATAAATAAAATGCATTGTCATTTACAATGCCAATAGCTCACAATCGCGTAAATGCGAGACCTTTTGCATTGCAAATGCTTGTTCTAACTCCCGCCTCTGTGGCCTTTAGGGCTGTAGTTCAGTTCTCTGCTGAGTTTGGTGCAAAGCTCCATGCTGGGTTTCTGAAGGGTGTTGGATTCTGGGGGGTGTTAATTTCTGGAGGGGTGTTGCTCCTGCCTCTTTCCGTCTGCCACTGACCTCCTCCTTCACTCCTCAATGATTTTGGTAGTTTTGGGCGGTTTCGTTGTGTTTTTTTGCTGTGTGTGCCACATTGATGCGTTGTACAACTCAAAGGCTGCACATCGTTGCGCTCCGTCTCTTCACAAATATGACCCTGTCCCATAAGGGCCTCCTGCGGCGTAGCTGTTTTCTTGCGCTGTGTTGCGACAACTGTAGTAAATCTGCCCTTGGCCATGTTGGATGCATGCAGTTGATTGTGTACCAGTATCCTTTTCTGCCTTATACTGGACTTCTGCCTTGTCTTTCTTTATATTCACATTTTATCATTGAGTTTAGTTGCACTGTGTGAGCACATGAACACTGAGCACTTATTTGTATAAATCATGGTGGGGAAAAAGATTCAATTAAAGCAAGAATCATTATGGTCTTATAAAGGTATCTGCATGGCAATTCGTTTTAATGGAAATTGTAACAGGTATTGCTTAGTTACAATATATAAATGCAACACAACGTGTTTACAAATACTGGCATTCCTGCATACCACAGTGTATTTACAGACCTAGGTTCCTGTTGGTTCTCAGGGCAGCCCCTGTTCATATTTAACATTGACAGCTCTGGCTTTGTGGTTAAACAGGTTTTCGTGCTGCTCTGCCACAAAAGCCCCCATTGTTTAAATTACCAGGGGGTGGCACCAGGCAGTCTTTTCTCACCAAAGAGAATTGTGGCTGCTCTTTGCACCACTTTATGCTGCCAGCCAACCCTTTTCTCTATCTGGCTCCTGTATTATTTTGCTTGTGCCAGGGCCTTATGTCCCCAGCACTGAGTTCCATGGATCTTAAGGGTCCAATATATTCATTGCCTTAAAGCCTTGGATTGATAGTCCTTGCAGAGCTTGTAAACCTGGAGTGTGTCTTGTGTGCCAGTTTATGGTGGCACTTTGAGCAGAACCTGAACAGGGTATGTCAATGCTTCTTCCTTTCATGAGGTCGAGAAAGGGTCCAGAGATTACTATTGCCCCCAAAACATGTCTCCTCCAACCTGCCAAGGGTGGGAAGCAAAAAGCATTACCTGTTTCTTTGGTGTTTTCCATGTCAGCATCATCTGTCGCCCTTGAAGGAATTGATGTCCATCAGAGGTTCTTTCTCCACCTTGATCCCGGATGATGGATTTTATTCCTGATCTTCTACGTTAAATCTTCAAGATGGTTTTGCCTCTAAAGCAGTGAAAAAAAGGATCTGAAGACGGTGCGACCGCACAGGGGGCATTCTGGGCTTATGCTCAACGTTATTGTTAGTGTGTCTGAATCCTGCTTTAACGGACACCGACAGTGAGAAAGGTAGAACCTCTTCGATGCTAATGACAAGGTCAGCTTGTCATGCAGGTCCACTGAAGCTGTGCTTATGACGAGCTGGCCTTGTCATGAACAATGGGAAATTAGGATCGTCAGCGTAGGAGAAAAATACACTGTAGCATTGAAGGTGTTAAGCACTTGAAGATTTCCAGATAAAACAACTAGATGGTGGAATAATGCACAGCGTGTGAATCTACAACAGGTTTGAGCTGCAGAACTCTGAGTTTAACATCACCCAGCCAAGGCCATCCCTTTCTCCTCCATGTTGCCCAGGTGAGAGTTTTATGCCTCACTTAGCACTGAAAAGCTTCAAACACCACAAGGGCAATCTCCCCTCAGCAACCTTTGACCCCTGTCCCATGACTTTTAAAGAACAAAGATGATGGACCAAAAAACAGGGTGAAGGAAGGTTTCAGTGCCGCCCAGGGTGCAGCAACTATACCTCTGGGTTGGATTTGACAAGCAAGCTAGCTCTTTCAATTTAACAAACTTTTAGCCTTAAGGACATAAATACCTGACCTTTCACCCAGAAAACCGGTTTGTCTCCTTCCCTGAGTCAGGCTCTGGGGTGGCGTCAAGACTGATTTCAATGACCAGTGATTCTTGTGGAAGTGATGCGACTCGCCACACCCAACATGACTGCGACGAGGCTCGTATTGATCGGTGTTGATGGGTCGCATGGAGAAAAGGGTAAGTGGATGTTTTGCATACTGTTTTTGTGGATTATGCTGTGCATCTGTTGGGTCACTGGGCATTTGTGAAAGGTGCCTGAAGAAGTGTTTAGGAGATTGACATAGAGGACCTGTTATGGTTTTTGGGTGAATAATTATGGCACCCGCAATGCCTGTACATACAGAACCCCAAACATGCTTACCTCCTACATCAGTACCTTATTTGGTGGCCTCACAGGATTGCCTTTGACGGTGCCACCCGTAGACCCTATCGGCAGCACCTACGACACACAACAGAGGATTAATAGCAAACTATACGCAAGAGATACTCTGGTTCAGTACTGCTGATATAGAGTAATATCTGCACATTACAATGTCTCTGTGTACTTGTAGAGGGTCACTCTGGTGACTCCCTAGCACTCTACTTTTTTGTTAGTACTTGGAGAGCTCAGAGTTCAGATTCTGAAAAATCATATTGACATTTTTCACATTGTTGGAAACATATACAAATGTCCTCCTGAGAAGGGCATTAATACGTGCATCTCCATGGTGGGCCTGCAAGTGGATGAGTTTGTCTGGGCCATGCACTCCCTGTCCTATTCCTTCTGATCTGGGATCTTGAGGATTGCTGCTTTATCCTCTCAGTGGGTTCACGTGGTCATCCTGCGAGCTCCCTCAGATGGTTCACGTGGTCATCCTGCGAGTTGGTTCATGTGGTCATCCTGCGAGCTCCCTCAGATGGTTCACGTGGTCATCCTGCGAGCTCCCTCAGTTGGTTCATGTGGTCATCCTGCGAGCTCCCTCAGATGGTTCACGTGGTCATCCCGCAAGTTGGCTCATGTGGTCATCCGGCGAGCTCCCTCAGATGGTTCACGAGGTCACCCTGCGAGTTGGTTCATGTGGTCATCCTGTGAGCTCCCTCAGATGGTTTACGTGGTCATCCTGCGAGCTCCCTCAGTTGGTTCATGTGGTCATCCTGCGAGCTCCCTCAGATGGTTCACGTGGTCATCCCGCAAGTTGATTCATGTGGTCATCCTGCGAGCTCCCTCAGATAGTTCACGTGGTCATCCCGTGAGTTGGTTCACGTGGTCATCCTGCGAGCTCCCTCCGATGGTTCACGTGGTCATCCTGCGAGCTCCCTCAGTTGGTTCATATGGTCATCCTGCGAGCTCCCTCAGATGGTTCACGTGGTCATCCCGCAAGTTGGTTCATGTGGTCATCCTGCGAGCTCCCTCAGATGGTTCACGTGGTCATCCCGCGAGTTGGTTCACGTGGTCATCCTGTGAGCTCCCTCAGTTGGTTCACGTGGTCATCCTGTGAGCTCCCTCAGTTGGTTCACATGGTCATCCTGCGAGCTCCCTCAGATGGTTCACGTGGTCATACCGCAAGTTGGTTCACGTGGTCATCCTGCGAGCTCCCTGGTGGCACATACGTCAACTAAAGAGTTTACCTTCATCATCTTTTTTAGGCCCGTTTATGGGCCACGCCCTTTACCTTCAAGTGCTTGAGGGCACAACAGCTTCTGGATGAGAACTTGTCAGGTATTCTGGTAATCAATAAATAATTGGTTCTCATCTTTCCAGTCCTTCGGTAGGCCATGGCTTTCGTAAAGCCTAGTTTCACCTTGTGGACTGAGATGATGCCCTCTGCCTACGCTTGGTGCCTGCTGGGCTCCAGGTGTATGTGCAGAGGGGGCTGGAAACATGGGCAGTGGAGGTCAGCTCAGGACAGCTCCTCCTAATGTGCCTCTGGAAGACACAGTCCAAGCAATCACCACCAGATGTGGTTTTTGCACCATTGCTTGCTTTGTGTTCTGGCCCTGCTGTGAGGATCCATCAGAGAGGTGTTTTCTTGTTCGGTGAGTTTTATTGGAGGTTCTTAATTCTGTTGCCTTTGATCTTCTGGGCACCCTGCCCTTTCTGCAAACTCTGTCTGTTACCCACTAGTTCTCAGCTGCTATGGCCAGCTGCTTGGGGTTCGCACACCACCCGCCAGCGAGAGGCTGTCCCAGCTCCTGTAGGACAGTCAAACAAATGTCACACAAGTAGTCACTTTCTTAAAGTCATCCAGAATTCATTTTAGTGCATTCCTGTGTCTTTGTGTCCTTGTGAGACAGTTCTATACTCACATCATTTCCATTGAGGAGGGGCACTCAACAGAGCTGCCGCCTTCTCTTCCACCTTCTACCCCTGACATGCCCATGAAAGCAACGTGATACCAGGTCTGGTGGCTCAGTGAACTAATGCGTCCACTGTAGGGGCATGCATTTGACCTCATAGTCACAGGTTCAAATCCTGGTGTCCACTCAGCCTTTCATCCTTCTGAAGTCGATAAAATTAGTACCATTGAGTTGGGTAACAATAAGCATCTGTTATTCAGCCCCTGGATATCCTTATGGGTGAATGTGCAATTACAAATACACATTATGTTAAGCATTGCACAAGCTACTGCGGACAGAGGGCTGTGCTGTATGAGGGAAAGAGCACATTCCTATCAGTGCTCGGGTCATGGCAGCCCCTAATGTCTCTGGGCCCGATTCACAGAAATAACTTAAGACAAAATCCTAAACTTACTACTACTTTTGCTATTCACAGAAGTTAGGATTTTGTCTTAAGTTTGTCGTAAGACAGACTTAAGACAAAATCCTAACTTAAGTCTGTTTTAAGACAGACTTAAGACAAAATCCTAACTTCTGTGAATACCAAAAGTAGTAAGTTTAGGATTTTGTCTTAAGTTAGTTCTGTGAATCGGACCCTCTACCTCCAAGTTATCTTCACCCAAGTCCCCCTCCCTCTTCCATTCTTGCTGTCCATGTCCACATGCATCATCCTAACCTCTGTATCCCAACCCCACCATGCAGCATTCTCCATTATGTTTGCATTAAGCATCAACAGCTCCTGCTCCTCAACCCCAGGGGGGCCTTCCCTGGGGACATGCGATGGGTAATAATTAAGAGGCCATCACGCAGTTTAATTAAAAGTTGAGGGGTCGGATCTGTGAAGATAGTGTGGCTCTCAGCAGGGTCCTGCAGTATCCCCAGGGGTCTGAGACTTAGGAGACACCCCTGCAAGTCTGCACTTGGAACACAACTTCCCAGGATGCTTCTCACCTCAAGGTCCGCGGCCCCCCATGCTGGCTGGTTGGCATCTTTTATCTGGATCATATGGCTCTCAGTCGTTATGTTTTTATACAGCGTGAACTCGGCCCGAGGGCATCAGGGCATCGGGGCACTTTACATGAGCACCAGTTACCTCACACAGGGCCACATTCATTTTTTTCAGGCACAGCGGGTTTACGTGATTTGCCCAGAATCACAGGACCTTGAGCTGACGCTGGGACTCGAACTTGGGGGCATATTACCAACAAGTAGCGATATTTATCACTAAATAGGCTTAGCGACGTTTTTTTTTATCGCTGCCTATCGCTGGATATGTTAGCGGAGAAAACATGCTATTAGCAACGTTTTTCTCCATAGCGCTAAAATATCCAACGATAGCGGCGAAATGCGTGAATATCGCTGAGAATACAGCGATATTCACGCATTAGCGACGAAATGCTCTTAGCCATGTTATCCACCTCTCATTGGATAACATGGCTAAGAACTGGTCTGAGCAGGCGTTAGTTTTTGGCGATAGCGGGAATATTTCCATCGCTACGCCTGCCTTGCTAATAGGTAATAGCGACGTTAGCGACTGCTTTCAGTCGCTAACAGGTTGGGTACGCCCACTTTGCACGTCATTAGCGATAAATATCGCTGACATGCAAAGCGGGCCCCAAACTGCTCGCTATCGCCTAAAAGCTGTCGCTAACATCAGTTAGCGACAGCTTGCTAATAGAGCGATGACATTATCGCCGCTTAGCGGCCGAAAACAGCAGCTAAACCGGCGATAATTGCCTGTCGCCACCCTTGGTAATATGCCCCTTAGTTCCCCAGTGGCAAAGTCAGCAGCTCTGGCTAGAACGCCACATCCTACTCTTACTTCAGGAGGGAGAAGCAAAGACTCAGTGGGTGGGGCGCCCCAACAAGGACTGAAAACAAGGAACGCACGTGGGAACTATACTGCAGCTGAAAGGGTGTGTCCCATCTACAGATAACAAAATCAGAGATGTAATCCAAGATGAAAGAAATAAATGATTGTCTAGAGGACAAAATCGATGCTGAGGCCTGATGTGCCATTCATATATTTTAGCGTGACGTGGATGTGTAGAGCGCTGCTTCTCCTTGATAAGGTTATCCAGGCGCTTAAATCCCATCTTACTAATATTCAGCAGGCATCCTTTCCGTGCATCCTTGTGAACAGCACTGAACGCAGAGATGGAGACTTCAAGAAACAACAGACCACAGTCTCTGCATTCACTTTCACACGAGGCGCAAGGGAAAACAAGCATTAGCAAAGCCAATAGGTCTCACCTATGGGCTTTGTCAATGTCTTTTTTCCATGTTAAAACACGAACAATGGGCAGGGATAGAGAGGAAAGGAGAGATAAAACCGCATAGACAACAGAAATATTACCTGAATTACAGTGTGAAGAGCAGAAGGACACATGCTCCAAACGAAAGAACAGGAAGTGGCATCGTAAGCGCTGGTTAATTAGGAGCAGCAAATATTAGGAGGCAGACAATGACGCCAGCGAAAGGAAGGAAATGGGCAGGCTCCAAACTCATTTTAGTAAACAATTTCCCATGTCCGTGATTGGTAGGTTCCCAGGTTCCCAGGTTCCCCAGACCAATTACCACACTGTAATGCAGCGTTGTGATTGGTTTTGAGCATCCTGGTTTATCGCTCATCCAGGGAATGAGGGTCTGGGCATGTTCTCCATGCAGGCTGCATGCAGAACAGGGAAAGTGAGCATGACTGGTTTGGGCAGCCCCAGAGGGCCGACAAACAGTCATTGCACACTTGGGAGTGGGCAAACCACTCCTCCCCTGCCCTGCTTGAGAACAGAGCAGCCCCACCCACCTGCCGGCCCGCACAATAGCACAAACAGAAAGTTGTTATCATTTTATGTTTCCTCTTCTCGCACTGCTTGAAAGCAGTGGGGCGACGCTCCTCTGCTATATTCGGAAGAGCCGCCACTGTGCAGAAGGGACATCGGGGAGCATGCAGTGGTCCAAGCAACTGCTGTCTATCCTGCCAGAACAAGCGGCTGCCACTCGCACAGAGAAAGCCGTCCCATTGGACAGCTGCTACTTTGCAAATGGTTGGACGCAAACGGTTGGAAACCTGTGAACACAGTGTCACCACCTTAGAGCTTTTAAACCATTTAAGCACTCACTTCCTGTGCTTCTGCTGGATGTTCACAGGGTGAGCTCCCACCGGAGTCCCCCATTGGATACCATCCTGCAGGCGATAAAGGCCTTGGGGGCACCGGTGAGCTCTGATGGAACCCCTCTGCCCCCCCCCCCCAGTGCGGAGTGCTGTGTCTAGAGACATGAACAGTGCTGGTTTTGGCATTCAGCAGACGGTGGCCACAGACACGCATGCGGCCCTCAAGATGGCGGAGGAGGGTTGTGACTAGCGGCTGAGCGAGATCCATTGGCACCGGAGACCTGCTGCAGAGAGAGGCCCGGAGCATGAGACTAGCGGCAGGAACGATGGAGTAGCGAGAGAACCCCCAGGGGTGTCTCAAGGACAGACCCTGCGGCATGGAGTTGAGGACCCAGTTGCGCTGTGGGAGCTTGAGCCCGGCAGAAGGACTAACGTTGTAGCATGGATCCGCCTGCCCTGAGCATCGGCTGCTCGAGGTCCAGGGACGGAGGAGGCACTCATGCTTGACGCGAAGGTTGGTGCCCACCGCCTGTGAATGCAACAACACCCAAAGACCTGGCTGAACGAGTACCACAAGAACCCCAGCAATGGCGAGAAGATCATGCTGAGTAAATATGAAATATATAATGGTCCAACCCTAATCGCTTCAACTCTTCTTAAAATGTAATCTTGCATGAATGCCGTATAATTTGGCCCTCTCCTGCCACATAATTCCAGTGGCTCTGATCATGGGGTAGAAATCACATGCACAGACCTGGGGAATAAAAAAAGTCAATTGTGGTAGATGATTTCTGCCAAGTTATGTATAGGATCTAGGTAACCTTCCAAGATGCGAGGCTGGTGACCAGCAGGACTGGGTTGTAGAGGCAGTCTTAGTTTAGCTCATCCGTTAAGAACCAAGTGGCCCTCCTGGGCAGGCAGATGGTGGGTGACCATAGTAAATTTTCCTTCAGGTATTGCTCATTAATGCTGTGTTAATCAAACTCGGTAGAGCACATGTTCAGCGGTGGTTTCTTGCCGCTGAACAGAAGTGGAGGTGCAATGCGTGCATATGGTTCCAGACTGCCCGACTACATTCATATCCTGGTCCCTTGGATCTGGCTGAGAGGGAGCCTTGGGCATACAATAGCTGCGTGAAGGATAACGGTCCTACAGAGAATGACCACGGCCTGCACTCGAGATGGTAGCGACTGCGAGACATTGTGGATCAGCTGGTGTAGAGGCTGAAGCAGTCGGTCTATGCAGCAGGCGTGCTGCCTTAGATACTGCTCCTCAGCATCGACCAAGAGACACTGGATGGCGACATCCGCATATCCTGGTTACAGGCAGCCACGGTCTCTTGGTCAAACAAAGACTAGACAAATGAGAAGACAACACACAGGTAGTAGCACATTAGGAGTTTATGGTCAACTGCCCAGTTTGCCAGCGCCTAGAACCTTCACGGGTAACAAGAAGTGCTCTACAAATCTACTGATTGATTGATTGATTGTACAATGACAATTACTGCCTTACCGTGACGAAATTGCAGTCCTAGGTCCCCATTGTGAACGTGTTGGTATTTACTACAGAGATGCTGGCAGACGAGATTTTCCAGTTACGGCTGGTATCTACCCCACCAAATTCGATCGATTATAACATTGCACCCTAAAATGGGGAATAAATGCATCGACCTGGTAACGTTGTGTCCTTTTCCAAGTTCTTTTTCCCAATTTTAGTGATAAAACTGCTGAATTTCTGCCACTGGTATAAAGAGGCGTAGTAGAATTCTGGGTCGTATATGAAACAGACCCGCAAGGGACACATGAACAGATAGACTTTGCTCCTAGGTACAGCTAAGAGAACCGGAGAAATGGTAGGCCTGGACTTATCAGTTATGATTCTTTCCCACGAGTGAGGGAGGTCGAGTTAGGATTTTCCCCCCAAAAGTAGGCGATAAAGGTGATGCTTGTGTGACAAAGATACACATACAGTGGGGAGGGTTTTTAAGGAGGCAGGAAAGGGAGGAGGAAGCGACTGGGGGTGAGGATGAGGTTGGTAAGGTGGGTGAGAAAGGGTTAGGGCGCATAGGATGAGAAGGAAATATTTGTCAGAAGGGGTCACCAAGGGGTTAACTTGGGAATGGAAGGGTTGGTGGTGGTTGAGAGCTGGCTGATAGCGGGTAGGTAGGCAAGGAGCAATGATCTTAGGAGCTGGCAGTGCTTAATTTGAGCCAGTGGTTTCTAGTACTCGGCACTGGCAGTTAATTGTCAACACTGGCACTTATGACAGTCTGCCACATGGTGGTGCTGTCTGTTTAACTTAGAGATGAGCACAACAACAGTTGTTAATAATTCAATAAACAGTAAAAATGATTATTACCTGCAACCCAGCCATTTTTATAGCTTGAGAGACCTGGAATAGTCTAAGCAGTCACGCTTGTAGGAGTGTGATGGTCAGTAGTTGGGTTGGTACAGTCATTGGCTTCGCTTGCAAGGGCAGTGGGTGGTACAAGCTGCAGCTGCCATTTGACGAGGGCCCTGACACATATTGTTTTACAAATCAAGCACTGGGAGCGGGATACGGTAGACAGTTGGTAGATGTGGAATGGACTGAAGAATGGTAGGACAAGAAGAAGGATGTTTAGGTGGGGGTGCTAGTGTGGGTGTGTACAGCTGGTGTAGAATGGGTGTTAAGGCTCATATGAGAAGCGCAGAGGAATTTGGAGGGAAAATGGGGTGGGGACACAAACAGAGAAAATCTAAGGATGGAGAGGGAGTACATTTAGAACTGGAGAGGGTAGTGCGGGGAGGAGGAAGGTTTGCAGAGGGAGAGAAGTGTTAAGGAAACAGTATAATGGGGTGTGTCAGTGGTGGAGGGCTTAGCAGTTAGTGTGGTGAGAGTGGCTTCAGGGGGTCCCCCGTGCCACCATGAATGACTCCAGGGATTAGATGAGAAGCTTTACCCTGGAGTGGGACATTCTTGAGGAAGCAGATGACCGGAAGTTCAGGCAAGTGGAATTGCAGCTGTTTATCACTGAACTGTTAATAGAGTGTACCCGGAAGCAGAAAGGCTGCAGCAGGAGGAGCACGTGACACCACAGTAGAGGACCAATGAGCACCCCTCGCGGTGGCAGCACTGTCACCCCAGGAGAACCAGAGACCCCACAGCAGGACAGGAGATCACCTGGGGCCCAGGATAATCAATCAACCTGCTGGGAGTTAAAGACCACCGCAGCGGGTCAAGAATCCACCCAGGAGGTGATATGATTTAATCCAGAAAAAAATCAGACACCACAGCAGTGGGTCAAGAATCCACCCAGAGGCGGAGGTGCTTCAGCACAGAGAGAACCAGACACCACAGCAGCGACCCAAGAATCCACCCGGAGGTGGAGATGCTTCAGCACAGAGAGAATCAGACACCACAGCAGATGGTCACGTATCCACCCAGAAGCGGAGATGATTCAATCCATAGAGAATCAGACACCACAGAAGCGCCTCAAGAATCCACCCAAAAGCAGAGATGCTTCAGCACAGAGAGAATCAGACACCACAGCAGCGACCCAAGAATCCACCCGGAGGTGGAGATGCTTCAGCACAGAGAGAATCAGACACCACAGAAGCGCCTCAAGAATCCACCCAGAGGCGGAGGTGCTTCAGCACAGAGAGAATCAGACACCACAGCAGATGGTCACGTATCCACCCAGAAGCAGAGATGATTCAATCCATAGAGAATCAGACACCACAGAAGCGCCTCAAGAATCCACCCAGATGCGGAGGTGCTTCAGCACAGAGAGAATCAGACACCACAGCAGCGACCCAAGAATCCACCCGGGGGTGGAGATGCTTCAGCACAGAAAGAATCAGACACCACAGCAGATGGTCACGTATCCACCCAGAAGCGGAGATGATTCAATCCATAAAGAATCAGACACCACAGAAGCGCCTCAAGAATCCACCCAAAAGCAGAGATGCTTCAGCACAGAGAGAATCAGACACCACAGCAGCGACCCAAGAATCCACCCAGAGGCAGAGATGCTTCAGTCCAGAGAGAATCAGACACCACAGCAGCGGGTCAAGAATCCACCCAGAGGCAGAGATGCTTCAGTCCAGAGAGAACCAGACACCACAGAAGCGCCTCAAGAATCCACCCAAAAGCAGAGATGCTTCAGCACAGAGAGAATCAGACACCACAGCAGCGACCCAAGAATCCACCCAGAGGCAGAGATGCTTCAGTCCAGAGAGAATCAGACACCACAGCAGCGGGTCAAGAATCCACCCAGAGGCAGAGATGCTTCAGTCCAGAGAGAACCAGACACCACAGAAGCGCCTCAAGAATCCACCCAAAAGCAGAGATGCTTCAGCACAGAGAGAATCAGACACCACAGCAGATGGAGACACAAAGGGTCGGTTTTACGGGGGTGCGTTGCTAGGGTGCTAGGGTGCAAGGGTGAAGGAAGGAATAATGGATGGGAATTGGGCAGTTTCTAGCACACTCCAGCGGGAGTCGCTTCTAGGCGCTCGTTACCAACTGTAACGGAGTAACCTACTGCCTCGCTCTTTGTAGTTTAATAAATCTAACCTGTGTCTAAAACAAAATCCCTCATTTTCGCCCAGGCTGGCTCTGCAGCCTTACATTCAAGAAGCCTCTGTGTCTGTGCGATGGTGTCCAGACCCCTCTCTCCCCCCTCCAGCCGCGGAGCCCGTCCAGTCCACGCAGACTCCTGCAGTTGCCCCTCTCTGGAGCCGGAATGCTGCTCACCGCAGTGGGTTGTGAGCTGGCCCCGGCTGCGCCCGATGCTATCTTGGCCCCCCCGCTGCTGTCACCGGGGCAGGCCGGGGCCTGTCCTGGGCCCGATCCCCGCTCACACCCGGCTTTGTTCCGATCCTGGCTCCGTGCCGACGCCTAATGATATGTTTGGACTTTGACGAGGCTGCAAGAAAGAGCAGGTAATATCGGCGCGTGCCTCAGCCCTCAGGTAACCACCCGAAGCAGCGCCGCGAAGTCACGGGAAGGAGGCGCTCAGCAGTGACGCTCGGTATCCGCGAGGGAAGCGCCTCGGCGCCCCTCCTACGGGCAGGAGGCGCTTTTACATGTAAAACCGCCGGGGAGCACTCTTTTTATTTTTACTGACAGCGCCCTTACTGAATGAGCACCCAGTCCCCAAAAAACTTCAATCAGCCTCCCAACTACTACGAGATCTAAGGTACCCCCCCCCCCCCATAAAAAAGTCCTAAAAAAAGAAGTGGTGGGACTAACAAATGCAAGTGACATCATGAGAGCGTGACATCACAGCACGAAAGATTGCACTTGGCATCACAGGAAGTGGTGTCACAATACATGACCTCACAGGAAGTCCCATCACAAAAAGTGACATTAGATCTTAACACATATGTTTAGAAGGGCCATCATAGTACATTGGAGTGCATTACGAGATGTATCAAATGAGATTTGTGTCGGGGTTCTGCCAAAAAATGATGAAACCTCGGACACAAAATCTGGGCCTCAACATATATATATATTTTTTAAGTCCACTACAAAGAAATTGGCACCAAGGAGAAAAGTGGCAGTAAATCTGTTCTGCTTAGTTGGTTGCACAGTCTGCACCTTTGCGTGCCCAGTAAATCTCAGTGAATAATAACAATAAATGAGCTAACTCTGGTGGTGAACACATTTGCTGTTGTGATCAGTGTTTTGTCTTTTCCCAGTTTTGAATCAAAGTAGCATTAAGGGTTAATATGTCTCCTGCAAAGCACATCATGTAACATGCAGAGGACACATTTTCTTATTTATATGTACCTAGGTAAGTGGGCTACTGCTTTTAACACCACAATCATTTTGCTACCTTAGGGATCATGTTCGCGCTATATAAAACTTTATAAATAAATAATGTAAACAAAAGTGTTTTTTAACCTCATAGCAGCTTCGAACGTTCCGCGCCAGTGTGGAACGTTCGAAGAAACGGGTGGGGCCATGTCGGCCGTTCGCAGCACCAGACAAGGTAGTGCTCGCGTCGGCCAACCGCCGACGGGAGCACAGAAGGGGTAACATTGTTATTTGTGTAAATACTGGGGCGTCCAATACATCGGACCGTTCCTACAGTGCACGCATCTCTAATACACAGGGATAGAACAAAGCCACACGCATGCCTCTCTTAAGTACCAGTGAAGTGATAACAAGCTGTGTGCCTGTTTCCCCTCCATCGCATTTGCAGCTACGTGTGAGGCTCCAGATAACTACCTGCCAGGATACTCCAACAAAAGGAGGCCTGATGGCCCCTTAACGTTGCCTTTGTTTTGTGTCCAGCTAGAAATTAAAAGAACTAAGCCCCCTCCCCTCCTGCACATTTCTGCTCAGAACCAAAGCATACAATGTGCAGGCGCTGCTGAGAGTGTCCCAGTGCATGGAAATTACACCGGGAAGAGTTTAGCACATTTGTTTGGGGCCCAACTTCTATACTGTACAGTCTAGGAGATGTGATACTCAGGGGAGTGACTCTGCAGAAGCAGCGCCACCGCCATCTTTCTGCAGCTAAAAGAACATCCAAGTCCTCACCTAGAACAACCTGAGTGAACGCAGTGAACAGCATGTACTAAGCTGTTTCACATCAGTTGTTCCCAGCAGCGGTAGTAGAGGGGTCAGCCCCACAAAACGGTGCTGTGTTCTCAGAGACGTGTAGCCTCGTCTTGCTTCAAGAGTGGTCTTCGCCACATTCCTGCACTGACCCAGTGAGTCCTTTTCAGAGCAGGTGAAGGTCAGAGGGCGACAGGGTGGGTAGCATGGTGCATTGTCTTCTGGTTGTTCCCAGGGGGGCTTGCATGAGATGCGGCTGTGGATCGTCCACTGGTTGCATCAGCTGCATGATGCACAGTAGCCCTGGATGTCTGCGGTAGGGGAAGCGTGGAGGAAGAAGACACTGATCCACCCAGCCCTGAGGAGACCATGCACCAGAGAAGACAGCAGTGATGGGAGAACCCATCGTGACTGTCAAATAGGATTATGCAACTAAAGGAAAACAAATTACAGTAATTTGTGCAGGAAGTCAAGGTAGCCAAAGAATACATACCTAAGCTGGAATCCAGCACCACAATCTCATCATTAAACACAATCGAAAAGTCACCTGGCTTGAAAGAATGAAAAAGTCACTCACCGGTAACAATTATGAGCTTGTAGTGCTTGCCTCTAGATGACCGCGGAGGCGTTGGCGTTTTCTGCCTGTCTTGAAAGAAGACCGGTATTTGTATAAACTGGTTTACATGCAAGTGAGACACCACATCTGGGATGAATTGTAGGTTTGTTCTCATAACCAGTGTCTCTCTGTGTTTATCCATGCAGGGCTCTTGGGTTGTTGAGTCTGTAACTCACCAACTCTTCTTAAAAGCCGTCTTCGGCGTGATATACCTCAGCTTTGCGTTGCGCTCTGGCTCAAACAGATGTTTTGGGAGATGTGCTACAACTAGGTTAAGACTTCACATGGGTGCTGGTAGGCCTTGGTGGGCAAATTAGTTTTGTCCACACCAAAAACTTTCAATTACTGGAGTTGCAAATAAACTATTTCCCTAAGTTCCTCTCGTGCAAGCAACTATGGCAGACAGGTGTGTAGGTATAGACTCACAAGAGTTTTGAGTCCACCAGGTGCATGAAGTCCCTCATAATTGCGTTGGCCACAAGAGGATTTAGTAAATCCTCTTTGTGCACAATTGGACAAATATGGTCCCTAGGTCTTCATAACACCTGTGTGTAGTAGGCACCTTCCCTCCCTGATCACATCTATGCATCTCTGTGGTAGGTCTTGTTGGTGGTCAAATGCTAGGTAGCCAGGATGCTACATTGTGAGTGGTCAGTTCTAGCTGACAAACCTTTCCCCCTCCAAAGGTAGTAGAGTTGGAATACAATTATTTTTTTTATTCTGTCATTACAATTGGGGGCAAGTACTATATTTACTGATCATACTGTGGGGCTACAAAAATCACTGTCATGTCTGTTTGCCTGCATTTGTTGCTCACTAGTGGAATCTGAGGATCTTGTAGGCAAATGTCCATGACAGATCCATCAACAGTACATTTTCCTGAGATTGACGGTATGAAAACTTGGAGGCAGAGTCTTTACACTTTGTGTCAGTCATCTAGTTCCCATTCCTGTGATATTCCTTCTTGCTTGCTGAGTTTGCATGATTCCTTATTTCGCTCGCCGGGTAAATGTGTTACCATTATTAGATTATTCCCTTGAATCACTTGCATCCAGATGTTGTGCTAGTCTTAAAAGTATGCGTGATTTTGTGCCTCCTTGTTTGTGGAGGTAAAACACCAATGTGGCGATGTTCGTATTTGCACAATATGCATGTTCCTTCCACGTGGAATGGTTTTAGTGCTAAAAAAAAAATAAGCTTTGAGTTCTACCACACTTCTGTGCTTGAATACTTCCCCATGTGTCCAACATCCTCTGAATTTTCGATTTGTCGTGAATGCTCCTGAGGCTGAACTTGAAGCATCTGTTGTAATGGTCAACAAGGTATACAAGTATCTACCTTTTGTCATGTTGTCTACCAACAACCTTCCAATGCTTCCTTTCATTTGCTCACAGCGACCACTAGAACGTCTTAATCCCCACACGCTTGTGACTATTGGTCTGTGAGCCATTCCTGCATGGGTGGCGTGTGAAACCGACAAACGGTTTTGGGAGAAGGCATTATGCCATCTTTGCTAACATTGTCCTCAGCACTGCCAGTTACTGTGATGTCTGGAAAAGGCTAACCATGCTTCCTCAGTGCTAGAACCCTCTTTTGTACAGGGAAGGCCTTGAATGAGCTCCCAGAAAAATCTTATAGTGGGCACGGGGGATTGATTTCTTCTAGTTGATCGAGAACCCCAGTTTGAAGAGTGTTCTCCCTCCTTGCTTTTATCCTTTTCTGGCACTTTGTGATCCAATGCACGAGCCGTCTAGATAAGGGTAGACATGTATATCTATCACCTCAAGTGTGCCGCTACTACCGCTAGGTCTTTCGTAAACATTATTTCGAAGTGCAACACTGTGTACTGATACACAACCTCCGCAGTCACAAACCGGAAGTACGTCCTGCGGCTTCTGTTGACAGGAGTATGGAAGCAGACATCTTTTAGAGCAAAAGTCACCTTGTAGTCTCTTTTTCTAGCATTGGAATCCCTTCCCGGAGTGATACCATTTTGAATTTTCCAGCATTTAGGAACCGATTTATGAATCTTTCCCCCACATGCATCATCCCGGTCGTTTGCGAATGCAAAATTGCGAAAAATAGCGAAACGCAATTTAGAATTCGCAAAACGGGATGCATGATTAATTTCTAATAATATTAGCGATTCGGTAAAATTCGCATTTTTTACCGAATCGCTAATATTATGCGACTTCTAATTTGGTAATTCGCATTTCCCATTGATTCCTATGGCCCAAAAGGCCCATAGGAATCAATGGAAATTGCGAATTCGCAATTTACAATTTTCACAATCTTCATGCATTCCATGGGTGCAGGGGGGGGTCCAAAGGACCCCCCCCTGCACCCCTGAAATGTATTTTTAAGTGGTTGTTTCACACACACATGTCCTATGGACATGTGTGTCTGTAACATGTAAGTTTTAAAAATGCATTTTTTTGCTTTTTTAACAATTTTCGCAAATTAACTCGAGGGTCAACCTCGTGTTAATTTGCACTTCCAATTTTCAAATTCGGTATTTTTAAAAAAATGATGCATTGCATTTAAGGAATCGCACAAATGCGATTCCTTAAATGCATTCGCAATTATTAGAAATGCTAAAAATAGCGAATTATGCACAACAGTTTCATGCATCCCAAAAACGGATTTTGCATTCGCAAACGGCCGATTTTTCCGAATCGCACCGTTTGCGAATGAAAAAAACGTTGATGCATGTGGCCGATAGCTCCTAAAGTCTTTCCTTAGAATAAAAAAGGATGCAGAGTATATCTCTTTAATGCACTTCTCTTATGAGACTTCTAGTGCTCCATCCAGAATATGTCTGTCTTTGTACAGCTTGTTGTAGAGGCTTGAGGGGTTCTTCTTGGCACCTCTGTTTTTGGTGGAATGTTGGGAGATGTTTTCTGAGGCTCTATGCAGTCCTTGTAATGGAGAGTGTTCAGTGCCCGCTTGTTGGAGGCCTTCCTTTCCCATTCATGTAGGAAACCCAACATTTGGCCCATACTGTTGTTGGGTGCCGGGCAGCCTGCCCATGCATCATGTCATCTGTCCCCGGAGCTCCAAGCCCTCCAACGTTATACTTCTGCTGTTCATTTCAGCGTTCACTCCTCTTTTAAGCCACTGGAGATTGATTTCCCCTGTTTTGGACAGCGTGGGTCCTATTTCAAACCAAGGTAGGTGATATTATCGATTACCCATCATAACGCGGTCATTGGTAAACTCTGGTTTTAGGGGCCGAAATTTTTTTAAGTTTTGACTTGGAAATATTAATTTTAAACAATGACACCTTTTAATAGGCGGCACATGGGGGCAAGAGCCGCGAGGGTGTGTCAAGCGAGCAAGCTGTCATGTGAAAACATTGTCGGTTTTATTTTCTGGGCTCCGAATTTGTTCCCCTTAATGTGGGAATAGACTTGGATGTGCTGAGCGATGGGTTTCAGGATAAGGGCAAAGAGGGGGGAGACAGTGGGCACCCTGGCTCGTGCCTCTAGTATTATTCAACCACCGCGAGTGGAGTCCATTGATCCTAATTTGATCTCTGGGGCTACAGTATCCCTCCAGAAGCCAGCTCATGAATCAATCCTTTATCCACAGCGCGATCAACTATTTCTGCCGTGAATTCCCAGTCAACCCTATCAAATGCTTTTTCAGTATCCAGGATGACCTGAAGAGGTTGGGCATTTCTAGTATTATCCCCTACCTGTCGATCTTGAATGAAGCCTGATTGGTTGGGAGGCATCAATTCCCCCATCAAAGTCTGCAGTCTCAGTGTCGCTATTTTGGTACGATCGACACACTCGGTTTTTTATTTGTCTTGAGGATCAGAGAGATAGGTGATTCCAACATAGTGGGGGCCATCCGGCCCTCCTGCATCGTCTTGTGGTAGAAACAGTGAAGTAAAAAGAGGAGTGCCGAGCAAAGCATTTATAGAAGGCAGCCGTAAAGCCAACCGAGCCTGGTGGTCTGGAAGGGCACAATAGGGATAGAGCCATTAGAATCTCTTCTTTTGTTAGGGGCTTGTCAAGGCGTTCCCCATGTTCCTGCCGTAGTGGAGTTAATGTGGCCCCCTCCAGACAGGTGGCTCAGGCTTGCAAGTCGGTGGACTCTTGTGTAGAGATGTGAATAACATTCATGAAATCATTCAGCCATTGCTATATCTTGGGTATGTACTTGCCTGTTTAATGATTTAACTTCAGCTATTGTAATTTTGTCTTTTCGTGTCTTTAACAGGTTGGCCAGAGTTACCTAGTACACAGTATCCGTCATCGAGTTTTGCCAACTAGCATGCTGCTTAAACAATTTCTGGAGTTCTAATCTGGCCACATACCATGAGAATTTTCCTCCAGATTTTTTGGGAGTGGGTCTGTTTGTGGACAAGTTCTAGCTCCCTGAGCTCTTCAGTGAGCTTTGTTTGGAAATCTGTTTGTATTTTGTGCAGAGGGACGCCTCTGCTATGAAATTACCTCAAAAGATGGCTTTTCGGGCATCCCAACGAGTGTCTGCTTTTATTTCTCCTGTGTCAAGTGAAATAGGTCTGCAATACTTGCCTTTATGTAGGAGAGAATTACTGTGTCTTTCAACAGGGAATCATGTATTTGCAGGTTACTCCAGTCTTGTGGGGCTTAATCCACCTGAAGGTGAGAGTGCAAGAAACCGGTCCATGGTCTGAGATTGTATTGGATTGTCGCCACAAGGTCTGGAGTCCAACGTTAATCTAGAAATGGGTAGTCAAGCCTGGCGTTTGTTCTATGCACATCCGAATAGAGCTAGTAATCTCGATACAAGGGATGACGAGTTCTCCAGGCATCGACTAATCCCAATTCTTCTATTAGTAATTTGTCTTGTCTACAGGGTTGCGGAACCTCCCATGCTCGATTTATCTGAGTCCCACTCCCGATCAGAAACCAAGTTGAGGTCCCCCCTATTATAACTGGCACTGGAGAGGCTCTGTTATAAAATGTCCATGTTACCCAAGATTCTCTACATTTTGCAAACATTGACTTTCCTGACCTCCCCCAGAGACTACATTACATTAAAGTATTTCAGCCACTGACCTACTCCTACATTTGGCTAGACAAACCAGACACTGCTCACTGCGTCGAAACGAGGGACGGCTGGGCGTTCCAAACCTATCCCACTACGATGCTGCGGCCCACCTTCGACTTCTGGTCCATTGGCCATGGAGTGAGATTGAAAAGGGATGGTGCACAATTGGCCACACAACGGCAGCGGGCTGCCTTGGGTGGTGTCTGGGCAGCCCAAGGTGTGGAAACCAAAACACTCTACAGATCACGAGGGCCACGCCGGACATTTGGGTTAGAATAGCTTTTAAACACAAACTCACTTCCTTCCTATCTCCCTTTACCCTCTTCTGGGACGACCAGGATTTCACCCTGGGGCTGAATAGGGCTCCCTCTCAAAAAAAGCTAGAGGGCAGGGGTAAAACCCTTAAGAGGCGTTTTAGACCATGGAACTATTAAGGTATTTTAGCAACTGGCAGATGAGTCTGCACCTAATGAACCGGAGTGTGTTCACTATGTGCAAGTGCACTTTGGATGCGCAGCCTGAGCATAAAGGAAAGAAGTTACCAGAGCCCTCACCTCTTTTGAAAAAATACCTCTTTCATTGGTCATGGGATGAACATGCCACTTCACAAATTTACAATATGTTACAAAGTGGAGGACTGTTGGACTAGGGTCACCCCGAACTTTTTCGCCTCCCACCCTTTTTGCTGGATGTGCATGATGGAATGCTGCGCAATGGTGTGCAGAGGTTTATTTTCACTGTTTGGGAAATATCACTTTTAAAATGGACGCCATTGCTGTGTGCTTTGTGCCGCCTGCCTGCGGTGGGTTGGCGGTCTAGTGTTCGAAGTGACAGGGTACCCTACACCTCCCTTACAGTGACAGTTGGGACTGGAACTGCCAGGAGCCTTCTAGAAGGTTCTAGACCTTTCTGGTAGGTGGGGTGAGGGGGTATATATAGGGGGGCTGTGCATCCATGTGCTCAGACTGCGCGTGGACTTTGCTTGAGAGGGGACACCCTGCCAGGAGGTACCGCCGCAAGGGCCTGTGTGCTGGCGAGAGACTCTGCTGGAGTGGAGACTGCTGCGCTAGCAGAATTGCCATCGTAATGGAGGATGACTATTCCTACGAACTGCAGCTTCATGTCTGGTGAGCTGCCCTACTGCCTGCTGTTCTTGTCCTGCATTAAATGTCTCCTGGCCCCTAGCCCCCCGTGAGCGCTATATTTCAAGGGACTATACTTGCCTGCCTGCACCCTAGCGCCCCGTGAGCGCTATATTTCAAGGGACTATACTTACCTGCCGGCACCCTAGCGCCTCGTGAGCACTATATTGGAGGTGCCAGAAGAGAGGAGCGCTATCTATTGTCCCTGAAGCTGTTGAAGCTTTCTAGTGCCTGGGAAGCACTACAACTTCATCCCTGCCTTCGCTGTGCTTTGCTTGCTGCTTAACGCCTCGTGAGCGCTACCTCCAGCACCTGCTCAGGAGAAGAAGGTGCGTGGGTCCTATAGCGCATGGTCCCAGGGAGAGAGGTTCCGTTAGAAGCTCAGCAGGAGTCTACCCCGTGTGATTGCGCACTTTTGCGGATTTAAATGAGTGGGTGCCCGCCCCCCTGCGCCAGTGTGACTTTACAGATGCCCCATCTAACAGTGGGCAGCTGCAACATATTGGCCATTTTAACTTCAGGAGTCCCGGAGTTGGGCTCCTTAGTTCCCAGTGGGGCTCAGATCTACGGACTCGTGCTGTTTTACGTGGGCACGACTGCCCTGCTGGACAGTGGGCAGTCGCCATGGGGTGCCGTGGTGCCAAGGATTAATCTTTGCCCCACTTAGGAAGGTATCCGGTGTGCCCTGCGGATTATGTTTTATGCCCCATGAGTGTGATTGATGCCTCATGACAGGGTGTATGGCTACTGATGTCATGTAAAATATAGATACCCTGCTGATTTTTTGCGTCCTGGGTTGTCTGCCTCATGATTTCTGCCTAATGCATCTATGCTGATAAGGTTTTGTAGACCAATGTTACACATTCAGTATTGTTTCTGCCCCAAGATATGCCCAAGGTGTTGCTCAGGCTTTATGTTCATGATCCATGCCTAACCTGATGCTTCTGCCTATGCCCCCTGCTAACATGATCGTACCTAATGTTATGCTGGATGTGATTCATGCCCATGTACCCATCTTGATGCTGATATGATGCATAATATGTTATGTGCCGAAGGTGTGCTCACACTTTGATTGATGCTGTTGATTTTATGCCTCATGCTAATGTTCATGCCTGACCTGATGCCTTTATGCTAATGAGGTCGTGGCCACTGCTAATATTGTTTATTCAAAGGTGTGGAGGCCCATTGAAACGCCTTATGAGTTATGCCCCATGCTGATGGTTTTGGTGCATAATATGCCTTTATGCCCACACGTGTATACCTAGTGTCACGCCAAGTGCGTTGCTCATGCGTTTAGACTAATGTGCTTCATGCTACTGACGATGCCTTCATGCTTGCATGTTTATGCTCAATGCTAATATGTTTGGGGCCTATTGTTAATGTGATTTTTGCTAATGTTATGCAGGAAAGGTTTTATACTTCATGCCTGCCTGATTTATGCTTATTGCATGATCTTGCCAGTAGCGACTGACTGTTCATCATCGAAAGCTGATGGACTTTACATTTATTCTTTACCCTTTCCTTTATCCTAATTGTATGGGTGATGGTTCTGGCAGCGGCCTGATTGGCCCTGCCCTGTAAATAGTCCCCCTGTATACTACTAATCGGTGCCAGTTGGCACAGTGTTACCACTGTGATTACCTTATGACGTGTTCTGCATAATACATATGTTGTTTTTCATGCAACCTGGTGTGGTCTCTTTTGTAGTGGGCCTGGTGTGTCGCTGGTGTGAGTGTGCTGCGCAGATGCTTTACACAATGCCTCTGAGTTTGGCCTACCCGCTCCGCACTACGCTACCCCATTTCTAACAAGGACCACAAACGTACGTTCCAGCGATCCTAAGAGAAAGAATTATAGAGTGCGTTAGACCAAGAGTAGCGGGAGGCCATAATGATATGAGCTAACAATTTTGCCTCCCAAACAAGAGGTTGGGGAACACTTCTGAACATCTCATATAAATGGCACCACATCCGGCATGCCTTTCTGGTTCATTGCTTTAAAGAACACTAAACTAATCACTGGGTCAGACAAATGTTAAATTTGTAAATGAAATGGTGCCGGTGCTCAAAGCTCTGATCAAAAACACACGGCTGGTGCAACTAAATGTGCGGACACAGAATTCCAAGACTGCGTATTCTTAAATCCACCACATTCATCTTTAATTCGCAAACAGACACCACATTTATCTCACTTCTGCATGTCCCCGCTTTCTCCCTCTCTGATGGTTTTCATGTCTTTGTCTTCCTCCGTCTTTCCTCTTTTTTTAACTCGTTCCTCTACTGCTCTCGATAAACGACTCATGTACATACATAAGTGCCAGCCCCCAAAAATGTGTGCCACTACCCCCACCGGCCCAAATTAAGCACTGGGTCAGACCTAGCTAAATACCCCGAAGTGATACTGTTAGGGCACCCACCACAGATATCTGCCCCTTATACGGTACTCCGGGCTGCCTTACTTCCCATTGCTACTGGGGCCAAACAATCAATCCTTGCGCTCTGAGGGCAACACCAACCCGCCTCGGACCAGAAATAGGTGGAAACAATGAAGCAGAATCTGGGTATGGAAATGTTCCCTGAAGCAGCCTGGGGTGAAGAAGACTTCACCAAACAATGGGGTTGTCTTCTACAATTGGTCAGCACTGATCACAAAGAACTCACTTGGCCTAAGAGAGACCGTAGATGCTAAAGAACTCAAGACACTTCCAAGGTAAGCGAGTTCTTCTCCGCAATCCGGCTGTAGGAGAAAGAACTATCGAGCCAATGACCAGTGTAATCCTAGGAAATGGGGTATGAAAGCATGTATTCAAAAGCTAACAGTACTCTCTCATCTGTACAGATAATGGCCATGGTGAAGCTGAGGCGCGTGTGTGCTTTGAAACTGTTGTTGTTGGAAGGGTGGACATCCTACCCCGTATCTGTTGTTTGGTGCTCCCTTTCCGAGTGCCCATGTGCCTTGTAACACCCCACACCTGTTTGCCATTCCATATCTTGTTTCACCTTCTGTAGCCACGCATCCGCAGCAGAACCAAATAGCTTATGTCCTGAAAAGAGTGTTTTTATTACATTAGCCTTCACTTTAGGTGCAAATCCTGATAGCCTGAGCTCGCGTCTCTTCATAAAAGTATGCCTGTGCACAGTTACCTGCGTGGTGTGTCTGCAATATCAAAGTGATGACTTGAAACATGTTTAAGATAGTATATCCAACTCTGCTCTCTTCCTAAAGTCTTCAGGCAAAAGCAGCTTGAGTTCTACAATCTTCTACCTCTGTTGATGGCTATATCTTCTGAGTAGAGTATTTGTATCCTCTGCGTTGCCAATGCTCTTTTAATTGTTATCCCTCGTAGCCTCTGCCTCCAGTCTTTGCTGTCGTTCCTGGTGGTGTCTATTTGTAGATGGAGGATTTGCTTCTTTGCGGCCAGCAGTGAGTGAGCCTGCAGGCACATTAGTTCTAATCTACGGTGGTTCCTGTGGACAAGCTTTATACATTTTCTCCACGCCATGGGTAACTGCTGATGGAGCGAGATAGAAAACAAAATTTTGTTTAAACTCGCAAAGTCACATTTCCATAACATGAATAATAATATTAATGATTTGTGATATGTTGTGCTAATACAACTTAGATTAAACTTTACACGTGGGGGGACTAACATGTGTGCTCATAAACGTGCATAATTGTTGCATCTTTTTGTTCGTGCAAAATAATAAAATAATTTATTGTTTTCGTTTTTGTCATTACTAACTGCTGCAAACTTAAAAGAAGCATGTGCTTATTTTGCTTTTCCTTAGTCTGTGTGATGTCATTTCTACTATTCTAGGTGCATATGGGTCTCATGGAGAAACGGAGACTGGTAAATATAAACGCTGCTTTATTTGTTTGCAATGGCTAGGTAACATTTTGATTATTCGGGTGGGTTAATTAATTAGTGAACCAAAGGGTGGATACAGAATTTACATTATTTCTTACATTAATACTTTTCTTGTGTTTGTTTTATATTAGAAATCATAAGTTGCCTGCTTTTGGGCCTAGTCACTTGAGCCGCAGAAAAGAGCTGACATGTAATTCTGCAGAAAGTCACGAGACGCCCATTCTGAATTAAAGCGTTTATTGAAGCTGCATTCACAAAGCAAAAACTGATGAGCTGACATCATTCTGTCGGACATGGCCAAGGTCGAAAGTGAACATTTTGTCAGTCCTTAACTTGGCATCCGCGGAAGTTGTATTGAAAGTCTATGGTCGCTGCGAGAATGACTTAATACATTTGTTGCAAACTCAGGAAGCTTCTGGCTTCACGTGAAAGAGACAATGGTCTTTATGAGACATGATTTAATGGAACTTTTTGAAAACTGGGTGACATGTCACTTGTCACTCTCAGCCAATGGGACGTCGAAGATTTCTGAAAACTTTCCTTTGCTAGTTTAGTTAGTGTAGAAAGGTATAAAAAGTCATGCCCTTAGGGATGGGCTGGCTGCTGCTTTCTGACTTTCCGATGAGGGTGATGTGCTGTTGGACTTTGCGTGGAGCACGTAAGAATCCTCAAAGAACTTTACTTTAATTTCTATCTATTTAGCTCAGTTAGGGAATTAGGTTTTAGAAATGCTAAACTTTATATATTTACTTTAAATTTGATTCACTTGCTTAAATTGTATTTTTCTCATATTTCATTACAATCATGCTTGCTTTAATGCTAATAAAATTCATTTATAAAACTTTCAACTTATATACCATAATTTAATAAATAAAATCTTACTTTTGACAAACAAGCTGGTCTTGGTCATTCAGAAGTGTAGGTTACTATTAGCTAGATCACGTCGCCTATGGTGGTCGTTTAAATGGTTGGGTTTTATTCTAATGACAATATTCTTTCTGCAAATGTATAAATATGTATATAGTTTGTAGATAATGTGTATATAGATTTATTCTGACCACCTGATTCAGTAGGCCCAAAATATATCAGGTTTATAAATGGGTCCATATTTAATATAGAATTTTGTTTATAGGTTATGAAGTTGGGTAGCGTTGTTTATGATATATTTTCTATAGCCCGCTGGATCAATTCTCTGGTAGCAGAAATTGATGGTTGCTAAGAGGTAACCAAGGTAATATGTTGGTTGCTAAGGGTTACGTTATGGTATGGAAATAGGATCGATGTTTTAACACATGTTGAGTTCGTTTTTCGTGCTATCTGTAAGCTATACCGGTATAGATTGTGTGGCGAGAAATTAGTCACGCAAGCCATCTGTTCTGTTTGTAGTGATATCGCCGAGTATCACAAGAGGTATCGCCGTGTACCATAGTGTTGTCGCCGAGCAGCACAGTTTTAGGGCTAGGTCCGAATCTTGTATAGTGAAGATTTTCTAAGAAATCAAAGCAGCATGAGAATAGGGACAAAGCGCCTTCCATAAAACTCACTGTGATGAGAGTATTAGTTATATCCGAGCTTGAGTGAAGGGTAAAATTAACGTCGGTGCATGATTATCTATAAACAGGTTAGAGTCCTGTACGGGTACATGTTTCATATCTATAAACAGGTGAGAGCCCTGTACGGATAACGTCGTTATTTTGCTAACGGTGCATGATTTCTATAAACAGGTGAGAGTCCTGTACGGATTTCATGTGTGTTTGAAATTAGGGAATTTTCCGTATGAAAGTGCGAGTTTGAATTGTATTTTATGTTCAAGTGGAACTCTTAGAACTTTCACTTCGCGGTGGGTTCAGGGCAAAGCGAGTTCATAATTATACGTGTTAGAAGGGTGGGGTAAGGTTACTCTACCAACAATTGAATATTATCCTTAGTGTGAATAGCGCCGTCTATTCCGAAGTGTGGATACTTGAATGTATGTAAACTATCCTAAATAGTGAAACGGACAGATGTTGTCTTTATAGTCATTGTTAAGAATTAATTTACACTGAAAAGTGTCCTTAAAATGGCGCTGTGAAAAGATTTTGTGAAGGAGGGGTAAGCGCCAGGAGTGAGAAACGAGAAACCGCAGCTGCTGTGTACGTCACAGAGCCGCGCTGGGATTGGGTGACCTACGTCACAAGTTGTATTCTGATTGGCTCTTGAGTCTCTGACGACCTGTGAGCTGATTGGTCCTTCGGAAAAACTCTAAATTTATTGGTTGAGCAGAAAAGTGACGTAGCTCAACTGTCATTGGCTTGTTGGTGTGTTTCGCGCACGGATTGGTTGTTTTGCGGAACATCCCGGAAATATTTTACGAACGATTTTGTGAATTAAATTTAATTCTTAAAAATGAGTTATCATTTTAAACATGTTGAGAAAAAGACAACATTATTTCAGAAATTCAAGAATTTATTTTCACCTGACAAGAAAATCGAAACGCGAGGTGGTAAACTACTTCATAAGTATAAAACACCTGCAGCGTATATGGAAGGTGAATATGGATATCATACTGTCTTATGGTTCGACAGTTGGAAACGCTATACTAAAAACGACGGTGTTTTAGCTTGGCCTGATGATGGTTCATTTAATGTAAGAGTCTTAAGAAACTTACGAGAGAAAATGAATGCTCTTGTTCCAAAACCGAGACCAACTCAATTTGAAGCTTTAGTTGAGTGGGAAGACGAAATGTATCAGTTACAAAGAGAAGCTAGTGGAATTAAAAGACCTTCTAAAAATCCATCTTGGAAAAGAGAAACTCATGAAGATAGATTGCGAATGTGGAGACAGGGAAACATGAGTGAAGGATTGTATTTAATTCATGAAATGGTAATGGGTTCTCCTACAGGGAAATCTATGGAAAGTGAATCTGAGGATGCAGTTATGGAAGAAATATATACTACTACTAGAAAGAATCAGCCTAATCAACCTTTGAGACCTCCTAGATCATGGTCTACTCCGGTGGTTTCTACTGAAACTTCACCGAGTGCACCTCCAATTAGTGAAGCTCCTAAACTTTATCCAAATAATTGTGAAATCACTGAAACTCCTAGAAGATCAGAATTCGAGAATGCTCGAAATGAAGGTAGACATTTTACAATGACTCCAAGAGCAAGGGAACCTCCAAAAGATTATACAAGAGAGACAAGAAATGTTGAAGATATTGATTATAATGAATATTTAAGATCTAAAGAAGAATTAATTAAAAGAATGACAAAAGGCATGGAAGCTGTCACAGTTCCAGTAACAATTGGTCCTGTTCAGCCTGTATTTGACCAAAAAGATACAAACAAAAATGGATTAACTATTCCTTTAAATACAGAAATTCAAAAGGCTGCTGAAAAATTTTAGTCAGATTTAACTGAATTAAACACTTCTAAATCGAGAATGCCTGATTTAACCTTTAATGAGGATTTATCTCCAAAAACACCAATGGGTGCTATGTCAGATATAGGGAGTCCTGAAGTCAGGGTAACCACACCAAAACTTGATGTGGCCAAATTAAAAGCGAATATCGAAGAATTAATAATTGGAACGATTGGTCCAGATAGTTTAAATTACTATCGAGATGATGAACTACTGTTCATTTGTAAAAGCATTCAGTGGAAAACGAAAAATAAATATGATCAACTAGAGGATCTAGCAGCAGAACTTGAAATTGATGTGAGTAAACAAAAGAATTTTGCAAAACATTACAGACTAGATTTTTCAGAAAGTGACATTGAGAGTTTGAACTCAATGGGAAGAATAGTTCATATTAAAGATTTGATCGTATATATCAAAAAGCTAGGAGAACTGAACAAATGGAGAGTAAAATGGACTAAAAAGAAGGAAGATGAAAGATTGGAAAAATTGTCAAAACAATTTCCAATGAGAGAAGTTGCAGGAGGAGGATATGTTCATGTCCCTTGGTCGAGACAAGACATTCTGTTATTTACAAATGACTTTCCAAAATTGAGGGAAAAACCAGTCGAGTGGTACAGGCAAGTCGATAGATTTATCAAAGTGTCAAAAGTTCTGTGGATTGATCTAGATGGATTTTTTGACATTGTCGTTCCATCTGATCTTTGGACAGAATGCAAAATATCGATTAGTTGGCCAAAAACAGAACCTGAGCGAATTAAAGAAACAGGTGCTCCAAATCCACTTGTAATGGATTTCTATGAAAAAGTAATTGTTTGGATGAAAAACAAAATTCCACCCAAAGAAGTGGATTGGGTTAAAATAGAAAGAACAGAACAGGAAACAAAAGAATCAGTTCATTCTTTTTATGAAAGACTACTGTTAATTTTTAAACAATACAGTGGTTATGAAAAATTAGATGAAAAAGACATGAGTCATTTTGTTTATAGATTTGTTTATGGACTAAAACCTGAAATTGGAGAAATGATCAGAACTAGTATTGTCGGATGGCAATCACTATCTGTAGATGATATTCTAAGAAAAGCAAAGTATTGCAGCGATGAAATAGAAGTAAAACAGAAGAAGCTGAAGGAGAAAGCCATGTGGGCTCAGGTAAAAGTGGCTGAGCAACAGATTGCCAGCATGGGAAATAAGAACACTAATTTTGTTCAAACTGGAAATACAAACCAAATACAAGGAAAGTTTAAAGGTAATAATTTCCAAAAGAAATTTAGCCCAAAGATTGAGGAGCTGAAGCAAAGATTACCTTGTTTTAATTGTGGCGAAATTGGACATTGGAGAGACGAGTGTCCTCATCCTCCTAAAAACTTAAAGAATCCCTTATTGAATCCACAGATGCAGAATGGTGTTGACCTGCAGCAACAGCTACAGATGCAACAGGGGTTAAACGAATTTAATATTCAGCGACAGTTACAGCAACAGCAACAACAGCAGGTGAATAATCGTCAAGATCAATTGCCACAACCACCTTTTCCAAATTGTGGGGGAGTTCAAAAATATAATCCAAACGTGGGATTTCAGGGAAGTGAACAGGTAATAAAACCACAAAAACAGCAAAAGCAGCAAAGGGTTCAAATGCAAAATGCTTCTCAACAATTTTTATTAGCAGAAAGTCAAGACAGTGATTCTGATGATTATTGCTGACGGTGCCCGAGAGAGGAGGAAGAGTGTGTTGTTGGAGCCACTCTTGAGGTTGACCAGTCTGGTCCTTATGTAAACGGGAAAGTTAATGATGTAGACATCACTTTTCTAGTGGACACTGGTGCTACCCGTTCTACTGTTAGATCAGTGGAAATTGAAAACCTACCTCTCTCAGGGGATACCATCCAAGTTGTCGGAGTAAGTAATCAGCAAATTAAAACAGACTTAACTGATCCAGTACCAGTTGAAATTGGAAATTACAGAGATAAACACAGATTTGTGGTTTGTAATAGTAGTCCAGTAAATCTATTAGGGAGAGACATCCTATGTAAAATGAATTGTAGAATATATTGTTCTCCTGATGGAGTTGAGTTACAAACAATGGAGGAAGATGGTTTATACAGGATGACAATGATGATGATGGAAGCAGAAGAAACAAAATTGTTTCCTGCATTTGAAGAAAAGGATTTACCTGAAGAACTAAAAGAAACAGTGAAATCTGAAATATGGGATTTTACTGGAAATGATATGGGTCTGATGAAAAACGTAGATCCAGTAAAAATTTCATTGAAACAGGGAATAGAATTTCCAAATACTCCACAGTATAAAATGAAAACAGAAACAATTGAAGGTATAACACCTATAATTGAAAAATTAATCAAACAAGGTGTATTAAAAGAAATGAAGAGTAGCTCTTGTAATTCACCAATTATGGGAGTTAAAAAGTCTAACGGAACATTTAGGATCGTACAAGATTTGAGAAAGGTTAATCAAATTGTCATTCCATGTTGTCCTGTGGTTCCAAATCCAGCAGTAATTCTATTTCAGATTCCACATGATGCTGAATGGTATACAGTCATTGACCTTTGCAATGCATTCTTTACTGTTCCTTTACATCCAGACAGTTATGAAATCTTTGCTTTCAGATTCCAAGGTAAGACCCTTGGATGGACAAGAATCCCTCAGGGCTATACAGAAAGTCCTTCAATTTTTAACGAACTGTTAAAAAGATCATTAGAAGATCTGGACTTACCAGGTAGGTCTACGATGGTGCAGTATATTGATGATTTGTTAATAGCTGCAAAGACAAAAGAAAATTGTGTAACAGACACAATAATTCTGTTAAATCGCCTTGCAGAAGAAGGACATAAAGTGTCCCCAGCAAAATTACAGTTTTGCAAACAAGAAGTAAAATATCTTGGTCACAGAATTGCAAAAGGAAAAAGACAAGTAACAATAGAGAGAATAAAAATGATTCAAGCAATGTTACCGCCAAGAACACAAAGACAGGTCAGAATGTTCTTGGGAATGGTAGGTTACTGTCGACAATGGATAAGTGGATTTTCAGAAATTGCAAAACCACTACAAAGACTGACCAAATCAGATGTAAAAGATCCAATTATTCTCAATGATGCTGAGATGGAATCTTTTGAGAACCTGAAAAAGAGCTTATGCCAAGCTCCTGCTTTAGGTATGCCAAATTATGAGAAAGATTTTGAACTGTATTGCAGTGAGAGAGAAGGATGTGCATTATCTGTGTTAATTCAGAGACATGGAAATTTAAAGAAACCTATTGCATACTTCTCTGCAGTTCTTGATCCAATTGCTAAAGCATTACCAGGTTGTTTGAAAGCAGTTGCAGCTACAAGTATTAGCCTCGAACAAAGTGAAGGGATCATAATGGGATTTCCAGTGAAAGTTTTTGTGCCTCATTCAGTTGAAATATTACTGACAAGAGGTAAGACTCAACATCTAACAAGTAGCAGATTGACAAAGTATGAGAAAATCATACTGGGAGCAGATAATGTTTCGATTTCAAGATGTTTAAATCTGAATCCTTCTACATTACTGCCTGATTCTGAAATTGTTGATGACATTGAAACAGAACATGAATGTTTAGATGTCATGGAATTCTGCACTAAACCAAGAAAAGACATCAAAGACAGACCTTTGTCTGAATCGGATTTTGTCTACTTTGTAGATGGCTCATGCTTAAGATCCGAAGGAGGTGTCTTAAAAGCTTCATATTCAGTTTGTACAGTCGTAGATGTTGAAGAAGCATCATGTCTTGAAGGAGTTCGTTCAGCACAAGTGGCTGAATTGATTGCTTTAATTCGTGCATGTGAAATATCAAAGGATATAAGAGTTACCATCATTACTGATAGTCAGTATGGGTACGGAGTTGTGCATGATTATGGACAACTCTGGTCACAGAGAGGATACATGACATCAACAGGATCACCAATTAAAAATGCAGTTTTCATTAGGAGATTAATTGAAGCAATACAATTGCCAAAAGAAATCGCCATCGTTAAATGTGCAGCGCACACTAGAGGAACTGATTATATTTCCAAGGGAAATGCCTTCGCAGATGAAACAGCAAAGTACTGCGCAAGGAAAAATTATTCATACAATCGGAATAGGAGTAAAGAAACTGATTCAAATTCATTAATGCTAACAACTGTTGTAGAAACATGGCATGAGATTAGAGATTTACAAAATGAAGCAGAAGATGAAGAAAAAGACCTATGGTTAAGATCAGATTGTAGACCACGTGAAGAAGATGGAGTGTGGGTTTACAAAGATGGCAGAGTAGTCCTACCAAATTGCTTGATTGCTGACATGGCTAGATTATATCATGGTCCAGCACATCTAGGAAGAGATTCTATGGTCAGACTTTTCAGAGAAACATGGTTCAATACCAAGTTTAGAACTATTGCTGAATCTTTTTGTCAAAGGTGTTTGTCATGCCAACAAATGAATCCAAACAGAAAATCAGTGGTGGGGACAGGAACAATTGGTCGAGAAGGTGGTCCCTTTACCAGGTTACAAATGGATTTCATTGAAATGCCCTTACACAATTGTTTGAAATATGTGCTTGTAATTGTATGCTTGTTCTCAAGATGGGTAGAGGCTTTCCCTACACGACATTGTGATTCAATTACAGTAGCAAAACTATTGCTCAGAGAAATCATCCCAAGGTACGGTTTTCCAGTCACTATTGAGAGTGATGGAGGAAGCCATTTTGATAACAAATTGATGAAATTAATTTGCGAAGCTTTGAGCATTGAGCAGAAAATACACTGTGCATACAGACCAGAGGCATCAGGTGTAGTTGAACAAATAAATGGGACAATTAAAAACAGAATTGGAAAAATGTGTCTTGAAACAGGCATAAAGTGGACTGATGCTCTTCCACTTGTTTTGATGACATTAAGAAGTACACCAGATAAAAAGATAGGTTTGAGTCCTCATGAAATTTTAATGGGAAGAGTTATGAGGCAAGCTTTTGTACCTGTAGGTAAACTTTTGAGCATAAATGACAGTGCAATTTTTGATTATTGTAAAAGGTTATCTGATATGGTAACTTCTGTGTCTAATCAGGTGGGAACTGAAGCTCAATCAAATGGAAAGGTTTTGACACATGATCTGAGACCTGGCGATTGGGTCAGAACGAAAGTACATCGGAGAAGGAATTGTCTAGCTCCTAGATGGCAGAAACCTAGGCAGATAATTTTGATCACTACTAATGCTGTAAAGTGCAGAGGATTAAAACGTTGGATACATCCTAGTCATACTATTCCAGTACCAACTCCTGAGAGTTCTGATATTGAAAGTGATACCACAGATGATTCTGATTCTGAAGCAGAAGGCAAATCAGAAGGTGAAGTAATTCCAGATTCTGAAGATCGACAAGAAAGTCGACATCTGGAAACTGTGCCAGTAAATGAAAATCTGACAAGAAAAGACTTGGAAATAATTGAAATAAATTCTGAAGGTGAAGAGAATCTGTTAAAAGGAAAGATAACTGAGGATTCGGTTGTCTCCATTGAAGACAAAGAAGCTGAACAAAAAGAAGTTTCAAACCAGGAGAGTATCGAAAGGCAGAGATCAAGCTCTGAAGTAAGGAACAGAAATCCGAAATCTGGGAAGTTAGAGGTAATTGAAGAAGAAGAGGAGAACGAATTACCGAGTACCAGTGATGGAAGACAAAGTGTTCCTGAAGGAGTGAAATTGCCGAATAGAGAAGTTCCTGAGTCAATTGAAATTTCAGACTACGAAACTGAAGAAAGTGACGTGGAAGGTGAAAGTGAAAACAGTAAGAAAAGGACTTGGAAGTCAGAATCAAATAATTCTGAACCAAAGAAGAAGTACGTGAGAAAAACAGACTACTGGCCAGGTGGAAGATTGAGAGTCAGATTGATTAGAAAGCCAAAAGAACAAGTTGAAGAAATCAGTAGTCAAAAGAGCCCTGGAAAAGAAGTTGGAGTTGGAAGAAAAATTGAAGTAATATCGAGAAAAGGGAAGAGAATAATAAGACCAAATCAAAAATACAAGTCTCCTGAGTGGACTTACTTAGTAATTCCACCTGTTATTGACATATATGATAGTAGTGAAGAAGAAAACGAAATCCAAGAAATTAGTGACAATGATTGAAGTACAGAAATATTAAGTAAGCGAAAGGCTGAAGAAATCTTGTTAGTTGACACAAGGTCGAAGAAAAACTGTTTAGTTGAAGAAAACTTATGTATGACATAAGGTCGAAGAAAACTTGTTTAGGGTTTTAAAAATAAAAATATTTTAAAAGGGGGGTGTAAATATAAAATTTAGAATTTTTAAAATTTATTTTTATTTTTTGAGGCTAAAACTAACCGAAAATGCCTTATGTTAAGGAGAGCACTTCAAAGTGTTCTGTTTTTAAAAGATGCTGTAAGATGACTCTGGTATGTCTGCTCATTTTAGTTCTGCTCTGGTTGGTACTAGCTGTGATTATTCCTTTAGAGATGAATAGAGAATTACACAAAGCTAACTTAACAAGCAAAGCTCTGGTTAGCCAAACTAAACATAGTGCGTCTGCAAAAGTTATTGATCATCAGCCTAACATTCATCAAGATAAATCAATAGGTGATTTTTCAAGTAATACATTCACAAAGCTATTGAGTGAATATGTTAAGGTAATGGATGCAAAAGACTGCTATGTCTGCGTTAAGTTACCTGCTTCTGTTTCTGAGGGAGTAACATATAATATGCTTCCTCTCACTTATGCTGTAACATGTAGTGTATTAACTAGTTTATTTTATCAAACTGGACGTTTAGAATATTACTATTCAAATTATGATGAAATTTTTGCTAATATTAAGATTGATAATGTTTTAAATAAGCATAAGAAAGCAAAACAGATGAGAGAATTTTTCATTGTTACTAATGAACTCACATATGAGTATGCTTACAAGAATAATCTAACTTGTAAATTAAGTGCTGAAGGAAAGAAATTTTTGAATATGGTTGAGGAGAGAAGAGCAATTTATAAGAGGAACGAATTAGTCAAGCAGACTAAGACAGCCTTCTGGCAGAAAGAGGATGAGAAGTTAAATGGCAAAATGCTTGAAAATATTGCAATTCACATAGACAAACCAGTTAGTGGAAAGCTTTGCATTAGAAGAGATAACACACTTTTTGATAATTATTTTGTAGGTGCAAGTAACTGTGAAGATACTTATCAGATTTTGGGAGGTTGGGGATTTAAAGGTGGAAAAGATCCTATCTTTCCTGGGATTTATTTTGTTTGTGGTGACAAAGCCTACTACAACCTTCCAGACCACTGGTATGGAACTTGTTATGTGGGAATTGTTTTTCCTAAAGTGTTTCATGTTGACAGAGATTCAGAAGGATTGTTTAAAATTCATAATTATGTAAATAGAGCTAAAAGAGAAACTTTTACTGAAGTTCTGGGAGATATTTTTCAAGCTGTAATTCCTTTTGTTGGTATAACCTTAAATGCAGGGAGAATCAGAAAATTGTCCACTATAGTTGATAGGTTATCAACTGACACTGCTGATGGATTTCAATTAGTGAATGTTGAAGTTATTGCAATTAGATCTATGGTAATTCAAGACCGACTTGCTTTAGACATACTCCTAGCAAAAGAGGGAGGAGTCTGTGGCATTTTACATGTTCAACATTGCTGTACATATATACCTGATGAAAGTAAGAATATTGAAATGTATATTAAGAATATTACACAAATGCATTCAGAGATAATTCCTTTAGAAGAAGAAGATTTTACAGGGAAACTTTCAAAAAGGTTTCAAGCAATTAAAAACTGGTTTCATAATATCGGAAGTTCAATTCTTGGCAAGATTCTGGCACCTTTGATTATAATAGTATTCATTTTTATTTTGACTAAAATAGGTTGTTTATTACATAAAAGAAAGAAACAGTTGAAAGAAAAGAAAAGAATCTATAAACTCAGAAAAGAAGAAGAGAGATCGAAATGCAGGAGTTACATAGAGAGCGTTATGCTAATTGCAAAGATTATGCAGAAACAGACTTTTAGGTTTACTAATACAAATGAATTTGAATCGATTTCTTAAAAATTTAATTTAACAAAATTTTGAGTGCTGGTGTGGTGATTTGTTAATCACCAGATGAGGGAGTTGATGGAGCGAGATAGAAAACAAAATTTTGTTTAAACTCGCAAAGTCACATTTCCATAACATGAATAATAATATTAATGATTTGTGATATGTTGTGCTAATACAACTTAGATTAAACTTTACACGTGGGGGGACTAACATGTGTGCTCATAAACGTGCATAATTGTTGCATCTTTTTGTTCGTGCAAAATAATAAAATAATTTATTGTTTTCGTTTTTGTCATTACTAACTGCTGCAAACTTAAAAGAAGCATGTGCTTATTTTGCTTTTCCTTAGTCTGTGTGATGTCATTTCTACTATTCTAGGTGCATATGGGTCTCATGGAGAAACGGAGACTGGTAAATATAAACGCTGCTTTATTTGTTTGCAATGGCTAGGTAACATTTTGATTATTCGGGTGGGTTAATTAATTAGTGAACCAAAGGGTGGATACAGAATTTACATTATTTCTTACATTAATACTTTTCTTGTGTTTGTTTTATATTAGAAATCATAAGTTGCCTGCTTTTGGGCCTAGTCACTTGAGCCGCAGAAAAGAGCTGACATGTAATTCTGCAGAAAGTCACGAGACGCCCATTCTGAATTAAAGCGTTTATTGAAGCTGCATTCACAAAGCAAAAACTGATGAGCTGACATCATTCTGTCGGACATGGCCAAGGTCGAAAGTGAACATTTTGTCAGTCCTTAACTTGGCATCCGCGGAAGTTGTATTGAAAGTCTATGGTCGCTGCGAGAATTACTTAATACATTTGTTGCAAACTCAGGAAGCTTCTGGCTTCACGTGAAAGAGACAATGGTCTTTATGAGACATGATTTAATGGAACTTTTTGAAAACTGGGTGACATGTCACTTGTCACTCTCAGCCAATGGGACGTCGAAGATTTCTGAAAACTTTCCTTTGCTAGTTTAGTTAGTGTAGAAAGGTATAAAAAGTCATGCCCTTAGGGATGGGCTGGCTGCTGCTTTCTGACTTTCCGATGAGGGTGATGTGCTGTTGGACTTTGCGTGGAGCACGTAAGAATCCTCAAAGAACTTTACTTTAATTTCTATCTATTTAGCTCAGTTAGGGAATTAGGTTTTAGAAATGCTAAACTTTATATATTTACTTTAAATTTGATTCACTTGCTTAAATTGTATTTTTCTCATATTTCATTACAATCATGCTTGCTTTAATGCTAATAAAATTCATTTATAAAACTTTCAACTTATATACCATAATTTAATAAATAAAATCTTACTTTTGACAAACAAGCTGGTCTTGGTCATTCAGAAGTGTAGGTTACTATTAGCTAGATCACGTCGCCTATGGTGGTCGTTTAAATGGTTGGGTTTTATTCTAATGACAATATTCTTTCTGCAAATGTATAAATATGTATATAGTTTGTAGATAATGTGTATATAGATTTATTCTGACCACCTGATTCAGTAGGCCCAAAATATATCAGGTTTATAAATGGGTCCATATTTAATATAGAATTTTGTTTATAGGTTATGAAGTTGGGTAGCGTTGTTTACGATATATTTTCTATAGCCCGCTGGATCACTGCTCAAGGAGGTTGGCTCCTTGACGGCGTGTTTGGCTTGGTGGAGAACACTTGGTAACATGAGCATGAATTGACGACTTCTGTGTCAGCAGAAGTGTTTCCATAAGGAACCAAGGATCAGCTTCCGCATCCTTCAGGTGTACCACCACAGGTGCCAGCCACCCTTTTATAGCGTATAGTGATAAATCATCGGGTGAAGATGGTCTGGAAGGGTAGAACTTCACATCCTCTTAAAGTAAGTCTGTCTTGACGTTTTGTCTAAATCTCCATCCTGTATTTTCTCCTCTAAAGATCGCTGCCGGCCGACCCCTAATCAATTCACTCCTCAGACGCTCTCAGCGCGAGGACTCAGGCCACGCCCACTTGTTTGGCCACGCCCCCACGGCGACGACTACATAACGCTGACGAAAAGCGCCAGGTAGCCATTGATCAGAATCCTGAGGCGGAAGCCGGGAGAGCGCATAGCGCATTGCATCTGTTTTTTTTTAAAAACTTGTAAATTGTCACGAATTGATTGTGCTAGCTTTTAACTCACCACAGCAACTCTACACGCTGCTTAAAGCAATCAAGCACTTTATTCAGTGCAGGTAGCGGATCTTATCGCTGCCGGCTGACCCCTAATCAATTCACTCCTCAGACGCTCTCAGCGCGAGGACTCAGGCCACGCCCACTTGTTTGGCCACGCCCCTCCCTGTCCCCTCCCTCAAACAACCACGCTATAATGTGCATATGGCGGAAGCGCAGCGGACGAGCGCAGCGGACGAGCGCAGCGGACGAGCGCAGCGGGAGCGCCGTTTGCGCGCCGAAGGCGCACCTAAGGCAAGCCCGTCTGCGCCCGTCCGCGCCCAGACGGGACCAGGGGCCAGAAACCCTGGCCCCCCTACAACTCAGGGCATGACATACAGCTCGGCAGCCATCTACAATATAGGAAGCACAATTCCCGTGCAGTGCACTCACATCTATGCACCAACGGAGCTCCCCTCTCGCTGCCTGGACTGCAAGCACTCCTTTCGCAACAGCACCCCGCTGGCCACATCACAGAAATACCGTATGTATTCGCTAAACTGCCGATCACTGCCGAAGCATAGCACACAAATGGCTCTGTTGCTCGAGGAGCACAAGCCAGATGCTATCTTCTTGACAGAGACATGGCTCACAGCCCAATCTGAGCCAGACATAGTCTCTGCCCTACCCGCTGGCTATCAAATCCTCCGACTGGACAGGCCAGAAGGGAGAGGTGGAGGTCTGGCTATCATACTAAAGGACCAGTACCGCTGCCGAATCACAGCGGAAACCATTCCTGAGTGCGAGAGTGTAGAATTTAGCATTGATTTTAACGCAAATTGCTCTTTTTCAGGCACATTAATATACCGCCCCCCAGAACCAGCAAAACTGTTCCATAGGTCTCTCCCAGAAATCATAGCAAAAAGAATTTTGACCTCTGCCAATCACACGGTCTTAGGGGATCTGAATTTCCATTTTAACTCCCCTTCAGATCATATCGCTATGGATCTAATAGATGACCTAGGAGCTCTCCAACTATCCCAGCTGGTTACAGCTCCGACGCATGAGAAGGGCAATCTACTTGACCCAATCTTCAGTAATTGCATTGATCTGACTGTAGACCCACCCTCCCCTCTCCCCTGGTCGGACCATTTTTTAATCCCGTTCACCTGGGCTACATACAAAACCCCCCAGCCGACCCCCTATGTTACAACAAAGAGGAACTGGAAAAAACTCCCCATGGAACCCTGGACAGATAATCTGAACTCCACCCGTCCACCCCCCTGCAAAGACCCCAATGTGGCAAATTCAAACTACGCAGACTGGATTACACATTCGCTTGATGTGATCCTCCCTCTTCGCAGGTCCTATTCCAAGAAAATGCACAAATCAGCACCCTGGTTCTCAGAGTCTCTAAGACAAAAAAAACGCCTTTGTAGGCAAAAAGAGAGAGCATGGCGCCTAGATTTCCAACCGGAAAAAAAGGTCTATTATAAAGAGGCGATCAAGGCCTACAGAGAAGGGATCAGGGCGGCCCAGGCAACCTACTTCTCGGATAAAATTCTGGAAGCAAAATCCAAGCCAAAGGAAATCTTCCACATAATAAAACAATGTACCAGAGTCAACACTGCTCCTCCCCCGACTAAATCTCTGGAACAATGTAATGAGCTTGCTGATTTCTTTCACAACAAAGTCTCGAAAATTTATGCCACCTTCTCAACAGTAGCCACAATTCCTGAGACAACTGGCATACTTCCCCCAATGCCCACTCTCCCCCGGGATCAGCCAATTCTTGACCACTTTCCTCCTTTGGACCTCGACACCCTTGGCAAAATGGCACGCCAGGTTAAATCGGGCTCCCCACGCGACCCAGCTCCACCAGAAGTTCTGATGCAGGCAGGCCAAGCCACCCTGCCGGTAATCCTGGAGCTACTGAACTCCTCCATCTCCGCCTGTACAGTGCCCTCCACTTGGAAGCAAGCCATGGTGCGGGCGCTATTAAAAAAACCCAACCTGGACCCATATGATCACTCCAGCTATCGCCCCATTTCACTCCTTCCCTGGGCAAGCAAGGTGCTGGAGAAGTACATTAACGCCCAGCTGGTCCAGTTCCTTGAGAACAACTCACTCTTAGATACGTCCCAGACAGGCTTCAGACCGAAGCATGGCACTGAAACCGCCCTGCTAGCGGTCACCGAAGAATCACGAAGGGTACTGGATCAGGGAGGATCAGTGGCAGTGATCCTCCTTGATCTAAGTGCCGCCTTCGATACGGTCAGCTATGCCACCCTGCTGAACCGTCTCTACAACATCGGAGTATCAGGCGACGCATTGAGGTGGTTTAAATCCTTTTTGACCAATAGATCTTTTCAGATCTTTGACGGGGACACAGTATCATCTAGCAAACCCTTAAGCTGCGGAGTACCGCAGGGCTCTTCTCTGAGCCCTGCGCTATTCAATGTATGCATGAGACCACTGGCTGGGGTCGTAGAACCATACGGTATTAAAATTGTATCGTACGCCGACGATACCCAGCTAGTGGTCTCGCTGGCACAGGAGAACAACAGGCAAACATCGGAAGGCCTGATGAAATGCTTAGAGGACGTCAAGGAGTGGATGACTAAGTCCTCCCTCAAATTAAATGGAGAAAAAACAGAGCTCATGCTCCTAGGACCAGCCTCGCCAGTGCCTTTCACTTCCTTATGGCCCCCTTGTCTGGGCTCCCCCCCCCCCCCTAAGGATAGTGTAAAGAGCCTGGGTATATGGCTGGACAAAAAGCTCTCCTTTTCCACCAAGGCCACCAAGCTGTCTGCCACTTGCTTTGGCTTACTTAGAACCCTGAGGAAGGTTCTCCCGCTTCTACCATTGGAAGCAAAACAGGTGGCAGTACAAGGCCTAATCCAGTCTCGCCTGGACTCAAACAATGCCCTATATGTAGGGGCCCCTGAGATGACTCTCCGGAAGTTGCAGGTGGTACAGAACTGCGCAGCCCGTACCCTGTTACAGATCCCGCGAATTCAGTCAGCCAGACCCAGATTAAAAAAACTACATTGGTTGCCAGTAAGGCAGAGAGTGGCTTTTAAGGCATTATGCCTTGCGCATCGGGCTTTCTGGAAGACAGGCCCAGCGATCAACGACAATCTAGTCACTCCCTTCCACACAAATAGAAACCTGCGCTCCACAGAAGCTTTCTTGGCTGCGATCCCCAGAGTAAAAAGAGCAAGGGCCGGAGGTAGGTTGTTCTCCCTGAACACCTCAAAGCTGTGGAATGCTCTTCCTCTGCAACTCCGGTCCAATTCGAACCTGCTCTCATTCCGCAAACAGTTGAAAACCTTACTGTTTGCCAAATCCTTTGAGTCCTAACTCTTCTGCTCCGCTTCATCTCTGGTCTTACTTAGCGCTTGGACGCCTGTGGGCAGCAACCGCGCTTAATTAATCTATTTACATTTACATTTACAAAGATACATCTGACTAGTCCTCCAATATGTCATCCTATGGTTCTGACTGTGGTTTAGGGGTGGTAGGCTTTCCTCCTGTTCTACATCGGTTTCCTCTTTGGGCATTTTGTCAGTCATTTGGGAAGATTTGGAATGCATTCAGGCTTTCTTTACACTCTCCTTTTACCTTGTGTGTCTAGAGCCTTCTTTCTAGTTTTGACATTGTGTGTTGATGTGGTTTTCTTTTGGGAGGAGTTGGCATGTCCTTTCCCTTTGGAGATGTTTTTATTAAACTTCCTCTGATCCGGATTCCCTTTTGAAGTTGAGTTAGAGTGGGAACATTTGCCTGCTCTATTGGACACAGTTTCGACTGTTGACTGATTCAACATCGATGGCTGTTTGCTGGTCTTCGAGTTTAATAGTTTTCCTCCGGACATGCAGCCTGTCTGAAACATTGCAGGTTTGCGCTTTTTCAGCGTACAGTGTTTCTGAAACCTTTTCGGTTATGTCCTGGATACCTAGGTCGATCGATGCAGAGTCTTCAACAATGGAGCTTTGCTGCTGCCCTGAGCCTCTTCATTCTCTTTGTCTTGAAGTCCCAGGTCTTGCAAGGAAAGAGGTTTTGGGTGACCTGTGTGTAATGTGCCCAGGGTTGGTTTTCTTGGACTTCTGAAAGTTCTAGGCAAGCTTTACAGTGCTCCAGCTTATGGTCCTTTGGCAAGCGTAGGTTACTCTACATGTCCTTCTTTGTCAGTTTATGGTGGCACTTAGGGCAAACCCTTAATGGAGTATTTTCCATCCCTCTTGACAAGAAAACACTAGAGAAATTCTGAGATGGCTGTTGACACTCAGCTATGCAAACTCCACACACCCACTCCACCCTCCCCCACCAGCTCCCAGTAAGAAAAACCTGACTTTTTTGGTCTTTGATGCTGTTCTTTCGACCTCTCAATCTTCTCGTCTTGGACGGATGTCATTGTTGAGTTCCAGATGAAATTACTCTTCTCTGATATCCGTTGCTGAGCCTTCTTAGTGCTTTCAACGTTACTCTACGTTACTCGACCCAAAATTCTCGACTCCGCTTATGAACCCATCAGTGGAGTAACTCAAGATGGGGACCATGTTCTTGGGCATGGTGGGCTTACACTTGATGCTGTAGGGGGCAAATAGGACTCTCGTCCTTTGGTCGACACTCACATCGAAAATAAACAGGAAACTTTCTGGACCCAATCAAGTAGAGTGCAACAGTGAAAAACCCTACAGTGGCCTGATGCCTGCTGAGCAGGTGTCCTTTCACTCTCAATTTCCTCCCTGCTAATGCAGGCTGTTTCGTCGTCAAATCAGATCTCTAAGCTGACACTGGACAGTGTTTAATCAGGGGCGTAGCTTGGTCAGTAAGATCGGGTGTGACCTTCAGATTTCTGCAAACACGCTGGCATATCTCGTTGAAATACATTATGAGAAGCGGGACACAAGGGGACCTTAAGAGGCAGCGGAAAGAGAGAAGAGATTGGATTGTTAGGGGTACTTAAAACAATAGTTTTCAAACTAACCAAGTTTAAAGGCAGAGAGGAAAGAGAGAGTGTGTTTTTCATCGTGTCCATGCAAAAACTCAGGGTGAAATCTGACAGACACCTCATCACACCGACTGAGGGCACCTACACCCAACTATTTACTACAGAATACATTTTTTAAGGGGGTGTAACACCCCAAACACCCCACCCTGAAGTTACGCCAATGTGTGCAATGTTCATCAGCTGTAACTATGTATTTATGTGTGTAGGAATTTATGCAGTGTGAACGTACATACGAACAACGGTGCATTACACAAAGGTGGAGGGGAGAAGGGGACTACCGGCTGGGAACCATCATATGGAGTGTTAGACCAGGGTGAGGTGCTTAGCGGAGGGGGGGTGTTCTTCAGCTCCTTCCTCAACAGCAGGAATGAGGACACTTGCTGGGTCTGGAGAAGGTGGGAAGGGAGGTCCAGATCCTAAGACCAAAGCAAGTTTCTTATTGCCATCATCTTCCTGCATTTTGTTTTTTGTCGCGAGCACGAAGAAGTTGATTCTACAATAAGTTTTGTATAGACCAAAGGAGATCTGGAGGTTGCTTGCCAGAAATGGCGGTATGTTCCAGATTACCATTTTGTACATGATGCAGCAGACTGATGGTGAAATAGGCTGGTAGAGAGAGGGTGGGGGTCACCGAAGGTGAAATTCCATCAGTATCCCCAAGATCCTCAATCCGCCGAGCAGTGGTGCGCAGGACGTCTTCGTGGGGGTCAGATCTGATTCCAGGACACTGGCGAGTAGAGCATTGCCTGCACCTCACATACATGGACTGTATGCACACTACGCATGGTGGATGGTTTACTATTCTAATTTTTAATGTTTCTAAACTAGACACGTCTTTATGTTCTAGAGGATCACAAAACAAGCCAGCAGCTAAGAGAACAGTGCTTTGTTTGGTCGCAATCAAAATCTTAAATTCTTAAATTGTTTATGTTGGTGGCAATGGATTCTTTTTTACTTCATGAAACAAGCTTTATCTGAAACGATCGCACAGATGCAGAGCTCTGCAGAAGGGGTTCCTGCTGTTTCAAAAAATTAATGCATTTGTCCTTTCTGGAAGCGACATTTGGATTCTGTAGGAAAGTGCAGTTTTGGAAGAAAACGTTTTTCTGGGAAGAAGTCTTCTGTCATTTCATTGAATTATTCCCCCAGATGTCAGTGTGGCATTTAGGCAAGATAGCCATTAAAGCCAATCCCACAGACTTATCTTACATCCTTATTCAGTGAAAATGTGTGCTATGTGCATGGAATATTTTTGAATAAGGCAGACATTTTTCTAAAAATGCAAAGTAGGTTTTTTAATTTAGATAGTTTTGCAAAGGCACTTTTCTGGGAGCTCAAGACCTGAAGACCGGAAGCACTTAAGACAAGCATTTGCAATGCAATAGGTCTCGCATTTGCGAGAGTTTGAGCTATTGGCATTGTAAATGATAATGCCATTTATTTATGTGTTGGTTTTAAAAACAGATAAAAAAGGCATTGTCACAAACAATGCCAATAGCTTAAACTTTCGCAAATGCGAGACCTATTATTGCATTGCAAATGCTTGTTTAACTTGAGTGCTCAAAAAGAGGCACTTGCAATTTTGCAGCCCTATCCAGTCATTTGTGTATGCTGGCGTTCAAATTTCTGGACTGGAGAATGTAAGGAGGCAAGGTATTGTTCTAGATCAACCTTCTTGAGAATCTCCTTTTTGGTGGGGGTGATTGGTTTAAGCCACCGGTCAGTCATACCCTTGACTCTTTAGTGCCGGGCCTTGGAAGTCTCCTGTGACCTCTCCTTAACTTATCGTAACCTCACCCGGTATGTCTACTCATCAAACCCTTGACTCTCCAAAATACTACTCTTGATATCTACATAGGTTGTGTGGTTCCTTGGGGACTGGCGGCGGGTAAGCAGTTTACCAGTCTCTAGAGAGTAGTGGAATCACATGCTGACCCCACCTGTCGCCGGGCCAGGCAGCTTCTTGGGCCATACATTTGAAATTATTGAAAAAAGTCTGAGATCATGCCTTTTGACTTAGGCTTTTTGCCGTTTTTTGTTCCCAGTTCCTTAACTCAGCAAAGCAAGCCGGCATCTGCTACTCTTCTATCTGTCAGACTACATTACAATGCAAACAATCCAGAGACCTGCAAACCAGGCTGCAGCTCCCCCCAGTGTGACTACTATACAGGGGTCATTCATGTGAAGACAGCAGACTATAATGGCTGTACATAGCGCAATTAGACTGGGTCAATGCCTGGCACAAAATGACTCGGCTGGAGTATACGCGATTGGCTCATGGTCCTGTGCTGCACCAGTCCCCTTACTACTGATTTTGCATAATCATGAGGACAGGAGCATTCAGTGTCTGCACTGATAACCTGAGCATTATCAGAGAGCACCGTCTCGTGCTTAAGTTGCTGACTTTATACTATTGAGCCTTGGGTTCTAATCCTCACTTTCCACTTCATCAGAAAGTATGTGTTTCTGCGTAAAAAGCTTCAGCTCCCAGTAACTGAAAATATGAAAAAAAAGATTAACGGCCAGATTCATCATACTAAAATCGGCTCGCAAAGGGCCAGATTCTGAGAATCTGGCCCTTTGCAAGCGCGATTTTTGCATTTGGGATTCATCATCCCAAATGCAAAAATCGCTATACTAGAAATCGCTATACTAGAAATCGCTATATTGCGAAGAATCGCATTTAAGGAATCTCAATTAGAGATTGTTTAAATGCTATTCATGAACCTTTTTGAAATTGCGATTTCGCAATATGGGGCCGCTATTTACCGCGAAGTGTAACTTCATGGTAAATAGCGAAAACTTTGAAAAATGCACTTTAGTGCATTTTTCTAAGTTGTATGTTACACACACACGTCCTTTGGACATGTGTGTGTGCAACATCAGCCTACATTTACATTTCAGGGGTGCTTCAGGGTGTCCTTTGGACACCCCTGGCACCCTTGAAATCGCATCCTTATTTGCGATTAGCAAATTGCTAATCGCAAATAAGGAATGACTCCCCATTCATTCCTATGGGCCTAAGGAAGCAGTAGAAATCGCAAATAATATTGCGATTTCTACATGAATCCCGTTTTGCGAGTCTTTAATAGCGATTCCTTACTAATCGCTATTAAGGACTCACAAAATATGACAATGATGAATCTGGCCGCTAGTGTAATGCGAAAAAATGCAAATCATCAGATTCTTGTCTATTCCTGTCCCAACTGCATGTTGCAAACCTGCTTCTGTGCCCAAACTCACACCACAATGTTTTATATAGCACCTCGTGTTTGAAATGTTCCCACTGCAGTAAAAACAAGCATTTTTTTTAAATAAACTTGAGCAGAAATATATTGCTTACAATGTTGAAGGAAACAAAATAGGGAAATAGGTGAACTAATGGATTGCTTACCTGTGCACTGATACCCGTTACCCGAAAACCGGAGGTTCGGGAGCGTCACACCTGCCGTGGGGCGGGACTTCCGTCTTCTGCGGGAAGCCCGTGCCCACGGAGTGGCTGGTCCAGAGAAGCAGTGGTGACGCAGGGCTCCCATGCCTGAGGGAGAGCCCCACGGTGGCAACAGAAGTCAGGAGTGGCGGCTGAGGCGGCCAATGCGGTGAGTGGGGCTTGGGGGCGGCGGCGGGTGTGTGTGTGTGTGCGCGTGAATGTGTGTGTGTGTGTGCGCGTGTGTGTGTGCGTGCATGTGTGTGTGTGTGTGTGGCCTAAGTAACGCGAAGCCAAAGCAGGGGGGGCTGGCTGTGTGTGTGTGCGCAGTTGCTGCATGCAAGCCTAAATTAACGCGCACCAAGGGAAAGTGAAAGCAGGGGGGTGCTGTGTGTGCGTGTATATGTAAGCGCGTCTGTGCACGACGCGTCTCAAAAGCGCGTCCACAGACCCCACTCGGCGCGTGCCCCGGTCTGTACCACTTGGCAGGCAAGTCCATAACAATAGATCTCGCTGGCGACAGCGCTTTCACGCTGCATCGCCAGGCGACACCTAAAAATCTATAAACAAGCATTTGCAATGCAATAGGTCTTGCATTTATGCGAGTTTGGGCAATTATCATTGTAAATGACAATGCCTTTTGTTTATGTTTTGGTTTTTAAAACATAAATAAAAGGTGTCATTTACAATGCTAATAGCTTAAACTCTAGCAAATGAGAGACCAATTGCATACCAAATGCTTGTTTGTAAAGGCGTCCTATGCAGCACTTTCACTTTAATGACAGTTAAACCCTTTTCTTTAGACGATCCGAGTCTAAAAAAGCATTTGTCTAAGTTTACAAACAAATGTATTTTTTTGTAACAGCGCCAAATGCCGCGCTTTGAATTCAATTGGCGTCACGCCCCTTTCTTTAGGCGCGGCTCGTGTAAAAAGAAATGTGCAGCCGCCATTAAAGTGAAAGCGCAGTATGGGGCACTTTTACAAAAAAAACATTTGTTTGTCAACTTGACAAACATATTTTTTTTGTAAAAGCGCCCCATGCCGCGCTTTCACTTTAATGTTGGCATGCCACTTTCTTTAAGAAGCGGTTCGTCTAAAGAAAGGTATGGCCGCAATTAAAGTTAAAGCGCGGTATGGGACGCTTTTAAAAAATACAAATAATTTGTTAAGCAGCATAGCGCGTGCAGAAGTGCTGGGCTGTGCAGGGAACATTTTGAAAAATAAAGCGCAGCGTCCATGATCAGGCGCTGCGCAGTCATGAAAACAGGGTGGGTTAGGGAGAGCCTGTCGTGCCTGCAAAAGCAGCTAGATTAAGGACATTAAAGAAAATAGTGCTCACAGACTGTAGCAAAAACGGACTGTGTAACAACACAAGTTAAAAGTCCAGTCCTCATGGGAGGTTACCAATGCAGACAAGGCGTTACTAAGGCGGGACTAACAAGCCTATTACCAAATCAGAAGCAACCATTTAGAATGAACAGTAGCGGAAGCCAATTGAAAAGATGGGCGGAGCTTCAAGTCTATACCTAAATACGGCATGTCTCACAGAGCAGAGTATGTACTGCCCAGGCTCGACCTAAAAATGAGGACACACACATGTATGCATTTAACTGAACAGGCAATTGCTTGAAAATCGATTGAGGAAACCATCTTTATTCAGCATCTTCACACAAGCAAACATGTCCCCTGTTACTGGGCATCCACTGTTCCCGGGAATGTGTAGAGAAAGGAAGAGTGAGTCAGTGGGGAGTGAGACACAGGTCAACCTTTGTGGTATTTAAGGCACATCTCAAGATATGGGAAAGCACATGCAGGTCCAAGGCCGCCAGGTTCAGACCCCCCCATTCATACCCTGGATGTGAAGCTCAGTCCCAGCCATGGTCCACACTCCCACGCCTGCCAGACTGACCCAAAACAAGATTCAGCCTCTTGAAAGGTCAGCTGACAACAAAATGTATAAATACATAACCCGTGGCTATATGTACAGATATAGAACAAGAAGGAAGCCTGGGCTGTAACAAAAAAGGCAATTTTCATGTCAGTTTAATAATAAAACAATCAGTTAAAAAAACAAAAAGCACCTCGGCCTCCCCCATGTCTACGAAAAGTGTCTTCAGCAAGTGCGCTGTGTCTTTGTGTGCTACGGCAGTCAGCTGCACGGGGGAAGGCATGATGTAAACGCAGTGGGATGGCATCCCAAGGCAAGCACTCAATGTGAGTCACTGAAGGAGGAGCAAAGAGAAAGCTTAAGGCTGTCGCAACCTCTTACTCCCACTGCAACCTGTCGATTGTCACACCGCTCGCTGTGCTCTACCGGGGACACACCCCCTTCGGATACTTGCGGCCCCCTGGACTGGATGCTGTGCCCCAGAGGTAGAAAGATCCTTCCACAACTGGTCCGATCCCCGGTTCACGAGAAGTCCTCTCAGGGCCTTGGGACATGGAATGGGTCCGAAGGGAGGACCACTGCACGCTTTTAGGATTGTCTTTGGTGCATTCCTCCTTTGCTCAGTGGTAAGACCAGGAGGAGGAGCAGGTCCTGGGTATTCCGTGATCCCAAGTGCAGCAATGGACTGGGTGACGTGCAGCTGCTTCTCCACAGACTTATGTCTCCAGCTTTGTAGATAACAACCCTGTGGAATCAAAGAAGGCATTAGGTTATGCATGATGGAAATATTGTTTTTATAGCACCACCTAATAGAGTTTTGAACCTTCAAACGATTATTAGCAACTAAGAAAAACCTACGGCCACACCGCCCTGAAAGCACCTGATCTCCTAAAAGAAACTAAGTTGAAAGGCTGCAAGAATGAGTCCACATTCAATCTTCAGTCATATTAACCTAAAATAAAACCAGAGGGAGCAGGATGTGTATTATTATTCATCCAAAATGTAAAGCACTTCTCTCTTCACTGCTCTGAAGCCTTGCATGTTCATTGTCGGCTGAAGGCTGCATCAACTCTCTTAATCCAACAGTCTCTGTGATCTGAACATTTCCTGTTCAATGACTCTTGATGGTTCAGCCACAGCCTATTCTCACCCTCAAGCATTCACCTGCCCCTCTGCTCTGACTCATTTTTGGATCCCCATGCACCTGATTGCTTTAGAAGAAGTAGTTACTGATTTAGGATAATGGGTCTACGTGAGGGTGATGTCATTTTTTAGGGATCTCCAAAACAAAGCCAGTAATGGAGGTGCAAGAATGAAATTGTGGTAATGTTGGTGTTGTTCTGGAATCATGGCAGCATCAATCGAAACGTTAACTTAAGTTGGAAAGTTGACTTGAGTCACGCGACACATTTTGTCCCCGAGATAGAAATTTCATACCTTTCATATTGTTGTTTCTGATGGATACAGTTTTCCTCTGAAGATTCTTTATATTTTAAAATACTCCAACCTGCTACTCTGGTGCTCCAGAAATATTTATGTCCCTTACAGGGTATCACACATGCTGTGGCACACATGATGCACAGTGCCACCTGGGAGTGCGGACAGCCTAGGATGTTTATTCAAAGGCACCTTATTATGCTCAGCTTTTCGAATATTTTTCAAATATTTGATCATGCGGACTCTCCTGGTCCTGATCCTCATCAGAATGAGAGAATTGTTATCATGATCTCAAGACCCTTGATGAGAAAGTCCAATATATTTTCAAGGTTTACAGCTAGAAAAGAGGACAGTGCTGGCACAGAGTCTGTGACCCAGCACACACTATGTTCAGGACCTCAAAGGTGTTTGTGCCCATTACCAAAAAAATAAATACATTTTAAAAAAGCGATTAACTTCTCATTTCAAAGTTGTGACATACAATCTGTGTCGGCACATAGAGGAAATGTGTGCTGAGTTCCTGATGTTTCGATTGTGATTTTCAGAGTGCTTGGTACCATCCGTGTCACGTCTGTTCATACGCGGATGCATTATAAGAAGCTTTTTTTGGTCACATAACTTCAGGATATTTAAGTTTTCTATTCTGATCAGAACCAATCTTCCAAACTGAATCATGGAAAATAAAAGGAAATATGGTAAGCATGTAGTGGGATTATTGATGACTTCTCCAAGCCCAACCACTAGTTGGAGGATTCATGGCATGTGAATCTAATTGGTGTATTCATGGCCTGTGAATCTAGTTGGTGGATTCATGGCGTGTGAATCTAGTTGGTGGATTCATGGCCTGTGAATCTAGTTGGTAGATTCATGGCGTGTGAATCTAGTTGGTGGATTCATGGCCTGTGAATCTAGTTGGTAGATTCATGGCGTGTGAATCTAGTTGGTGGATTCATGGCTAGTGAATCTAGTTGGTGGATTCATGGCGTGTGAATCTAGTTGGTGGATTCATGGCCTGTGAATCTAGTTGGTGAATTCATGGCGTGTGAATCTAGTTGGTGGATTCATGGCTTGTTAATCTAGAACAGCTGAAAAAAGGCACTTTACGGTGGTTGCCAAAGCAGACAGGTTCACGTGATGGGAGCTCGCTCACGAATGGAGAAAAGAGGCGATCATCCACTAGAGTTTACATCCATGAAAGGAGGGGGCAATCTGTTAGGCAGTCCTAGCTAATGTGGATTCCTGCCAGGTGTACAGATACACTGGAAATGCCAGAGAAAGAGCCCCTTTCCAGTGTATTTGCCAGTTTGCACAAATGGGGTGACGCTCCCATTTTCTTGCTAATTTATGATAAACAAAGCTATGTCAAGCGGTGCTTCCTCAGACTGGCAAAATGTCTACTACTCGGCCCTCAACGTGCGAGGAGTGTTTCTGCATCACAGGGGACAGAGTCAAAATAATTTTTTCGGTGGAGTACGAAAATACTCTGGCTGATCTACTGGTTATCTTCTTAGAAAAGGGGCTACCAATAGTCGCAGGAGGGCCAGATGCATTTAAGATTTTCTGTATAAGGGTGCAACTTTACATACAACTAATCTAAATGCAAACTGTTGACATAATCAAGGTTTGTCCTACCGCCCTCCTTTGATCGTCGGTGGACACTGCTTAGAAAGGCAGCCACGACCCAGTCTGGTGGCAACGCCCAAAAATTCAGGGTCGATATGGACGACTGGGACTGGGAGTCCTAGTCTGAGATGAATAAGGGATCTTTAAACTGCTTTTTGCCATCATCACATCTATTCTACGACTGCTGAAGCCCAAATCAGTGGAAGAAGACAACCACCAACCATCAAAAGCAAGGGTGAGGAGTGCAGTCAGCTTTGACAGGGTATCAAAACCATGCCAGCCCTCTTCCCCTTGTCGCAACATCAGCACAAACACTGGTCAATGTAAGAATATACAGGATGGAAGGTATTCATCTACAATCTCCAATCACCAGTCAAAGTCACCCGATACAAGATTGAAGGTGTTCATCTACAATCTGTCATAGTCATTTTCATACAAGGTGGCAACGCTGAAGTTCTCCAGATCTGTCCACATCCTCTGGCTTCGCTCTGCCTAAATAGCATTTTCCTTAGAATGACACAATCTGCTCGAGGCATTCTGATAGTAATTGTTCCGGGTTCAGTCAATAAACTTCAGCTACATCTTTTGCCATGTGGTGTGGGAGAAGGTAGGTGGGCTCTTCCCCCTACTTTTTACGGAGTGAAGGACGTATGGGCATCCTTGGAGACTGCTCAGACGTCTGGGCGCAGGTGGGTTACCTGTTTCTAGTCCAAAGGATGTCGAGGCATCACCTGATTGTGTGCACCTTATTTACTTGATAAACAGGAGGGTCTATGACAATAAAATGGAAATTACACCAGCGGCTTAAGGTGGCCGTGAAATGTGGGAGTGTCTGATGCCCAGTAAAAAGAGGAACTTGCCTGCCACTCAGCAAAATATTTGGGACTCAGTTTATGCACAACAACTATTCTGAAGAGTCTAAAGTAGTGTAGAAGCACTTTGAGTCAATTATTTAACTGTCTGCACTTGGAAAACCCCCACAAAATTCTCTAATCCAGGGAATGACGTCAATAATCTCAATCATTGAGCACATACTTGCTTTTGTGCAGTAGGTTCATCTCATATGGTGTTTTGTTTCCTTAAATGAGGGGATATTCCCAACTGCTCTCAAGCAGGTGGTATTGCTGCATTATTGTTACAAAGGCGGATGGCGCAGAGCCCGAAAAGCATTACATGGAACACCGCCGGGATACAGAGCTTCTCCCACGCTGGGACCAGGTGTCTCAAGGCAGCTAACTATTGTGCACACAATCACAGCAGCCCTTTAGGGGGAAACTGGAGTGTAGGGGTTGTTGCTCTAGAGTCAACGCTGTTTGCTCCCACAATGGTAGAACCCCAAAGCTTAAAGAGCACTTTACTATTACAGCTTTTATATGGTGGTCTTGGATTAAACCATTCGTTAAATCTATAGGGTGCACTACCAGAACCCTAGAAGGGTAATGTTAGACTTGACATCTTTTGGCGTGTTTTCCCTGTCTTTTTGCTTTCTGACCTCCTGGTTTTGACTCTGTTTTTGCTTTTTTAATGTCTCTGCGCACTTTCTCACTGCTGATCAGTGTTAAAGTGCAAGTGTTGCTGTTGTAAATGATGTTATGGATTGGTGTTTCCATGATTGGCATATTGGATTTACTAGTAAGTCCCTAGTAAAGTGCACTGAGAGTGCCAGGGCCTGTAAATCCAATGCTACTAGTGGGCTCGCAGCACGGGTTGTACCACAGACAGAAGTAGCCAGTAAAAAGGTAACTCAGACCCGCCACCCCAGAGTCTACACGCAGTTTGTAACTCCCATGTCAACCTGGCAGCTGTACCCTCTTGACAGGCCCTAAACCTTCCCTTTTCTGCATTAGTCACCCCTAAGGTAGGACCAAGGTACCCCTGTGGTCAGGGTGCAGTGTATTGGAAAGGTAGGACAGGCACTAATGTGTGTGGCATGTCCTGATTGTGAATTACTGCCAATTTCGTTTTTCACTATTGCAAAGCTACCGGTACTGGTTCCCATAGGACAGAGTGGGGAGTGTGTTTATAACATCTTAAAAACATAACTGACCTCGGGAACTAGGTAGAGAAATAGAGTTTAGTATGCCTGACCTCAGAATCTAAAGATGCATCTTTCAGTGAAGGTGATTTGTACATTCTGTGTTTAAAAATACCACTTTTAGAAAGTAGGTCTTTTTTTGCTCAACCATCCAGTAAGCCCCTGTTGGGTTTGTGGATTGACTGTCTGGGTTTTTGATGACAGGGGTTGGAGGGGAGCAGTGGCTCTAAGGGTCTGATGAGTCAGAGCAGGGCTGAATATACCTGGGCTGCATTTAGAGTAGGGGAGGAGATTTCCTTTCACCTGAATGGGCCTGGTCTGCCTCTGACAATGCCATCTCCAGCACTCTGCCAGGAAGCTACACCAGAAAGGACAGAACTGGTTCTGGCAGGGTACGGACACTGCCTAAGAGGACAAAGGATTTTGGGCTGTAAAAAGTAGGACGCAAACCCCTGAGCTTTAGAACTCTTTTGGACCAAGAAGACTGACAAGAAGAAGAGCTGGAGAAGATGGTGCTTTGCTGTGTTGGCCTGCAGGGGTTGCTTCTGTCTTGGGCAGTAAAAGGACTAGACTTGAACTTTCTGCACCTTCTTTTCTTTGAGTATCTCCAAGGGCTTGACGTAGAGCTTGAGGTAGAGCTTGCCCCCTGTTCAGAAGTCTCAGGAACAGCAAAGACTTCAAGTTCATCTGCCCTCAGCACTGGGACTGGGTGTGATATGCTGCAACAGAAGGAAAAGCAACCTGACGCCGTCTACGACGCCGCTGCCGACTCTTGTCCTGAAGGCACCACCACAATGCAACCCTGGTCTCACCAACGCTGCCTGCTGATGCCGCCACCGAGCAGCTCCTTGCACCGCGACCTGTGGACACCGCACTCCGCACTGCCTCGCTTCACGATGCCACCTTGGTATCCCAGACGACGCCGCTCCACGCCGAATTTAACGCCGCTGCTTGCACCGTGGTTCGAAGGCACCGCTCGTAAAGTTACATGACGTTCTGCCCTCATCCCGCACTGCAGCCTTGGCCTACCAACGCTGGCGCCATCGACTCCAGTTTATCAGCAGACAATAGAGCTTCTGCAACGAGGACGCCGCAGCTTGCACCATGACCTGCCACCACCACGACGAGCAGCGCATCTCTTTGCACCGCGACCCTGGTCTCACCGATGACGCCATCTGATGCCGTCACTGAGCCGCTGCTCGCACGCGACCTGAGGGCATCTCACGCAGCACCGCAGCACCCGACGCCCGCCGACGCCAGCTCTCCTGACTTCAACAGCAAGGAGTTCGATCTGCAACACGTGTGACTTCAAGGGTCCGACGACCCCTGCAGCGATTTCCAGAACTGAGGCCTGCGGACGCAGTGCTTTCGGAGCTCAACGAGAGGTCGTCGACGCCCTACATTTCCAAAGGTACTATTTTGCGGGTCTTTCCGACACTGTAGCTGGCCCCCAAAGCCGCAGTCAACCAGAACAGTTTGGACTTTGTTGTTCACGACGCCGTGATAGCCCCAGCCAGAGCTATCGACTTCAAGGAACTGTTTTTCAAGGTTATTATGATAACTGAAGATTTCTAAATATTTGATCGTTTTTGGTCTTGTCTTGAGTATATAAAAATATTGGATATTTTTCTAAACTGGTGTGGTGTCCTTTTGTAGTGCTTACACTGTATTACTGTTGGTTATGTGCAAATACTTTACACACGGCCTCTAGAATAAGCCTGACTGCTCGTGCCAAGCTACCAAGGGGGTGAGCAGGGGTTATTTTAGGAGTGTAGGAGTAACTCCCTTATCCTAACTAGATAAAAGGGTCCTTACATGGACAAAGGTGCAAGCCCATACCAACTAGAGACCCCCATTTCTAACAGGTGAGATATAATGTAAGCATTGAAAGATGACTAGGACACTCAATAACTATAAACCAACCCTGCTGTGCCTCCATCTTACCTTCACAACGGGGTCTCCTTTTTGTAGTTGAAGCCACTTGTCGGTCCCTCGAACTGTAACTTGATGGCCTGCTTCAGGTGCAGCTGCGGATCCATAGTGGTGATGGAGATGATCGGATCTGGGGCACTCTTCTCGGACCCACCACCGCTGCTCAGCTTCTGCGGAGAATAGGAAGGGCTTCCCTGCAGGTTGTACTTTGGATTGGTCAGAATGCCATTCCTTTTCAGTTCCCTGTCAGGGGATCCGTAGTTTGGGAATGCTGTAATTACGTCTCGATTCAGGCCATGCTGAGGTTTATCTTGGTCCGAATAATGCACCTGATTAATTCCCAAAGAGGTCATTACAGAGTTCCACCTCTCAGACCCCATCGGCACATTTACAGGACTCGCGGTCTTGAAGTTCTTCTCCAGGACACTGCTCAGCCCAGATTTTGAGGGTGTGCCCGGGCCCTTTCTAGATTTGGGGCTTTCGCTGAGATCTCGACTCAGCACTGGACTGGCCATGGGGGCATTGCGAATTAACCTGGGGCTGAAGGAGTCAGAGATGGTGCTCTGGGGGCTGGTCTTGGGCTTACTACTTCTCATGGTGGAATTGGGAGAGATCATAGAGTGGCGGCTGCGACTGCGTGGAAGGGAGTGCTGCTGAATCTGCTGGGTGAAAGTAAGGCTGTCGATGGGGATTGTCTGGGCCGTGGCCAGGGAATGGTACGTAGAGGAAGTCATAATGGAGGAATTCTTGGAGCTCTTGAGTGAGTTGTCAGATAGCAGAGACTTGCACCGCCCGACTGTGGACTCTGGGGACAGGGAGGGACTGCTGCCGGTTTCGGTACGATTTTGCTGGGCTGAAGTTGGCAAGTCACCACCTACAATGCTTGGGCTTCCTGAGCTGTTAATGGTCAACCCTGAGGACTGGGTCTTCATGGTCGAAGTATTCTCTTTCGCTTGCGGCATGGGACCGTTGTAAGGGGGGGCTCCATGCCGCTCCAGCAGCTTCATAATCTTCAGGTGGCCACGTTTTCCTGCCACCCTCATTGGTGTGCGTCCATACTGATCTGCATGGTGGGGGTCGGCCCCCTTCTCCAATAGAGTCCTCACTACCTCCGTGTGACCTTCCTGAGCAGCAATGCAGAGGCCTGTAGCACCTTGATTGCACGCATGATCTACATGTGCACCACATTCAATAAGAAACTGGACCACCACCGCGTGGCCCTGCCAGGCAGCTGAGTGCAGTGCCGAGCGACGCTCATTGTCCAGAGCATTAACATCTGCCCCATAACGCACAAGAAGCTTCACCATCTCCAGGTAGCCCTGCCAGCAGGACACGTGCAGCACTGTCCTCCCCTCGGGGTCCTTGTTCTCCAGGTTGGCCCCGTTCTCCAACATTAGGTCTAACATGCCCAGCAGGTTCTCCAAAACCAGCAGATAGGTCATGGGACGTCCATCTGCGTCCTTCAAGTTGACATCTGCCCCTCGCCGCAGAAGCAGCTCTACCAAGCTCCGATGGGTTTCCAGGGTTGCTACACACAGGGCGGTCCTCCCGTCATAACCTTTATGATCAATAGGTGACTTGCTGTCCAGGAGGAGTTTAAGACAATCAAAATGTCCCTCTTGAGCTGCCAGAATCAGGGGGATCCGGCCGTCATTGTCAACCTCGGTGACCTTTGCGCCTTGCTCCGTCAGGGCTGCACACACTGTCAGATGACCCTCGAAGGCAGCCATGTGGAGAGGGGTCCATCCCATATCATCACGGTGGTTCTCGTCCAGTCCGCGGTCTAGAAGGGTCTTTACCACATTTTCATTGCCTTGGGCTGCCGCAATGCTTAGCACCGTCCGACCCTCACTATCTATAGTGTCTACTGCTGCCCCCCAGAAGAGAAGTGTATTTACAACTGCAGTGTGGCCCATGGAAGCAGCAGCCAACAAGGGAGTCCTGCCGGTGGCATCTGCATCATCCACATCTGCCCCACCTTCCAGCAGCAAGTCCACCACATCGGCATGCCCTTCGTAAGCGGCTACTAAGAGAGGAGTCATGCCGTCGTGGTCTCGGTGACCCACATCAGCACCATGTTCTATCAGAAGGCTAACCACATCTGCATATCCTTGGCTAGCTGGGACACAAAGGGCAGCCACTGACAAGGCGGTCCTTCCATCAACATCCGCGTGGTTGATGTCTGCCCCGTGCACCAAAAGGAGCTCCACAATTTCACGGTGGCCCATGTATGCCGCTGCTATCAAGGCTGTCCGTCCTTCGGTATCCATCTTGTTGACCTCCGCGCCGTGCTGCAGTAGGGTAAGTACTATGTCCTCATGGCCACCCCAAGCAGCGGCCCGTAAAGCTGTCCTGTTGTCTGTATCTGTGCTGTCTGCATCTGCGCCTGCACGCAACAAGGAAGCAACTGCCTCAGAGTGTCCACCCCAGGCTGCAGACCGCAGCGCGGTCCATCCTTCCTTATCTGCATTATTAACATCAGCCCCATTTGCAATCAGGCAATGCAGCACTTTGGTGTGACCCTGTCTGGCCGCCAGGGCAAGTGGAGTTTGGCCATGGCCATCAAGCACGTCCACATCCGCACCTCGGGAGATCAGCAGGTTCACCACCTCAAGGTTGCCGCTGTGAGCCGCGCTGGCCAGCAATGTCCTGCCGTTGGAGTCTTTCTGATTGACACTAGCGCCATTCTCCAACAGCATGCGGATGGAGTCCTCACGCTCCAAGGCTCGGTGAATGACACTGGAGGAGTCCGCGTCTTGATGGGCGGCGTAGGCACCTGCTTTTACCAGCAGCTGAAGGACCTCCTGCTCCAAGGGCAGCTCCCCAGAAAGGCAGTCGGCGACAGGCGTCCCGCACCAGAGCATCCACAGTGCCAGCTGGCAGGGCTCCAGCTGCAGGTTGGAATGGAGGAGATGGAAGCCGTACTCTTGGACTTCCTTGGGTTGCAGGTCTCCAGCTCTGCAGCTCAAGCCCATTGCCAGCATGCCATGGCCCTCTGCTGCGTTACACAGGTACTTCTGAGTGCAGTATTTCACATCCAGCAGCCACTCCGCGAAGCTGTGGTGGAAAAGGATCTTTGTGCGGTTGGGACCTTCCACCAACAACTTCGAGAGGGAATCCAACTTGCGCTGGAACTCGTCCCAACCAGACGAGGTCATCTGCTTGGTCCAGACGGCAGCATAGAGCTCTTCCGGGGTGAGCGGGTGGTGGGCGGCCAGCATGACATTGAGAAGAGGTTGAATGCGGGCGAACTGCTTCCGGGTGAAAAGCCGCTGGCACAGCCAGAGGTAAAGGCCGTTGAGGGTGCCGGGGATGTCCCTGATCTCGCGCAGGACGATGAAGCTCTCAGAAACGCCGTCCAGCACGCGCTCCAGGTACAGAAGGCACCCATTGCTCTTGATGTGCAGTTGGTTGAGCATCTCCGCCGTCTCTCGCGTCAGGTGCTGGCGCAAAGCCTCCTCATGGTCCAGCCGGCACAGGATGTACTGCTGGACGTCGGTCACAATGTGAGCCTTGCGTAGGTCGTCCAGGCAGATCTTGCGGAACCCTGGAAAGAGACAAGAGAGAAAGGAGTTTAATGCGAAAATATGACACCCAAGTAGAAAATGAGAGGACATTTCAAGGCACCAAAGATACACAGGAAAAATGTCACAGATTCAAGATCTGCACAATACTCTGAACACAGACATTTACAACAGCAACAACATACAGGTGCAGAATGTCAAATTAGAACAAACACCTTCCTGATAAAATTCATGAACGTAAAAGCCAAACATCTAAGGTACACCAAAGGGGCAAAGTAAATCATATTTTTAACTTGTGGTCAGGTAGCTGTTGATATTTGGAACATGTTCTGTGCGGACAGGCTTTAGCATTAAATCAAACAGCAGCAGATGAATGTGAAGCTGTGGTGGCCACGAGCACACCCAAGCAGGCCAAAATGGGGTTTAAAGGCCCCCCGCATCAACAACACAAGATAGGGTGAATGGAATGTGCAGGTACAGCTGTGGGCGGAGGGCCAGGCAGGCCAGTCATGTGAGGGTCCCATCTTGCTATCCCCTCAAGTAGTCCCTTTACTGAGGGTCCCATCTTCGTCCCCTAAAGTAATCTCATAAGTGAGGGTCCCAAGTAATCCCTTTAGTGAGGGTCCCATCTCAGGCCCCCCTCGAGTAACCCCTTTACATTGCTGCTACAGGACTCAACCCAAAATCTTGAACGTTCAGCAAGTCCTGTATTAAAGGACACTTTTCACCGGGCTGCTTGTGGAGGACAGATCGCACACAGAAGTATATATGTTATGTTATGTTATAAAAGGTTTTGTAGCGCGCTCAAATACTTTGGAGTGTCCTGGTGCGATATGTGCATATCCTTCCTTGACATGCTCAGCAGGGGACCCTTAGTTAGGGGGCGGAATAACTCTTTTACTGGGGGGAGCTGCTAGGGAGTTTCCTCAAAGCATGAAGGTAAACAATGTCAGTGCCTCTAGACTAGAAGCATGCTTCTACCACATGGGAGTCCAACACTTTCTGTAATAAGAGCTACTTATGATCAATTAAAATCATCCCAAGCTACTAATATAAATAGTGTTGTGAATAGTGACCTCATCAGATAAGATTCCAATAGTAGCCACCTCATTCAAGATTACTAGCCATGATCAGCTCAGTGCATCAAGCAGGTTAGCCAGCAGTAATGTAAAAAGGGTTTAAGTCAGTTTGGAATGCCTTTACACAGGTAATACATAATAGCTGTAGTTTGAATGCCCCAGGCACCATATTAATACTAGGGGTGGCCAGAATTTGCGAAGTCGCGCTACGCAAAGCTCAGCGAAACTGTAAAAAATCTCTGCGAGCATGCAGACTTCCGCAAACATACGGAATTGCTTGTTACGCCCGCTCGCAATGCTTTATTCCTGTCCACGAACGCCGTTTGCGGGCTCGGGGGGAAATATATCACAAACACGCATTTTGAAAGCGCGAACAAGCAAAAAACTTGGGAAGCCGCGGATCACTGAATTTTTGGCAATTCCGCGTTGTCCGCAGAATGCAAAATTACCCAAATTCTGCAAATTCTGCGAATGGAACGGAATTTACCGCCCTGGCCTAATTAATACCAGCAGGAAGGTTCACATTTATTTTGGCAATTCAACCATCTTACTCCAAAACATCAGCCTATGAGTTCTGAAAACGCATTTCCGTCTTGAATGCACAATTTTCAATTTTGGTATACATTTATTAATTCAGCCAAGTATAAGCTTGTAATTTAGTAGGCTGGTCTGCACACAAAAGATCTACTTACAGGCAGCAGGAGAGGAGCCAATGGCTCACAGGCCTTTTCTACCTCCACCAACCACAGCACCTCCTGGGAAGAGGTGGCGGGAACTGTTCTCATTTGTGTCCCTCCCCCACTGTCATCAGATGTCACTTAAAAGCCCAATTACACAGCGCATCCTCAGTGACCTTGCATGACATGCCCAGAACTGGGGAGCATGTTACACTGTGGCCTCGCGAGGCAGCTTTTTTTTAAAAAAACAAGCGCCTTTTTAGTTCTAAGTGGTGAAATGAAAGGTCAAAGGTCACGTTTTGTCGGATTTAAAAATCCGCACACTACAAGCCGGCTTTGGACGAATTGAAGATCAAAGATGAAATACCGATCTGGGTTATGTCGTCATATCCTTCGAAGCTGTCAAAGCCCCGAGAGCAGGGACGTCCAATGTGGGTGCAGGACGGCCGGACCCATGCTGTCCTTAGAGGCTAGTCACATCGGAGCAAAGTAAAATGTCAGTCAGAGGCTCTCTGTAAAATGCAAGATGAAGGCAGCCCTCCTGGACCCACTCTGGACCCTGCCCTGCCCTGAGCCTTTCACTTCCTCATCTGAAGAGAGCTATGCGACTCTTACTCAGGGTAACGACACTATGTCTTACTGGCAGACAATCCAACTAGAAGAGAAGCAGCCAAGTATTTTTTTTAAAACAATACAGGCAATAGCCACGAGATGGCAGCACTTACACTAGGAATCGATCATCTCCTTCAAACCCCACTACTATTAATAACAAGTTTCTATAAAGCGCTTCATAAGTCGTTCTTGCCGTTTCTGGGGGCTGTAAACAATGTGTGTTATTAACAATATAAAGCACAGGCATTTGTTAGGACTGGAGCATCAGCACTCACACAGAAACAGAACATCTGGGACCCGTTTCAAGGTGAGGCAGCACAAACCACAGCTAGAAGCCCGCATCCTTAGCGAGGCAGAGCTACCGCCCCATCTCCCTCCTCCCGTTCCCCACCAAAGTCCTGAGAAGGCCATCAACCTCCAACTCACCAAACATCTGGAAAGAAACAAGCTGCTGGGCCCATCTCAATTGGGCTTCATAGTCAGCCACAGCACCGAGACAGCCCTGATTGCCGCAACAGATGACATCCGAGCGCTACTCGCCAGAGAATCAGACGGCCTCATCCCCCTGGACCTCTCCGTAGCGTTCAACACCGTCTCACACCACACACTCATCGACCGACTACGCGGGATTGGAACAACAAACAATGCGCTAAGATGGATGGCATCCTTCCTCACGGGACGTATCCAAAGCGTCAGACTCCCTCCCTTCCCCTCACAACCCAAGCACACAATCCGTGGATTACCCCAAGGCTCGTCCCTTAGCCCAACCCTCCTCAACATCTACAGGACAAAGTTTGCAAACATCATCAGTACACCCAACATCATCTCCTATGCGGATGACACTCAGCTCGTCCTCTCACTCTCAGCAGACTCCACTGCGAAGACCAACTACCACAACTGCATTTAGGATGTCGCAATATGGATGAAAGACAACTGCCTAAAAGTAAACACAGACAAAACGGAAATACTGATCTTCGGAAAACACACCGCCCTCTGGAACGGCACCGGGTGGTAGCAGGAGCTCGGACCCACCCCCACGCCGTAAGACCACGCCCGCAACATTTGGGTTCATCCTGGAGAGCGAACTCTCCATGAAACGTCAAGTTATTGCGTCTCCTCAACCTGTTTCCACACAATCTGCATGCTCCCCAAAATCTTCAAATGGCTCCCCATCAGCACAAGGAAAACAGTGACGCAGGCCCCCCTCACCAGCCTGCTTACTATGGCAATGCATTAATTGCCGGCACCATCACCGAACTTATGCAAAGACTCCAGACAAGCAGCCCTTGACCCTGTTTCAGGCCAGGCCGCTCCTCCACCACAACAGCACACCCTGCTGGTGCCGTGTCCCTGCCCCTCGCTACTGCTGCTACTGTTGGAAGTTCAAGACCCTCCTCCACCCACAGGCTCCCGCCTGCGCCTGATCCCTGGTGGCCCAGTGGTGGGCTATAAGTATTGTAAGTATTGTTCTGCCTGTTTCTGTCTGCTTTCTCTCCTTTTGCTAATCTGTGCTTGCTCTATTCATCCGAGTGTATACTCTCTGCTCATCTGCGCTTGTTTTTCTGTCCATCTGATTGTGTTGTGTCCCTGTCTACCTCGCTTTTCTCTCCGTTATTCGTGATCCCCCGTTGTGCTGCCTCTGCTCCCCTCTGCTTCCCCCCCCCCGAGTGAATAAAGTTTGCCTCCTTGTCTTTTTTGCTTTTTTTGCCGTCCTTTCCTCCTTTCCCCGCTGCCCGCTTCCCGCTCTTTCCTGCCGCTGCGTCCCCTGCGGCCCGCCCCCTCCCTCCCATTGCCTCCCGCTATCCGCCTCCAAGCTGCTCCTCCCTCCCTCCTTAATGCAGGCCGCTGTGCGGCCACGCAACTGACGCGCGCAGCGGGAGCGCTGTGGGGCGCCGGAGGCGCGCCAGAGGCAAGCCCGTCTGCGCCTGCACTGCGCCCAGTCCCAGAACCCCTGGCCCCCCGACAGGCCCACCACGCACGACGGACCTTCGACGCCGCCACCCTCCTCGGGCTCAACACCGGCCGCTCGACGGCCTACTACCAAGCCACCCCGAAGCGCACTCATGGATCATTCTCCAGCCGAAACTGCTGCTACACTAGGACCCGATCCACCGCCTCCCACACCAGCCCAGGAAACAACAACGACCTCAAGTGCATCCTACTCAACACCCGCTCCGTTCACAAGCACGCCATCGAACTCTGGGACCTCCTCGACTCAACAGGCCCGGATGTCGCGTTCCTGACGGAAACCTGGATGAACGCCTCCTCGGCCCCTGACATTGCCATTGCCATCCCGGACGGCTACAAAATCATCCGGAGGGACCGTACCAACAAGGCCGGAGGAGGAATTGCCATCGTCCACAGGAACACCCTCAGAGTCACATCCAGCACCGAAGAAAATCTCAGCACCGCCGAGCACCTACACTTCCAGATCTACATCGACCCGAAGACCACCCTCAGAGGAACACTCATCTACAGACCACCGGGTCCACGCCCACATTTCAGCTAATCCATCGCCGACTTCGTCAGCACGCACACCCTCACCACCACAGACTACATCCTCCTGGGGGACCTGAACTTCCACCTGGAGACAAACAACGACAACAACACCACCACCACCCTGCTCGACAACCTCTCCAACTTCGGAAGCAACTAGTGAACACCTCGACTCACCACGGAGGCCACACGCTGGACCCCATCTTCTCCGTCAGTACCAACGTCACGGTCAGCCACACCACCACTCTCCACTGGACCGACCACCGATGCATCCACTTCTCCTACAAGAAACTCACCGCACACATCCAACCGCCGCAGATCCCCTGAAGATGCTGGAGCAAAGTCACCACTGACCAGCTGACCGCCTCCCTCGCCCAGGGCCCCCCCGGCCAACGCCTCAGACACCAACACCGCCGCCCCAAACCTCACACAGTGGATCAGCAACTGCGCCGACACCCTCGCCACTATCAAGAACCCTCTGAACAAGCAAAACAGCAGGAGAACCACCTGGTTCACCACAGACCTCAAGGACTCCAAAAAATCCCGCCGAACTCTAGAGAAAGCCTGGCGCCAAGAATGGACTGCGGAAAACCTCGAGGCCCTTAAGACTGCCACACGCAGACACTACCAGTTTATCCGCATCGATAAGAGAACGGCCTTCAGAGAGCGCATAGACAACAACGCACACAACAGCAAGGAGCTCTTCAGCATCGTGAAGGAACTCTCCAACCCAAGCTCCAACTCCAACGACATCCCCCCCTCACAGGACCTCTGCGACTCCCTCGCAGCCTTTTCCACCGCAAGATCGCCGACATACACAACAGCTTCGCAAACCAGACACCTCCACCAGCCGCAGAACCAACGCCCCCCACCACCCTCCTCAGTCGCTGGACCCCCGTCAACACCGAAGACGTCACCCAGATCATGAACACCATCCATTCCGGCTCTCTATCCGACCCCTGCCCTCACCACATCTTCAACAAAGCAGACACCATCATCGCACCCCGCCTCCGAGACATCATCAACAGCTCCTTCGAATCTGCCACCTTCCCTGAGAGTTGGAAACACGCTGAAATCAACGCCCTCCTTAAGAAGCCGACGGCAGACCCCAAGGACCTCAAGAATTTTCAGCCCATCTCCCTGCTTCCCTTCCCAGCGAAGGTCACCGAGAAAGCAGTCAACAAGCAACTGACCAGCTTCCTCGAAACCAACGGCTCCCTCGACCCGTCCCAGTCTGGCTTCCGCAGCAACCACAGCACCGAGACCGCCCTCATCGCCGCCACCGACGACATCAGAACCCTGCTCGACAACGGAGAAACCGCAGCCCTCATCCTCCTAGACCTCTCAGCTGCCTTCGAAACGGTCTGCCACCGCACCCTAAAAACACGTCTCAGGGATCCAGGGAAAGGCCCTGGACTGGATCTCCTTCTTCCTCACCGACATAACCCAGAGAGTCCGCCTACCCCTGTTCCACTCAGAGGCCACCAAGATCATCTGCCGCGTACCCCAAGGCTCATCACTCAGCCCGACGCTTTTCCACATCTACATGAGCCCCCTCGCCAACATCGTCCGCGCACCTGACCTCAACATCATCTCCTAGGCCGACGACACCCAGCTAATCCTCTCCCTGATCAAAGACCCAGTCACCGCCAAATCCAACTTCCAAGAAGGAATGAGGGTCGTCGCCGAATGGATGAAGATCAGCCGCCTGAAACTGAACACAGGCAAGACGGAAGTCCTCATCCTTGGACCATCCCCCTCCGCCTGGAACGACTCCTGGTGGCCCGCCGCCCTGGGCACAGCACCGACTCCCACCGACCACGCACGCAACCTTGGGTTCGTCCTGGACTCATCACTCACTATGGACAAGCAAGTCAACGTCATCTCCTCCTCCTGCTTCAACACCCTCCGCATGCTACGAAAGATCTTCAAATGGATCCCTACGGAAACAAGAAGGACTGTCACCCAAGCCCTCGTCACAAGCCGGCTTGACTATGGCACTCTATGCAGGGACAACGGCCAAGCTACAGAAAAGACTACAACGCATACAGAATGCCTCCGCACGCCTCATCCTGGACATCCCCTGCCACAGCCACATCACCACCCATCTGAGAGACCTGCACTGGCTCCCCGTCAACAAGAGGATCACGTTCAAGCTCCTCACCCACGCACACAAAGCGCTCCACAACGCCGGAACCGAATACCTCAACAAACGCCTCTCGTTCTACGCCCCGACTCGCCAACTCTGCTCAGCCAGCCTCGCCCTCGCCACCGTACCACGCACCAGAAGAACAACAACAGGCGGCAGATCTTTCTCCTACCTCGCCGCCAAGACCTGGAACTCCCTCCCCACCCACCTCTGACTGACCCAAGACCTTCTCACCTTCAGGAGACACCTCAAGACTTGGCTGTTCGAGCAGTAGCAGCCCCCCCCCTACCCCCCCTCAGCGCCTTGAAACCCTCACAGGTGAGTAGTGCGCTCTATAAATGTACTGATTGATTGATTGATTGAGACAATCCAGAAAACAACAGCCAGACTGATCCACAACCTGCCCAGGACAACACACATCACCCAGAACCTGAAAGACCTACACTGGCTCCCCGTCCAGAAGAGATGCCAGTTCAAGCTCCTGACCCTCTACAACCAAGGCCCAGCCTACTTGAATCACTGCCTGATCTTTCACCAACCCACCAGAAACCTCCTCTCTGCACACCTCGCCCTCGCTCAGACAGCACATATATGCTGCCGACGCTCCGGAGGATGCTGCTTCTCCCACCTCGCTGCCAGAGTCGGGAACACTTTTCCTCTTCACACTACACCTTCGCTGACCCACTTCAGGAAAGGAATCGAGACCTGGCTCTTCAACAGATACCTGCAGCACAGCGCCTGGATACCCCCCAGGGTGATAAGCAGCGCAATACAAATACTACTTGATCAATTCATTAACTCTGCAGCGCAGACGGTTATGACCAGTGCAATCACTCTCCTCATTGGTTTTAACACCTTTGCTGCGGCGGCAATTCCGCCGCAGCGCTAGAGAGGGCCGCGCGGCGCTCCCATGCTCGTGACGGAACCGCTCCGTCACGAGCCTCGGGTGCGCTGTGCTTGTGACGGAGCGGTTCCGTCACGGCCCCGCCCGCTCAGTAGAACGCACCGCGCGGGCCGTGACGGAACCGCTCCGTCACCAGCACAGCGCGACCGAGGCTGGTGACGGAGCGGTTCCGTCACCAGCATGGAAGGGGTTAAAGAGAGAGGGGGAGTCAGATGAGAAATCTTTGGTTCACAATAGTGAAGGCCGGACAAAAACCTGCGAAGGACAGAAGATCTCAATCCCTGCATTCTAATTCAAAATGGGCCGTCATTGTAACCCCGGTCTCCTCTCCTTGATCAAGAGGTGCCAGCTCTGGCACAAAGTGTGGCACACTGAGCTGGGCATCCGGGGAGCTAGGAGTGATCCATGCAGCCTGCATGGCACTGCACACTTTGCGAACGATTATCACCCGTCCTTGCCAGGCGACATTAATTCTGTGCTTTGCGATCACATGAGCGGCTGCACATAATGGGTGCACCCCCTGGCGAATCACAAGAAAGGGGGCCGTCTCTTGGCGAACACCTCCCTTGTGACACCCAAGCAGAAGGGAGGGCATAGGGGCGTTCCTCCCTCTTAAACCCTCGCAGGGGGTTGCAATGCAGGCATTGCTATCTGCACTGGCACCTGCGAATCACATTGCACTTTTTGTGTCGCAAATTTGCGCTTTGCGTTCACAAGGTGAGATGCGCTGGATTTTTGGGGGACTCTTAAGTTTGTGCAAGGCCCCTTGTGTTTATTAAGCTTTTTGATTTTATTCTTACGGTCCTGCTTATTTTATTGTTTATTTTTATTGTTTTGATATGCCTATACACATTTATTGTAAATCGGTCTGATACCCGTAAGGGTCTTGTTCGCGCTATCTAAAACTTTCAGATAAATAAATAAATAAACTGAACCCCTCTTGTAAGATGGCGCCTCATTCCATACCATGACTGCCCCACCCGCCCACAATCACATGAGAGCACTAGGAAATGATGGGAGAGGAAACGGGACCATGTAGAGGCAACCGAAAACTACTATTCATGGCTTGGAGAGCAAGAACTGAATGACCATCAACAGCAAAATCACATCAGGGAAGGACTGATTGTCATTCCAAGGCTCAAAATCACTGTGGAAGAGGACTGAGTGTCAGCACCGATGTGATATGTAGACAAACAAAGCTAGCCATCACCACATCCTCAAACTCAAAGAAGAGAAAGAATGAAAATTATCACTGGCTCAAAATCATATCTGAGAAAGACTGAGTGCCATCACTGGCTCAAAATCATATCCGAGAAAGACTGAGTGCCATCACTGCCTCAAAATCATATTAGAGAACGACTGAGTGCCATCACTGTCTCAAAATCACATCCGAGAAAGACTGAGTGCCATCACTGGCTCATAATCATATCCGAGAAAGACTGAGTGCCATCACTGGTTCAAAATCATATCTGAGAAAGACTGAGTGCCATCACTGGCTCATAATCATATCCGAGAAAGACTGAGTGCCATCACTGGTTCAAAATCATATCTGAGAAAGACTGAGTGCCATCACTGGCTCATAATCATATCCGAGAAAGACTGAGTGCCATCACTGGCTCAAAATCACATCAGAGAAAGACTGAGTGCCATCACTGGTTCAAAATCATATCTGAGAAAGACTGAGTGCCATCACTGTCTCATAATCATATCCGAGAAAGACTGAGTGCCATCACTGGCTCAAAATCATATCTGAGAAAGACTGAGTAAATTCACTGGCTCATAATCCCATCAGAGAAAGACTGAGTGCCATCACTGACTCATAATCATATCCGAGAAAGACTGAGTGCATTCACTGGCTCAAAATCACATCAGAGAAAGACTGAGTGCCATCACTGGCTCAAAATCATATCTGAGAAAGACTGAATGCCATCACTGACTCATAATCATATCCGAGAAAGACTGAGTGCCATCACTGGCTCAAAATCATATCTGAGAAAGACAGAGTAAATTCACTGGCTCATAATCCCATCAGAGAAAGACTGAGTGCCATCACTGACTCATAATCATATCCGAGAAAGACTGAGTGCATTCACTGGCTCAAAATCATATCCGAGAAAGAGTGAGTACCATCACTGGCTCAAAATCATATCTGAGAAAGACTGAGTGCATTCACTGGCTCAAAATTACATCAGAGAAAGACTGAGTGCCATCACTGGCTCATAATCACATCAGAAAAAGACTGAGTGCATTCACTGACTCTACTCACCGCAGACAAGAACTGATCGTCTCCACTGGCTCAAAATCACAAAGAAGGACTGACCATCACCCCTGATTTAATTCCATGGCGGACAAAGCTGGCCATCACCACTGCCTCAAACTGAGCAGAACAACTTTTCACAGAACAGAGGAGGAATGACCATTACCAATAGCTCAAACTCACCGCAGAGAAGCACTGACAGTCACTACTGCTTCAAATTCTTAACTGCAAAGATTGTGACGCTCAGTATAGGTTTCCACCAACCCTGAGGTGAAAGACCATAAAATATTGTATTGAACCAGGAGTCTCCAACCTTTTCTGAAATAAGAGCTATTTGTGTTAAAAAATAATATCATTTGTGATATAACAGTGATCACATCAGACAAGATTACATTAATGGCTTCCCACGTAAAAGGGCCCGCAGCGATCACCCCTGTGCACCAGGCAAGGTTGCCAGGGGTAACGCAAAGAAAATCCTTTGTCGATCTGGAATGTCTTTGTGTGGGTCATACAGAATGGCGATGGCTTAAACGCCCCCGGCACAAAGGTAATAATATTAGTAATAACCTCCCAACACCAAATGATTTATCACTCAAATATCAGCTTTAAATATATTTTGGAAATAAATACATCAGCTGATCAGTTCTGAAAATAAAGATATTTTTGTCTCTAATACACGCTTTTTAAATTTTGTTTTTTTTACAATTGTCTACCTCCATGCTGTATTGTACATTTTTCTTTGGTCTTCGCATCACCTGTAAAGTGCCTTGAGATCTTGGGGTCTAGCCAGTGCTATGTAAAACTAAAAATAATAATTCTAATTTTGTAGGCTGGGCTGCACACAGGAGGGCTACTCACAGGAAGCTGCAGAGATATCATTTGCTCACCAGCTACTCGTTGGAGAAGCCCATCATATACTACCTTTCGTACCCGAATCCTTTGGAATATTCTTTTCGGGATGCACGGACCCTCACCCACAAAGGTGCCATGCTTCGTCATCGGCTTGTGCTCCACGTTGGGTGGGAGGGTTCTAACGTGGAGATATTTTCTTGCATTTATACCCATCGAAAGGGATATAGTGGAAAATAGGAAATGTTTAGGTGAGGTGTACAGAAAGGGATCTGTGGATGCCTCTCTCACCCGGGGCACAGGTAAAATGCCCGTCCCCCGCCTGTCACGAGCCATGTAGTCTCCCCATAGCCTGGCACCAGGTCTGGAGACACCCTTCACATGGCGATGGGGGGTGGGGGTTCAGGTGCATCATGCGTCAGCAGAGTCTGAAACTCCCCTGGGAAGTAAGCCAATCACGGTGTAGTGTTGTCATATGTCTGCGAGTTTTTAAGCAGCCACTGGGCAGCAAAAACCGAACAAGCATTAGCAAAGCCAATAGATCGCGTTTTTGGGACCTAATGGCTTTTCCAATGTATTTGGCAACACCTAAGTGCATCCATCAGTTGAAAGTACGTTTTTTACTTGTGCTGTTTAGTATTGGGGTGTGGGGAGGAGCGCAATGACGCAGCCGCTGTTGGCAGTCGCACCATCTGTAGACGCATGTATGCATCATCATCACACATGGGCATGCGTCGTCTAAAGAATGAAGGGTGCGCCGTTTTCTTTTCTTTTCTTTTTTATTCATTGATCAAACATGGCAAGTGCCACTTTGCACGGTCAATTTAAAAAAAAAGAAATTTCATGTGCGCAAAGGCGCTTTTAAGCTACCGGGGCCTTCCCCAAAAATATTTTTAAACAAGCACTTGCAATGCAATAGGTCTAGCATTTGCGAGAGGTAAAGCTATTGGGACTGTAAATGACAATACCTTTTATTTATCTGTTTTGATAATTAACACATAAATAAAAGGCATTGTAATTTACAATGCCAATAGCTCAAACTCTTGTAAATGCTAGACTTATTTCATTTTAAATAAGCAGCCGCCATTGTGTCGGGCTGCTTGAAAAGTGAAAGCGTGCATGGCACGCTGTAAGTTGCAGGAAAGCATGTTGTGCCTGCAGTAGGAGAAACTCATTATAGAAAATAGTGCTTATGGACTAAATACGACATACTGTGTAACAACAGACGTAAAAGGACCTGTCCTCATGGGAGTTTACAAATGAAGACAAGGTGGTACTAAGGAGGGACCAACAGGCCTATTAATGAATCAGAAGCCAGCCTTTACGAAGGAAATTGACACAAGCCAATAACAAATATGGGTGGGGAGTGGGCGGAGCTTCAAGTCCATACTCGAAAACACCACGCCGCGCAGACCAGCCTATGCGCTGCCCACGCTCGACCTGAAAAGAACAGTAGAGGTGGGGTGGATGAGTTACTTAGGAGAGGTTGGAGGAAGCAACGGGTGATGGTCGGGAGCAGAGCACACGAGGGAGTCCATCACAGAGGCGGTGGGGGGGGAGAAGCACACAAAGAACACTGCAACACGAAGCGTGCGGGACAGACGCACCCACACAAGGGATTGCAACAGAGAGCATGGAAGGAGAGAAGCACACGGAAGAGAGAGAGCAACATGATATAGCATGGCGATGGAGAAGTACACGAGGGAGGCAGCTGGAAAACACAGGCAATCTTGGTGTGTGCATGCAAAAAAGAAAAAAAATGTTTCTGAAAAGTATTCAGTGGAAGGACACCAGTAAAAAGGTTAGATGGAAAGGGAAGCCATTGCATAAGAAGCAAGCAAACAAGAGTGACAATAAAGCCGACCAGTGGTAGGCAGTGGGCGGCTTTAAGAGCACTGTCTAATATTGGTAAGTTGACAAGTCTGTACAACCAGACAGCTTGGGCTACCTGGCAGGTGAGACCTAAAAGCACCTGACAGACCAGAGCGTGCACAATAGAGACAGGATGTCACGACTGACTATAAGTACAACATAACATGTGTGCTCATAAATTTGCTTTAATGTGACTGAGGTTGCTTAATCTAGTCTGCGTGTGGTGTTTTCAGAATAACACAAGCGTCCTATGCTATTCCTAACATTCACAATTTTTTAAATGTGTAATTCTAGCCAATGTTAATATCTAGCTATTATTTTGCCAGTTATAATTGTGCATATTTTATTTTCTCTCCCGAGACCAGTAGCTAGTTGTTTAAAAGCATACTGTTGAACCCAACTTCACCAGGAGCGGTATTAGATGGCCTTGTGCATCACTCACATCACCTTATTTATTGCTTGCCCTTTTAATGTCCGTACTACTTTATGACCGTCTCACATGTTTTGTAAATGTTGACGACAGCTTAAACGTATTTCAGTTGCATAAACATAGAAGCGATACTTTATTTAAAATAAAATCCATATTGTGAGGCCAGGAATACAACAGTTAATATTAAAACAGGTTCATATCACGGTTTTGCGAATGAACATTGCTTATATTCTGAATGTAGCTATACTGAATAAGCAGCTATCTATGTTATATGACATCTCTTTATTAATGTAATAACTGCACTTCCACAATTGCTTTATTCAACTTCCTGCTTTCTCAAATTTGCTTGAAAATGCACCATTTGTCCAATCTTTTTTCAAAATTTTCTCAGAGGGAGAACCCCCCCGAATCCCCCGTAGGTCGTTCCGGCTCGGTCGCTACCCTCGCTCACTACAGTGCAGTGCAGTATGAGAATAAATGTACACCCCCTCACCACTTGCAAATGTCACCAGCCGCCACTGGAGTAACATCTGTGCTTAGGCACCCTTACTCTGGTTTTCAGAGCGCTACAAACATCTGATAATGCCCTATGCCTCTTTCACTTGGGTCCATGCCCCAAAAGCAGCTCAGCTGTGGAGCCTGGTCCATGGGTCCGCAGAGTAGCGCCTTAGAGCACGCCCTGCGCAGGCAGGCGCTGAAGGCACTATCGCTTATCAGGAAAGTGTTCTGCTGCAGTGGTAATAGGAGTAGAAAGGTGTGTCCGGAGAGAAAGAATCCAATACTGCGTGGAAGCGGCAGCAAGGAAGGAATTGATCCCTCTTAGAGCATTAGTGGAATCCAGGGCCATTTCTAAAGTGCACACACACCCCTTTTTTAAAAAAAACTTAACATTTAGATTGATGATCGCTTTTACTTTAATCAGGTTTCCAGTGCATTTGTTAATAACCTGCAGTTCGGCACCTTCTGAATATGAATACATTTGTCTTTTCGGAGTGCCTTGAAGTCGCTTCCGCATGCAGGTGGCGCTGGAATAGCTCCCTGACGCAGTAACATTGCTAGCACACGGTTTCCCCCCTCATAGCCTCGTCTTTCTTTCCTGCCATGTCCCTCTCGGCTTCACCTCTGTTCATTTTACTACCGGGGGCCCCTCTCAGAGAGCAGCGCAATGGGGTGCAGTGACGTAGGGGCCTCCTCCTTCACGCTGTGAGTCAGTGCGGGTGCAACACCAGACGGACGGGGTTGGGGTAACCAGTCCTTCCAGGGAAGGGTGCACTGGACCCAGGCCAGAAATGCCCATAGGACTATGAAAGCCCCAACGCTAATGCCCCTTGCCCCCAAAGCACCCCAAGCGCCACACGGCTTCCACCCCCACAGAGTGGAAGAAGTGGTAGCACCTGCCTCGGACAGGGGGAGGAAGCGACAAGCCAGCCCGACGACTTTTAGTAGCAAGGGGTATCCCACTGAGGTTAACCACAAACGACAACACCAGACACCATATTCTCACAAGTTGGGGCCCCAGACACCACATTACCACAAGTCAGGGCCCCAGACACCATATTACCACAAGTCAGGGCCCCAGACACCATATTACCGCACGTCAGGGCCCCAGACACCATATAACCGCACGTCAGGGCCCCAGACACCATATTACCACACGTCAGGGCCCCAGACATCATACTACCACAAGTCACAGCCCCAGACACCATATTACCGCACGTCAGGGCCCCGGACACCATATTACCGCACGTCAGGGCCCCAGACATCATACTACCACAAGTCACAGCCCCAGACACCATATTACCGCACGTCAGGGCCCCAGACACCATATTACCACACGTCAGGGCCCCAGACATCATACTACCACAAGTCACAGCCCCAGACACCATATTACCGCACGTCAGGGCCCCGGACACCATATTACCGCACGTCAGGGCCCCGGACACCATATTACCGCACGTCAGGGCCCCGGACACCATATTACCGCACGTCAGGGCCCCGGACACCATATTACCGCACGTCAGGGCCCCGGACACCATATTACCACAAGTCATGGCCCCAGACACCATATTACCACAAGTCAGGGCCCCAGACACCATATTACCGCACGTCAGGGCCCCAGACACCATATTACCACACGTCAGGGCTCCAGACACCATATTACCGCACGTCAGGGCCCCGGACACCATATTACCGCACGTCAGGGCCCCAGACACCATATTACCACACGTCAGGGACCCAGACACCATACTACCACAAGTCACAGCCCCAGACACCATATTACCGCACGTCAGGGCCCCGGACACCATATTACCACACGTCAGGGCTCCAGACACCATATTACCGCACGTCAGGTCCCCGGACACCATATTACCGCACGTCAGGGCCCCGGACACCATATTACCACAAGTCAGGGCCCCTTGACACCATATTACCACAAGTCAGGGCCCCAGACACCATATTACCGCACGTCAGGGCCCCAGACACCATATAACCGCACATCAGGGCCCCAGAAACCATATTACCGCACGTCAGGGCCCCGGACACCATATTACCACACGTCAGGGCTCCAGACACCATATAACCGCACGTCAGGGCCCCAGACACCATACTACCACACGCCATGGCCCCAGACACCATACTACCACATGCCAGGGCCCCAGACACCCTACTACCACACGCCAGGGCCCCAGACACCATATTACCACACGTCAGGGCTCCAGACACCATATTACCGCACGTCAGGTCCCCGGACACCATATTACCGCACGTCAGGGCCCCGGACACCATATTACCACAAGTCAGGGCCCCAGACACCATATTACCACAAGTCAGGGCCCCAGACACCATATTACCGCACGTCAGGGCCCCAGACACCATATAACCGCACGTCAGGGCCCCAGACACCATATTACCACACGTCAGGGCCCCAGACACCATACTACCACAAGTCACAGCCCCAGACACCATATTACCGCACGTCAGGGCCGCGGACACCATATTACCGCACGTCAGGGCCCCGGACACCATATTACCGCACGTCAGGGCCCCGGACACCATATTACCGCACGTCAGGGCCCCGGACACCATATTACCACACGTCAGGGCCCCAGACACCATATTACCGCACGTCAGGGCCCCGGACACCATATTACCGCACGTCAGGGCCCCGGACACCATATTACCACACGTCAGGGCTCCAGACACCATATTACCGCACGTCAGGGCCCCGGACACCATATTACCGCACGTCAGGGCCCCGGACACCATATTACCACACGTCAGGGCCCCAGACACCATATTACCACACGTCAGGGCCCCGGACACCATATTACCACACGTCAGGGCCCCAGACACCATATTACCACACGTCAGGGCCCCAGACACCAAATTACCACACATCAGGGCCCCAGACACCATATTACCACACGTCAGGGCCCCAGACACCATATTACCGCACATCAGGGCCCCAGACACCATATTACCGCACATCAGGGCCCCAGACACCATACTACCACAAGTCACAGCCCCAGACACCATATTACCGCACGTCAGGGCCCCGGACATCATATTACTGCACCTCAGGGCCCCAGACACCATATTACCACACGTCAGGGCCCCAGACACCATATTACCATAGCCAGGGCCCCAGACACCATATTACCACACGTCAGGGCCCCAGACATCATACTACCACAAGTCAAGGCCCCAAGCGGGAAGACCTCCAACACCCCAGCGATCTGGCGAGAATAGTGACATCTACGTCCCTCATAGTCAACCCATTCAGGTGCGTCTGGAGAACCGGCAGATCAGCGTGCAGGCGGGTGATACCCTCCCCACCAGCATCAGTGATCACAGGTTCAACCTCAGCTCCTGAGAGGATCTTAGGTGCCTTCCCCCCACAACAGGCAGCCAATCAGAATCACGTGGATTCACCCTCAACGCGGACGTCTCCTTCCAAGAACATGAAGCCCAAAACACTAAGACAGCCTTGGTAGCAGCTCTACAAATGAAGAAGGTAGATCCCTGCCTTCAGGAAACCAACTTCAGGAGGGCAGCGCAGGCCTTTCACCAGGGTGGAGAACACACTCTGCTCAACAGCCTCCCAGGCACAACTTAAAAGGCAACCAACGTAGAGCAGCACGTTTAACCACAACCCCCAGTACCCTAAGAACACAGAATCCCCAACCACGCCGGCAGCACATTCATGACCATTGGCATCACCTACAGGGTCATCAGACATGGCAACCCAGCAAAGCTGGTCAAGAGAATACACACCTCAGGCAGGAAGCTTCAGAACAGGATCAAAGACATGAAGAAATGCAAGTAGACCAACATCCCATCAGCATCACAACATGTCACTAGGTGTCCCTCTTAAGTCAAATGCAAAAGCATTTCAATTCTTATATGAAGTCACAGTTCCACTAGTCATAGCTAGGTGTCACTCACAAGTCAAATGGAAAAGCTTTGTAATTCTTACATGCAGCTGCAGTTCCACAAGTCCTTCCTAGGCGTCCTTCTCGAGTCAAATGCAAGAGCACTGAAACCGTACATGAAGCTTCAGTTTCTACTAGTTGTTGCAAGGTGTCCCTCACAAGTCAAATGCAAAATCACTGAAATGATTTCATGAATCTGCAGTTCCACCGGCTGTTGCTAGGTGCCTCTCAGAAGTCGCATACAAAAGCATTACAAATTCTTACATGAAGCAACAGTTCCACAAGTCATTACTAGGTGTCCCTCTCGAGTCGTTACTAAATGTCCCAATTGAGTTAGATGCAAAAGCAGTGACATGTGTACACGAAGCTTCAGTTCCACTACAGGAGTGTCTAACCTTTTGTGTAATAAGAGCTACTTGTGTACAATGAAATTCATTGGGAGCTACTAATACATTTAGTGTTGTAATAGTGACCACATCAGACATGTTTACGTTGGTGGTCACTATGTGTTAATTACTAGCAGTTATCGCTTCAGCGCATCAGAAAGAGATGCCAACAGTGACATACAAAAGGCTTTGTCGATTTGGCATGCCTCTACATGGGTAATTCAAAACAGCTACAACCACAGTGCCCCCGGCCATATGATTTATCACTCACAGATCAGTTTTAAATATATTTTGGCAATGCATCCATTTTTCTCTAAACATCTGCTTATGAGTTCTGAAAATGCATATATTTTAGTCTTGAATACACAGTTTTGGCATACATACATTAATTCAACCAGAAAAAGGTTTTTATTTAGACGGCTAGGGTGCACACAGGAGCGCTACTTACGGGTAGCAGGAGAGCTACCAGTAGCTCACGAGCTACTCGCTGGAGAAGCCTTAACTAGTCGTTACTAGGTGTCTCTCACAAGTCAAACACAAAGGCACTGACAACCTTACATGGAGCTGCAGTTCCACTACTCATTACTAGGTGTCCCTCTCGAGTCAAACGCAAAAGCATTGATATTCTTACGCACAACTGCTTCAAACGACCTGAACCAGTCTGAGGGTGTGTGTTTTCAATAAATAAATGTGATCATATGCATAAACTAATAAATCTTTGCTTGGAACTGCTCTCCTGTCAGCAGATGAGTTATGGGAGTGGGGTGAGGAGTGGGGGGCGGGAGTGCTTTCTTTCTCGATCTGCAGAGCAAGTTAAGAAGAGAAGCGTTTTCCTTGAATACTTTGTGCAGCCTGGCAGTGAAGCTGAGAATCAGTGTTTTTTTCTTTTCATTCTATCTCTAGCTGAATGACCACCAAATCAACACTTCAAAATGGGGAGAAAAGTTCTTTTGAAAAGATTCAATTACGCAAGTAGTTTTACTAGATGTGTCTCTCAAGTCAGATACAAGTGGTTGAAATGTCAATCACAAATCTGAGGGGGGGCTACAACCTAGAAATCTGCATATTTACTCTAGCTACTCAAATGACTTCATGCTTATTTTCTGAAGGATAAATAAATATACCAAATCTGGTATATATTAACCCGTTCCGTGCTCGCGTTGGCCAACGGCCGTCGCAAGCACTACCTCGCTAGTGCAGCGCACGTCCATTGGCCGACGCAGCCCTGCCCGCTGATTAGAACTCCCGCACCGCTGCGCAATTCGCGCTGCGGTGAAGGAATCAACATTGTAATTTACAATAAGTTTATTGAGAGTTATGGAAACTGTATTATACGTACAGATTATAGAGTCATTGGGAAGTCCAAATGTCACACAAGGTCTATTGCTGGAGAACTATTTTTTAAGTGTATGTGTACATGTGCAAGGGCTACATGCACTCACCCAAAAGGAAATAATCCATTGGATGGTTTGTTGATCTATACCTTCTGCTGGGGTGGGAGGGAGTATAATTTGAGTGACATATCAACCAACCAATGGTGAAAGAGTGTTGGTTGTAAGCTCCGATACATGTATGTATTTCTGTACAAGTTGTTTTGGAATACATGAGGCTGGCATGACAGCTAAAGCTGTCCTTAGGCCACACCTAAAAAGACGCAGTCCCCTTGCAGACTATCTCTCCTCCATCCTGCATCCCTTTTAATTTAGAGGTCTGTTTTTTTGCAAAGTATCAGCCAACAGTTCAGGAAGAAACCCCTCAACTTGCTGATCAAACAAAGTACATTAATTTGCTGTTCCCCCAGACAGAGACAATTTTGATCTAATTGTGCCAAGATACACTTAACTGAAGGAAGAACACATCCAAGAGGCGCTTTTATTTGAAAATATGAAAAAGGCGGCCTGTTCTCCGGCAAGGGAGGGGCGTGGGCGTGTCAGAGCTGTGAGGAGGAAAATGGGTAATGGTACCAAATATATGCAGCTGGATCAACATTTGTAAGAACAATCCACGCGAAGCAGGTCTGCAATTTCCTTCTCAATGGATTCCCAGAAGGAACCAAAATAGGGCTCACCGCTCTAGCCCCACGGAGAGTCGTCATAGCAACAGAACCATGATCATTGTTTAAGAACCGCATTTACCACATGAGAGGAGGGAATTTTAGGATAAAACATAGGTTTATGAAGTCCTTTTGGGAAATTAAAGTAACTATACTGAAGAAATCGCACAATGACGAATAAAAACAAAGGACGGAAATGAAGTCTGCCCTTTTATGGTAACAATGAGGAAAAATGAAGGCAAAGATATGCATAAATATCACAATGTACGTTTTTTTTAAAGTGAGATTAATAACAAGCACTGACAAAGCCAATTGGTATCACCTTATTCCCCGGTTAGTGGTACCAATGCTATGTAGAATTGACCCCAAAAAAAGGTAAGCGGCATGTTTGCTGCTAGCGGCAATGTCATTCCTTAGGTAAGGGCTTGTGTGATGACATATGTGCTCACATGTGTCATCACACATACATGTGCCTAGGGGATGGTGTGGCTGCCATTTTATCCGTTCTAAGATGGTGGAGGCCACTTGGATCGGTAAATATAAAAACCAATTTTAGTTGTGAGAAATCACTTTCAGCACCTCCGAAAGGCTCAGCAAAGCTGCAGAGGCCTCAAAAGAAACAAGCATTTGCAACGCAACAGTTCTTGCAGTTGTAAGAGTTTGAGCTATTGGCATTGTAAATGGCAATGCCTTTTATTTACGTGTTGGTTTTTAAAACATAAATAAAAGGCATTGTCATTTAAAATGCCAATAGCTTGATCTCTCGCAAATGCGAGACCTATTGCATTGCAAATGCTTGTTTAGACTTACGGTGGCCGTTTAGTTGCAGCAATAAATTGAAAAATATAAGGAGCGTACGAAAGCGCATTATAGAGAAAGGATAAGTCCAACAGCCATTTAGCGGACGATGGCGTATCTCACTTTAGAGCTGAAAAGCAACATGTTATCGGAGCCACTGGAATTAGCCAGGAAAAGAGGACCAAACTATGGAGCAGGTTTCATAACCGTATTATTTAGCCTTTGTGGCATTTTTAACACTAATACAGTTTGAACATGTTCACCTCATCAGTACCAGTCCAACACAGGCATACTGCATTCAATTGAACTAAAAATCAATTTGCTTTCGTAAAGACCTGCCACTGTGTGGTAGCACGAGTTTGAACCCCTTGAGTGCTCATGACGAGGTCAGCTCGTCATGAGATACGGCGCTCCGGTGCTGAGCTCGTCATGACCGCGCCCGTTCCGTGGAACGCTCGCATGCTGGGCTGATTGCCCTGCTGTGCTGAGCGTTCCATGGGAACGGGAGCACCGGAGCGCCGTAGCTCATGACGAGCTGACCTCGTCATGAGCAACGGGGCGCTGTACGTGCCCCCCGCCCCCCAGCACAGCGGGGGAAACAGCCCTGCACAGAAGGGGTTAAGCAAAATGTCATGTTTTAGCTAGAAACGACATTGAAGTCCGCAAGCCATGCATTAGACTGAATCATATGGCGATAAGAGTAAATTCATAATTATGCGGTTAACGCTGCGGCCTTAATAACGTCAGAGGTCTGGGCAATAAACCACACAGGAACACCAATGACTGTTGCAGATTGTCTTCCACTTGCTAACCACTCTCATGGCTAGTCATGGAATGGGTTTTCCTCTGCATGACTCTTCCTCGTGTATCAGCGCCAGAAGAGCACAGCAAGCTCCCCAGCAGTGATTCGAGGCAACCATTAAACACATGTAGACCGCGTGGAAGCAATGGCCAGTCACTTGCCAGTAATGCACACATTTTAGCATTCGTACTGTTCCCATTCCAAATCCCAAATACGCACGCCACTGAAACCACTATCCTAATAAGCAAGTCTGTCAGCCCGACACATACCGGGGAGATATATGTACAACTCCCCGGGATGCAGATGATATTGACCCCCATCCCCTTGAATTGCAATGAATTGCATTGCTGTATTGGGTATAACCTGATTTTACTGTAAACCCAATTGATTCTGAGATTTGTACCTCCATCTCGAGACTGTTTAATAAAAAGATTTACAAAAATAAAAAAATAAAAAAAAGTCTGTCAGCCCCCACAAAGGACTCTTTAGCACGGTTGCAGAATAATATTTCTCCATTTTCACACAAACGGCAGACAGGATTAACAGGATGCGAAATGCTTCTCCACCCCATCTCCTAACAAATTACTTAAAATAGGAGGAACCAGCAAGATGTACACAAAAAAATCGTTATGGTATCCGAGAAATTTTAAAAGCAGGATGAATCAGACCACAATTTACCAACTTTAAACTTTAATTTAAATAGCCCCCCTCCCCCTTCACGGGGGCGTTGCTGCGACAGTTGTCTGAGTGATGTATATCACTTTTTTTTTGTTGCTTGTTAAAGGTATTCGATATCCCCTGATGTGTTCTGATAGTATTGTATGTTTAATGAGAAGAAATACAGTTCAGACGAAAAATATTTAGTAGGCGAGTTGGCTCTGGACAACCATAAGTAACACTGAAACAAAAAAGTGTTTCCAGAAAAAAACACTAAAAACATGATACCTATATATTATACAAGCAAGAAATTCATTTTCCATCTATACCCACAAATCTTTGGGGAGAATTTAAATAGAACAATTGTGTTTGTTGTAAGGTTAGGATAATAGCAGTCTGCTTTAGAATGAATTTAAAAGCCCTACATCATTTTAATGATTACAAGCATGTTGACTGTACAACGTGAAGTATTGAGAACATAGATGTGATTAAAGCAATTTAAAACTGTTGGAAGCTATAACAAAGGATGCACATGTGAATTGATAGATTGTGTGTAGGGTGAAAAAGCAATCCTATTTCAGTATACATTGTGTTGATTTGGACTGAACTCGTTTGTGGATTTTACATCTTAAAATAGATGGACTATCTACGCATTTCTACCTTGTATCACACAGGTATCATGTTTTAACATTATGCGTTTTTAGGGTGACTTGTCTAGGACTATCATAACATTTTATATTTTTATTATTGTCTTGCGTTTTTCACCCCAGAAGAAGTCCTGCTATTCATGGGACGAAAAAGCATGGACTATGTCCCATTTATATTTGTCAAGATGAGAATAAAGAACACAATTTTGAACCATACATGAAGACTTGTCTATTTGGAAATTTGACCAATAAGTTTGTTCCACTTAAGCTATCTTGATCACGCCCTGAAAAGCTTGAACGTTGTGTTAATGTTCACCGAGTGCTTCTCCCATTGCTTTGGAATGTTCATTTGACGTTTGGGTTCACTTTTGAATGGACAACGCAGAGAGTGGAGCACCGGTACATTGGAGTGGGGGTGACATACACCATAACCCTTCCTAACCAGTTTGTTTTGAGTTAGTACATACATCATTAAAATGAATAGGGCGTTGCCTTAGTTTCTAATGCATTCGGAATATTCGACTATCATAAATGCAGGTTCATCGGAAGCCTTCATATTCAAAGAGTTAGGGCTCATGAAAACAAATATCTGCATAACACCGCATTACAGACAGTACCTCCAAGAAAAAAACAACTAACGAAAATCCAATAAACGTTGAGTACCACCAATTATTCGATTGATGTGCGGAAATAGCTCAAAATACCCTTGATTGGGGTATCTTACTAGATATCGTATCCATGCACTAACATGAACATCTAAATGAATGGCCGCAGTGTTTACAGTGAACGACTGACCTTGGTGCATTTTACAAACCCACGCAGCTAGCATTATGAGAGGCAAGTACTGCTCAATTATTTTCCAAGCTTATGCGAGCCGGTCCATGGTAGTAGGTTGACAGTGATTGTGTAAAGCTAGGTTTGTGTGTGCCGTGGTAAACCCGGCAGTGGGCTAGATCGTGGGAAGGGAAGTCCTTCCTGACAAGAGTTATACATTCGATGCCATACCTCCATAACAGCCAGGACTTGAAGTGGAAAATCATCACAACTGGTCCTGTAAGTTATAGGGAAAGAGGTAGGACAGAAATGGAGTCACAAGGAGCAGAGTCTTACAGTCAACGTGTACATATAATTAAAACTCTGCCACAAAGCAATTGGCAACAAGTATTAATGACAGTAACTTTCCAATAGCAGTAACATCACTGTGGTTAATGGATTTGTTGGAGAACTGTGGCAGTTTAATCATGGGTTCGACTCGTTACAAACGAATTGAACCAGTGAACATGCCCGCTACAAAGCAAGTTTAACTTGCAGGACACTCATTTTGCTATTTTATGTAGATATCGTCATAGTTTAGTTGCAGACTAGTGTTGCAATCCTTATAGCTTATTGAGCATAGTGAGTTAAGTACCTGCCTCAGGGAGCCTCATGCAAACCATATGGCACAAGTTTAGAAGTTCTTTTCCTCAATCTTTACTTATCTTAAGATTACCCCCTCCCCAAAATCCTCTGGTATTAATAATTAGTAAGTGCCATATAAATGGTTTTTAGCACAATAACACACACTTCTAGCAGTGTGGCAGTGCATGCTTAACTCCTATATAACGATTGCACAAGTCAAAACCATGCAGAAAATCATAACTCGTCTACGATGACACTGAATCAAGGTGTTAGTCACCAAACTACCTCTCCGCCGACTGAATGAGACGGGAGCTAAGAGGGCGGGTCGTCCTTTAAGTGACGCATTTAAGTTAGGCGCTTGTAGAACTGCAAATACGAAAACTACCACGTAGTTTACAAATTGCACATGTTCACTGGGGCCTGCGCGGACCTGGCTCATTAACCACCGCACACTCCCAATTTCAATGCGGTCAACATGCATAAATATGTCAATTCCTTCTACCAAAGAAATGTTTGAGCGATCGCTAGAAAACCAGCTCTCTCGAATAAGCAGGCAACTACTCTGGCTGAGTAATCCGATTGACAGGTGTGCCCCCAGCTCATCTGCACAATTCTTAATGACAAGTGAACTATGCATTATCGACTCGTTTGCACACTGCCACATTTAGTTGCCCTAACACCAGCTAGATACTTTGGGCAGAGCTTCCGCACATTCCATATCTGTCAACGAGCCCAGTCCACGAGGAGCAGCTTCGTGCAACTAGAATCCACCCATAAGAGAGGTGGCACTGGAGAGATTACAAATCCTAATGGAAAAAAAACCCGACGCTGTAACCATGCGCAAAATGTAAAATATACTGTGAACAACACCGACTAAAACCAACAACGACCCCGATACATGGTGGAACAGTAACAAATTATAAACCGGATCCAAAACACATTATTTCAGTTCCTCGCCATTTTACCAACCCTCTTCACTATACACTGAAATAAACCCCACGGGGAAGGTTCGTAGCCTGCAATATAAACCATTCCGAAATGCCCACATGTCAACGGCTTCTCCCCTGTAAACGCAAAACCTACTCTCTGAACCTAAATTGAGGATGGCAACAGATTTCGCTCACCGGCTCAAACAAGTCCCCCTACTCCGCAGAGAGGGCAAAGGATGGCAGGATTGAAGATAAGGACCTGAAAGGGGCGTAAGACAGGACCCGATGTCAGAGGGTACATTTTGTCAAAACTACTGACAGCGCATAAATTCCCATTGTAGACAGCTCATAAAAATCCAGGGAAAAAGCCTGAGATACTAATTATATACGATGTATACACTATGAGTGATTATACAGATAGTACACATTGAAAATGCTCATGTGATATTCCAGGACCTGCAAAGGCTCACTTCCGTTCAATTAGGAAGAGAAGAGTATTAGGCAAGAACGTCTCGGTAACAGTCATGACGTATACTTTTCTGTTTTTCTGCCGGCCCACTTGGACGGACTCGTCTGACTTCTTTTTGGCGTAAAAGGTTTATTATCTTTATGGGGCCATGTGTTTGGCCCTATAAAGATAAGAAACCTTTTACGCCAAAAGGAAGTCAGACGAGCCCGTCCAAGTGGGCCGCCAGAAAAAGAGAAAAGTGTACGTCACAGAATGCTCTTTCCCAATGGCTGGCCACCGTTAAGCATAAACTGTGACGCCGGCCAATGGGAAAGAGGGGCAGGGCTTAAAGCCCGTAACTGAAAGCTCTTAAAAAACATAAAATCTCGCCAGCGAAACTGCGCATGTGCGCAGCCCACGCAGGCGAGACCTAAAAAAAAGAATACGGGCTGTTCAAGGAGTTTGAGACGCAACAAGGTAAAGGATGGGAAGTACGGATGGGTGGGAGGGAACGGGGTGGGTGAGGATGCAGAGGAGGAGCCTGAGGGCTTGGCCCAGATAGGCCTTTCAAAAATATACAAACTAGGGAGGGGTGGGGAAAAGAAGGGGTGAGCTTGGCGAGAGTGATGCAGCAGCAACACCGAGCGGGAGGCAGTGGATTTATTCTATGAAGAGAAGCAGCACACGATGCAAAGAGCTAGAAATCATGTGCACTTCCATGGACTGCTAGAAGAAAAAAGAAGTTCCTTAATGGAAGCTGCAGAAGGATAAAAGTCAGCCAATATACATGATCAAAAGGAGGCGAAGCTCCAGGGAAGGGTCAAATACAAGAAACCCAAATAACAGTAAGCAATGGGTGGGCTACAACACTAGTTTTGTTATGGTCGTTCCAGCTACAGACAGCCAAAACCTGTCTGGTAGGAGAGCCCTGCAAAGTGGGCAGTATTGGTGGTAAGGAGTGCAAATGAGGGTAGATTCAGGGTTAGACGAGGAGCTACGGAATGGGCTTAAGTAGGAGTCTACACAAGCGATAGTAGAGTTGTAGTTGTTTTAATTTAGAAGCTGGCAGCTTCATGGTGAAATTGTCATTGTACAACTTCTAGTCCCACACACAACTCAAAGCCGAGATGTCTCCTCCTAGTTGAGCTTATTGCGTATCCATCATTTAGTCTCAAGAAACCCCTTGAGATACGCATGCAGTCTACGGAAGTTGTGCCGCACTCTTACCTGTGAACATCTTGGTGACGGCCTTGTTCTGCCGACGCGCCGAACACACCAGGAGCAACCAGGACGGGAAGAGCTCATGGTGGGTGGACAGCAGCTCGGCAATGGTCCCGCTCTTGCCAGACGGCTTCCAGTCGCCATCTTTGAAGCAGCTACATTCGTCCACGGAGTCCACCAGCAGAAGCAGGTTTTGGGAAGGCGGCTGGAGGTCCAGCAGAGGTAGAAGAATAACTCTGAAAGGTAATGTGGGACATGTTTGTTTAGCTCTGAAAGGTAAGTAGGAGAAATCAGGAGAGCACGTTATCACCGCAACAGCAAATGTGACCAAAGCCGCTCATGTATGTTTTAACAGGAGGCAGGATTCTAACCTCATTAAAAGTGTCGCTAATTGAGGACACCTGCTTTGTCTTTAATTTTTAATATTCGAAGAACTCAGCCAGCACTGAATAAAATAGACTAAAACATCTAAACAACAATATGAAAACAGTGAGCAATATAAACCCACAAAGCACAAACTATAGTATAATTTCAAACAATTTAACAAGGAAAAGAAGAACACAATTAATGATTAGGACACTCCTAAAACAAACATAACACTGAAACGTAGACGTAGAAGAAAAGAGAAAAACATTCCATACTCTGAAGGCACTAGCTTGGAACACTTGATCAGTAAAGTTACATCTCGACGCATCATGATGAAATAATTTCAAAACATGCAAAATACTTCAGAAATGCGGAACAAGGGGATAATTTCACATTCAGAAATTCGTAGGAACAGAAGAAATATTTTCATGGTAGTTCTGGTTTCTATGCTTCTTCCTTTCCTAGTGGTTGGAACTGAGAAACTGTCCACGAAAGATGCGGTCACTTAATGTTCACAAGGGGTATCAAGCAAGCATCCCCTCACCCCTTAAGCGCAGGACCACCCTCTTCCCAGGCATCACCACCAACCCACGCCAGGTTCCCACATGGCTTTTGCCACATACGGTTTCACGTTGGCAAGTGCTCAACCAGGGGTTGTCTGGGTGGTGCTGTGAAGAACCGTGGACAAGACCTAAAGGAGCCGGAATCTACAGGAAGAAACTATTTTTAATACTCTGGCCTTCCTGCTCTCCCGTGACCTCAACTTGTCAGGCACCTAATTCCACAGTCTTGGGGAGGGAGAGATCACGTCATACCTGGCGTCATTCGAATGGTTTACTAGCCAAAGGCCGCATCTTTGCATACAGACGCAGCCTTTGATTAAAGCTTAGAATAGGCTTGTAAAGGCGCCCACGCGGCCGCCCTACAAATTTCTGCGATGGAGACATGCCTTAGGAAAGTCAACATATAGTCATAGAAGGGTTCTGAGTGGCATGTGATAGACGAGGGCAAATCTTAGATGTTACTGAAAAAATATCCCCTTTACCTCCAGATTCCCACCTATACTTTTATGACGTATATGGAGTCATTAACTTTACACTTTCCCTAATAGGCTTCAGGAATTTTGTAAAAGTATGGTTGTCTTCTTTCTGTAATATTTTTCAAATAAAAGTAAAACAGTACAATGCTTGTGAGGGGTGAGTTTATTTGGAACTATGCTCAGGGTGTCAGAGTGGTATGTTACTTCTTTAGTCGCCTGTCACTTCCGGCTTTAGTTTTGCCTTCTTACTTCTATTTGCCATATGGAGTTGAGCAGGTGAACACTGTCACTTCTCAGCAGTGGACTGATGCCTTGTTTCACTGTTGTGGTGTAATTACAGTCAAACATCCAGACTTTGAAAACCTTGTTAACAGCAGCCTCTGGATGTGGCACCCGTATGTACCAATGTTCCTGCTACAGTGGATGGATCAGGAAACCCTGAATGATGTCAGCCGTTCTCCACCTATGGGCTTTCGATACACTCAGGACCGTCCACCTGCTAATGTTGGCCTTTGCCGCTGTGGGGACTTGGTTACAAACTTCCTGAATAGGGGTTGAGGTTGTACAGAGGGTTCGTGGAAGAAGGTCTAAAAGACGATGAAATTCCCATGCTGATGTCCAAGGTCTTGGCATGAAGGAGTTAAATGTCTCCTTCAATGGTTCGCCTCTCAGGGCGCCCTATTCACAAAGATAGAGTTAGACCAAAAGTCTAACTTTAGAACTGAAGTATGAGTTTATACCTGAAGTCTAACTTTACACCTGAATTCTAAGTTTGGATCTATTGGCTAACTTTACAACCTTTCGGTATTCACAAAGGTAAGTTACTACTAGGATGTTTAGTATGAGTAAACTTACTAGTAGTAAAGTTATTACTTGTAAAATTCCTAGTAGTAAAGTTACTAGTAGTGACTTGCCTTTGGGAATACCAAAAGGTAGTAAAGTTAGACTCTTGGTCTAACTTTACCTTTGTGAATGTGGCCCTCAGTGGGAGAGAACTGTGCAGCCAAACCCCCTCATTCATAGAGGGCTTTGGCAAGGAACTAGATGAGACTCAAAGATGATTATAGGAGCGTGTTACGCACTGACTGATGTTTTGTCATGTTCACCAGAGACTATGCTTTATTACTAGTTGCCGAAGTACAGGTAAAGTAGCACGCCCTGAGGAGAGCACTTTCAGCAACACTCAATGGTTAGAGCGGCAGACCCTGATGCAGAGGTCTAGCCCGGGACCAGGGTTCAATTCCCCGCCTCGGCGGGTCTTGGGCTCAAAATTCCACGGACCTGATCATTCTCGCCTCGGTGTCTATTCCAATCATGGAGTCCCACTCTGCAACTCTGGGCAATAGCTTGCTTAATCTCCACAACGGCCCCCACAACGCTAAGGATGCCTGGCCTCCACCTTGGGGGTGCCCAGGAGTGGACACCTCACAGGGAAAGCCAGGATGGGTTCCACAGCGGTATTCGTACAAGCGCCTTGAGACCCTTGCGGGTGAGTAGTGCGCTATACAAGTATCAATTTACAAAGTGAATGGTATCTGCAGTAATCGTACTCACCTCTTAAGGCAAACCAGAGGTACTACCAATGCTAGGGCAAACTAGGAGGCATTGCCAATGTTCCTTTTGATGGGCATTGGAAAGTAGGCATGTTGGAGGTTTACTGATGAATTTGTAAATCATGTCACCAGCGTGGTGCGAGGACCTCCTAGAGGAGAGGCGGCAGCGAAAGAGCTTGTGACCTTTTGAATCACAGACCACAGACCTTGCTCCCCTACCCACACAGAGTGTGGGTAGGGGAGCAACACTGAGGGCCAGGGTGTGGAGAAGCAACAAAGAGGAATGTGGGGTGCTTGGTGGGGGGGTCAAAAGTAACATGGGGGCAGTGGTGGCTAGGAAAAGCAATAAGCGAGAGAGAAAGAGAAAGAGGCGCAGTGGGAGGAAATAACACGGAAGGCAGCAGCTGAGCGAAGCAACGGGATAGCAAGGAGGGCGTGTGTAGGGGGGAGCAACATTGAGGGAGGGAGTGGGGAGGAGAAGCAATGGGCAAGACAGCAACGTCAAGCGAACAGGAGAAGCAATGGAAGAGGCCTCAACGCGCAGTGAGCAGGGGTAAGCACAAGGGCGAGAAAGCAACAGGGCGAGTATGGAAAAGTACATCAGGGTAAGCACAACATAGGAGTGGCGGTGTGAAACACACGGGTGACACACTTCCAAGAGGGAGACAACTGGAAAACACATGCACTCTCATGGAGTTCCTAACCCATAAGAAAAAATAGAGCTTGAACACTAAGCAGTGGAAGCATAGAAGCCAGCCAATCAAAGGCGATGGTAAAATGATGGTAAAGAAGCTATGCTCCATGGGAGGGACAAACACAAGATTGGTACACTGAGACACGAAGGAGCAGGCAAATCAGAGTCACAGGAAAGCCAACCAATGGTAAGAAATGGGTGGACTCCAGTTGTAACGACCCCTACAGCAAGTTGTTGTAACAACTTGTGTTGTAATGGTTTGCGATGTAACAATGCGGTCGTTAGACAACCGCGTTGTAATGGGATGCATTGTGGCCTTAAGAAAGTCTATATCGATTCCGAACTGGAGATGTCGAATATACATCCGAACCCAATGGCGGAAAAAAACAATTTGGGGATGGAGTCGATGCCCATGCGCACTGTAGTCCAGGGGAGGAGCCACCTATCTCGTGATACTTCAAAGACTCTTCCAGGACAACAATGTGCAATCATCCGGACCCAACACTAGGCGGCGATCTATGCTATAGATATGATTTCAGCAGCCCACATGCCTCGAACATGTCCATACCGGCATCAGTATGGGCCCAGTGCAGGCAGCATCAAGGGAAACCCACAGCTGCTAAGCCAACCATGCACTTCCATGGGGTTAGGAAGCAAGCCAGTGGGAGTTGTTAACACACTGGAAATTTGCATCATGGTCTCCTTGAAGCCGCGATCTAATGCATGGTCAAAGACGGCCTGGGAAATTCAGGCCACATCGGGATCAGCGGAGGACTCGACTCAGTGACCGGCGACCTCAATGGAGCGGGACTTACTTAACGCACCTTCTCTGGACAGGAGAGATCTGATCAAACCTAAGCACATGATGAAACGCCTGCTCATGGATGCATGCAACCTCAGATCCAACCCACCGATCCAGCAGAACGCATGAGAGGGACGCGCTACTGAGACGGGGGCAATCCAAACCACCCTCCTCTCCAGCATCAATCTAGCACTAAACTGAGCCAAAGGAACATAAATAGAAATCCGTAATTTGGTCTTCTCCAGTGATCTCTGCTGAACAGGTATTCCTGCCAGGAGTTATTTATATCAAACAACAGAGCTTCTGTTTCTGCACCACAGCCTTGACTAATGCCCATCTGTAAACACAGAATTAGCACAAAGTAATCCGCAGAAATTATAGACTGCGCGCGCAAAGCCAGTAGACGCCCGCTGGGACTAGTTCCTAGAAAAAAAGCCACAAAAATACACTTTGACTTCTATGAATATCATCCCACGCGTCCCAATTTTCAGCCAAAACATGGAAAGCATAAAAAGGAACACAGGTAAGCTTGAAAAGATCATGCAATTTAGTTAAGCATGCTGGATCAGCTTCGACTTAGAACGCGAGAATCATGCAACAGAATAACAGAATGGAGTCGTAGAGGTTTCGACTATTCGATGAAAGTGTTATGGAAGAATGGACGAGTACGACCCAATCAGAGAGGCTTCCGGAGAAAATTCAGGCAGCAGGAGTAAGGACCAAGCAAAGAAAAGCCAGAAACGTTTAGGGATACTGCAGACACCTCCACATGATGACAAACCAAGAGAGAGGAAGACTAGAGATGTACTATATGGAAGCAAGCTCAACTTCAAAAACTGTGTCTCCGCTTCCAGATTCTTGGGAGTGCTTTACACCTCAAGGGGATGAGGAGGGTATCTTCTGGGTCACATGCGGCCTGTCTCCGGGAACTGCTCCTAGACCTCAGCGATGTTCCCAAGCTTCTGTGGTGGCTGGATAAAGAGCCGTGCCTACATAAGAGATGGGTGACCCAGAAAGTGTGTGGGGATGCTGCATCTTTAATTGACAAGACATGGGTCTTGCGCTGCAGGAATTGATTGGACCCTTGAAGGGAGGGCTTGCGTCTCTGTCGGAGTCTAATCCTACTGCTAACTCAATACTGAGAAGCATTAATTGGGACAACTGCTACTTTCGAAGAAAGCATGAGACCTACCCAAGAGGATGGACACGCTGTGTGACTGACACTCAGTGTGCACCAGTGGAATGAAAAGAATATAGGATTGGGATGCTTCCAAGCCCAGGGTAGGGAAGCCTGCACATGTGTGAGGGGACACTGATTCAACTGCAGAGATTTTTGAGGTTCCTACAAAAGACAAGACATCTTAAACTGTTGTCCTACTTTTCCTTTAACCTTTCACATGAAAGAGAGACTTGGGCCCAGATGTAGGTAATAGCAAATTACCGAATGGTAAATACCGAATTTTACCGATTCGGTATTTACTAATCGGTAATTGCTATGTAGGTAAAAAATTCAGTAAAAATACCGAATCGGTAAGATTCGGTAATTACCGTTTCGGTAATTACCGAATCAGTATTTGCCATTGATTCCTATGGGCCTTAAAGCCCATAGGATTCAATAGCTAATACCGATTCGGTAATTACCGAATCTGTAAAATTACAGATTTTACAAGGGGGACAGGGTGTCACTTTGACACCCTGTTGCACCCCTGTTACTGGCTTGTGTGCCATGTGACACACATACATGCCCTTAGGGCATGTCTGTGTGCCACATGGCACAGATGTGCATGTACACTGGAATTCGTTATTTACCATGTAATAGTATTACATGGTAAATAACGAATCGGTAAAGGCCTGTGGCACTGTTTTCAGTGCCACCTACATCTGTATTTACCGATTCGGTAAATTTACCGATTCGGTATTTTACAGAACCAGTAAATTTACCAAATCGATAAATATACCGATTCTGTAAATTAAGCCTACCTACATGCCAAATCCAAAATACCGGTCGGTAACGGCCGAAATCGGCAGTTACCGACCAGTAATTGGCGACCTACATCGGGCCCTTGGTCTTTATAATTTTCTACTAACAAGAATACCCAGGTTTCAATCTTTAATACCAATATTAGAGCTTACTATTTGTTAAACTTGGCTTTTTCAGCGGGTTTACCCCCAGACTTTTTGCTTTTTGCCTCCTGTTTTTGCCCTTGTTTTTGTTGATTTTAGGACTCTGTGCACTTTACCACTGCTATTCAGTCCTAAAGTGCATTTGCACTCCATGTAAAATGTGTTTATGGATTGGTGTTTCCATGATGGATTTACTACTAAGTCCCTAGTAAACTGCACTGTGTGCGCTCAGGGCCTGTAAATCAAATGCTACTAGTGAGCCTGCAGCACTGGTTTTTTTTGTTGTTGTTTTTTTTAAACCTTTATTATGTAAAGTTGACAAACACAGCGTGGAGCCACAACCCGGAGGCCGGCAGCGTAATCAGCAGAAGGATTGCTCAGGATGTCAAACATACACAGCCAATGAGCCAACAACCCGGGGGTCCGGCGGCGCTATAAACATTATCATGCATTTATAGTGGACATATGTAAAAGTCCAGAAGTCCATTACTCCATCACCCACATTAAGGGGAAAATAAGCTGCTCAGCGTCCCTGGAGCCTCTAGCTATATCCAGCCACCCGTACTGACTCGTGTCTCTCTATGGAATACCTTACTAAAACAAGTACCCAACAACCCCCCGCCCCTATGCCTTAACCGCCCCCCTCCCCCTGCTCTGCCTCAACTATGGTTCAGAACTATGCTCTGCTGTGTGCCCCCCATCCGTCTGTGTGGAGGTTTTGCGAAGTGGGGAATCAGACCCATGTACCAATCTCTGGACTGCTAGTTGGCCGAGCACCACTCATATGAGACTTAGAGTTCCCTGCGCCATGCGTCGCTTGTGTGTAGCCCACACCATCCGGATCCACCACACCGCCGTTCCCAGCTCCCCTTTCTCTGGCGCACATTTCGGCAAGCCATCTATATTTCAGGGATTCCACCAGCCAGTTACACTTGCCCCACAGCGTTCTCCCGTGCATTGCATTCTGAGCTTCCTTCATTCTCAGATAGTCACGGTAAAGACTCCAGAAATTCTTCGGGCGACTCGTGGGGGGGGAAGTAGTTCACTGTATAATTCAGTTTGTGTACAGCAATACTGCATCTCCCGTTCCCACCTTTTCATGGTCGGAAGCGGGCCCCTCAGCCAGCACATTGCCGTTACTCGCCTAGCCATTAGCATGCCCATATCAGTCAGTCGCCTTATCGCAACAGGAAGACCCCGGGAGTGACCTGGGAGTGACCTAGGAGTGCCAGGGCGGGGTCTATCGACAGTTCTGTCTCTAGGATCTTACTCATTTCCGCGAATATCTTGGTCCAGAATGCTTGAACTACCGGACACTGCCATGACAGATGTAGAAAGTCCGCGATCGGCGCATGACATCGCTCGCATTTTGCGGACTGACGGAGGCCGTATCTATGTAGCCTCTCCGGAGTGTAATACACGCGCTGCAGGTATTTGAAATGTATCAGTCTATGCCGGCCATTTAATGAAAGTTTCCTGGTACTGGCGCAGCAGTATGTCCACATGCCGTCATCTATTGTAATGCACAGATCACTCTGCCAGGCTGTCCTAGCCTTCAGGTGTAGAGTCTCATCTGAGCCTCTATTCAGTCTATATAGGTTGGTGACCAGCTTATGGGGAGAGGAGGATTTAATGACATGGGTAAGTTCCGGCACTTCCGGCGGTTCCGCCAGTTCCGGGCCCAAGAGGTCCAATAAAGCACTACGAATCCTATGATATTGAAAGCAAAGGAGGAATGGGGTCCCGGTCGGAGTCGGCGCGTCCTGCTCCCAAGTTTTCACTGCGCCATTCAAGAATAGGTCTCCCGCCTTTAGAATACCCAGGGTGTGCATTGCTTTAATTACTCCCTTTTCCGCTATGGGGGGCAGCCACAACGCCCATTTGATGGGCATTAGGGGGGAGTACAATAACTCGCCTCGCTGCCTGCGCATAAGCGCGTTCCAGGCGTGGTTAGTAGATTTAATCGAGTCCAGGAAACCTATCCTGCGGTCCACCGGATGAAAGACCGTGGCAGGGAGTGGAAGCGGAGCAGCGAACAGTCGTTCTAAGCGTACATGTGGTATCGTAGCTTCACCATAAATCCACGTGTGCATGTGTGCCGCTTGAGCCACTCTGTAATACCTCTCCATGTCCGGTGCGTTCAGCCCTCCCAGCTCGTAAGGAAGCCTGCAGCACTGGTTGTGCCACCCACACAAGTAGACTTTCAAAGGTGTCTCAGACCTGTCACTGCAGTGTCTGTGTGCAGTTTTTACTGTCATGCCGACCTAGCAAGTGCACCCACTTGCCAGGCCCAAACCTTCCCATTTCTTACATGTAAGGCACCCCGTAGGTAGGCCCAAAGTACCCCCATGAGCAGGGTGCAGTGAATGTGAAAGGTAGGACATATACTGGTGTATTTTATAAGTCCTGATAGTGAAAGACTGTGTATTTTGTGTTTCACTATTGCAAAGCTATCTGTCCCATAGGCTGACATGGGAGCTGCTTTGCAACATCTTACAAACATAACTTTCCGTTGGGACAAAATAGAGACATGGAGTTTAGGCTTCCTGAACTCAGGATATAAAAAGACAGCTTTTAGTAAAGATTATTTTGATATTGTGTGTTGGAAAATACCACTTTTAGAAAGTGGGTATTTTCTTGTCTAACCATCTATGTGCCTCTGCCTGTTTTGTATTCTCTGTTTGGGTTTTAGACTGGGAGGGGCTGGTTTGTGCTGACACGGGGGGTTGAGGTGTGTCCTGCCTTTCCTGGATGACTCATAGCCAGGCTGAATAGACCAGACAGCAGTTAGAATAGTGGAAGGATATGTTGCTTGCACCTGAATGGACTGTGCCTGTCTTCCACAATGCTGTCTCCACTCCCTGGAGTGAGCCTGGCCTCAGCCAGGCAGAACTGGATTATGTATGCCAGTGGAAATGTGTTTCTGCCAACTTCAACGGGTAATGTGGTATACATTTTGGGGCCCTGACCCCAAAATGTTAGATTACAGCTGGACTAAGTAACCTGCCAAGAAGAAGAGCTGGAAGAACTGAGAGGAGAAACAACCACTTTGCTGTGTGCTTTGGTGGGTTGACCTGTAGTTGCTGATTCAGTCTTGGGCAGGGAAAGGACTGGGCTGTTCTTTCTGCATTATAAGTATCTCCAAGGACTTGATGTAGAGCTTGTCTCCTGTTGGGAGTCTCAGGGAAATCAAAGACTTCAACATCTGCTGGGTACCGGCTTCTGGAACTGGATGTTTCAGCTGCCACAGAGGATAAAAGTAACCCAACGCCATTAACGATACTGCAGAGGGCACAGCCGCACCACAATCCTGGTATCCCCAATGATGCCGTTACCGGCGCCGCTGCATGCACCATAAGCTGTGGACACCGCCCGTGGATAAAATCGAAGACACTGCCTGCATCGTGGTTTGGGGACACCGCTCGTAGGTTTCTCGACGCACCGCCCAATATTACACCGCAGCCTTGGCCCACCGACTCCAGCGCCATCGGCTCCAATCATCAACAGACGCCGCTGCCTGCACTGTGACCTGTGGGCCGCACACTGCATTGCCCAGTCTTGCACCGCAGCCTTGAGTCTACCAACGAAAGCTCTTCTGCAACAACGTTTCCTGCACCGGGACCTGTCAGCACCATAATAAGCACCGCCCGCTTTAAACCGCAGCGCTGGTCTCACGACGCTGCGGGACAACTGTCTCTGAGCTGTTGACTACGCCAACATCTTGTACGCAGGAATTCCCGCATGTCACCTTCACCGACTTCAGTTGGTGCAAAACCAAGCTGCTCGCTTGATTTTCTGCCAGCCCAGACACCACCACGTCACTCCCCTACTCCGCAGTCTACATTGGCTCCCTGTTTCAAAACGGTGTATTTTTAAGCTGGCATGTACCACCTTTAAGGCCCTAGAAGACTCAGCCCCTAAGTTCATTTCATCAGCATTGTCCCGTCATATTCCTGCCAGAGCTCTACGTTCTGCATCTCTGAATTTACTCGAGGTCCCCAGATTTAAAAGGAAAAGGCACGGAGGCCTGAGCTTCTCTGTTCTGGCTCCCACTACTTGGAACTCCCTACCCCTATCTCTCCGTCTCTGTTCTAAGTACGACAGCTTCCGTACGCTTCTAAAAACTCTGCTCTTTCAAGCTGCATATGATTAATCTCCTCCCTGGATCACTGCTGTTTTTATCAAGAGCGCCAAGAAACCGATGGTGATAGTGCGCTGTATAAATATTTTTAATAGAATAATAGAATAGAATAGAGCTGCTGCCTGTACCGTGACCTGAGGGCACTGCATGTCGCACTGCTCAGCTTCACACCGCAGCTCCGATACCTGCTGACGCCAGGGCTCCTGACTTCAAGCTCAAGGCGTTCAATGTGCAACCCATTTCTAACACCATTCAATATCTCACAGCTGAGCACAGTAATGCCTTCACTCTTTACACCAAAGACAGGGCGAACTTTTCAAATATCAAGCATGGTACAGGTCCTACAAGGGAAGGAGTCCAGCCATAAAACTTTCACACAAGGTACAGAAGATCTCGTTCAACCTTGTACAGAAGAAAAAGCACCCAAATCTTATACACATAGGACAGTGTCAGTGTTCAACTTCCTACACAGGTAACAGAGCTCAGGCTTCAATGTCTTACACAAGGGAGAGAGCCCGGTTTCAACCTTTAGCACGAGGAACAGAAACAAGCCTTCAACCTCTTAGACAAAGCACGTAGCCCAGAACTGGACCTCTTCCATGAGGTACAGACCTAACCTTCATCCATCGACAAGGAATAGAGCCGAGCCTTAAGCCTTGTATACAAGGAATACAACACACCCTTCGACCTTTTACATGAGACGAAGAGCCCAACCTTAAATCTTTTACGCCTGGGCCTCAGCTCAGCCTTTATCCTCTCACACAAGGTACAGGAGACATCCTTCAGCCCTCTACACAAGGGAAAGAGCCCAATCTTTGGCACACTAGACAGAGTCAATCTTCAATACCTCACACAAGGGTCATAGGCTAGCTGCAACCTCAGACACAAGAGTTCATGCTTCAACCTTTAACTCTTCTAACCCATTGATTGATCAAAACAGTCCCCAATCTAAAGGAAATGAATATAAGGTCCCTTCAACCGACTTTTCTGAACTTTCCCAGGAACATATTAAAACTATTCTTCTGCAAACTAAGTCAGAATCCCCTCTGGATCCACAGCCACCAAAAATCACTCATCTAGTAGCAGATACCATATCAGGCTACCTAACGGAAATCTTTAACCTAATGATTATGTCAGTACAATTTCCAAGTGTCTGGAAGATAGCATCGACCCTCCGTTTACTTAAAAAAGCTAATTTTGATCCCACAGATACAGGTAATTATCGGCCTATTTCCAGATTGCCCCTCCCTGTCAAAATAATCGAAAAACCCATCAACTCTTAGTTGACAGCCTTTTTTGAGGCCCAAAGCCACCTGTAAGCCTGCCAATTCGGTTTTAGGAAACATCACAGTACAGAATTGGCCCTGGTAAGTGTCTCGGAACAGATCAGACTCACGCCGGACAAGGGCGGCTGTGCAGTGCTGGTCCTGTTAGACCTATAAGCAGAATTCCACACTGTGAACCACAAAATCTTATTGAATACGCTTGAGGACATTGGGATAAAGGACAAAGCCCTTGCTTTTTAAAAATCATTTCTGTCTGACAGAATTCAGTTTGTTGCAGCTGACAATTTCAAATCTCCCTTCTTTTCTCTCCATTTTGGCATACCCCAGGGTTCGTCTCTTAGCCTGAACCTTTTTGACTTAAATGTGGCCCCTTAAGCCAAACTAATCAGATATTTTGGGTTCTCTGCAGTTACGTACGCAGAGTATACCCAATTAGTGGTTTCAGTTTCATCCAATCCGACAGAGAGGCATTTTCACAGCAGCATGCAGGAGATTGGGAAATGGATGGCCCAAAACTGGTTACGACTGAATTCAGGCAAAACCGAGGTATTGCTCTTTGGAAAAGATCTCTCTTTTTGGTCCCGAGACTGTTGGCCACCTGAACTTGGCCAACTTCCATTGCCGGTCACAATAGTAAAAAAACCTTGACAGACAATTGACCTTTGTAGGGCACGTAAATGCAATCTTGTCTGCCTCCTTTTTTACTATGAAACTACCAAGAAAGATCTTCCCTTTAATATCGAAAGATCTCCAAGGAACGGTAATTTCTGCATTGGTACTTTCAAAAATAGACTATGTAAATACTCTGTTCATGAGCATTAGAAAGAAAAGCCTCAACAAGCTGCAGATCTTACAAAACTCAGCTGCTCGACTACTACTTGGTATACCTAAAAAAAGAGTCAGTTCCAACTGCGCTTCTGCTTCTCCACTGGTTTCCCATTGAGAAGCGCACACATTTTAAATCCTGGTGTATCGCTTTCAGGGCTCTTCATGGGGAAGGACCTCCATTTTTTATTCGTAGTTTTAGCTGGTACATCCCGCCAAGATCTCTTTGCTCAGAATCAGCGTTTAACATAATATATTTTAGTAGGGGATGGAGAAAATATCCACAGTGAGGAGAGCAGGCAGAGGGATTTCGTTGATGATTGATCTTTCAATGTCCAACCAGCCTGGGATGTAGTCAACTTGGGGGCACAGTCAGTCAGCTTCTTTTTTATAAAGATACGTGTGGTTTGGTAGTTCCTAAAGTTCGGAAGGCCCAGACCACATTTTTCTTTGGGTAATTGAAGTTTTTTCATGGATATTCTGGGTCTCTTACTTTGCCAGAGGAACATATTAAAAAGCTTATAGATCCTGTTCAGGAAGTCGTTGGTAGCATACTGGCTAGATAGTTTAAGAGGAGTAATCATCATTTTTAATGTCTCAGCTCTTCCCCACCAGGATAAAAATGTTGGTGACCAACCATCTAATAATGAAGGGATTTTCTTGAAGAGAGCATTTTCATTGATCTGTAGGGTAATAATCAGATCTCTCGTGAAGTCTAAGCCTAGATATTTGAAGCTATTAGGTTGCCACAAAAGACCGGAGTTACCAATTTTTTCCCTTCCGCCAAGGCTGTTCAGGAGTTTTACCTCAGTCTTGTCCTTATTCAACTTATAACCTGCTACTGCAGAAAATTCTTCTATTGAGGACATAAGTGCAGGAATAGAATCTCGGAAGCAACTAACACGTTGTCTGCGGAAGCTGTTATTTTGTCAGTGCAATTGTTGAAGCGGATCCCTGTGATCTGGCTATTGTTCTCAAGTTGGTAGAGGAAAGATTAAATTGCTAGAAGGAATAGAGAGGGGGGAGAGGACATCCTTGCCTTGTCCCCTGCTCTAGTTTAAAGGAGGATGAGAGGCATCCTCCTGCTCTAACCCTGGCGGAAGGGTTAAAATGCAGTGCCATTACCATACGTGTAAACTTTTCCCCTTTACATACCTTTATTCTCACCTTTTACACAAGTCACAGAGTCCAGTTTTCAAACTGCTACAGAGGAGATGGAATTCAGCATTCCATCCCTTACACGAGGGTGTAACCCAGACTGCAGCTGTTTACAGGGAACAGAGGGCAGCCTTAAACCTTCCACACAGAGTCACACTTTCAACCTTCCACACACGTGACAGTGACCAGCCTTCAAACTCTCACACGCATGATAAAGCACATGGACTTTTATTGGTGTTACTTTATTCAGTTTAAATCCTGTAGCACATAACTGAAACCTCTTTGACCAAAGTCCAACTTGCGCCCGCCCCCCCCACACACTGCAGTCAGAGCTATTCTAACACGACCTTCACATTTCATATCCTGCTGACCGCGTGTCTGTGTCTGTGCTCTCTCTCTCTCTCTCTCTCTCTCTCTCTCTCTCTCTCTCTCTCTCTCTCTCTCGAAAAAAGAAATGACCCACACAGGCTAGGAGAAAACTCTTAAAATGTCGGAGGCTTTTCTCTGGCTCAGTTCGAGGACCTCTTGAAACCTCGAGCCAAAAAAGAGCAGAGATTTTATGTGGTGTCTTCCCCCGCCCCTTTTCTCTCTGTCACCTTTTTCTAGAAAGTCTTGTTCAACTTGATTTAATAAGTGCATTTACTTAACAGATCATATTGATGTAACTCCTTAAAGAAAAACCCTTAACATTTTATCTGAAAAGGAAGAGAGAACGAGGCACCTATCTAGTGGTAGAATTGTACAATCAGCAAACCTAGAACCAATCTCTGCTTCCGTGCATGACCAAAGTGTGTGATCCTGGCCAATTTACCTTAGTTCACTGTGCCCCTTTTTAGGTCTCGGCTAGACAGTGCATGCGCTGTCTCGAAGAGACGTGTTGTATTCCATCCGTGGGATTGCATGCCACTTCCTACCTCTGGTAAACTTCAGCATCGCTCTAATTTTCTTTGATGCCATTCCATGGCATGCGGGCCCGCTTATTCTGTTTGGCCCTTCCATAGCGCATGGACCAAGTACATGTCTCCTTACACTGCTCCCAGTTTGCTGAGCTATTTTTTTTCTTCGTTTTCCAAGCACTCCATAGCATTACTTGTGTTTTCAAGCCGTCTCACTTGTGCACATACACATTTACTACTGAAATGCATGCCGATGTATGCAAATAAACGCATTTCTCAAACAGTTGTTAAAACATGCACAGCACTTGATTTTTTTTTTTTGCATGATTCAAAGGTATTGGGGCGCTTGTTCTGTCCTTGATCTTGTCCTAGTGCTAACACCAGTCGATGGTATTGGAGCACTATAAGTGCTCACAAGTTACATTGCACAATGGCACATTCAATGCCCTAGCCCGGAGAAGCTTAGCCCCTTCCATGCTCATGACGAGCTGAGCTCGTCATGAGCCAGGGCGCTCCGGTGCTCATGACGAGCTCAGCTTGTCATGGCCCGTGGAATGCTCAGGTGCGGGGAGAACTCCCCTCCTGTGCTGAACGTTCCACGGGAGCCAATGCACCTGTGACGAGCTCAGCTCGTCATGAGCACAGGATCGCCGTGCCTCATGACGAGCTGAGCTCGTCATGAGCATGCGGGCGCTGTGCGCGCCCCCCTACCCCCTAGCACAGCAGGTGAATAATCCCCGCAGCGAAGGGGTTAAGTGATTTGCCCAAAATCACAAGTTGTTCAGCCAACCACGAAATTCGAACAAGGTTTCCCTGTCAGCAGCTCTGGCCGTTACACCACATCGCCCCCTTCACTTCAAAGCTCCTCAACTGTTTCTTACTACTACTTCCACATTTGTACTGCAAGACCCCGTCAACATCGAAAAAGCATTGGCAAGGCCATGATATCTCGACAATGCCCGACCTATGGGCTTTGTCAAGGTGCATGTCTTTTAGCCATGTTGTCCAGCAGCACATCTGCTGTTCAGTATCACTGAAAGTCACTTAAAAAAATTCTGTGATGCGGCCAGCACCGGCCACGTCATTGAGCTTTTTTGTGTTAGAAGGGGCAGGACAAACTCAACATGGGGGGGTGGGGGTGAAGAAACTCGTCATCGGCTCAATATCCTGTGATTCTGGGTTTCAGTAACTTTCAGCCATGATCAACACCAGATGTGCTGCTGGACACCATGGCTAAAAGACATTCACATAAACAAGATACATAGCTTGGGCATTGCCACCACCAATTGGCTGTGCCAATGCTTGTTTTCTTTCTCATCACAGTTGAGAGTACCTTGAAATGCATCAGTTCAGGACGTGCACTGTACAAAAACCTCTCTTGTATATGTATACTTGAACAGACTTTAACGTTTCTCCATATATAACAACAAGGCAGGTCTCATACAGGGTACACTTAAAACGGACTTGCCTCTTGGTTTTCTTCTGGCATTGTCATCTGGGCAGTGGGGCTGCATGATTGTTTGCAAGTTTAGGTTTTGAAACTATCGCTTCTAATACATGCCACTTAATGCAGTGATAAGGGTATATTGTGAGTAGCGTCCACTACCCACCTGCCGGTGCGCTCAATGAACGTTGAAACACTGAGGTTTCTTCAACAAAATCAAGTTTATTCTTAAAGAGTCTTGTAGTTTTTCAAAACCAATTCTTATTTGAAAGTTTTCATTGATTCTCTTCATCTGATCATAATATCCATCTTATGATACAAATTGCGACATGATTGAAATTGTTCACATCCACCCAATGCATTTCGGGTCATTAGAATTGGACCCTTCGTCAGGGGTCTAGAAATAAGGGTCAAAACAGGACCAAATTAGTTACTCCACTAAAGTACTACATTAATCTAACTCTGTATTGCTAAGTGAACATGCAAATAAACGGTTATCAGTGGGTTACGTGCTAGATGGGGAACTTGTGATGCATAGGACACTGGTGTGCTGACTATAAAACGTGACAAACCTTGAAAATAATGTGCGCTATGTGCATGAGACCAATGAATACCCGCTACCCCGTGTTAAAGTGCGGAAAAGTGCACAAAATGAAACCAGATCGAAGCTTCCACCAGAACGTCAGAATGCCACGACATTGGACAAATAGAGACAAATGAACACAAACACTCACGTTAGTGCCGCAACATGCTGCGTCTCGAAAATATCGAATGATTCACCCGCGAGTAAGTCGCGCTGTGATTTGTGCAAAGAGTAGTCACATGTTTCGTTCTAGTGAACCAATAGGAAAGACAGTGTGCTTTTTGACCCTCACCATGTGACCAGAGTACAAAGGCTTCAAAAGCGGAAGTGTGTCGAAAAAGCCCGTGATCGAATATCCTATGACAGTTATGTGCAATGTGCAATACCTATAAACAATCATGCGTGTAAATAAACGATAGAGTAAACATTTCCAAGATTAGCAAATCTATGATACACAATATGAATTACAATCAAATTCGACAAATCACGGGGGCACGAAGGAAATGGTCAAACCAATGCATAATGAAGCGATATTTTGTATCTACTTATAGAAAGCAGGAAAGTTCGATCCGGTCATTCAACCCGATCGGATGAATGGAATTTAATTTTCTGATCCAAAAAAACTCTGCTCTTAGTCTCTGTTTCAAGGGGTCCATGTCTCGTCGTTGTGGAATGCTCTCCAACACCATGAACTTCAACTGTGATATTTGGTGCCCAGCTTCCTTCCAATGACAAGCTATGTTGGATTTCATGTTGGCTAGCCGTATATTACTTTTATGTTCTGTGATACGGACTTTAATTTTACGTTCCGTTTGGCCCACGTACACTTTGCAAAAAGGGCATTTGATGACATATATACAATTCGTAGTATCGCACGTGCTGGAATGATGCAGTTCAATGGTGTGACCTTTCGTGGGATGTCTGAAAGTTTTTCCTACCATCACGTTATTACAATGCGTACAGTTGTGGCACTTGAGCATTCCTCTCCAATTATCAGTCGCTACTTTCCGTGAGTTCAAAAGTTCTTTGAGATTCTTAGATCTTTGAAACGCGAACGTAATTTTGTCACTGTATAGATCCTTAAGATCCGGTTCAGTTGCGATCAGCGACCAATGAGTATTGATAATTTTTTTTGATTTTAGATGATTCTGCAGAATACTTCAACACACATACAGTCTTTTTACCAGCATCTTTCTCTTTGGTGTGTAACAAGGTTTCTCTGCTCAATTTTTCAACCTTACGGAGCGATGTGTCCAAAATTTCTTGTGGATATCCTCTTTGCTGATAATTGGTTGTCTGAGATTTAAGTGATTCTTTTAAATCAAGTTCATTGGTGGTGATTCTTTTTAACCTGACATATTGAGACGTGGGTAGATGCTTTTTTAAAGAATCTGGGTGAAAGCTTTGGAATAGCAGACAGGCATTCTTATCAGTCTTTTTTGTGAATACTCTGGTGCTGATTACGTTATTGACTTTCATCACTTGCACATCCAAAAAGGAGATACTGTCTTGTTCAATACTATGTGTGAATTTTATGCGTTCATTGCATGAGTTCAGTGCAAGTATGTTCTCAAGTAGTTGATCTTTAGAACCACGCCAAATTAAAAAAATGTCATCAATATAACGCTTGAATGTTACCACATGATCCATCCAAGTTTGGTTACACAGAACCATACTTTCGGCCTGTGGTTCAATCTCCGAACCCATTGGTAAGTTCGTCGATCGATTTCTACAACCCATAGTGCAGCAAAGTGATACTTACATCAAAGACACTACAGCATTTTTTAACCTTCTCAGAACCGTGTCATTAGATCAAGATTCGACATACTGGCTATGTACCATAGATGTTATTTCATTATATACGTCTATCCCTCATGGAGAGGGAATTGAAGCATTGGAATGGTGTCTACTGAAGAGCGATTTGGATCAATCTCAAAAAATCTTCATCTTAGAATTAATGCATTTCGCATTATACCATAGCTATTTCGAGTGGGAAGGACAGTTTTTCAACCAATGCAATGGAACCTCAAAAGGCTTTGGGGGGGCGCCCTCATATGCCAATATTTACATGCAGAAATTTGAGTGGGATCATATCCTGTGTAACCAAACTTGGATGGATCATGTGGTAACATTCAAGCGTTATATTGATGACATTTTTTTAATTTGGCGTGGTTCTAAAGATCAACTACTTGAGAACATACTTGCACTGAACTCATGCAATGAACGCATAAAATTCACACATAGTATTGAACAAGACAGTATCTCCTTTTTGGATGTGCAAGTGATGAAAGTCAATAACGTAATCAGCACCAGAGTATTCACAAAAAAGACTGATAAGAATGCCTGTCTGCTATTCCAAAGCTTTCACCCAGATTCTTTAAAAAAGCATCTACCCACGTCTCAATATGTCAGGTTAAAAAGAATCACCACCAATGAACTTGATTTAAAAGAATCACTTAAATCTCAGACAACCAATTATCAGCAAAGAGGATAGCCACAAGAAATTTTGGACACATCGCTCCGTAAGGTTGAAAAATTGAGCAGAGAAACCTTGTTACACACCAAAGAGAAAGATGCTGGTAAAAAGACTGTATGTGTGTTGAAGTATTCTGCAGAATCATCTAAAATCAAAAAAATTATCAATACTCATTGGTCGCTGATCGCAACTGAACCGGATCTTAAGGATCTATACAGTGACAAAATTACGTTCGCGTTTCAAAGATCTAAGAATCTCAAAGAACTTTTGAACTCACGGAAAGTAGCGACTGATAATTGGAGAGGAATGCTCAAATGCCACAACTGTACGCATTGTAATAACGTGATGGTAGGAAAAACTTTCAGACATCCCACGAAAGGTCACACCATTGAACTGCATCATTCCAGCACGTGCGATACTACGAATTGTATATATGTCATCAAATGCCCTTGTGGCAAAGTGTACGTGGGCCAAACGGAACGTAAAATTAAAGTCCGTATCACAGAACATAAAAGTAATATACGGCTAGCCAACATGAAATCCAACATAGCTTGTCATTGGAAGGAAGCTGGGCACCAAATATCACAGTTGAAGTTCATGGTGTTGGAGAGCATTCCACAACGACGAGACATGGACCCCTTGAAACAGAGACTAAGAGCAGAGTTTTTTTGGATCGGAAAATTAAATTCCATTCATCCGATCGGGTTGAATGACCTGATCGAACTTTCCTGCTTTCTATAAGTAGATACAAAATATCGCTTCATTATGCATTGGTTTGACCATTTCCTTCGTGCCCCCGTGATTTGTCGAATTTGATTGTAATTCATATTGTGTATCATAGATTTGCTAATCTTGGAAATTTTTACTCTATCGTTTATTTACACGCATGATTGTTTATAGGTATTGCACATTGCACATAACTGTCATAGGATATTCGATCACGGGCTTTTTCGACACACTTCCGCTTTTGAAGCCTTTGTACTCTGGTCACATGGTGAGGGTCAAAAAGCACACTGTCTTTCCTATTGGTCCACTAGAACGAAACATGTGACTACTCTTTGCACAAATCACAGCGCGACTTACTCGCGGGTGAATCATTCGATATTTTCGAGACGCGGCATGTTGCGGCACTAACGTGAGTGTTTGTGTTCATTCGTCTCTATTTGTCCAATGTCGTGGCATTCTGACGTTCTGGTGGAAGCTTTGATCTGGTTTCATTTCGTGCACTTTTCCGCACTTTAACACGGGGTAGCGGGTATTCATTGGTCTCATGCACATAGCGCACATTATTTTCAAGGTTTGTCACGTTTTATAGTCAGCACACCAGTGTCCTATGCATCACAAGTTCCCCATCTAGCACGTAACCCACTGATAACCGTTTATTTGCATGTTCACTTAGCAATACAGAGTTAGATTAATGTAGTACTTTAGTGGAGTAACTAATTTGGTCCTGTTTTGACCCTTATTTCTAGACCCCTGACGAAGGGTCCAATTCTAATGACCCGAAATGCATTGGGTGGATGTGAACAATTTCAATCATGTCGCAATTTGTATCATAAGATGGATATTATGATCAGATGAAGAGAATCAATGAAAACTTTCAAATAAGAATTGGTTTTGAAAAACTACAAGACTCTTTAAGAATAAACTTGATTTTGTTGAAGAAACCTCAGTGTTTCAACGTTCATTGAGCGCACAGGCAGGTGGGTAGTGGACGCTACTCACAATATACCCTTATATTTGGAAAGGCACGGCTGACTACGTGCGACGTCTGCAGCGCCAAACTTATCAGTGTTTAACAGAATTGAAACATTTATCACACATTGGAGTGCACGGGGATTACACGTCTTTCTCATTGTTGAACTAGTCACCCTCATCCCAGGTGCACCAAACAACCAAAATGCAACTTGATGATATCGCCCTGTTGACCGCTAACAAAGCAGAGACTCTTGGGTTCACAGAAGAAGCTGCTAAAGAAATTTATGGGCTAATTAAGGAGACCAGAACATTTACTCCTCAAAAATCTACGACCGCACAATTACTAAGACAATTTGAATTCATGAGCAAGAAAGAAATTAACCAAAGGTTGCATGCAACCACATTGATACATTATCACAAGAATCAAAGAATACCCAGGGGACTTAGGATAGCGCTCAAACCAATGCTCTGCAAGAATAGTAAGAAATTCATAGAAAAGTGGTACCAAATCTTAAATAAATGTTCCTTGGATCTCATTTTATTAATTGTTGAAGAACTTGCGAAAGTCTTAACCAAAATTGAAGAAGAAATCAAAACGATTCAACAAGAAATCAATAAAATTCCAGATCTGCAACAAACATTGGATGACATCAACAACAAATTAGAACGGTATGCCAAAGAAGTCAACGAGAGGAAAGTCCGCAAATACCGCAGAGATACTCTTGATTACAAACTTGAGGAAGTGTACACGTGGGCCGAGATATACAATCAGAGACAATGGCAACCCCAAACACAACAGCAAACCAAAAAGCAAAACATATCTTCCTCGCAAGAAAGCGTCGTTTCTGACTCAGATATAGCTAAGTCGAGAAGACCATTGGATGCAGCGACAGCTAAACCATCTGTAAGCCTCACCACACAACAACAACCGGCTTTTTTAGAGATAAGTCCAGCGGCAAATGCTCCACCAATCACAGGAACACTACAAGAAGGGGCAAAAGAAACAGCAGAAGAAATAGCCAAAAGGACCAGGATTCAGATGTCAAAAGCGACTTAATCATTAATATCTCATCTAAAATCCTCACAAAAGCTGAGACGAAACTATTGAATAAAGGAACTACATTTGTTCCCACCTATCATTCAAATCAAACCGAAACCGAAATTGCATTATTCAAGTTCTTTAGAAATTTGAAGTTGAGATTTTTCTTTAAAGACAATCGAGAAACACCGAGCATTGAGACCTGGGACAAAGATTTCAAACCCAAGAGCACATTCTGTGCTCCGTTTTCACCAAAACCATTGAGGCGTTCGAAAGAACGGTTCTATCAGAAGTACAACACATATCATTCAACAAATCCAAAAATAAGAATCTATCAGCCAAAGAATGGAACACCCTCAAGAATTTGAGCAACGATAAAAATCTCACGTTTCAAAAGGCCGACAAGGGAGGTGCATTGGTGGTGATGGACACTGAGTTTTACCGGAAGAGTGTGAATGAGCATGTTCATAACTTAGACATTTACTTACCACTGCAGGAGGATCCCACACAAGAGTATCAATGTACTTTACAACTCATCATAGATCGTGCCTTAGACATGAAATGGATCAGTCAGAAAACACATGCCTTTTTCATTTTGAAACATCCAAGGAGACCACAACTGTACATGTTGCCTAAAATTCATAAGGACCCTATCAGACCTCCATTCAGACCCATAGTTTCGGCCTGTGGTTCAATCTCCGAACCCATTGGTAAGTTCGTCGATCGATTTCTACAACCCATAGTGCAGCAAAGTAATACTTACATCAAAGACACTACAGCATTTTTTAACCTTCTCAGAACTGTGTCATTAGATCAAGATTCGACATCCTGGCTATGTACCATAGATGTTATTTCATTATATACGTCTACCCCTCATGGAGAGGGAATTGAAGCATTGGAATGGTGTCTACTGAAGAGCAATTTGGATCAATCTCAAAAAATCTTCATCTTAGAATTAATGCATTTCGCATTATACCATAGCTATTTCGAGTGGGAAGGACAGTTTTTCAACCAATGCAATGGAACCTCAATGGGCTTTGGGGGGGGCGCCCTCATATGCCAATATTTACATGCAGAAATTTGAGTGGGATCATATCCTGTGTAACCAAACTTGGATGGATCATGTGGTAACATTCAAGCGTTATATTGATGACATTTTTTTAATTTGGCGTGGTTCTAAAGATCAACTACTTGAGAACATACTTGCACTGAACTCATGCAATGAACACATAAAATTCACACATAGTATTGAACAAGACAGTATCTCCTTTTTGGATGTGCAAGTGATGAAAGTCAATAACGTAATCAGCACCAGAGTATTCACAAAAAAGACTGATAAGAATGCCTGTCTGCTATTCCAAAGCTTTCACCCAGATTCTTTAAAAAAGCATCTACCCACGTCTCAATATGTCAGGTTAAAAAGAATCACCACCAATGAACTTGATTTAAAAGAATCACTTAAATCTCAGACAACCAATTATCAGCAAAGAGGATATCCACAAGAAATTTTGGACACATCGCTCCGTAAGGTTGAAAAATTGAGCAGAGAAACCTTGTTACACACCAAAGAGAAAGATGCTGGTAAAAAGACTGTATGTGTGTTGAAGTATTCTGCAGAATCATCTAAAATCAAAAAAATTATCAATACTCATTGGTCGCTGATCGCAACTGAACCGGATCTTAAGGATCTATACAGTGACAAAATTACGTTCGCGTTTCAAAGATCAAAGAATCTCAAAGAACTTTTGAACTCACGTAAAGTAGCGACTGATAATTGGAGAGGAATGCTCAAATGCCACAACTGTACGCATTGTAATAACGTGATGGTAGGAAAAACTTTCAGACATCCCACGAAAGGTCACACCATTGAACTGCATCATTCCAGCACGTGCAATACTACGAATTGTATATATGTCATCAAATGCCCTTGTGGCAAAGTGTACGTGGGCCAAACGGAACGTAAAATTAAAGTCCGTATCACAGAACATAAAAGTAATATACGGCTAGCCAACATGAAATCCAACATAGCTTGTCATTGGAAGGAAGCTGGGCACCAAATATCACAGTTGAAGTTCATGGTGTTGGAGAGCATTCCACAACGACGAGACATGGACCCCTTGAAACAGAGACTAAGAGCAGAGTTTTTTTGGATCAGAAAATTAAATTCCATTCATCCGATCGGGTTGAATGACCGGATCGAACTTTCCTGCTTTCTATAAGTAGATACAAAAATATCGCTTCATTATGCATTGGTTTGACCATTTCCTTCGTGCCCCCGTGATTTGTCGAATTTGATTGTAATTCATATTGTGTATCATAGATTTGCTAATCTTGGAAATGTTTACTCTATCGTTTATTTACACGCATGATTGTTTATAGGTATTGCACATTGCACATAACTGTCATAGGATATTCGATCACGGGCTTTTTCGACACACTTCCGCTTTTGAAGCCTTTGTACACTGGTCACATGGTGAGGGTCAAAAAGCACACTGTCTTTCCTATTGGTTCACTAGAACGAAACATGTGACTACTCTTTGCACAAATCACAGCGCGACTTACTCGCGGGTGAATCATTCGATATTTTCGAGACGCGGCATGTTGCGGCACTAACGTGAGTGTTTGTGTTCATTCGTCTCTATTTGTCCAATGTCGTGGCATTCTGACGTTCTGGTGGAAGCTTTGATCTGGTTTCATTTCGTGCACTTTTCCGCACTTTAACACGGGGTAGCGGGTATTCATTGGTCTCATGCACATAGCGCACATTATTTTCAAGGTTTGTCACGTTTTATAGTCAGCACACCAGTGTCCTATGCATCACAAGTTCCCCATCTAGCACGTAACCCACTGATAACCGTTTATTTGCATGTTCACTTAGCAATACAGAGTTAGATTAATGTAGTACTTTAGTGGAGTAACTAATTTGGTCCTGTTTTGACCCTTATTTCTAGACCCCTGACGAAGGGTCCAATTCTAATGACCCGAAATGCATTGGGTGGATGTGAACAATTTCAATCATGTCGCAATTTGTATCATAAGATGGATATTATGATCAGATGAAGAGAATCAATGAAAACTTTCAAATAGAATTGGTTTTGAAAAACTACAAGACTCTTTAAGAATAAACTTGATTTTGTTGAAGAAATCTCAGTGTTTCAACATTCATTGAGCGCACAGGCAGGTGGGTAGTGGACGCTACTCACAATATACCCTTATATTTGGAAAGGCACGGCTGACTACGTGCGACGTCTGCAGCGCCAAACTTATCAGTGTTTAACAGATTTGAAACATTTATCACACATTGGAGTGCACGGGGATTACACGTCTTTCTACTTAATGCAGTGATACCATCGTAGGTTCTAAAGCGAAAGACTATTTTCGAACTTTGGAAACTTTTCATCCTATGTTTACCTGCAGCTTGCGGCATGGTTTACACGCCAAAGATCTTGTTGCCTCAGGTTTGAACTGTCCGGGCCGAGCCAGACCCCTGGCTCGGCTCGGAGTCGGCTCTCGCTGCAGGCTCGCCCCCTCTACGCGAAGGCATCTCTGCTGTAGGCATGAAGGTCTGCACCTGCCTGAGTGCCACCATGATTTGTGAAGCAGAGGGTACAGATTACTGCATGCCACCTTGTAAACAAACCCCAAAGTCCGCCTTCTAGAGCATCATTCGATAGACTGAGTTATCTAAAGTATGGTGGATGCAGGAGACCCACCGTAAAACTGGCACCGGCCCCATCCACCCCACTGACAGGGCACACACACGTCTGGTTCTCTCCTTCCTACAAGAGACGAGCCTGGCCTTCAACCATCATGGGACACAGTCTAGACTTCATCCTCTTGGGCAAGACAAAGTCTAACAGAAGGAAGTCAGCTTTCCCACAAGGTTTCCCCAGTCTTTCACTGCTGGACCCTGCTGGTGCGGTGACTCTGCAGACTGGGAGCCTAGCAGGAGGGTTCACACCGCATGCGCACGGCTTCAAAAGTAAAGAGAGAGTGAAACACTCCTCATACAGGGGCTGTATTTCCATGCCAATGCAGCGTGTCTGCGCCTCAGCGGCAGGTGCACAACCTGCCGAGCTCTGGCCCCGAGGCAGCATCGCTGAGCGCTATAGAGCCAGTGGAGGTAGACCAGCGCCTGCAGCAGGGCTTCAATGCGCCTTACATGAGATGGTGGGGAGACAAGGTGCACAGTTCAGCACCCGTGTTCTAAAGGCCTTGGGTCAAACTCATCAAACAAGTTGAGGTGAATGAAGAAGTGTTTTCAGATAGGAAAGAACAAATGTAAATAGCCTTAGCCAGGGACATCCCATTTGTGTCTGTTATGAGGGGTGATATTTGAAAATCTTCAAATTGATCTCTCATTTGTTTACTCATAAACGGAAAAACTGTAGTAAGAGGAGGTAACTAAAAAGAGGGTAAGCCCCCCCCCCCCCCCCCCACACACACAGTGCTGTGTGTCCTATATCGTATGGCCTGTGAGGTTGAAGCTTCGGAGCGCACCAACAAGCCTTACAGGGCATGAGGCCTGCTAGCATGAATACAGGACAAGAGCTGGACACAGACCCCGACCAGAGGGGAGCGGCTGGACTCGGTGTGTGGACACCAGAGCCAGGGCTTGGGTGCACACTCAGAGATCAAAGCGGGAACCTTCACCGGTGCTGGGGTGCTGCCAGCCGCAGGAGTGTGGGGACAGGAGAAGAGCGTAGTCCAAGGCTGGGGACATGAACTCTAGGACAGAGCCGGCGTCCCCTTACTGCGAGCTTGTATCCACCAGGAACACCCTCCAGAGGAAGGAAAGGACCAGGGTGCTCTTGAACCAGGGAGGGTGAGGACCCCTTCTGCTGAGTCAGGCAGAATCAGAAGGACTGGAACAACCATGTGTACTGTGGAGACGCGAGCCAGAGGGACCCCAGGAGACCTCCGTGAAGTCTGGAAGCCATGAACTGGGCCCATCTGTACAAGGTGACCAAGTCCCAACCAGAAGGGACTGAAGCCAAGAGGCACCCTGGAGCCGGGAGCCATCCGGCGCCCCTGGGGTGTGAGGGAACCACCAGTGGTCGCATGTGAGTGAGGCACAGGAACTCCCACTGACGCGGCAGCACAGAGGAGTGCAGCGTTCAACTGCGACTCCCAGACTATATATCTTCCATGGGACTGGCCAAATTTTTTTCATTTTGAGCCTTATTTTCATCAAGAAACCTTTGAGTTTGCTAAATTGGTTTGGTAGTTTTACAGAGTGATTTGTTGACTGAAGTGTTATGTTGGCATCACCGATGCCCTAAAGCGACTACTTTAATGCAGTTTTCAGTGTAGGTCCCAAAGTACTAAAAGAGGCTGCCTTAGAGAAACAGTGTTGGAAGAATTTGACCCAACAAGTAACCCAACGTCTTACACTAGAATGTAACACACAAGAGAGAAAACCCAGCACAGGCCTTACATAAAACAGACACAGCTTGGTCGGCAGTCCATCAAACAAAGCATAAACCTCAATCTTCACCAACAAGAGGGAGCATTGTCTAAAAGCCTTCAAGTTCTTGTTATACACAGGCCAAGCCCCCAACATTCCACGATGTCACCAAGCATTCTAGCAGTGACACCATGTGAGCCACAGGGAAATCCCAGCCAGGGAAAAGAGACAAAGATCAAATATAACAGTTCTGCACACACATGACAAAGCCTAGAGGTAACACTTTCAGCCAAGGTAGAGTCTCATCTTTCAACAACATTCATGACAGAACCAGGAGGTCAGAACGTGGCCGACAGATTGATCTCAAACTCTGTTCTTTGCGGCAAGTGTTGGCGTAAATTCCTGGACACGGGCACAAGAACCTGGCTTCCAACCCAACGGTGGCGCATTTCCACATTATCTGCAATTAAGAAAGACGGACAGAGCTCACAATCTGAGCTAGGATATTGGTGTGAAAGGTCAGAGAATTGATTACCACAATGAGGTCCAATATTAGAGCTTGTCCTATCACACATGGATCAGATTTTTCCAATTATGCAATTATAGGAATATCGCTCACTCCGGAGTCCGCGCAGGCCAGGTGAATGTTCTGTACTCCACCCAGCACAGCATCCTTTCTTCTTAACCTTCCTGTGCCCAGTGCACAGTGGCCTATGATGTCTGCATAGTCTTTCCTGGTTGGACGAGTGCCTGCTTATCTATAGGAAGTGATTCACCAGCAGCAGGGACTTGGAGCTTTGACCCACTGAACGCGCCCCGACCAAAGCGAGATACAGTCGCCTGGTGAGTACGGGCCTTACCACGAACTTACGCAACAGCACCTGACCTTAGATGATGCCACCAATCCCATGTCACCACGCAAGTGACGCACAAGATGAGTGGTAGGAACAGAAAGGACTCAAACAAAGATCTTTAGGAGGTGAAAGAACACAAGTGTGGAGGGAGTGAGAAAGACTGTTAACAACAAAAAACTTGAAGGTCAAAAAAAGCTGAGTAGGACAGACACCAAGAGAAGGAGTTACACCATAAACAGTTTCCACCCGTGGTAAAGAAACATCAAATACTTAAATAAGTCCTATCAGCCCACCCATATGGCGGAACATCGTCATTTAGGACCTTCCGAACAGGGTCCATATGTCCAAGCCCAATGATAGTGGCTTAGTCTCTTTAGACCATTGTTCTAAAGATAGATGTATCCTTACCACACGTGGTGCTGATAGAGTGCAGTGCTCAAAAAGAAATATATAATAGTGATTTAAAATGGCGGTCAAAGTAGAAAAATATGTTTATTGGTATCCACCTTGACGTCAAGTAAAAAACAGTGTAATGACAGTGTGAAAATGTCACTGTCCAGTATGCTAATAAGATTAATTTAGGCCAAGTGAGAAAGACTGCTCTAGTGTGAGGCCAAATGAGGGTGTGAGGAAGAAAGATCCCATGGGGACAAGAAGGGGGAGGAGGAATAACATGATTCAACAACTGGCAAGGAGAAGAAGGCATGAAGGTCCATGTGGGAGAAGAAGTAGAAAGTTGGACTGAGAAAGATCTTGAAGGGAGTTAGAAAAGGAGAAGGAAGGAAGGAAGGAAGGAAGGAAGCATAGGCCATGCCTAAGTTATTTATGGTCTAGGTCAGTATATATGGTCGTAGGAAGTTTCTAGGAACAACAAACAGTAAAGAAGAACCCTTGAGAGGTCATTACCTTTTGAAGGCTTCGTCGGGGTCCCTTTCGCATTGGTTGGCATCCAGCACCCCCTGCAGCGAGGGGTCTTTCAGCTTCTCCTTGTATCCCTGGATCTGCGGACACGCCTGGATCTGCGCGGCCAGGCTGCGGATGAACTCGCGCACGGAGAGCGTATGGAGGCTGTGGGCCTGGCAGAAGTGGTAGGCCAAGGTCCGCGGTCCAAGCCTCACCTTCTGGCCTTGATCCGAGGTGGGCCACAGCACCTCGGTGCACAGCGCCGTCTTTCCGCTGCCGGGGCCGCCCGTGACCAGGACCCCGCAGTTGCGGCCACCGCTGCCGCGCCCCTCCAGGCAGTGCTGCAGGCGCTGTAGGGCCCATTCCCGGCAGAAGAACGGCTTTCCCTGCAGCAGGCTGGCGCTCATTTCCCCAGTGCCACCACTGTTGGTGCCAACGCCTGGCCACGGCGCCCAGTGGGCATGCTGGACCACTAGAGGTGCAGGTGAGGTGGGCGCCGTGGGCCTAGGACCTCCTCTGGCCTGGGAAGTGTTCGCTCTCTGCGGGCGAGGATGGCTGGGCTGGGGATCTGCAACATGTCAGGGCATGAAAGGACCTAGAGAGAAGGAGAGAGAGCAGAGGTGTGAGTACAACAGGGCCAGTCGCCGCTTAACGCCTTCAGGGCAACACAACTTTCAGCAGAGTGACAAGCAGCAGGAACAAGGGACCCAAAGAAAGTAGGACTTCAGAGAAACACTGCCAAGCTCAATAGACAGCACCAAATCACACACACAGCACAGACAATGGACAACAAGCATTGGCTGAGACAACCCAGGCTCAGACAGAGCTGGGAGCTTCACGCAGCACAGCCAGTGCACAACAAGCATTGGCCGAGACAGCCCAGGCTCAGACAGAGCTGGGAGCTTCACACAGCACAGCCAGTGCACAACAAGCATTGGCCGAGACAGCCCAGGCTCAGACAGAGCTGGGAGCTTCACACAGCACAGCCAGTGCACAACAAGCATTGGCTGAGACAGCCCAGGCTCAGACAGAGCTGGGAGCTTCACACTGCACACCTCACACACGAACAGCAACAACAAGAGTGGGTCCACACACCTCTCTGCCTGCCCACCTCAAAGCAGACCAGCAGCACCCAGGCCTCCAGACAAGGGACTGCACTGGGAGAATTTACAGTATAGGTGATAAAAGTAAAGTGCTTCTCAAGTGCAAACAAGTCATTTACATTCCCAACTTACGTATTCTGTGACGAGTGCAAGCATTGTTCAACTGTAAGACTGGTAGTTTTTGGGCTAATCCATACTTTCTTCCTAGCTAGTATTTCGTGTACATGAAAAGAGGCATTTATACTTTAAATCCGATAGTAAAATGACTCCTTGTGACATGGAGCAGAAAGGCTGCTGAGCTGAACATTTTACAAGAAAAGTGCTTATTAAAGGCGGCGGGTAGATTCCTGGCCATTGGATGCTCCCTATTTTTTTTATTTTTGTTTTATTTTGGGAGAATACGCTTGATTTTTATGAAATAAAATGGGCAGATTCACCACTCATCTGGAGCCCTCATAGGAACTCAAATCTGTCTGGAGTCATACAAGGCTTTTAAATTACTAGGGCCCCACAACCCCCACTGCGAGCACACCTCAAACCCAACCAGCAGCACATGTCAAACCCAACCAGCAGCACCCACTGCTATCCCACCTCAGCAGCCACACTCTGCATTAATACGAAACTTGGAGATATGTATTTATGTCCAGGGCTCCAACCACCCACCTCGCACCATCCCATGCAAGGCCAGCACATGTAAAACCGAACCAGCAGCACACCGCAAACCCAACCAGCAGCACCCAGTGTATTCCCACCTCAGCAGCAGAACTCGGGGATATTACAAACTTGGCATAGTTATATTTGTCCAGGGCTCCAACAATACACCTCACACCACACCATGCACTACCAGCTAATTTCAAACCCAACAATCAGCACATGTCAACCCACCCGGCAGCACCCACTGCTACGCCACCTCACTAGCAGCAGCACGCAGGGATATTACAGAACTTGGAGATATTTATATATACACAGAGCCACCACCACCCACCTAACATCACCCAGGCAAGGCCAACAAAGGTCAACCTTAACCAGCAGCACAAGTCAAATCCAACCAGCAGCAACCAGTGTTATCCCACCTCACCTGCAGCACTCAAGGACATCACAGAACTTGGAGATATGTATATACATGTACACGTCCAACACCACCTACCTCACACCACCCCATGCACTGCAAGCACATCTCAAACACACCCAGAAGCACAAGTCATAGCCAATCAGCAGCATCCACTGCTATCCCACCTCAGCAGCAGCACTCAGGGATATTACAGTTAAGTTTCGCAATTTGGAAGGGATGTAAAAGGGGAGCTCCTTCCATTGTTAATCAGTGGTTTGCTACCAGAATTCCAGTTGTAAACTATTGAAAAGGCAACCAACCCCCCAAAGGCGGTGGAAACTGAATAGCCAAGGGGCAGAGTCCCTTTGGGACTTGGGTTGGCAGCCTCAGAGGGAGCAGCTAGGTACAGGTGAGAGAAGACGACCCTCCCTGTGATTTCAAAATAGAAAGGTTTAAAAGAAAAAAGTTTTCCGCTCTGGAATACTATCATTGGGCCGGCGGTCTGCTGTCCCTCGAAGACCACCATCCAGGGGTTTACAGTGGCCACAAACCGTCCGCAACCTGCCTAATAAATATGAATTAGGCTAATCATACTGCGAGCCCCTGTGATCATTATTTTGCGAACTGGCATAGGTCGGTTCACCAAAGCAGATTCAATATGCAAAGTGCGACCACTTTTTAGGTCGAGCGTAGCGAAGGGACCTCTAGTATACTTTAGTATACTTTGTAAATGGGACAGGGGAGGTGCACGCGCTTTCCGTCTCGGATCTCGGATTTTACCTCGTGAGCGCGCATGTGTGCGAGCGCGACTCTGCCATGCGCTTTGGAAAACGAAACCTAAGAGCCGCGCGACGTGAGCTGTCTACGGTAGAAGCTCAAGCGCGCGGCTCTTAGGTTTCGTTTTGACTTTTTATCTGACCACTTAAAACCCTGCTGTCTGTGCTTCTGTTCAGCGCCTTGACCCTACGCGACATGTATATGGCCAAAGAAAATGTGGTCACGCAAAGAGAGGAACCGCGCGAGCTACGGAGGCAGCCTGCCGTGCCTCTCTACACCGGGCCCGTGCTGCGTTTTCAATACTGGTGAGAGCTGATGGCGGCTGGGCATGGGTGGGTAGCCGACAAGAATGCATGCATACAGGCTGCCATAATCTTAAATTATCCGTGCTATGCGAAATCAATAGAGTAGAGAGCGACTTTTCACGACATTCAGCACCCGACACACTCAGTCCTCATTTAAGACGGCCTGTGCTACGCGAAACCAGAGAGTTGTGAGAGACTTTAAACTACATTCTGCGCCTGTCACACTTAATCCTCATTACCGTTTTTGCAGGCACATGTTCACACATGGCAAATGCTAGCTACCGCTCCCTATTTTGGAACAATACTTTGTCTTGGCTGGTGGTCGTTTTTATTTTTTTATAGATTTTTTTTTTATAGATTTAATCATATACTTACAGTAAACATCAGCAAACAAATAAAAGCCCAAAGACTGCTCTACAGAGTCTATTTCGTGAGCTAAGAGCATTGACCACAAACCAGTAGACGACTTACTCAGTGTCTTCTACATAGAGACAACTCATTGCCATTGTTATTTGTAATATCAATACATCTAAGTCATGTAAATACAAAACATATTGCATTACAAATGCTATAGGTATCACATTTGCGAAAGTTATAACTATTGGCATTGTAAATGACAAAGCTATTAATTTAGCTATTTAAAAAAAAAAAAACATAAATAAAAACTTTGCCATTTACAATACCAATAGCTCAAACTTTCCTAATGCGAGACCTATTGCATTGCAAATGCTTGTTGAGAATGGAATCTTCGTACAGGACACTCATGGTTTGTAAAGTAATTCAGGACACACCCAACATATTTCATCTTCTGCACACCGGGTTTTAAACTGGTTATTCAGGGATGTTTACATTCCCAATAACATCTAGAATCCATATTTCTGCGAGTTTTGCAGTCAGACTTCAGCAGACACAACCTCCAATGTATGTGTTAAGTAAGCCATGGGAACCTATAAAATGAAGTTCGGTACATGAATGTGGGTTGTCTTATAAATGTGAAATTCGGGATCATACAAATAGCACAAACTGAAATATAAACAGGTCAAAGATAACATAAAACGTAGCTGCGCCAGATGTAATGTACTATACACGCACCTACATGACAATACATATTGATGCGACTGTTACAAGAACAAAACAAAATGTGTCAAAGCCCGGTAGCAAACTGCAGCTACGGCGCCCTGTGAAGTAAAAAATAAATAAGTTTTAAAAAATAAAAATAAATAAGGAGGGGGAGGGGCGGGGAGCAATGAGGGTCGGGGTAAAGGGGCATGGGGCAAGAAAAACTGCATAGGGTGCAGAGCAACCACACTAGGAGGAGCAGGGGGAAATAAATTAAAAAAAAATACTGGAAAAATGCTGAACGGGACAGGCAAGGCAGGGGAAGCAATGGTTGAGTGGGGGAAGACAGCTAGAAATGCACTCTGTGTATTGCACACAAATGGTCCTTTGGCAATAATCTGCTAAAGCTGTCCGGAGGCGGAGCCTAAGACCACTTAGTTGATCAAGGTTATCAACCCCCAGCCAAGCATCGAAGTCTTCCAGGATGACCGAAGCCCAGATAATCATTCGGGGATCGACACGCCGCTCAGCACCTCATACAAACACACACTTTGTATCAGTCCTGGAAGAGACGTGCTTTCAACAGTACTTCGTAAGGATAACCATCAGAAAAGGCCACACCTTGTTGCCATTTTCAACAATTACTCTCGTATTACTATCGGGCACCTGCCAACCTGAAGCATCTTACACAAGTGAACACCAAGTTGGACATTGCACGCCGGCACATGACATTTCCAAAATGAGGAAAGGCCAAAGTGACTTTCTTTTTACAATAACTAACAGGGATGTAATATTCAATCCTGAGTCTGGCAGACAAAAATAAGTTTAGAGTTTCCAGAGTAGCGTGCTACTCGCCAAAAAAATGCGCTTCAACACCCCATCAGGGGTTAGAAGCGCTATAAAAATATAAACCTTCTTTCCTCTTCTATCCTTCTGAATCCAAATAACTGACTAACCTATCCACCACTTAAAATGTACTTGCATGTTTCACTATACTAATTCAACACTAATCCTCTATAGGTCCAGGAGTAGCATGCTACACGCCGAAAAAGCGCTTCGACGCCTTGTCAAGGGTAGTAAGCGCTATACAAATGCAAATACAATACAATATATTTCTTAAAATATTTATATATTCAGAATAGTCACTCACATTAAAATAAGCTAAAAGACTGTTTAGGGACTTTAAAAAGAAGAAAAAAGTTAGTGGTAGCCTGCCTACTGAGAACCACGCAGGAAGGTGAAACAGTGGCAGGGAGGAGGGCAGGATGGGAAGAGGTGAGAAAAGAAGAGGTAAAAAGGAAAGACCGGTGTAGAGTGAGGTGGAAGAACAGACAAGATGCTGAAGGGAATGAGGGAAGATGCTGAGAGAAGGTCATCACCTCTGGTGACCTCGGCTCCCCTACAGCCAGGACACCACGAGCCTGCAGATTAAGAAGAGTAATACAAGCCTTTGTAAAAGTTAGAGCTATTGGCATTGTGAATGACACATTTTTTATTCATGTGTTGGTTTTGAAAACTTATAAATAAATGGCATTGTCATTTACAATGCCAATAGCTTAATTTCTCGCAAATGCGAGACCTATTGCATTTGCATCCACACGCACACACACACAGAGCCACACACACACACAGAGCCACCCACACACACACACAGCCACCCACACATAGAACCACCTACAAAAAAAGCTAGCCACACAGACAGAGCCCCAACACACAGAGCCCCAACACACACAGAGCCCCAACACACACAAACCCCAACACACACAGAACCCCAACACACACAGAGCAGAAAATAAGTTGAGGACTGTGCACCAATGCTCTGTAAAGAGTACACATTTGCAGGCAGCTGCACACTGTAAAGAAAGCTTTTGAATTAAAAAATGACCAGCTAAAGAGCGCACACAAAGTCGTTGACACAAATACATGCATTAAGAGACACAATGCCATTAAAGGATCGCCTTGTGCAGTAACTGACACAGACACATGCAGTAACATGCATGTACAGTATGAGAGACAAGAAGCCGAGGCAGCTCTCAAACAACTGTAGCTAGTTGGGCACAGACATCTTTCGATCATACTACTATCAGGGGCAGGGTCACTGAAATTATGTGGCAGGGGAGGATCAAATTAGAGTTTTCTAAATTATGCGGCAAAAAGGCAACTTTTGCAGTGTACTACTGCACATTTTGTGATTGTATCACCTAATTAGTTTTTCATTATTACACGTTATCAGTATCTAGCCAACGGTTTCACTTCATTAGCAGCAGTCTGACACCCAAATACAGCAAAAAGCAAAAGAAAGATAACCAGTGAACCTTTGAGAAGGGCCTTACACTGCACAGCAACAAATGTTGCTGCGATTTTAATAACTTTTGATACGTTTGAGCTGGAAACAATTGTTTGTTAAATCTTGCCAATTATCAAGCCGATAATATGTGGCAATTGCGACAAACTCCATAATTATGTGGAAAATGAAACGGACACATAATTTCAGTGGCCCTGATTACATTTCAACTGTGTCCCCACTTGCTTACTGATCCCCTAGTAATGCATACATGGCAATGTGGTCCCAGACTTTCTGTTGCCCCTGGTAAGACTGTTGAGAGGCACTACTCTGAAGGGGTGTGCTTAACCAAGCGGTATAATGGCCGCCACTTCCATAATGAGGGATAAGGATCCCCCAAATCGGTGATGCCAAATTACAAACAGACACATTGCCTCTTTATTAGGGCATGGGGCGCTCCAATCTCAAAATTCTTTTTTGCCCGTAATTCCAACAAGCAGCACATAAATGTGGATTCCAACCAGGCACAACGCTCAGGCTCAAAGGAGACGAAATGAACAAAAATCGAACACACCACACAGTCCTCACCACATCTGCGTTGGCGTCCGTGGTGCCCATCACCAGAGGGCACCAGTATTTCCGGGCAAGGCATTTCTAGCTGGGGAAATGCAAACCCCCATAACATGGACGCGTGCTAACACACAGAGAACTCACCTAGGGCGCCTGTTGATCTTAAACACTATAGCAACAAGGCAACTGCAGGATTGTGGGGTATGCGGATGGGGGAGTGGAAGGAGCCACGAGACGACAAACACTGCCGGGCCAACGTGTCTTCAGCAGGATGGTCGCATTAAAAGTACAACCAGCAATGTCAAAACTGCACACTTGGAGCAGGAAAAACAAACCAGCAGCCGCACGTTTCAATGGAAAACATATTTGTGAACTCGGAGGAAATGCAAAGAAAGGGGAGGGCTTTGCGCATGGGTTTTATGTTTGCAAAGTCAGGGAGGAACGTAGTGCAATACTGAGAAATATTGGTAGCTGATTTGCGCACATAAAATAAATACCATTATAGGCACATGAGAATAGCTGGCAGAGTGGCGAAGAATGTTGTACACGATCATAGCATGCATTACCCTCGCATTGCCGTTACTGATTAACTGCTTGTTTTTCTGTCGCTCAAGTTGAGACGCGAAGGGCCGGCATGTAAAGCTATCCTTGAAACATCCTCCGCCCACACTGCAGTTAGTGATGCTCTCCCCCCAGATGGAAGCAGGGAAGGGAAAATGGTTGTTAGAGGAGACGCACCACAGAGCTGTGAGCATCGTATTGCTGGTCAAGATGGAGGTGCGATGGCAAAGTTGTGTGTGGGGGGAGGAGTGCACGAGGAGTGCATCGACCCTATTACTGGAATATCGGATTTGTCGGGCAGTGCTTTAAGTCACGTTTGACTTTCTTAGACAGTGTTGCACCTAATTCACAGTGTTGGGTCAGCAAATACTGCTGAGTATGGGGCGCCATGAGAGGATACAGATCTGCTGACAAAGTGATCTCCACATTAGAACCCCCGCGATTGGGAAAGGTCGAAATGACGAACATCGAGAACACACTAGTCTTGCTGATCTAGTGAAAAAAAAACCTTAAGACAATAGTGAATGACTGCAACTCGAAGCGGTATCAAGGGCTCCATACGCTTATCAAAAGTTTTTTTAAACGGTTGTTAAGTACTTTAAAGTATATCATAATGTCCATAAAAAGCTAGGCACGGAGCTGCGGGGAGGAGAGCTGCGGGCAGAGGGAAGGGGGGAGGCGAGAGCGGAAGGGGGGAGGCGAGGCAAGAGCGGAAAGGAAGAGGGCTGCGGGAAGGGGAAACGGAGGACAGGACGTAAAAAGAAAATTATAACAAAATGCTGCTTACCTGCTCGACATCCCGGCAACTTAAATCGCGCAACCCACCACTGCAAAACACACGTTCAAAATGGCCCAAACATGCAGAGAAAAAAAATAAAATAAACATCCGCCCACCGCCGCATGACGTTCAAAAAGGGGCGGGATGAGAAGAATTCTCCGGAATGCCCACGAATCTGCTCGGGGAATAACGGACAGATCTCTCTTCCAATGGCTAGCCTCCATTTATGGAGCTAGCCAATGGAAGAGAGAGGCGGGACAAAGCCCCGCACTGCAAAACATAAAATTTCACCTGCGCGAACACTGCTGCGCAGTGGACGCCAGGCGAAACCTAAAAAACGAAGGCACAAGACAGCTGACCTTTCCATCCATGCACCCAGGATCTGGAACAGTATCCCTATATCCATCAGGACTGCCCCACTGCGGCTCCAATCTAGGAAAGAGTTGAACGCACACCACTTGAAAGCGGAAATAACAAGGTGATGGACTGAATGCTTGATTTAATCTCAGCCACTGGCAAGCGCTCAAGGCCGCATCCCAATCCATAGTTTTTTGCCCACCGTGCCACCTAAGTAAGATGGATATGCCCAGACGTGGGTGCCGTGCACACTGTGGCACTGGAACCAAGCTGTACCCCGCAGATAAGCCCAGAACTCGAAACCAGTCCTGGGTTACTTGTGTTCCGGTTCTGGGAGGACCCGGCTTGGTAGTTTGGGCTGGACTGTTCCTATTGGAGCAGGGTCAAGACTGATTTGCATATAGCTGCGTCTAAACTGCGGAGGCGTGGTGTGCAAAATAATGATGGATTGGATGCGGCCCAAGTGATTAGCAGTGGCTGATATTAATTCAAGCATTCCATTACATCACTTCTTTGTATGCTTTAGTGTCTCGCCTCTTGAAAGAGCGCTACATCACAGCGCACTACTAATCCAACGACCACCTACCCCTCCTACCAGCCTTTGGCCTTTCGGATAGGTTCACGCTATAGAAGCACCACATACATACAATCATACATGCTAGGGAGAAGACATTTGGCATACTGAGCCCCCTGGCTTCGATCCCTGTTTTAAAACTCCCCAGAATGCAAAATGCTGGCCCTCTATCGACAGGTGTCGGCTGTTCTCCAACCTTGGATGCTCTGCCCTGGGTGAGACGCATCCTGTCCCTCTTCACATCTGCCTAGGGGGCCTTTCTATCGCTGCAACTGGACCACTCCAAGGGAATCTATCTGGAGCTGCCTGCCAGCCTTATTTACAAGTTGAAACTGGCCTAAAATGACGCAGAGACAATGTACCCTATTACAATTAATGTGCTGCTCTCAGGGCGGCTGGGAATCCGCGCCTGCCCCGGGGGGCAGCGCATTCAGTGAAATACAGAGCAGCTGTTTATAGTCCTCTTAGTGCAAAGATGTTAAGGCATGGGAGTGGTAACAGGGTTCTCCTTAAACTTGAACTACTTGTACAATCTGCTTGGTATCCAGGTCCTTGGGTTGAAGCCGGGACTACTGGAAATGAAGAGGGTTGGGACGGACGAGTATAGACATCAGCTCTTACTCTCCAATAACGCTACTCTTGCGCTGTATGCCTGTTTGGAACAAGACATGATGTAAATATAAGGCTTGTAGGCTACCTACAGATTTGACAAAACTTGGGCCTCGTTGCCCCACCCAAACGCACCCTTGGCCCACCCACGTAAAAATGTCTGGAACTAGCCAGGCCTGTAACACTTACACAGGCACATTGTATACGAGTACATACATAAATGTAGTACAGGTGATAAAGGTATCAGTACACTAATGCCAACATAAACCGCAAATATCCACTAATGAGCAGGTGTATAGAGAGACCTCGACAAATAACATGAACCGGTTTAGGGAGAATTATAAAACACAATAAAGATATAAAGAACCACCACCTTACCTACAGAAAGAATCCAGGAAGAAATGAAAGCCACTTGAACGCAGCTATCCATAATAAAACTCAACGCTGGCCTTAATAAAAGGCACCAGAGATACTCAGACAAGACAATGCGAGCAGACCTAAAAGTCACCTGTATACAGACACCTCCGAAAAACAACGAAGGAACAAATTGAAGGCACCGGGCTACAGATACAGGACTACGTTACTGTAAAGCACATGAGTTCCAGCCCTCAGTTCACTTCCCTCCATTACAAGGCTAGGAGCAGCGACCCCCAACACTGGCCTCGAAAAATCATTAAAATGTTACCAGACCTGCAGGTCGAGTAACTTCAATAATCTACTCACTGTAATGTACTTGACCCATAAACTGGTCTCAAATTGTGTGAATAGAGGCAAATATTTTATTTTACAGAGTTGCATTTTTCTTCATCCTCACATGAGTGCACCTTTCTGCTGTACAAAATAAAACTCTTTGTTTGGTTAACTAGACTAAACCTTTTCTCCAGGTGTAATACGAATCTAGCCCACATATAGGGTACACATGATCCCGGACTTGCCTCTCAGTATACTAATAGCATTGCGATCAGGACAGGGCAGGAGTGTTTCTCAGTTCATGTTTAAACACTCATTTATAACACATAAGGCATGATGGCATTTACGGACAGTAAATGTCCAAGAAAGGGCCAAAAACCGCCCACTACCTTGCAGCTTTACTGATAAACTATATAGTGCATTAACAATAATCTGTGAAAATTGGGTTTCAGAAAAAATATTTATCATTTGCACATTACCAAGCAAAGTGTTCTGATTTGTTTTTCATATATTTTTTCATCACACAGAAGTACAAAAAATGGGCTTTCACAACTACTGAACTATATTTTGAACTGTTTGTACAGTTGACTTACTAGCTATTTAAAAGTGTGTTAGGAAAAGCTGATACCCTGCAGACAGTTCACTTTACTAATCCTGGCACTCTGCAGCCAGAGAAGGAAAAGTAATTGTAAACAGACGACTTCCTACTCTGAGACACAGCAAATGTGACAAGATAAAACATATCTAAAGGCATTTTTTTTGCTGCTTCACTTTTTAACTGAACAGAACACCTGAGCTTTGTCAATTTGCCAGAACCAGTGAGCCTGACCTGATACAAGCTATTTTTCACAGACACTACACCAACACCTCCCACACAGACCAAACTGAAGACAGCCACCTTCAGCCCAGCAGTGCTCCAAGGTGCGGCGAGCTGTGGCCTCGAATCAGGATTATGAATCAAACAGCAATATAAAAACAGAATGCAAACCACAAACCAGGCGTAAACTGAAATATGCAAGACAGGCAGGTGCGAGAATACAGGGAGTGGCAAGGGGTGTGTGTGGGAAGGTTTGGGTGATGTGGCCTCGGGGGGGGGTGCCTGTCTGTCCCTGAGACCCCTGAGCTCACAGTAAATGTAAATTGATACTTGTATAGCGCACGAATCGACCCCATGAGGGTATCTCGGCGGAATACCGCTGTGGAACCCTTCCTGGCTCTCCCTGTGAGAAGCCACTCCTGGGCACCCCCAAGGTGAGGCCAGGCATCCTAGCGTTGTGGGGGGCGTTGTGGAGATTAAGCAAGCTATTACCCAGAGTTACAGGGTGGGACCCATGATTAGACTAGGCACCGAGGCGAGAATTATCAGGTCCGGGAAAATTGAGCCCAAGACCCGCCGATGCGGGAATTGAACCCGGGTCCCGGGCTAGACCTCTGCATCAGGGTCTGCCACTCTAACCATTGAGCCACACTTCTCCACAGTGCAGGTGAGTTCACAAAACTCGACGAGGAGCCGAGGGGGCCGATGGATGACTCACCACAGGGCCAGCTCTGAGCTCCACACAGCCCCACGACGGAGCTTCCTGGCCGGCCTGGGTCACAGAGGACAGCCCCTTGGTGGCCAAAGGACTACATTACCCAGCAGGCCCCCTTCCCTCTGAACAACCCACACACAGGCTTCACCCCAAGAAGTGGGCGGGGCTAGCAAGGTGTGCATCGGGCCGTGTCAACCAACAGCTTAGAGAAGGGGTAACACCCCCTCTTCCCCATTAATCATTAATGTATTTGGGTGCCGAATGTAAATCTAGAAGAGATTTAGACACCAAAGTAATGGTTACAAGCTGGAACAGCTTTTATTTAGTCTGTTTACAGCTTTCAGGAATATAGTAATTTACCATATAAGAGTGGTTGCATCCTGGTTGGCAAAATGTTATAAAAAAAAAAGTTTAAAAAAAATTAGAAGCTATGGGTCTGGAGCTTGGTGCGTTGGAACCAAAAGTGAGAATATTTTAGAATATTTAAAAATTTTAATCAAATGGGATTATTTTATTTTTTTTAGATTAAATAATGCACAATACATTCCTGTTTTTGCTTCATTCACGTAAAACAAAAGCTTTTTTTAGGGTTAAAAAAAGTATAAAAGCGCTTTTTATTAAAAAAATGTAAAACAGGTGAGCGGGTTGGGAGCGATGGGGCTGAACAAGCACAGCGGGTGGGGGTGAACAAGCGCAGCGGGTGGGGGTGAACAAGCGCAGCGGGTGGGGGTGAACAAGCGCAGCGGGTGGGGGTGAACAAGCGCAGCGGTTGGGGGTGAACAAGCGCAGCGGTTGGGGGTGAACAAGCGCAGCGGTTGAGGGTGAACAAGCGCAGCGGTTGGGGGTGCACAAGCGCAGCGGTTGGGGGTGAACAAGCGCAGCGGGTGGGGGTGAACAAGCGCAGCGGGTGGGGGTGAACAAGCGCAACGGGTGGGGGTGAACAAGCGCAGCGGGTGGGGGTGAACAAGCGCAGAGGGTGGGGGTGAACAAGCGCAGCGGGTGGGGGTGAACAAGCGCAGCGGGTGGGGGTGAACAAGCGCAGCGGGTGGGAGTGAACAAGCGCAGCGGGTGGGAGTGAACAAGCGCAGCGGTGGGAGTTAACAAGCGCAGCGGGTGGGAGTGAACAAGCACCGCGGGTGGGAGTGAACAAGCACCGCGGGTGGGGGTGAACAAGCACCGCGGGTGGGGGTGAACAAGCACCGCGGGTGGGGGTGAACAAGCACCGCGGGTGGGGGTGAACAAGCACAGCGGGTGGGAGCGAACAAGCACAGCGGGTGGGAGTGAACAAGCACAGCGGGTGGGGGTTAACAAGCACAGCGGGTGGGGGGAACAAGCACAGCGGGGTGGGTCAACAAGCTCAGCGGGTCAGGGTGAACAAGCACAGCGGGTGAGGGTGAACAAGCACAGCGGGTGGGGGTGAACAAGCACAGCGGGTGGGGGTGAACAAGCACAGCGGGTGGGGGTGAACAAGCACAGCGGGTGGGGGTGAACAAGCACAGCGGGTGGGGGTGAACAAGCACAGCGGGTGGGGGTGAACAAGCACAGCGGGTGGGGGTGAACAAGCACAGTGGGTGGGGGTGAACAAGCACAGCGGGTGGGAGTGAACAAGCACAGCGGGTGGGGGTGAACAAGCACAGCGGGTGGGGGTGAACAAGCACAGCGGGTGGGAGTGAACAAGCACAGCGGGTGGGGGTGAACAAACACAGTGGAGAAGAGTGGCTCAATGGTTAGAGCGGCAGACCCTGATGCAGAGGTCTAGCCCGGGACCAGGGTTCAATTCCTCGCCTCGGCGGGTCTTGAGCTCAAAAATTCCACGGACCTGGTAATTCTCTCCTCGGTGCCTATTCCAATCATGGAGTCCCACTCTGCAACTCTGGGCAATAGCTTGCTTAATCTCCACAACGGCCCCCACAACGCTAAGGATGCCTGGCCTCCACCTTGGGTTTGCCCAGGAGTGGACACCTCACAGGGAAAGCCAGGATGGGTTTTACAGCGGTATTCGTACAAGCGCCTTGAGACCCTTACGGGTGAGTAGTGCGCTATACAAGTATCAATTTACATTTACAGCAGGTGGGGGTGAACAAGCACCGCGGGTGGGGGTGAACAAGCACAGCGGGTGGGGGTGAACAAACACAGCGGGTGGGGGGGAAGCAACACTGCCGGCAGGGGAAAAGCAATACGAGGGAGAGAACATGGGGCAAAGGTAGAAACAGGGGTGAAAAACACCAATTTTGTGGGAGGTGAGGGAGATGCACATGGACGAGAGACCAGCACGAGTGTAGGGAGGGGGAGAAGCGCATTGGCGAGAGCGCAACGTGCGTGAGGAAGAAAAGCACGCAAGGGAGACAGCTGCAAAAAAAATGCACTCTCACGGAGAGCTTAAGCAAAAACCGATAAGAGTGGATCCCAAAAACCGAGAAGAGGAAGCACAGAAGCCAGCCAATCGGAGAGATGATGAACAGGTTGCGCTCCATGGGAGGGACAAGCACAAGATGGGCAGGCTGGAACAAGGAAATCCACCCAATAGAAAGCAAGCAAAAAAGTAACAGTAAACCAACCAATGGTGGGCAATGGGCAGGTGCAGGAAATCTGCCTTTTACTGTGGGGTCACCCTAGAATTTGTGCTTTCTGCTGGACCATTTTTCTGCTGGCTTTAGAACTCTGTGCACTTCACCCCTGCCCATCAGGAATAAAGTGCCTGTGCTCCCCTTTAAACATGGCTAAATTGGCTTATTCCTGATTGGCACTTTTAACATCCCTGTAATTCACTAGTATATGGTACAAAGTGCATCCAGGGCCTGGAAGCTGAATGTCATTGGTGGCCTGTTGCATCTACTGGTCCACACACTACAGTGGCAGTGCAGATGGGGCTACGAGGCCTACTCTGAGTAGCCTGATGGCTGCAGTGCAAAACCTGCAGGGCGAGCTTTCAAAATAGCACCTTTTGAGAGATAAAGACCTCCCTTTTAAATATTAGTAAGCCACCTCTATGCAGCTCTGCCAGTGCACCTCAGCCACAGCTCTGCCGGTGCACCTCAGCCACAGCTCTGCCGGTGCACCTCAGCCACAGCTCTGCCGGTGCACCTCAGCCACAGCTCTGCCGGTGCACCTCAGCCACAGCTCTGCCGGTGCACCTCAGCCACATCTTGTGTATCCAGTCTATTCCAGTACGGAGATTAGCACGCAGCTCTGCCAGTGCACCTCAGCCACAGCTCTGCCAGTGCACCTCAGCCACATCTTGTGTATCCAGTCTATTCCAGTACTGAGATTAGCGCGCAGCTCTGCCAGTGCACCTCAACCACAGCTCTGCCAGTGCACCTCAGCCACATCATCTGTATCCAGTCCATTCCAGTACTGAGATTAGCGCGCAGCTCTGCCAGTGCACCTCAGCCACAGCTCTGCCAGTGCACCTCAGCCACATCTTGTGTGTCCAGTCCATTCCAGTACTGAGATTAGCGCGCAGCTCTGCCAGTGCACCTCAACCACAGCTCTGCCGGTGCACCTCAGCCACATCATGTGTATCCAGTCCATTCCAGTACTGAGATTAGTGCGCAGAATCCACTGATGATGTAAGTACTGGCACTCTCCCGTAAAGAAGGTACTGGGATTTACCCATGAAGCTAGTAGTTTCACCCACTTAAGATATGGGTCTGGTTTACACCCCTGTTGTAGGTACTTCACCTACGTCTGATGACAATACTGGCAGTGACCTCTGATGCAAGTGCTGGCCCTCTCCGGCGATGCACGTGCTGGCCCTCTCCGGCGATGCACGTGCTGGCACTCTCCGGCGATGCACGTGCTGGCACTCTCCGGCGATGCACGTGCTGGCACTCTCCGGCGATGCACGTGCTGGCACTCTCCGGCGATGCACGTGCTGGCACTCTCCGGCGATGCACGTGCTGGCACTCTCCGGCGATACACGTGCTGGCCCTCTCCGGCGATGCACGTGCTGGCACTCTCTGGCGATGCACGTGCTGGCACTCTCCGGCGATGCACGTGCTGGCACTCTCCGGCGATGCAAGGGCTGGCACTCTCCGGCGATGCACGTGCTGGCACTCTCCGGCGATGCACGTGCTGGCACTCTCCGGCGATGCACGTGCTGGCACTCTCCGGCGATGCACGTGCTGGCACTGATGCACGTGCTGGCCCTCTCCGGCGATGCACGTGCTGGCCCTCTCCGGCGATGCACGTGCTGGCACTCTCCGGCGATGCACGTGCTGGCACTCTCCGGCGATGCACGTGCTGGCACTCTCCGGCGATGCACGTGCTGGCACTCTCCGGCGATGCACGTGCTGGCCCTCTCCGGCGATGCACGTGCTGGCACTCTCCGGCGATGTAAGTGCTGGCACTCTCCGGCGATGCACGTGCTGGCACTCTCCGGCGATGCACGTGCTGGCACTCTCCGGCGATGCACGTGCTGGCACTCTCCGGCGATGCACGTGCTGGCACTCTCCGGCGATGCACGTGCTGGCACTCTCCGGCGATGCACGTGCTGGCACTCTCCGGCGATGCACGTGCTGGCACTCTCCGGCGATGCACGTGCTGGCACTCTCCGGCGATGCACGTGCTGGCCCTCTCCGGCGATGCACGTGCTGGCCCTCTCCGGCGATGCACGTGCTGGCACTCTCCGGCGATGCACGTGCTGGCCCTCTCCGGCGATGCACGTGCTGGCACTCTCCGGCGATGCACGTGCTGGCACTCTCCGGCGATGCACGTGCTGGCACTCTCCGGCGATGCACGTGCTGGCCCTCTCCGGCGATGCACGTGCTGGCACTCTCCGGCGATGCACCTGCTGGCACTCTCCGGAGATGCACGTGCTGGCACTCCCCTGCGATGCACGTGCTGGCACTCTCCGGCGATGCACGTGCTGGCACTCTCCGGCGATGCACGTGCTGGCACTCTCCGGCGATGCACGTGCTGGCACTCTCCGGCGATGCACGTGCTGGCACTCTCCGGCGATGCACGTGCTGGCACTCTCCGGCGATGCACGTGCTGGCACTCTCCGGCGATGCACGTGCTGGCACTCTCCGGCGATGCACGTGCTGGCACTCTCCTGCGATGCACGTGCTGGCACTCCCCTGAGATGCACGTGCTGGCACTCGCCTGTGATGTAAGTGCTGGCACTCGCCTGTGATGTAAGTGCTGGCACTCGCCTGTGATGCAAGTGCTGGCACACTCCTGTGATGCAAGTGCTGGCACACTCCTGTGATGCAAGTGCTGGCACACTCCTGTGATGCAAGTGCTGGCACTCAACTGTGATGCAAGTGCTGGCACTCAACTGTGATGCAAGTGCTGGCACTCGCCTGTGATGTAAGTGCTAGCACACTCCTGTGATGCAAGTGCTGGCACACTCCTGTGATGCAAGTGCTGGCACTCTCCTGTGATGCAAGTGCTGGCACTCAACTGAGATGCAAGTGCTGGCACTCGCCTGTGATGTAAGTGCTGGCACTCGCCTGTGATGTAAGTGCTGGCACACTCCTGTGATGCAAGTGCTGGCACACTCCTGTGATGCAAGAAGTGACACTTACCTGTGATAAGTCCCGGCCCTCACCCCCGATGAAGGGGCTGGGTGGTACAGGCTCTCTGTGCCAAAGAATTGAACTCCCCCGGTGCCCGCCCCCTCTCACCTGGTCTCAGAGCCCGGGTAGCGAGCGGGCAGTCACGGGGGCCGGTGCTTTAAAAGTTCTTCTACACAGGGGGCCGTAGGACGCGGGTGGCATCCCTGCCAGGGCCCCTCACAGGCAGCAGGACCAGGAGGGCAGGTGGCACCCCTGCCAGGGCCCAGGAGCGGAGGGCAGGAGTCCTGGCACCGCTGTGTCCTCAGCCCTGCCCAGTGCCCCAGCCTGGCAGCCGAGCCGTCCTCCAGGGAGCGCCACCGCAGGAACGAGAGTGAGCAGAGAGCACAGGAGCCAGCAGGACCGAGCACTGCCCCGGGGCACCGCCGAGCACAGGCAGCAGCAGCAGCTGCATTCCCAGCAGCCGCGGCCCCTCCCCGCCTGCCAGCCAGAGCCGACACTTAAAGGCACAGTGCACCCACACACAGAGCAGAAGGGAGGGGTCCCCCTGCTTCAGGGTGGAGGCCTTCGGAGGGGAGGGACGGCACGGTCCGATCTAAGATACAGGGTCCAGTGCTCACACTGTGAGGTTCACAACAGAGTGTGAAGTGCTGGCACTTTAACATTCACAATAGAGGGTCCAGTGCTGACACTGTCAGGTTCACAACAGAGTGAGAAGTGCTGACACTGTCAGGTTCAGAACAAAGTGTGAAGTGCTGGCACTTTCAGATTCACAACAGAGGGTCCAGTGCTGACACTGTCCGATTCACAAGAGTGCGAAGTGCTGACACTGTCAGATTCACAACAGGGTGCGAAGTGTGGGCACTTTCAGATTTACAATAGAGGGTCCAGTGCTGACACTGTCAGGTTCACAACAGAGTGAGAAGTGCTGACACTGTCAGATTCACAACAGAGTGTGAAGTGCCGGCACTTTCAGATTTACAATAGAGGGTCCAGTGCTGACACGGTCAGATTCACAAGAGTGCGAAGTGCTGACACTGTCAGATTCACAACAGGGTGCGAGGTGTGGGCACTTTCAGATTCACAATAGAGGGTCCAGTGCTGACACTGTCAGATTCACAAGAGTGCGAAGTGCTGACACTGTCAGATTCACAACAGGGTGCGAAGTGTGGGCACTTTCAGATTCACAATAGAGGGTCCAATGCTGACACTGTCAGGTTCACAACAGAGTGAGAAGTGCTGACACTGTCAGATTCACAAGAAAGTGCTGACACTGTCAGATTCACAACAGGGTGCGAAGTGTGGGCACTTTCAGATTCACAATAGAGGTGCCAGTGCTGACACTGTCAGATTCACAACAGAGTGTGAAGTGCTGACACTGTCAGATTCACAACAGAGTGTGAAGTGCTGGCACTGTCAGATTCACAACAGAGTGTGAAGTGCTGGCACTTTCAGATTTACAACAGAGGGTCCACTGCTGACACTGTCAGGTTCACAACAGAGTGAGAAGTGCTGACACTGTCAGATTCACAACAGAAGGTCCATTGCTGACACTGTCAGGTTCACAACAGAGTGAGAAGTGCTGACATTGTCAGATTCACAACAGAGTGTGAAGTGCTGGCACTTTCAGATTTACAACAGAAGGTCCAGTGCTAACACTGTCATATTTGTTCTGTATGTGCTAGTTTTATTTAACATGAATTTTCGTTTTTAAATGTAAATATGAACAAGTGTAAGTCGGGCTAATTTTATTTTTATTTATTTATTTACTCCCAGGCCTAATTATCTGATGGTGGGCCTTTTTTTTACTTCTGTCGTCATTTATCCGTGGTATGGATCCCTGAGGAGTGCTCATTTTTGCATGAATTGTTATATTAATGGATGGCGTGTATTGTATCCTATTGTTCCCTAAGGGAGCGGTAGAGCATGAATTTCGTGATGAGTCGGACTTTACAAAGATCCCTCTCTGTCCTATGATTCTTTTTACTTTTTATGTCTATTTTATGGCTCACTAAGTGGGGGATCTTAATTGACTTTATATCTATGTATTATATGTTTGTAAATTGATCGGTCCTGTTTTTTTAATTGTACTTTGATGGCTATAATCAGCCGAATAAAGTTAATTTTCACTTGACTTGACAATAGAGTGGGGAATCTAGCCCTGTCATGTCATATGAGTGTAAAGTGCTAGCATTATCAGATTACAATAGTGCGGGGAAGCTAGCACTGTCATGTCATATGAGTGTAAAGTGCTAGCATTATCAGATCACAATAGAGCAGGGAGGCTAGCACTGTCATGTCATATGAGTGTAAAGTGCTAGCATTATCAGATCACAATAGAGCGGGGAAGCTAGCACTGTCATGTCATATGAGTGTAAAGTGCTAGCATTATCAGATTACAATAGAGCGGGGAAGCTAGCACTGTCATGTCATATGAGTGTAAAGTGCTAGCATTATCAGATTACAGTAGAGCGGGGAATCTAGCCCTGTCATGTCATATGAGTGTAAAGTGCTAGCATTATCAGATCACAATAGAGCGGGGAAGCTAGCACTGTCATGTCATATGAGTGTAAAGTGCTAGCATTATCAGATCACAATAGAGCAGGGAGGCTAGCACTGTCATGTCATATGAGTGTAAAGTGCTAGCATTATCAGATTACAATAGAGCGGGGAAGCTAGCACTGTCATATCATATGAGTGTAAAGTGCTAGCATTATCAGATTACAGTAGAGCGGGGAATCTAGCCCTGTCATGTCATATGAGTGTAAAGTGCTAGAATTATCAGATCACAATAGAGCGGGGAAGCTAGCACTGTCATGTCATATGAGTGTAAAGTGCTAGCATTATCAGATTACAATAGAGCAGGGAGGCTAGCACTGTCATGTCATATGAGTGTAAAGTGCTAGCATTATCAGATCACAATAGAGCGGGGAAGCTAGCACTGTCATGTCATATGAGTGTAAAGTGCTAGCATTATCAGATTACAATAGAGCGGGGAGGCTAGCACTGTCATGTCATATGAGTGTAAAGTGCTAGCATTATCAGATCACAATAGAGCGGGGAAGCTAGCACTGTCATGTCATATGAGTGTAAAGTGCTAGCATTATCAGATTACAATAGAGCGGGGAGGCTAGCACTGTCATGTCATATGAGTGTAAAGTGCTAGCATTATCAGATCACAATAGAGCGGGGAAGCTAGCCCTGTCATGTCATATGAGTGTAAAGTGCTAGCATTATCAGATCACAATAGAGCGGGGAAGCTAGCCCTGTCATGTCATATGAGTGTAAAGTGCTAGCATTATCAGATTACAGTAGAGCGGGGAAGCTAGCACTGTCATGTCATATGAGTGTAAAGTGCTAGCATTATCAGATTACAGTAGAGCGGGGAATCTAGCCCTGTCATGTCATATGAGTGTAAAGTGCTAGCATTATCAGATCACAATAGAGCGGGGAAGCTAGCACTGTCATGTCATATGAGTGTAAAGTGCTAGCATTATCAGAATACAATAGAGCGGGGAGGCTAGCACTGTCATGTCATATGAGTGTAAAGTGCTAGCATTATCAGATCACAATAGAGCGGGGAAGCTAGCACTGTCATGTCATATGAGTGTAAAGTGCTAGCATTATCAGATTACAATAGAGCGGGGAGGCTAGCACTGTCATGTCATATGAGTGTAAAGTGCTAGCATTATCAGATCACAATAGAGCGGGGAAGCTAGCACTGTCATGTCATATGAGTGTAAAGTGCTAGCATTATCAGATTACAATAGAGCGGGGAGGCTAGCACTGTCATGTCATATGAGTGTAAAGTGCTAGCATTATCAGATTACAATAGAGCGGGGAGGCTAGCACTGTCATGTCATATGAGTGTAAAGTGCTAGCATTATCAGATCACAGTAGAGCGGGGAAGCTAGCCCTGTCATGTCATATGAGTGTAAAGTGCTAGCATTATCAGATCACAGTAGAGCGGGGAAGCTAGCACTGTCATGTCATATGAGTGTAAAGTGCTAGCATTATCAGATCACAGTAGAGCGGGGAAGCTAGCACTGTCATGTCATATGAGTGTAAAGTGCTAGCATTATCAGATCACAATAGAGCGGGGAAGCTAGCACTGTCATGTCATATGAGTGTAAAGTGCTAGCATTATCAGATTACAGTAGAGCGGGGAAGCTAGCACTGTCATGTCATATGAGTGTAAAGTGCTAGCATTATCAGATTACAGTAGAGCGGGGAGGCTAGCACTGTCATGTCATATGAGTGTAAAGTGCTAGCATTATCAGATCACAATAGAGCGGGGAAGCTAGCACTGTCATGTCATATGAGTGTAAAGTGCTAGCATTATCAGATCACAATAGAGCGGGGAAGCTAGCACTGTCATGTCATATGAGTGTAAAGTGCTAGCATTATCAGATCACAATAGAGCGGGGAAGCTAGCACTGTCATGTCATATGAGTGTAAAGTGCTAGCATTATCAGATCACAATAGAGCGGGGAAGCTAGCACTGTCATGTCATATGAGTGTAAAGTGCTAGCATTATCAGATTACAATAGAGCGGGGAAGCTAGCACTGTCATGTCATATGAGTGTAAAGTGCTAGCATTATCAGATTACAATAGAGCGGGGAGGCTAGCACTGTCATGTCATATGAGTGTAAAGTGCTAGCATTATCAGATCACAATAGAGCGGGGAAGATAGCACTGTCATGTCATATGAGTGTAAAGTGCTAGCATTATCAGATTACAGTAGAGCGGGGAGGCTAGCACTGTCATGTCATATGAGTGTAAAGTGCTAGCATTATCAGATCACAATAGAGCGGGGAAGCTAGCACTGTCATGTCATATGAGTGTAAAGTGCTAGCATTATCAGATCACAATAGAGCGGGGAAGCTAGCCCTGTCATCTCATATGAGTGTAAAGTGCTAGCATTATCAGATCACAATAGAGCGGGGAAGCTAGCACTGTCATGTCATATGAGTGTAAAGTGCTAGCATTATCAGATCACAATAGAGCGGGGAAGCTAGCACTGTCATGTCATATGAGTGTAAAGTGCTAGCATTATCAGATTACAATAGAGCGGGGAAGCTAGCACTGTCATGTCATATGAGTGTAAAGTGCTAGCATTATCAGATTACAATAGAGCGGGGAAGCTAGCACTGTCATGTCATATGAGTGTAAAGTGCTAGCATTATCAGATTACAGTAGAGCGGGGAGGCTAGCACTGTCATGTCATATGAGTGTAAAGTGCTAGCATTATCAGATCACAATAGAGCGGGGAAGCTAGCACTGTCATGTCATATGAGTGTAAAGTGCTAGCATTATCAGATCACAATAGAGCGGGGAAGCTAGCACTGTCATGTCATATGAGTGTAAAGTGCTAGCATTATCAGATCACAATAGAGCGGGGAGGCTAGCACTGTCATGTCATATGAGTGTAAAGTGCTAGCATTATCAGATCACAATAGAGCGGGGAAGCTAGCACTGTCATGTCATATGAGTGTAAAGTGCTAGCATTATCAGATCACAATAGAGCGGGGAAGCTAGCACTGTCATGTCATATGAGTGTAAAGTGCTAGCATTATCAGATCACAATAGAGCGGGGAAGCTAGCACTGTCATGTCATATGAGTGTAAAGTGCTAGCATTATCAGATTACAATAGAGCGGGGAGGCTAGCACTGTCATGTCATATGAGTGTAAAGTGCTAGCATTATCAGATCACAATAGAGCGGGGAAGCTAGCACTGTCATGTCATATGAGTGTAAAGTGCTAGCATTATCAGATCACAATAGAGCGGGGAAGCTAGCACTGTCATGTCATATGAGTGTAAAGTGCTAGCATTATCAGATTACAATAGAGCGGGGAGGCTAGCACTGTCATGTCATATGAGTGTAAAGTGCTAGCATTATCAGATCACAATAGAGCAGGGAGGCTAGCACTGTCATGTCATATGAGTGTAAAGTGCTAGCATTATCAGATCACAATAGAGCGGGGAAGCTAGCCCTGTCATGTCATATGAGTGTAAAGTGCTAGCATTATCAGATTACAATAGAGCGGGGAAGCTAGCACTGTCATGTCATATGAGTGTAAAGTGCTAGCATTATCAGATCACAGTAGAGCGGGGAATCTAGCCCTGTCATGTCATATGAGTGTAAAGTGCTAGCATTATCAGATCACAATAGAGCGGGGAAGCTAGCACTGTCATGTCATATGAGTGTAAAGTGCTAGCATTATCAGATCACAATAGAGCGGGGAGGCTAGCACTGTCATGTCATATGAGTGTAAAGTGCTAGCATTATCAGATCACAGTAGAGCGGGGAAGCAAGCACTGTCATGTCATATGAGTGTAAAGTGCTAGCATTATCAGATCACAATAGAGCGGGGAAGCTAGCACTGTCATGTCATATGAGTGTAAAGTGCTAGCATTATCAGATTACAATAGAGCGGGGAGGCTAGCACTGTCATGTCATATGAGTGTAAAGTGCTAGCATTATCAGATCACAATAGAGCGGGGAAGCAAGCACTGTCATGTCATATGAGTGTAAAGTGCTAGCATTATCAGATTACAATAGAGCGGGGAGGCTAGCACTGTCATGTCATATGAGTGTAAAGTGCTAGCATTATCAGATTACAATAGAGCGGGGAAGCTAGCACTGTCATGTCATATGAGTGTAAAGTGCTAGCATTATCAGATTACAATAGAGCGGGGAAGCTAGCACTGTCATGTCATATGAGTGTAAAGTGCTAGCATTATCAGATCACAATAGAGCGGGGAAGCTAGCACTGTCATGTCATATGAGTGTAAAGTGCTAGCATTATCAGATTACAATAGAGCGGGGAAGCTAGCACTGTCATGTCATATGAGTGTAAAGTGCTAGCATTATCAGATTACAATAGAGCGGGGAAGCTAGCACTGTCATGTCATATGAGTGTAAAGTGCTAGCATTATCAGATCACAGTAGAGCGGGGAAGCTAGCACTGTCATGTCATATGAGTGTAAAGTGCTAGCATTATCAGATCACAATAGAGCGGGGAAGCTAGCACTGTCATGTCATATGAGTGTAAAGTGCTAGCATTATCAGATCACAGTAGAGCGGGGAAGCTAGCACTGTCATGTCATATGAGTGTAAAGTGCTAGCATTATCAGATTACAATAGAGCGGGGAAGCTAGCACTGTCATGTCATATGAGTGTAAAGTGCTAGCATTATCAGATTACAGTAGAGCGGGGAAGCTAGCACTGTCATGTCATATGAGTGTAAAGTGCTAGCATTATCAGATTACAGTAGAGCGGGGAGGCTAGCACTGTCATGTCATATGAGTGTAAAGTGCTAGCATTATCAGATTACAATAGAGCGGGGAAGCTAGCACTGTCATGTCATATGAGTGTAAAGTGCTAGCATTATCAGATTACAGTAGAGCGGGGAGGCTAGCACTGTCATGTCATATGAGTGTAAAGTGCTAGCATTATCAGATTACAATAGAGCGGGGAAGCTAGCACTGTCATGTCATATGAGTGTAAAGTGCTAGCATTATCAGATCACAATAGAGCGGGGAAGCTAGCACTGTCATGTCATATGAGTGTAAAGTGCTAGCATTATCAGATCACAATAGAGCGGGGAAGCTAGCACTGTCATGTCATATGAGTGTAAAGTGCTAGCATTATCAGATCACAATAGAGCGGGGAAGCTAGCACTGTCATGTCATATGAGTGTAAAGTGCTAGCATTATCAGATTACAATAGAGCGGGGAAGCTAGCACTGTCATGTCATATGAGTGTAAAGTGGTAGCATTATCAGATCACAATAGAGCGGGGAAGCTAGCACTGTCATGTCATATGAGTGTAAAGTGCTAGCATTATCAGATCACAATAGAGCGGGGAAGCTAGCACTGTCATGTCATATGAGTGTAAAGTGCTAGCATTATCAGATTACAATAGAGCGGGGAGGCTAGCACTGTCATGTCATATGAGTGTAAAGTGCTAGCATTATCAGATCACAATAGAGCGGGGAGGCTAGCACTGTCATGTCATATGAGTGTAAAGTGCTAGCATTATCAGATCACTATAGAGCGGGGAAGCTAGCACTGTCATGTCATATGAGTGTAAAGTGCTAGCATTATCAGATCACAATAGAGCGGGGAAGCTAGCACTGTCATGTCATATGAGTGTAAAGTGCTAGCATTATCAGATTACAATAGAGCGGGGAAGCTAGCACTGTCATGTCATATGAGTGTAAAGTGCTAGCATTATCAGATCACAATAGAGCGGGGAAGCTAGCACTGTCATGTCATATGAGTGTAAAGTGCTAGCATTATCAGATCACAATAGAGCGGGGAAGCTAGCACTGTCATGTCATATGAGTGTAAAGTGCTAGCATTATCAGATCACAATAGAGCGGGGAAGCTAGCACTGTCATGTCATATGAGTGTAAAGTGCTAGCATTATCAGATCACAATAGAGCGGGGAAGCTAGCACTGTCATGTCATATGAGTGTAAAGTGCTAGCATTATCAGATCACAATAGAGCGGGGAAGCTAGCACTGTCATGTCATATGAGTGTAAAGTGCTAGCATTATCAGATCACAATAGAGCGGGGAAGCTAGCACTGTCATGTCATATGAGTGTAAAGTGCTAGCATTATCAGATTACAATAGGGCGGGGAGGCTAGCACTGTCATGTCATATGAGTGTAAAGTGCTAGCATTATCAGATTACAATAGAGCGGGGAGGCTAGCACTGTCATGTCATATGAGTGTAAAGTGCTAGCATTATCAGATTACAATAGAGCGGGGAAGCTAGCACTGTCATGTCATATGAGTGTAAAGTGCTAGCATTATCAGATTACAGTAGAGCGGGGAGGCTAGCACTGTCATGTCATATGAGTGTAAAGTGCTAGCATTATCAGACTACAGTAGAGCGGGGAAGCTAGCACTTTCATGTCATATGAGTGTAAAGTGCTAGCATTATCAGATCACAATAGAGCGGGGAAGCTAGCACTGTCATGTCATATGAGTGTAAAGTGCTAGCATTATCAGATTACAATAGAGCGGGGAAGCTAGCACTTTCATTTCATATGAATGTAAAGTGCTAGCATTATCAGATTACAATAGAGCGGGGAAGCTAGCACTGTCATGTCATATGCCTGTAAAGTGCTAGCATTATCAGATTACAATAGAGCGGGGAAGCTAGCACTGTCATGTCATATGAGTGTACAGTGCTAGCATTATCAGAGTACAGTAGAGCGGGGAGGCTAGCACTGTCATGTCATATGAGTGTAAAGTGCTAGCATTATCAGATTACAGTAGAGCGGGGAGGCTAGCACTGTCATGTCATATGAGTGTAAAGTGCTAGCATTATCAGACTACAGTAGAGCGGGGAAGCTAGCACTTTCATGTCATATGAGTGTAAAGTGCTAGCATTATCAGATCACAATAGAGCGGGGAAGCTAGCACTTTCATGTCATATGAGTGTAAAGTGCTAGCATTATCAGATTACAATAGAGCGGGGAAGCTAGCACTTTCATGTCATATGAATGTAAAATTCTAGCATTATCAGATTACAATAGAGCAGGGAGGCTAGCACTGTCATGTCATATGAGTGTAAAGTGCTAGCATTATCAGATTACAATAGAGCGGGGAGGCTAGCACTGTCATGTCATATGAGTGTAAAGTGCTAGCATTATCAGATTACAGTAGAGCGGGGAGGCTAGCACTGTCATGTCATACGAGTGTAAAGTGCTAGCATTATCAGATTACAATAGAGTTGGTGTGCTAACGCTGTCATGTCATATGAGAGTAGTTGAGGCCAGTTGAAGTGCTAGTGCTGTCAGATTACAGCCCATCTGAAGTGCAGGCGCTGTCAGATTACAGCCCAGCGGAAGTGCTAGCGCTGTCAGATTACAGCTCAGATGAAGTTCTAATGCTGTCAGATTACAGTCCATTTGAAGTGCTAGTGCTGTCAGATTACAGCCCAGCGGAAGTGCTAGCGCTGTCATATTACAGCCCAGTTGAAGTGCTGGCGCTGTCAGATTACAGCCCAGTTGAAGTGCTGGCGCTGTCAGATTACAGCCCAGTTGAAGTGCTGGCGCTGTCAGATTACAGCCCAGTGAAAGTGCTAGCGCTGGCAGATTACAGCCCAGCTGAAGTGCTAACGCTGTCAGATTACAGCCCAGCTGAAGTGCTAACGCTATCAGATTACAGCCCAGCTGAAGTGCTAGAGCTGTTAGATTACAGCCCGGCTGAAGTGCTAGAGCTGTCAGATTACAGCCCAGCCGACTTGCTAGCGCTGTCAGATTACAGCCCAGCCGACTTGCTAGCGCTGTCAGATTATAGCCCAGCGGAAGTGCTAGCGCTGTCAGATTACAGCCCATCTGAAGTGCTAGCGCTGTCAGATTATAGCCCAGCAGAAGTGCTAGCGCTGTCAGATTACAGCCCAGCCGACTTGCTAGCGCTGTCAGATTATAGCCCAGGTGAAGTGCTAGCGCTGTCAGATTACAGCCCAGCTGAAGTGCTAGAGCTGTCAGATTACAGCCCAGCGGACTTGCTAGCGCGGTCAGATTATAGCCCAGTGGAAGTGCTAGCACTGTCAGATTAGAACCCAGCAGAAGTGCTAGCGCTGTCAGATTACAGGCCAGTTGAAGTGCTAGCACTGTCAGATTACAGCCCAGCAGAAGTGCTAGCACTGTCAGATTACAGCACAGCCGACTTGCTAGCGCTGTCAGATTATAACCGATCTGAAGTGCTGGCGCTATCTGAAGTGCCAGTACTGTCCCATTACATACAGTGCAGATCTGTGGACGTTCAGTACCGTCCAGCCTTACAGCCTGCGCATCTGGTGCGAAGTGCCAGGCGCATCACATACACTGAAGATCTGCAGAGACATGTTATGTTAAACATCTGTAAGGCGCTACTTTCATAACAATGGCGTTAGAAGACAACCAGACCTAGCACACAGAACAGACTCCAGAACAAAGGGTTTTATTTTATTTTGTGAAAAGAATGTAAGAGCAGCGCCACTTGGATCTAATTGAAGGTTATCCCAGGGGCGGGGCGAGGGAGGAGAACGCGTTGCCTCCAATGGTTGGATTTTTGAAGGATGGATGAGCATTGAAGGGGAACAACAAGGAGGGGGGGGGGCGACATGTGCCCCTCAGACAGTAGGGGCAGGACAGGTCGAAGCGTACAGATGCGGAATGCACTTCATGAAACAGCTGCAGGCACCGGGCTTTCTAGGGTCTGCTTTACATCTGGTTTAATTTCCTGGAATGACCAAGGGTGTGAGGCCAAAGAGGGGGGGGGGGGCATCACAGGGGCTTTACACGCCCAGAGAATCTCGTTTCAAGTTTTTTCATTCGTTTTAATTCAATTTTTGTCCTTCCAACTCTATATACTGGGTTGTACGTTGGAACCACGCATGCATTTACCACATGCCTTTACAACGCGGTCCGAACCACGAATGCGTCTTTACAACGCATTCCTTTACAACGCAAGTCCTTACAAAGACTAGCTTCAGGGAAAGCGCTGAAGTTTGGAAAAGTATAATTTACTATTCCAACTCCAGTCTGCGAACAGTAGGGAAAGTGTTAGACTAAAAGTCCAACATCAGTCCAACAACGCTTTCCCTAAGTTAAGTAGTTGTAAGGACTTGCATGGTAAAGGAATGCGTTGTAAAGACGCATGTGTGGTTCAAGCAGCGTTGTAAAGGTTGTTTCCCTTAACCGCTTTCCTGCTGCGCGAGTTCTCCCGCTGTGTGGTGCAGGAAAATTCACGCTTGCGGAAAACGGAGGACCACCTGCTGTCTTCCGCACACGCCCACTGTGACGTCAGACGGCCAGGGGCCGTCCAACGCACCAAAGAGGATATACTGTACAAGCAGACTTAAAGCAACAGTGAAATCACAGTCACTCCATTAATATAGAAAACCAGCCGGGAGTCATCAGTGGAAGTATAGAGCTGCATAGAAAATGCGATCTGCGGCGTAGGAGGGGGTGAGGCGGCAAACTGGCCTTAAATGAACAGGGTGAGAGGATGGATCCTGGTGGAACCAAATCTGGTGAGAGACTGCCTAATAAGATTCTTTCATATCTACTTTTCAAAAAGAATGACAACCAAGCAAGTACCGCCTCAACCTGGAGATCAGTACTATATGGTCCACAGTACGGGTGGTTGCGGAGACGTCCAACAAGAGAAGAACCGAGGTCCAGCACGGACACCAGTAAGGGTTCAATGATACTGTTAGGGCGAAAGCCAGTCTGGAACTCGCCAATTGAATTCTTGGATTCCAGAAAGGTGAGTCATTAGTGAAGCACAGTACTGTATTGAATTTTAGGGACAGTAAGTAAGAGTGCGGGAAAAGTCTGATGGTTTGATTCAACATGCACTAAAGCCACGTCCAACTTGCACTCAGCTTTATGCACGGTCCCAAGAGATGACTTGCTGGTTCGGAGTTTACGGGCCACATAAAAGGAGGCGAGATCCTCCAGGATAAAGACATTACAGGAGGAAGCCGGGTGAGCTTGCGAATAAGGACAGCAATGGGTTCTGAAAGGTGGTGAATGCCCCATTTTTAGGTCTCACCTGGCGTTGCAGCGCGCATGCGCTGCTTGCTCTACGAGGGCTTCTTGGAATCAATATACTTTTAGAAACTCAGTCGCGGCTCCGCCCATATTTTCTATTGGTGTGCGTCATTTTGCATCACTAATTATTGTAAACGGTGTGTTCTGATTGTAAAGGAGACTTTTTAGTCCCTCCTGGTTACCACCCTGTTCTCTTTTTGCCCCGCCCACCTGGACTGGATCTTTTACACCGCGGCGTGACACAGTGCCTTCTAATTACTGGGTGAGCAATTTCTTTTTCATTCGCACAATGGAGTGGCGTGGCAACAGCTTTTTAGGTCTCGCTGAGGACCGCACTTGTTTATTTAATTATTTAGCTGCGCAATTTGATGTTTTTCGAGCCAGCTGCAGTGCCCCTCCTTGTACAGAGGAAGGCGTTTTGAAGCCCATATCCGCGCCTATTTAATGAATTATTTAGCGGCGCGATTTGCTTTCACAGTGCTTGTTCTGCCTGCCGTGTATGCTTGTTCTTGTGATGGCTGCGTGGCCCCTGTATCACCAGACACACATTTATGCAGATCCGTGCACCATCATCAATCCTCACCAAAGTGTTCTTCTGAGCTGCCAGGCGCAACTCGAGCCCAGTGCCCTTTCACCATTTGATCAGACCCACTTTTACTTTTTCTGCCTGCCTTGTATTGCCGCAAGGCAGGGACAGCCCATGGGCGCACAGTGAGTGGCAGAGCTGCAGCAGCCAGGCCAGCTTCTGGGTTCCACTGCTTCACCTGACTTCTTCTACACTGCCAAGCTAGGCACGCAGTGTCTCACGGCTGCTTCTCTCTTGCTGCCCCGCTGGTGATACGGAACGGTTTCCCCGACGGCCGCAGCAGCCCCGGCTCCCCGGCAAATGATTGAAGTCCTTGTCGTTGTTTGGATCTGTGAAAGCTATATTTGTTAAAAGTGGTGTCTGCTTTTCATCCGTTCCCCCTCGCTCCTGTTTTGTTTTCCTCATCCCTTTGTTCACGCCCCCTCCCGTTGTCCGTGTTTTCCATCCTCCCCCCTCCCGTTCTGTCACCTGTGCGCTTCTCCCCTGCCCCCTTCATGATGCCCTTGCCCTCCCCCAATCCACGCTGCATTCTCGTTCCTGTACTTTTAACGCTATGCTTTAAACTACTACACAGCTAACAGATACAATTCTAACAACATACAACCACAACATATCACATACATACACTAAATAATACATAGCTCTAACACAATACCATTAGCAATGCAAATGGCTTTAACTTAAAAAAAGGCGAGACCTACTGCATTTCCAATGCTTGTTAAAGGAAGTAAACAATTCAACATTAGATGTGCACATAGGAGAAGGGGGATGGGTGGCTCATTTTGCGAAATATATCAGGCTACCCCTGAGTCCACTGAGCAGACAGAAAGCATTCTCTGTAGGATGGATTTCCCCATCTAGTGTTTGAGGTGCCGGAGGTAGAGAGAGCACTGGCTTAGAGTAGTACCCTGAAGGCTACCGGCGCGATGGAGTACCTGATGACATAATTCTGGAGTATCAGGAATTATGGCACCGTTATTGATGAACCTTTTTAATGCATAAGCAAAGACGGGCCCGCCAAACTCATGAAAACACTCTATAATTGTATCCATCCATAAGAAAGGGGATAAATCGACTCCTAAAAATTATAGACCCATCTCACTGATCGATCGCACAGCTAAACTTATGGGGCGCTTGCTTTTGCACAGGTTGGAGGAGTGGAAAGGTTTGAGAAAGGGAAAAGGGACCATCAACCAGTGCCTTAATTTGAGCATGGTGATGGTTAAGTATGGGGTAACCAAGAAAGTCCACATTTGTATAACTTTCATGGATTTAGCGGCCGCATTCGATCGCATGTGCAATATATGAAGAGTTCCCTGATGGAGATGGTACTTTTAGAACTATTTCAGTCTATTTCCGCATGTTTGATAATTATAGATTTTCTTCGCAAGGATCGCTGCACATCGATGGGAGACACACAGGAATAAAGTCGCTGTCGGTCTGTATCAAGCGCCTCCCCCCTCTAAAGAAGGTGCTCGCTCAGTCTTACTTAGTTCCTATCCAAAATTTGCAGAATAATTTTATTTTGACAAGATTCCACCTAAATTATATTCCAATGATGCTCGGCTTCCCTGCAAATTCTCATTCACTGAGTGATCATAGATTATGTCACATTGACACTTGATATTTTTCTGAACATTTTACTCCACGCGAAGGAAGAGATTTATTCTCCCGCTCTTGCGCAGATATCATTTTAGGCCGCGTCGCTCAGCGCTACTTTTTATTCAACACCTATTCGCCCATTGGCGTGTCATACATTACGTCAGACCTTTGGGCTTGCTTGAAGGGCAGGCGGTGTCAGTTGTTGGAAAAAAGTTGATGAGTTGGTAGGTCGACCCATGGTAAGTACGTCTCCTGATAAACTGTATAAATATGGAGCTACTTTTATTTAACTGCCGCATTTTAAATGTATTATGTCAAGTGTTTACGATTCTTCTGGACGGGATTTGAGGCGAGCCCGGCATGCTGGGGGTAGCACTATTGTATTATCAATGCAATTTTATCCATGTATTGCCTTGATGAAATATCTTTTTAATCTTTTTTACAGTAAAAGAATGTGAAGTTATACGTTTTCTGCTATACATTTTTAATGTATGGATTTTTTGTATTGGTCTCAGTACGGATCGTGAATTTTTCGCGTATTTATCACGCTTGTTTTCTAAATGTATGTACTTTTTATGCTACAGAAACGAAGCGAAATAAAGATCTTTGACTGACTGACTGAGCGACAGGAACAAAATTGGATGGGATTTCCAGATCACGGTTTGATTTTTTAGGCCAGGCCTGGCAACGCCGTGTTTTAGTTCGATGAGGACTGAACTAGGCCTTGAAGCAATATTGACAGTTTGAAGCGGCGCCCTGTCAATGCCCGGGGCTTCAAGATGGATTATCCTAAGTGGAAAAAGATCAATGGCAGAACCAGGCTCACGTTTGCTGATCAGTGAGGTCACGCATTCCATGTCAAATGACAAAAAGAGACCGGTGGAAAAGCATCACTTCTATGGGAAGAATGGAATTGAGCCATGTCAGTACTGGGACTGCACACACGGGGAAAAGTGCCAGTACTGTCCCATTAAATAACTTGGAGCTACAGAGATATTCAAATATTGCCCCTTTAAGCAGATGGCATACTTGGTGAGAAGTGCCAGTACTGTCCCATTAAATAACTTGGAGCTACAGAGATATTCAAATATTGCCCCTTTAAGCAGATGGCATACTTGGTGAGAAGTGCCAGTACTGTCCCATTAAATAACTTGGAGCTACAGAGATATTCAAATATTGCCCCTTTAAGCAGATGGCATACTTGGTGAGAAGTGCCAGTACTGTCCCATTAAATAACTTGAAGCTACAGAGATATTCAAATATTGCCCCTTTAAGCAGATGGCATACTTGGTGAGAAGTGCCAGTACTGTCCCATTAAATAACTTGGAGCTACAGAGATATTCAAATATTGCCCCTTTAAGCAGATGGCATACTTGGTTAGAAGTGCCAGTACTGTCCCATTAAATAACTTGGAGCTACAGAGATATTCAAATATTGCCCCTTTAAGCAGATGGCATACTTGGTGAGAAGTGCCAGTACTGTCCCATTAAATAACTTGGAGCTACAGAGATATTCAAATATTGCCCCTGTAACCAGACGGCATACTTGGTGAGAAGTGCCAGTACTGTCCCATTAAATAACTTGGAGCTACAGAGATATTCAAATATTGCCCCTTTAAGCAGATGGCATACTTGGTGAGAAGTGCCAGTACTGTCCCATTAAATAACTTGGAGCTACAGAGATATTCAAATATTTCCCCTTTAAGCAGATGGCATACTTGGTGAGAAGTGCCAGTACTGTCCCATTAAATAACTTGGAGCTACAGAGATATTCAAATATTGCCCCTTTAACCAGAAGGCATACTTGGTGAGAAGTGCCCGTACTGTCCCATTAAATAACTTGGAGCTACAGAGATATTCAAATATTGCCCCTTTAACCAGAAGGCATACTTGGTGAGAAGAACCAGCACTGTCCCATTAAATAACTTGGAGCTACAGAGATATTCAAATATTGCCCCTGTAACCAGACGGCATACTTGGTGAGAAGTGCCAGTACTGTCCCATTAAATAACTTGGAGCTACAGAGATATTCAAATATTGCCCCTTTAACCAGAAGGCATACTTGGTGAGAAGTGCCAGTACTGTCCCATTAAATAACCTGGAGCTACAGAGATATTCAAATATTGCCCCTTTAACCAGAAGGCATACTTGGTGAGAAGAACCAGCACTGTCCCATTAAATAACTTGGAGCTACAGAGATATTCAAATATTGCCCCTGTAACCAGACGGCATACTTGGTGAGAAGTGCCAGTACTGTCCCATTAAATAACTTGGAGCTACAGAGATATTCAAATATTGCGCCTTTAACCAGACGGCATACTTGGTGAGAAGTGCCAGTACTGTCCCATTAAATAACTTGGAGCTACAGAGATATTCAAATATTGCGCCTTTAACCAGACGGCATACTTGGTGAGAAGTGCCAGTACTGTCCCATTAAATAACTTGGAGCTACAGAGATATTCACATATTGTCCCTTTAACCAGATGGCATACTTGGTGAGAAGAGCCAGCACTGTCCCATTAAATAACTTGGAGCTACAGAGATATTCACATATTGTCCCTTTAACCAGATGGCATACTTGGTGAGAAGTGCCAACACTGTCCCATTAAATAACCACAGACTACACAGACATTCAAGTACTTTCCACTTATCCAGATTACACCCCAGATGAGATGTCCCATTGAACGAGATCTGGTCATGCAACCATTCCAGTACTGTCACATTAAACATGCTATAGGCAAGCTGAGACATTCAAGTACTGCCCCTTTATACAAACTCCAGACCTCTTGAGAATGTTAGTGCTGCCCCATTAGACCTGCTGTAGGCCTGATGAGACATTTCAGTGCTGTCCTTTTATATGGACTGCAGGCAAAGCGAGAAGTGTCATTCTCTTTTACTTTACCGATCGCCCAAAACAAGCCTTTCTAAACTCTTCCCTCCGACTCTTCCCCTCCACATCCCTTGATACTCATCCCAAGCCTCCTCCTACTGCTATGACCTCCAAAAACAAACAAAAAAACTTTTTTTTAAAGTCGAAATCCCTCACTCTTCGATCCCTACACTATCCATTTCAATCAAAATAACAGACTAACAAGTCCACTTCCCAAACTTCATATTTCACTATACTAATTCACCACTATGGGTTCCAGAGTAGCGTGCTACTCACCAAAAAACCGCTTCAACGCCTCATCAGGGATAGCAAGCACTATATAATTGCAAACCTTTTCCCTCTTCTATCCCTCCGCTACCCTTCTCTATCCAAATAACTAAATAACATAACTACCACTAAAATTACTTTCAGATTTCACTATACTAATTCAACACTAATCCTTTATGGGTTTCGGAGTAGCGTGCTACTCGCCAAAAAAGTTCTTCAACGCCCCATCAGGGGTAGCAAGGGATATACCAATGCAAACCTCTTTCCCTTTTCTATCCCGCCGCTACCCTTCCCTATCCAAATAACTCACTAACATATCCACCACTCAAATTACTTTCATATTTCACTATACTCATTTTCAATACTAATCCTTATGGGTTCCGGAGTAGCGTGCTACTTGCCAAAAAAAGCGCTTCAACACCCCATCAGGGGTACCAAGCGCTATATAAATGCAAACCATTTTCTCTCTTCTATCCCTCCTCTATCCTTCTCACTCCAAATAACTGACTAACATATCCACCGCTCAAATTACTTTCATATTTCACTATAATAATTCAACACTAATCTCCGGAGTAGCGTGCTTCTCAACAAAAAAAGCTTCACCACCCCATCAGGGGTAACAAGCGCTATATAAATACAAACCTTTTTTCCCCCTTCTATCCTTCCGCAATTCTTCTGAATCTAAATAACTGACTAACCTATCCACCACTTAAATTACTTTCATATTTCACTATACTAATTCAACACTACTCCTTTATGGGTTCCGGAGTAGTGTGCTACTCGCCAAAAAAGCACTTTGACGCCTTGTAAGGCATTGTAAGCGCTATGTAAATGCAATTACAATACACTAGTGTCCTATTAAACCTGCTGTAGGCCTGAGAGACATGCCAATACTTTCGTTTTGCACAGACTCCACACCTGGTGAGAAGTGCCAGTACTGTCCCATTAAACATGCTGTAGGTCTGCTGAGTGTTGGACTTTGGCCCTTAGGGCAGGTTCACCCCTAGACTTTTTGCTTGAAATGGTGACCTGGAGATGGTGATTTTTGGATTCTGCGCACTTTCACTGTGTCCCAGTGGAAAGTGCGTGCGCACTCTGAGTGCATGTGCTGAGCTAGGCCTGCCCGCCCATAGGAATGCATGGGGAATGTATGTTTCCCTGGTAGTTCCTGATGCGTGGGGTGTACAGGCTTGAGTCTGGTATGTGTGAACTCGTGAGAGTGAATGCTGCGAGATGGTGTATGCAGCATGTATGTGTCTAGTAGCGAAGCGCCATTTCTAGACATGGCTGTACGTGTGCTGTGAGGGTGCTGGCGTGTGATTGGCTGGAGCTGGCTGGCATGCCAGGCTCCAGGAAGTCTGGATGGGTCTGCCCGGTGGTGAGTGGGAGATTAGCATGAGTGATGTGTGGGAGGAGTGTACCTGTGTCCTGGATGGGCTGGGTTTTCCCCACACAATGCTGGCTCCGCCCCCCTGTGGTGTGTCTAATGACCCAAGCCCTGCCAGTGAATAGAGAGGGTGGTTGAGGTAAACAGAGTACTCAAGAACCAGCTGCGACTGGTTCCGCCCCCACTCTACACCCTTGAACAAAGGAATGCACTGTATAAAAATTGGGCTGTGTCCCCACAGAAGTTGTTCTCTTCCAGGATCCTGAGGGGGCTGCTGCTGCTGTCGCTGGGCCAGAGGACCGCCACTTGGACTGTCTCCCTGCCTGGAGACCCAGTGTGCTGGCTCTGGGCCCAGCCCTGCCCCCCTGCCTGCCTACAAGGACTTTGGGGCCTGAACTTTGCCTCTAGCGCTTGGAAGCGCTTCCTTGTGGCCCTTAGCGCTTGAGAGCGCTTTCTCTTACCCCTGAAGCGTTTGAAGCGCTTTATTTGCGGCCATAGCGCTCAGAAGCGCTTTGCTTATCAGCTGAGCGCTGGGAGCGCTGTCGTTGTCCTTCCGCGGCTGCCCACGCCGCTTTTGCTGATTTTAGAGTCCCCTGGCAGGTGCCCACCCTGCCCGGGACATTGCCGCTGTTTTGATTCATAATTTACCTCGAGGGAGGCCACCCCTCGGTAAATTCATCCCCCGCCTGCCTGCCTGAATCGGGCCGCCGCGCTGCCCACGGTGACCCAGAAGTGAAGGGCCGGCCGGCCAATCCGTGCGCGGCCCCGGGGGGAAGCAACCGGAAGTCCCGCCTCGCCGCCGGAGAGGAGAGCCCCGCCGCCCACAAGAGGGAGAAGTGTGGGAAGGGAGCCCCTGAGGAGTGGGAGCTCCCGTGAAGAGCCGCCGGGCAGAGGAAAGCTGCAGCGTCACGTCCCGGTGAGTGCTGGTGCTTGGAAAGGGGAGAGGGGGGCGTCGGGACACATTGCCGGTGTCCGCCCCGCCCCCTCTCCTTAGCGCGACCTCGCGCTTGTGATTCTTGAGAGCCTGCGAGGCTCTTGGCAGCCAGTGTGGTCTAAAGCCCTAAGAGGGCTCAGGGGGCATTTCCTTGTGCTTCGAGTCCCCAGGAGGGGGACTCCAACACGCCCGCATTTGTGCTCGAGCCTGAGAGAGGCTTGAGGCACTCCCAGTGTCCCGGGTCCCCCGTGAGGGACCCCCACAGCCCAGTGAGGCTGCACCTGTGTATTCAGAGCCCAGAGAGGCTCAGGGGCCATTGGTTTACTAAGAGCCAGAGAGGCTCTAGGGGGCACATCTTTGTTCTGGGGCATAGAGCCCAGTGAGGCTCCCACGTTGGCCCCAGTATTGTCTCACACAGCTGCCCAGCACTTCGTGGGCAGCTGCTCCGTTTAGGCCTTGACATTGGGACACATGGACAGTCACAGGAGGTGACTTGTGAGATTGGCGCAATTATTATTGTTCTTACACCTCTGAATGTATTGTGATGCATCATGTGTTTTCCTCCTTTACACCTCTGAATGAATGTTATGCATTGCATCATGTGTTTTCCTCTTACACCCCTACAGGTATTGTAATACATAGGTGGTTGTTTTCTCCCTAGTACAGGTGGTGCTAGTGAGGTCCTGGTGACCAGTAATTACTGGTTGTGTGCTATTTTGTGCTATATTCTATGTACTAAGTGCTATTTCTGAAAGTGCTACTTCTGATTCCTGACAGTGGTCCAGGTGGCCCTGTCTTGTACATATCCCTTGTAAATTCTGCCCGTGCCTCTGGCACATTGTAAAGTGTGTGTTTTATCTAATGTGTTTTGGTGTAATACAAAGGCTATTTTTATATAACCTTGTGTGGAGTTTCCTTTGTGGTGGGCCTTTGGTTGTTGTTGCTGGGGTGCGTGCGCAAATACTTAGCCTACATCGCCTCCAAGTTTAGCCTTGCTGCTCGCGCCACGTTACCTAGAGGGTGAGTAGGGGTTATCTTGGCGTGTAACTCCCTTGCCCTGACTTGGGTGTGGTGGTCTCTGCCTGACTTTGGCGAAAGCCCTGGCCAGCCGGGGATCCCATTTCCAACATTGGTGGCAGCGGTGGGATAAGGATTTGTGTTTGCGTTGTACCACAGTAGCGGCTGGCCGCACTTCAAAGCTCTGCATTTTAGATGACCACATTTTAGGGGATTGTTTTTGAAATTCCATTGTTTCTTCTCCTGAAGAGTGTCATTTGATTGTGTTCAGTACATTTGTCCCCCGCCCTGCTTCCAGAGTTTGGTACCTGTGTCGCTTTTGGTCAGGTTGAGAAGTCAGGGGTGGTAGAAACTGCCTTACCGATCCGAGGGGAGGGTGTGTGTGGATGAATGGTGTGTTTTCCTGGACGCATGAGTATGAGTTCTCTTTGATAAGGAGATTGTTGAAATTTTGGAATTGTGTACTCTTACTTCAGATTGTTAAGTCCCCTGTGTTGCACGTGTCTGTGAGCATCTTGCCAAGATGGAGTCTGCTTTTAATGTCTGGGGTCTGTTTTTGCATGAACTGAGAGAGTTTTGCGAAGAGAGAGACATTGCAGTGAATGAGTCAGACACCCAGTCCCAACTTAGGGGTAACCTGATCCAATGGCAGAAGGATGACTTGGAGCGTGAGCACAGTGCGGAGAGGGCCCGGGTCTCACACCATGAGGGTGGTGGGTCAGAGGGGAGCCCTGAAGAGTCTGAGGAGGAGGAAGAAGATGATAGCACAGGGACGCCAGCAGATAGTGAGGACCCCATAGATAGGGAGTCCCTTGCTGGGTCCAGTTTAGGAGGCAGCGCCTCATCCCTTTCCCTGTCCCCAGAGGAGCTGGAAGATAGGAGGAGAGAAAGGGAGCACCAGCTGGCTTTAGAGAGGCTCAGGTTGGAGCATGCCCAGGCTATGGCACAGCTGGGCATTAGAAAGCAACAGCTGGAGGTTAAGAAGCAACAGCTAGAGACCGAGAGGGTCTTAGCGCAGGAAAGGATAGAGGAGGCTGAGAGGGCCTCCACCAGAGGCGAAGTAGCTCTGGAGGGTAGACTATCCCCTGCGCGCAGTGTTGAGTTTCTGGATCCCCCAGGGAGGGTTGGGTCCAGTGGTGGCAGCTATTTAAATCTCAGTCTAGAAAGTCCCAGTTCCCAGAGTATGGTTCCTGTTTCCCCAGAGGAGGAGAATAGGTTGAGGTTTAGGAACCTTAGGAAACCGTCTCATCAGTCTTGGGAAGACTTTGAGGATGACTGTTGTGAAGCCCTGTGTGATTGGGTACGGGAGCCCACGAAATGTGATTGGGACCTATTGTTCGATATGTTTCTCAGAGAGCAGTTGCTCAGTTGTTGTTCACCAGGGTTGCGCCAACACATGTTAGGGTGTGGATTGTCTGAACCATGTGAGCTGGCAGAGGAAGCAGACCGCTGGGAAGGGACCAGAGGTTCTGTAGAGTCATTGGTGAGTGACTCCAAAAGTAGTGGGTCAGGGATCTTCCAGCCCAGCGTGGTGGAAGAGGCTCAATGTAGCCCAGCTAGGTCCCTGGTTAGTGAGAAGGGTGTAGGGGCTGACTGCCTGGCTCAGTGGAGCAGGAGTCAGTGGGTGGCTGAGAGCCCCCAGAGGCCCGAAGCCCTGTCTCAGAACCTGGGTGGTTTCTTGAGGGAACACCAGGTTGGGGACCTAGGCTGTCCTGTTAACCCAGTTGAGGAGGATCTCCTAGTGAGTAGAGGACCTGGAGTGTCTGTAAACAGAGCTCCTGTGGTTCTAAAGTCTGGCAGTACCGCTCCGGTAGGGAGGGTACAGGAGTCCAGAGTGAGGAGTGATTGGGGGAGTTCCCCAGTGGCTGGACCAGTGGGTCAGGGACTACCCAGTTGGGCTAGGTTCCCGTGTAGTGACCATGGTGACACCACTTCTGGTCTGGGGGATCTTCGCGCACTGTCAGGTGGACAGGGAGCGGGAGATCTGCGCCAGACAGACAGTCACACGACACATGGGCCATGTGTCAGCCTCAGGGGGATTGTGTGTGAGTCCCCGGAAGTCCTGGAGTGCCAGGCAACTGTTCCACCGAAGGTTTTAGACCAGAGGTTGGAAGGCCAGGTTCAGGATCGGCCTGACCTGAAGGGTAGGACGACTGTAACCAGTGTCCTGACCAGTTCTTCTTCCAGAGGAACTTCTCCAGGTGGGAGAGGGCAGACCTCTGGAAGGGGGTGCAGAGGGTGGGAGAGCCCACCTCTGACCCCGGTGCAACCTGAGTGGATAAGTCCTGGGTTGGAATGGCATTCTAGGGGTACCCCTCGCAGAGGGAGGAGGAACCCTAGGAGAAGAGGTAGGGGGAGGAGAGCCTTCCCCGAGACTCCTGGTCCGCCTGAGGTTGTAGGCCCTAGGCTGGAGTACCAGTGGCAGTCTAGTCCTGTCTTGCAGACAGGAAGAGTGGAAAATGGCTCCTATGTGCCAGGGGTTACTACCCCCCGCTCTGCGAATTGGCATGGACCAGTGGCACCTGGGTGGCCCAGGGCCTGGTCCTGGCCGCGGACAACTTGGGAGTACCAGTGGGGTAGCCCAGTTGGTCCAGACAGTGTGTTTAGAAGGAATCCCCTGGGTTCACCATGGCGTAGAACAGGAGGGTGTCCCTGCAGTTGTGGGCCCGCGTCCGTGTTCTATCGCCCCAAGCAGGGAAGTCCATCACGGTGGTGATTGGTCTCCCCTGCGTTTTGGCTGGAAGGGGGTTATGTTGGACTTTGGCCCTTAGGGCAGGTTCACCCCTAGACTTTTTGCTTGAAATGGTGACCTGGAGATGGTGATTTTTGGATTCTGCGCACTTTCACTGTGTCCCAGTGGAAAGTGCGTGCGCACTCTGAGTGCATGTGCTGAGCTAGGCCTGCCCGCCCATAGGAATGCATGGGGAATGTATGTGTCCCTGGTAGTTCCTGATGCGTGGGGTGTACAGGCTTGAGTCTGGTATGTGTGAACTCGTGAGAGTGAATGCTGCGAGATGGTGTATGCAGCATGTATGTGTCTAGTAGCGAAGCGCCATTTCTAGACATGGCTGTACGTGTGCTGTGAGGGTGCTGGCGTGTGATTGGCTGGAGCTGGCTGGCATGCCAGGCTCCAGGAAGTCTGGATGGGTCTGCCCGGTGGTGAGTGGGAGATTAGCATGAGTGATGTGTGGGAGGAGTGTACCTGTGTCCTGGATGGGCTGGGTTTTCCCCACACAATGCTGGCTCCGCCCCCCTGTGGTGTGTCTAATGACCCAAGCCCTGCCAGTGAATAGAGAGGGTGGTTGAGGTAAACAGAGTACTCAAGAACCAGCTGCGACTGGTTCCGCCCCCACTCTACACCCTTGAACAAAGGAATGCACTGTATAAAAATGGGGCTGTGTCCCCACAGAAGTTGTTCTCTTCCAGGATCCTGAGGGGGCTGCTGCTGCTGTCGCTGGGCCAGAGGACCGCCACTTGGACTGTCTCCCTGCCTGGAGACCCAGTGTGCTGGCTCTGGGCCCAGCCCTGCCCCCCTGCCTGCCTACAAGGACTTTGGGGCCTGAACTTTGCCTCTAGCGCTTGGAAGCGCTTCCTTGTGGCCCTTAGCGCTTGAGAGCGCTTTCTCTTACCCCTGAAGCGTTTGAAGCGCTTTATTTGCGGCCATAGCGCTCAGAAGCGCTTTGCTTATCAGCTGAGCGCTGGGAGCGCTGTCGTTGTCCTTCCGCGGCTGCCCACGCCGCTTTTGCTGATTTTAGAGTCCCCTGGCAGGTGCCCACCCTGCCCGGGACATTGCCGCTGTTTTGATTCATAATTTACCTCGAGGGAGGCCACCCCTCGGTAAATTCATCCCCCGCCTGCCTGCCTGAATCGGGCCGCCGCGCTGCCCGCGGTGACCCGGAAGTGAAGGGCCGGCCGGCCAATCCGTGCGCGGCCCCGGGGGGAAGCAACCGGAAGTCCCGCCTCGCCGCCGGAGAGGAGAGCCCCGCCGCCCACAAGAGGGAGAAGTGTGGGAAGGGAGCCCCTGAGGAGTGGGAGCTCCCGTGAAGAGCCGCCGGGCAGAGGAAAGCTGCAGCGTCACGTCCCGGTGAGTGCTGGTGCTTGGAAAGGGGAGAGGGGGGAGTCGGGACACATTGCCGGTGTCCGCCCCCTCTCCTTAGCGCGACCTCGCGCCTGTGATTCTTGAGAGCCTGCGAGGCTCTTGGCAGCCAGTGTGGTCTAAAGCCCTAAGAGGGCTCAGGGGGCATTTCCTTGTGCTTCGAGTCCCCAGGAGGGGGACTCCAACACGCCCGCATTTGTGCTCGAGCCTGAGAGAGGCTTGAGGCACTCCCAGTGTCCCGGGTCCCCCGTGAGGGACCCCCACAGCCCAGTGAGGCTGCACCTGTGTATTCAGAGCCCAGAGAGGCTCAGGGGCCATTGGTTTACTAAGAGCCAGAGAGGCTCTAGGGGGCACATCTTTGTTCTGGGGCATAGAGCCCAGTGAGGCTCCCACGTTGGCCCCAGTATTGTCTCACACAGCTGCCCAGCACTTCGTGGGCAGCTGCTCCGTTTAGGCCTTGACATTGGGACACATGGACAGTCACAGGAGGTGACTTGTGAGATTGGCGCAATTATTATTGTTCTTACACCTCTGAATGTATTGTGATGCATCATGTGTTTTCCTCCTTTACACCTCTGAATGAATGTTATGCATTGCATCATGTGTTTTCCTCTTACACCCCTACAGGTATTGTAATACATAGGTGGTTGTTTTCTCCCTAGTACAGGTGGTGCTAGTGAGGTCCTGGTGACCAGTAATTACTGGTTGTGTGCTATTTTGTGCTATATTCTATGTACTAAGTGCTATTTCTGAAAGTGCTACTTCTGATTCCTGACAGTGGTCCAGGTGGCCCTGTCTTGTACATATCCCTTGTAAATTCTGCCCGTGCCTCTGGCACATTGTAAAGTGTGTTTTATCTAATGTGTTTTAGTGTAATACAAAGGCTATTTTTATATAACCTTGTGTGGAGTTTCCTTTGTGGTGGGCCTTTGGGTGTTGTTGCTGGGGTGCGTGCGCAAATACTTAGCCTACATCGCCTCCAAGTTTAGCCTTGCTGCTCGCGCCACGTTACCTAGAGGGTGAGTAGGGGTTATCTTGGCGTGTAACTCCCTTGCCCTGACTTGGGTGTGGTGGTCTCTGCCTGACTTTGGCGAAAGCCCTGGCCAGCCGGGGATCCCATTTCCAACACTGAGACATTCCAGTACAGACTCCACACCTGGTGAGAAGTGTCAGTACTATCCCATTAAACATGTTGTAGGCATGAAGAAACATTCCAGTACTGTCAGTGTATTCAGACTCTACATGAGGCGAGAATTGTCAGTACTGTCCTATCACACATGCTGTAGGCCTGCAGAGACATTCCAATAATGTCCTTTTGTAAAGACACCACACCTGGTGAAGAGTGTCAGTACTGTTCCATCCAACATGATGTAGGCCTGAAGAGACATTCCAGTGTAGACTCCACATCTGGCGAGCAGGGCCAGTACTCGCCCATTAAACAAACTTTAGACCTCAGAGACATTCGGTTCCGTCTCATGTTTTTCAGGCTGCACCAGCTGACGTCGAGAGCCGCGTGCGCCTCCAAACAAGCCTCGGAAGCCTGAGTGCTCACAGAGACATTCAATGCAGATCATGTCCATCAGGGCCCTCGTCACCTTTTCTTAAAGAGACAGGACCTCTTTTACATAACACCCTCTCCGGGCCCTTTCCTTCTATCTATTGCCCTGCGAGCCGCTGTCTCTCGCCGGAAACGACTGCTGACTCACCCGCCTTGCACAGCAGCAATATGTTAACAATACATCAGCAGAATACACAAATAATTCAAGAGGAACTTTACTCAGAGAAGTTACAACAGTTGCGTGCAGCGTCACAGCGCCTGTTGCAAGAGCCCGCTGACGAGATGAAAGGCGCTATCACAGCTGCAGTTCAAACAATAAACTCTTTCTGAACTGTTTGTCCCTGGAAAATACATGTATTAGCAGATAAGGAGCCATTTATGGCAGTATGATTATTTATTGCACTGCGGAGTTTATTGCCGGAAGACAGGGCTCTCTCTGCCTGCAGCTTATCACATATTCTGCATTTTAGCCGTTTTTACACGCAGGGGTTTGCACTATGCGGAAAATATATTTTGCCAAATAGGCGTTTGGCAGGTTTATGTTCACACCAGAGAGCATACATTTTTCTGCAACCACATTTTCCCACATCAGAAAGTACAAGAAAGCAAGAATTCAGAAACGGCTGGAGGAATGCATTATATACGGAGTAAATGCCCCCCAGTAATGTGTGTAATAATACAGCAAGTCCTCTCACAGTGTCATAGCTTCTAAGCCTTAGTCACTTATATGATGAGTGAACCCCTTCTGGCGTACAGCACAATTATAATTAAGGCTCCCTGTTTTCCATTTTTAACATTTTTCACTGATAAATACAGATAGAAACCCATTTATTTTCCTGTCTGTATTTATTTTTTAACGAGGATAAAAACGGATATCGGGTTGTTTTTTGAGTGATTCTACGTGGTGTCAGTCATGGCGGGCAAGCGAATGACTATGCGGATTGACAGGCAAGGGGCTTAAAAAAGAAAGGAATTTTAGTAAAGCTGCTTAAACAGCAGTACATATACACAAGGTTGATACTAAAATGTGTATGTTTTCATGTAAGTGCATTAATTTAGCATCTGTCGGTTTTCAGACCTTTGAACCCTGTCAGGCATTCAAGCATGAGTACACATTTATCTGTTATATTAATGTGGAAATATACTAGTTTCAGCGAAAGTTTGTTTTCTTAAAACCAAAATATGGGTAAATACAGATAAAATTAGCAAGAAATAAACATGATTAATTCAGACAGAAACGTTAAAAAAAAAACGGTAGTCCTAATTATAATGCAGAGCAGGGTTTCTGTCCCAAGTAGATTTTACTACAGTCAACTTTACCCCGGTCGCCACACAATTCACCCACAAATGGCATCAGCTCAGAAGATGGTGGTTACAGACACCAGTGCCTACAGCTACTGCCAACTGTTGGCCACACACCACAATAATCTAAAGGTTAGCAAAACAAGCACTCACACCACAGAACACGGTGGAAGCATGGATGGTTTAAAGAGCCATAGCTGCACGTGAGCCATCAACATATGTGACATGTAGCTCCTGCAACGAAGCCCTCTACAAATGTGAGAACCATTCATCAAAAACCAAAAAAAACTTGATTTCTTTTAAATGCATAAGCATGTCACTTTAATACATTAGATGATATCATTGCATTGAGTAGCAATTATTAGAAGTGATAACTTGTAAATATGAAATTAGAAACATTCATGCACCCCCACACCAGACTGACAATACTACCACTAAAAGACCAAGAGGCAGGTCACTTGTCATATGTACCTGTTTTAGGTGGTCGAAGGGTGTTGTTATAGATAGAGTAGCCACGTATTTCTTGTCCCCCTTGCGCTACTTAATCTAATTTGTTAGTCCACCCACTGGTATTCTTACAACCGTTCATACACAGTCATACCAAACTAGAAGTCCTTTTTTTTGCAAAAAGTACCTCCTCTTTTATTAAAAATGTATTTTTTATACTCATATGGCATTAAAATACAATCAAAAACATCACCAATATTGTAAAAGAGATCACATGAAGTTATTCCTATATGTTGGACAAATAATCATTATACTAATATATTCTAATAGACCACGTAATACACCCTGTGTAAAAGAGATGTGTACAGCGCACACACCTGGAGCTCATGCATTTCAAGGCGCTCCTGGGAGGTAGGTGTTCAGCGACTCGTGACCCTGGCCTCTGTAGTGCAATGAAGGTGCTCAAGGAGTGCACTCGTCGGATTTACAGTGCACTGAAAACCTCACTAGCATAAGAGGCACTTTACAGCACTCCCACTGGCCTTCGGCATTTGTCCATCTGTGAAAAGATCACAGCGAGCGCCTCTGCTGTAGGATACGGGGGAAGGGGCTTCTAAAACAAGCAGGCCACGTTAAGGCTCGGTTCGGTTTTTGGCTAAAGGTTCCAAGACGAGCTCGAGCCGAGTCAGAGCCACGCATCGGGCTCGAGCTTTCAGTGGCTTCACCACATCCAATGCACGCTTTATGCCCAGGCATTAAACATTATCAACCTGACCAAAGAGCAGATGAACAGTAGAATGGAAGATCAAACAAGCACTGACAAAACCAACAGGTTTGACATTTGCATGAAGTGAGAACTGAATGGAAGCAAACCAAGGAATGTCTCAGCTGCAGTATCTGCCAATGCTTGTTTGTCTGCCAGCACTGGGGAGCGAGCGCAGGCACAAGCCTCTGAAAAATAGATGCTGCAGAAAACACGCTCCTTCCTTTTGTGTCTCATCCATTTTTCAGGTGTTTTTTTCCGTCCTCGCTCCCCTGTGGTGCCAGGCGACTCCACGACTGACTTCACATTTTCAATAGTACATTGTGCATTCAAATAGAGGTGGAAGGACACAGCCCAACAGGCAGAAGAACAAGCACTGGCAAAGCCAGTAAGTCCCCTTTTCTGAAAGAAGCATTGGCATTCACATTTGCATTTCTCTTAAAGTTTTGAGAAAGATGCCATCGGCCCTCTCAAGGTCCAGGCTGAAGCTCCCTAGCCCTCTTGTTAGATGTCCCTGGAGGCAGTCCCATGTCCTTGTTGTAGCAGGCTGCAGAACCGTAGGCCAATCACGTCAGACACAAGGGCTTGCAGCGGTAGGCTGGCTACCTTAATGTGCTACTCGAGGTCCCAAGCATTAGCTAAGCCAATAGATATGGTCTGTAACTGAAAGCGCCTCTTCATGGACCACTGAGTGTGTGTGTATGGTACTGTGGATGGGCGAGCGGATGAAAGGAGGAAAGTCAACGAGTAGATGAAAGGATGCATGAGCGGATTGATTGGCGAGTATGCAGCACTGTTTAGGTTTCACTAGAGTCAGCTTTATGTGGAGACGTCATGTTACTAATGTTTAAAAATTATCTAAGTTTTTATTTTGAAATAAGTGGGGGCAAAAAAATAAACACTAAAATTGCAATAAAAGTCAGGGGAAAAAACCGATATAGTTAAGTGAGCTCAGAATTCCATGAAACAGGTTCTCTCTACGGCGGGCACTATTTTTGCAGAATCACAGTGTAGGACAATAAAACCAAGTCCCTCCTATTTCACCCACGAAGTGCTCTTGCACTGGTGATGAAGCTTTACTTAGCTAGTGCAGGATGGGTCATGGGTGGGGCAAATCACGGTGGTTCAAGGCAGGGTGCTCACTGCTGCTGCTACCTGCACTGTAACCCAAGGAGAAGCTGTGTCCAGTCCGGCATATTGTCTGACAAAGTCCAGTGTAGGAAATCAGACCAGTAAGAATAACACCACAATTAAATCTCAATTAGCCTAGGATGGAATTTCCTTTCCGCCAGGATAATGTCACGTGAATTCTGGCATCATAACTGAAACTGCATTTGGGTAAAAATCCTATGGCGGGAGCACAAGAAGAGAGCGAATTAAACTGTTTTTGGAGTCAGGCGCAATTTCATTTTTTATTTTTTTTTAAAGAGTGAATAGTATTCTCGTGCCAAAAACGAACTTGAGGAGACATTTTGTTCTAAAAAAATAATGCAAAAGGATAAAGCCTGCATTTTGCTTAATTTCGGTGATTCCTTAGGCATTTCGCATCATTTCCGCAAAGGAAAATATGCAAATTCTAATCACAAAGATCCTAAAATATACACATCCCCGTGCAAGGCAAGCAACCATTCAAAGATGTACAGGTAAAGAATCACCAAGCAACCTGCAGACATACACATCACCTGTAATGGAAACCATCCATCCATGCATTAGACAAAAAAAAAAACACCACGAGGAAAAAAGTGCCCTGCAGGGAAGTACCCTAGACAATTTAGCCCCTATCCAATCATCTACAAGCAACATGTACCAACATACGGGAGCAAACTACTGGAGTAATCCATTGGATTATATATTGAACACCACTGTACACTCACTCAAATGATATCCTGCAAAAACTGCTAACAAAGGCATACTGTGTATAGAGAACAGCAAAGATGCTCAACTAAACGGTAAGCTGTGCGCTACCAGAAATGGGTCATTTTGTGCCAATGTTCGCTCTATAAGTCGCCTTAAGTGAGTGGCTTTGAAAATACACTCACCCAAGAAGTGTTGTGTGACTAGAGCTCAAACTCCTGCTCTCCCCACACCGTGTGACCTTGCATCCAGTAGAGCTCTGGGCCTCTGACATCCTAAGCACAAGAGCATTATACACCATATGCTCAATCCGAGGTTGGACTGGGACCGAAAATAGGCCTGGGCACCAAAATAAAAGTGGCCTCTACTGGTCAACTGGTGGCCCACATTTACAAATTGAGGCAGTTTTGAAGTTGTAAAGACATGCTGTTTAAGTGTTTTGCAAGGTATGGCTAACTGCATGGATTTGCACTTGCTGCAGGCAATGTTTGTTTTAATATCAGGGAAACCAACTTTAAAAACCGGCCCAGCAGACCATAGTACAGGCTCCCAAACTGCTAAACAACCGGTCCAAGCACTGGTTTGTGAGGCCAGCCCGACTGCCCTGCTGGCCATCCTCACCCTGGCTCGACCTGTGCATTTTGGGTGGAAAACAAAGGAGCAGAGAGATGGCAACACTGCAACTTCCGCTCCAAGAGTCCCAAGAAACACCTTAATAGAAGCACTGAAAGGCGGCGGCCATGTTCAAACCGGCAGCCATGTTCAAACCGGAATCCACGTCACCGAAAATCAATACTCGGGCTGGTCGAAGATAAATATTTATTTATGACCAACACAGGTGAAGGTAAGGTGAGAACTAAGGAGCGGCGACCGGAAGTCGGGCTCCGCTGGAAACTGGCGATCAACGGTCAGCTGGGCGTTCTAGAACGTCCAGCTGATTCCAATGCACGCGAGTGGTACGGTGTCCAACAGTGGACAATAGCATCTTTTTCACCTTAAACAGCTTGCTGTCACGAAACAGAAACGAGGCTTGGAACGCATGCATTCTGTAGTCCTTCCTCTGTTCTGACTGCAATGCCCCAAAGACCTGCCTTTTAACAAGCACCAACCTATTGGCACAGACACCTTAGCACACCATAGAGTTTCCGCCAACAGGGATCACTGCAGCAAGAACGTACCCCCCACTGCCCCACTGGGCAAATGCATAGTGAGGCAAGAAGTGTGAGCCAAATGAAAAATTTCCTAGCTAACGTAACGGAAAGTTTCAATTCTATTAAGGACAAGGAGGCGAGGATTATGCAGTCCTTTCTTCTCTTTATTACAAACAGCAAATTCAAAGTGGACCAATAAGAAAACTTTTCAGGAACTACAACTCCCATGAGCACATGGGCTACAGTGTCCATAACCCCAGCCATCCAATCACGAGGGTCTCCACTGTATAACTGGTCCTGACGTCCCTTCCTCTTCCTCTTCTTGTCTGCGAGGAAAGATCTCGAGGACGTTCATCACACCTTCTGGTCTCGTCCTAAAGCAACACAAGACAAACCGTTATCGTGTTCCCCTATCCGTGTACGGAAGCATGGAAACGCAATACGAGATAACCTTTATTTCGAAATAACATGGAATACTAGTATAATAGACATTCGAACCGTAAACATGAGCAAGCAGGAACGTCTTGAACTCCCGAGGTAGCGAGATAACATGTGAACACTAGTATAATAGACATTGAACACTAGTATAATAGACATTTTAAACATAAACATGAGCAAGCAGGAATGACCTGAACTCCATAATTAGCGTGAATGCTGCCAAGCAGGGATAGCCGTTTAGATACTCAAACCCCCCTGAAACATTTACTTACCGGAATTACGGAGAAGTTGGGGTGGGAGAGACCACAGCGTCTCGGGGGGGGGATAATCCTCGCCTCCTTGTCCTTAATAGAATTGAAACTTTCCGTTACGTTAGCTAGGAAATTTTTCATTCTATGTCAGGACGGAGGCGAGGATTATGCAGGTTTAAAGCCTTTCAACCACCAATTATGCGGCACCAAAAATAGGCTTGAAATAGAATTTCTTAAATGTGGATTCGGAGGGCCCGTCAGCCGTGGCTATAATCTCCTCTAGCCTGCCGCCAAGCTGCACGGCCTTAGAAGCCATTGCTCCCCTCGTGGAATGGGCTCCGAACCTGGTCACATCCGCCCCCGCCTCAGTCGTGGTCCAACGGACCCACCTGGCGAAGGTTGGAGAGGAAACCTCTTTGAACGGTTTCTGTAAAGCGAAGAGGAGCTGACGATCCCCCGGAGGGCGATATTCGAGCGTCATGTCCTCGTACACCTTAAGACACCTCACAACGCAGGTAGTGTGGGTTGAACCGGAAAAGTAGGCTACGGTACCGACCTGATGTTAGTCTTGGTTCTCCTAGGCACCGTAAAAGTGACTCCATCTGGGGTGTACGCCCGAGCGGAAAAAACCAGGGCTCACACGTCCGAGACTCGTTAGCACGAGACCCGACAAAACACGATCGCCAGCTTGGCGGACAACCTCGGCCTAGTGAGGGACTGATTATCTCCCCATGAGCGGAGTAGACGGAGAACGATGTTGACATCCCAGAGACAGTCGTATCTGGGTTCTGGGGGCCTAGGCAGTCTAGCCCCTTTCATCAGTTTGCAAACCCACGGGTGCTCCCCTACGGGTGTCCCACCCACTTGGGCATGCCCCGCCGAAATGGCGGACCCGGTAAGCCAAGCCTGAATAAGCCAAATCAGCCAGAAAAAATCAAGACGTGAGTAACGTCCGCCCCCACTGGATCGGTGAGTCTACCCATACACCGAATATGTCAACTTCCCCAAGCTGAGCGATACCTCCTGACATTTCTCGGAGCCCAGGCTCGCCATGAGGTACCATGTCTCCAGGGGAATCAACGGAGGGGACTCCCCCCCAAGGGACCCTTGAGCAGCGACGGAAACAAGGGCAGTGGAATCCGACAGTCCCACAACGGTTCCAAAAGGGTGGAACCACGTTTGGGCCCGCCAAGACGGAGTCATCAGGGTCATGTATACTCATAGTCGGCAAAACAGCGCCGTCACTCTAGTCATCATCAGGGTCATGTACACTCGTAGTCGGCAAATCTGCGCCGCCACTCGAATCCTAGGAAAACGAGGGAGCGCGAATGGTAGGTCCAGCAACCAAACCCGCAGGAACGCATCCCCTGCGGTAGGCGTCGGGACTGGTCTCTAGCTCCCAAACCTCGGGGCTGACAGTAGGATTGGGAGGGAAGATTCCCAGTGCACTGACCCCACTAGGTCATCAAAGCCTGGAAGGCCGTCCAATCCAGCCGCCAATCGGTGAAACGCGGAAGATCCTGGAGTGCCAGACCGCAATCGCGGTTCGCCGTCCCGGAAGGTACACCGTCGACCCCGAAACGGCATTCCCAGGCAAAAAAATGCCAGAATTAATTTGCCAGTTCTGCCCAGGTCAGAGACCGAGGGCTGCTCCGGCCATCGATGTAGGGCACCGCCGACGCCAAGTACGTGCGTAATAGGATGCAGCCCGATACTCCGCTCTGAGTGAGAGGTCCAACCGTAAGGAACCCGCTAGGGGTTTTAGGCAGGTAAAGTGAAGGCAAAGTTCCTCCACGGATCAACGGCCCCCCCAGCCTGACCGGCTGGCATCCGACTCGATGATCAGATCCGGCTGGAGCCGGAGAGTGTTCGCCCGTTCCGCGCACACACGCGCTCGATCAACCCACGCACACACGCGCTCGATCAACCCACGTACTTCCGTCCTCGTCTCCTCCGTCCGGGAGACGTGTTTGGGGTACGTGAGCCCTTGCTGAGGTGTTGCGCCTCCATACTTTGCAGGCCAGCCGACTCCGGGAGATGCCGTCCTTCCGAAGGACCTGAGACAGCTCCCCGCGAAACTCGGTGACCTCCTGAAAAGGAGTGTGGAGGGAGGCCGACTCTGAATGGAATAGGGAACCCAAGGAGACCTGCCTCATGGCCTGAGCCCGGCTATCTGCGCATGCCGCACGCAAGCCAGAAGTGGGAGCAGAGCGGTAGTCATGTTCAAGTGTCCTGGGGACGGACCGACGAGTTGATCCAAGTTCAGGATGTCATCGAGATATCCGCTCAGCCGAGCGCCCCCTCGCGCAGAGTCCCAACCACCGGCCGAAGGAGCCTCTGTCAAGCACCACGGGGCCGAGGAGAGGTAGAATGGCAGCGTTTGAGAAACGAAACCTTACCATCTCAAGGGAACTGCGAGAAAACCGGAGAGGCGGGGAGATGGGAACCGAGAGGTGCGTGTCCTGCAAGACTAGACGGACCATCCGATCCCCCAGGAGAAGGGACCGCGTCGGAAATGGATCCCCTCCATCTTGTAGTGGTGGAACCAGTCACTCCTCGAATCCCCGCGAGTTTTTGACCGGCCGAAAGCCTTTAGTTTAGGGGACCGGCCGAAACCTGTGTCCTTTTTCTTGACCAGAAGATACAGGTCAAAATCCGTAGGGTGCCGGAGGGACCAGCGGCTCGCCCCCAAGCTTAGGATCGATTGTAATGAGAAGCGACCGCTAACGTTACGTCTCCAACGCGAAGTGCGCAATGCCCAAGAAACATAGGGCGCTTTGGGCCCCAACTGCCACGACCTCTGTGGATAACGCAGACCCCGACTCTTGGCCGACACAGCCAGCTGTGACCTGAGCTAAGGGATCCACGGCATCCAGGAGGTGACCCGACAGTTACGCCAGGAGCGGTCTAAGTCTCACGTCGGGTCCTACGTGAACTTGGCAAAGAACTTGAAGAGTTTATCATCCGTGTCCGGGGTGACGGCCCCCCTGCCCTCTAGCTTCGATCGAGAGCATTCACCCCGCATGCGGGTTCCAACCTCCTTTTCGCGAGGTTTGCGAAATGTTACTCGCCACACAAGCCGCCACCTTGGGGTCAGGAAACCTCTCCGACGACCTAGGATGGTATATCCTTGTAGGGTCAAACAGATCGGAGGACTTCCCATCCCCATCCTGGGACCCCGATGAGTGAGACACCGGGCGCCATGGTCGGCCCGTGTAGTCTGCCTCAGTCGAGGAACCCCTTCACCGGACATACCCTCTCCCTCCAAGGGGAAACCATCATCATGGTCTGTCTCGAAAGCGACCTCGTCGCCACTCCAGAGCGACCTCGTCGCCATCCTCTCCGGGTGTGACTCCCTCCCGGCAGGGTACATGTATGAGCGTCCGCGCACTCTGCAGCGAGGAGACCCCCAATGGTCGGACTCCCCGGGTGCCCCGCGTGACGCTCTTCTACACCCACCCTGCGCGCTTCGAGGTCCGCGGTCCACCGACACTGGGGAACCAACCCCCCGGGGATACCCTGGGCGAGAGCGCCCACCCAATCCCTCGGAGGGGCTAGTCCAGAATCCAGGGCCAGCGACCGCGCGCAACCAACTGCAAGCGGTAAGGGTTGAGAGAGAAATCTCTTCCGCCTCCTGAATTAAGGGGCTTGCCTGGACAGATGCCAGCGTCAGATGAGGGTGAGAGCACGTATACACCTTAAACAAATACAGCAGGTAGCCCCCTCGCCAGTGCTCAAGCAACCCAGCTATCAAACTGGGCGCAGTACCTTGATGCCACCACCAGGTGTCGCTGCGCAGTAGCGCGAGTGAGGGGATCACCGAAGCCGGTGTCAGGCGAGGGTTGGTGAGGCAGAGCGGCGCTCTCCTCAGCGCGCCGCCACGCCAGCAGAAAAAACCGCCGACAGGCAGCTTCTCCGTAGCGCCGGGCGCCCCACAGAGCCGAGAAAGCGCGGGAAGCGCGCAAACACGGTCCGCGATAAGCGGGAGGATTGACGGCGCAAGCAGAGCCTGACGCGCGTCTGTCACCAAGCGACTCCTACAAGTGCGAGTCCAGCATGGCGTAATACCATAATTAACCATCTACAAGGCTAAACAGAAGTAAGTGACAATATCGGCGTCATAATAATCACAATGAGCTTATCCAAGTAAAGTAGCGCACAGCAATACCGGACAAACCATATTTCAGTAGGAAAGCTGACGTAACTGAGACTCTATCATTAAGTAGAAACAAGCTAAACAGAAGCACGTTACGTCGTAACAATTAAAACTAAGCATATCCAAATAATAGAAATAATAATAAGCTCAACAATACGTCAGTAGGAAAAGAAGTGGACTTAACTGACGAGCAGAGAAGAAAGAGGAAGAGGAAGGGACGTCAGGACCAGTTATACAGTGGAGACCCTCGTGATTGGATGGCTGGGGTTATGGACACTGTAGCCCATGTGCTCATGGGAGTTGTAGTTCCTGAAAAGTTTTCTTATTGGTCCACTTTGAATTTGCTGTTTGTAATAAAGAGAAGAAAGGACTGCATAATCCTCGCCTCCGTCCTGACATAGAATCACAACGTCCCATCCCACACGAAGGATAGCCACAAGAGGCATATACAAATGACAGCAAAATGCACAGCCTCAAAAAATGCCATTAGCACCTGATGATGGGGGTACACACTTAGGGCAGCTGGATCAGTAGAAGGCAGGACAAGAACAGTATATAAACTTAAGGCCAGATGTACAGATTACTGGCCGCAATTTGCAAGCAGTATTTTTATGACCAGTATGATCGATTCAAACTATGTAGCATTTGTCAATTTGTAAAAATCTGATTTGGACTGCATCATAATCAGATGTACCTCATGAATATTAATTAAGTAGGCGGCACACTCCAACTCGCCCGACTGGTGGCCATCAAAGGGGTGGTGACCTGCTAGGATTTGAAGATCATGATGTCTATGATTGCTTTTAAATAAGACAACTTTTTTTTAATGTAGATAATTTTTCTTTGAGGAAACGGGACTGTGTTAAAAAATCAAAAAAGTTTATTTTAAAAAAAAGTTGTTGGCTATAGTCAGCTGAAACACTGCCTACTGCCCAACAAACCTTTTTTTAACATTCACATTCACTGCTTCCCGTCCCTGCTGGCACATTTCCACGCTCACTGCTTCTCATCACTGCAGGCACAGTCTCACATGTCAGATTTACATTTCAACCTGGTGGCATAGTGTGCAAATTAATGATGGACTGGGATGCGGCCTCGAGTAATTACCAGTGGCTGAGATTAATAAAAGCATTCGGTCCATCACTTTTTGCATACATTCTAGCTAATCCTGGCTGCAGCCTCACTACAACTCGTGGCCACAACCTTCCTTTGCGCGTCCCCTCTACTCATGGCCACTACAACAATGAGATGACATGGCGAGTTCCCACACAGTTTATTTACATGTGCAATTAGGTTCTCATATGTACATCTGACATATACCCCACTAGAAGCGTATGGGTAGGCCTGTCCTAATTTATGGAGCTTAAACTCACATGAAATATGAAGTTCCAAGAGGCTTGCTAGACATTAACCCACAGAACATCTACCTTTACTGTAGCAAGGTTATAGGGTCCAAACTTGTCCAGCACAGGGGTCTCCATCATAGACTGAGCAGGGGTGGTTGGACCGTCTCTACTGAGGACAGTCAAGCCGGAATTCAACTACGGCTGATCATTAAATGTTCACACATGCCCAGGGATTCTAGGGAAAGCGCTCAACAAATTCCTTCCCGTGGCTTTCAGAGTGGTCATTATCTTTCATGTACAGTTTTGCAAGACGTGCAGCTTTACTTCTGTAAATTATTAAGTTCCTCCCAGTGGGAGATAAGATGACTACATAAAAGGCTTCCCACTGACTGTGGAGCATTCTCAAGACCCGACAACGTCTTCAGGATCAAGGACTGTTCGTTTAAGAAGCTTTATTTAAATTTCTTACAAAGCGTCAGCACAAAACGTAAAGAAGCGCACGCTCCTCAGCTGGTGGCAATTAAAAGATTTCTCATATACCCATATTCACAAAGTCACACCTGGACTTCCAGCAACACGTTTATTCTGGAAAACACTATATTTCTGCACTTCATTCTTACTACTAATTAAACTCGTCAGATTAGTTCAAGCTGTATAAATCAAATATTCTGAAAACATACCTTGCAGTACTATGATTTTTAGTCATTTTACAGATCTATTTCTTCCGATATTAAGAAAAGATTTTCTTTTTCCTGATGTTTCTTTACAATCCTTTCAGGTCATAATAATAACATGGCTCCATAATTTCATAAAACTAGAGTTCAGATCACACACGTGTGCCCAATCACCACTGGTCTGTCCAGTACTGGGAGAATCCCAGAATACGTGGCATGGTGAGGAAAAGAATGATGGATTTAACCCAGATCTCTTGACTGGGGTTGAGTGTATGAAAAGTTTCAGCACTCTGTCCAGCATATTGTTGTGTTTGCTATGCTCGCCCTGGGTGGCCATCGGTATGCTATGCCCAGATGTGGGTCCCTTGCCCGCTGCGCTGCTAGATACAAGCTAGCCTGGCTGATGAAGGGTGATACTCTGAAACCAGTCCCAGGATATTTGTTTCCAGTCTAGGAAAGACCTACCATGGATTGTTCCCATGAGGAGCAGGGTCAAGACTGATTTGCATATGGCTGGGTCCACACTGGGGTGTCATAGTGAGCAAAAGTTTCAGCTCTCCGTCCAGCATCTTATTGTGTTTGTTATGTTCGCCCTAAGTGGACAAGGGTATGCCCACTGGATTCAAGCGACCCTGGCTGAAGAAGGGTGATACCCTAAAACCGGTCCCAGGAAGTTTGTTTCAAGTCCAGGGAGCATCTGGCCTGGAAGTTCAGGCAGGACTGTTTCCATGAGGAGCAGGGTCAAGACTGATTCGCATACGGGGGTCCGAACTGGGGTGGCATGGTGAGAAAAAGAATGACGGATTTACCCCAGATCTCTTCACTGGGGTTTAGTGAAAAGTTTCAGCTCTCCGTCCATCATCTTGTTGTGTTTGCTACATCCTACCCAAAGCATAAGTAACCGTAACCTCGAAAGCACAAGTCAATCCCATGTCAAAGTGAGCAGTGTTCCAATTGCGACTTTTGTGGGTGATCCGTCAGCCCAAAACCCTGAAGACAGGAGTCCAATCCATAGTGGCCTACAGAATGAACAAGGGTAATTCACTAATGATCTGGCTACCCACCTACTGCCACCTACTACCATGATACCCTGAATTTCTAATGTGACATTCTACGCTCTGTTGTAAAGCGCTCTGATGCCTCTGGGTAAAGTAAGCACTATATAAAAACACATAAATAAATATATAAAGGCACTCCTCGCCTCTCTAGAGGCAGTTTTGCGTTCCGCTGCCCTTCATTAGATCTCACCTATGCCTCTTGTGCTTCTTGGCTCTCCGAGGAAGCAAGATCCTCAGGGCTGCTTAAAGGAAATGTATAAACTGAAGGGGCCTCACCAAGGTTGCCAGGTGCCAGTCATCTGGTATCACCAGTGCTTCAAGTGGGCCGGGTTCACCGGTGCTAAGCACGGGCAGTTTTTTCGAGGGGGCCTCACCACGGGTCCCTCTCGGGCTCTGTTTTGTGTGCGCTGCTCACACTGCTCACTTTTCACTAGTGTAAAAGTTACGGCATGACGTCATGCCAGGTGAGCGTTGTAGTGAAGGGAAATCCTTTAAAGAGAGTCATTTTCTCTCTGGATTTCCCCTCTCTTTTTGAAACTCAGGAGCATCAACATTGTCGTGGTGTCCCCAGGGCTTTAAGTGGAAGCTTTTTCAATATTATATACAAGCCATAGTTGCTGCTTATTTATCTTATGCAACAAACAACCAGTGACAAAGCCAATAGTCCAGCCTTGTTGTAGGTATGATGCGACTTGTTGTAGGTATGATGCGACTTATTGTAGCATATATCTGGATGCAATGACAGAAACAGCAAAATACAAGTCGGTGGCACACTATGGTAAGCACATATTTTTAGCTTACGTGTTTTAAGCCACGCCCTTAATTACATTGGCCACGCCCCTTTGAAAGACCCTCCAGTTTTTTCATCCCACTTACAGCCGCGGGTATCACTGAACCGGAGGGGTGGCCTTTAGCATTAATGGCCATGACACAGCCCCTGGATCACTGTACCGAAGCCCTGTGGCCTTGGGCAGTCTCCCTCCCTCGGCCTCCCCCGTGCGGCCGGGGCCGGCGGTCCCCCCCCCAGGGGTGAGTGGGCTCGCTGTCTGGGGGTGCGCTTCCTGCCGAGCGCCCGGTAAATAAAGGGCTGCGGGCCCCAGGGCGGCGAGCACAGGCCGGGGATCAGAATCGATCTCTTGAATAATTGAAGCAACTGCAGCTCGCTCACCCTCTCCCCGCCATCCCCCGAGGAAAGGAGGCCGCGCGCTCCGCCTTTCATCCGCGCCGGAGTGCGGCCTCTGGGAGCAGCCTTTCAGGGGCATCACTCTATCACAGCCTGAAGTTTAACTAATGTGTGTGCGGGGGGGCAGGAACGGGGGTGGGGGGCATGCAAGGGGGCGCAGAGCTTGTACTGTGAGTGAGGGGCACAAATGAAAGAGAACCCCCAGAGCTAGGGATCACGTGTGCACACAGCTGTGGGTGGAGCTGCGAGCGTGGGGCACAGATGAGAGTGCACACAGAGCTAGGGATCACGTGTGCACATAGCTGGGGGTGGAGCTGCGAGCGTGGGGCACATGTGAGAGTGCACACAGATCTAGGGGTCCAAGATTGTTCAGGGCTGATGGCTTTAAAATGTGCAGACCTAGGGGTCCTATAGGCAGAGTTGCCTTTCTGTACAAGAGGGTTCAAAAGTGCACAGGCATAGAGGACGAGTGTCTACAGGGCTGGCAGTGGAATTGGGAGCAAAGGGCACAGATGCAGGTGTGCACAGGTTTACACTTCCAAGAAGGTAGAGGCCTTGGGGACCAAGGCTGTGCAGGCCTAGGGTTTCAAGGCTGTGCAGGCCTAGGGGCCCAAGGCTGTGCAGGCCTAGGGGCCCAAGGCTGTGCAGGCCTAAAGGCCCAAGGCTGTGCAGGCCTAAAGGCCCAAGGCTGTGCAGGCCTAAAGGCCCAAGGCTGTGCAGGCCTAAAGGCCCAAGAGCATGCAGGCCTAGGGGGTCCAAGGGCGTGCAGGCCTAGGGGATCCAAGGGCGTGCAGGCCTAGGGGGTCCAAGGGCGTGCAGGCCTAGGGGATCCAAGGGCGTGCAGGCCTAGGGGGTCCAAGGGCGTGCAGGCCTATGGGATCCAAGGGCGTGCAGGCCTATGGGATCCAAGGGCGTGCAGGCCTAGGGGGTCCAAGGGCGTGCAGGCCTAGGGGATCCAAGGGCGTGCAGGCCTAGGGGGTCCAAGGGCGTGCAGGCCTAGGGGATCCAAGGGCGTGCAGGCCTAGGGGCCCAAGGGCGTGCAGGCCTAGGGGGTCCAAGGGCGTGCAGGCCTAGGGGATCCAAGGGCGTGCAGGCCTAGGGGATCCAAGGGCGTGCAGGCCTAGGGGATCCAAGGGCGTGCAGGCCTAGGGGGTCCAAGGGCGAGCATGCCTAGGGGGTCCAAGGGCGTGCAGGCCTAGGGGGGATCCAAGGGCGTGCAGGCTTAGGGGGATCCAAGGGCGTTCAGGCCTAGGGGATCCAAGGGCGTGCAGGCCTAGGGGGTCCAAGGGCGTGCAGGCCTAGGGGGTCCAAGGGCGTGCAGGCCTAGGGGGTCCAAGGGCGTGCAGGCCTAGGGGATCCAAGGGCGTGCATGCCTAGGGGGTCCAAGGGCGTGCAGGCCTAGGGGATCCAAGGGCGTGCAGGCCTAGGGGCCCAAGGGCGTGCAGGCCTAGGGGCCCAAGGGCGTGCAGGCCTAGGGGCCCAAGGGCATGCAGGCCTAGGGTTCCAGGGGCGTGCAGGCCTTGTGTTCCAAGGGCGTGCAGGCCTAGTGTTTCAAGGGCGTGCAGGTGTAGGGTTCCAAGAACGTGCAGGCCAAGTGTTCCAAGAACGTGCAGGCCTAGGGGTCCAAGGGCGTGCAGGCCTAGTGTTCCAAGGGCGTGCAGGCCTAGTGTTTCAAGGGCGTGCAGGTGTAGGGTTCTAAGAACGTGCAGGCCAAGTGTTCCAAGAACGTGCAGGCCTAGGGGTCCAAGGGCGTGCAGGCCTAGTGTTCCAAGGGCGTGCAGGCCTAGTGTTCCAAGGGCGTGCACGCCTAGGGGGTCCAAGGGCGTGCAGGCCTAGGGGGTCCAAGGGCGTGCAGGCCAAGGGGGTCCAAGGACGTGCAGGCCTAGGGGGTCCAAGGGCGTGCAGGCCTAGGGGGTCCAAGGGCGTGCAGGCCTAGGGGGTCCAAGGGCGTGCAGGCCTAGGGGATCCAAGGGCGTGCAGGCCTAGGGGGTCCAAGGGCGTGCAGGCCTAGGGGATCCAAGGGCGTGCAGGCCTAGGGGGTCCAAGGGCGTGCAGGCCTAGGGGAGCCAAGGGCGTGCATGCCTAGGGGGTCCAAGGGCGTGCAGGCCTACGGGCCCAAGAGCGTGCAGGCCTAGGGAGTCCAAGGGCGTGCAGGCCTAGGGGCCCAAGGGCATGCAGGCCTAGGGTTCCAGGGGCGTGCAGGCCTAGTGTTCGAAGGGCATGCAGGCCTAGTGTTTCAAGGGCGTGCAGGTGTAGGGTTCCAAGAACGTGCAGGCCAAGTGTTCCAAGAACGTGCAGGCCTAGGGGTCCAAGGGCGTGCAGGCGTAGTGTTCCAAGGACGTGCAGGCCTAGGGGGTCCAAAGGCGTGCAGGCCTAGGGGGGTCCAAGGGCGTGCAGGCCAAGGGGGTCCAAGTGCGTGCAGGCCTAGGGGGTCCAGGGGCGTGCAGGCCAAGGGGGTCCAAGGGCGTGCAGGCCAAGGGGGTCCAAGGGCGTGCAGGCCTAGGGGTTTCAAGGGCGTACATGCCTAAGGTTTCAAGGGCGTGCAGACCTAGGGTTCCAAGGGCGTGCAGACCTAGGGTTCCAAGGGCGTGCAGACCTAGGGTTCCAAGGGCGTGCAGACCTAGGGTTCCAAGGGCGTGCAGGCCTAGGGTTCCAAGGGCGTGCAGACCTAGGGGTCCAAGGGCGTGCAGACCTAGGGTTCCAAGGGCGTGCAGACCTAGGGTTCCAAGGGCGTGCAGACCTAGGGTTCCAAGGGCGTGCAGACCTAGGGTTCCAAGGGCGTGCAGACCTAGGGTTCCAAGGGCGTGCAGACCTAGGGTTCCAAGGGCGTGCAGACCTAGGGTTCCAAGGGCGTGCAGACCTAGGGTTCCAAGGGCGTGCAGACCTAGGGTTCCAAGGGCGTGCAGGCCTAGGGTTCCAAGGGCGTGCAGGCCTAGGGTTCCAAGGGCGTGCAGACCTAGGGTTCCAAGGGCGTGCAGACCTAGGGTTCCAAGGGCGTGCAGGCCTAGGGTTCCAAGGGCGTGCAGGCCTAGGGTTCCAAGGGCGTGCAGGCCTAGGGTTCCAAGGGCGTGCAGACCTAGGGTTCCAAGGGCGTGCAGACCTAGGGTTCCAAGGGCGTGCAGACCTAGGGTTCCAAGGGCGTGCATACCTAGGTGTCCAAGGGCGTGCATGCCTAGGGGTCCAAGAGTGTGCATGCCTAGGGGTCCCAGAGCGTGCAGGCCTAGTGGGTCCAACGGCGTGCAGGCCTAGGGGGTCCAAGGGAGTGCAGGCCTAGGGTTCCAAGGGCGTGCAGGCCTAGGGTTCCAAGGGCGTGCATGCCTAGGGGTCCCAGAGCGTGCAGGCCTAGTGGGTCCAACGGCGTGCAGGCCTAGGTGGTCCAACGGCGTGCAGGCCTAGGGGGTCCAAGGGAGTGCAGGCCTAGGGTTCCAAGGGCGTGCAGGCCTAGGGTTCCAAGGGCGTGGAGGCCTAGAGTTCCAGGGGCGTGCAGGCCTAGGGTTCCATGGGCGTGCAGGCCTAGGGTTCCAGGGGCGTGAAGGCCTAGGGTTCCAGGGGCTTGCAGGCCTAGGGTTCCAAGGGCGCGCAGGCCTAGGGTTCCAAGGGCGCGCAGGCCTAGGGTTCCAAGAGCGCGCATGCCTAGGGTTCCAGGGGCGTGCAGGCCTAGGGGTCCAAGGGCATGTAGGCCTAGGGGTCCAAGGGCGTGCAGGCCTAGTGTTCCAAGGGCGTGCAGGCCTATGGTTTCAAGGTTGTGCAGGCCTAGGGTTCCAAGGGCGTGCAGGCCTAGGGTTCCAAGGGCGTGCAGATCTAGGGGGTCCAAGGGCGTCCAGGCCTAGGGGCTCAAAATTATGTGTTCCTCGACTTTTTTTGCTTGTTCGCATTCTCAAAATGCGTGTTCGCGAGATATTTCCCCCGAGCATGCAAACAGCGATTGCGAACAGGAAAAAAGCATCGCGGACAAGCAATTCCGTGTGTTCGCGGAATTTCTGCGTGTTCGCGGAGATTTTTTACCGTTTCGCAAAGATTTGCGTAACGCAATTACGCAAATTCCGCCCACCCCTCCTCAAGAAGCCCAAAGAGGCGGAAACCAGTCTTCAATTACTTGTGTGAGGCCCGAGTAATTACCAGTAGCTGAGATTAATTTAAGCATTTCTCCATCACCTATTTCTTTACTAGAACACACATACAACACCTCCGTTCGTCCCATACAGCCAGGCGTGTCGCCATCATGCACAGGTGTACACTGCAGCAGCAGCGCACAAACGGACCAGTGCCCTGGAGAGCCATTTATTGCTCTTGAACCATATCCCAAAATGTTAGCAGGCATGATGGGTAACTTGCACCGGATCCCGTTTGCTAACAAGTCCTGCACTTCTGAGCACCCATAGGTGTGCAGTTGTTAACCCTCACTCTCCCTCTGCCACCTCATCACAGACGAGATTTCTTCTACCTGCGCTGTGTGAGGGAAGCTTGCACTGCTAATGCACAGGTTAGGTGTGAGGGAAGCATGCACTGCTGCTGCCTCATGTGTGTGTGTGTGTGTGTGTAAGTTAGAACTGCTGCTGGTCACCCTGAAAGAAGCTTGGACAGCTGCTACATATGGTCTTCCTATAACCTAACACCCAGGACATATTGTTTGGGGTCAAGGCCAACAAGTTTTAATGTGTATTTTGTCTTTGGGACAAGTAGGCCGAACCTCCTGCAGCACAAACCCCTTGGCTGCCAGTTTGCAGTACCACATTATGGGTCAGGGAAGGGCACTGTCTGGAGTTGAGGATATATTTTTGTCCATATGTTAATGCTGTTCAAACTTGTATTTATGGTTTATCAATTGAAAGCCTTTATTATTAGGGTGATCAGAAACAACAGGGGTATACCCAAATTACCTTCTTATACCTGGGTACGGGACATAGTTTTATACAATAAAAAATGGTATGAAGGAAAAAATACAGAACAATTTATGAGTAGAGCACATTTAATTACCCTCTCCACAATTATTATTATTCTTGATGAATCTATCAAAACATATTTGTCAAGTACATGCGCAATGACACCTAATCAATGAAGATAACACAAAAATGACATATATCACAACATTCTGTACATAAACAGAAACAAAAATTACATGACTCAGTAACCCTAGAAAAATATTTCTCACTAGTGTCCCCCTTACAATTCTGGGCAAACCACTTAGAAGTAGTCAAGGTGACACACAAAAGGCTAGTGGACCAGTTAACCTAGTTCTAGTGTGACACCCTACAATTCCACAGATTGCTATAATTTCAACGACTCCTCCTTAGAAATGTTGACGTGACCACGTTTCAGCCTTTTCGTCTTAGGCCTCCTCAGGACAGGGGTTATACATTACTAAACAAAACACACACAAAAAACAACGGCATTACTCCAACCTTCTGATATGTGGAGAGCAAGCTGGCTGATAATCGTGACTGCCCGTATTACCAACATGTGACCAAACACCAGTGCTACCAGACTCAAACACCGTCAAACACCCTCACCAACTACCGCTTCGTGGTGAGTGTCTGTTAAATGTTACAAATACAAAGAATTATATCATAACATAAATGAAAAATAAAAATAAATATAAAATGGATTAGAGACCGTCTGACCCCTAAGAACACTATAAACAAGCTATAAGGACCCTTGTGCCACAATCCAATAAAGCATGTGCAGGAGAAGGCCAAAGCATGCTAAAAAGCCAGTAACTTACATATTTCAAACAATCAAAGGACCGGGGTACAGAGTGTGGACCGCCGTATAGGTGTCTCAGTGCTCTGGATACAGTAACCTTCAAGGGGCAACATGAAGAAATCAGGTAAACAAAATACCTCTCCAGTGGGGAAACTCAAGTAAATCCAGGTACCTCTACACAACCTGACACTTACCTCCCACTCCAAGTGGTGGAGCACCCTTTATTATTAGGGTGAGCGAGCGCTCCAAGTAAATGTTGTAAGCTCTGACTGCACTACTGACAGTGGTTCCAGTATAGAAATGTGTACACACGTTTTCAAAGTTTAGCAATATGAGGCTATATATAATGCTCCCAGAATGCTCTCTGATTTGATGCACATGTTTGCAGAAGCTTGAAAGCAAGATTGATGATTCTTGGCTTTCAAAATAAAATGTTCATAAAAAAAATAAGGAACAAAACATTTAGCTTAACTATTGTAAAATTTCAGGAACCATTTATTAGCAGCATCATTTAGTAACATGTGTTGATGCATGCTAGTATTTCCCAAAAATATTCATAATGGAAAATCAATGTAACCATTTTCAATAAGATTATGGGAAACAAAAATAAACAAGCAGTGGCAAAGCCAGTAGGTCTGAAAATGGTGGTCAGCTTTTTAGTTTTGCCTATGTCTGACTTTTTTTGGCATGGTAATTTATTGGTGTGGGTGCTGTCGGGCACTTGCCATTATAGCAAACATTGGCAGAAGCAAAAAATAGTTTTTTTGTTCTAAAAAAGCACACAATGCCACAGAAGTTACTGGCACTAACAAAACTACTTTGAGTGTCATTTTGCTCTTTGTGAAAGAGCAGAATGCTGCCATTCACAGTGAAGCCAGCCGATACAGAGAGAGAGAGAGATAGAATTCTAATAAACACAAAAGGTCATGGTTAACGCCAGACCAAATTAGGCGCCCAATTATTAAAGAAAGTCACAAAAGTGCACCCATGGTATATGTCCTCGCATTAAGTTTAGGTATACGGCTTTCAAGAATTCCCAAGAATTTACAGAAGTAGGACAAGAAATAGTACTCCTAGAAAATATTTGTGACCTGCATTTTAGCATGAGCAAATATGCATGTGTAGATTTTCTCATGCGGAAATCTGAGTGTTATCAATTTCACTTTGCCTCAAACCACTTTTATCCCAACTCTGAAAGAAGGTTTACGTCTGCCATTGTCAGGGATACATTTCCAAAATTTCTCGGTATAGGAAAAGATTGGATTACATTTGTTGAAAACCCTTAATACATGCAAGTTAGTAGGTGTGCACAGACTCAAAAGGGCACCCACACACACATCTAAGATACACCTGTACAACACAGCAGAGATCAATTCAACCCTGCAGAACCTCACAGCAGATATCAATCACATGCACCCATAGAAAGACCGAGATGCACTCAGCACTACACAGCAGAGACAATTCATCCCTGCTGCCCTCGCACAGGTGCAATCACATGCACCCACACACACACCTGAGATACACTCAGTGCAACAAAGCAGAGCTCATTCAACCCTGCTACCCTAAGAGCAGAAATCACATGCACCCACACAGACAGACCTGAGATACACTCAGCACAACACAGCAGAGATCAATCAGCCCTACTACCTACACAGCCGCAATCACATGCACCCAGACAGGCACATCTGAGATGAACTCAACACAACAGAGACCATTCAACCCTGCAAAACGTCACAGCAGAGATCAATCTCATGTACCCATAGGCAGACCGAGATGCACTCAGCACCACACAGCAGAGATCAATCAGCCCTGCTACCTCAACAGCAGTAATCACATGCACCCAGACAGACACATCTGAGATGAACTCAACACAACAGAGACCATTCAACCCTGCAAAACGTCACAGCAGAGATCAATCTCATGTACCCATAGGCAGACCGAGATGCACTCAGCACCACACAGCAGAGATCTATCAGCCCTGCTACCTCAACAGCAGTAATCACATGCACCCAGACAGACACATCTGAGATGAACTCAACACAACAGAGACCATTCAACCCTGCAGAACGTCACAGCAGAGATCAATCTCATGTACCCATAGGCAGACCGAGATGCACTCAGCACCACACAGCAGAGATCAATCAGCCCTGCTACCTCAACAGCAGTAATCACATGCACCCAGACAGACACATCTGAGATGAACTCAACACAACAGAGACCATTCAACCCTGCAGAACGTCACAGCAGAGATCAATCTCATGTACCCATAGGCAGACCGAGATGCACTCAGCACCACACAGCAGAGATCAATCAGCCCTGCTACCTCAACAGCAGTAATCACAAGCACCCACACACACACACCTGAGGCACACTCAATACAACACAGCAGAGATCAATCAGCCCTACTACTTCAACAGCAGTAATCACATGCTCCCACACACACACCTGAGGCACACTCAATACAACACAGCAGAGATCAATCAGCCCTACTACTTCAACAGCAGTAATCACAGGCACGCACACACACCGAGATGCACTCAGTACAACACATGAGAGATCAATCAGCCCTACTACTCCAACAGCACGAATCACATGCACGCACACACACCGAGATGCACTCAGCACAACACAACAGAGACCATTCAACCCTGCAGAACCTCACAGCAGAGATCAATCACACGTACCCATAGACAGACTGAGATGCACTCAGCACTACACAGCAGAGATAATTCAAACCTGCAGCACCTCACAGAAGCAGCAATCACATGCACCCACACAGACACACCTGAGATATACTCATCACAACACAGATTCTGCATACATTTGCCCACCACCTTGCCCCGAACAGCATTAACCGTAAATATAGAACACAAACATGACTCAACCTCACACACAACCTCAATGCAAGAGCGGAATCCTATTATTTATTTGTGTGTTGTTTTAAAGCACAGACGACACAAACACAACAGAGTACATTTTCTAGACCTGCTGGAAAGAGGGCCTCGTGCTAAACACAAAGGACACATTAGTCAGAAGATCACAGACACAGCTCATCAAACCACAGACAGGCCACAGCACATAGACATCAGCACCAACCTCAAACTATCTGTATCCACCGGTCAAGACAAACCTTGCACAGGGGATGCGTAAACAACTGGACCACTCACCCGACCACACCAAACCATGCACCCCACAACCCAGTGAGTAAGGCACGGCCACCAATCGCCCAGCGCGATGAAAGATGATCCTTACTCATCGGATCCACCCGCCCAACCACAGACCACACAAGTTACACCACGCAGACTCAGAGACAGACCACACAAATACCTGAAAGATGCCGTCACCGGAGCACCCAGACCCTGCTCTGGGATTAAGACCTCAACATCCATTGGAAGCAGGCCACTAAATAGCCAGGGCGCTATGAGGTCACAGAACAGCGACACAAGGCACTAGACAGTACTAAGACATTTTATGGTCAGCCCATGCGCTAAACAAAAGTGAATGCCTGGACACAACTCAATATATCTGTGAGACCACAGCCATCTGAAGCGCTCACCCCCTGCGTGATGCTAGGGTTGGGACCAAGGTCACATCCTGGCCGGACTCTAGGCGCTTGACCCTACAGCAGGCACAGCTGTGCTTCCTCCTGCACCACCCACTTCTTCCAACTGTCCTCAGAAGATGAATAACGTGCTTTAGATAGCGCTGCATAGCCCACTTACAATCTTTCTCATGCAGCACTTATGTCTTTTCCTTGCACTATATATAAGGGATGCCACCCAGGCCCGGTACTAGCAGGGGGGCTGGGTGGGTCAGGCTCATCCAAATATGACCTTTGGCCCACCTACTCACAACAGAAGACACCATGAAGAATACCAAAGGGGATGATGGTATCGCTTTGTTCGCCCTAAGTTGGCAGGGTATGCCCAGGCGTGGCTCCCTTGCTCACTTTGCCACTGGATTCAAGATAGCCTGGCTGATGAGGGTTATAAACCTGAAACCGGTCCCAGGATGCTTGTTTCCGGTCCAGGGAAGACATGGCTTGGCAGTTCGGGCTGGACTATTCCCATGAGGCACAGGGTCAGACTGATTTGCATATGGCCATGTCTGAACTGGGATGGTGGAGTGAGCTAAAGAATGATGATGGATTAAACCCAGATCGGTTGACTGGGGTTGAGTGTTTTATTTGCTCAAACGCTCCATCCATCATCCTCTTTGGTATCGCTTTGTTCGCCCTAAGTTGGCAGGGTATGCCCAGACGTGGGTCCCCTGCTCACTTTGCCACTGGATTCAAGATAGCCTGGCTGATGAGGGTTATGAACCCGAAACCGGTCCCAGGATGCTTGTTTCCGGTCCAGGGAAGACATGGCTTGGCAGTTTGGGCTGGACTGTTCCCACGAGGCACAGGGTCAGACTGATTTGCATATGGCCATGTCTGAACTGGGGTGGTGGAGTGAGCTAAAGAATGATGATGGATTAAACCCAAATCAGTTGACTGGGGGTGAGTGTTTGATTTGTTCAAACGCTCCGTCCATCATCCTCATGAAGAAGGCACCTGTTAAGTGCTGCCTCCATCGCAGGGTCGGAAAGTTGCAATGTTTATTTTTCACTGTCTTATAAATCTGAAATTGGGCGGTGTGTGTTGGGGGTAGTGGAAGGCGAGCCAACAAATGAACAAAGAGAGAGCCGAGCCAGAGCCGAGCTAAGGGTCTGGATTGACTCATAGAGCCCATGCACTGAAAATGTTTGCTATGCAAAACATACAACAAACATCACTTAAAATGTGACAAAGTCTCTTCAAAATACAAAAAAAGTGTATTTCTTTAACATATGGAAGATTTAGCGCTGCACTGAGAAGTACTTATTAAAAGTGATAGTTTTTAAACATGATCTTGGAGTCATTCGTGCCTCGTCCTCACAATAGTGACGGTGCCATTAGTGAACCAATAGGCAAGACAGTTGTCACGTGGACCATGTATGTCCTATAGATCAATATTAGTCTATTAAATCCAACTCAATAGGTTTTTTTGTAGCTGGTTTTCTGATTCATGGATTTGAACGTGCTTTCATGCGCAAATATGATGAAAATGAGTTTTGGTAAATTACATTTTTGGCCAAGAAATCAAATTTGAAGTGGGGAAGCTGCAATTTCTCCAAGTTTTGTTTTCACTTTGTACAAATCAACCACTAAATTGCTATCGATTTGTCTCTCTTTTTAATATTAATGCTTTGTTTTTACCTCTGTGCAATTTTCTGAAGTTTTTATATAGTGCGAACTTGACCTGGAGGTACTGAAGCGTTTTACATGAACACCAAGTTACATTACACAAGGTCAAAGATCATTTATTTTAGGCATTGGAGATTTGCCCAGAATTACAGGATGTTGAGCCAACACCAAGACTCGAACCGAGTTTGTTAGGTTACAACTTCGGAAGCGTTTGCCGTAATGCCACATCCTGGGTAGACTGAGGGTAGCAGACAAAAGGTACATGAAAACTTGGTCAGGTTTCAGGCTCATGTCCGAATCGAGCTTTCAGTGGGTCTCGCATCTTTAGCTGGGAGAGTGTGGACAGAGGTTTACCTGCCAATGATGCAGCAGGTACAGTGACACCAGAGCCTAGGCCAGTGAATGGCCTTCTACACCTCGACTATGGTATATGCGAGGGTTCAGAGAGTGTTTATGCATTGTAGTTTGTGTAAGATGCATGCAATAATATACTGTAGGATGGGGTATGCATTATAATACTCAGATAGTAGAAATGCATGCCCAATTGAATGAGCATTTACAAGGGTGAGGAAATCATAAATGTCCCCCAAGAATTAACGTGGAATTACAATGCCTAATAGAGGATGGTACACTTAAACTTTTGTTTAAGTTTACTATTTTCATTGTTTTCATGAACTACTGGGTTATTTTTACTGACAGTAATTGTACGACTCAGGAGATGCCGCAGTCATGGTGGAGAGTTGGGCACATACAAAGATAGGACAGACCTAACTTTTTATCTGCAAATGCAGTGTCCACATTCACAGAATTACTATTCGTTAAAATAAACGTGTCGTTTATGAATTATTTTTTTTTTTTTTTTGAATACCCAAAAAATAGTCAACTTACACAAAAGTATACGTTTACCTTTTGAATCAGGAACTAAACATGTCTGTCTGGTTTCTGCCAGATGTTGTGGTGAAGTAAATACATGTGTTCTCTCAAGTAAGATGTGTTGGGCTGAATTTCTTCTTAAAAGAATGGCAGAGTTACAAATGTGAGCATTTCATATATCTTGTTTCAGTACATTGCATATTTCCAGGTTCTAGTCAGCACCACTAGTATTATGCACTTTTATGGTTGTGGCATTTCCCCAAACATTATGGATTTGCGACATTTGCCACATAATCTGTCATCTGCTGCATAATCTACAGATTTGAAAAATGTTTCTAGCACAGAAGGATCAAAACTTTCAAAAAATGCTACAATACATGCTGCAGCGCAGTTGAAGACACTTTGCAAAGGTTGACGGTTCACCTTTCAGTTGCTTATTGCTATACGTGTGTGTTAAACTTGTAGTGATAGGGTGCAACCTTGTCCCAGACAGTGTTAACAAGTGTAAACAAACAACAAAATAATGAAGTAATACTATCTCAAAATGGTGTCCCATTACACCACATAATGTGCCTTTTCTTGCTGCATAATTTAGTCAACTCTGCCGCATAATTTGGTCCTCCCCTACTGCATCAATTCAGTGGCCCTGGTGATACTCTGTCTGACCCCATCTACTCGCAATGGACTGATCATATTTCAGTTCAATAAAGGGCTACTGCAGGTTATGCACTGTGGGATGATGTACACACAGTGACTATGATACAAATTATCTAGACTTCCCTCAGAACTAAATAACCCAAGCCAAGGACCTTCGGATCATCCTAGACTGCGAACTCAACATCACAGCCCAAGTCAACGCCACCATTGCCTTATGCTTCCACATAATGAAGATGCTGAGGAAGATTGTCAAATGACTCCCAGGCAACACGTGAAAAATCATGAGCCACACTCTTCATCCTGGACTACAAGAACAAGCTCTGCGCCGGGATAAGCAAGCATCTTATCAGGGCCTCAGAACATCCAGAACTCATCAGCCAGAATCACCCCCAACCTCCCACGGCACTCACACCTGAGCTCAAATAGCCGCACTGGCTATCCATACCCAAATGAGCACATTTCAAACTCCTCACTCAAACCTTAAAGGCATACCTAAGAAAATCAATCTTGCCTTCAACAAACCTTCCAGACACACCAGCTCGGCAAGACTCCTGTTTGCACACACCCATGCATATGGAAAACCAGATCCAGCGGTTGAGCCTTCTCCTACATCACTCCTAAAGCATGAAATGAGGTGCCGATACACATCCAAGCCTCCTCCCGACTTCTTGAATTTCACATGAAGCTGAAGATCTGGCTATTAATGTAACCACTCCAGGTCCTAGAAGGCTAGGCTAATCCCACGCCTGCTCAGCGCCAGGGGACCCTCCTGCGTGAGTGTGTGCTTTACAAACCAACATAACATAACATGACGTGACATGACATGACCGAGAGAAGCAAATGCACTTCATGGAGCTTGCAGTTCAGGCTGGTACAAAACCAAACCATGCTAGAGTATTCTGTTAGTCTGGATGATTGCTTTTGTTTCGGGAAACATCCTTTACAACGAAACTTTTACAACGCAGTGCTGTTACAACGCAGGTTTTACAACGAAAACCATTACAACGCATTGCGCTGGGGGGCGCTCTAGGATAGGGAATAGATTTAATTTACAATCCAACACCTTCCCTAGTGTCCACGGGGACTGGAGTTGGAATAGTAAATTAAACTATTCACTATCCAGCACCCCAAAGCGCTATGAGTTGTAAAGGTTTGCGTTGTAAAAACTGCGTTGTAACAGCATGCATGGTAAAAGCATGCGTTGTAACGTCATACTTCCTTTTGTTTCCCATGTTGTGTGCCTGTTTGCCTCTGCGCCCACATCCATAACAAGGCGGACTAGGGGGCAAAATTATTTTGCATGCAAATGAGGGAACGCCCTCTGGATATAGTGCTACCTATACATGTGTGCCAGCGCTATCAGTATTACAGATGGGGCTGCACAAGCATCTGTGGTCCTTCTGTAACCGGCCACTTGGTGTAATGCGGCCCTAGAAGGTTACCTGCTTGACTGTAATTACTGGTTTTACACTTGTCAGGCATAAAAATTGGTCTTTGTTGTCAACAATACTGCTTTCTTTTTCCCCCCAATGTGTCGCTGTTTTTTAATCTTTTATATCAATCTAAGTATTCTGCAAAAGAATGTCATGAAAATAAGCACTCACAAAGTTCATAGTACGCAAAGAAATAGGTGTTGGGCAAATTGCAAGGAGTTAGTAGCCACTCTTCCCAATGATATATGTCAAGGCTTAGGTGTAGTAACAATGACCTCCTTAACCTTGAACTACTAATACAATCTGCTTGGAATCCAGGAGCTTGTGTTGCAGCCTGGCCTGCTGGAAATAAGGGTTGGGGCTGTTGTGTACAGGCATCTACCCCTTCCCTTAAATGACTCTATAGATGCACATGATGTAAATCTTGGGCTTGTAGGCTACCTCCAGAATTGACACCTTTTGGGCCCATATTGGCCCACCCAAATATACCCTTAGTCCATCCAGAGGAAAATTCCTGGAACCGGGATTGGTGCCACCATTCCCAAATTAATGGCACTTAGTTTGCTGACCTTGGAAGGATGAAAGTTGAGCTACTAGCAGTCACACATCACGTGACATCAGCTGCCAAGGTTTAGCTCACCCACTTGCCAACAATGAGTAGAGCTGCGTCCCCCGATCCCCCACGTACCTCACTCAAAGACTCATCTTTTTCAGCCAAAAATAATATTATTTTGAGTTCTCTCCACTAAAAAATTCCTCAACTTCAACGCTGTATACTGAGAAAATAAAAAACTCTCAAGCTTTCTCTTTAAATGTCCTCCTTGGGTGCTCCTAACTGCTGACACAGGTTGTTGAATTCACCCCAACTTCTAAAGTGTAACAAAGCCCTTTGGAGTGACTGTACACAAACAGATCTATCGCCGGGGGACAAAATACAGAGATCTCTCCATCACGGGTACACTCCAGTGCCTGGGGTCATAGGTCATTGATGTACTGATGACCCTTGGTCGTGATGTACAAGGGTGTTGGTGCACAGCCGGGAGCCACCAGACTCCTAGGACTGGTGGCCAGAGGGCCAAGTCACCATGTGTGTGAGGGAAGCTTGCACTGCTGCTGCCACAGAGGCACTGCTGGTTTACAAGGGAAGCCCACCTCCTGCTGCACCATGCTTGTGCTGTCTGTTGTGTGTGCAAACAAAACTGCTGCCAGGCTGTATTCACTGTGCAAGACAAGTGTGCACACGAGCATCCCAAGTGTGTGAGGGAAGCTTGCACTGCTGCTGCCACAGAGGTACTGCTGGTTTACAAGGGAAGCCCCTCGCCTGCTGGAACATGCTTGTGCTGTCTGTTGTGTGTGCAAACAAAACTGCTGCCAGGCTGTACTCACTGTGCAAGACAAGTGTGCACACGAGCATCCCAAGTGTGTGAGGGAAGCTTGCACTGCTGCTGCCACAGAGGTACTGCTGGTTTACAAGGGAAGCCCCTCGCCTGCTGGAACATGCTTCTGCTGTCTGTTGTGTGTGCAAACAAAACTGCTGCACTGTACTCACTGCGTGAGACAAGTGTGCACACGAGCATCCCATGATGTGTGTGAGGGAAGCTTGCACTGCTGCTGCCACAAAGGCACTGCTAGTTTACAAGGGAAGCCCACCTCCTGCTGCACCATGCTTGTGCTGTCTGTTGTGTGTGCAAACAAAACTGCTGCTGGGCTGTACGCATTGCGCGAGACAAGTGTGCACACGAGCATCCCATGATGTGTGTGAGGGAATCTTGCACTGCTGCTGCCACAGAGGTACTGCTGGTTTACAAGGGAAGCCCCTCGCCTGCTGGAACATGCTTGTGCTGTCTGTTGTGTGTGCAAACAAAACTGCTGCAATGTACTCACCGCGCGAGACAAGTGTGCACACGAGCATCCCATGATGTGTGTGAGGGAAGCTTGCACTGCTGCTGCCACAGAGGCACTGCTGGTTTACAAGGGAAGCCCACCTCCTGCTGCACCATGCTTGTGCTGTCTGTTGTGTGTGCAAACAAAACTGCTGCCAGGCTGTACTCACTGTGCAAGACAAGTGTGCACACGAGCATCCCAAGTGTGTGAGGGAAGCTTGCACTGCTGCTGCCACAGAGGTACTGCTGGTTTACAAGGGAAGCCCCTCGCCTGCTGGAACATGCTTGTGCTGTCTGTTGTGTGTGCAAACAAAACTGCTGCACTGTACTCACTGCGTGAGACAAGTGTGCACACGAGCATCCCATGATGTGTGTGAGGGAAGCTTGCACTGCTGCTGCCACAAAGGCACTGCTAGTTTACAAGGGAAGCCCACCTCCTGCTGCAACATGCTTGTGCTGTCTGTTGTGTGTGCAAACAAAACTGCTGCCGGGCTGTACGCACTGCGCGAGACAAGTGTGCACACGAGCATCCCAAGTGTGTGAGGGAAGCTTGCACTGCTGCTGCCACAGAGGCACTGCTGGTTTACAAGGGAAGGCCCTCGCCTGCTGCACCATGCTTGTGCTGTCTGTTGTGTGTGCAAACAAAACTGCTGCTGGGCTGTACGCATTGCGCGAGACAAGTGTGCACACGAGCATCCCATGATGTGTGTGAGGGAAGCTTGCACTGCTGCTGCCACAGAGGTACTGCTGGTTTACAAGGGAAGCCCCTCGCCTGCTGGAACATGCTTGTGCTGTCTGTTGTGTGTGCAAACAAAACTGCTGCCAGGCTGTACTCACTGCGCGAGACAAGTGTGTACACGAGCATCCCATGATGTGTGTGAGGGAAGCTTGCACTGCTGCTGCCACAAAGGCACTGCTAGTTTACAAGGGAAGCCCCTCGCCTGCTGGAACATGCTTGTGCTGTCTGTTGTGTGTGCAAACAAAACTGCTGCAATGTACTCACCGCGCGAGACAAGTGTGCACACGAGCATCCCATGATGTGTGTGAGGGAAGCTTGCACTGCTGCTGCCACAGAGGCACTGCTGGTTTACAAGGGAAGCCCACCTCCTGCTGCACCATGCTTGTGCTGTCTGTTGTGTGTGCAAACAAAACTGCTGCCAGGCTGTACTCACTGTGCAAGACAAGTGTGCACACGAGCATCCCAAGTGTGTGAGGGAAGCTTGCACTGCTGCTGCCACAGAGGTACTGCTGGTTTACAAGGGAAGCCCCTCGCCTGCTGGAACATGCTTGTGCTGTCTGTTGTGTGTGCAAACAAAACTGCTGCCAGGCTGTACTCACTGTTCAAGACAAGTGTGCACACGAGCATCCCAAGTGTGTGAGGGAAGCTTGCACTGCTGCTGCCACAGAGGCACTGCTGGTTTACAAGGGAAGCCCACCTCCTGCTGCACCATGCTTGTGCTGTCTGTTGTGTGTGCAAACAAAACTGCTGCACTGTACTCACTGTGCGAGACAAGTGTACACACGAGCATTCCACGATGTGTGTGAGGGAAGCTTGCATTGCTGCTGCCACAGAGGCACTGCTAGTTTACAAGGGAAGCCCACCTCCTGCTGCAACATGCTTGTGCTGTCTGTTGTGTGTGCAAACAAAACTGCTGCCAGGCTGTACTCACTGTGCAAGACAAGTGTGCACACTAGCATCCCAAGTGTGTGAGGGAAGCTTGCACTGCTGCTGCCACAGAGGCACTGCTGGTTTACAAGGGAAGCCCACACCTGCTGCACCATGCTTGTGCTGTCTGTTGTGTGTGCAAACAAAACTGCTGCCGGGCTGTACTCACTGTGCAAGACAAGTGTGCACACGAGCATCCCAAGTGTGTGAGGGAAGCTTGCACTGCTGCTGCCACAGAGGTACTGCTGGTTTACAAGGGAAGCCCCTCGCCTGCTGGAACATGCTTGTGCTGTCTGTTGTGTGTGCAAACAAAACTGCTGCCAGGCTGTACTCACTGTGCAAGACAAGTGTGCACACGAGCATCCCAAGTGTGTGAGGGAAGCTTGCACTGCTGCTGCCACAGAGGTACTGCTGGTTTACAAGGGAAGCCCCTCGCCTGCTGGAACATGCTTGTGCTGTCTGTTGTGTGTGCAAACAAAACTGCTGCCAGGCTGTACGCATTGCGCGAGACAAGTGTGCACACGAGCATCCCAAGTGTGTGAGGGAAGCTTGCACTGCTGCTGCCACAGAGGCACTGCTGGTTTACAAGGGAAGCCCACCTCCTGCTGCACCATGCTTGTGCTGTCTGTTGTGTGTGCAAACAAAACTGCTGCCAGGCTGTACTCACTGTGCAAGACAAGTGTGTACACGAGCATCCGATGATGTGTGTGAGGGAAGCTTGCACTGCTGCTGCCACAGAGGCACTGCTGGTTTACAAGGGAAGCCCACCTCCTGCTGCAACATGCTTGTGCTGTCTGTTGTGTGTGCAAACAAAACTGCTGCCAGGCTGTACTCACTGTGCAAGACAAGTGTGCACACGAGCATCCCAAGTGTGTGAGGGAAGCTTGCACTGCTGCTGCCACAGAGGCACTGCTGGTTTACAAGGGAAGCCCCTCGCCTGCTGGAACATGCTTGTGCTGTCTGTTGTGTGTGCAAACAAAACTGCTGCAATGTACTCACCGCGCGAGACAAGTGTGCACACGAGCATCCCAAGTGTGTGAGGGAAGCTTGCACTGCTGCTGCCACAGAGGCACTGCTGGTTTACAAGGGAAGCCCACCTCCTGCTGCACCACGCTTGTGCTGTCTGTTGTGTGTGCAAACAAAACTGCTGCCGGGCTGTACTCACTGTGCAAGACAAGTGTGCACACGAGCATCCCAAGTGTGTGAGGGAAGCTTGCACTGCTGCTGCCACAGAGGCACTGCTGGTTTACAAGGGAAGCCCACCTCCTGCTGCACCACGCTTGTGCTGTCTGTTGTGTGTGCAAACAAAACTGCTGCCAGGCTGTACTCACTGTGCAAGACAAGTGTGCACACGAGCATCCCAAGTGTGTGTGAGGGAACACAGACGGAAGCTTGTCCTGCGACTGACACGTTTTCCGGGGTAGGGGTCAAAGGGAGGGGCGCCCCCACAGCTGCTGCGCCTGGTGTGTATGTACACAGCGCACTCTTGCTGGCTTTACTGTAAATATTTGGGGTGTGCTGGAGGCTTGCACACACCCTGCCGCACCACAGACCTCAGTGCCTGGAAGGCCCCGCCCAGGCTCAGGTGCCGTCAGCCCAGCTCCTGTGTGAGGTGAGCGGGGCGGAGCTGTTGTGGACGGCCACAGACACACACTGGATCCCGGCGCACACCCTGATAAGCCGCAGCTCTGCTGCATCTGTAACAAGAGCCCGGGGCTCAACCAGCATTATCCATCCATGCATCACACGTGCAGCTGATCCCAGCCGTGACAGGGGCCGGCCTGGGGCAGGTATGACAGCAGAGCCCCACCCGAGACAGACCGGGCCCCTCCCCTGCTAGGCAGGGCCCCTCCCCGGCAGGGCACGGGTTCAGCCCTAGAGGAGGGGGGAGGCCGGGACAGACTGCCAGCCTGGGGCAGGTATGGCAGATAATGCCCCTAATCGGCCATGCAGGGCACGGGCTCAGCCCTGGAGAAGCCGTGGCAGGGTCTCAGCTTAGGCCAAGTATGACAGACAGGGCCCCTCCCCAGCTAAACCAAAGGGGATGATGGACGGAGTGTTGAACATTGCAAGCACTCACCCCCAGTCAACTGATCTGGGTTTAATCCATCATCATTCTTTAGCTCAGTCCACCACCCCAGTTCAGACATGGCCATATGTAAATCAGTCTGACCCTGTGCCTCATGGGAACAGTCCAGCCCGAACTGCCAAGCCATGCCTTCCCTGGACCGGAAACCAGCATCCTGGGACCGTTTTCTGGCATTACAGCCATCATCAGCCAGGCTAGCTTGAATCCAGTGGCAAAGTGAGCAAGGGACCGACGTCTGGGCATACCCTGCCAACTTAGGGAGAACAAAGCAAACACAAGGAGATGATGGACGGAGCGTTTGAGCAAATCAAACACTCACCCCATCCATCCATCATCCGCTTTGCTATCGCTTTGTTCGCCCTCCCCAGCTAGGCAGCGCCCCTACTTGGCCAGACAGAGGCCCTTCTCGACCAGACAGGGCACGGGCTCATCCCTGCAGAACCCGTGACAGGGTGCCAGCCTGGGGCAGGTATGACAAAAAAGGGCCCCTCCTCGGCTAGGTAGGGCCCCTACCTGGCCAGACAGGACACGGGCTCGCTCAGGACAATGCCGGCCGCTTTCCTTCATAGGTCTCGCATTTAAAAGAGTTTGAACTACTGGCATTGTACATGACAATGCCTTTTATTTATGTGTTAATTATCAAAACATATAAATAAAAGGCATTGTCAATTACAATGCCAATACCTTAAACTCTCATAAATGCGAGACCTATTGAATTGCAAATGCTTGTTAAACTGGCGTTCCAGCACGAGTCTATCAACCCTCTTGCGGACCCAACCGTCCAGCTGTACAAATATTTTTTGCCTTAAATTCTCAAAAACTACTGAATGGATTAACACCAAATGACAAAAAGCAAAATCTGTGTATCTGGCTTCCTGCCAAATTTGGTGTAATTCCGTTCAGCAGTTTTTGCTGTGGCCCTGCCTAAAGAAGTCTAGGGAAAATGCAAAGGGATTTTGTGTTTTGAGACCCCACTTTTTTCTCAGGAGACGCACCGCACTTCTCAACAGAGACTATTGCCCTTTAAAGCTCTCTCTGCTGGTGGCATTTCAGACTCAGCTGCTGTCCAATGTCCAGCAAACACATCCAAGCACATCTCCATCCAGCCAGGCTGACCATTAACCACTGCGTGGGAGCGTGGACAGGCTTAACACCTTGCATGCTGATGACGGAGCCGCTCCGTCATGAGCATCGGCTGAGCTGTGCTCATGACGGAGCGGTTCCGTCATGGCCCGATCGGCACGCCTGCGCGGCGCGGATTCCGCGCCTGCGCTGAGCGTTCCATTGAGCGGGCGGGGCCATGACGGAACCGCTCCGTCATGAGCACAGCTCAACCGCGGCTCGTGACGGAGCGGCTCCGTCACGAGCATGCGAGCGCCGCTCGGCCCCCCCAACCCCCTAGCGCTGCGGCGGAATTGCCGCCGCAGCGAAGGGGTTAAAGAGGCCTCCATCAAGCCTGCTATACTCTGCCCTGACCACGCTGGACCACTGGTGGAAAGCAATGGCATGGGGGCGCGGACCTCGCCCTCAAAGATTTGTATCAATTTCTCTCCCCACTGCACTGGGTAACACAGCTTGTACACAGGCCCAGAAATTAACATACCATTCAGGGTGGGACGTGGGGGACACGTCTAATGGAGGATGTCACGGGGGAGGGGCGAAAGGATGAAAGCGATCTCGCGCGTTTAATACATAACATGTATTTGTAAATCGTAAGTTCACCCAGAAGGACATCTTTGCGCAGAATAATATGTTTATTGTTACCAAGCTCATTGGTACTCGTTTTATTGTCCTCAGAAGAATGAAAGGCACACTGGGTTTTGAACCTTTGACCATTAAGTCAAACACAGCCCTCTACAGTGGACACGAGTCCACTAAGTCATCAGAACCAGCACACAGGACACTGGAAACTCCTTTCGACATCACTAAGGTACCTACATTGCACAGTGGTCACGGTACATGGGCATGGAAGAGGGTTCTATATGGCAGAGAACGGCCAAAACTTCCATTTGTACCCAATATAAAGAAAGCATATATAAATGACTCCTACGCTGGTCTCTTACTCCTGCCCGATTGTCACACACAGCGGGTTTAGGAGATGCCTGTTGGCGAGGTTGTGGAGCTCGCGGCACGTATCTTCATATGTGGTGGGAGTGTACTGTGGTGGATGATTCTTGGAAACAGGTGTTCCACCAAATCTTGGCGGTCTTGGATATTACGCTAAACCCCCAACCCCCTTAAGGTTTGCTTGGGGGCGCTAGACGAGGAGTGCCTCTAGCCGCTTAACCCTCCTTCAGTCGCATTAGTCACACGCTGCTTCCTTGCTGCTAGATTACTGGTTGCCTACTGGTGGAAGGGGCCAGGGGCCCCACCATGATTCTTTGGTGGGATAAGATTTGGGACCTATATGCCATGGAAAGTTTGACCGATACGGTGCGTGATGCGAGACGCGAGACTCCATTTTGATAAAGTACGACCCAATTTGGTGATGTGTAAAGGATAGACCCACACACCGGGTGCTGACATGACCCTCTGGCCTGACAGCCACAGCGGGACTGGCTGGCCCGAGAGAGGACACTGGCTGAAGTATGATGGGGAGCAGGGTGGTCCCTTGGGTGCATGTAGGGGCCCCCTTACGTGGGTCCTCAGAACTCTCTGAGTTTACACTGTACGCAAACCAGATGGTCGCTTATTTATATGGGGCGATGACCGGAGGGCGTTAATGGGGGGGATATTGGTGCTGTTGATTGTTTGTATTACTAATGCTTTTTGTGTTATCTTCCTTGCGACCATCACCAGTACCTATTGTATTATTCTTTTGTTTAATCTTATACTTTCAGATCGATCCCAGTAAACACCAGAAATATCGTCGCACAAACCCTCATCACCAGCGGCCTTGACTACGGCAACGCACTCTACACTGGTATCTCCACCAAACTCCTCAGAAGACTTCAGACAATAGAGAACACAGCAGCCAGGCTCATCCTGGACCTCACACCCATCAGACCACTACACTCCTCCACAGCTCATCTACTACCTGTCCAACGGACCAAGAAAGTTTCTTGGGGAGACCGGCGCTTCCTAGTCTCCACAGCCAGACTTTGGAATTCCCTCCCTCTCCTCATCAAAACCAGTCCCACACTCATCACCTTCAGGAAACAATTAAAAACCTGGCTTTTCAACCAATAACCACCTGCTTCTGCGTTTTTTTCTGTCTGGGTTCAAATCCAAAAGCGGCGAGACACCCCAGGGTATTTGCGCGCTATACAAATTGCCAAAACATAAACATAAACCTCCGCAAGCGTACCCACATCTCTCCTCACCTCAGAAACCTGCACTGGCTCCCTGTCCAGAAAAAATCCCAGTTCAAGACGCTCGCCCACGCCTACAGAGCCCTCCACAAACAAGGACCTTCGTATACCACCCACCGGCTGAACTTCCATCTTCCCTCAAGACACCTGCGCTACACTTCACTCTCCCTCGCACATGTTCCCCACATACATCACACCGACAGCGGTGGCCATGCATTCTCCTACATCGCCGCCAAAGCCTCCGAACGGCAACCTAAGTAATTAAGGGAATGGCTTAAAACCTCTGAATTGTAATCCTGCGCTTTACACATCATTCTGTCTGACTAGCTTTTGGCTGCCTCTTTTTGAGTTCCTCCTACTGCACCCAAACATGTCCCACAACAATAAACACATGCATAAAACAAGCCAGACCTATTGGCTTTGTAAGAACTTGTTAGCAGCTTGATATAAATGAATAACAATGATTTTGCTGTAAATAATCAGATATGGTCATTACAAACGGTAAATATGTGATCATCACTGTGCATAATGGCGGGGCCAAGGATTGGTCCAGCTTGTAATCTGAGCGCAGTCACGGCCTACTGTCTAACCCTGCCTTCAGCCTCTGCTCCAGAGCTCCCCACTGTGCCCCATGACAAACACCCTCCCACAACCTAAACTCACCCAGGCACCTACATGCCATTTAGCTCACATGTACTACATCAGCTTTGGAAAACCCAAAAGCTCTGTCTTTTAAAACTTTGCCCATACTTAGTAAAGTCAACTACAATACAAAATTGCACTAAAGTAAAGATAGTTTACAAATATTACCAAATTCCAAGTCTTTACCCACATAAAATATGCAATGTATATACAGTAACAATTTGCTAATACCATTGGCAAAGCCAATAAGCCCCAGGATCACAGTTCGATCCCCGGCTCCGGCGGCAGATTTGCCCAGCACCATGTGACTATGGGCAATTGCTTGTTTAATCTTCCCGACGGCCCCCAGCGCCTAGAGACCCTAACGGGTGATTGATCGCGCTTTACAAATGTGGATTATTAAGGGTTAGAGCTACAGGCTTTGCCAATGCTTCTTTATTTTCTCTTTCAATGGCTGTGTCAGGCACTAGCCTGTCTCTGGGGCCACTATCGCATCAGGGAAGTAGGGAAGGCCGATATATGGATATACCCTGTAGCGCCTAAGACTCATTGAGAAATCTGTATGCGAATGGCGGCAGTGGAATCCGCAGGATGTGACGGCGGGAAGAATGCAAGCTGTATGACAACCAGAGTTACAGCAGTGGCAGCAGGACTCAGAGTGACAGCAGTACAAACATCACTGACAACAACACAAGTGGAAACCAGTGGCGTGAAAGAGAGCGACAGCGCGCATGGCGACAGGGCATATCACCCAGATGAGCGGTGCCATCACTCATATATTCGCTTTTTCATCTGCTCGCGGGCTCGCCTCACTGGATTAAGCCCCCACTTCAGAGATCTGTCTGTAACCTAGAAACTAGCAATGCTTTAATGTTAGGTCTTCTGTAAGGGATGAAAGCTGGCTCTGGTCTGCCTTCTTCAGCCGCAGGAAGCTTGCACTGCGGCCGCCTTACGCGAGGAAGGGTCCTTGTTTAGCGACTGCCATGCTGCACTTGTCTTCAAGAAGCAAAGCTTTCATTACTGCATTACAATTGCACTGATACCCAACATAAATCTGTCCTGTGAGAGGCAACTGCCTGAGCTGTACCCATTTGTATGAGGGAGGGAAGCTTGCACTGCGGCTCCCAAAATGTACCTGTTCTATGAAGAAGGGGTGTCTCCACTGCTGTTGCCCCTTTCTAATGAAGAAAGGAAGCAAAGAAGGTATAAGGAGTGCCCTTGCATTACGTACTCTAGGTACTAGGGGCAGTTACAAAATATTTAATGTGCGATACCAAAACCTATAACCCAAATGAAGGCGCCTGGAATATGCAGGTGCAAAAAGAACTATTGATGTACAAAATGCAGAACAATGTCATACATTCACCCCAGTACAGAGATCTGGGTCTAAATCCATCGTTTTAACCGGTCCCAGGATGCTTGTTTCCAGTCCAGGGATGACCTGTCCTGCCAGTTCGGTCTGGACTGTTCCCATGGGGCACAGGGTCAAGACTGATTTGCATATGGCTGGGTCCAAACTGGGGTGGCGTAGTGGGCAAAAGAATGATGGATTTAACCCAGATCTTTTGACTGGGGGAGGATGTTTGCATTGTCGGCATGCAAGCAGGGTCTGGTGCACGATACCCCCGTTTATAAACTTGAGGTAGGGAGACAGTTTAAAAAAGGAAGGACATATGTGTCAACATACAGGGCACATCCCCATCAAAGAATCCTAAATTCAGTAGACTGACCAGCCAGAGGACAACAACACTCTCTGGCGCTTCCCATATCAGCAGATGACGGCTCATCATCTTGACAGTATGATAATGTGGGCTCTCAGCTGCTTTATGGTATTTATTTGACATTTCCATCTGTATTTATCCATATTTATTTTTTATAATGTTATCTGTATTTATCCATATTTATATTGGGTTTTGTGAATAAATGAAGTTGAAACTAGTATATTTCCAAATGTATGTACCCAATAAATGTGCATTCATGCGGATAGGTGTCAATGATATGAACACCCACATATGATAAATCATGCACATATATAAAACATTTTAGTATAAAGGTTGTGCATATCTACTGCTGTTTAAGCCTCTTTACTTGAATTCCTTTCATTTTATAACCCCTTACCTGTCAATCCGCACAGCTATTGGCCAGGTAGTCATGACAGACAGCATTTAGAATCATTTAAAAAGAATCCAATTTCCATTTTTATACACATTTAAAAATATATACAGAGAGAAAAAGACATGGTATTCGGTCTGTAAGTTTCTGTAAAAATCAGTAAAAGCGGAAAACAGGGAGCCTTAATGATAATTCCATACGCGTCTGTAGGGGTGTCAGGGTGCTTGTATGCTTATGTCGGCTTATGGCGGTCCTACAATAACACTTTAAATCCTCTTGCTAGTATTCAAGTGTGTGAGCTACCTAGCACGTACCTGGTCCGCGTGAGAAAGCCCCGGTGCCGCTCCTGCAGCCGACACTCTTTGTGTTAAGGAAGGAAGTGCATTGTCAGTACTTGTTTCTAATGAGCGTGACGTAAATGACAGAGTGAATCATCACAAACTATGTGAGCAGAGTTTACTTTTGGCTTTGCAGGTGAAACCAGCAGTTCAAGAAGCACCACCTCACCTGTAACACAATCGCCAACTCTTTTTTTTTTTTAACCATGCTCAGACTTTTGAACCCATACTAAGTGCTGAAAGTAAAACTACAAGGCTCAAAACGAAACCTAATGCCACACAAAAAGCCAAGGGTGGCTAATGGGATCAGATTTCTTAGAGACTCTTGGCAGACATGCAAAATGAAAAAAAAAGGAATATGCTACTTACCAGTATGCATCTGTTCTTGGCATAGAGGGCTGCAGAGTGGTACATTTATGAATAGATCGCCATCTGGTGTTGGGCTCGGATGATTGCACTTGTTTTTCTTCTGGAGAAGTCTTTGTCGTCATAGATGACTCCTCCTCTTGGTGTTAGTGCGCATGGGCATCGGCTCCATCCTTAGATTGTTTTGCCATAGTAGGGTTAGATGGAGTAGTGTAGTATAATACATAAAGATATGCCCATGTAAGTGTATCTAAATAAGATAATGTTGGGACAGACACAGGTTTCCGGGGAGGCAGGGAGGGCATGTACCACTCTGCAGCCCTCTATGCCAAGAACAGATGCAGACTGGTAAGTAGCATATTCTGTTCGAGGCATATGGGCTGCAGATGGTACATTTATGAATAGATTGTACAGCAGTTACCTCCCTAGCGGTGGTCACCAGTGTCTGTCGCAACTGTTTGAAATAGAGTTTTTAATACAGCTTGGGCCACTCTGGCTTGTTGTGCAGCCTGTACATCAACACAGTAGTGCTTTGTGAATGTATGTGGTGTAGACCAAAGTTGCTGCTCTACATATGTCATCTAGGGGTATGTTCCCTAAGAATGCCATAGATGCTCCTAGCTTCCGTGTAGAATGAGCTCTAGGAGGAACAGTTAATGTTCTCTTTGCTTTAATGTAACATATTTGTATACATCTTACAATCCATCTAGCGATGCCCGCTTTAGAGATAGGATTGCCCTTATGTGTTGGGGAAAATGCTACAAATAGTTGTTTCGTTTTCCTGAAGTTTTGTGTTCTTTCTATGTAGTACAAAATGGCTCTTTTGACATCTAGTGTATGTAGAGCCCTTTCTGCTACCGTCTGTGGCTTTGGAAAGAAGACTGGTAGTTCCACTGGCTGGTTGATGTGAAATGCTGAAATTACTTTAGGCAAGAACTTTGGGTTTGTTCTAAGAACCACTTTATTCTGGTGTAACTGTAGGAATGGTTCTTGTATTGTCAATGCCTGTAATTCACTTACTCTCCTGAGTGAGGTAATGGCTATAAGGAAAGCCACCTTCCATGTAAGGAATTGTATTTCGCACCTATGCATAGGTTCGAAAGGTGGCCCCATTAGTCTGGTGAGTACTACGTTGAGGTTCCAGACTGGGGAAGGTGGTAATCTTGGTGGAATTACTCTTTTAAGGCCTTCCATGAAGGCTTTTATCGCTGGTACTCTGAACAATGATATGTGCTGCCTGTTTTGTAGGTACGCTGCTATAGCTGCTAGGTGTACCCTGATAGATGTGTACGCTAGATTACATTGCTGTAAGTGTAATAAGTAGCAAATAATCTCCTTTGTTGATACGTCCAGAGGGTTGATATTGTTATTAGTACAGTGTATAGCAAACCTCTTCCACTTAGCTGCATAGCATGCTCTGGTGGTGGGACGTCTCGCTTGTTTAATTATCTCCATGCAATTTGGGGGTAGATCTAAGTACCCAAATTCTAGGATTTCAGGAGCCAGATCGCTAGGTTCAATTGTGTGGGATCTGGGTGCATTATTCCTCCATGGTTCTGTGTAAGGTGCATGGGTAGAATTTGTAGCTTTTGATGTGGCACTTGTGAGAGTTGCAGGAGCGTGGTGAACCACGGTTGTCTTGCCCACGTGGGTGCTACTAGTATCATGGTCATTGAGTGTTGTTGTAGTTTTCTGACCACTAATGGGATTAGTGGGAGAGGGGGAAAAGCGTATGCAAATTTGTTGGACCAATTTATCCATAACGCATTGCCCTCCGACAGGTGGTGCGGGTACCTGGACGCGAAGCTTTGGCATTTTGCGTTCTGATGAGTGGCAAAGAGGTCTATCTCTGGCTGTCCCCATCTTTGGAAGAATGGCTGCAGTATTTGTTGGTGCAGTTCCCATTCGTGTATTTGTTCCGACTGTCTGCTTAAGATGTCTGCTATCTGGTTTTGGACTCCTGGTAGGTGTTCGGCTAACAGATAGATGTTTTGAGGAATGGCCCATCTCCAGATTTCCTGTGCTAGTCTGGATAGTTGGAGAGAGTGCGTCCCCCCCTGTTTTTGAATATAATACATTGCTGTCATGTTGTCTGTTCTGATCAGGACTGCTTTGTTGGTAACATGTATTTGGAAGGCTTTCAATGCGAGAAACACCGCTAGTAGTTCTAGGTAATTGATGTGCAGTCTTTTTTCCTGCACACTCCACCTTCCTTGTACTGTGTATTTCTCCATATGTGCTCCCCATCCTGTGAGCGATGCGTCCGCTGTTATTGTCACCTATGGAATTGGTTCTAGGAACGACCGCCCCTTGGCAATGTTTGTTGTGTTCCACCACTTCAGAGAGCGGTGTGTGCGGTCGTCTACCAACACCAGATCTGTAATCTGTCCTTGAGCCTGATTCCACTGTGTCGCTAAGCATTCTTGTAGCGGACGCATTTGTAGTTTGGCATATGGTATTAGCAGTATGCAGGATGACATCATCCCTAATAGCTGCATGAACACTCTTGCTGGTAGTGAGTGTTGTGGCTGGAATCTTTGAATGATTGTAAGCATTGTTTGGATCCTGACTGGATTGGGGTATACTTTGGCTTTTTCTGTGTCTATAGTAGCCCCCAGATATTGTTGAACCTTGCTTGGTTGTAGGTGTGACTTTGTGTAGTTCACCGTGAACCCTAGCTGGTGTAGTAGCTGAATTGTCTTTTGTGTGTTTTGAAGACATTCCTCTTGTGACTTGGCCTTTATTAGCCAGTCGTCCAAGTATGGGAAGACATGTATTTGTTGTCTTCTTAGGTGAGCTGCCACCACTGCCAGGCATTTTGTGAACACCCTTGGTGCCGTTGTGACACCAAACGGAAGGACTTTGAACTGATAATGTTGTCCTTCTACCACAAACCTGAGGTATTTCCTGTGGGCTTTGTGAATCGGGATATGAAAGTAAGCGTCTTTTAGATCCAGTGTAGAAAGAAAGTCCCCTTTCTTCAGTAAAGGAAGTACCTGTTGGAGCGTGACCATGTGGAAATGTTCCGAATTTATGTATGCGTTGAGAGGTCTTAGGTCCAGTATCGGTCTTAGAGACCCATCCTTTTTGGGAATTAGGAAGTATAGGGAGTATACTCCTGTTCCTTGTTGGTGCTGTGGAACCTTCTCTATGGCATGCTTTCCTAGCAGGGATAGTACTTCCTGTTTTAACAGTGTCAGGTGATCTTGTTTCATTGGACGCTGTTTGGGGGGGATGTTTGGTGGGGTAGATGTGAGTTCCAGGCAATAACCATGTTGGATAATTTGTCTCACCCACCTGTCTGATGTGATGTTTTCCCAGACAGGTAGGAACTGTGATAGGCGTCCCCCGACCGGTGTTATATGGTCTGGGGGGAGCTGTATGAAGTCACTGCTTTGGGGTTGGAGAGTTGCGGTTGTTGTTGTTTCCGCGACCTCTACCCTTGTTGTTGTTACCTCTGTAACTACCTCTAGAATTACCTCTGGGTGATGTAGGTGTAAAAGAGGTTTGTTGCTGGCTTGTACCTGTATTTTTGGATCCTCCTCTATAGGTGGACCTACGAAAGGAACCTCTTTGTGTCGGCTGTTGCAATGCTCCCATTGATTTAGCCGTTTCCGTATCCTTTTTCATCTTTTCTAAGGCCTCATCTGTCCCTGTGCCGAAAAGTGTTTTCCCATCAAAAGGTTGGTTCAGTAACGATGTTTGTACCTCTTGTTTGAACCCTGATACCCTGAGCCATGCATGTCTCCTTAACATGATGCTTGTGTTTGTAGATCTTGCTGCAGTGTCTGCCGCGTCTAGGGCGCACTTGATTGAAGTGTTAGTAATTAACTTCCCTTCTTGTATGAGTTGATCTGCCCTCTTTTGATGTTCTTTAGGGAGATGTGTGATGAGTTTTTCTAATTCATCATAATGCGCTCTGTCATACCTTGCAAGTAGTGTTTGCGTATTAGCTATGCGCCAGCTGTTTGCCGCTTGAGATGCTACTCTCTTGCCAGAGGCATCTATTAGCTTAGACTCTTTGTCAGGAGGTGGAGCTTCTCCTGTAGATAAAGAGTTTGCTCTCTTACGAGCGTTTGTGACCACTAGTGAGTCTAGAGGAATTTGCCCTTTAATGTATATTGGGTCTTTTGGAGCTGCCCTATATTTCTTATCGATTCTTGGGTTCAGTACCCTAGCCCTCACTGGGTCTTTGAATATCTCTGATGTATGACTGAGAAGGCCCTTAAGCATTGGTAGTGTTCCTGATGTTCTTTGTGCAGTAGGTAGTGTTTCTAATAAGAAATCCTCTATTTGAGGTTCTGCATGTAGTTCTACCTTGTGATATGTTGCTGCTCTATTAATGAGTTGCGCAAAACCAGTATTATCATCAGGAGGTGAAGGTTTTGAAGGATACATTTTTAGGGTCGTTATCGTTATCTGACCCTACATTGTACTCTTCCCATGGGTCTGCCTCCTCTGGGATTGTGTCTTCATCATCCCCAGGATGTTCCCCCTCCCCTGTGTCACTCTCTACATCTGTTGTAGGTGTAGATGGTCGTGTGGGAGGAATATTTGGTCTATTGTGAGGAAGAGGAGAAGATGGTGTGTGTCTAGGTTTTGGAGAAGGGGGAGGAGTTGTATTTGTCCCCATTGTTCTCTTCTTCGGATGAGTTTTGTCGTCCGAATGTTCATTCTTCCTCTTTTTAGGTAGTTCTGTGACTACCTTGCCAGTTTTTGGATCAATAAACAGAGTCTTTTGTTTAGGATCGGTCTTGTATTCCTGTGTCGGTACCGCAGTTTTCGGTTCCGAAAGGTGTTTTTTCTTCTGACTGTCCATTTGTATTTTCGGCACCGAGATTTTATTCGGATCCGATGTCTTCGGTATCGAAGATGTCCCCGGTGTCGAGGGTGTTTTCGACGTCGAAACGTGTTTCGGTGTCGACATGGACTGCTTCGACTTCGAGCTTTCCTTGACTTGGAGCTTCGGTGTCGATGTGGTCCGTTTATCGGAACCACCATGATGGGAGACCGAGTGTTTCGGTTTCGGTTTCGTTGCCGGGCTCGAAGGCGGGGCGTCGGAAACTTTTTTCGGTTGTCTGACCGGGCTCGAGGGCGGGGTCGACACCGTGCGGGGTCTGTTCTTTGGTAAAGGGACGTCGTCACTCACGGTTTGTTGGACGTCGATTTCCTCGACGTCGGACTCGTCCACTTCAGACCCCGCCTCGTCGGCCTCTTCTTCCTCCTCTTCTGGTTGCTGGTCCTCGAACAGCTCCGGGATTGCTTGTGACTGCATTCTCGATACCTCGTGTCTTCGGGCTCGACGGTTTCTAATCGTCGATTTTGAAGAGAACGCTGCACAGGCCTCACAGTCCCTGGATTCGTGTTCAGGGGACAAGCAGAGGTTGCACACCTCGTGTAGGTCCTTGTGTGGGAACTTAGCACCACACGTTGGACATTTTTTGAATGGAGTCCTTTCCATGGACCCCGGGCTGGACTACTTCGAGTTTCTCGTAGTCGTCGTCCTTCGAAACGCGTCGGTATGGAAGTGAAGTCGCGTTTGATAACAATACCGTCGAATTGGAAAAGGTTACGCGCCGAATATAACCTTCTTTATCGAAGTCGGTCCGGTGCGCTTCGATCCTCATCCGAACCCGATGGCGGAAAAAAACAATCTAAGGATGGAGCCGATGCCCATGCGCATTAACACCAAGAGGAGGAGTCATCTATGACGACAAAGACTTCTCCAGAAGAAAAACAAGTGCAATCATCCGAGCCCAACACCAGATGGCGATCTATTCATAAATGTACCATCTGCAGCCCATATGCCTCGAACAATCAGTTTACGATTTTTTTGCCTTTTTGCCTTGTATGTCATCCAGGGTTAAATAGTCCAGTGGTTCAGCCCCTTCGCTGCGGGGGTTATTCCCCCGCTGTGCTGGGGGTGAGGGGGGCGCGCACAGCGCCCCCATGCTCATGACGAGCTCAGCTCGTCATGAGCTACGGCGCTCCGGTGCTCATGACGAGCTCATCACAGGTGCATTGGCTCCCGTGGAACGCTCAGCACAGCGGGGGAATTCTCCCCGCACCTGAGCGTTCCACGGGCCATGACGAGCTGAGCTCGTCATGAGCACCGGAGCGCCGTGGCTCATGACGAGCTCAGCTCGTCATGAGCGTCGAAAAGGTTAGAAGAGGGTGGACATGGCCCTTCAAGTGCAGATGGGAGCATCCTACTGATAGTGTGTAAAAACAGAAAGGCGTGCTAAAAAAAGACACTAAATCTGAGAACAATGGAAGCAGCAGCATCAGAATGTGTCCGAAAAGACAGGTGAAAAAACACCAATGCGCTGGTGTCTCTCTTTCAGAGTCCAGCCTCGACCTACAAGGACGGTGTGCTTGTGATGAAGCACATAGTGAAACTATATGCAGACTCCAACTATCAACCTCCTTCAGCAGGAACATGGTCTTATTTATTTATTTGAAGGTTTTATATAGCGCGAACAAGACCCTTGCGGGTATCAGAGCGCTTTACATGTCAGATGTAGAAAACAAGAGTAGACATAGCCAACAAAGTTATAAGTGAATCAGATATACAATACTCATAAACGTAAAAACTAGCGAGAAAAAAAAATTGGTCTGCACCAATTCTACGAAACCAGTTGCCCATCGACTACAAATATCAAGCAACATGAATATTCTCCCTGTCAATTTCCCTATCATTTCGTTTACACTAAAAACGATCCTTGACACACATTGTTTCATTTAATATTTCTGGCTTATGTTTGAGTAAACTTCTCCTAGTTTCGAAAAAAGCACTTGAAGATTAAGACTCGCCAGTTCAAAGTTAGAAGATTGCAAAATTTTCGATCTTTATATTTCTTTCCTTTAAGTCGTTTTTGCTTCTCCCCCAGTAAATGGAGTTTATAGAATAATAAAGACAAAAAAATTGCCACACCTCGAATAAAATTATCATGAAGTTATGGTTTTATAGACTATAAATCCGAAAAGCAATAATCTACACATTAGCTTAACAGGAGGCAAATACGTACATTGAATAACGCACACCTAATCCGTTTGTTGTCGAACACGTCGCCATACTGACGGCGCCTTTATACTGCATAGACTCCCGCCCAAGTCTCACTATGCGCTGTTACACAAACATAGGGATCCACCATTTTCCCTTCCACCATTGCAATGGAAAAAATATTTTAATCTCTTAGCCCTACTCCCAAAAAAGAATCACTTTACTTTATCCAATGCATGGGACAGTCACTAGTTTGTTGAAAACACGATACAAACTGAATAATAATGAAAAATAAAAAATAAAAACATTATTTTCCACTTGAAAATGCATTTACAAGAAGTACAAACCCCTCCCCCCCAACATAGACTGAAACTACTATCTCCTCACTGGAAGTCATCTGTACGTGCCCAAATAATAGTTTCTAAGACCTTAATTACAATACTGCTTCTGAGTTGCAAAATCTTAATTCTTGCGCCCATTCCAATTTGTCACAGTCCAATAATATTAACTCACATAATAACAAAGTAAACAGTTCCCTGTCAATATTCAAACCCTTTGGTACTGTTTTAAGTTTATCAATCCAAAAGGTTTCCCTCATTCTCAATACAAGTTTACTACTCTCAATTTGGGTTTTATTTGTTCAATTACAATAAACTTGACAAATATTTGTGTACCAGGGTATGTTTCTCCTACAAATGGGTCAGAATCGGATACCTTACATCCTCATAGTTAAAGTCTCTCAAGTGGTCCCTCGAACGTTCCTTCAAGTGTCTTATTGCAGAGCCAACATACTTCAAACCACAGCTGCATAAGATCAAATAAATGCATGATTTGATCTCACAGGTACCAAGACCTTTAATCTAATACATCTTCCTATTGCACAGTCAGAGAATATTTTGGTACCATCTATAACATACTTACAACAATTACATGAACCACACTTCTGGAATCCATCAAGCAGAATTGGAAGCCATTGACTATCTCCTCATGTTACCTAAATCCAATCTTTATATTTGGGTGTATCACTGGGACGACGAATTGACTTTCGGGTAAGTGCCCTTGTGTATGTGATACATGACTTCTTGTCTGCTAAAAATGTACTCAAATCTTGATCAACTGTTGAAAGCGGACATATTTTGCTATGCTCGAAAAAACTAACTGTCCATACTAAACATTGTTATGAACCTTATCTTCTCTTTATGTTGTTCCCTCTCAAATGTTCTCCTTGCCATAAGTAAATCTGATATCACCAATCCATTGGCTATTTTTACCCCTGACCACTATTTTAAATTTGTATCCTCTTTCAAGCATTTTATTAACTATGATACCTTCCTCATTCTTGTACTCTGACTCAATACTATAATTCCTCTTTGCATGAAGAAATTTCCCAAATGGAATGTTATTCTTCTGTTTCCGAACATATGCTGAATCTATGTACAGAATCATAATCACTGATGTAGGCTTCCTATACATGTGTGACAAAAGCAGATTATCTTCCACGTATAATTCAATTTCTATAAAACACAATTCTTTCCTTATCGGAGTCCAAACTTAACTTGTCATTAAAATCATTTCTATTCAAATATACAGGATGCACTTGAAGTTCATCTTAGGTTCTCTTCCAAATCATTAAAATCTCATCTATATACCTGCCCCAATAAACAACCCTGTTTGGGAGATATACGGGCATGCTCCCTCTCATACAAACCCATAAAAAGGATAGCGTAGGAGGGAGCAAACCAGGAACCCATCGCTGTCGCATGTTTCTGATGAAAGAGTACATTTCCGTGCAAAGATAAGTTATTTTCCAAAACAAACACAGTCATCTCCAAAAGCATCTTAGAGTGGTGTAAGTAACTCACTGGTGTAGTATTTAAAAAGCTTCCACTGCTTCCAAACTTTTGCTCTGGTCAATGCTGGTATACAAACTCGTAACATCCATAATTACTACGAGGTTGTCACTTTTCCATGAAATTTCAATACTTTGATCCAGAAATGCTTTTGTACCACGATTATAAGATGGGAGTGTTGCAACCATAGGAGTATGGGACCCTATTCCTGAAATAATGGGTGGTCCAGGGGGAATTTTACCTTATGAATTTGAGGAAGAAAATAGATAATGGGTATTAGTTACCTACAACACTCTAAGATACTTTTGTAGTTGGGGTTCGAAGCATCAAGGTTCACGTCCTTGAGTTTGTACTGTCCTTGAAGGTTTGTACTGTATCTTATTCGTTGTTCCTAACAAACACAAAGGTTATCTTGGTTGGGTTGAGTTTCCGGTGAACATCCAAGCCTGGATGATGTGCAAGCAGTGTTTGAGGCATTGGATGTCTGAAGCAGAGGAGACTTTTTGGTAGAGTTATGTATTATTAGCATATTGGTGAATCTTGATGTTGTTATCTGCGAGTAGAGCACCAAGCAACTCCATGTAGAGCAGAGTTCTCCAAGAAGTAACTCACCAGCTACCTGTAAGTAGCTCACCTGTGTGCAGCCTGTGAACTTAATCAGAAGTTTTTGCTTGGTTGATATATATCAAAATTGAGAAGCAAGAGTTTTAAATATGTTTTGGAAATGTAACCGTTCTTCTCCATACATCAGCCTATGAATTCTGTAAATAGACACAATTTAATTACAATCTGATATTTGAGTGATACAAATCAAATGGTGTTGCAGAGACTATTACTATTATTATGATTAAGGCTCCCTATTTTCAATTTTTATGGATTTTAAATACAGACAGAAACCAATGTGTTTTCTGTCTGCGTTTATTTTTAAAAGTGGATAAATACAGAAAATTGTGCTGCTTTCAAGTGACTCTCTGTGCTGTCTTTCATGAATTATAGCCCAACAGCTGAGCAGATGGACAGCATGGGAAATTAAACAAGCATTTGCAATGCAATAGGTCTCGCATTAGGAAAGTGTGAGCTATTTGTATTGTAAATGACATTTTTTTTAAATATGTGTTGGTTTTGAAAATATATAAATTAATAGCATTGTTATTTACAAAGCCAATAGCTTACACTTTCCTAATGCGAGTCCTATTGGCTATGGCAATTGTTGGTAGCAAGCAAGGACAGTGCTGTTGTGGTGCTGAGTGATGCTGTTGTGGTGCTGAGTGATGTGGGTGGGCTGAGTGATGTGGTGGTGTATAAGAGTGATGTGGTGGTGTCTGTGAGTGATGTGGTGGTGTCTGTGAGTGATGTGGCGGTGTCCCTGAGTGATGTGGCGGTGTCCCTGAGTGATGTGGTGGTGTCCCTGAGTGATGTGGTGGTGCCCCTGAGTGATGCCCCTGAGTGATGGGGTGGTGCCCCTGAGTGATGTGGTGGTGCCCCTGAGTGATGTGGTGGTGCCCCTGAGTGATGTGGTGGTGCCCCTGAGTGATATGGTGCTGTCCCAGAGTACTGTGGTGCTGTCCCAGAGTGATGTGGTGCTGTCCCAGAGTAAGGGTTGGTGTCCAAGAGTGATGTGGTGGTGTCCCCGAGAGATGTGGTGGTGTCCCTGAGAGATGTGGTGATGCCCCTGAGTGATGTGGTGGTGCCCCTGAGTGATGTAGTACTGTCTGTCCCAGAGTGATGTGGTGCTGTCCCAGAGTGATGTGGTGCTGTCCCAGAGTAATGTGGTGCTGTCCCAGAGTGCAGTGGTGGTGTCCCAGAGTGATGTGGTGGTGTCCCAGAGTGATGTGGTGGTGTCCCAGAGTGATGTGGTGGTGTCCCAGAGTGATGTGGTGGTGTCCCTGAGTGATATGGTAGTGTCCTAGAGTGATATGATGGTGTCCTAGAGTGATATGGTGGTGTTTTGAGGCGTGCAGCAGTGTGAGGCGTGCAGCAGTCTGAGGCGTGCAGCAGTGTGCAGCATGCAGCAGTGTGAGTAATGCAGCAGTGTACAGCATGCAGCAGTGTGCAAAGTGCAGCAGTGTGAGGCGTGCAGCAGTGTGAGGCGTGCAGCAGTGTGAGGTGTGAAGCAGTGTGAGGTGTGAAGCAGTGTGAGGTGTGAAGCAGTGTGTGACGTGCAGCAGTGTGTGGCGTGCAGCAGTGTGTGGCGTGCAGCAGTGTGTGGCGTGCAGCAGTGTGTGGCGTGCAGCAGTGTGAGGTGTGCAGCAGTGTGAGGCGTGCAGCAGTGTGAGGCGTGCAGCAGTGTGAGGCATGCAGCAGTGTGTGGCATGCAGCAGTGTGCTGCATGCAGCAGTGTGCAGCATGCAGCAGTGTGAGGCATGCAGCAGTGTGAGGCGTGCAGCAGTGTGAGGTGTGCAGCAGTGTGAGGCGTGAGGTGAGGGGGTGTGAGGGTGAGAGGGTGAGAGGGTGTGTGAGGGTGTGTGAGGGTGTGTGAGGGTGAGAGGATGTGTGAGGGTACGTGAGGGTGTGTGTGAGGGTGAGGGTGTGTGAGGGTGAGGGTGTGTGAGAGGGTGAGAGGGTGAGGGGTGTGAGAGCGAGGGGGTGTGTGAGGGGGTGAGGGGGTGTGGGTTCTGAGGGTGTGTGGCAGTGTGAGGGAGAGGGGGAGGGGTGTGATGGTGAGGGGGTGTGAGAGTGAGGGGTGTGTGATGGTGTGAGGGTGAGGGGGTGTGGGTTCTGAGGTTGTGTGTGGCGGTGGGGGGTGAGGGGGTGTGAGGGTATGTGAGGGTGAGAGTGTGTGTGAGGGTGAGAGGGTGTGTGAGGGTGAAAGGGTGGGTGAGGGTGGGTGAGGGTGAGGGGGTGCGAGGGGTGAGGGTGAGTGAGTGGGTGAGGGTGAGCGAGGGTGAGAGTGTTGTGAGGATGGGTGAGCGAGGGTGAGAGAGTGTGAGGGTGAGTGAGGGTGAGTGAGGGTGTGTGAGGGTGAGTGAGGGTGAGTGAGGGTGAGTGAGGGTGTGTGAGGGTGAGAGGGTGTGAGGGTGAAGGTCCAAAGTAAATAGTGGCAGGGCAGACATCATTGCAGCTAGAAAATGTGTTGACCATTTCCTGCACGTTATCTTCCCTCTTTGTAATAAGCATGGTAAGTTGATAAATTACACAGTAAATGTGGCTCAAAAACATTTGTATACTTTCTACTCCGACCAAGGCTGGAATTAGTCACTAGTTACAGACCTGAAGACTGGATGTGCTCTCTCTGAACACACTGCAGCGGCAGAGCTGTGAACATCGACCCGATCAGATCTGCACACAATTTGTCATAGATAGACAATAAGCACATTGCATGGAGAGCAAATGTTCCTTCTGCTGGACTACGAAGCAGTCTGTAAGACATAGACACACACTACATGCTCTACTGCACAACCTCATGAACACACTACAAAGTCCGCAAGAGCTAAAGATAGAGCTAGGCAAACCCAAAGCGCAGCATACATATATCTACGGAAATCTAAGATGAAGCAAAATTAAACACAAGGCTCACGGTGTCCTCAAGCCACAGTCTAGCACACCATGACTGGAAATCTATCTTTGACGGAGCCATAATGAGCGCGTGGCCAACAGACCCTGTAAGTCCCAGTGGGGTACACGTGTTACTATGGTAATCCCTAAACTAAAGCCACAATAAACATGTGGTAAATGGAGACTATAACAACATAAACAACAAGCTCTCGGCATTGCTGTTGGGGAGGCGGGGGAGCGGAGCGCATTCCTTTGAAGTGTCATGATGGGGGGGGGGGCAGGGGAGAGGAACGGCCACATCAATGGAGAACTAATGAAGTGCTAGGATTCCGCACGGCCAGAGTGACTTTTGCGTGGCGCGCAGCGTACTTAGGAACACAGGGACATATAGCATGGGACAGAGTAGCAGCGTGAGAGGGACAGAAATGCATATTTTTAGCGCACAGCATGGGCGGGGGCAGTATGTGACAGAGGCAGAGCGTGGGCAGAGTGGGACGCAGCAAGGATGTGCGGTCAGAGGGGCACATAGTATGGACGGGGGTGGGGGATCAGAGGCAATATGTGCATGGGGCAGACAGAGTGGCGCACAGCATGGACGGTGTTGGGGCAACGGAGAACGCAGCATGTGACTGAGAGGCAGAGCGTGGGCAGGAGACAGCGTGGCACGCAGAGTACTTGGATTGAGAGGGACACTTAGCATGGGGCAGACTATCAGCGCAAGAAGGGCAGAAATGTTGATTTTTAGCATACAGCATGGGCGGGGGGCAGTATGTGAAAGAGGCAGAGCGTGGAATGTTTTTAAGACATAAACTTAAAGAGAGGGCTAAGCGTCTCGGCAGACAGGGCCCTAATTTAAGCTCGGACACTGTTATAGAAGCAGCCGAGGGCAAGAGACTGCCGGCTGGTAAAAAATTTAAAAAAACAAGCAGAAAAAAGAAAATGCAGGAAAGAAGGAAATAATGCAACAAAGAATTAAATAAAGAAGGAAGCAAGGAAAGATGAAACAAGAGCGGCCGGGAAACTGAAAGTACGGACGGCCCCCGGCCAGCCATGAATAATTAGGGGAGGAGAAGCCGCAGAGCACACGCTGGGAGAAGCCCTTTGATGTGGTGGCGGCCGTGAACAAAATGCAATTAGGAGGGAGGGAGGGAGGCTGATGCGCATGCTTGTTTGGTCACGTGATTCACGTGAACTCAAAGAAAACCGCAGCAAAAAGCCCTTGGTTTCACGAGTATTTTGAGCACTTGAATTCTCTCCATTTCCCATTCCTTCGGAATGGAAAAGGCGAGACCTAAAAACAGGATGAAATTACTTTAAATAACGGCATGTGTCTACGTAAATTTGTTGTATAATGCTAGTATTTACCAGTGGATGTATTGTTATGTAATATTTATCAGCTCAAATAGCTAAAACACGACAGACATCAAAGTATGAGTGAGCGTCTATCTGTTAAATAAATATGGAAATGTACAGTTTTACAACTTCATGTATACGCAAAACATAAAATAAATATGGATAAATACAAATAAAATGGCTCAAAAATAAATATGGATAATTACAGAAGGAAATGTTAATTTTTTTTTAAAGAATACCATAAAACCGGGAGACCTAATTATAATGTACATAGTGCTAGGGGTATTGCAGCTACGGCTGGTATGTATTAGCCATGTAAAGGCATTCCACATTGACAATTGCTTTTATACTATACTGCTGACAACCGTGCTTAATGCACTGAGGTGATCGTTGTTTGTAATCTTCCAAGTGGTGGCCACTAATATAATCTTGGCTCCTGCTACAGATCAAAGAATAGTAGCTCTGGAAGATTTTCTTTGAACATAAGTAGCTCCTATAACAGAAAATGTTGGAGACTCCTGGTGTAGAGATGGAAGATGACAGGGGACAGTATGGAATCCTGGGGGACTCTACAGGTGATGGGAATATTTTGTGACCTGGAGGTGCCCAAGTGAAGAAAGTGGTGTCTGTTGGAAAGATAGGACGAGAACCAGTGAAGGAGGTTGCTGGTGAATCCTATTCACGACTCAAGTGTGCGCATGAAGGTAGGATGGTCAAATATGTTGAAAGCAACTGAGAGGTCCAGCAATATGAGGAGGCAGGGGTCATCTTGATATGTTTAGACAATAACAACGATGGCAGACCAAAAATATGGCACCTCCCTCAAAGTTCCAACAAATTAGGGCCCTGTGCACTTTCTTTCCGGTACCTGCCGATATTTGGTACCACTGTCCAGCAGAAATAAATTGAAACTACAAATGGAAAGGCACACCCGGAAAAAATTGCAGTCCCCCGAAATCCAATATCTGTTGTAAAATATGTTTTTTATTTATTCTGTACTTTATATCCACATATGTATATTTCTTGTTTGTACAACGGACATCCACCCACAAAACATCCAGCCAACGCGTTTCGATCAAATATTGATTGATATTAAACTACTGAGATCTAAGAGTTCAGTATTCACAGAATACTATCATAATGATGACAAATGTCGTAGATTTCACCTGTGCACGCAATTATGTCTTAAAATGAGATATATGACCAGTTTGTACATTTCGTGGGGATAAACACCTATAATGTATGAGATCACTCTGTAGTGAGGAACAGGTTTCAGTAAATTAATCTGTATTATGACAATTGGGGCCTCATTAACCTGATACGGTCACTGACACATTCCTTTGCAGTATGCTGCAGTAGTCTATCACTCAGCTAGAGTCACTAAACACCTGGCATTGGCAGTTGTTAGTTAACTAACAACTACTTACATGTTTGAGTCTACACTGCATTCCCTGTTTCTCTTGATGCACAGGTAGGTAATGACTGTGTAATGTGATCCAATCTATTATTTGTCTGTGTTATAATAACTTTTGTTGTTAAGTATGGAGTCTTGCTCTCAAGCATTATCATGTTGAATTGTTTCTGTGTCTTTTGTTGCACTTTGATATATGTATTATATGTTAGTTCATTCAGTCTATGTTACGTTTTCTCCTCTGTATGTGCACATAGTGTTATATTGTCCTAAAAATGTGCCAGGTGAAAGTGTCTTATTCGTGTTTTTGTATGTAACATACAGCCCTGATGAAGTTCAAAAAAGTTGCTTTAACTAAACGCGCTGGCTGGATATGCTTTATAGCTGGACGTCCTTTGTACAAACCAGAAAAATACATATATGGATACAAAGTAAAGGAATAAAACACATATTTTGCAATATATGTTGGATTTCTAGGGACTGCAATTTTTTCCGGGTGCACCTTTCTATTTGCATTTTTGTGTCATCTTCATCTGTGGTCAAGAGGGGATGGTCTACACTGTGCAGGCCAGAAGTTTCCATGATATGGGGTCGTCTGAGGCCTGAGTGGTAGTCATGCAGGAGATGGTTGGCATTGATGTGATCTTGGGATTGAACGTAGACTGTTTTCAATGATCTCGGGTACGCATGCTAGGTGGGTGATGGGCCAGTAGTCGACGAGGTCATTGGGATTTTGCATAGGTTTCTATAAGAGTGGAGGACCTGGCCTGTCTTGAAAGCTCCTGTGAAGATTTATTTTTTTCTTCAGAGTGTCTCTACCCTCCAGCGCTTCAGTGCGCAGGAGCAGCCTGGGAACACCTACTTAAGGCGAGTCCCTCCTGAAACCGCCCCTGACAAGGTAGCTGCGTGAGCGCTTAGCGCGCATTTGCTCTCACCTTCGTGATTTTTAACTACTTTTGTGTGTAATTTGTCTGTGTACCTGCTTTTAGACAGCGCCCCTTACTTGCACCATAATTGACCCCCGCACTGCCGTTTTGGCGGATTTGGCTCTGGGGTGGGTGACCTGTCCGTTTTGGCCGCCATTTTGGAGTGGGGTGTGTGGATAGAGGTGTCTCTACCCTCCAGCGCTTCAGTGCGCAGGAGCAGCCTGGAAACACCTACTTAAAGCTCCTCCCTAGCGCAGCGGGATCGCGCAGCGGGCGCGTCCTCGCGTGGCCGGAGTCGTGCCATAGTCCTGCCCGTCTGCGCCCGTCCGCGCTAAGGACGCGCTGGACGTCGCGGTACTCTGGTTAAGGACTATTATTCCATCCTGGGTCCACCATGCTGACGTACTCGCGGGATTGCCTGTTTGCCATCGGTCAGGTAAGCCGCTGTTGTACCCTTCCACCGGTACACCCATTGCGTGGCCCTTATCATTGCCCTTGTAATGGGTGGGCTCTTGACTCTCCGCGTCCTCTTCCAAGGACTATTTCCTCGGAGACCCGCCGTATTACAGACACTCCTACTACTCTGAAGATCCTGAATTTAAACGTTAGGTCTGCGCTGAAACACTATCAGCACATCTATGACCTCATTGAGGAGGAAGCTCCAGACGTATTTGCCATGACGGAAACATGGCTACAGGACGCTGATACCGCTATTACCAATCTAGCCTGCCCACCCGGCTATTCTATGTACACCTTGAATAGGTTGTCTAGGGGTGGGGGTATCGCGCTAGTGGTAAAATCTATCTACCCTTGCGTCTGGAGTGCCCTAAACATCTCCGGATGTGAAAGTGCCATGTTCAAGGTCTCTGTCAGCCCTGAGTTCACCCTGTCCGGGATGGTCGTTTATCGCCCACCCGGCAGCGATGTGGCGTTCAGAAATGCTTTCCCTGATATTGTTGGCCCTTTGGTCGCCGACTGTGCCAACTTTTCTATCATGGGTGACCTAAACCTGCATTTCAACACCCTCTCTGGCCTGACAGTGCGTTCCATCTCTTCTGACCTGGAGGCCTTTCAACTTCCCCAGATGGTTTCCCAGCCTACCCATCTGGGTGGACATATTCTGGATCCCCTGTTTACCAATCTGTTGGGGATTCTAATTACCTCTGTCTCTCCGGTGGAATGGACAGACCACTTCTTGGTGTCCATCCTCTGCCCTGTTTCGGCCACTCCTTCCATCTCTATGGCTAGACGGGTTCAGAAGAGGGCTTGGAAAAAGCTTAGGTTAGAGGACTTTCATCGTCTTCTATTAGAGGAGCCGCTGGGCCCTTTGACGGATGTGGAAAGGGGGTATGACCTCTTCTGTTCATGGATAACTAGGGCCTTGGACTCTCTGATACCTATCGTTTCTACTAAAATCAATCCCAGAGAGTCGAGTCCCTGGTACGATGGCACTCTCCGGGCCCTAAAGGGTGCCTGTAGACGAGCAGAGAGGGCTTGGAGGAAAACCTATGGGGCTGATCTAAAAGCTGCATATGCCAAGTCCGTTAAGCTCTACCATCGAGCTATCTGCCGAGCTCGTGCGGCTTTTTATGCCACCGAATTCCGGAACAGTCCGAACCCGTCAAAAGCTATCTTCAAGGCCGTAAAAGATCTCACGGCGAAGCGGACTACCACTACGACCGTAAGCTCCCTTTCCCATTGTGAATCCCTTGCATCTTACTTTTTGGGGAAGGTCCAAGCTATATATAGGACATTCCCTAGCATAGGGTCCACTACGGAAAGTATTAATGGGGTTCACCATCAGACTACACTGCTTGTTTTCCCCCCCTCACCTTGGATGGTTTTGACAAACTTGCGCTGCAAGTCAAATCTGGGTCCCCATCTGATCCAGTAAGGCCTGCTCTCTTCCGAGACCAAGCTTTTATGGGGCGTACAGCCGTATGCTCCCTTGTCAACCTCTCCTTGGAAACGGGAACTGTACCATCCAAGTGGAAACAAGCTGTGGTTTCCCCGATTATTAAAAAGCCCACCCTGGACCCTTCTAAGCCTGAAAGCTATCGCCCCATCTCGCTGTTACCCTGGCCAGCCAAGATCACTGAGGCCCACGTCAACTTGGCCCTGTCTGAACATCTGACTCGGACCAATGCCCTTGACCCCACACAAAACGGATTCCATGCTGGGCACAGTACGGAAACTGCGTTACTTGTGATGGTGGAACATCTCCGGGCAAGGTTGGATGCTGGTCAAACGGCGGCGCTTATTTTGTTAGATCTTAGCGCCGCCTTTGATACGGTAGACCACAGCATCCTCCTGCGTCGACTCGAGGAGACTGGTATTGGCGGTCAGGTGTTGCAATGGTTCCGCTCCTTTTTAGATGACCGCTCCTTCTGTGTTGCCATCCCTCCCTTCAAGTCCAACTACCAACCACTGGCCATGGGGGTTCCGCAGGGGTCCTCGCTGAGTCCCACGTTGTTCAACCTATACGTGAGACCGCTGGCTGATGTCGCTAGGCAGTGGGGCCTTACTTTGGTCTCATATGCCGACGACACTCAGCTGGCGGTTACTCTCAGCGGGGATGCGGAAATTGAGGCCCCCAGGTTTCAGTCCGGACTGAAGGCGGTGGCTAGTTGGCTGACAGGCAACTGCCTTCAGCTAAACGCCACTAAAACAGAGGTGATGGTCGTCGGGAAGGGAGTGGAGTTGTGGGGTGACCACTGGTGGCCCTCAGAGTTGGGACCTACTCCGATCCCGGTATCGGAAGTGAAAAATCTGGGGGTATGGCTGGACGCGGGCCTCTCCTTTATAGGCCATACTAAAAGAACCGCGGCCTGTTGTTTTGGTCTCCTGAGGGGCTTGAGACCTGTTCTCAAGTTCTTTGATGCCCCGACCAGGCAGCTGGTGATCCAGGCTACTATCATCTCCCGCCTGGATTACGCCAGCTCTCTCCTGGCTGGGGCTAACCAGGCTGAACTAACCCGTTTACAACGGGTTCAGAATGCTGCAGCGAGGGCGATTGTTGGTTTGCCCAGATTCTGCTCAGTGACAGGTGTCATTCGCTCCCTACACTGGCTTCCGGTTAGGAAGCGCATCCTCTTCAAGGTCTTGTGCCTTGCTTTTAAAATCTTGAGAGGTACAGGCCCGGAAATCCTGTCGAGTTGTCTGTCTTTTTATGTCCCTGCCCGTAGCCTCCGCTCTCAAGGTCTGGCCCTTGCGGTGGTTCCCAGATTCAGGCTCAGCCGCATGGGAGGCCGCTCGTTTAGGGTAATGGCTGCGTCAGCATGGAACTCCCTGCCTGTTGAAATCCGCTTGCTGGAGGACCTTCTGACCTTTCGGAGGGCTATAAAAACCTTCTTGTTTTAGCTGTTTCTTAGTTTCTGTTCTTAGCCTCTCGTTGTGTTACGGGCTACCTTGTCTCTGCGCCAGGACGCTCCTTGGCTGGAGTATCTGTGCGCACAATAAATAGTCGTAACATAACATAACATAACATATAGCGCGAACTAGACCCGAGACATCGCGTATCAGAGCGCTTTACATTAGCACCAGTTTTGTTACAGGAGGACACATTCATTTTTGCTAGGCACGGGGAGATTACGTGATTTGCCCAGAATCACAGGATGTTGAGCGTTGTTGCCGAGACTCAAACCCGGTTCCGGAGCTTCGAGGTCGACCGCTCTAGCTGTAAGGCTACATCCTCTCCCCAGATGTGCTGAATGAGGGAGACGCTGACAATGGAGTGTGGGGTGCATCCCCAGACAGAGCTTTGATGAAGGACAATGGTAAGACGTCTTCATAAGAAGTGGCTTTGTGGGAGTTGAGTGTGTCAGCAAGATCTGAGGAGATAGGGCTCTAAAGGTGACCAATGTGGGATTCTATGCCATCAACAAGAACTGCTCTCAGCTGGAATATTACCTCCCTTCAATTCATTAAGCTCTGTTCAAGTGTGCTTTAACAACTGATAATTAGACAATACGATACAGACAACCTGCTGCATTAAAACACAGCAACACTGTATCACAGTCACAACTTGCTGCTTCACTTCTCACCAAAGAATGTATATAGATAGAACCTACTCCATAATATTACACAAGAGAGCCTCACACAGTCAGACACACCTTGCTTCATGTGGGCACCCCCAAAGAACACATCAGTGCATAACCTACTGTCTTAAACTGAACCAAAATCCATGACCCGGACAAACGTGCTGCTGAACACCTCACACAGAGAACATGTCCAGACACAGCCTGCTGCATTAAATCACAGCAGAGGCCATCGCCACTCAGAAACAAATGCTGCAAGACGGCACACCAAAGACCATATAATCCAGGCTCAACCTGCTGTAGGTAAGGCACAGTAAAGAACGCAGAAAAACCAAAGGAAATGATGGACGGAGCGTTGACAATACAAGCACTCACCCCCAGTCAACTGATCTGGGTTTAATCCATTACCGTTCTTTAGCCCACTCTGCCACCCCAGTTCAGACAGAAAAGAGCGCCACACAGACCATGCCAGCATGACACCACATCAGAGAAGCGACAATGAAGCAATATGCTGCGTTTAATCACACCAGAGCCATCACACAGTGTCAGATCGCCGCACTACATCACAACTAAGGACATCGCTGACACACTACTCTTGGATGACACAGACCACCCCACAATCAACTTACTGCAGCTAACGACCCAAAGAACACATCCGTTGACAAGGCACTGCATTAAATCACACCAGAGACCACTACCCAGATAAACCCTGCAGCGACATTTACCAAATGCAACCTGCTGCATGACACCGCCACCAAGAACACCCGGATAAACCCCGCTGCACTGTGCCACAACAGAGAACACCCAGATCAATCCCGCTGCACGGTGTGACAACAATCAACACCCGGACAAACACCACTACAAGGAGTCACAACAGAGAGCACCCGGATCAATCCAACTGCAGGGTGTCGCATCAAACAACACCCGGATAGATCCAACTGCACGGTGTCACCACAAACAACACCCGGATAGATCCAACTGCACAGTGTCACTACAAACAACACCAGGATAGATCCAACTGCACGGTGTCACAACAAACAACACCCGGACAAACACCACTACACGGTGCCACAACAGAGAGCACCCAGATCAATCCAACTACATGGTGTCACCACAAACTACACCCGGATAGATCAAACTGCATGGTGTCACCACAAACAACACCCGGATAGATCCAACTGCACGGTGTCACAACAAACAACACCCGGACAAACACCACTACACGGTGCCACAACAGAGAGCACCCAGAACAATCCAACTGCACGGTGTCACCACAAACAACACCCGGATAGATCCAACTGCACTGTGTGGCAACAAACAACACCCGGATAGATCCAACTGCACGGTGTCACAACAAACAACACCCGGACAAACACCACTACACGGTGCCACAACAGAGAGCACCCAGATCAATCCAACTGCACGGTGTCACCACAAACTACACCCGGATAGATCCAACTGCACGGTGTCACCACAAACAACACCCGGATAGATCCAACTGCACAGTGTCACCACAAACACCCGGATAGATCCAACTGCATGGTGTGACAACAAACAACACCCGGATAGATCCAACTGCACGGTGTCACCACAAACAACACCCGGATAGATCCAACTGCACGGTGTCACCACAAACAACACCCGGATAGATCCAACTGCACGGTGTCACCACAAACAACACCCGGATAGATCCAACTGCACGGTGTCACCACAAACAACACCCGGATAGATCCAACTGCACGGTGTCACCACAAACAGCACCCGGATAGATCCAACTGCACGGTGTCACCACAAACAACACCCGGATAGATCCAACTGCATGGTGTCACCACAAACAACACCCGGATAGATCCAACTGCACGGTGTCACCACAAACAACACCCGGATAGATCCAACTGCACGGTGTGACAACAAACAACACCGGGATAGATCCAACTGCACGGTGTCCCCACAAACAACACCCGGATAGATCCAACTGCACGGTGTCACCACAAACAACACCCGGATAGATCCAACTGCACGGTGTCACAACAAACAACACCACTACACGGTGCCACAACAGAGCGCACCAGGATAGATCCAACTGCACGGTGTCACCACAAACAGCACCCGGATAGATCCAACTGCACGGTGTCACCACAAACAACACCCGGATAGATCCAACTGCATGGTGTCACCACAAACAACACCCGGATAGATCCAACTGCACGGTGTCACCACAAACAACACCCGGATAGATCCAACTGCACGGTGTGACAACAAACAACACCGGGATAGATCCAACTGCACGGTGTCCCCACAAACAACACCGGGATAGATCCAACTGCACGGTGTCCCCACAAACAACACCCGGATAGATCCAACTGCACGGTGTCACCACAACAACACCCGGATAGATCCAACTGCACGGTGTGGCAACAACCAACACCCGGATAGATCCAACTGCACGGTGTGACAACAAACACCCGGATAGATCCAACTGCACGGTGTCACCACAAAGAACACAAGAAGAACAGCCTGCTACATAACAACAGATGGAACATGTCAACAGATATTTTTGCACCGCACAAGAAAGATCATGCGGTGAGACAAACCTACTCCATGAAGACACAGATCACACAGGATAATTCGTGAGTAAATACGGGGCACCCTATACCCCTCCGGGCTCAGCGGGACTCTGGCCAAAGAGGGCCGAGTGGGCTCAGCCTGCTAACGCACCAGAAACCAGCGGTGCTGTGTCGTGGGAAGGGTGATTTTCCAGTGGTGCGGGTGGTGCTCGGGCGCGTGCACACACTTGGGGTGAATCACACATTACGGGAACTTGCAAGAAAGCTAAGCGCGAAAGGGTTAACACAAACTTTGCTTCAACCAGAGCGGGTTAGTGGAGCAACGAACAAGGGGGTTTACCGAAATAAATGGCTTTATCCACAACTAGACTAAACACTTGAACTGTTCACATTTCTTTTGACACAACAGGAGTGCGCTGACTACATCAATGTGTTCAATGTATCCACACCATGCCAGCGACCCCCAGAGAAGGAAGCGCCACCCTCCCCGCAGCAAGGGGGAGGTAAGGGGGTACTCACCTGCCAGGAGGCGGAGCTGCACAGATGGAGGGTATGGTGGCCGGGTGTGCGCTGTGTATGCTATGGGTTCAGGGACGCATGTGGGTGAGTGCGGGCGCATGTGGTGAGAGGCGTGACGTGTGTTACGAGTGTGTTGGGTGCAGGAGTTGAGTCTGTGGTCTATGTGAAGGTGTGTGTTTGGACTGGGTGTACGTTCTGTGTAGGTGTGATGCGTGTGTCATGTGTACATGCGAGATGTCTTCTGTGCGTGGGTGTGCTGTGCGTGTTGTGGCAGCAGGCAGATATGTTTTGCACTACCTGTAAAGGTGCACACGGGTGGTTTGTTATGTGTCTACCTTTGGTGTGTATTTTGAGTGTAAGTGCGGTGTGTGTGCGCAGGTGTGGGTGGGTGTGTGTGTGTATGTATGCGGGGCGTGCGTGGGTCCACACAACTCAGTGCCAAGACTAATCGTTTCTGGGTTCCGGAGTAGCGTTCTCCTCGCTGAAAAGCGCCTCGACAGGGATAGTAAGCGCTAAGTAAATATAATGTATATAAAGCCCCGGCTCCCCTCCTGCTCAGCTCCACAACGCCCCTCCTTGCCTCCATGCTGGCTGCACCCCTCCCACCGGTGTCAGCGGGCTCTGCCCGGCTGCGCCCCGGACGCAAGGTGTGCCTGGGGCCATCACGCTCCTCTCACATGGGGGGTCAGGGGGCCACCAGCAGCCACGGGAGTGCCAACCTCTGCCCACAGCCCCCCCCCCCTCGCCCGGCTGCGCCCCGGACGCAAGGTGTGCCTGGGGGCACCCCGCTCCTCTCACGTGCACCTCTGGCGGGGGGAGCCAGGTTGCCCCCTCTGCCCACAGCCCCCCCCGCTCACCTGTGCCCGGGGGCACCCCTCCGTGCCGCGTCACCTTGGCAACCCTCTGCTCCGCCTGGACGGGGACCGGCGGCCCCTCCTCGCTCCTTTCCAGCCTCTGCCCACCCTGCCCTGACCCGGCCAGCCGCCACCAGGCCAGGCAGCAGCGCGCGCGCCCTCCTCCTCCTGCAGGAATGCACTGATTCACATCTCCAGTCCACACCTCCAGCCACAGACAAGCACCCCGGGCTCCTGCGCTCCGCAGGTGGGGCGAGTTAACCCTTGCCGGGGCGGGCCGGGGCGTGGGAAGCACCGGCTGCACGGCTCCTGCAGCACCCCTCCCTGCCACTCCCTCACACTGGGCCCCCCGGGGGACCGGGAATAAAAAACGAAACCAGGGACGTCTCACATCGGGGAGGGGCGCACACAGCGCTCAACCACACACAAGACACACACCAGACACCGAGGGGAACAAACAATGCCACTTTTACACAGACTGGCACATGTGCTAAGAAGACAGATTTCTGAACAGGCTGATCAGTATTCCTGCACTGGAACACATAAAAGCCTGCCCCCCTCTGTGCCCAGTCGATCCCCCCCTAATGAACAGGACATGCGCAAAATCGACGTGGACACCATGAGAAATCGAGACAGGCTTGGACAAGGCCAGCTCACCATAGGCACCCGCCACACATGCGTAGGGCCTGGCAACCCCGCACTCACTGTCCAGGATGCCTCTGCTACCCATTGTGCATTTGAACGCCTGGCACCACTGCCAGCCCCCACCCTGAATGAATACAACCCATTACCCCCCCTGCGTTGAAAGGACATAGCCTTCCCCTTTTCATGGAATGAATTTAGCCCCTGGCACAAGTCCTATAAAAAGAGAAAAGTGTGTGTTGGAGGTGGGGCGGGGGGGACTAAACAGGTTTGAAAGTATGCAAATTATATCATGGTGCGTGACTGCACGATGGGTGACCTGGAAGTGACATCACAGGAAGTGGCATTAGCACCAATAACCTCAAAGGGAGTGACATCACATGTGACATCAGATGTTAAGACCTCATACAAATGTTAAGCAGGTCTTGAGCGCATTACAAGATTTAACAAATTAGATTTTGCGTTGGAGTTGTGCCAAAAGAAGTGGCACAACCCCAACGCAAAATCCGTGCCACAAACAAATGGACACAAGGAGAAACATGACAATAATTCTGTTCTGAAAAATTGGTTGCATAGTCTGCATTTTAAAATATCTTAGGGGATTAAGGCACCTGCTGTAGAGAGATTCGTGCGCCCCACAAATCTCAGGTAATAATAAAAATTGAGAACATAACTTTGGTAGTTAATGCAGTTGCTGGAGAGTTCTGTGTTTTGTGTAGTCCCAGTTCTGAATCAAAGTAGCATAGAGGGTTAATGCGTTTCCTGTAAAGCGCATTATGCAACATGCAGATGACAGTTTTTAGGTCAAGCCTAGACAGCGCTTGAGCTGTCTCGCTAAGACTTGTTGTATATATTTTGTGGGCTTACAGCTCATCCATTGCTTTTAGTTTGTTTATTTCAGTGTCATTTAAAAATCCTTGCTTCCAAATGGTTAATTTTTCCTATTTGTCTCTCCTTTTCGTCAGTTGTTCACTCCCATGCAACAGCGCCCTATTACTTCTAACCTGTCTCTTGACCCATTTTAGTTACTGGCTCAGGAACTATTTCTTAATTCTGAAAAAGTATTTCACACAAGTGTTCGTGTTTTGTTTCCCTGGCTTAACACATCGCCTATTTCACGGACACTGCACTTCATCTACGAGCATGGCAGCCGCATCAGGAGACCGGGCGCCTTTCTTTTTTTCCGCACAGTGCACGCTTGTTGTAAATTGAATGCTAAAGCCGATAAGTATGCACATCTCTTTTGGGTCCTGTTGCATTCTACTGTTTTTGATCTCTTTAATCCAGTCCGTGTATATTTTTTAACAACTCATTTGCGTTATGTGGTGTTGGTTTTGTTTTGGGCTTCTTTAGGCAGGCGCAAACATGCCTCTCGCGTGTTTTTTAATTCTGAAAGAGCACTTCAGACAAGTGTTCATGTTTCATTTCCCTTGATCAGCGCAGCACCCACTGCACAGCGCTTCATTTTTCAGCATGGCAGCTGCTTTGGGAATGCAAGAGTCTCTCAGGCTTGTTTTAAAGGGACATAGCGCTTGTTTCGTACGTAAGACTTGGCAATCCTACCCATGCAGCTAAGCCCGAGTCACGTCCACTGTTGTGTCAATCAGTATCGCCCAGAGCTTTGCAGGGGCGCCCGCACCAGCCACCATAACCAGACTGAGGGGGTACATCTCCCGCTTGTGGGGTTACAATGTATGGAACATTGTTGCCTGGGTAACCCATTTCAAATCACCCTTCCCAGAGAACCACCATTTTGAGCGCTTTTTACTCTTCATCGAAACCGCCGGCGTTCAGGATTATATAACTCCAGTGAAAGAGGACTGGTGCCTTGAGTACGCATGGCGTCACCCCTCCTGTTTCCAGAGAGTTTATGTAAGTATAGGCTTTAATGGCTGCGGAGTGTACTGTGGGGTGTGTGCATGTGCAGCCCCACCCACAGCTCCCCCACGGTCCCCTTTGGGACAAGCCACTCCATAGCACTACACCCTATTCAATTTAGAACACTTAACTCCACGCCCCATTACATCAATAACTTTTAGCCATACTGAATAGCAACCACATTAGTGTAGAAAATAGCTAAACCATACTGGCAAAGTCATAGGCGAGAACTATTGGCTATGCAAATGCTTTTTTCTTTTATGTAGATGGGTAAGCGAGCTACTGCTTTTAACACCGAGATCCTTTTGCTACTTGCACTTCATAAATTATAATCCTTCTGATCTAGCACAGTGAGATATGAAGGACATGTGACTCCTACACCTTGTAACCCTTACTGTCCTATGTGACACATTCTGTACATGGATTTCCCACTAATAGGATTCATGGGCAATGTATAATGTGTATGTGTGATGCATAGCGCTCTGACACTCTGTCAGTGGAGTGGTGTGGCTCACTGGTTAGAGGCGGCAGACCTGTAAGCAGAGAACGGCCCAGGACCAGGGTTCAATTCCCGACGCGGCAGGGTCGTGGACCAGGGTCAACGGACTCGATAATTCTCGCCTCGGTGCCTACTCTAACCAGGGAACACACTCGGCAACTCTGGGCATTAGCTTGCCTCATATCCACAACGGCCCCCCACAGACGCCGGGGATGCCTGGTTTCACCCTGGCGATAACCAGAAAGGGACCATCTCACAGGGAAAGCCAGGACGGGTTCCCCAGCGGTCTACAGCAAGCGGTCTACAGCACCAGGACACTCGGGTAGAGTAACAGTGCGCTTTACAAGTATCCCACATAACATAACATAACATAACACTGCATTGGGGTACGTAGAAATAAAACAAAATAGCAATATTTAAATTGTTCTTGGCGTAAATACTTGAACAGACCAAAACTTCTGACATTCTGACAATGCATACATGTCTCTTATTTACAGGGTCTGACTAAAGTCAAAATCATGACTCTCATAAGTACTTGTAAAGTGACAGTAAGTTGTGTGCTGCGTTTCCCCTCCATTGTATCTGCATTTAGGTGTAAGGCTACAGACAGATCCAAGTCGACATATGCGAACAAAAGGAGGCATGATGGCCCCTTAACTTCAGCCTTTGTTTAATGCCCTGCACAAATTAAAAATAATAAAGCTCCTTCACTACTCCCTGCAAGTTGCTGCTCAGAACAAAAGCAGACAATGAACAAAAGCAGACAATGTGCAGGTGATGCTTGCTGAATGTGTCCCAGTGTGTGAATATTACATCAGGACGAGTTCAGCATATTTCAGGGGGCACAACTCCTGGGCAGGGTGTACGGCATCCACCCTGCAAAAATAGTGGGTGGACTCCGTCTACGCTCGTGTAGCCCTGACTTGTGCCCTGCTTAGGACCACTGTTACATTCTCCTACATTATTACTGTTCCTTTAATTCCAGTAGAATGTTAGTGACCACTGTGTGTACATAGGAATGTAAGAGTCAGTTGCAGCTGAGCTCTTGTACTGGTGACATCCAAGGGTCCTATCTACAAATAAACTACCAAGCTACACCTGCTTCCTGTGCTTATTACTTGCAAAAGTGGCGACGAGGGAGGAAACAACCCATTTGACCCTTTGATGTTCTCATCATCTTAAAATTTCTTTTATTTTTCTACAAAAAAAAAAAAATTGGAAATCAAAGAAATCTCTCTTCAACTAAGGAACCAATAACCAAAACCGACCTTCAAAACGACTTTCAAGAAAAACAGCGTCTCATGCAGTGAGTGAGTCCAATTTACTATTATTGCCTTGTTAATTCCTGTTCTCTGGAAACGCTTATTATTTCTTGTCTGGGAAGCGCTTGTTCATGCCAAGAAACAGTGTCCCTAAGACTATTATTCTATTTCTTCTAAGCGCTGCCAAATCGTGGAAAGCCTCGTTAAACAATCCTTCGTTTATTCGAGTAAGCGCACAACAAGGCATGTAATTTTACTTTGCATCTTTTAAAAAAAAAAAAAGAGAGCATCTGTTGGAACGCTCGAGCGTATCAGCATGCAACAACTTCCAGCTGATTCTGTACCAGCGTCATAAGCGTCATACACCAAGCGGAAGAACTACCACGTTGCGTAGCGGCCATTTTATATTCCCGGTTGCATAGCAACGCATTTTTGCCGAATTCCCCGTTCACAGCAGCGTTAACCCAGCGTTTACTCCAAAAATAAAAACACAAACAACGATCAACTCGTACTAAACAAAGCACTCGCCAAGCTTCCTCTATAATCGATATTTTTCATTTTTAACAACTATTTATTACGTTAACTTTGACTATTACTGCAATATCGATGTGACACACTCACCTGCCTTCCTTCTTCGTTTCCTCCACATTGGATTCTGGGAAATTGATAACAAAGCATTCTGGGACATTTAACATACTTTATTCATTTTTACAACTAACAGTATTCAGCATTATATTCACAGGAAAACAGTTTTTTTTTTTCAGTATTCTTCTGGGAATCGACGCAGACAACGGTGACTACTTTTGTTGTTAATTTTAATTTTGTCCCCATTCCTTCAAAATATTGACTTTAATTATAATATTATTCTTGTGATGTTATTGTGTATGCTATATTAATTTGTCATTATTCGACATGGAGACTAATAATATTTTAGCCCCACCCAAATTCTTACAAGATCCTGGTGTACCTCCTATGAATTGGGAGGATTGGCGTGAATCCTTCGAAACTTATTTGGAGGCAATAGGAGGGGAGGTATTTCTTGCATCACGAAAATTAGCTTTACTCAAGCACAGTCTTGGCGTAGAAGGTAGAAAAGTACTGAAAACATTACCAATTATATCTTCTGTTAACTCAAAGGTATGTGCAGGCGGAGATGAAGATCTCAGTGAAGAGGAAATTGTGTTTGATTGTTCAAAACTTGAACCAATTTTGTCTGATGAATATCTAGATGCACTTAATGCACTAGAAGAAAATTTTAGTAAGAAAACTAGTATTGTTGTAGAAAGACATAAATTCTTTTCAAGAGCACAAATGGTGGGAGAAACTGTAGAACAATATGTTACTGCTTTAAGAAGGCTAGCTGTTACTTGCAAGTTTAAAGAGTTACATGAGGAAATCATAAGGGATCAGTTCATCAATAGAACTAACAATGTTAAAATCCAGGAGAAATTACTTGACTTGAAAGATCCATCTCTCCATAAAACCATTTCTATTGCCAGGAGAATGGAAAATAATTCACGTTATGTCAAAGAGTTAAACAATACACATGGTACAGATCGAAAGTTAACTGACAGTAAAGATTCTGGTGAAGTATGTACTGTATCCAATAAGCCAAAAACTTTAGATACTAGGCATAATGTTAAACATGATAATAGAGTTAGACCTCGCAATTTTTCTGGTGTCAACAAAAGCACTGTATCATATAACAAAGTGCCTTCTAATAAGACTACGATTCCTAACAATAAGCAATTTTGTTTCAGATGTGGGAATGCCAAGCATACCACTGAAAATTCTTGGTGTCCGGCGTCAAATGTCACATGTTTCAAGTGTAACAAATCTGGCCATTTTTCTAAAATGTGCAGATCAGGGAATCCCAATGCTTGGAAAAGCTCTGTGAATTTCATTGATGAATCCTTTTATTCTGATGACGATAGTGATATTGAAGTTATGACCATTTGGAATGATGATGAGGTTAATCATATTTCTGAAGAGATCCAACCACCTAAATGTGAAGTCACTATCAACAACCACAAGTTATTTCTTTGGGCTGATTCTTGCTCCCTGTATACCATTATCGATAAAACCATGTGGGAAACGTGTGGTAAACCCACCTTAGTTCATTCACAAAGATCTCCTGTGGGCTATCTATGCATTAGACTACCTGTGATCGGATGTTTTTCATCTGAAATCAATTTTAAGGATAGGAGTACTCTTGGAACCGTCTATGTGGTAGAAAAGGGAAGAGCCTTATTAGGGTGGAAAGAAGCATGGAATTTAGGATTGACCCTTGATCCAAATCATCCTGACCAAGTTTTACTATCTCCTAATTGGCAAAAAAAAAATTCTGAAGAAGTTTTAGTAACTCAGGATGACAATAGTGTGTTAGAATTACATAAAAAGTTCCCTGATTTGTTTAATCCTAAATTAGGGTGTCTCAAAAAATTTGAACACAGAATTGTTCTTAAACCTGATTGTACTCCTATTGTTCATAAAGTACGTAATGTGCCGTTAGTGTTAAGATCTCAACTCAAAGTGGAGTTAGATCGCCTTTGTCACCTGAACATTATTGAACCAATCGAAGCATCTGAGTGGCTTAGTCCAGTAGTTTTGGCACGCAAATCCAACGGAAAATTGCGCATGTGTGTTGATTTGAGAGATTTAAACAAAAATATTTGGGTAGATCGCTTTCCCTTACCCAAAATTAATGAAATGGTTGCCTCTGTTAAAGATGCAAAAATTTTCTCGTCTATTGATCTGTCAAATGCATATCATCAGATAAAGTTACACCCAGAATCCCGTCATCTAACTTCCTTTATCACTCCTGAGGGTGCATTTCAATTTTTGAGAATGCCTTTTGGGTTATCCTCTGCTTCGGCCGTTTTTCAAAGAGTCATGTGCAAAGTCCTTGAAGGCATACCTAACATGTTAGTGTTTCAAGATGATGTACTTGTATGGGGTGCGGATAAGTGTGACCACGACATGATTTTGCATGATGTATTGAGTAAACTTCAAAAGGCTGGTTTGACTGTAGCTGCTGAGAAATGCAAAATTGCTACCAATGAAATAGAATATCTTGGGCACACTTTATCTGCAGATGGTGTTAAACCTAAAAAGAATTTATTGGATGCTATCAAGAACGCTCCGGCACCATCTGATAAAGACCAGCTCCGATCTTTTTTAGGTCTTGCCGAGTATTACTCGAAATTTGTACCAAATTTTGCTTCTAAAGTCTTCTGCTTAAGATTGTTGATGAAAAAAGATGCCAAATTTTTGTGGTCCACGGAGTGTCAAGCTGTGTTTGATGATGTAAAAAGAGAAATTGCAAATGCTGTTGCTCTTAAACCCTATGATCCCAGCAAGAGGTCAATCATCGTGGTAGATGCGAGTGCATATGGGCTTGGAGCTGTTTTGATGCAAGGGAAAGACAAATTTGAGTGGGTGGTAGCTTTTGCCTCACGAACATTGAAAGGTGCTGAATCCTCTTACTCTGTCATCGAGAAAGAAGCTTTAGCATGCTTTTGGGGTGTTAATTATTTCAGGAACTATGTCTGGGGCACTAACTTCGAGTTAAGAACAGATCATAAGCCCCTTGTTGATATCTTTTCCACTAAAGGTGCAGGGAAAGCCACGCCTAGAATTGCCAAGTGGATTTATAAGTTACAAGAGTATGATTTCACAATGGAATACGTACCTGGAATCAAAAATGTCAATGCTGACTGCCTATCTCGACTTCCTATTGGGGGTGAGGATGTTGCAGTTGAACAAGATGAAGACTGGTCAATTGCTTCTGTGGATGAAGCTTGCAGTGGTGCTATAAGTTTAGAGATATGGAGACAAGCTGTTCAGGATGATGTGGTATTAAAGGAGGTAATTGCACGCTTAGCATCACCAAACAATAAATTTTCTTGGAGTGATTCTGACTTATCCGAATATAAAACCGTTTGGCCTGAACTTTCTTATGACCTTATGGTGGGTGTGGTTAGAAGAGCTGACAAGCTTGTCGTACCGTCTTCCTTACGGAATAGGTTACTGGATCTTATGCACGAAGGGCACTCAGGCATGTCTGGGATGAAAAGAAGATGTAGGTGTGATTTCTGGTGGCCAGGTATGGACAAAGATATTGATAGATGTGTAAGAAATTGCGCTGCTTGCACGTGCAGTGACAAATCTCATGTTTCTCAAGAAACCACAATCTCTGCTGTTACATTTCCGGATGGGCCCTGGCAGAAACTTGCTATAGACATTTGTGGTCCGTTCAGTGTTGGTAGTATTACTGGTAAATTTGCCATTGTATTGATGGATTACTATAGCAAATGGCCTGAAGTTGCATTTGTTAAAGAGGTTAAAGCTTCCAGCATTATTAACTTTTGTGAGGAGGTTTTTCATAGGGAAGGTTTTCCTGAGAGCATCACTACTGATAATGGTCCACAATTTATTGCTTCAGAGTTCCAAAATTACTTACATTCATGTGGAATTAGACACATTACTACGGCTGTTTATTGCCCAAGGGAGAACGGCATGGTAGAAAGGTTCAACCGTGTTTTAAAGGATTGTATTCAATTAGCTGTCTCTGGTGGTGATGATTGCAAAGTTGCTGTCAAAAACTTGGTTTGGAGTTATAGGAATACTCCACATTCTGCTACCATGGTATCTCCATTTCATCTTCTAAAGGGGCGTTCTGCTGGTAATAAGGTGACTCCTGCTTGGATGCTCAAGATTTCTGCTGGCCGTAATTATAAAGAAAATCTCGACAGTAGGATGAGTCTTTACCAAAAGAAATATGTGAACAGGCATAACGACAAAATTATAAAACGTGCATGTAGTCTCCAAATTGGTGATTTAGTGAAGTCTTCTCGTTTTGGGTTGTCCAAGGATGGTTCTTCCAAATGGTCTCGTCCAAAGAAGGTGTTGAAAGTATTGGGTAATTGCGTTCTGCTAGATGATGGACAAAAATTGAATATTTGTAATGTTGTTAAGTGCAATGATTTAGAACGTGACCTTTGGTTAAAAAAGGGGTCTAGTTCCAATTCTGTTCCATGTTCTGTTCATTCTCCGCATGTTCAACCCACATCATCTGATCTTCCAAGGGTGGATGTTTCCAGTTCCAGAAGGTTACCTGGACGAATCATTGTGAAACCTGTCAAGCTTAAAGATTATGTTATGTGACTCTGTATATATACATAGAATGCGTCAATACAATGTACATAGTTTTTATTATTTGTTTTTTTTATTTTAAGAAGAAAGATGTGTTACATTCTCCTACATTATTACTGTTCCTTTAATTCCAGTAGAATGTTAGTGACCACTGTGTGTACATAGGAATGTAAGAGTCAGTTGCAGCTGAGCTCTTGTACTGGTGACATCCAAGGGTCCTATCTACAAATAAACTACCAAGCTACACCTGCTTCCTGTGCTTATTACTTGCAAAAACCACGATACCCTTTTTGCAATGAAACGTAGAGAGATCACCTCACTTCAGGTAAATACAGTCTCAATTTCCCAACTTTTCACATACAAATCAATGATTTCAGATGTGTTATTTAAACTGCTTCAATGGAAGCAAAACAAGACTACAACTCCCATAATGCATTAGGACAGCACAGTGTTCATAATGATCTGGAGGGAGTTTATTCTCCTAATGGAAGGCCATGAGACCCACAAATACTTGGTAAAGGCCATGCACATCCCTCTGCAAGAGAAGGAACTGGCACTCTCCTCCCCTTGTGAGAGAAGGTCCTGACACCCCCTTGTATTGGGAAGACCCTGGATAGCCATTGAACAGGAAGGTCCTAGACTCCCCCCACTGCATAGGATGACCCTTGATCCTCCTCCTTCCAATGCTAACGGGGAAGTCCTTAGACCTCCGGTCAATTTTGTAACAGATTCAGATCAATGTCTACATCAAACCCCTCCCAGAACTCATTAATTCTTTCAGCCTCACCTCCTACAACTACACTGATACAGTGACCTCAAACTAAACACCTCAAAAACACAAATCCTAATTGTCAGCAAACTGACAAGCTACAGCCAGCTGGGAAAATGGCCTAAAAAACTAGGAAAGTTACTGACAAGCTCCTGTGAGGTATGGAACTTGGAAACAATTCTAGATTCATCCTTCTCCAAGACCGCTCCAGGTGGCCAATTGACCAAATTCACATTAAACACCATGAATAGACATCAAAGAACCATCTGGGATCCTGCAGAAGGACCTGCCAACCACTTCACTTGTCTTATGTCTGACTATGCAGATGGACTATATCATGGAGTATTACAACTCCAAAGAAATCAAAATGTAGCAGCAAGACAACCACTGCAGCTGAAGATGTGTAACCAGATCTCCCCGGCTCTGAAGGCTCGCCACTGGACGCCGGCTGCTAAAAGATCTCCGTTCACACTTCTATGCATAACGCACAAGGCAATAAACGAAAAAGGACCATTTTTTTACAGGGGAAAATCAACAAATACTCCCAGAAAAAAACTCTATTCTCCAGGCTGGCCCACAAGTAACTGTTCCACTATATAAGAAGAAAACTGTCAGTGGTACCTAGTTCTCTGACCAAGCGGCAAACAAGGGAATTCACTCCCAGCAATGATACAGGCTATGTAGAGCATCTGCAGTCCAGAAGGATGCTGAGAATAGACTATTTCCAACTTGTACCCCGGATTACAATTAGGGCTCCCGGTTTTACGGTATTTATTTTTTGACATTTCCGTCTGTATTTATCCATATTTATTTTTTGTCAACATTATCCGTTATTTTCTATATGTTTAATGGGTTTTGTAAAAAAAATAAAGCTGAAACTGGTATAATTTCACATTTATTTAACCCAGGAAGGTGCAGTCATGCTTGAATGCCTGCCAGGTTTCAGTGATATGAACACCCGCAGAAGATAAATAAATGCACTTCTATGAAAATATGCAGATTTCAGTCTTGTGCATATCTACTGCTGTTTAAGTCTCTTTAGTAAAAATTATTATTTATTTATTTTTAACCCCCTTACCTATCAATCCACACAGGTTTTGGCCTGGCAGTCATGGCAAGGTGTATTTAGAATCACTCAAAAAGTACCCAATTTCCGTTTTTATCCACATCTAAAAATAAATACAGACAAGAAAATAAATGGCTTTTTGTTTGTATTTATCTGTAAAAATCAGTAAAAACGGTAACCAGGGAGCCTTAATTACAATATAGAGAAAGGGTCTCACCATCAACAGGAAGAGGCCTTAAACATTGAGAAACGCACCATGACCTAAAATGTATGGTTTGCTAGAACACCACCTCTTCTAACATATCAACAAACGTGACATACCATGTTACCTGTGGAAGCGAGAATGAAGTCCAGTTTCTAGCACGCGCGTCTACGGAGACCTGAACAGCACTAAGGAAATCCAGACAACTTTCAGAACTCACATAACTTGTACAATACTACTCGATTTCTTGACCTCTTCTTGCACTACCTGTACTCTGTGGCATGTGAGCCATCACCAAACCATGCCTGATGCACAACAGGTCTATTCCATACTGCTATTGACTCGATCCTGCTCAGTTCCTGCCTCCTTCTGACCTAGGCTGCTTGTCCTTCCAAACTGAACCCTTCTGAGCTCCTGCCCCTAGGCTCGCCGACCCCGCCTGTAGACGCAGGATCCAAATACGTATGACTGTATGATCGAACAACCAAAAACACTGCCCTGGGGCAACCCAAGAACAGTGTAATCCACATTACATAACTTTGAATCAAAGCGACGCAATTAGCAATAAAAATAGAAACATAATTAAAGCGTCAGAACCAAATCAACAATTAGCAGTTAGCTTTACTCCAGACTAGAAATTGTAACTAATGGGTATACTATATTTACTAATGTTGCAAAACATACAACTAATTGTAAATTGATACCTGTATAGCGCACTACTCACCTGCAAGGGTCTCAAGGCGCTTGTACGAATACCGCTGTGGAACCCATCCTGGCTTTCCCTGTGAGGTGTCCACTCCTGGGCACCCCCAAGGTGGAGGCCAGGCATCCTTAGCATTGTGGGGGCTGTTGTGGAGATTAAGAAAGCTATTGCCCAGAGTTGCAGAGTGGGACTCCATGATTGGAATAGGCACCGAGGCGAGAATTGTCAGGTCCGAGGAATTTTGAGCCCAAGACCCGCCGAAGCGGGGAATTGAACCCTGGTCCCGGGCTAGACCTCTACATCAGGGTCTGCCGCTCTAACCATTGAGCCACACTTGAACTTGCAGCACTTACAACTGCACTCCTACCAAATCTGTTCTCTGCAGAGTGGGGTGCTACCCACATGCTAATCTCTTCAACACCTCATCAGGGATAGTAAGTCCTATCTAGATCCCCAATACAATACATGTAGAGGTGCAGGATTCCTGCACTCCCCATCTAAAAGGTCATCAGTAGGCCCCAGAAAGTGCTGGGGTAACTAGATGCACCAAATACCCTATATCCAGGCCCTAGCTTCCATTTACCCATTCCATGCACGCTGGAGCTGTTGTCTTCAGCGCTTCACAGTCATATAGTAAGGAGAGTGACAATTGCTTCCACTATGACTTGGGGGTTTTGAATAGATTAGCCTGAACGCGTGTTGCAGTAACTCCAAGCTTAACTAACTGGGTTTTAGGCACCCACAGACAGTGGGGGTTGAGGGTGGCAGAGAAATTTCAACTGTGCCTGACCCGTTTTAAAATACAGGCCTGGTCCCCCCAAATGTTGACTGCAATGGGTTCATTTCAAGATACTGTCTCTTTGTCTTCACTGTAGCCTCAAGAGCTAACCTGGATCGACAGAAGATTTGGGACATCGTGAGATAAGAGCATACACCGGATTCCTTACTAAAGTGGTTATTCAAAGTGGGTGAACTTTACTCTCCCCTTTGCCCTAAAACGTGAATAGGAACCAAACCTGCTCAGCTATCCAGAGCTCCACAAGACTACCCACATACACCTGACTGCTGACTGAGGCTTTCAACTATACCCCCTTGTGTATGAACTGCAAGGTCAAACTTCCTAAGTGTTGACTCCATCGGCCAGCACTTTAGGCTCACACCCACTTACTACCACTGAGTGGTGTCTGGTCTTATATATCGGCAACAGCACTTTGGGTTTGTACTGTTGTGCTCTATTACTACTCTGGCATTCTACTGACGTGGCCAGGGGTACTCTACTTCAAGGGAACATCCGCTTTATCGCTCGGGATAACTATTGTGTTATATTGTATCTGAACCGTATCCCGTAACCACCTCCAAGACCAAGGCTTGACGGCTCAGCAACCAGAGTACCGTGCAGTGGCGGCTATTCAGCTAAGGCGGAGGAGCGTTGCCCCACTGCTTTTGGAGCAGTGAAAAGGAAAACAATAATAACAAGGTTATCGTTTTATTTTTGGGTTCTGAGGGCTGGGTTTGGAAGGGGCAGGGCTGGCGGTTCGGGGTGGGAGGAGGAGTGGACTATACACACAAAGTGTGCATGACCGCTTGGCTGGCCGTAAAAGTAGTGCGCACTTTGATAATTCTCTACCAGGTTGCAATGGACAGCCTGTTCGGGAATATGCACAGGCCCCATGTCTCGATCTGAGCGCCAATCCACGGCGCTCAGACCAATCACAACGCTGCATTGCAGCATTGATGGTCTCAGGGGATCCTGTGTGCCCGGGAGCTTCTGCAGCGTCAGGAAGTGCAGAGAAGGGAAGGAGCGGTGCGGCCGGCGGACAAAAGGTAATTGCAGCCTTTTAAAAAAAAAAAAATTGGTGGTAGGGCCGGACCTGGGAGGACTCCATAAAAGATGGCAGTAGAGTTAGAGAGGTAGGACAGGAACATGACTTGCTTGGCAGGTAAACCACTGGAGGACATTTCCTCCACTCCGCAGGAAGGTGAAACATTGCGTATAGTTGGCTTCTTACCAATAGGCTGTGTGTTTCCATCCTGCGATCACACACTTTGGTCTAGTACGTTACATATGACAAAATCTCCGGTCTCCCAGATGTAAAGTTAACATACATGCCAATAGACCCGACTCAGACGGGAGACTCTCGATTTTCAAGCACCAAAAAAAGTGCCTTGTTTTATTTGTCTCCTGCCTGAAATTGCATTTTCTGCATTAGAAGTCAACGGGGAAATTATATTCTCCCGTTTTCAATTTTCAAATCTCCCACTTCCCATCCCTTTAAATGTTGGCATGTCTGAGCTAACCAGCACCCCCCTTTCCACCTTGGAGATCTTGGACCCCACGTTTGGAGCATGAGGTGGGCCTTTTGTAGGTGCCTCTGAGGCTGGGTCAGTCACTATTCACCACTTGTGCATGACAGACACTCAGTTTGTAAGTTTCACAGCCTGAATGACGAGTGTTCTACGTTGGTCCACAAAGGCACGCCCCATGCAAGATTTTTAGAATGATTGAATTGAAAGAACATTTGTGTAGCGCATGGCCACCCGGGAGCATCCCAGCGCTGGGCCAATAATGACTATCGGTAATCAATGTACATGATCTATCTACGTGGATATCTTGAAAATCAATATAGATCTGAACCTCGAAACCTTTGCCGAACTCCCCTACGCCTCACAGGCATACATGATTGTGTTGTATTTGTTGTCTGATTTGGGAGTAGCGCCTTGATGCCAGCAGGGATGCGACAAGCGCGTCGATGCGGTCCGCAGGCATGGTTGAGGTGACTGGGGCTGCGGGATCCGCTGGTATGCTGGCCAGTTCGTGAGATGAGACTGGACTTGCTTCTTGACGTCACGCCTCAATGTCTCCCTCGGTCTCTCCCCGCCTGGGGACACTGACGCACCTTTAAATCACGCGCTCAAAGCCGCCCACTGAGCGCCATAAACACAGCAGAGGAGCTGTACATGCGAGGAGCTGCGAGAGAAGGAGCAGAGAACAAGGACCGCCCACCTCACCCCTCGGCCCAGCCCAGGACTAGGGAGGAGGGAGCTCCTTTCCTCCCACCTCACCCCTCGGCCCAGGAGGAGGGAGGGTGGAGCTCCTTCTTTCCCACCTCACCCCACGGCCCCAGGATGAGGGAGGGTGGAGCTCCTTCCTTCCCACCTCACCCCACGGCCCAGGATGAGGGAGCTCCTTCCCTCCCCCTCATCCGTCCCTCACAGGATGATGGAGCTCCTTCCTTCCGACCTCACCGCTCGGCCCAGGAGGAGGGAGGGTGGAGCTCCTTCCTTCCCACCGCACCCCTCGGCCCCAGGAGGAGGGAGGGTGGAGCTCCTTCCTTCCCTCCTCACCCCTCGGCCCAGGAGGAGGGAGGGTGGAGCTCCTTCCTTCCCACCTCACCGCTCGGCCCAGGAGGAGGGAGGGTGGAGCTCCTTCCTTCCCACCTCACCGCTCGGCCCAGGATGAGGGAGGGTGGAGCTCCTTCCTTCCCTCCTCACCCCTGGGCCCCCAGGAGGAGGGAGCTCCTTCCTCCCTCCTCACCCCTCGGCCCAGGAGGAGGGAGGGTGGAGCTCCTTCCTTCCCACCGCACCCCTCGGCCCAGGAGGAGGGAGGGTTGAGCTCCTTTCTTCTCACCCCACCCCTCGGCCCAGGATGAGGGAGGGTGGAGCTCCTTTCCTTCTCACCCCACCCCTCGGCCCAGGAGGAGGGAGGGTGGAGCTCCTTCCTTCCCACCTCACCCCTCGGCCCAGGAGGAGGGAGGGTTGAGCTCCTTCCTTCCCTCCTCACCCCTCGGCCCAGGATGAGGGAGGGTGGAGCTCCTTTCCTTCCCACCTCATCCCTCGGCCCAGGAGGAGGGAGGGTGGAGCTCCTTCCTTCCCACCTCACCGCTCGGCCCAGGATGAGGGAGGGTGGAGCTCCTTCCTTCCCTCCTCACCCCTGGGCCCCCAGGAGGAGGGAGCTCCTTCCTCCCTCCTCACCCCTCGGCCCAGGAGGAGGGAGGGTGGAGCTCCTTCCTTCCCACCGCACCCCTCGGCCCAGGAGGAGGGAGGGTTGAGCTCCTTTCTTCTCACCCCACCCCTCGGCCCAGGATGAGGGAGGGTGGAGCTCCTTTCCTTCTCACCCCACCCCTCGGCCCAGGAGGAGGGAGGGTGGAGCTCCTTCCTTCCCACCTCACCCCTCGGCCCAGGAGGAGGGAGGGTTGAGCTCCTTCCTTCCCTCCTCACCCCTCGGCCCAGGATGAGGGAGGGTGGAGCTCCTTTCCTTCCCACCTCACCCCTCGGCCCAGGAGGAGGGAGGGTGGAGCTCCTTCCTTCCCACCTCACCCCTCGGCCCAGGAGGAGGGAGGGTGGAGCTCCTTCCTTCCCACGTCACCCCTCGGCCCAGGAGGAGGGAGGGTGGAGCTCCTTCCTTCCCACGTCACCCCTCGGCCCAGGATGAGGGAGCTCCTTCCTTCCCACCTCACCCCTCGGCCCCAGGATGAGGGAGGGTGGAGCTCCTTCCTTCCCACCTCACCCCTCGGCCCAGGAGGAGGGAGGGTGGAGCTCCTTCCTTCCCACCGCACCCCTCGGCCCAGGAGGAGGGAGGGTGGAGCTCCTTTCCTCCCACCTCACCCCTCGGCCCAGGAGGAGGGAGGGTGGAGCTCCTTTCCTCCCACCTCACCCCTCGGCCCAGGAGGAGGGAGCTCCTTCCTTCCCACCTCACCCCTCGGCCCCAGGATGAGGGAGGGTGGAGCTCCTTCCTTCCCACCTCACCCCTCGGCCCAGGAGGAGGGAGGGTGGAGCTCCTTCCTTCCCACCGCACCCCTCGGCCCAGGAGGAGGGAGGGTGGAGCTCCTTTCCTCCCACCTCACCCCTCGGCCCAGGAGGAGGGAGGGTGGAGCTCCTTTCCTCCCACCTCACCCCTCGGCCCAGGAGGAGGGAGGGTGGAGCTCCTTCCTTCCCACCTCACCCCTCGGCCCAGGAGGAGGGAGGGTGGAGCTCCTTCCTTCCCACGTCACCCCTCGGCCCAGGATGAGGGAGCTCCTTCCTTCCCACCTCACCCCTCGGCCCCAGGATGAGGGAGGGTGGAGCTCCTTCCTTCCCACCTCACCCCTCGGCCCAGGATGAGGGAGGGTGGAGCTCCTTCCTTCCCACCTCGGCCCCCAGATGAGGGAGGGTTGAGCTCCTTCCTTCCCACCTCACCCCACGGCCCCAGGAGGAGGGAGGGTGGAGCTCCTTTCCTCCCACCTCACCCCTCGGCCCAGGAGGAGGGAGGGTGGAGCTCCTTTCCTCCCACCTCACCCCTCGGCCCAGGATGAGGGAGGGTGGAGCTCCTTCCTTCTCACCTCACCCCACGGCCCCAGGAGGAGGGAGGGTGGAGCTCCTTCCTTCTCACCTCACCCCACGGCCCCAGGAGGAGGGAGGGTGGAGCTCCTTTCCTCCCACCTCACCCCTCGGCCCCAAGAGGAGGGAGGGTGGAGCTCCTTCCTTCCCACCTCACCCCTCGGCCCAGGATGAGGGAGGGTGGAGCTCCTTCCTTACCACCTCACCCCTCGGCCCAGGATGAGGGAGGGCGGAGCTCCTTTCCTCCCACCTCGGCCCCCAGATGAGGGAGGGTTGAGCTCCTTCCTTCCCACCTCACCCCTCGGCCCAGGATGAGGGAGGGCGGAGCTCCTTTCCTCCCACCTCACCCCTCGGCCCCAGGAGGAGGGAGGGTGGAGCTCCTTCCTTCTCACCTCACCCCACGGCCCCAGGAGGAGGGAGGGTGGAGCTCCTTCTTTCCCACCTCACCCCTCGGCCAAGGAGGAGGGAGGGTGGAGCTCCTTCCTTACCACCTCACCACTCGGCCCTGGAGGAGGGAGGGTGGAGCTCCTTTCCTCCCACCGCACCCCTCGGCCCAGGAGGAGGGAGGGTGGAGCTCCTTCCTTCCCACCTCACCCCTCGGCCCAGGAGGAGGGAGGGTGGAGCTCCTTCCTTACCACCTCACCACTCGGCCCTGGAGGAGGGAGGGTGGAGCTCCTTTCCTCCCACCTCACCCCTCGGCCCAGGAGGAGGGAGGGTGGAGCTCCTTTCCTCCCACCGCACCCCTCGGCCCAGGAGGAGGGAGGGTGGAGCTCCTTCCTTCCCACCTCACCCCTCGGCCCAGGAGGAGGGAGGGTGGAGCTCCTTCCTTCCCACCTCACCCCTCGGCCCAGGAGGAGGGAGGGTGGAGCTCCTTCCTTCCCACCTCACCCCTCGGCCCAGGAGGAGGGAGGGTGGAGCTCCTTCCTTACCACCTCACCACTCGGCCCTGGAGGAGGGAGGGTGGAGCTCCTTTCCTCCCACCTCACCCCTCGGCCCAGGAGGAGGGAGGGTGGAGCTCCTTTCCTCCCACCGCACCCCTCGGCCCAGGAGGAGGGAGGGTGGAGCTCCTTCCTTCCCACCTCACCCCTCGGCCCAGGAGGAGGGAGGGTGGAGCTCCTTCTTTCCCACCTCACCCCTCGGCCCAGGAGGAGGGAGGGTGGAGCTCCTTCCTTACCACCTCACCACTCGGCCCTGGAGGAGGGAGGGTGGAGCTCCTTTCCTCCCACCGCACCCCTCGGCCCAGGAGGAGGGAGGGTGGAGATCCTTCCTTCCCACCTCACCCCTCGGCCCAGGAGGAGGGAGGGTGGAGCTCCTTCCTTACCACCTCACCCCTCGGCCCAGGAGGAGGGAGGGTGGAGCTCCTTCCTTACCACCTCACCCCTCTGCCCAGGAGGAGGGAGGGTGGAGCTCCTTTCCTCCCACCTCACCCCTCGGCCCAGGAGGAAGGAGGGTGGAGCTCCTTCCTTACCACCTCACCCCTCGGCCCAGGAGGAGGGAGGGTGGAGCTCCTTCCTTACCACCTCACCCCTCGGCCCAGGAGGAGGGAGGGTGGAGCTCCTTCCCTCCCACCTCACCCCTCGGCCCAGGAGGAGGGAGGGTGGAGCTCCTTCCTTACCACCTCACCCCTCGGCCCAGGAGGAGGGAGGGTGGAGCTCCTCTCCTCCCACCTCACCCCTCGGCCCAGGAGGAGGGAGGGTGGAGCTCCTTCCTTCCAGAAGGGATGGTGGAGCTCCTTCCTTCTTACCTCACCCCTCGGCCCAGGATGAGGGAGGGGGGAGCTCCTTTCCTCCCCACCTCAACCCTTGGCTTCAGGATGAGTGAGCTCCTTCCCTCCCCCTCATCCCTCCCCCACAGGATGAGGGAGCTCCTTTCTTCTCACCTCACCCCTCAGCCCCAGGATGAGAGAGAAAGGAGCTCCTTCCTTCCCACCTCGGCCACCAGATGAGGAAGGGTGGACCCCCTTCCTGCCCACCTCACCCCTCAGCCCCAGGATGAGGGAGGGTGGAGCTCCTTCCTTCCCACCTCACCCCACGGCTCCAGGAGGAGGGAGCTTCTTCCTTCCAACGAAGGTTAGCAAGGAGCAGCTTACATACGGACTGTCCCTAAACTGCTACGGACAGTGTCAGTCTCCTTAGAGGTTCAACATTTTGCCTCACCTCGTCTACCATAAAAAGTACTTCAGTCTCTGATCTGTAAGAGTGCCATGCCCATGTGTGATAACTGGTGCATTTGGGAGATATAATTGGTGCTCACAGAGTGACACCCTCAAACTAAAAGAAAAGAAAGGGGTGCCTGAACCGATCACGTTTTCTTATTTGGATACTAATCTTACAATCTTCAAGTCTTGAGAAAGTCGTCTTACGACGAAACACGTGTCGGCTGTATGAATGTACACAACAACTACGTGTCAACAAATTAAGAATTGATCCAGTTTTGTTATACTTTTATGGACGTTATCACAGTTTGTTCTATAGCTGCAATTTTTTTAAGTACATTTTACTGACAACAGTCAGTTGAAATTGTAATATGGTGTTGTTCTCTGTTGCTTAAAGTATTAATGAGTAGGAACTTAGAGAAATTGTTCCTCATTTTCTGAGTAACGCTGTTGGTGGCGCAGTGTTTACATTGAGCATGCCCTCACATTAAGTGAATCAATATTGGCAAACAGAACGGAGGTGCTGACTATCCTTCTACCACTGCCATCACTTGTTGTATGTGATATTACCAATAAACTGTCTGGTTTGTATTCTCTACTGTCTGACAGACTTTTCATAATTGGGAAGGCGCAGGTGGTCGTGAGTGACACATGCCACCCTATTCGGGCCATTTCATTTGGTGCCCGAACAGGAACTCCATCGCGCTGACCCATCTCGCCCGCAATCGGGTGTGGAGGACGAGGCCGCATAAGGTCGGATGGGCGGATTGGGGATCCCGACAAGATAGAGCTTAGTTCTCGCAGCTGCTCTGCCTGTCTGATCGGGCGATGCCTCGCCCAGCTCTCATCCCGGCTGGGGTCCTGAAAGGCGAAACCCTTGGATCTGACTGACTGGTCCGAAGAGTCGGCAGTGGAGAATAACATTGTTTGACCTGTGTGCACCAGGTGAGTTTGTCTTGAATCTTGGTAAATATGACGCCATCTTGAATAATCTTGAATATGGTCTGAGGACCATCCTTGGTTTGTTTGAATTTAGTGGGTTGCGGACCGTTGAGATACAGAGCGTCTGCGAACACTCTGCCAGGCAATATACTGAATTTGGCTTACTCTTGAAAATGCCTGGGGCTTAAGCCTGTCTATTTGGTGCAGTTTGAAGACTGACTCTTGGTTTTGGTGCGGTCTGAAGACTGTTTAAGGAACAAGCGCTTGAATTTGTTTGGGCTCTTTGAGAGCTTGGCACCACTGCATTTGCATTTGGTTCGGTCTGAGAACTGTCGTGGGGGAAAAAAAGCACTTGCAATTGCTTTGCCAGGCAAAATAGTGAATTTGGCCACTTCTTGAATATGCCTGGAATGAGTTTCTTGTTGTCATTGTTGCTCTGCAGATGCTTGATTGGAAGAAGATCAGCTGGCGCCTCCAGTAGGCACTGTTAATATTGATGCGCAAAGAATGGTCTTGGCCCTATTATGTTTAGTACGCTATGGAACACATTTATGAGGGACAATGCCATGTCGAATAGGCCGTTGATGGACACTTTTGAACAGAAATAATAGTAATAATATATATGGTTGTTTTTCACATAGAAGAGGAGGCAGTCTGTGTTTGATTCCCTTTCAACGTGGTGGAAGGAGGCTAATAGAGGCGATCAACAATGGAAAGGAATGTAAAAAAAAAAGGGTGGAAGAATGTAAAATAAGTTAGTTATAGAGCATGATGTAAAAAAAAAAAAGGGAGGGTGCATTGATGGTGCCCAGATTTCATCTATAGCTTCAGGCATTATTCAATGACAAAAGCTGCTTTGAGTTTCAGATATAAATTGCATTCTAAAAGTGACTTGCTGAAAAATGAGGAGCATGACAAGAGAGAAAATAAAAAGAGTGAATGAATGAGGCCTGCTCAGATGTTTTCAGTCTAATGTAAAAGATTGCTCAATTAATTAATTCATGATTGATTTGAGTGTGTTTAAATTAGGTTTGACCTCCATAAAGAATGTATATTTAATTTAGGAAATGTGTTTTGAACTTTCAAGTTAGTATGTATTTTTGCTGAATAAGAACACATTTAACAAGCATTTACAATGCAACGGTTTCGCCTTTGGAAAAGTTTGAGCTATCGGCATTGTGAATTACAAACTTTTTATTTATGTGTTGGTTTTGAAAACAGATAAATAAATGGCATTGTCATTTACAATGGCAATAGCTTAATCTCTCGCAAATGCGATTTGTATTGCATTTTCAATGCAATAGGTCACGTATTTAAGCAAGTTTATGCTATTGACATTGCAAATAATTCGTTTTATTTATGTTTCAAAAACCAAAACATAAATAAAAGGTCTCACACTGCTGTCTCTCACACTGCTGACTCTGCCTTGAACACACCCACTGCTGTCTCTCTCACACACACTGCTGTCTTTCTTACAGACACTGCTGTCTCTCATACACAATGTCTCTCACACTGAAGGTGTGGGTTGTTTCCAGCTCATCCCGGCTCCCCAGGTTTAAAAAAAAAATCTGATACGATATAAAGGGCTTTAATGCTTTTGGGTCAAGTTCCCGATATAAAAAAAATGAACAAAAAAAAAAGTTGCATTACCACCTAAACAGAAAACTCGCTACTACTAATATATGAGGAGGACACTACCAATTCTAGTAAACAAAAAAAACACCAACGCTCCAATTTAAACAGAAAATACACCCCCCCCTTGCATGCAAATAGAAAACATACACGCTAATACAGCACACTTCCACTTATACGTAAACAGAGCACACACTACAGCTTGTATTTAACCAGAACACACACCACTTGATTGTGAACAGAAAACACACAACCACCAGAATGTAAAACAGAAAACACACAACCACCAGAATGTAAAACAGAAAACACACAACCACCAGAACGTAAACAAAATAAATACTGCCAATTGCGGCTAAACAGAAAACCCTACCATTTGACTGTGAACAGAAAACACTACCACTTGCACGTAAATAGAGGAAACACTACCACTGGCAACAAAATACAGAAAACACTACAACTCGCTTGATTGCCAACAGCAATCCTGAGGGCCCCGGGATTAAACACGTGCCAAGTTAGTGCTGGGTGAGTGACTGAGCGCAAAGATGGAAAAGTGAGGGGATAGATGGGCTGCTGGACTAGTGGGTGAGAGTATGAATGGATGAACAAGGTCTAATAAGTACAACTAGGAAGGAATATTAGGAAGGAAGGAAGGAAGGAGGGCTGGGGACGGCAGCAGCAGGTCAGCCGCCGCACGGGGGCAGAGACTACAGTGCAGGCCATGACAGTAAAATAGAGGCAGGAGTAGGACAACTCATGTCATTGAGAATCAGAAGCAGCAGCATGCCAAACTGAGGCAGCAGCACGCCGCCCGAGATAGAAGTGCAAAGACCGCAGCACAGTGCGTGCTCACTGAAATAGAAGCAGCACAGCCTGACTTTAGGCACAGGCGACGCATTACAAAAATACAGACATTTAAAATACAGGGAGTACAAGCTAAAGCCTGACGACACTAAGCCCACGGATATCTGCACAGTGAGTGACCCAGGCACCACAAAGCAGTTCGCGGCGACTGTAACCAACGGAAATCTGTACAGTGAGCCGCACTAAAAGACAGAGGGACTGAGGGAGTAAGGTGCCTCATAGTGAAACTCAGAAGCAGTAACGCACTGCGTCACACAAAGCTCGAGGACAGTGGCACAAGGACTGTCACGGAAAGAGGCCGCATGGCAGTGCATCATGCACGCCGGTAAAACAGGCTGAACCTAGTCTGCCAATAAAATTCAGGCATATCAACACAACATCTGACACTAAAACCTAAGGGCAGCAGCGCCCGGCACCTAGTACCCAATGGCATCATCGTCTAACACTAAGCTCACAGACAACCCATCACCTAGGCCTAAGGCACAAATGTATAAAGACATTTTCTCCCACTAAAATTAAAGATCAGCATCACGTTGTTTGACATCACTACATGGACAAAATTGAGCCTGCAGCAAGCACAAATGCATGCAGTGTTCCATACCTTGCAATACACATATACACCTATCTTTATAAGTTCAAAACTGCCCCGATTTGATAACCTAGGGCACTTTTTTTAGCCATCTAATCGCCAAATGGGCCACCTTTATTTTAGTGCCCAGGCCTATTTCCTACCCCAATCTGACCTTGAATATACACTGATATAACAAGAAAGCATGTGTCGGTAAAACAATGTGGCCTGCAGCAGGGAAACAGTGCAATACTCCACCTATATACACTGGGTCAGCACCACCAAAGAGAGATAAACATAGCAGCAATCACTTCGCACGTATGCACAACGACTGCCCAACTCCTAACGCTGGGCCAGCTGCCCTGCCGCTGAGACAAAAACTCAAATTATCAGCTTAGTGCTTGTATATAATTCACGAGACGGCAGCTCAGCATCTGTTATTGAAACACAGGGATAGCAAAACAGAGGGCCGAACATTAAAAGGCAGAGGAAAATAGCCCAATGCTAGTCTTAAGTAAATGCAATGTTTTGAAATAGCACGTCTGCTTTAACAGCTACCTCCCGTTAGACAACATACAATGCTTATCCAACAGACATTTCTCACAAATATGACCTGCTTCTCTCTAGATCGGGTAGCACCAACCTATCGTTCTTCCTAGCTAAGAGAATTCCAGTCCACCATAGAATCATAGCAGCATTCCGTGCCTCACTAGTTGATTTTCGAAGTGTATTGTTAGAACCCTAGGAGCAGGCTGCCTCGTCGACTTTAAACTAACAACAACTTACCACTGGATCGCTCTAATCTTTTTCTTTGTACATCCTGTTGCAGAAAGCTTTCTTCTGGGTCCTAACTGCTGCCTCTTATACAGACCGTGGCTTGGGCACCAACACCCCTTGCCTATTCCAGCCTAGGTCCATTTGTTGAGTGCCTCCGTGGAGTTCAATGTGAAACCTGCAGTTCGCATATTCGGCGGGAGTGGACACGGACGGCGGGAGGGGGCGGGAGTGGACGGCGGGAGGGGGCGGGAGTGGACACGGATGGCGGGAGGGGGCGGGAGGGGGCGGGAGTGGACACGGACGGCGGGAGGGGGCGGGAGAGGACACGGACGGCGGGAAACGTGCACAGGACAGCAAGGGGGCGGAAAGGCACACGGAGGGGGCGGGAATGGACAGCGCATCTGAATTCACTTTCAGTGAAAGGGGAGGGAACGGCAAAAAACGTAACTCCGCCCTGGGAAAAAATCTCCGGAACGCCCCCGAATCTGGTCCAGCCTTGATGGACAGATCCGGCACCCAATGGCTAGCCTCCATTTATGGAGCTAACCAATGAGAGCCGGGGGACGTTCCAGGAGTCCTTATTGACGACATAGGATTTCACCTGCGCTGAAGAGCTGCGCAGAGCGCAGCCTTCGGCAGGCGAAACCCAAAAACGATATCAGAAGAGTAAAAAGACCGACCAGATGGGAAGATAAAAGTTATCTACACAATACACAGCCCAGTGTTTGGGCAGCACACACTGCCCGATCAAAAGCGCCACACGTCGTGTTATGTAATCCCTCTAGTGCAGCCCCTTTCCATACAGCAGTGGGACCCGAATTCGGTCAAATCCGTCTTTTCTGGACCGTAGTGCCAAATGAATGACATCTAAGCACTACTCTGGGCACTAGTGGAGACTGAGGTGTCACAAGTCACAGGGTTTGGAGTTGCCGATTCACTTCCGTGTTTAGGTGTCGAGTCTCCCGCCTCCAGGCCGCGTGTTAAATTGATCACTTTTGGGTCATGCTTTTATCCGAGTCACCTCTGGCCTCCGCTTCATGAGCTCACTGCAAAAAAAATAAGCCAGGAAGCATCGGGAGCAGCGCAGATTGTCAGAAGTACAGTCTTTGGCCTCTTTGCTGAGACTACAGAGGCTTGACTCCGCACTTCGCGTGTGCCCGCAAAACCTCTTACCACCAAGGCTTATCTTCTTTAGCAGGGACGACTACAGGCGAATCGCTTCACTGCCTTCGATATAAAGGTTTCAGTCACTCATTTATTCGAGTGCAAATGAATTACATATTTTAGTCATTTGAGTAAAAAGCCACGTGCCTAGATAATTGTGTTTACCTATGTGTGGATGTCAGACGTCTTTAGCGCCGAATGCTAAATAGTGCTGCTTTTAGGCGCTAACAGAGCTACTACCCCCCTGTACTGAGCTAACTGACTGTGCTGTTGAAGACTGTAGTGACTACGAGTTAATGGTGATAAAAAGTGCTTGCAGGGCTAGATCAGAGCCATTCTCCGGCCAGTGTCTCCATAACCTCATAGTCTGTTGGGTTGGGGCAGAGTCAGTCGTCAAGCCGCGCTCCTGCCGGCCATTAGCCCCCAGCCAGACCGGCCACCCAGGGTAAGCTCTGGCCAAGACTCGAGGGCAGATTAACTGCAGAAATGACAGGAGTGAATAAACCCCATCAGGAGACGGGGGGGAGAAGGAATCCGGGAGGCAGGCGAGGCATTCACCAGGAAGAAAAGACATTCATTGACCAGGCGCCGCAGGAAGCAGGGCGATCTGCAGACACAGCAGCCACCCGCAGTCTTAAGTGTCACCTTAAAATAGATAGATTTTCTTTTCGGTGGGGAGAGGGTGCAGAGGGGGACAACAAGGGGGTGGGGAGAATCAAACTCCACAGGTGGGATGGAGAAAGGTTTTGTTGGCGGGCTCCTCCCCGAGGGGGCAGGGACTCGAGCTGGGAGGCCGGGGCTCGGCGAGGAATAAAAAGACACATGGCGCTTGGAGCGCGGTAGAGGGTACAGCGTCCACGCCGAGTCGCCTTCTCCCAGGAAGCAGCCAGCGGGCACGGCTGCGGGCAGCACAGACCGGTGACTGTAGCACCGCAGCACGGAGATCAGACGGGGGAGCGGCCCGCACTGCAGAGGCACAGGTCCTCGCCCTGCCGCAGACAGGGGCTGGTGCTCGGGTGATTGAAAGGGTGCCCACAGAGGGATATCAGGGTGCTGCGCCCACAGACCCCCAGCACAGGGCACGAGAAGCCAGCCCTAGGAGGCACCTCCCCGGGCGCACCTGCCACCAGCCCTCGGCCTCGCACAGCCCCGGACCCATCCTGAAAACTTCAACGGGAAATGGAAGATGAAGCACTCGGAGAACTTCGATGAGCTACTCAAGGCGCTAGGTGAGTGCACGCGGGAGTGGGGAGACCTCCCCTGAGTGGAGATGGGGTGTTGGGTGAGCCTTCGGGGGCGTCAGTCCTGCGTGAACAGTAGGTGGGCGCAATGGCAGTGGGTGAATTATCCTATCGGTCAGTATGTGGGCGACGACACAGCCCTCTCTTGCTGTGGGCGAGTGAGTTCTCCAGGTGAGTCGGCGGTGCAGTTGGTGAGTCATGGACATGGATGGGTGAGTTCTCCAGTTGTTGTGGGTGAGTCCCGTGGGAGGTGCGGGTATGTGCTGGTGCTGTGCTGCGTCCTATGGGAATGGGTGGTTGAGTTCTGTCGGTGCTGTGTGTGAGGCGTTTGGGAGTGGGAGGATGGGTTAAATTGGTACTTTGGGGTAAGTCCCAGTCCCTTGCGAGTGGGACGCTACGTTCTGGTGCCGTGGGGAGTCCAATGGAGAGGGTGGACGAAGACTCCTGTTGCTGTGGGTGAGTCCCGTGGGAGTGGGTGGATGGGTTCTATCGGAGCTGTGGGTGAGTTTCATTGGAGTGGGTGGGTGAGTCCTGACGCTGAGTGGGTGATGGAGTTTTATCGGATTTGTGGGTGAGTCCATTAGGAGTGGGAGGATGAGTTCTGGTGCCGTGGGGGAGTCCCCTGGGGGTGGGTGGATGGATTCTCCTCGTGCTCTGTGCGAGTCCCGTGGGAGTGGGTGGATGGGTTCCAGTCGTCTGCTTGTGTCCGCACCCAACATCCAGCACAATGGCTGCGGAGGGGTTGGGGGGGATTTGGTGGGGAAGCGCTGGAATGAGAGGCTGGGGGCATTAAAAAGAAAAGTTTAAAAAAAAAAAGAAAACTTACCTGACTGCCGACTTCAGAGTCTCTCTCTTGCCTGTTTTCGCTGATGGGCACAGCTGACTCGAGTTGCACGAACGGGAGGGGGGCGGGAGAGAACACGGACGACGGGAGGGGGGCGGGAGAGAACACGGACGACGGGAGGGGACACGGACGACGAGAGGGGGGCGGGAGAGGACACGGGCTGCGGGAGTGGACGGCGGGAGGGGACGGGAGTGGACACGGACGGCGGGAGGGGGCGGGAGTGGACACGGACGGCGGGAGGGGGCGGGAGTGGACACGGACGGCGGGAGGGGGCGGGAGAGGACACGGACGGCGGGAAACGTGCACAGGACAGCAAGGGGGCGGAAAGGCACACGGAGGGGGCGGGAATGGACAGCGCATCTGAATTCACTTTCAGTGAAAGGGGAGGGAACGGCAAAAAACGTAACTCCGCCCTGGGAAAAAATCTCCGGAACGCCCCCGAATCTGATCCAGCCTTGATGGACAGATCCGGCACCCAATGGCTAGCCTCCATTTATGGAGCTAACCAATGAGAGCCGGGGGACGTTCCAGGAGTCCTTATTGACGACATAGGATTTCACCTGCGCTGAAGAGCTGCGCAGAGCGCAGCCTTCGGCAGGCGAAACCCAAAAATGTAGGAGAAAAGCTGAAATACACAGCTCGTGATTTAGTCTGCTTTGGAAGGCTCACTGTTCAGCCTTGAGATAAGAATGCAATTTCTTTTGCGGTCCCCGCACTGTCTCTTCATGGAAAGGATGCATGCAGAAATACACCGTTTCTTTTCCCTTGAGTTCTACAGATGGAAAAGAAGGGGGTCAGGGGGTTAGGCAGCTTCCGTGAGAAGACAACGAGAGGCTCACCGAGATAAAAGGTGCAGAATGAGAACAGATTGAGATGCTAAAAGTCTTTCGCTTTATGTTCTGACTAACAGGCTTTGTATAGTTTTAAATTGCCCTATGCATTTATTTCTCTTTATGGGATATTTTGCAATTATTAATTATTGATCTAGTTCTATGTTTGCATTATATTTCCAGAACACTTTAAGAGTACGGACTGACTTTTATGCCTCACTTTCCATATAAATAGGGTTCTCTTCCTTTATGGGGTACTTTGTGTGCAATATATGCTTTGTGAGAGAATAGTTGAGGATCTACACAGCTGTTCTGTCCATTTCTGCTGCTTCTGCTCCTGCCATGTCGTTCAGGCTGTGTTGGCTTTGGCACAGCTTGCTTTCCTTGTCTCTGTCTCCGCCACCTGTGGCCATTATGACTTCTAGTACCCCTGACAAATATTTCCTCTGTGTCCTTTTCGTTAACGCTTATACTTGCAGCACAGACAACAGTGATGATAATGTCTGTTATTTCTGTTGTCTACTCCCACTGTGTTTTTTCATCCCACGATATTAGTGAGCACGCGCTCCTGGAGGTTTCGGAAACCATTAAGGGGGTTCTGGACTCTGGGGGCAAAGTCATGCTGGTGATGTTAGACCTGTCGGCGGCTTTCGACACCGTTCCCCATGATGGTCTTCTCGCAAGACTTCGCGAGATAGGCATACGGGGGACGGTGTTCGACTGGTTTTCCTCCTTTCTTGCCGACCGCCGGCAAACGATCTGGGCCCCGCCTGATTCCGCCGTGATGCCGCCTCTGGGAGTCGGGGTCCCTCAGGGCTCTATTTTGAGCCCGACCCTCTTTAACATCATTATGACCCCGTTGGCGGCACTGGTGGAGTCGCATGGTGCCCAGATCGTATCTTATGCGGATGACACCCAGCTCCTCTTCTCTTGTACGAGAGGAGGCGACTTTGATGGGGAGAGTATTCGGGATTGCCTTGGGGCTGTTTTTCATTGGTTCCATCTAAACAGCCTTAAGTGCAATTCCGACAAGTCCGAAGTACTTTTCTTTGGGTGTGACATCGAACCTGACTGGCAGACTTGGTGGCCACGGGATATGTTCCCTCCATCCTGCTCCTCTCAGGTTGCAAAGAATTTAGGGGTGAAGTTGGATAACAGGTTAACCCTGAAATCTCAGATCCTGGGGGTGTCGGGTATGTGCTTTGGCATCCTCAGGATGCTGCGGAGGTTCCTTCCTTTGTTATCCGTGGAACATAGGACGCTGACAGTTCAGGCTCTGATTGGGTCCAGGTTGGATTATTCCAACATTCTCTACCTGGGCCTTCCAGAGTACTTGCTGCAGCGCCTTCAAGTGGTGCAGAACGCCGCGGCCAGGGCAATCTTCGGCCTTAGTAGGCGCTCCAGTGCCTCGGGATTGCTGGCAACGTTACATTGGCTGCCCATCCGCAAGAGGATCGCCTTTAAGGCTCTTACCTTGGTCTATAAAGCTCTTCACAAGGGGGGAGCTAAGTACCTCCAAAAGAGACTGGTCTTCTATCATCCGACCAGGTCTCTGAGGTCAGAAGCCCTGCACCTTGCTGTTGTCCCTCGGGTAAAGAAAGCGCGCCTTGGCGGGCGCTCTTTTGGATTGCTGGCATCTCAGCTATGGAACTCCTTGCCGCTGGCCCTGCGGGGAGCCACTAGCTTGCTGGCTTTTAGGAAAGGCCTTAAAACGTGGCTTTTTACTCAGTAGCCGCTCTCTCTTGAACTCCTGGCTTACTGTTCTTTTAGTCTTTCATTTGGTGTTATGTTATTATGTCACAGCTTGTTTGCCTTTCTCCAAGAAAAGCGCCGGGACACTCTTTTTGAGTAGCCGTGCGCTATAAAAATGAATAAATAACATAACATAACATAACATAACACTGGGACACGGGTATGTGGATTTGAGGATTGAGACTGGACGAAATTGGAAGAACGTGTGGGTCTGTACGTTTGATCTGAAGTGTGAAATGAAGGAAAGAGGGTAATAGCTAATAAAGGTGCTCAGTGGGTTCGTGTGGTAGGTGTGCGGAATGTGATAGAAATAATGAGCCTTTTGTGCAACAGTATGTCCTTAGGAACATGACTGCTATATTGCTTGGTTTCTAGGAGCACTGTTTTCAAAGATGCTGCGCCACAGATTTTGTGTGATATTAACAGAGATATTTGCTTTGTTAGGTCGCATTCTCATGTATTAGGGTAATGTAAGTTAACAGCTTGTTGCCAGGGGAAAGATGCGAGAGTGAAGGTGTTTCTAGATTATAATGGGCAAGATGTGTGTCTTAAAAGGGGATTTGATTGTTTGTTCCCAGATTAGTCCCTAATGTGTTTACTTAACTAGTGGCCTGGTTGTAGACATTTGAGAGTACTTGGTCTACATTGCCTCTTTCTGTTACATATTTCACATAGCACTATACTATGACTGTTTGAATGGATTTTTTGGATGCATTTGCTGTAACACATGTTTTGTGCCCTCTTGCTTTGACTATTGGTCATTTTTACTGTGGATTCTCTGTTTGTGTTACTGTCTAATTGTGGTGAGAATGTGATGGGTTTGGCATCCTACTATTACTGCTCTCCGGCAGGTGAATGTCTGCTGATGGGCCTCAATGTAAGTAGTGAATATTGTTTGCCCCGCCCCCGGGAGTTTTGCAGATGCGCCATTCACTTTATGGGCAACAGGCGGTGTAGAGGTGGGATTGCAATAAATATTGCCGGGTTGGACCTAAGCAATAGGCAATTCTTCTCCCCTAGGCATTGCTACTTCCCTTACAATACAATGGGCGGGGAGGCGAGCCTTGTTGTGCATGATGCAGGATTTGGTTTAGAAAGGTGTTGGTGAGGAGACAACTGTTAAATTGTAACAGCCCCATTATTTTGATTGTGTTTACAAATGTGTGACTGATTGGTGTAAAGTTAACAAAAATGTGGTTCTCCAACTTTCTGCTGTTCTAGCCATTGCTATGCTTCTGCTAATGGTTCTTCCTGCTGCTCAATATTTTCTGCCACTGACCTAAAATACATTCTTTGGTGGTAGTATTTATTTCAATAATAGGTCTTTGTCCAGATTTACATTGACTGGTAGGAGTCATAGGCTCTGCTGCGCTTCTGAGGATTATGTAGAAAGACAGAGCATCTAATGTTTCAGACACAGGGCAAAGGTGGAGGGACAGTTATTGCATTTAGCTTCGAATGCTCATGAAGAATGCTTTTCAAGAAATAAGTATTGTCAACAGGTCACCTACTGTGGAAGGGGCATAGGATATTAGCTCCTTGGCGAACTAACACATTAAAGAAGTGCATGAGGCGCATGCCCCTTTATCCTGAAGCAGTCTTTTGGGCAATTAACACTTGGGCAACTAACAAACTACGCTTTCTGCGGCCCCTGTGCTTCGAAAAAACAATTTGTTGCATGCCGTTTTTGTGTTGTAAGTACACAAGACAGCTTGTTGCGCACTTTCTATCTCGGACACTTTCGCAAGAACCCTCCCAAGCTGTCTAGGGGCGGTCATGACGGTGGCCGTCTACATTGGACAATCGATTGGACTCATTTTAGCCACTGATTTCACAGATATGGTACTCCATGGTGTGACCACGCCCTTGAATAAAAAGAGACACAGCACATTACCAGTGCACATCTAATTGGCTACAAATTAGCATTGTTCGCAAAAAAAATATTGTGATTAAAAGTTGTGCCACTTTGAACTCCACCATGTTACTGCCCCACCTTTCTGCCAAATGATGGAATTGAAAAGGAAATGAAAGGACGGGTAGACTAGACTGTTGTTCCCTTACCTGACCCTCAACGGGAACTGTATGTTGACAGCTCTTGTTTTAATTCCCAGGTGGCACCACCACTATTGCTTATGTTACAGCAACACTACATACAGTAGCAGAGACATAATGAGCCCCTTATCAGTTAGCTGGAGTAACTGAACAGGCCGTGTTTATTGGAGCTAATGAACTGTAAGTGTAGTACCCACCGGAAAGTGATTGAAGATGTGTAGAACAGACAGCTAAGGAAAATAATCAAACTGAAATGAAAAGGATGTCTGTAGCAAGCCCTGCTTAGTGGGTACTGGAAGTCACAATGTTTAAGTTGAAAATATAGCACAATTGAAAGGACAATGCACGGTGAATAGATAGGCTAGGGAAGGGAAAAGAGTGTTGCCAGATGCATATGCATTCCCCGTGGTTATGATGACACATTGCCCAGCCCATGTACTATATGGTGCGCATGATGCACAATCCTAGAAAGGGTATTCGTATGCCCCTGGTACTTTCGCACCACACATTTTTCCTTTTTGAGGTTCTTCAGATTAATAATATGGGGATAGATGCAGTAATTCGAAGGATGTCCTAATTGTTCTCTAAAGGTTTAGTAAATAGATTGAGACATACTCACTTCTCATTGTTGGAATTTTTTTTATCTTTGCCAGTTACCTGAAAGTTAGCATTCTATTCACATATAGGTCCGGGACGCCCTCCAGTCACATCAGAGGGGCCCGGACGCGATGCCCAGCCTGGCTACTTATTATGGGCAAATTCAAAATTACTGAGACGGAGCTGCAGGCAAATGAAGTGCTGAATGAGGCAGTACCACCGAAAAACAAAAGAGAGAGGAGCTATCCAGGAGCCCCAGCCTGTTTGTCCACCTGTGCTGGAGCCCCAGCCCCTTGAGCCCCAGCCTGAGGGCTCGTCTGTGTTCGAGCCTCTGCCCCTTGAGTCTGACCCCCTTTTCCCTGACCCCTCTGTGCCTGGAGTGACAAGGTATAATCTACATCCCCGATGGAGGAACAGTGCACCAAAGGGAAAGTCAGATTAGTCTGGAAGGACTGCATTGCTGAAGAATAGGGCTAACGAACCCTGCCAGTGGAACCAACGATAGCTTAGGGAAAGGGAGATTGGTGCATTGTTTGGACAGTCAACGAACAGGGCGAAAAGACTGAGTTTCTGGAGAGACAATACCTTGCCCTGCAAAGTGGGATCTGGATCCGAGCTAACGAACAACTCCACCGCTGGTGCTCAACAGCGGCTATGCCTAATGAACAATAGGGGTCCACCAGCGGGACCCAGATGGACGCTGGGAACGTTGTCCCATTTCCTTGCTTCATCACCATTGGCTCCATTGCATGTCCTTTACTCTGATTAAAAAAAACATTTATTACCCATTTGGTTGCTCCATTAGGGAGGAAGAACAGTTTTACGCAGCCCCGCATTCTTGGAAAAATGGGCCTCTTTGGTCTGAGTGGTCTGTTAAGATATTCTGTGCATCCTTTGATTGGTATGATGCCTGTTCCCTCTGAACACGTTTGATACTTTGGCTGCTCACAGAGGGGAGCACAGGAAGACGTACACTGACAATTCAATTGTTTCGATCGGTGCACATTCAATTCCTTTTCTTCAGTTCCAGATATGACATTTATTGATTTTTCACACTGCAAATGAATACGTACATTAAGAAGATGTCTGTAACGGTGGTTGATATGACAGTTCGTTTTGTCCCCAAGGGGCGGGGAAGATTAAGGTGGGTGAGAGCACATATGACTTCACTTACAGACTGAACCTAATAACAAGCCCGTCTTAGATCCTGCATCGTAATGTTTACTTCGCATGTGGGTCACAAGTTCATGTTTAGTTTACAAATGTTGCCTCTCTTTTCTCCTCCTTATCTCTGTATTTGTTGCCCCATCTATGTATCGTATATTTCATCATCTACAATAAAAAAGTGTGTTCTTGCCCTGAGCCAAAAGGGTTGCTGACACGAAGAATATGCCCCTTCATGCACGGTCTCCTTAGGAGACTGAGTAACAACAAGAGAGGGAGGAATAAAAAGAAACTTGTCCTTTTCCCCAGAAGTATATATTAGAACAACGAGGACAAGACCTCAAGCAGGTATAGGTCAGGGATATTACCCTGGTGCCTGGTCAGTCAGTTAACAACAAGCTCTTGTTGTTAAGAAACCCCTCACCCACCTACCTGGTAGGTGGCATGCTACATCATCGGGGCCCAGCTGGATCACCGAATGCGATCCAGCTGTGCTGCAACGCCTGTCTACAGCGGAGCGGGATTTCGTGTACTAGTGAACAAGTGCTATGTGTGGTGAGTTATGTGCTAAAAATGCCTATAGGAAATACCCTTATAAAAGTTTTAATGGAAGGGTCCTATGGCAGGGGTAAAAACATTGATAGGATATAATTGAGGTAAACTATCTACCACCAAGATCAGATTAGACACTGCCATTCCTACTGCTGACACCCAAGTCCACCTGTCCTGTCGGTATGGCAAACCCTGTGTGGCATACCATTACCCTTGGCCATGTTCACCGTATAGGGGGCTCAATACAGTATTAGCACTGTACATATAGTGGAGAAGTGTGGCTCACTGGTTAGAGCGGCAGACCCTGATGCAGAGGTTTAGCCCGGGACCAGGGTTCAATTCCCAGCCTCGGCGGGTCTTGGGCTCAAAATTCCACGGACCTGATAATTCTCGCCTCGGTGCCTATTCCAATCATGGAGTCCCACTCTGCAACTCTGGGCAAAAGCTTGCTTAATCTCCACAACGGCCCCCACAACGCTAAGGATGCCTGGCCTCCACCTTGGGGGTGCACACCTCACAGGGAAAGCCAGGATGGGTTCCACAGCGGTATTCGTACAAGCGCCTTGAGACCCTTGCGGGTGAGTAGTGCGCTATACAAGTATCAATTTACATTTACATTTACATATAGGCTGCTTTCACACCCACTTAGCAGCAGGAGGATCTCTTTCTCGGTATAGAGTTATATAGTTTGCACGCTAGTTAGTCTACGCGTAATGTAATAATCTATACCTAGAATTCTATGGCCTTCATACCTCACTTTCCTATTGCTGTCACCAATATTGAAACACTTCACCTTTGCGTCACATTTGTAATCTCACTATTAAAACGTACCCCCGCTTTCCCTAAATAACTAGGCGTGTATGTTTTATTGAGACCATATGCCCTAACACCTTTTGGGCATCACAATCACTTTTCTTATAGCGGCCCTAGTTAACACACAAGTTCCCTGCTATAATATGACCTATACTGGCGGTCATAATGATATATCAATTCACTCACATAATTAGTTTTTATGCACTAACAGGCATTGTTTATTAATTTGTTACCGTTGTAGGTGCATCACTTTTAAACAAATCCTCTGTGTCCATCTCAATAAAGTTGCAACGCTCCACGCATGCGCTGTTTACCCCCGTGTAGCCACCACGCTGCTTCCATTTAGCATTCTAGTCTTTAGTAACCACGTGACTCGCATCCGCGATCACGTGGTCCTGCCGATTTCCGTATACAACCAGCTCCCTGAACCGCTTCGTTTGCGGATGAGCTCCACGGACTCGGTTGGTAGCTAAGCTAGCGGTGATAAAAACGTAAGTAACGATCCATTCTCCCCCGTAGAGCAGTGTGAATTCCCTGTAGACAGTCTACCGCCTACTTTATGGCATCCTCATTTACTTACAGGGTCCCCTAGCACTCCGACGTGAGGCTCGATCCATGTAGCCTCTTACCCGTAAAGATAACGTGAGCTGCGTTCCTTCTTTACATTATATGTTGTACTGTCTCGTTGTGTTCTTGCACATGTGCAATTGATTCTCAATACTTTATACCACGCGCTATTTTTAACATAGAGATATAGCTGCACAGGATGTGCCATAGTTATATTTCTAAGCACAAATGCCACTTCACTGTAATAGTTAACAAAAGCCCATCTGGCACATCGTAACCACGCAAGGTTTATTATTTCATTATTTTTTAGTGTTCCCGTGCATGCTGCACAAGATCCAGATAGGCTTGAAGTATGTACGTAGCAGGTATTTCCACCTGGGCAATTTCCGCTCACCACAGGCACAATATTAATCACTTTGAGTATTATGACTATATATGCCTCGCATTGTTCTGCTTACTTTTCAGATACTTTACGAACCGGATCTGAGAGTATATTGATCCACTACATACACAACGAGCTTTAGGGTGCGCGTTGAGAGATATATACACACACGGCTGTACCCTTGTTTGGGTCAGCTCACCAGTGGTCCTGAAGAAAGCCTCACGACTATCGTAGAAGGCTGAAACTAGTAAACCTACCCTGTTTTTACTGCGATATAGAGGGACAATTTTTACCTCAATTATATCCTATCCATGTTTTTTTTGTTCAAATCTGTTTTTTATTGTGAACACAGCGATAAGCCTACAACCCCATTTCAGGGCCGGCCGCGCAGAAAAAAAGCCAGTAGGTAGTACTAACCAGGGGAGGTGGAACCATTAACACAGCGCTCTGCCTACAACCCCCGGAGGGGCCGGCCGCGTGGCTTAGGGGAGAGTATAGCAAGAGGCGGCCATATGATGGCAATGCGTCGTTGCGCGGGGGAGGCGCGTATGTGAGGGAGAGCAATGGTGCCACATTTTCAAAGGCCCAACAGGGACCGAACTGCCCCAAAGAGGGGCGGAAGCCAGAGTGGCAAGTAGGAAAGAAGAAAAGTCAGAAGAGGAGTGAGCAGTAGCGAGGTGGAGAGGGGTCTGGGGGGTGCGTCTGCAGTCGCCAATATGGGATGGAAAACGCAAATCGGCACTGGGGGAAGTGACTAAGCGCCTAGCCTGCTCGGGGCATCCTCAAACAATTGCAGGGCGCGGAGCCTGGGAGGCATGTGGCGGGCATAGCTGATGGAGCACAGGTATCGCACGAGAGGTTCCCACACTGCCTTGAAGCGTATCCCCCTTGATTGTATCCGCGCCGTGAGTAGCTCCATAGTCAGGACTTGCCAGAGGCGCACGAACCAGGATGCTACCGGCGGTGCCTCAGCCCGCTTCCAGTACAGAGCAATGAGTTGCCTGGCAGCACCTAACATGTGAAGGGTGAGGATCCAGTCGCTGCGCGTGAGGGCCCTAAGTGTGGGGGGTCGAATGCCCAGCAGGAGTGTGCAAACCTCTTCAGGGAGGGGAAAACCCAACACCTTCTTAATGTGACTAAGGACCTCCTTCCAAAAGACAGCTAGGGTAGGGCACGACCACCAGATGTGTACGAAGTCACCAGTCGCAGTGCCACACCTCCAGCACAGCGGCGAGGAGGTGGGGAACATTTTGCTGAGTCTCAGGGGAGTGTAGTACCATTGTGTTAGCATCTTGTACGCGTTTTCCCTCTGCGGGATGCTGCGGTAGGTTTTGGGGATGTCATTCCAGAGCCGAGTCCATTGAGATGGCGTGATATCAGCGCCAGTCACCGACTGCCACTGCCTCTGATAGGGATGTGCAGGCAGAGCGACGGGGTGTTGCAGTATGTTGTAGATCTGGGAGATGAGCCGTTTCAGTCCCCCGAGGGAGCGTGCCAACTTCTCAAATGGGGTATATGCCCTGGTAGCAGCCTGATACATGTCGTCTCCCGAAATCCAGTGGCGCAGCTGCGCATACTGTAAGCTAGCAGTTAAAGGGAGGCCAAATTCTTCCCTGCAGTCCAGCCATGATTTAGGCGACCCACCAAGAAAAAGATCTCCTGCAACCCTGCAGTCTCCTTGTGTCCAGCTCTCGAAGGCTCGGGTCTGGGCAGCGGGGGGAAAGTGCGGGTTACCTGCAATGGGGGTGTGTGGAGAGGGGAACGTGGTTAGACCCTTGGACACTGCCACTCTGTCCCATACTTCAAGAACCGTCCTTGTGGGGACCGCCATATATGCACTTCTGGAGCGCGCCACACGCGGTAGCCAAGGTAGGTCCCATATGGTGCGCCCCGTGACCACTCGGTCCATGTGGAACCAGTGCTTGTCGCTTTCGCGTGCACCCCATTCGATCACGAACCGGAGATGTGCCGCCCAATAGTAGTGGAGGAGATTCGGGCAGGCCAGGCCACCCCTGTCTCTCGGCTCCATGAGGACTTTCTGCGAGAACCGGGGCAGTTTGCCCCCCCATATGAAGGACGTGAGGTCGCGTTGGAGGGTTCTGATGCAGTGAATCGGGATCGGGGTGGGGAGGCACTGGAAAACATACAGAATGCGGGGGAGGACCGACGTCTTGACAGCGTTGAGCCGCCCCAGCCAGGAAATCATCAAGGGTTTCCATTTCCGCAGGTCTGCCAGAACTTCCTTGCGGCAAGAGGCCCAGTTCCTCGAGGACCACGAGTCAAGGTGGGGTGTGAGGTCCAGACCCAGGTATTGAATGTGGTCATCCGCCCAACGGTAGGGTGTGACCCCCTTCAGGAAGGGGACCTCCTCATCGGGGATGGTGAGGTTAAGCGCCCAAGATTTGGTGTGGTTAATTTTAAGGCCGGACGCCTGCTCAAACAGTGAGAGGGCTTCGTGCACCGCTGGGAGGGAGACCCGAGGATTCGTAAGAGTAAGAATCAGGTCGTCCGCAAACAGCGCTACCTTGTTAGTGCGTCCTCCGTGGGGGATACCATGAATGTCAGGAGCGCGCCTAATCAGCTCCGCCAGTGGCTCGACCGCAAGAGCGAACAGGAGCGGCGAAAGCGGGCATCCCTGCCTCGTGCCCCTGTGAATCGAGAGCGGCGATGTCAGTTGGCCGTTGACCCGAATTCTGGCCTGCGGCCCAAGGTAAGGGGCCATGCACCTGGAGATCATGGTAGGGCCAAGACCAAGTTTCGTGAGGACCGCCCGTAGGAAGGTCCAGTCGACCCGGTCGAAGGCCTTTTCTGCGTCCAGCGAGAGGAGGCAGGCCGGGATTTTCCAGTGGTGCACCTTTCCCACTAAGTGTGCCAGCCTGCGAACATTGTCGGCTCCCTGACGGTCCCGTATAAATCCCACCTGGTCCGGGTTCACCAATCCCGGCATGTGCGGGTCCAGCCGCTTGGCCAGGATCTTAGTGTAGATCTTGAGATCGGTGTTAAGGAGGGCGATGGGGCGGTAGGAGGCACATAGGTCGGGGTCCTTCCCAGGCTTGGGGATCAGGGCAATTTCCGCCAGGCCCATATCAGGGGATGGGCCAACGGTATCAGAGAAGGAGCTGTAGAGCCGCAGCAGATGCGGGCGGAGTTGGGTCAAGAACAGGCGATAGAAGGTCAACGGCAGGCCGTCCGGTCCCGGGGTTTTCCCCACGGGGAGGTCTTTGACCGCTTCTGTTATTTCCTCCTCCTGCAAGGGGCCCTCTAGCGTGGCTGCACATGCAGGGGACAGTGGAGACCCCCCGAAGTCTGCTAGGACGGCCTCTCGTGCCTCCGCAGAAGTGGGCTCCTCAGCATACAGGGAGGAGTAGTAAGCGACAAATGCGGCCTGTTTGGCCGTCTCTGAGGTGGCACTGGTGCCATCCTGCCGCTTGACATTGGCAATGTGGGCCCTAGCGGCACGTGCCCGCAGCCTGCCGGCCAGCAGACGACCAACCTTGTCCCCTCCCTCGTAATACCGTTGCTTGAGCGCTAGTAGGGAGTGTTCCGCCTTGTTGGTGCGCAGGGCGCGGAGTTGCCCCCTGAGAATGGCGAGAGTTCTCTTTGACGCCCGTGAAGGGGAGACCCGGTCCCGAGCCTCCGCCTGTTTGATCTCGCTAGCCAGGTCGGTTTCCATCTTGAACGCTTCCTTCCTCCACGCCGCCGCCAGGGAGGTGATGTGGCCCCGAATGGTGGCCTTGAAGGCATCCCAGACCGTGTGAAAGGGCAGGTCGGGGGTGTCGTTAATGGCGAAATAAGAGTCTATGGCGTCTCGGATGCTGGCGACGTCGTCCGGGTCCCGGAGGATCCTCGGCGGGAGCGCCCACCTGCGTTCACGAGTGGTACGGGCCAGGGGGTCCTGCAACAAAAGCTCCACGTGAGCGTGGTCCGACAGGGAAATGTCGGAGATAGCGGCAGCTAAGGAGTCTCGGGCCAATTCAAGGGAGGTGAAGAGATAGTCGATTCGGGAGTATGTCCGATGGGAATGTGAATAGAAGGAATAGTCCCGGGCCCCCGGGTTGTGGTAGCGCCACACGTCCACGAGTCCCAGGTCTGTAAGCTGCGTTCTAAGGGTAGAGGACATTGCTCCCGCGCCGTTAAAGGGGGCTCCCGCCCGATCTAGCTCAGGGTCCCAGACAAGATTGAAGTCGCCGCCCAGGATCACATTAGTGACGCCCGTTGGGAACTGCTCCCGCAGAAGCGCCTGGAGGTATTTGTCCTGCGACTGGTTGGGTGCGTACACACACCCTAGAGTGAACTGTGCTCGTCCCATCTGTACCGTGGCTCGGAGGAAACGCCCGTCAGCGCTTTTGAAGGGTTTCACGGGTCCCCGCCTAATGCCAGCCCTGCAGAGGATCGCCACCCCCGCTGTCTTGGTGTCAGAGGATGCCCAGAACTGTGTAGGGTATCTGGGGTGCGCCATGCGTTTGATGTCTCCCCTGAGAAGGTGTGTCTCCTGGAGGAGGATAATGTCAGGGGAGTGGTGTAGGAGGTAGCGCCATATCTGCTTCCGCTTGTTGGGGGAGTTGAGCCCTTTGACGTTGAGGGAGAGGACCTTCAAGGGTGTAGGGATGTTCGCTGTCATAGCACTAAGGGGGAGTGGAGTCGCGCAAGACCCAACATAGCAGACCCTCCCGCAGACAGGACAGCGGCAGCCTCATCTCGCCTCCAGCGCGCCAAACCCCGCAGGACCCACCCCGCCACCCCTTCGCAGGCGCGGGGAGAGAATAATAAGAGAGGGCAGTGAAGGGGAAAGTAGGAAGAGGAGAGAGAGAAAAAAGAGAAAAGGCGCAGAGAAGAAACAGAACCAAAACAGGCCAACAGGGCCAGTGTACATTGTCCCAGGTACCGGACATCCTCTACCCGAGGGTTTGGATGAACTCAGGAATGTCACTTCCTACGGGACAAAGGGTGTCGTCCATTCCTGCAGACCCCCGCGGGTGGGGGGGGGGGGGGAGAGCCACAGATGTGGCCTGCCAGTGAGAGGGGGGAAGCCCCTCCCCCAAGAACAGTGGGGTGAGGTCTCCATGGTGCATGAGGACACATCAGAGTGCCCAGTGGGCGAGCGTATGCTCAGGGCAGCTGTGGGCACAGTAGCAATGGTCAGTGTCCTTCCGTAGTCGAGGGGCGATCCCCACCCTCAGATCCAGAAGCGAGGAGCTGGGAGGCCTGTTCCTCACGGTCGCCCTCAAGAGAGCGGATGTGTGCGATGATGTCCTGTTTGGTCTGTGAGGCAGAGAGTGCATCCACCGGAGGGGGCCGTCGACGTTTGCGCACAGTGGACCATTCTGAGCGTGGAGGGGCCTTCTCCGGGTGGGGAGGGCGGGTCGGACTGTGGTCCGGGGACTCCGGCATGCCTAGCAGTTGTGCCGCTTCCTGATAGGACCTGAGTGCCCTGCGCTTGTCCTCCCACCTGAAGATGAGCGCGAAGGGATGGCCCCACTGGTAAGAGATGTTGAGGGTCCGGAGTCTCTCCGTGATCGGGCGGAAGACCTTTCGTCTGTAGAGGGTTGAGGGGGCCAGGTCCTGAAAGATCTGGATCTTGTGGCCTTCATACCGCAGGTCCGGGTTGTCTCTAGCCGCCTTCAAAATGGCCTCCTTCTCAGTGAAATAATGAAGCCTGGTGACGATGTCGGGCAGGAGACCCGCTTTTCCTCCCGCTCCAAAGACTCGGTGTGCGCGGTCGAGGGGCGGCGGGGGGGCGTCTTCCTCGCCCCACACCGCTTGCAGGAGTAGGGCCACATAGGCCATGGTATTAGTCCCCTCTTCTCCAAGTGGCACACCCCGTATGCGGAGGTTGTTGCGGCGTCCTCTATTTTCCATGTCCTCCTGCTTGATCTGGAGCTGGATATGTTGTTCTTCGAGGTTCGCCACTCTCCGCCAGATCTGCTCCAGGTCTTCGGTGCGGGAATCGACCGTCTTTTCCAGGCCGTCGACCCGGTCGCCAAGGTCGGTGACTTCCTTGCGAAGTTCTTTGACGCACGTATGGACCTCCGACCTGAGGGATCCAATCTCAGTCTTTAGATCAGCCATGAAGGAGGACATGAAGGCCTGTGTCACCGGTGGAGAGTCGGCTGGCGGTGGGGGTTTCCCCCCTGATGATGATGGGGGGCCCCCGGAGGATGATGGCGATCCCGCCTTGCCCCACATGGAAGCCACTGATGCTCCTCTGGTCGTCGTGGGCGGGGGGTCCAGCCTGGTCCCCTTGCCGCGGGTCATGGTCCACTCAGGGCGGCAAAGGGCAGTGGGGGGCAGGGCCAGTTGCTGTGGACGATCCCTGGTCTGTGGCGGGGGATATGCTGTGGGAGGCCGCGCTGGCGCCCCGCGATCCAGCCGTCCGGGTCCCACGATCAGGGGCTCAAGACCACGAGGCTAGAGATGGCGGTGCGCGCCGTGGCCCTCACGAGCCCGAAGCCGGAGCGGTCCGCCAACAGGACGCGGGGCGCACTCAAGCAAGAGAAGTCCAGGATGTGAGAGGCCGCAGGAGCGGAGGTAGATGGCGCAGCCGGGGAGGCAAGGCAGCGTGTAGGTAGAGGAGGCGCCAGGGGGGCGATGGCAGCAGGTGCTCCACGGCAAGCAGGGCCTGGGGCCTACAGGCGAAGGGCCTCCCATGGCTCGTGGCGTGGCGCAGCCTCCCGGTCTCGGCTGGGTCAGGGCCAACCCCCAGCGCGGCGCCCAGCCGGCTCCGCAGCGACGGCCGAGGAGTGATCTGGGGGGCCCTCCCTAGTGTCCCCGCGTCTCAGCAGTAAGAGGCCCAGTGTCTGGGGGTAGAAGATGGCGGAGGCCCCCGGGGTCTTCGCCCGCTCGCAGCAGGATCGTCCAGACTGCAGCTCACCAGGCTCTGCAGGGCCGGGTTGTGGCGGAGAGGCGGTCAGGGGATGTGTCCTGTGGAGCCGGGGCCCACCGAGGCTCAGGCCGCGCCAACACGCAGCGTCAGGTCCGCTCCCCAGAGCGCTGTTTATGTGTCCGGGGCAGCGGGGAGCGCCCAAGTAGGGGCCGTCTGCACGGGTGAGACTGTCCTCCACCAAGGGGGTAAGATGGCGGGTAGGCCCGCGGTCGAGCCTCGCTGTCGCCGGGCCCCCCCGGGAGGTGGAAAAGGGGGGGAAAGGGCGGCGCGCTGCAGCTCACCAGATGTATCCAGCGATGGGGCCGTGGTCAGGGCTCATGGGCAGGGGGCCTCCGGCGACTCCTCCGGTCTGGGCCTGCTGTTCCCGCCAAAGCCGGGGGCTCTCGTAGATGCGGCGTCCAGGCCGCTGCTGTGTGCCCCGCCGGTGGCAGCCCGGCTCCGGCAGCTTCAGCGCGTCGCAGCTGGTGTCAGGCTGGTTCCGCTGGTGGATCGGAGCCGCAGGCGGGATCAGGAGCGCTCCGGAGCCTCACCCAGGTCGCAGTGCCGGTCCCCTCCTCGAGAGCCAGTCCAGGTGTCTCGGCAGCGGACCCTGCGGCAAGATGGCGGCCAGCGGCCGAGCTCGGGGACCCCGGAGCTGTGTGCTGCGACCGCGTGAGTTCTCACAGCCGCGGTTCGCCGCCAGGAAGGATCGCCAGCAGGGTCGGCAGTGCACCGGGGGTCCTCAGGAGTAGATGACCCCCGAAACTACGCTGAAACAGGCTTAATAGTGCAGCGGGGCGACGGAGCTCGCTCGAGACACGTCTGCTCACATCGCTGTCTCGGCCACGCCCCCCCTATCCATGTTTTTACCCATGCCATAGGACCCTTCCATTAAAACTTTTATAATTTCCTATAGGCATTTTTAGCACATAACTCACCACACATAGCACTTGTTCACTAGTACACGAAATCCCGCTCCGCTGTAGACAGGCGTTGCAACACAGCTGGATCGCATTCGGTGATCCAGCTGGGCCCCGATGATGAAGCATGCCACCTACCAGGTAGGTGGGTGAGGGATTTCTTAACAACAAGAGCTTGTTGTTAACTGACTGACCAGGCACCAGGGTAATATCCCTGACCTATACCTGCTTGAGGTCTTGTCCTCGTAGTTCTAATATATCCTCAGGAGACTGGTCAGACTGAGCTCCGCTGCAGCGTATTACCAATAAACTGTCTGGTTTGTATTCTCTACTGTCTGACCGACTCTTCATTACTGGGAAGGCGCAGAGGTGGTCGTGAGTGACCCGGGTGACCTTAATCGGGCCACTTCCTGCACCTTCCCTCTGACACCTACTTGCATGTCACAAACTGCCACAAATGTGTTATTTAGGTTCTATGTTCACTTGGGACACCCTGCACCATTATTAGATTGAATTCATCACGTATTCATATAAAAGACAAATATTCATATTGTCTTGTTGTATATGGTTCTCTTTCTCTCTCCGACATATCTTCTCCCAGAAACATTGCCATTGAGCTACCCATTACCAGATATTGCACGCATTGTCCACAGGAACCACTGTTTCTTGTTATATATTAGATGCTCTGGTTCAATGTGAGTAGGGTTGCCCTTGTCCTACCTACACAAGACATAAAAAGACCTAGTCACAAGTATGGATTCGCAAAACACAGATCACTGCCACAACCTATCTTTGCGAAAACAACAACATGGGCAGTAGTCCACTGTCTGTCAATGAGGGCACCCATGGTGTACCCCTCCAGTCACAGAACAGGCACCACTACCTTGCTCATGACACAGGAAAACCCTTGGCATCTGCACGCACACTAGATGAGCGTGACACCAGGGCCAACAATCAAACAAGCATTTGTAATGCAATAGGTCTCACATTAGCAAGAGTTTTTAAGCTATAAGCAATGCAAAAGCTTAAACTCTCCCAATTGCGAGACCCATTGAACAGCAAATTGTTTTTTTTAACGGACACCCATGTGGCACTTTTACATTTCACATTTAAACAAGTAAAGTTGAAAGGAAGAGGCGTGTCCGACATTAAAGTGAAACGGCAGCATGGGGGCTCTGACAAAAACAAGCATTGGCATAGCCAATAGGTCTCGCCTTTGGGACCTTATAAGTGTTTAGCCATGCAACACTTAATGTTGTTGCACCAAGGATTTTGTGCTGCACAACTAAATACTTATAAGGTCCCAAAAGCGTGACCTATTGGCTATGCCAATGCTTGTTTCGTGTTTTTGCTTTCTCTTTCGAAGCGGAATAACGGTCTGGTTTTGTGCGCCTTCGCTCGAGATTGATAATTGGAGGCGGAGAGTGCGCGAGTTCGGCCCAAGGGTCCGACGCGTGGCGCCTGGGCTGCCTTTAGGATGCTTGATGGAAAATAACGACTGCAGGTGGAGAGAGACGAACTGTCCAGTTTACAAGCACCTCGGGACCCTCTATGACTTGTTTTTATTAGGTTTCTTTGTGGAAAGTGATGGCTGCAGGTAGAGCGGGTAAGCAGTCCAGATTGCAGGCACGATGGTCCCTCTGGGTCTACTTCTGGGATGATTTGTGGGTGAAAATGTATTCCTGCAGGCGGTGCCAGCCCAAAGTCCAATTGTTAATTTGCCTGCATATCTCTGGAACTGATTTTGTTTTCTTCTGCCTGGAAATTGATGACTAAAGGTCTGGGAGAAGCCCAACGCATAGTTTCATTTGCCAAAAGGCAGCAGTTGGACGATTTTGTGGTGGTTTGGCATAAATGGATGACTGGGGGCAGGAATAGTCCATGTTTTTGGTTTGCGGGCGCAATGGGCAGTGCTGGCCCTTGTTTGTGACCTTCCGTTGAACTAGATTTGTGCAGCCAAGCAGATTCAGAGACCTTTTTTTATCATGGGCCGGCCGCGTGTCTCTGGGTGATCCTCTCAATCCTGGGCCTGCCTGGGAGGCCTCGGCCCAGGTCCAAGCTGAGGCCTCGGCCCCCCTCTTCATGCTGGACCTCTACCATGCCATGGCCAGCGAGGACGACGACGAGGCGCAACTGGGGGACTCCCGGCCGGTGCTGACCAGCCTTAGCACCCAGTCGCCCCCGCTCGGGCGGCCATCAGCCAAGCGGGCAACATCATAAGTTTTGTGAACATGGGTGAGTAGTATCACGGGGCACCCTGGACGCTGGTCTGGGGTGCATGGGGGAAGGGATTTGGATCTTGGGGCAGGGGGTTTCTTAGGTGTCTGGGGAAAAAGCGGGGTAGGAGGATGGGTTTGTAAAGCACTATGTTTTAGGGCAAGGCTTCAAATTGGAGCACCAGAGAGGATGTCCAGAAGGCGATGTGACAAAAATGGCTGATGTTAGTTGCCTCTCCACCAGTATCTCTGAAACCTTTTGAAGGAGTCGTTTTAAATTGTTGCACATTTAAAATGTTAAATGAGTTCTCACCAAATAAAAAGTAACAAGAAACGTCATTTTTTTGAGTGACCCCATAGACCCGTAAGATTTCGAGCCCCTCACCTACAACATATGCTGTGGCCTTAAGCCCCATCCCACTGGTGTTGCTGCCCGTGTACATTTCATAGTCCACCCAGCGGCCGGTGCTTGTTCGCCTCTGGATGTGGAGACTTGTGTTAACCAGGAGCAGTGAACTGAAGGTGTCTGGGACAGGTGGCTGCCTTCACTCTGGCGCGGGCTCTCAGTTGGTACTCACTTTATTTATCTGTAAAGTCCTCCTTGTCTATTAGCTCACCGCCGGCTATTGACACACGTGTGTCAAAGCTGTACTCAATGCCGGTTTCCATGTATGAGTTGAGGTGAAATTAGGGTTGTTCAGTGAGTGTTAAGATCCCATTCATTTGTACTGAGCAAAGTTTTGTTATTTATTTAGTAAAGCTTTTGTATACCGCCAGTAAAATTTGTCTCATGTTCACTTCATGACAATACATAGTATGTATGTATGTATGTATGTATGTATGTATGTATGTATGTATGTATGTATCAGTGCTGGAAATTGAGAGAAAAAGCAATGCTGGGGGAAGCCTTGTGAAAGCGTGCATCTTTAGCTTTGCGATAGCAAGAGAAGCCATCTTTGTCCATTTGGACGCGCGTGAATTCAGCTTTGGCTGAATTGATTCCAAAAGGTCCTCTACATGGCGCATGCGCTGCTTTCGCCAGGCGAGACCTAAAAAGCACCTGTTTATCCAGTCGTTATGGCAGGTAACAAAAGCAGACAAGGCGGAACCCAGGAGGAACTAACAAGCCTAATAACAACTTGGAAGCCAGCGTTTAGGAAGGACAATGACACAAGACAGTTAAAAATACGGGGAGCGGGTAGGCGGGGCTTTAAAGACATACTCCACTACTGCATACCTCGCAGCAGCGCATGCGCTGCCCAGGCTAGACCTAAAAAAAAACAGGATAACCGATACATGCAGCCGGGCACTCGGGCTGGGGTAGAGGACTGTCTACCAAGCAGGGGACAAGCCAGTCCCAACATCTTCCATCTGGCCACACCATAACACCTCTGCAGTAGGGTTGAGCGAGGGTATAGCACCTTCCCTGTGACCTGCACGCACAGGAACATGAGGCAGTGCTACCCCAGAAATACGGGAAGGCAGAGCTCCTTTCCTCATACCTGGACTCCAAGGGACAAGGTATCTTTCTTCCCACCTCATACCGCACCCACAGGGATGAAGGAGGACAGACTTGGGCAGTGGAAGGGTGGTACTCACCTTTGCTACAGTGGACCTGCTGTGGGTATAGGACTCCTGATGAGCTGAAATTCCTGTGTCTGGCATGGAAGGGCTCTTTCATTTTAGCTACCCAATACCTTATTTTGACTGCCTCCCATGTATTATTTTGCCCAATGCATCCTATCACGTGGTAATGCGTGCCGGACAAATAACGCATCATCCTTTATTCCGCAAATAATTTGTAAATCCCAAAATAACTGCAAATTTCAGAACGAATTGAGAAGCTCTGCTTTAACCCACAAGTCTGTACAGTTTCTATCCATTCTACCCACAACATCAAACCTGCATAATGGTGCATTGCGCTCGACCTCGCACATGCCCAAAAGAGCACAAAAGAGGACCTCGGATGCACCAGTTCTACAGTCTCACAGACTACCTACTTCCATATCATTTATACTGATGTGAATGGGTCACTTTTCAACAGTCAGAAGCTCAAACCTACAACACAGAAACCACCATACACCTAATGCAGTAACCACAAAGGACGAGGTTGATACATCAACAGAGCCATGCAGGTAGAAGAGAAATGCTGCCAACCGCACTAAACAAGAACTAAGTAACGCATATACTTCAAAGCTACTCAAAGGGCAGGTGACACAGCACTGACCCTGTAACACAGCACCCAAAGGATCCAACATCATATAAACACCCACAATCCTGCAGTGACTGCTGTCAAGTAGACACCAATGGCTCGCAGTCAACAGCACACTATCAATATTGCTTTTGGGGGCTACTCCAGCTACACAACCCCTTTCTCGTTCGGTCTACCTTACTCCTTCCTTTCTTCGAAGCTGCACTCCATCCCCATCTTTCCTGCTCCAACAAAGAGTGCCTTGCAGCGACCTTAGGTAGCTAAAAGGTGTTCTACAAATACCACAACCCCCAAAGGTGCAAACACTGAACATAACACATTTATCAAATGCTTAAATAGTGAAACCTATTGTAAAACCTATTAAAAATGTATTATCCCACATCCCATCATGACTAAGCAAAAACCACATGCCCATTGAATACCAAAACCAAGTCAAAGTAAGATATTACACACAACATCCTACAAACATGAAAACACAGCAATAATGGTCATACAGACAGTGGCATGTACTCTTTGCATCACTTCCCCAGTAATTATATACCAATCTACCACCAAAAACCATCTCAACAAGAACACACTGGGCATACAACTTTCGTGCAACAAACAATACAAGTAATCACAGAGGGGAACGTAACGCCATCAGGCATCAGCAACCACAAATACTTCACAACACACACAATATTACACTGTGGCAATCACCAGGTATGGTTTGCAACAAACAATGCTCACCATAACTCACGGTACCATCATGCTCAGTAAACACAAACCAATGGTGTGCAAAACGAGCATTGACACTTATTGGCTTTGCCATTGCTTTTTATTTATGGTCTACAGCATTAGCAAAAAAACGTGAACAAAATAGCAATTTTGAGGGTGTGCATGTATCATGACACATGCGTGTGAGGCTGGTAACACAGAGGCACTATTATTTGTAGAGCAGAAGGCCTGGAGCAATATGCAGTCTGGCCCTCCAAAAACCAAAATCAATAAATAAAAAAACAGGACTGAGCGGGCCAGGGGAGAGGAGGGCAGGGGAGAAGCAGGTTGGGGTACCAATATGGAAGGGGAAAGAAGCACGCAAGGAAGAACGGAGGACGTGGGGGAACACGAGGGACAGAACACTGGGCAAAGGGAGAAGTACAAAGGCAAAAGAGAACAAAAAGGAGCATAGGGGGAGAGGTGTAAATGGGTGAGTAACAGCAACACAGAGCATGCAGGAGAAGAAGAACGCGAGGGAGACAGCTAGAAAACACATGTACTCTCAGGGAGTGCTTAAACAAAAAGAAAAAACGAGTTCCCTAAAATTGAGATGTGAAAGGACACAAATTAATAAGATATGCTCCATGGAAAGGACAAACACAAAATGGACAAGACAAGCTATTGAATAAGAAGCAAGGAAATGAGTGACAACAAAGCAACTCAATTGATAAGCAAATGATTTTGTTTTTGGGCAAGTACCCCAGTGCAAATTCTTGGTAAATTGACCAAAAATGTTTTGTAACCAGCTGGCGCTGTCTGGTATGCTGGACATAAAATATAGTGGCATTACATAGAAAACATATGCTTCAACAGGTGAGGCAATTTTATTCCGAGTTGACCCTTTCATACTACCACAGTGCATTTTTATATCACATATATGACCCTGGTTCACAAGGTTGCTCTTAGATGTTGGAGGGATCCAAATCTGTCTGCTTTTATTAAAAGGTGGGATGAAATTCAAAAGAATGCTGCGACAGAACTATTAACTTGTTTATTAAACATTAATTTTAAAAAAACTGCATTTGGGCGCCTTTTACCCTAGTCTAACATAGCCTATGTAACTTCCCCAGATTAACAACAACACAAAATTTAGCATGTTACGAAAAGTGAAGTTCAAAATATGTAATTAAATATACATTCACCATTTATTACTGTAATGTTCATCTGTGGAAAAAGTTAATTTAGAAAATTGGGCGGAAATAGCATATTCAAAGTCTACTTGAAGTTCCTCCTCTTCATGACAGTGGCTGGCGATTCTTCTGATTACTAAAAGGAGGTTTATTTTTCTTTGACTTGGTGAAGGCAAGCAGGCGTTTCCTAAACTTCGAGGAATGATGCAAAGGAATGTTTATATGGTCCGTTTTCCGATTGCACTTACCAAATGGCTTCAGAGTACAGCCTTTTATTAAGCCTTTGAAATCCTGCAGAAGTACATGGTCTGGTGTTTGAGCTGTCGGCTCAAGAATCAACTTATCAAAGTTGTCCAGGTTATGCAGGTTAATTCTTGGGACCTGTCGCATTACTTTATACAAATCACTGTAACCAGGACGCAGAAATCTATACATCTTGAACGCAAGTTCATCAAAAGCATAGCCCTTTAATCTATCAACTTTGTGTACTTCTAATCCTTTCAGTACCATTGTAAAGAAATATGCTACAGTATCAGCGTGTAGAGGCTCCAAACTAACGTGTTGGAGCAGGGGCCAGCAGAGATGAAGTACTACTTTGTAGCTTATTAATTGTTTCCACACAAGCGAGGAGAAGGATGTGGCCAGTATGGCAGAGCGAATGTCCTCGTCTTTCATCAAGCATAACCCCAGTGGTGTCAACTGTGTGCGCTTTGTGCTTGAAGGCTGAAGCAACGAAGACGCCTCCACTGCAACCTCACCAGATTCCAGAGCCCTGACACTGATATCTTCATTCTTGTCATACAAAGGGCAAACGTTAGTGAACTCTGCTGAAGACAGCCCACTAACACTAGGCAAAGAGCAACCTACTGCAGATTTTTCCACAACATTTGATTGGACAGCAACAGCACTGACATCTGTCTTTTCATTTGATACACAGCAAGCAACATCATTTACAGCCGGTGCATCGCCAATAGATGTACTTTCATCATCATCATCTGATTCAGCAACACAAACAGTGTCATCATCGTCCACCTCACTAGATAAAGTGCACACATCATCACTTTCAATTGTGACAACAGCAGCATCTGCATCCATGCTACAACCATCCGTGCTACTAGGGAATTTAGTCTGACAGTCAGTCACATTGGAATCATCAACAATGTTCTCATCTTCACAAGGCACGCAGCACTGAATGATTAACTCTATGACTTCTTCAGTCAAAAGCTTGACTTGCTTCCGTAAACCTTTCTTCAACTTTGGGCTTACAAGTGCAGTTTTCTTTTTCTTTCTTGAGTTCTTTGGCTCAATGATATTCTTCTGCTCAGTGATATTCCAATCTTGAGTCAGTCTCGTGTGAAGGAATGGTAAGAAAGTCCTCATAATAGGGGACAAAAAAGTCTCATAGTATTCGGGAGGGCAGGAGTCAACCAAGGGCTTAAAAAAGTTATGGACAATGGAAAGGATTCTATAGTTTGGAATGTTTTCTAGGTTCACAAAGGCAGATCCAATAAGGCGGCCAACAAGACTGTTAATGTTGTAGAAATCCTGCTTTAGGGAAGATGCACCATAAGCCAAAATATTGAAACAGGAAGCATACAAGGTGCAGAAAAATCCCTGCATTCTTTCCAGTGCAGTTTTATACTCTGGGGGGTCATAAATGTCCAGGAAAGGTTGAGAAAGGTCTAGGTTGGACGTATTCTTCTCACCTGGCAGACCCAGGACCTCTGCACATTTCTTACCCATCTTGGACATCACCTCTGGCAAATAAAGCATATTTTGAGTCTTTATAAGAACAAATACATTGTCAAGTAGTTTAAGCATCTGTTCAGTGCATGGGTTACGATAAATTGGTTCACCATTGGACATAACTTCAATAACAAATCCTCCAGTTTTAGCTGTTTCTACATCAGCAGGACAACATGTCCATCTCAACACTCCAAGAATAGTAGCAACACAATGGATTATTTCTGAACTATTTAAATCCATGTCACTTTCCACAACTCTTTTAGTGGCCTGGAGATCTCCACAAACATACAGAACTAGTGCATCAGGATCTGCAAATACCTTTCGCATCTCATTAGAGAGCCAGAGAGAAGAGACTGGAGCCATCAGCTCCTCCAAGAAAAGTTTCTGACGACGATAGTCCTTCAAGTGGTTGATAAGTATAACCATGGATTCAAGAAGTGTACTCTTTTCCATCAAAGTAAGCTGGAGAAGTTCATTGCATAGCATCTGCTTTATGTGATTAAACAGCAATACAAAGTTAGGTAGAAGTAACTGAGCTTTGTCTCGACAAATGCGATTAACACAGGAACAGGCACCTCTTCTCCCACTTTTAAGAGTTTGTGACTTTGGCACCTTAATCTCTTCAATAACTTCAAGCAACTTATTCAGAACTTGAGGCAAATACTCATTTTTAAAATTAAGGAAAGGTTGCAGTGCGGATATATTCAATGTAACACAAGCTAGGATGAGAGGATCCTTTGTCTTAAAACTCAGAAGAAGTTGAAGCAGCTCTATTCCGCAATTTACTGGGAAGTTCCGTTTCTGCAGATTTTTGGGAAGGTTTTCAATGATAATGTTAATGAAAAATGTGACAGCTTCCCACTCATGAAAGGAGTTTGTGTAGGTGCAAAAGCCATCCTGTGTCAAGGAATGTATGGGCATAGAATCAACTGGAGACAACAGTAGTTGTTTAAGGAACTTACTTGCCATCCTGAAACTAGTATTTGGGTCAAGATGGCATGCCGCACTAATCACATGTTGTTGCTCTTCTCGAAAAGATTTCAAAAAGACATGGAAATCGTCATCAGTAAGAAAATCAAAGCGAGAATATTCACAACTGCGGCTGCAATTTTTGAATGGGAAACATACCATCATTAAGTTTGTTTTTGTGGCAAGAAGATATCTTGGGAGCACAGTCAGCAAGAGGGGATTCTGGGATAAGTGTTTGTGGCTGAAAAGCTTCTTCCACGTGCTCTGGGTTAAGTAACTCAGGTACTGGCTGCTATGTACTGTGAAATCAAGTAAAGAATCCAGATATTTACCAAAAGTAGAAGGCATGTCCTCAAAACAAGGACTATGCAATGTACAGCAGAACTGCTTACCAAAAGCACAGAGTAGTTGGCACTGCTTCTTCAGGAAGGAATAGTTTCTCTCTGTTAGCACTTCCCCAGTTGCTGCTCCTGGGGCGGGGAAGATGTACTGTGCGGCAACATCTTCCAAAATGACAAGCAGTGGTTGGCCGTGAGGAATTTTCTCAATTCGATTGACAGCAACAAGCAGGCACTCTGCTGCCTCCAACTGCAGATCGCTATCATTCAAAAGGCACCACAATGGCTCCAAGAGCTCCAAGTTGTTGTTGGCGAGGACTCCCGGCGATGCCAACTTGACATACTGCGTCATTGTGCTGATGGCAGCGGTTATCATGCGGCAGTGCACCTGAATCTGCAACTCTGGGGTAATGCGCGTTTTCAGAAACCGATGGCCCTGGACACTGTCCTTTATCAAGGCATGCACCATATCCAAGATGCCATGGATGTGCTGCTGCAGGTCATGCGCGAGCCCAGGTGCCTGGGCCTCCTCCACCTCTGCCAGTCTCTGCAAGGTGAGCATGGCCAGCTCACACCGAGAGGCCCCTTTTTGGGAAAGTTGCTGCAGGTCAAGCAGGAGGGTCGGCCAGCGCTGGGGCCAGTTACACTGAATCAGCTGCACCACCACACGCACCAGGGCCTCTTTGATGCAGGCCTCCTCTTCCAGGATGTGCTTGGTCCCGTTCAGCATCAGGCCCATGAGGCTGTCCTTGAAGATCTTCCCCTCTTTGGTGAAGACGTCGACCCTGGTCACCCTGACGTGGTGCTCCAACACCCTCAGGGCATAGTAGCGCACGGGGGTGCTCTGGGTCTCCTCAGTCAGCCTCAGGCTGCAGGGGACGCGGAGCTCGGCCATGTCCCGGAACTCGTCGCAGAACTGCTGGGCCTCGGCCCGCCGCTGGGGGCTGGTGGCCGGGTCCAGGATCAAAGTCACCGCATCGGCGAGCACGTCGCAGAAGAACTTCATTTCCGTGGCCGACATCTCGCCCTGCTGCGGCCGGGAGCCTGGGTTTACATCGAGAGAACGGCCACCGGTGTCATGGTGAAAACGAAACCACCTCTTTCTGCTTCCGTGTAACCCGGATCTCACACAGGATGTGAGCGGCTCCCGTTCCAAGATGGCCGCCGTCGCAGCTAGTTACCCCGAGGGCGCACGTTGGAGGCTCCGAAGACATTAAAACAAGCGGATGTATCTCAGGAACCCCAACCGGAAATGATTGTGGAAACTGCATTACCGGTCCCCCGGGGGTGCTAGTGAGATCATACGCTTCATGTTTATCTTTGTCCGTTCATGTTTCTCTTTGTCCGTTTTCTATATTTACGATTTTAGAGGCGGAAGTAGTATATTTAAGGTGACTAGGCGTCCCGGGTTTGCAGGGACAGTCCCGTCTTTTTCAACCGGTGTCCCTGCAGATTTTTGGTAATATTGGCTGATGTCCTGTTTTTTTGGAGAGACTAAACTTAAAACGATTGAGACACTTTTTTAGGTTTCCATATGAGTAAGAAATTTAATTAACAGGTATGATGCTGGTTTTAAAAATTACATTTTATATATTTTCTTAGTACCTCTTCTATGTTTCTATGTTGATGAACGCTGTCATTCTTTGCCACTTTGTTCATGTAAAATTGTAGTCCTTACTGTTATTTTTTCGAAATGTCCTATTTTTTGGGTCACACATTCTGATCACCCTAACAATATTGCTTTAAAACACAGTCCCACACATAATCTTGGATTTCATAGTGTTGTATTGCTTTTCTGGGTATCAGCAGCGGCGGTGCGTCCATTGGGGCGTTGGGGCGTTGCCCTCCCAATGCGCACTGCCGCCATCCGGGACCGCCAGTGTGCCTGAAATCAAACATTATTCTGCAACTAGTTTCTGGCCGGCCGGTCACCGGGCCGGACCAGAAACCATCAGGAAAAGGGGGGGTGGGGCTGTGCAGTCGCGCTAGTGCGCGTGTACTCTTTTGGGCTGGTCATTTTTCTGCCCGGCGGGAACATGCGCACTAGCCCCCCCTTTGGAAACCGGGGGTTGCCTCATGCCGCAGCCCCCGGCCTCCTAATGGGGCAGGGAGTTTGACTGCTCCAACCAATCATGACCTGCCTGATGACGTCTGGCATGACGTGACGTCACTCACCTCCTTAGTCACTCGCACCCGCAGCCACTGCCACACACAGTGCTGCCCGCTTCGAACGTGGTGTGCGTGCTCCTCCTGTCCTGGCTGATGGTAACTCTTCCTGCCTCGTGGTCGTGGACTCGTGGAGCTGGACTACTACCGTCCGTTACCATACTGTAACGACAACGAGAACTACTGAGGTCACGGTGAGCCACAATGCGACTCTTGTTCCCCCAAGGACCAGGTGCAGTTGCCAGGGGTTTATGTGCTGGGCTGAGAATGATACTGAGATAATGTGGCCTCGGCAGGGAGGGGGGCGCGCGCGCCGTGTCTCAAGCACGTTTTCAATGAGGCACGCAGGTGGGCATTTTATTGAATAATGTGGCCTCGGCAGGGAGGGGGAAGGGGGGCGCACGCGCCGTGTCTCAAGCGCGTTTTCAATGAGGCAGGCAGGTGGGCATTTTATTGAATAATGTGGCCTCGGCAGGGAGGGGGGAGGGGGGCGCGCGCGCCGTGTCTCAAGCGCGTTTTGAAATGAGGCAGGCAGGTGGGCATTTTATTGCATTAATAATGTGGCCTCGGCAGGGAGGGCCAAAGCCTAATTCAGTTTAGTTAGGCGCAGGATCATCCTGGGAAGAATACTCAAAAAATAATCCGCATTTCCATAAAAGGTACATCTCCTGTGTCTTCAGCTAACCTGCCAAAGGCCGGCAAAATTGATGCAGTCAACTAATGTAGTAAATATATAAAAACTGTCTATGTGAGCCACTTGCTGTGAACGAAACCACTGTGCTCAAGACGCCTCTGAAGAACTTCAGTAACCCAGCTCTCCTGGGAACCGAGGCACTGTCGCAAAAATAAAGGAAAAACGTGACTAACTATATCAAAACCCCTTAGATGAGGTTCCTGGACAGGCCAGTGGGCATTTTGTTGCATTAATAATGGGGCCTCGGCAGGGAGGGGGTCGCGCGCGTGGGGGTTAAAAGATTATGCTCCAGTTCCTAGGGATGCCCCCGCCTGCTGTGATCACCATGAAACAGCCTCTCATTACTGTGAGTAGTATGCAGATCGCCTTATCCTTATCCTGTCCACGAGCACTCCCTGGAATCCAGCCATTACCACAGAAAATACCAATAAAACATGCTGGGATGTCGAAATTGTCGACCGTTGAGTTGTGCGTTTTAATATCAGCTTCCCTGTGTAATCACATTGTGTGATCCTGTGCAGAACACCAGATACTTTTTTCTTTGGTGGGTACCTGACCTAAGTATTTTGTGTGTTGTGCCCCAAGAGTTAATTTCTCGCTGCACAGCTGAGAAGCTCTGCTCTCCAAAGCAGTGCTTCCAAAACATTTTAGAACCACAGGCAAGTTTTTAGAATGACAAGCTTACGTGACCCATCTAGATTCAAGGACCTGAAGTGGGTGATTTTTACGAAAATGCAACTATGGCATTGTTGTAGCGCACTGTCATTTACTGACCGCGCTCGCGAGCTACAGTGCGGAAATCATTTTCCGCTTCACCAGGTTCAAATGTCACCAGCCGCCACTGGGTATCAGCTCGGTATAGTCACGAATGCAAGTCAAGGTATACCTTATAAAACTCCCTTTAGACCCTACCTATTGAGCACTTCATTGCCCAATGGTAGGTCACAGCTGATGGGAAACGAGAGAAAAAAAACAAAGAGTGTGAAGATGCTATTTTATCCCCCAAGGATTACAGGAGACTGGGGTAGGTGAGAACAGGTTTATTCTATTATTTTGAAGAGCGCCGGGAGACACGTCCGTGCCGTAGCCTGGCCGAGCACTCAGTGCCTCACAAAATGGCAGCTACGCATCACGTTGTTACGCAGCCGCGTAACAACTAGACCGCAACACTACATATCTCCCTCCTTCATATTTTTCAATGGTGAACACAACTTACAGTCTTTCAACCCTCCAGTTGTTCACCTCCATTCATCTCATAGTCCCTGTACCTTGCAGGTTTTACCACCGTCCTCCCTGAGCGGGTGCGTCTCACCGGTGTGGTTGGATGACTCTCTGACTCTCTTCCCCAGCAGTTGTTGTCCTTCTTCTGGCTGCCAGGGGAGTTTCTCTGTCCATAGCTTGGCAGGGGCTGCCCTGATGTTCCTCATTTCCTGTGTCATTAGCTCCTTCCAAAACTTCTTCCTCTCCCCTTGTCCTTGAGTTCACTTCACCTTCCATTGACGGTATGCTGTCCTCCTGTCGATTCTGGCTTCCTTGATGTTGCACTTCCTCTCGGCCCCACTGCAATATCTTATTGCATTTTGACATCCTATCTTGGGACCATGTTTTTCTATCGCTTAGCAGCGCAGTCCTATTGTACACTTCCTTCACTTGTAAGGGCTCGCTAAATTTACTGTCTCCTTTTCTTTTCATTTGGGCTAATTTGACTCTGACCCATCCCCTCTTTCCAAGTTCGTTTCCTTCACATTCCTCCTCTTGTTATAATGTTCAGTGTTGATCCTCTGGGCCTTTTTCAAATTGTGATGCACCACTGCTGGGGATCATTTGCTTAAGACTGTACGTTCCATCCATGCTATGTTATCCTTTGTGAAAGGGTCACGCCCTCTCAAAATTTGGAAAGGACTGTAGCCTGTGCATGTCGGGGTGATTCTGTATGCCCACAGGGTACTTTTCACTTCCTTTTCCCAGTCCTTTCCCGCTCCTATTGCAGCTTGAATGGAGCCCATTATGACTTGATTGAATCTCTCGGCCAGTCCGTTCCCAGCCGGGTGATATATGGAGGTGTGTTTTATCTTAATGCCATTCCTTCTCATAAAGTTGTTCCATCTCTCCGAGATAAACTGAGGACCGTTATCACTCAATAAGGAGCGAGGGATGCCTTCCCTAATGAAAGTGGCCGTGAGGAACTTTAACACTCTCCCCGTGTCCATATCCTCCTGGGTGTCTATTTCTGGCCACGTGGAATACCTGTCCATGAGCACTGCCACATATTTTTGTACTCCTTGTGCATCCAGCACCGGGCCTAGAATGTCTAAGGACAACTCTTCCCACGGGTTTGCAGGAGTGTCAAATGTCCCCAGGGAAGGGCGCATCAATGTTTGCGACTTGTCCGCTCCTTGGCATTGTTCACATTCCTGGACATATCTTTCAATCATGCTGTCCATCGCTGGCCACCAATACATCAACTTCACCCTTATTTTTGTCTTGACAATTCCTAGGTGACCTTCATGCAGGATGGCCATCAACCGCGTAGTCAGCGAAGCTGGGGGAACGACTTTCTCACCTCGGAATAGGAATATGACTCGATCTCCTATTGACAACTCCTCCCTTACTTCAAAGAACTTTCTCTGCTCCGGTTTGATGTGTTTTTTTTCTGGCCACCCCGTAGTATGAAGTGCTTCACTCCTTCGATGTCTTGTTCCTCCTTATACGCTCTCACCCACTCCTGTTCGCTTATTACCTTCTCATGGTCCTCCATGAATGCGACGCGGTCTTCCTCATCCTCCAAATGGGAGGGGGCTTCTTCTATGGCGGAGGCTCGACTGAGATAGTCTGCCACTTTGTTCCTTGCTCCTGGAATGTATTCCACATCATACCTGTAATCCAACCGTTTCAGAGTCATTTTGGCTATGCGTGGGGTGGCGTTCTCATGCCCACTTGATGTGAGCACCTTGATTAGGGGTTTGTGGTCAATCTTGAGTCTGAATCTGGTCCCCCAGATGAATTGTCGGAACTTGCCCATGGCCCATACAACAGCCAACATTTCCTTTACTATTAGACTGAATTTCTGTTCCATGGGTGATAGTGTCCTTGATGCAAAGCTGATAGTGACCATCTCTCCATTTCTGCATGAGGACGGCTCCCAGGCCCTTCTCACTGGCATCCGCAGTCAGTATGGATTTCTCTTGGTGATCAAACCCCTGCAAGGGAATGGCCTTACTGATATCTTCCTTGATTCTTCGGAACTCTTCCTGAGCCTCATCTGTCCATTCATAAGTCGACTTGGCTCGTAGGAGCTGACGCAAATGGTGAGTTTTAGAGGCGAAGTGCTGTACAAATTTGCTGTAGTACTCTGCCATTCCAAGGAAGGATCTCACTTCTTCCTTACTCGTCGGTGGAGGCGCTTCACATATGGCTCTAACATTGGCGTGTTTGGGTGTGATCCCTTGATTGCTTATCTCATGGCCCAGGTATGTTACAGAGGTCATTCCAAATCGGCAATTCTCCCATTCCGCCGTGAGTCTGTTCCGTTTCAGGATCTGCAACACTTCTCCCAGCTTCTTGTCATGATCTGTTTGGTCTTTGCCCATCACCAAGATATAGTCCTGGAAGTATTGCACTCCCTCTATGTCCTTGAATAGTCTGTGCATGAGTTTTTGGAACACCGCCGCTGCAGACGCCAACCCAAAGGGCATCCTGCGAAATTGGTAACATCCAAACGGTGTTATGAACGACGTGAGTTTCCGACTCGTGTGATGCAGAGCTATTTGATGATAGGCTGGGGTGAGGTCAATGGTGGAGAACCACTTTATCCCCTTGGTCTTTGTCAACATCTCATCTATCCTGGGCAGAGGGAATTTTTCCACTATGATGTTCTTGTTTAGCTCCCTCAAATCCACGCATAAGCGGACCTTGCCGTTGGGTTTCCTTACCACAACTAAGGGCGCCAACCATTCCGCACAACTTATCGGCTCAATGATTCCATTATCTTCCAGCCTCTGCAATTCTTGCTGCACTGTATCTCTGATGACTAACGGGATGTTTCTCACCTTGTGAGAAACTGGTTTCGCGTCGGTCCGGAGGTCTATCTTGTGTGTAAATTTCGTCAGTTTCCCCACTTTACCACCAAACACTGTGGGGAATTTTTCCTTCAATCTGGTGACGTTGGGTCGTCGTTCCGAGCCGGTCATCAAGACATGAGTGGCGCCTCCTGGATCAAACTGTATGCCCAGATCCCCTTGATCCATCCATCCAAGTACCGAGGGGCCGTTCTCCGCCACGTACAACTTATACTCCGCACTGCGATTCTTAAATACAAATTCCAACCTTCGAAATCCTACAATGGGGCTGGGCTCACCCGTGTAGGGGCTCCAGCCGTGGCCCCAGGTTGCCTTTGAAGCATTCATCCCACATAGTCCTTTGTATTATGGTGTACGGGGACCCTGAGTCCGCCACCATTTTGATCGCTACTCCCCCTATTACCAGATCACATTGCGGTTTCCTGGAGCGGTTGCAGTCGATGCCCAGAATGTGCTCTTCTACACACAGCACGCTATCCTCTTCTTCGTCTCCTTCTGCTCTTGGTTCCCGAGCTATGTACTTGATTGTCGGCCTCTGCTTTTTGCGGCGACACATCTTCTCATAGTGCCCCACAATTCCAAAGAACATGCATTTGGCGCGGAAAGCCGGGCAGTGTTTGTCATACGCTGCATGGGACAAGCTGCCACATCGGTAGCACTCCTTCTTGTTCTCTTTGGTTTGACTTCTTCCGTATTCTGCCCGGGGTGTCCCTTTGGGTTGCGTCTTCCCTTCCACGGAAGCTACTTTATCCCTCTCAGGTGGTTCCGCGTCCGTGATCCTGTTGACCATGGGCTTGGATGCTGCGTCCCTTTTCGCCGCCTCCGCGCACCTCTTGGATAGCTCCACCTTCTTCACCATGGCGATTACTTCCTTCAACGTGGCATCTCCATTAGCCCACAACTTATCTTGGGCGGCCGAATTCCTCGTGTACATGACTATTTGGTCCTTAGTGAACTTGTCGTGCAAGGCGCCAAATTTACACGTGATGGCTAGCTTCTTCAGAGCTGCGACATACTCGTCGATGGACTCTCCTACCGCCTGTTTCCTTTGTTGGAAATTGTATCTGTCTATGGATGTACACACCGCTGGCCTGTAGTGGTTGTTCAGATCCTCTATCGCATGCTAAAATACGTCGTCATCGCCATCTTGTCGTGGTGCTGGGACTAGGTTCTGAAATAACCTAATACCTTCTGGGTCTAGGTTGTGGAGCAATATCCTTCTTCTTTTGCTTGGAAATTCTTACCCATTTTCATCTTCTAGCGCTTCCAAGTAGTTCTTAAAGTATTCCCTCCAGTCTTCCCATTTCATCACGGGATCACCCGGCTTGGGAAGGAATGGAATTGGCGTCGAGAGTGACGAGGTTTGGGCACACATCTCGGTTCGCCTTTCAGGTTGCTCCTCCTCTCCCCTAGGACTGCCAGGCGCACCCGACCCACTCTGGTGTGCGCGGTCTGGCTGAGGGCTGGATGCGCTCCCTTCTCTTAGCAGAGCACGTTCTGCCAGTGCCCCTGATGCTTGGCTGTGTGGTCTTGGGGCCTGCAGTGTGCCGCTCAGGGTAGCCCTCTCTTCTCTTCCTCGCTGCGCTTGGGCCTTGGTACTCACAGTGGGCAGTTCCTGTCCTTGCCTCCTTGCTGGCTGAGCTTGCCCTGCCGTTCGCAGCTGTGAGTGGGCATGGGTCTGTGCTCCGGATCGTGACGCTCTCCACTGCCGCGCTCTCCCTGTATTTCCACCTGTTGCCTCTGGATAGTGGTCTCTGTCCTTGTAGCTTCTTTGGGTTCGGTACTCGGTGGCTGGGGTGTCTCGTTTCTTTTTTTTTTGTTACTTGCCACTGCCGTGTCCCGTCCTCGTCGCCACTGTGAAGATGCTATTTTTTATCCCCCAAGGATTACAGGAGACTGGGGTAGGTGAGAACAGGTTTATTCTATTATATCGAAGAGCGCCGGGAGACACATCCGTGCCGTAGCCTGGCCGAGCGCTCAGTGGCTAACAAAATGGCGGCTACGCTTCACGTTGTTACGCAGCTGCGTAACAACTAGACCGCAACACTACAAAGAGGAGGTGAAGCAGAGGAGACAAAGCCACATTAAAAAAAAAAAACAATCATTTGCAAAGTCAATAGGTCTCACCTGTGGAAGATGGAAAAGGCGTTTTCAATGTTTTCTGAAGCCATGCGGTACAACAGCAAGCTGCTGTGCATTTTATTGTATGGTGAGGTATGGGCCGTCACGTAGGGTATTGTATAATCTGTTGAATACTATAGTGTGGTCAGAGCCACTGGAATTATGTGATTCTGCAGTCTTTTCTGCACAGTTATGCATTTGTTGCATTTGCCGCATAATCCATCAGCTGCTGCACACTTTGCGGATTTTAATTAAAAATAAAATGCCTAAACTGATCAATACGTACTATAAAAGCAGCAAAACGTGCTGCCACTCAGTGGAAGACCCTTCACAAAGCTTGAGCTTTCATCTTTCTGTAGCTTATTGCTGTATTTGGATGTTACAGTGGTACTAATGAGGTGAAACCTTTGCTAAGGCAGTTAAATATGGGAAAAAAAATTAAAATATAATGGAGCTGTACTAACACAAAATGTGAAGCATTTGCTTTTGACCGCATAATTTACTCAACCCTGCTGCATAATTTGGTCCTATCCTGCAGCATCATTCCAGTAGCTCTGGGTATGATCTGGTTTGTTATTGTATGGTATGGCTTGTCATTGTATGGTATAGTATGGCCTGTCTTTGTAGGGCCTGTCATTGTATAGTACAGTATGGTATGGCCTGTATTTGTAAAATGTGGTAGGGTATGGCCTGTCATTTTATGGTATGGTATGTCTTTGTATGGTATGGTGTGGCCCATCATTGTATAGTATGGTAGGGTAGGATATGGCTTGACATTGTATGTGTTGGTATGGTATGTCCAGTTATGGTATAGTATGACCTGTCATTGTACAGTATGGTATGGCCTGTATTTGTAAAATATGGTATGGCCTGTCATTTTATGGTATGGTATGTCTTTGTATGGTATGGCCCATCATTGTATAGTATGGTAGGGTAGGATATGGCTTGACATTGTATGTGTTGGTATGGTATGTCCAGTTATGGTATAGTATGACCTGTCATTGTACAGTATGGTATGGCCTGTATTTGTAAAATATGGTATGGCCTGTCATTTTATGGTATGGTATGTCTTTGTATGGTATGGCCCATCATTGTATAGTATGGTAGGGTAGGATATGGCTTGACATTGTATGTGTTGGTATGGTATGTCCAGTTATGGTATAGTATGACCTGTCATTGTACAGTATGGTATGGCCTGTATTTGTAAAATATGGTATGGCCTGTCATTTTATGGTATGGTATGTCTTTGTATGGTATGGCCCATCATTGTATAGTATGGTAGGGTAGGATATGGCTTGACATTGTATGTGTTGGTATGGTATGTCCAGTTATGGTATAGTATGACCTGTCATTGTACAGTATGGTATGGCCTGTATTTGTAAAATATGGTATGGCCTGTCATTTTATGGTATGGTATGTCTTTGTATGGTATGGCCCATCATTGTATAGTATGGTAGGATATGGCTTGACATTGTATGTGTTGGTATGGTATGTCCAGTTATGGTATAGTATGACCTGTCATTGTACAGTATGGTATGGCATGTCATTGTGTGGTATGGCCTGTCACCGTATAGTATAGTATGGCCTGTCATGCGGTGTGGTGTAGTACTTTATGGTATGGTATAGCATGTTATCGTATGGTATGGCCTGTCAAGAGATGGTATGGTCTGTCACTGTATGATATGGTATGGGGGAAATGTCACAGGATTGTAGGGTGGCAGGGAGGAGGGCAAAGGCACATGGCCGGAGGGAGGGATGGAGCAAGCAGGTACAGGCAACATTGACGGACAAAGGGAGAAAAGGCAACACAAAGGAATATTGTATCTGCAATACAACTAAAACAGTAAAAAAAGAAAAAGAATTGACACACGTATCTGAAAATAAACTTTTCTCAACTATGGTGTAGCATGTTTGAAGTAGTAACAAAGACCGATATGGAGCAGGGGGTCAAAAGCCACAGGGGTTGAGCGTGGGAAAGGCAACACAGACGATGGGAGGGAGAGCGGCAAAGGTACAAGGACGGAAGGTGGTAGGAAAGGTGCGGGAAACAGCAACACAGACTGATGGAGGGGAAGAGGTCAACATAAAAGAATATCTTATCTGCAATACAATTGAAACAATAGGGGTCAGAAAAATGTAAGTGACACACACAATCCGAAAATGAACTCTCTCAACTATGGTGAGGCATGTTTCAAGCCATAACAAAGACAGAGTTATTGAGGGGGGGAGGGGCAAAATCGACAGGGATTGGGAGGGTGGGGCGGGGGGGTCACAGGCAACACTGGCAAAGGGAAAAATAATGAGAGGGAGGATGCAAAGGCTACACTGAAGGACATGCCTGTCATATAACAAAACAAGCATTTACAATGCAATGGTTTCGCCTTTGGAAAAGTTTGAGCTATCTGCATTGTAAATGACAAAATTTGTATTTATGTGTTGGTTTTGAAAACAGATAAATACATGGTATTGTTATTTACATTGCCATTAGCTTTATCTCTCGCAAATGTGACACCGATTGTACCCTACGGATGAGCTCAGCAGACAGCAATTACTACCACACACACACACCCAGAGCCACACACCCAGAGCCACACACACACACACCCAGAGCCACACACACACACACCCAGAGCCACACACACACACACACACCCAGAGCCCCCCACACACACAATAACACAGAGCCCCCCACACACCCACACAGAGCCCCCCCACACACCCACACAGAGCCCCCCCACACACCCACACAGAGGCCCCCCACACACAGGCCCCCCACACACCCACACAAAGCCCCCCTCACACTGCGAGCCCCCCACACACCCACACAGAGCCCCCCACAAACATTGCGAGCCCCCCACACACTGCGAGCCCCACAAAGCACATATTACTGTAACCATTTGAGGAGATAATAGGTGCAGTAACAGCAATATGCACAGCATGATTACAAATGTGCTTCCCTCATGAGTTTGTAGGCATGGGCCCATGGAAATGAGAACTCTCGGGCACTGGTGCAATGATTGTGAGCCAAAGAGAGCTGGCCAGTGCACTCCCGAGGTCTTTGAAGGATGCAAGGAGTTCCCAAGGACCCTCAGTCGTGTGCACGCACTGACTCACTGACAATACCTGCTTGCCGTGGGAATCACTGCCCCCTCTTTCAAACTCAGGATGGCAGTGAAAGGCTGACCAGAGCCACCAAGGGGCTAGTACCCCAGTCACTAATACGCTGGTCAGTCGTGCAGGAAGAGAGGGAGGGGTAAGGATGTGCCTGGACTGTAGAAGGGAGTACTGTCCCAGTGGCACCTAGCACACCCAGTTTAGGGAGACTGCAGTGTGGAACAGGGCATCTAATGCATTATACAGGCTCAAGTATGTAACACGAGAGGAGCGGTGTTGAATACGCTTTCCACTATAAACATGGAAAGTAGCATAATATGTATAGTAAAATGATCTAGGCTTATGCTTCTGTGGGTGTGCTTTGCACGCCTCTTTTTTAGCTGGTTAAGCAGGGAACTCCCTGTAGAGTGCTTCATGCGTAATGATTTGGAGTACGTTAATCTTCCTCCCCTGTAATGGAAGCCAATAGTTTTCAATGAAGATGGGCATGAAAACCCTACACTTTCTTTTTACTTCAGACACCGGTCTGGTAGAATTGACTACAAAAGTGTTCAAAGAGCCTTTTGTGCATTTTTTTTTATTTAAGCCTTTTGTACTTTTGGTCGCCTAGCTAGATCCATGTTACATCTACTCAACCATTAAGTCGATGATCATGTGGAGCAGAGCTGAGAAATGTTTAATTTTCCTACCAGGAATGATGTGCTTGCAATGGCAATGTTGCTTTTCTCATAATTGTCATTGTTCAGTCTCTCTCTTCTGTCTGTGATTCCCATCTGAGTTACAGAGTACCTGCCATTCAGTCTTTGGGGGCGCGGGGTACTTTAGTGAAAGGAGTCATTCATAATTTGCGTCTTCTTACCACATAATTTCGGCAACTCTACTATATAAGTTGTTCCTTCTCTGCGGCATAATTCCAGTGGCACTGGCTATGTGGAACTTTTAAAGAAACCTAAGCTAAAGTTTTGTACAGTTTTCAACTCTTCCATCCGTATATAAACTCCCTATTAGTTTTGAGGTTGTATCTCAGGGCCCAGAACTCTCAACCATGTTATGTGCAACTTCTAGGCAAAAAAATGACGTATCACAATCTGGCAAACATCAGTATCTTGAGGATACTCAGATTGGCACACAAGTGATATTTTACCTATGCTTGAAAAGCTTCAAGACTTGCCTTGGGACACAAAATTATGCAGCACAATGTAGCATATTTTCTGTCAGTATTACCTCATTATTCAGGAAATGTAACACGTTAACTCTATCTGGGCAAAGGTTTCACCTCATTAGCACCACTTTAACAGCCAAATACAGAAACGAGCAACAGAAAGGTGAGCAGTAAACCTGTGCGAAAGGCTTGACACTGTATGGAAACACATGTTGCATTTTCAGGAACTTTTGGTGTGTCTGAGCTAGAAACAACATTTGTTGTGGTACTCTGCTGAAATATGCAGCAGACAATGGATTATGTGGCAAAAGCGGCAATCAATAATTATGTGGGAAATGCCTATGCCACAAAATTGCATAACTGCAGGGGCCAGGTCCGTAGCTGATTTTGTAAGAGAATCGTGTGATGTGTTCATGCCTGTAGACTGTGGTGAAAGAACACCACAAAGATGGTGAGCAGCAGAGCTTTGGGCAGGATACACACCGTTCACAGTTCTAACACACAGCCTGAGGCAGATACGTTTAAATGTGTCAGGCTGTGACAGGACACTGAAACAATGAATCCCTTAGGGTTATGGTACGACACTGAAGAAGGATCCTCAGATAACACAAGTATGAAGAAGAGACTATTGCCTTGTGTTACATTTGCTTCTGTGCTGCAAATGTCCGCTTCAGGTCTGCAGTCCGACCCACAGAGGCATCAATGTAAAATCTATGGTGTAGGCTCAGCAGAGAAAAGGAACATGGCCACCATTTGAGAGTTCAAATAAAGGTGATCTTTGGTCTCCATACTTGGGCATGGAGAAGGCAATCTACAACCACTTGCAAACCCTACCGGATTTGAAACAGAACCATCTCTGGAACCAGCTAGACCCACCCCAAGTTCAGGAAAGACATCACTTAAAAAAAAAAATCACCTTTAGAACATCAGTCCGAGACTGGGCAACTCCCAGCTTCCTTCCCCCAGCAGTGACCTCCATTTACATGACCGGAGATGTCGGGTCTAGCTTCTAGGAAGACAGCCTCAACCAACCCATAAGTCTGCAGTTCTTAGAATTAATGTGCTGACTCTTCGACCAAACCCACCGTGTAGCGCGTTGAAGACTGGAAAGGCGCATGTTTGCAGCGGACGAGTAGCAATACTTTTTAACTTCAGGGAATATAACAAAGTTGAAAATTAAGACATGAAAATGAAAAATCCATGACTGTGGCATAATGTCCATCTGGTAACACCCCTTTCATCTCTACACCCATCTACATTTTAACCGCTCGCCTTTAGATCCGAATAACTCCATTCCTATACATCGTCCCGACGGGTTAAACTGAACTTACCTTTCAGGTAGTTTGTTCATCTTCCCCATTCCACCGTTGCTCAAACTCCGTCGTCCGGGGCCTTGAGCTACTATCGCCGTTTCGCTCAAGGCCCCGAGGGCAAAACGCAACAGATTCAAGGCCAAGCAGGACAAGACCACACACAGCACGCTCTACCTCTCCGATTTCGAAGCCGGTTGAAGCCTCGCCACACCGCACTTTTCGGGTCGCTCACCCATGACGTAGCCGGAAACAAACAAGAACGGAAGCGAAGGTTTGATATGCCATTTTAGAGTGGTCTGGTTACTAAGGTTGGGATCCGTCTAAGTCGTCATGTCGGAACACATTTCCAAGTTGAAGTACTATGCATGCCGCCATGTTGGAATGCCAATTGTTGACGAAGATGTTTAAGGTGTGCCGTGATACAGGCGGTTTTATTAGAAACCTTCCACAGTGTGGCAATTATGCTAAAGATACTGTAAAGATATGAATTCAAATTAGTTGTATATTGGCAAGTTCAGCATCGCCGACGTCAATACGTATAACTAAAGGGCAAGACGGGGTGGTGCATTACAATGTTAGTCGGGGCACGCTCGAGTCTGGTAACGTGGGTGAAATAGAAACGCTATCTTGGATTTAATGCGGTGGAATAATCCCGTTGTAGAAAGTACAATACGTTGGCTAAAACTACAGTCAGATCCTCCCACTCCAAGATGGCCGCTTCGTTTACTCATTGCTTGGTTTACTGTACTTCCTTTGTTTCCATGCCTACTGAACAGGTCTTTAGTATTCCTATCAACTGACAACTAACCATGGGATTATCAGGAAGCTTTGCGTATGGCTCCGGAGCGCTTCTTTGGTAACGTCATATTCGAGAGACCCGGAAGCGTCAAGGAGCATCCATCGAAGTCTGGCAAATCTGGCAGGGGTTGCAGGCAGCAGGTAATGGTGAGCAGGGACTTTCAGCACTGCTAGTCAGTGTGGGCGGGTACCAAAGGAGTGGCATTCAGGCGATGAGGCGTTGCGCTACTGAGGAAGAAGGTTGCACGAACGGGAGGGGGGCGGGAGAGAACACCGACGACGGGAGGGGGGCGGGAGAGAACACGGACGACGGGAGGGGACACGGACGACGGGAGGGGGGCGGGAGAGGACACGGACGACGGGAGGGGGGCGGGAGAGGACACGGACGGCGGGAAAGGGGAGGGAACAGGAAAAAATGTAACTCCGCCCTGGGAAAAAATCTCGGGAACGCCCCCGAATCTGGTCCGGCCTTGACGGACAGATCCGGCACTCAATGGCTAGCCTCCATTTATGGAGCTAGCCAATGAGAGCCGGGGGACGTTCCCGAACTGCTTAGTGTCGACATAGGATTTCACCTGCGCTGAAAGGCTGCGCAGAGCGCAGCCTTTCGGCAGGCGAAACCCAAACAACAACATTCAGAAAAATAAACGAGCACACAGTCTGAAAATAAACTTTCTCTGCCACAGTAAAGCCTGTTTGAAGGAGGAAATGGAGCGGGATGGCAATAGACGACCTGCAAACAAAGAGATGCACTGCTATGGAGTGCTTCCTTACAGATGCAGTATTATGGAGTGCGTCCTCCAAAAGAGAAAAATAGGTAAGCTGTCAAAGCCTGAGCAGTGGAAGGACACTCCGTGGGAATGAAAGCAGTACTTTGGTCATATGCCATTGGAGGGACAAACGCACAAAGAGGAAATAAAACCAGGAGATGCTAACCAAACAAAAGCATGGAATTAAGAGTGATGATGAGCCCAACCAAGGGTAAACAATGAGCAGGCTTGAGTCCCCTTTGAGCTAGCAAAATGTCTGGAATGCGACAGTGTATGTGCTGTCTCGCGCAAGACCAAAAAAAGAGCCATATTTAAAGAGCAAAACATGGCGGGGTGTTAATTCTGGTGTGCCTTGTGCATTTTTGTTTTGTGTTTGCTGATTTGTAACTAACCTTTAACTGGGAAGCAAATGTCTCTTTCTTGGAATGCCACATACTGTGTCTCATGCATATGTCAATCACTGTCTGAGTCTCTGAATGATATTAGTGCACCTGAATGTACCCCTGAGATTTTTACTGTGTGTGTGAGAGCAAGTGTTGTCGTGAAAATACATGTTCCTATGCATGCCTCTGAGTGTGTATCTGTGCCTATGTGATTGTGTGTCAGAAACAGTGTTGCACTGTGAATGTGTGTTTCGTAGTGTGTCTCCATGCGTATGTGAATCTGTGTTCCAGACAACGGTGCAGTGAAAATGGTTTTAAGTTTTGAGAGCGGATTGTTCCTTTGTCCAAGGGGGATGTTTATAAAGAATAGGTGACGCTACAACGCATGCTATTACATCGTATGACGTTGCAACGCAAACCTTTACTCTCCAACTTTCTGTCGGGTGGGGGGCACTGGAAGTTGGAATAGATTCATTTTCTATTCCAACTCCAGTATGTGCAACAGTAGGGAAGGTGTTGGAGTTAAATCCAACACCTTCTATCCACTGCTGCACACCCTATGCGTTGCAACAACATGCGATGTAAAGGCATGCGTTCTAACAGTTTGGTTGTAAAAGTGGTCTCCCGTTTATAAATCCTGTTTTATAGGCACAATGATGCCATCAGTGAGGTCATTGGAGGAGCTATATGTGATGTCAACAATGATATCACTTATGATGTTATGTGTGATATCATATGCAACGCAAAGGAGTAGCCTAAGGGAAGATTTGTGCCACTAACTGTAGCTGCCAAATTTCAGTGGCTTTAGCCAGAACCAAACTCAGTTTCTTGGGGTGGGGGGAGGGGGGGTTGGGAGGGAGGGGAGTTTAGGTGAATTTAGTAGGTTTCTTTGACTAAAGAACATTGGAAGGTTAAATACAATTTTTAAATATAGGAGATTGCATTTCATACGTTTAAACAATAATGACTCATTTATTTTAATGTCATTATTTGAATATGTGCATTCCTTTAATCTTCAAAACCTTTTATTGTTCAGTATTTAAAACATGTTAGTAACCCTTGCATCCATCGGTATGTCACTGAGGCAGTGACAGCAAGCATTTTGAGATCCATAAGTGTGCTCCTAGGGGAATGTCCAAGTGAGTGGTGGTGGATTAGCACGTCCCTGTGGGTGGCTCTGAGTCTTTTACTCCGTTGATGTGTCACTGAATCAATGCACTACTCTGTCCCAGCCAATACCTCTCTCAATATATCTTCTACCTCCACTCTCTGACTCAACTCAATCCTCTTTCAGCTACTATGATTTCCAAAATAACCCTTTCCTTCCTCTATCCCTCCTGGCTCGCCCCAAACCTCATTTTACTCCTATGATCTCCCTAATCCACTTCTAGAGACTCTTCCCACCTACATCTCTCCTATTTACTCACCCCAAACCTCATTTTACTATTGTGATCTCTCAAGTAACACTTTCTAGACTCTTCCCTCCCCCTTCATTATCCTATTCAATCCAACTAACAGACTCACATATCCACCGCTTAAATTAACTCCTATTTCTCTACACTAATCCACAAACTAATCCTTTTAGGTTCCAGAGTAGTGTGCTACTCGCCGAAAAGCACTTTAACTAGGTTCCAGAGTAGTGTGCTACTCGCCGAAAAGCACTTTAACGCTTCGGCAGGGGTAGTAAGTGCTATATAAAAAGAGTTACAATGACAGTGGGCAAGTTCCTGTTTCCCATTGTAACCATCAGTATGCATCTGAGTGAGTGAAGGGGGTCGAACACATATCCCTTTGTGTGACTCAGACTACATCACAGCGCCTTTCACTCCGTTAGTGAGTCAGTGAATCAATGTCAGTGAGCATGCTCAGGTCTCTCAGTGAGTGAAGGGGTGCACACACGTTCCCAATTTGACTACGACACAGTGTGTGTAAGTCAATGGCGTTGCGTATGCTTGAATCCCTCAGTGTCTATCTGAATGTGTGGTGGGAGCAAATGCATGACCATTCGTATGTCCATGCGTATGTCCATGCGTGTGCCCCTGCATACGACTGACTACGCTTCTGTGCCTTTCACTCCACTGATGTGTCACTGAGTGACTGTGTGCATGTTCCCCATGAGTCACTCATGGAGTGGGACAGTATGTGAGCAAATGAGGTCTGTGTAAAATCGGCAGCCATATCTGATTCAAGACTTCACAAAATGGAGGGAGTTTATCCTACATAAAATGGTGACTTTTCCAGTCAATCACATGTGAACAAAAGTTCAAATGGGATTGACTGAAGTCTAAATGGCAGAGATTCAAAATAAGTTCACCCTCTCAAGCCCCTCAGCCCACCCCGCAACATTTTAAAATGTTAATTATCGCAAACTACTGGACAGATGTCACCCTTCCTGCGTAAAGTTCCACTTTTATGCCACATTTGGTGTAAATTCAATCAGCAGTTTGAGCTGTGGATGCGATAAAGTGTCCTATCGGTTCGAAAATGGAAGATTCTTCGCTTCAGTCTACTGACATGTAACCTCCCCTCCCCCCGCCCCCATGGACCTACAAAACAACCAGCATACCAACTAACCTAGTGATGTGCAACATTTCAGAGAAATTCGTCCATGGTGTCAAAAGTTATGGGCAAATCAAAACACACCTTTGAAATGGAAAGTGAGTTTGAACCAGAGAAAGTGAGTGAAACTGTAAAGTGGAGGACTTCAGCTGAAATGATACAAGGGGCAGAAGAGCAGGAGACTACAGCCAGAGGAATACAAGAGGAAAGGGGGACAGAGCTTCAGCAGGAGCAATAGAAGAGGGACAGAGGGCTTTCAGCAGGAGTAATACAAGGAGAGAGGGCTTCAACAGGAGTAATACAAGAGGGACAGAGAGCTTCGGCAGGAGTAATACAAGGTGGCATCCACCTAGGCCTAGGAAGAAACTCTCCTACATCAATTCCATTTCCATAGCGCTTAAGGTCCCAAAGGGCATCCAAGCGCTGGATCAGAACAGCCCTTTACCGCTCTACACTAGTGTGAATCTTTCCTACCTGCTTCCACCCCCCCCCCTCGGGATCCAGAGGAGCCCTCCATGGTATCTCTGGGCACAGCGCCTCGAAGCTTCCCAGCTCGGGTTATGTCCTATAAATACCACAGCCAATTAACACCTTCACTCCTCCAAACTAACCTCCAAGATAAAGTGCAATTGTGCATTCCTGAATTTTAAAAGTCATTATTATATCAAGCTGGGCTTCTATGTATGAGGGTAGTCAGGGGCCCCCACCCTTGGTGTCTGCTGGCAGAGATGGAGGGGCGAGGAGGAGATCGGCTGCTTACGTCAGCAACAGGAAAGAGGCTTCTTCTGCCCTTAAAGATATGGACACTGAAATGACAGGATTCATCTGGAGAATGCAAGGGGCAGGGACTCTCAACTAGAGCAGCTAGAGCAATGCAAGGCACAGAGGAGGAGGGGACTTCGGATGGAGCAATGCAAGGGACAGAGGAGGAGGGGACTTCAGATGGAGCAATGCAAGGGACAGAGGAGGAGGGGACTTCAGATGAAGCAATGCAAGGGACAGAGAAGGAGGGGACTTCAGATGGAGCAATGCAAGGGACAGAGGAGCAGGGGACTTCGGATGGAGCAATGCAAGGCACAGAGGAGGAGGGGACTTCAGATGGAGCAATGCAAGGGACAGAGGAGGAGGGGACTTCAGATGAAGTAATGAAAGGGACAGAGGAGCAGGGGACTTCAGATGGAGGTATACAAGGGACAGAGGAGCAGGGGACTTCAGATGGAGGTATACAAGGGACAGAGGAGCAGGGGACTTCAGATGGGGCAATGCAAGGTACAGAGGAGGAGGGGACTTCAGATGGAGGTATACAAGGGACAGAGGAGCAGGGGACTTCAGATGGAGCAATGCAAGGGACAGAGGAGGAGGGGACTTCAGATGGAGCAATGCAAGGGACAGAGGAGGAGGGGACTTCGGATGGAGCAATGCAAGGCACAGAGGAGGAGGGGACTTCAGATGGAGCAATGCAAGGGACAGAGGAGGAGGGGACTTCAGATGAAGTAATGAAAGGGACAGAGGAGCAGGGGACTTCAGATGGAGGTATACAAGGGACAGAGGAGCAGGGGACTTCAGATGGAGGTATACAAGGGACAGAGGAGCAGGGGACTTCAGATGGGGCAATGCAAGGTACAGAGGAGGAGGGGACTTCAGATGGAGGTATACAAGGGACAGAGGAGCAGGGGACTTCAGATGGAGCAATGCAAGGGACAGAGGAGGAGGGGACTTCGGATGGAGCAATGCAAGGGACAGAGGAGCAGGGGACTTCGGATGAAGCAATGCAAGGGACAGAGGAGGAGGGGACTTCGGATGGAGCAATGCAAGGGACAGAGGAGGAGGGGACTTCGGATGGAGCAATGCAAGGGACAGAGGAGGAGGGGACTTCAGATGGAGCAATGCAAGGGACAGAGGAGGAGGGGACTTCGGATGGAGCAATGCAAGGGACAGAGGAGGAGGGGACTTCGGATGGAGCAATGCAAGGGACAGAGGAGGAGGGGACTTCGGATGGAGCAATGCAAGGGACAGAGGAGGAGGGGACTTCGGATGGAGCAATGCTAGGGACAGAGGAGGAGGGGACTTCGGATGGAGCAATGCAAGGGACAGAGGAGGAGGGGACTTCGGATGGAGCAATGCAAGGGACAGAGGAGGAGGGGACTTCGGATGGAGCAATGCAAGGGACAGAGGAGGAGGGGACTTCGGATGGAGCAATACAAGGGACAGAGGAGCAGGGGACTTCGGATGGAGCAATGCAAGGGACAGAGGAGCAGGGGACTTCGGATGGAGGTATACAAGGGACAGAGGAGCAGGGGACTTCGGATGGAGCAATGCAAGGGACAGAGGAGGAGGGGACTTCGGATGGAGCAATGCAAGGGACAGAGGAGGAGGGGACTTCGGATGGAGCAATGCAAGGGACAGAGGAGGAGGGGACTTCGGATGGAGCAATGCAAGGGACAGAGGAGGAGGGGACTTCGGATGGAGCAATGCAAGGGACAGAGGAGGAGGGGACTTCGGATGGAGCAATGCAAGGGACAGAGGAGGAGGGGACTTCGGATGGAGCATTGCAAGGGACAGAGGAGGAGGGGACTTCGGATGAAGTAATGCAAGGGACAGAGGAGCAGGGGACTTCGGATGGAGCAATACAAGGGACAGAGGAGGAGGGGACTTCAGATGGAGCAATGCAAGGGACAGAGGAGGAGGGGACTTCAGATGGAGCAATGCAAGGGACAGAGGAGGAGGGGACTTCGGATGAAGTAATGCAAGGGACAGAGGAGCAGGGGACTTCGGATGGAGCAATACAAGGGACAGAGGAGGAGGGGACTTCAGATCGAGCAATACAAGGGACAGAGAAGCAGGGAACTTCAGATGGAGCAATACAAGGGACAGAGGAGTAGGGGACTTCAGATGAAGTCAGACAAGGTACAGAGATGCAGGGGACTTCAGATGGAGTCAGACAAGGGACAGAGGAGCAGGGGACTTCAGATGAAGCAATACAAGGGACAAAAGCAGGGGACTTCAGATGGAGCAATACAAAGGACAGAAGCAGGGGACTTCAGATGGAGCAATACAAGGGACAGAAGCAGGGGACTTCAGATGGAGCAATACAAGGGACAGAGAAGCAGGGGACTTCAGATGGAGGTATACAAGGGACAGAGGAGCAGGGGACTTCAGATGGAGCAATACAAGGGACAGAGGAGCAGGGGTCTTCAGATGAAGCAATACAAGGGACAGAGAAGCAGGGGACTTCAGATGAAGCAATACAAGGGACAGAGGAGCAGGGGGCTTCAGATGGAGCAATGCAAGGGACAGAGGAGCAGGGGACTTCAGATGGAGGTATACAAGGAACAGAGGAGCAGGGGACTTCAGATGGAGCAATGCAAGGGACAGAGGAGGAGGGGACTTCAGTTGGAGCAATGCAAGGGACAGAGGAGGAGGGGACTTCGGATGGAGCAATGCAAGGGACAGAGGAGGAGGGGACTTCAGATGAAGTAATGCAAGGGACAGAGGAGCAGGGGACTTCGGATGGAGCAATACAAGGGACAGAGGAGGAGGGGACTTCAGATGGAGCAATATAAGGGACAGAGAAGCAGGGGACTTCAGATCGAGCAATACAAGGGACAGAGAAGCAGGGAACTTCAGATGGAGCAATACAAGGGACAGAGGAGTAGTGGACTTCAGATGAAGTCAGACAAGGTACAGAGAAGCAGGGGACTTCAGATGGAGTCAGGCAAGGTACAGAGGAGCAGGGGACTTCACATGAAGCAATACAAGGGACAGAAGCAGGGGACTTCAGATGGAGCAATACAAGGGACAGAAGCAGGGGACTTCAGATGGAGCAATACAAGGGACAGAAGCAGGGGACTTCAGATGGAGCAATACAAGGGACAGAGAAGCAGGGGACTTCAGATGGAGGTATACAAGGGACAGAGGAGCAGGGGACTTCAGATGGAGCAATACAAGGGACAGAGGAGCAGGGGACTTCAGATGAAGCAATACAAGGGACAGAGAAGCAGGGGACTTCAGATGGAGCAATGCAAGGGACAGAGGAGGAGGGGACTTCAGATGGAGCAATGCAAGGGACAGAGGAGGAGGGGACTTCAGATGGAGCAATGCAAGGGACAGAGGAGGAGGGGACTTCGGATGGAGCAATGCAAGGGACAGAGGAGGAGGGGACTTCAGATGGAGCAATGCAAGGGACAGAGGAGGAGGGGACTTCAGATGGAGCAATGCAAGGGACAGAGGAGGAGGGGACTTCGGATGGAGCAATGCAAGGGACAGAGGAGGAGGGGACTTCAGATGGAGCAATGCAAGGGACAGAGGAGGAGGGGACTTCAGATGGAGCAATGCAAGGGACAGAGGAGGAGGGGACTTCGGATGGAGCAATGCAAGGGACAGAGGAGGAGGGGACTTCAGATGGAGCAATGCAAGGGACAGAGGAGGAGGGGACTTCAGATGGAGCAATGCAAGGGACAGAGGAGGAGGGGACTTCAGATGAAGTAATGCAAGGGACAGAGGAGCAGGGGACTTCGGATGGAGCAATACAAGGGACAGAGGAGGAGGGGACTTCAGATGGAGCAATGCAAGGGACAGAGGAGGAGGGGACTTCAGATGGAGCAATGCAAGGGACAGAGGAGGGGGGGACTTCAGATGAAGTAATGCAAGGGACAGAGGAGCAGGGGACTTCGGATGGAGCAATACAAGGGACAGAGGAGGAGGGGACTTCAGATGGAGCAATATAAGGGACAGAGAAGCAGGGGACTTCAGATCGAGCAATACAAGGGACAGAGAAGCAGGGAACTTCAGATAGAGCAATACAAGGGACAGAGGAGTAGGGGACTTCAGATGAAGTCAGACAAGGTACAGAGAAGCAGGGGACTTCAGATGGAGTCAGACAAGGGACAGAGGAGCAGGGGACTTCAGATGAAGCAATACAAGGGACAGAAGCAGGGGACTTCAGATGGAGCAATACAAGGGACAGAAGCAGGGGACTTCGGATGGAGCAATACAAGGGACAGAAGCAGGGGACTTCAGATGGAGCAATACAAGGGACAGAGAAGCAGGGGACTTCAGATGGAGGTATACAAGGGACAGAGGAGCAGGGGACTTCAGATGGAGCAATACAAGGGACAGAGGAGCAGGGGACTTCAGATGAGGCAATACAAGGGACAGAGAAGCAGGGGACTTCAGATGAAGCAATACAAGGGACAGAGGAGCAGGGGGCTTCAGATGGAGCAATACAAGGGACAGAGGAGCAGGGGACTTCAGATGGAGGTATACAAGGGACAGAGGAGCAGGGGACTTCAGATGGAGCAATACAAGGGACAGAGGAGGAGGGGACTTCAGATGGAGCAATGCAAGGGACAGAGGAGGAGGGGACTTCAGATGGAGCAATGCAAGGGACAGAGGAGGAGGGGACTTCAGATGAAGTAATGCAAGGGACAGAGGAGCAGGGGACTTCGGATGGAGCAATACAAGGGACAGAGGAGGAGGGGACTTCAGATGGAGCAATATAAGGGACAGAGAAGCAGGGGACTTCAGATCGAGCAATACAAGGGACAGAGAAGCAGGGAACTTCAGATGGAGCAATACAAGGGACAGAGGAGTAGTGGACATCAGATGAAGTCAGACAAGGTACAGAGAAGCAGGGGACTTCAGATGGAGTCAGACAAGGGACAGAGGAGCAGGGGACTTCAGATGAAGCAATACAAGGGACAGAAGCAGGGGACTTCAGATGGAGCAATACAAGGGACAGAAGCAGGGGACTTCAGATGGAGCAATACAAGGGACAGAAGCAGGGGACTTCAGATGGAGCAATGCAAGGGACAGAGAAGCAGGGGACTTCAGATGGAGGTATACAAGGGACAGAGGAGCAGGGGACTTCAGATGGAGCAATACAAGGGACAGAGGAGCAGGGGACTTCAGATGAAGCAATACAAGGGACAGAGGAGCAGGGGACTTCAGATGGAGCAATACAAGGGACAGAGGCGCAGGGGACTTCAGATGGAGGTATACAAGGGACAGAGGAGCAGGGGACTTCAGATGGAGCAATACAAGGGACAGAGGGGCAGGAGACTTCAGATGGAGCAATACAAGGGACAGAGGAGTAGTGGACATCAGATGAAGTCAGACAAGGTACAGAGAAGCAGGGGACTTCAGATGGAGTCAGACAAGGGACAGAGGAGCAGGGGACTTCAGATGAAGCAATACAAGGGACAGAAGCAGGGGACTTCAGATGGAGCAATACAAGGGACAGAGAAGCAGGGGACTTCAGATCGAGCAATACAAGGGACAGAGAGGCAGGGGACTTCAGATGGGGCAATACAAGGGACAGAGGAGTAGGGGACTTCAGATGAAGTCAGACAAGGTACAGAGAAGCAGGGGACTTCAGATGGAGTCAGACAAGGGACAGAGGAGCAGGGGACTTCAGATGGAGCAATACAAGGGACAGAGGGGCAGGGGACTTCAGATGGAGCAATACAAGGGACAGAGGAGAAGGGGACCTCAGATGGAGTCATACAGTAGGGACAGTGGACCTTTGCTGGTGTCTTACACGTGGACACAGCCAGAGCAGGCCTGTGCTCCAGTAGCACATTGGTGCACAGCGACAGACCTCTGCAGGGTGAATGGAGAGGGACAATGCGTTAGACCGTCTTCTGCTCGTAATGGATGGGACTGAGGAAGGCGGGGCACCTGGAATAACACAAGAGGACACAGGTGGGGTAGATTTATGCTGGAGTGAACCACTAGAGTCAGCAACACTCCTGATGGCTTAATGCAAAGGGCACAGAGATAAGGGGGTAGAGTAATTTCTGGACTATAGGGAGAGTAGACCTTCACTGGAGTAAACCATGGGAGACTTCTGCTAGGGTAATACCGGAGGAGACACTGGGACAACTTCTGCCAGGGTAATATGCACTTCTCAATCACGTCTGCAGCGCCACATCCGTTTGTTAGGTTCCATTATCAGCATTTGTATAACGTACATCTACATTAATACGACATGGAAGCCCTATTGGCAGCCGGGGGTGTAACTACAGTTACGGGGTTTCACTGCAGAGTTGTGGTGCGGTCTGCACCGAAGATGCTGTGTCCAATGCGTGGGGTGTAGTTTGGCCACTGGGTTCGAGGTTACACCAAGTACTCAAGGCAGTCGAGTAGACTCATCCAGGGCACGAGTCGGGGTACACAGCGTCCACCCACTATTTTCACAGGGTGGACGCCGTCCCCCCTGCCAAGAAGTAGGGCCCCACAGAAATATGTTGAACTTATCCCAGTGTCATTTTCAGTCACCGGGACATGTTCAGCTGCTCCTGCAAGTTGTCTGCTTTTCATTCTCAGCAGCAACGGGCAGGCAGTTAGGATTTTTTTTTTTTACACCTCCAGCTGTGCCAAAGATAAAGGCAGAAGTGAAGGGGCCATCAGGCCTCCTTTTGATTGAGTATTGGACAGGAGGCGGACTGGAACCTCTCAATTAAATGCAAATGCACAGGAAAGGAAACAAAAGCACACAGCTTGTTATCTCTTCACACATACTTAAGAGATGCATGTTTTTACTTTTTTCAGTCCCTGTATACAAGTGCACGCACTGTAAGACTGTCAGATGGGATTGTCTGACCCAGTATTTACACAAATAACAATATAAGCTCCTTCCTCCATACCACCGGGACCCAATACTGTGGTGCAAAGACCAGGGATAGAGGTAGCCCTGGAAACTATTGATTCTCACCGCGCACAGCAGCCGCTGTGCGAATGCACTCCAGTCCCGCCTCTCACATATATCCAAACAAAGAGGCGTGTGTGCTCAAAATAAACTTTTATTCATTTGGTTCCAGCATGTCAGCGGACGCATGAAACACCCAACGCGTTTCGGCGAAAAACACTCGCCTTGGTACCGTCCCAAGAGGCTCGTGAACTCCAGGCACCACCCCTTTTTAAGAGACTACAGATCGTAAATACCGGTTTGGTATGTACCACGAGAATCTTCTTCTGAGGTATTCAGGGCCAGACAGATTAAGAGCTGCGTGAGCTGTACAAAGCGCTTTGAAGGTGGCCCTCTTTTCAACCGGGAGCCAATGTAGCAGATTCATGCTAAGACGGCCCATTCATGCTGAGTGGCCCTTGCTGCAGCGAGCCCATGCAGTCATCACTGTGGGATCACTGTGAGGTGTAAGGTGCACCGAGAGTCCACCCCGGTGTGAGACGCAGAGTAGGCGAGACATACTCAGGCTTTGAATCCCACATATGGTTCACCTACAAGTAAGGTAGTCCAGTGGGTTTTTCCCAAAAGGAAGATCTCAAAACTGCTCAGTTGGACCAATGCCCCAGTAGTGAACATCAAAACTGGGGGCAGAATACCAGATAGAGACTTGCAACCTGAACACAAGAGGCGAGAGCCCCCCCCCCCCCCCACACACACACACCCTATCTAGAGCAATGCATGCGGGCGGGGGTGGAGAGATGGTGGGTGTTGTAATGTAGAGAAGAAGACACCCCTCTTGAGTCCAGATAGAAGTGAAAGCGAGACAGCCATCCAGGACAACAGGTGAACCTCAAGAGAATGCATGAGAAACAGAACACACTTTAAATAATACACACAATCCCTTGTGTGTCCCCTGCCTCCCCACCCCTGTGTGCAGTGCGCTTCTCGCTTACCGGGGTGGTGAAACATATGGAGTACAGACTGAACACCCCACGTACAGACAGTCTGGACATTAGACAGCTGCAGCTCGGACACTGACCTGTGGGCCTGCTATGCCATGCAACTCTGACACGCCGGACCTTGCCCGCGCCTGTACTTATTTGTATACCCTGCGTAGCGAGCACTTAGGGACTCTAGTTGTATCGAAGTGTCACATTATCGCTAAACCTTCAATAAATAAATATTGCAAAAATAATAATGATACACACAAAACAACATCTCTTTCAACAAAAAAACTAAACAAAAGCAGAACAAATGTGAATTGACCTTTGAGAATACAAAACAAAATCAATACATCACATATTATTTCAGTTTGACTGGTGGATTGCCATGCTCCCCTATCTTTCAACAAGACAGCCCTGCGAGAAGCAGGCACCACTAACACAGGATCCGAAAAACTCGAATCACCCTCTTCAACTCTGTAAGATTTTTAAATTAAAACCAATTCACAATAAGTTCCTTTGTTTTGCACATATAAATTGTTACATTCTCTGCTTTTTGTTAGTGGTACTAATTGTTAATTAAAGATGCTCTTTACTTATTTCCAGTCTATTATTTACTGCTTTTTGATACGCTGTCTTTAATTGTGGGTTTATGAGTGGATAAAAGGTGGATTAAAGAATCGTTGTGGTGTCACAATTCCATTTTCTATGGATAACTGAAGATATTTGTTAAAAAGGGATAATTGATTGGATCACGTTTCTAACTGGTGGCCATCCATTGACCAAAAATGTTGTAACTTCCTTTAAAACAGTATCATGATCAATAATAATAAGACCTCAACCACTCATCTTCACAAATGTATCCTACAGTGAAAACAGAGGCTTCTACAGCAGACACGACACACGCAACATCAGAATCATCATTCACGTCTGCACAATCGGCTAATGGTAAATGTGAGAGGCAATCTACCCAGACGTTACCACCTGAGATATATTTAATATCAAAGTATAATTCCTGTAAACTAGACAATACCCTCACAAGCCTCGAAGAAGCAAAATAAAGGCAATTACGGCTTATTAAATACAAAAGAGGTGCATGATTGGTAATGAGATCAGAGCAATTGCCCCAAAGGTACGCTTTTACGTTTTCCATGGACAATGGCCAAAAGCCTCCTTTTCTATAGTGCTTAAATTTTTTCTGGAACCTTTAAGTGTGCATGAAATGAAAGCAATAGTGTGTTTCTTGCCTTTGATGCCATTGTGTTAACACAGCCCCTAAACCAAAAGAGTTTGCATCAAACATTGCAAAACAGTTACCTTCACCATTAAAATGTTGTGCAGCAGGTGCCGACATAATCATGTTCTTAACATTGTGAATGGTATCATCCTGTTTTTAGTCCATAAAAATGACTCTTTCTTGCATACAAGCCATCTTGGGGTTCCAATTGAAATGGCCTACAGTTATACGAATCTGGTGTAATGTTCGACAAGGCCCAAAAATGAGCTTAGAGAAGTTTTACCAGCAGGTGGTGGTGCATTTTTGATGGTCTCAAAGCAACATGCACAACAAATACAGCACTCTCTAATACAACACAACAATCGGGAAACACAGGGCACTGGTGGACAATGGGACAACCTGGGGTGGGAGGGGTGAGGATGCCGGCAGTGTCGTCATGCTTACAACCACACTTGTATTACACATTACAGAAGGAGTCTACCGCTGTTTAGCGTGCACCCACTTGTTCTCCATACTACTGTGTGGAGTTGGAGGGCAAGGATAATTTTGCACTAAGGCCCTCAAACCACCCAGCAGCCGGCACAGGTCACACACAGATAGTGCAAATGATACTCATTCAACCCTTTATTCTATACCGTGCCTAGTAAAGGCACAAACTACTGCCAACTGCTATGAGAGTGTGTTACAAGTGGGTACACGCCTGCTCAGGGACTAGCACAGCCCACACAGGCCACAAAAGTCCTCACCAGACCAGTGTTTCCTACACTATGGGTCGTGAGCCAATTTGTTATGGGTTGTGAAATCCAAGCAATAACTAAACATGCCTTTAAATTCTGTATTTATCTTGTCACATTTACTGCTTCAAAGACAGAGGTCAAATGTCAGGCCAGGTCTTCTGACAAACTGCCTCTTATGTTTTTTTATCGTGGGGAATATAGTTTTATCAGCAAAACAGTATGTCTGAGCAAAGTTTGTTGCCATTTCAATACGAAACGTGCTGTTTGTAAACAACAGTGTGCTATCACACAATGCTTTTGTTACATTAAATAAAACGCCTGCCTCATGTCCACTAAAGATAGGTGGGTCGCAAAAGTTTGTTGTTCTGAAAATTGGGTTATGGTTCTAAAACATATGGGCGCCCTGAAGCATTAACTCATGACCTCCAAATCTCTGACCCTTAGGCTAAGCCAGCCAGTCCAGGCCTAAGGTGGACTGCAGGCCAGCCCCTCTAACTATCTAAAATCAAGTCAATACTCCTAAAATCAACCAAGGTGATAACGAGCGAGAGACGTGCGCCTCTTGCCTTAATAGGGTGAACTGCTCAGCAAAAGCTGTCCAGAAAGCACCAACTGCAGCTCCATGTCACAAGGAGGCGCTCTACGGCCGTCGATTCCTGCCAATGCTGGACTGGCTGTACCGGGCATCAGGCATCTCTCCCTGGGAGGCTGGAAGGGTGATGGCCACTTTTGTTAACGGGGGCTTCTTTTGTAGAAGTGCATCATTTCTGAAAGCACTGCAAAGTTCCTTTTATATCCAGCAGTTTTCAGGCAACAATAAAAGTGCCACGATAACTCCATTGATTACTGTTTCTGCAAGAGAGAGATGGGAATTTTGTCCAGTGGCAGTTTTGACTCGTCTAAGGTAGCGCAGAGGGTTAATATGCCTGCTGCAAAGAACGTCTACTATGCAGATCACAGAACAGTATTTTATTTGCATAGCTCAGTGATTTACCACTTTTGTCACAGAGTACTTTTTAGGTCTCATGACCTATCAATGCGCATGCGCATTGAGCGGAGCGAGACTATAGGGCTTTAAACAGACTTTAACTAACTGGCGATTTGGTGCTGTGCTCGTGCGCTTTTAGGTCAATGCGCAAGCGCATTGACCTAAAATGCGAGTGCACAGCATCAAATTGTCAGCCATCTGTTGCCCAGCTTGGTGCCGCTCCACCCCCTGCGGCATCAAAGGCTTTAACGGCCGGCCGTGCTTTCAGTTTCACGGCTGGCCGGCCGGCCGCGCGAAGTGCATTTCAAAGGCCGCTCTCTCTGCTCCGCCCCCTGCTGCGGCCGAGACGCATTTCTCCTCCCTCCTCCCCGCTCCTCATGCACCCTCAGTGGGCTGAAGAATAAAGATTGCCACATTATTTTCGCCGGTCTGTTTTTCCAGTATAGATATATATATAGCTTTCCAGAATGAAACAAAGAGCGGGGACTGAAGAATAACTGTTCTCAGCATCTTTTGGAAAAATGCTTCCCGAAAACATGCACTTCTATAACCTCAACATTTTTAAGCAAATTCCTCAACAACAGCGATGATTCCTAATCCTCCCATTGGTTTAAAAAAAAAAACTCTGCGCACACATTTACTCGATGTTCCGCTTGGTTCTGAGATTCACAGCCCTCTTGCAGTTGGCATGTTCACAGCCCGAGCTGTACGCCTGTCAGGACTAAGTCAGTGATGGCTTCCGATAGACAACGCTGCTCAGCGCGTCCTTCTTAACACGTCATTTGATGTGCACTTCTGTAAAACTGATGTTATGTCTTAGATACCATTTGGCAAATGTCTCGGCGTAGTGCCACCGAATCAGCAATTCCGATGCCACGAGCAATTGAAGTTCCTGTTGCGTTACTTACTATCAGCAGTATTAATGCCCCATTTTAAATTCCGATGCCACGAGCAGTTGAAGTTCCTGTTGCGTTACTTACTATCACCAGTATTAATGGCCCATTTTAAAGGCTTTCACGGCCGGCCAGCCGGCCGTGTGAAGTGCACTTCAAAGGCCGCTCTCCCTGCTCCGCCCCCTGCTGCGGCCGAGACGCATTTCTCCTCCCCCCTCCCCACAGCAATGCCCTCCGTCTTGTTCTATTAGGCCGTTCTCTTGTCACATTCATTCAGACAGTCTCCTCATTTCCTCTTACCCAATAATTTTACTTCCGTGTACCGAACTTCTGCCGGTCTGAATGTTTGTAGATTATTTTGCATTGAGTTTGCAAAAAGGGCAAAAGAAGGTAGAACAGCTACTCGTTACGTTGCAAGGGAGGTATGGGCATTCAGTTTGTTTCTAATTCTAACAGTACTTTCAATTTTTCTGATCTCTGTTTTGTACAGTTGATCGTTTCGACTTTTGGTGTCAGACTTTTGTTGTGTTTGGCATGGGATGCCTTTTTCACTAAGTCACATACTACAGGGAAGAGCAGCATAGTTCATTTTGGTGTGTAGCATTATATTATGTAGGAGTTCCAAAATCAGCAACAATAATACGTCGTGTTAATCTGTTAGCTTTATTCCATTTATGCAACTGATAGATCCCACCTTGCAGCAGTGACTCCATTCAGCTGGTCGCTTCTGTGAGTGTTTCTGTAAACAAGCTTGAGAATGGCAGAGCTATGAAGATTTCTGTTCATACCGTGGTGCTGAAATAAACACTTTTTTAGCCAGCGCGGTATTTAAAGGCGGTAACGTTCGAGACCTCCGCACTTATGTATTCTCCTGACTTAAGTCTAGATGTTCATCGGAGGAGTCCAAGAATCTATTTAGAAGCTGATGCTTTCACTTGTGTATGCTGAGCTATGTGTAAGTCTCCAGTGCTCAGTGTGCAGCAGTCCATCCATGTAGGAGTAGGGCAGGGTCGGGCTGGGACAGAAAATAGGCCTTGCCACCTAAATAACAAGCATTTGCAATGCAATATGTCTCGCATTACTGATAGTTTTAGCTATTGGCGTTGCAAATAATAATTACGTTATTACACATACATTATTATTTTTGTTTTATTAAGTCAATTTTAAATTTTGTAATTTTAATTCATTGATTATCTCTGTGATTTACTTACTGTCTGATTTTGGACATTTGTGACTTAGCGCTTGCATTAGGCTGGAATTATTTTTTTTTACACCAACAACTGTACTAAGCCTGTGTTTTGTATTTTTAGTTGTTTTTACTATTAAATCTCCAAAATAAACGTGCCTGTTAGTGGGCTCGTTTATGGATTCTTTTATGATTGATCTCAGTTCACTTTCTGCTGTTTGTGGGTCACTCAAGACATCTACAATAGCTTGTGCGGTTGTTTTGACAGTGCTTGTGAAAGGGTATAATGGTCTCTCACGTCCTCTGCTCCACCCATCACATATTTATAGATCAGTCGTATTTCCCCTCTCTCCTGTGAACTTGTCCGTCACGCGGCTTTTAAATGACTCGCATTTACTTATTCCTCTTTGCTATGGAGTATATAAATTTTATTTTAATGTTTCCATCATTTCGCCTTTATTAATTGAGTGTCTCTCTATGTGTGTGTGTGTGTGTGTGTGAGTATATATATATATATATATATGTATGTATGTATGTGTATCCATAGAGAATTCCGTGTTTGGTTTGCTATTCTGTTTTGTTTATGCCGCTGATGTTTGTGTTTCTTTCCTCCGGTAATGTATTCATGACTGTTAGATATTTACATGTCTTTCTTATGGCTGTCCTGTTCATTTTCTATGGTGTGTATACATGAGGTATTTAACTGTCATACCCATATTGACTCTTTGTTCTACGATGTTATACCTCTGGAATATTTAATGTTTCGATTCTGCAGCATTCTTGTACTTTATTTAATGTCTTGGGATGCTGGCCTCTTTAACATCTCCCATTTACTACTACTTTTGTTTGTTTTTGATCATTCTCTCTTATCTCGCTTCCACCTTCAGTGTTTTTTCCCCTCCGATATTTTAATGTCTCTCTCGCAGGTCTCCCCCTTCCCCCTTTCACTGCGTTTATGACCTTAAGATATTAGACTTTCCCCTCCCAAATTCCTCTCCTGTGCTGTTTTTAGCTAGAGATCGGTCTATCTCCTATCTTTTACTATTTTTTTTGTGTACTTTTTTTGTTGGAATATATTAATTTCTTGCTCCGGTCTCTCCACACTTTATACTATGTTTGTAACCCTTTGACAATTTAATGTAGCACTCCAAATGTCCGTTTTATCCCTTTGCTACTGGTCTCTGTCTGGCACTTTAAATACTCTCTCCCCTCTCACCTATGCAGCGCGCATGCTCTGCATTGGAGGACCTTTAGCCGCCGCTCTTTTCTTTTTGGAAGCACATACTCATGCTTGTGGCGGCATCCACCTTGCGGGAGCGAGCAGGGGCGTGCCACACGCACGAGTATGTGCTTCCAAAAAGAGCAGACCGTGCACGCATACACCACTTCCGGGCCAGCAAACATACGTCGATAAAATGGTTCTCACTCTCTCCTCCTCTATCCCTCTCCCTGCTCTCCTCTCTCTCTCTCCCTCTCTCACTCCACTCCCTCTCCTCTCCCTCCTTCCCTATCGTCCTCCCTCTCTCTCCCTCCCCTCACTCTCTCACTCTCCCTCTCTCCGTCTACCTCTCTCACTTTCCCTCACTTCCCTCTCCCTCTCTCCTCTCTCACCCTCTCCCTCTCTCCTCTCTCCTCTCCCCTCTCTCCTCTCACCCTCTCTCTCCTCTCTCCCCCTCTCTCCCCCCTCTCTCCTCTCTCCCTCTCTTTACCTTTCCCCTGCTCTCCTTTTTCTCCATCTCCCCCTCTGCCTGCTCTCCTCTCTCTCTCCCTCCCCTCTCTCTCCCCTCAGTCCTTCGCTCTCGTCCTCCCAATCTCTTCATAACCTCCCTCTACCCTCTCTCCCTTTCCCTCACTTCCCTCTTCCTCTCTCCCTTTCCCTCTCTTCTCTCTCCTCTCTCCCCGTCTCAGTCTCTCTCCCCCTCTCTCTCTCCTCTCTCTCCTCTCTCCCTCTCTTTACCCTCTCGCTCTCCCTGCTCTCCTTTTTCTCCCTCTCCCCATCTCCCACTCAGCATCACTCAGCACCACCACAGCACCACTCAGCACCACCACTCAGCACCACCACAGCACAACTCAGCACAACTCAGCACCACCACAACATCAGTCAGCACCACCACAGCATCAGTCAGCACCACCACAGCACCACTCAGCACCACCACAGCACCACCACAGCACCACCACAGCATCACTCAGCACCACCACAGCATCACTGGTTCAAATATGTTCTTTCAATGTTTCAAGCTGTTTTCAAGCTTTATTACAAATCACAAAAAAATGTTAATATTTCACTTCTGTTCTTGAATTTTCGTCACAATAAAAAACACTGAACATAATCTTCACAAAAGTTAATTACAAAAGTTTAAGCTATTGCCATTACAAATTAAATACATTATTTAAGTATTCATTATTTAAATAAATCAAAAGCATTGTTATTTGTAATATCAATACATCTAAGTCACGTAAATACAAAACATGTTGCATTACAAATGCTATAGGTCTCACATTTGCGAAAGTTATAACTATTGGCATTGTAAATGACAAAGCTATTAATTTAGCTATTTTAAAAAACAAAACAAATAAAAAAAATGTCATTTATAAGACCAATAGCTCAAACTTTCCTAATGCGAGACCTATTGCATTTCCAATGATTGTTATTACTGTGCAGTTCATAAGTTACAATCAGTATCTAGGTTAGAAAGTTATGTTTTCCCCCAGTCTTTCATTATACTAATTTTGATAAAAAAGAGTTTGGGTAGAAATACATTCTTATTAGTAAAGTCAACCCTAACCACTGTGTTATGTTCTGAATCACGAGTTTGTGCTTCTCCAGACCAAGCACTCTTAAACAATGCTGCCCAGTATGGAGGAAGTGAATCCTACACCTTGTAGTCCCCTATGGCTTATGTCACATTTTCTATACACTGATTACACATGTATGAATCATTGTCTCTCTATGTGTGTGTGTTGTAAAAGGCTCCGACACCCTACACCTGTATGAGAGGTGCTATAAAACAAATGAAATACATGTGAGAGAGGGGCTATAGAGAGAGATGAGAGACACAGTTGGAGGTGATGGTGAGGAAATCATTGAAGAACCCCAATAAAGATCGCTGTATCCTGATGCACTGTAAGGTCATCATTTACTAAGATTTAAAAAGTAATACAATTGTAGATATATATACACACACACACACACACACACACACACACAATGGAAAATGTGTTGTAGAATGCACCATTTTTGCCCTTTTTCCCCACCCCCTTCCCAAGCCCCCTTGTAGTGGTCAGGCTCACTTGCTATGCCTGGTCTGATAATATTTGCCAGGGTTGCTTTGGGTTCCCAGACCAGTCCTGATCCCTGTTCATAAATACAAGAGAGGCGCTCACCACACGAGGAGGGGCTCACAGCATGGCAGTCTCAAGCACGTCCCCAGGGCTCAGGCACATGGATCCAATCAGACGTCCGCAGCCAGACCTGTGACAAATGAGAAATGTGTGTTAGAGGCAGCCAGACACTGTACTGACGCAAGCAGACATTTCTATTGTATGTGCCCTCCTTGCGCCTTGTGTGCCTCTGGGGTGACCAACGCTAAATGTGGCCGGCTTACCCAGTCTTGTCTGCTCAGGGGGTTTTATATTGTATTAATGTGTCATCTGACTGCCGCGTCACAGCGCTCCGATACACGATTGGGGAATAATCCTTTTCTATTTAAAGAATAATGTATTGAAACAAAGGACATTTACGATAGCTTTAACACCTTGACCGCGGCACCGATTCCGCCCCTGTGCTGGACATTCCAGAACAGGGCGCGGTCGTGACGGAACCGTTCCGTCATCAGCACAGCTCAGCCGTGACTGATGACGGAACGGTTCCGTCACCAGCATCGAAGGGGTTAAAGAACATTCTAACCTGAATGGGATAAAAAAAACAATCTGTCACAATCTTCTATATTACAAACTTTAAATCATAAAAAATTAACCCATCTTGACAAAATGAGAGCCCTAATTATCACCATCTAATGAATAAATGAGTAGGTTTGCTGCAAATCGATGGGAAAATCTGGCCAAAGCTAGCTGTCAACACCCGTGACCTAGCCAACGCACCACTCCAAGCCCACTGAGACAGCAGCCACCACTCCAAGCTAGAATAACAAGCACTGATAAAGCCAATAGTTCTCGCAGTTGAGAGAGGTACTGGTGTTTGGTTTTTTGCCTTTTTCTACAGTAGTTTAGGTGTATAGTTAGTGTAACGGAGGTAGTCCGGTATCATTAGCATAATGTGGTCATGTTTCTTAGGACTTGCTGTCACGAACTGATGGTAGTCCTCCATTTTTAGGTCGAGCTTAGCAGCAGCATGCATGCGCTGGTCGCTCTGGGAGGCATGATGTATTAGGGTATGCACTAGCTGCCCCGCCCACATTTGTCATTGGCTTTGTGTCAGTGCCCTTCTTTATTGGTGGCTTCTGATTTGTAAAAAGGCTGGTTAGTACCGCCTTGTCTGCATTTGTTAACGCCCATAACGTCTGGACCTTTTACTTGGCTTGCTACACAGTCGGCTTTTTCTAGTGGGTGAGCACAATTTTGTTTTAGGACACTGATGGGGATAATGGCGGCTACTTTTTGTTGTTTTTGTATTTGCATGCTGAGCACGGTGCCCACTTCAAGGACACCGCGCTGTTTATTATTATTATTATTAAATACTGAGCACGGTGCCCGCTTCAGGGACACAGCGCTCGGTTTCAAAAAACTGTTTTTTCACTTTTATACTGAGTGCTGCGCCCACTTCAGGGACACCGCGCTCGGGTTCATTATTTTTTTTTTTTTTTACTTTTGTAATGAGCATGGTGCCCACTACAGGGACACTGAGCTCATTCTTTTTCAACTTTAATGAGCGGGGCGCCCGCTTTACGGACACTGCGCTCCGCAATACAATAGGTATTGCTTTTGAAAAAGATTGAACAATTGGTATTAAAAATGACAATGCATTTTAATTTTTTTATAAAACTCATTGCCATTTACAATGCCATTAGCTCAAAAACTCTCAATTGCAGGACCTATTGCATTGTAAATGCTTGTTTTAGCCTGCCATACTTAATTTCGTAAGCTTTACAACAGTGGAACAATGGTGCCACATTTTGTACAGGAAGCATCGAATAATGTTGCTTGATAAGCAAAAGAAAAACATAAAATTAACAATGTACCGATCCACCAGTTTGATAAACTGTTTACTTTTTACTTTAGCTACAAAGCTATGATTTGTCTTTGCAATAAAATGTAATTCAATCGCATACACCTCAGTCTAGATTCGCAGTCTAGATTCGCACAGACCCCCGGAAGTTGGGAAAACCAGGGATTTTCTCGACCTAAAAGGAGCAAGAGCTATGACTTACACATTGTAAAAAAAAGAAGTTATGGCAAGAAGGAAATGACATGATGGGTAGTATATGGTAGTAAACAAAACAATGTTTCCATCTTTTTCCCTCAGTCTGCTACTTTCTCCTTGACAACAAAATGGTGCCCTCTTTCTACCTTAGTTTCAAAAATTCTATTTAGTTTGGAAAATTACTGCTGCAAAAATATACGTGAGGAATTGTTGCCATCAGTTGCATATTAGCTGTATAACAACAACAACAGAGTAGCTTTGTGATTGGAAATTGTTCACAAATAATCTTGCAAAGTTAGCTTAGGGTGAAGCACTGACTGGTATGACATTTCTATCATTTAAGTTTTTTCCGTTTCAATTGCTTTATTTAGACAGCAGTTTGACATTCTGGCTTGCTATGAATCTAACATTATTACATCACTGAAAATACTGCGTGGGTGGCCACAGAATGGTTTGATGTACGGTTAAAGTGTTTTAGGGGGAAAGATGTGGCGTAACAACCAGAGCTGATGACTTTGCCACTGAGGAACCTGGTTCCAGTCTTGGCATCGGCTCAACATCTTATGATCCTGTGCAAATCACTTAATATCCCTGTGCCTACAAAAAATATATATGTATGCATTTTGTGTGGGGTAGGTCTAATTTACATTATTAAAAACGTCAAATATGTAAATATATATTGTGAACCGATATGCACAAGTCCCAGGAGGCATCACCATTTGTATTGTGCTTCAAGTCCGTGGTCAATAGTCAATAGTCTGTAGAATGAATTGTACTGACCTGATGTTTCAATTAACAAAATGCATTAGAAGGCAGATGTTTCAAGCTACACAAACCTGAACCGAGATGGGCACAGATGTGGCTGGTCTATCTATGTCCATTTGGATAGCAGAAGAAAGCACCATTTTCTTCAGGATACCAGATGCCTGCCTCCCCATGCCTGGCTCTGTCAGCAGGGTAACAGGTACTTAGTATCAGAAAAAAACAGCAAACAGTAAATAGAAACGAAGAATATAATATAAATGTAGAATACGGAAATCGGGGGCGTGGCTTGGACGCCGGGGAAGATGGCGGGTTAGAACGGCTCTCCTCCCGTAACGAGCCCTTCTATCAAGAATTGGGACACTTTCCTAAACCGGTCGCAGTGATACGACCAGAGATCCAAGCACCGGAGTGCTTTCTGCGTGCAGTGAGCTGCTTCACGTAGCCGCTCCTTTGACGGATCGGGAGTTTCACCACATGAGGCTCCGGACGCGCATGGAGGCAACAGCGCGAACGGCGCGAACAGCGCGAACAGAGGGGAGAAAGTGAAGAACGGTGCAATACCCAGCAAAGGGGTTGAAATCCGCCGTAACGAAGGTATTTGGGATCAGTGGAGGCTGCAGCGTTCTACGATATTTTTGGGCTGCAAAACGAGATGTCGGCCATGTCGGGGCTTCATTCACCTTCACCAAGATGGCGGCCGCCATTCAGTAATGCCTGAAACTTCGAGAAGAAGTTGCTCCCACACTATTTTCTGCACACATAAACTGATTAAAGCGCCAGGTGAGCAATGCTGACAAATGTACTGGGGGAAATAAGTGCACATTTCTGACCTGGTCATGGGGGATCTATGTGCGCGCTGAATGCCTGAACTGCCTGCCTGACATGTGACCACGAAGAGCTTTCCAATGCCATAATGATTTCGTCAAATGATTTCCAACCTGGCCAAGGGGGCTTAATGTTGTCACGCTGAGACTGCCTGATATAAGTCCACAGTAAGCTCCCCAAAGCAACAGTGCTATTCACAAGGATAATTAGTGCCTGGGACAATGGTCTCCCCATAGTGATCCTTCCAATCATACTACACCTTACACGTGCACGTCCAGAGTGTGAGCTTGAGACGCCTGTACCTCCGGTCCCAATTGTGGAAGGGTTATAGCCACCGGTAAACCGAAATCTCACCGATCACTCTCTTCTATACATCTGGGCTGGCTATTCAACCACACATACTTGCCAAGAGGAACACTCAGGGCTCCGTGCCAGGATCTAAGCAATCATGATGGAGACCAAAGATCAGAGTACCCTCAAAAGACTCAAATCGGATCACTCGAATCCGGGATCGCCGAATAAACTAAAGAAAGTCACTCCGGATGCACTTGATATGATATTGAATAGGCTGGATGAAGTGAAAGACCTAGCTAAGGTCACTAAAGAGGAAGTGGTGGCGATCCGCCAAGATATCAGAGATACCAATGTGCGCTTAACAGAAACAGAGTCCAGGATCAGTCGTTTGGAAGACATAGAGGTTAGGACCTCAAAGGCATTGAAACACCTGCACATCTCCTCTGACCAAACTACTAGGAGACTAGCCGAATTGGAGGATAGAAATAGAAGAGGGAACCTGCGCATCTTTGGGGTTCCGGAGGGATCCGAGGATTCAGAAGGGTTGTGCGTTCAGTTCCTGGAATCATGGTTTGCTAAAGCAACGAACCTAACTTTCGCCAACCCTCTGGAATTCGACAGAGCACATAGGGTGCCAGGAAGAATCACCAAGACGCAAAAAGGACCAAGGCCCATCGTCTGTAAGCCATTGCGCTATCAACATGTGGAGCAAATACTTGCATTTGTTCGGAAACACAATCATATCCTGTGGAGGGACGCAAAGATCTATATCTCTCAAGATTATAGCAAGGAGACTGTGGAGATCAGAAAAGCCTTCTTAGCTCTACGACCACTACTAAAGTCGAAGGGATACCAATTTGGCTTTGTAGGCCCGGCAAAATACAGGGTAACAATACATGGTTCGTCTCATTACTTCACAGACCCTATGAAACTTAAAAGCGTACTTGGAGATTTGGAAGAACGCGACATGGAACGCAACATGGAGACCAGCAACCCAGATAACCAGACAACCTCGGCTTCAGGTTACAAATGAACAATTCTAAGAGTTGATGTGGTTAATTGACTCTCTTTACCCTGATGGGACTGCGGCACTGATAGGCCTGACAGGTCTGACATCTGCCGGATTGGGTCCCATTTCCGCAGCTACCGACAGACACTGGAAGTCACTGGTAGTGCTACCATTAATGGTAATATGTCGTAAATGCTTGGCTCAACGTTCCGGTAATCTCCTTGATCTTCACTTTTTGTTCATGTTGTTGTTAGTACAAAGTGGTATAATCAGTGATGATCTGAATATTACATGTCTCGGCTCATCGACGTGTTCCGTCAGCACTGATCAAGTCTCAGATCTCAGCACGGCCGTGTTGAGACTCACTGTCTCTTAGACTATGCGAACGATACTCGAATGTCCGTTGACAGTTTGTTGATCTTGTTTATGCAACTTGCCAACAGTAAATAGACCTAGAATCTATTAGTTCTTCTTAGATGGTTCTTGATGAAGGATATGATGCTATAATGCCCTACAAGGGTCCTCATGGGCCTCTATGCTAAATTCTACTTATCGTCCTATTGCTGCAACCTTGAACAATGGCTCTGTTTAAATAAGTTGGTTAGGGTTGTTCTCTAATGGTACTTTATTGGTACTTTATTGGTTACATTATACAATTTCAATGTTCTCACTGCTATTGTGAATGGTCATATACACCTTACATAGTTGTTCCAATGTTTATGCAAAATTATTATGGACGGGAGGGCCACTGCGGTTTTCCTCGCGTCGCCATGCTTCTATACGACAGTTGGGGTGGGTGGGGTGGGGGGATGGGGAGAGAAGGGGGGGGTGTGTGTTGTGTGTTATGGTTTGCATTTTTACTTTTACTTCCTCTTACTCCTTTCTCTTTGCTTTTCCTTTTTCTTACAATCTATCCCTTTTCTCTTGACTGGACAAGTTGTATCGTCCACACGCTGTGTTTGTATATACGGACATGGTTTACTCACATACTATACTTGTATGCACCTGCGTCAGCTCATGGTTCCAGTAAATGTAGCCACATAATGGTAAAGACAGACCATTCCTCATATAGGATGGTGTATGGCACGACACTGCTTGGGGATTATAAGGTACTAATGTTACATGTAATGTTATAAATGCTTCACCCTACGCTTAACACTCCGCTTGGAACGACCTCCCTTGATCAGCTAAAAATTCTGTCTATGAATGTTAAAGGTTTGAACCAACCCATAAAGAAACAAAAGATATTAGACTATGTACGTAGACAGAAGGGGGACATCGTTCTAATGCAGGAGACTAAACTAGACTCTAAACAGTTTTATACCATACGCAATAAGTTTTTTTCGGAGGTTGTTGGGTCCAGTGCGCTTGGCAAAAAGAATGGGGTTCTGGTACTTTTATCGAAACGATCCAAGATAGAACTATTGTCTTCATCCTCGGACGAAAAGGGACGCTGGGTTACAGTAAAACTTGCCAAAGACCACACAGAATTCTTTGTCACGAATATATACGCACCTAACACTAATGATCTCAATTTCTGGCAAGACTTAGTCAAACAGATTGAAACAATACCTGACACGGCGGTACATATACTAGGGGGAGACTTTAACCTTCCACTTGATCCTACCCTGGACAGGGACTCGAAGTGTGTGTTTAAACCAACCAAATCACATAATGCTTTCGTTAAACTGTGTCAACGCTTTAATCTGGTTGATACATGGAGAATACAGAACCCTACTGACAGAGATTACACTTTTTACTCCTCCCCTCACGATTCGTATTCTCGCATCGACTACATCCTTCTCACACAGAATGGGGTTGCAAGAATAGAGGATACTTCAATAGAACCGAGAGTACTGTCAGATCATTCCTGCATTTCCCTTTCCATCAGCAACATTAAACCCTCCCCTAAACAGACATCGTGGAGATTTAATGAAGAAACTTTAAACAAAGAACAAAATAGGGCCACTATCCAAAAAGCCATCCGATCATACTTGGATCTAAACAGGAGAGGGGACACCTCAGATTTGACGAGATGGGAGGCGTTGAAAAGTACCTTAAGGGGGGTGTGTATCAAAATCCGTTCGGGAATGAACAGAGACTGTAATGCACAGCTCGAAAAGCTGGAGACAGAAATAGCTCATCTGGAAAACAGACACCAATTAACAAGGGATCGGGAAACACTTAATACTATGACTAATAAAAAATATGAATATAATAAGCTAGTTAGCGAAAGGGCGGGAGTATGGCTGACCAGGAGGCGAAATTTTAAACTCTGCGAATCTAACAAGGCCGGTAAAAGCTTGGCGGCATACCTGAAATTCAAAGTACAGAGGAATTCTATTAATGTCATAAAGGACTCGGAGGGAGTAAACCACTCTGATCCCCAAAAAATAACTGAGGTCTTTAAAGACTTTTATGAGGACCTGTATGCTAAAAATGACTCAGTTGATGTAGATAAAATTCAGGGGTACTTGCAGGAGTGTGATCTGCCAAAGCTAAGTTCGGAGGAACAACATAGCCTTAACGAACCGATCACAATCGGGGAGGTGGAGAAGGCGATCAGAGGATTGAAATGTGGGAAGGCGCCTGGCCCTGATGGCTTTACAGCTAAATTTTACAAAAGTTTTGCGGCAGATCTAGCGGGACCCCTTCTGCATGTTTTCCATGAATTCACGGAGTCAGGTGAAGTGAGGGGGACTCTGGCAGAGGCGACTATCGCAGTTCTTCCAAAAGATGGTAAAGACCCATCGTTGCCAAAAAATTATAGACCAATTTCCCTGATTAATCTGGATTGTAAGTTGCTAGCGAAGATTATGTCAACCAGATTACAGAAAGTTCTCCCTAACCTCGTACATCCATCCCAAGCAGGCTTTTTAAAACACAGATTATCTAGCGATAACACAAGAGTGTTAGCCCACGCCCTAGAAAAAGCGAAACTTCTAAATACCCCCACAGTGGCAATTACATTAGACGCTGAGAAAGCCTTCGACAAGGTTGATTGGACCTTCCTTGAGGCAGTTCTACACAAATTTAACTTGGGGACGACATTTACTAAACTGGTAATGGCCTTATATGCCGGTCCGACAGCCAGAGTTAGAGCGGGTGGTTCCTTTTCTTCATCCTTCTGCTTGAAACAAGGAACGAGACAAGGATGCCCGCTATCACCGTCTCTGTTTTTACTAGCGATAGAACCTTTCCTATATCATATCCGGAATAACGAGACCATTGCTGGCATTCCGTTTGATGATTGCACTGTGAAATTAACAGCCTACGCTGACGATGTGCTCATTCTAACGGAGAAGGCTGACGAGGCTATCCCGGCATTAATGGACGTAATTAGCGAGTATTCTAAAGTTTCAGGGTACAAGCTGAATAAAGACAAAACGGAAGTCAAGCTGTTAAATAACATCGGAAGTAGAGAATTACTAGGTTCATCTGGCCTCACTTGGCAACCGAAAGCTTTTAAATATCTAGGCCTAGATTTTGAGAAAGACTTAATAACAACCTTAAAGGTAAATGAGGGCCTAACATTAACAAAGATCGCTACGTTGCTAGATAGCTGGTCGCCCAAGTTTTTGTCCTGGTGGGGCAGGGCCGAGACCCTCAAAATGATGTGCACACCTCTGGTTAATTATCTGGCTAGCATGCTCCCAATTACTTTTTCCGAAGACTTCATCAAAAAAGTGGATAGACTGTTTGGAGAGTTTCTGTGGCGAGGGAAAAAAGCCAGGATATCATTGAAAAAGTTGCAATTAGCGAAAGAAAGGGGCGGCCTGGGCCTACCCTCGTTCAGAAACTACCAGACGGCTTTCCTTTGTAAGCAGGGGGCTCTTTGGCTAATTGACTCTCCATCTTATACTCCAGTATGGCTATCTATTGAGCGATCGTTAGTGGCTCATGCACCCCTCCCGGCTCTCCTCAGCATGGACTTAACCCATTTACCTCACTCCAAATACATCCTACTAAATACTAAAAGGGCGCTCCTCAGGCTTGACCAGTCACATAAAACAGATTCGGTGATTAAGAAATCTACCCTAGTCTCAATATGGCATAACCCTATGTTTCGGATAGAGGGGCAAACCCTTTACTGGGAGTTGTGGGCTAAACATGGTATCCATATGGTGAATGACCTCTATGAAAACGGTATGCCCATACCTTTTTCGACGCTGCAAGGGAAATGTAATTTGCCACCCATAGAATTCTACCAATTTTTGAAACTGAAGGTCGCCATCTCTAAACGTCCCTCACTACTGATTCACCTTGGCTGCTGACACGTCTCCGGATATTGTATAATGCTGACCATTTTGTGTCCAGAATATATAAATTGCTCCTCCCTTTGCCAAAGAAAGCACATAACTTAATTGAAAACAAGTGGGAGTCGGAACATAACTCGACAGGTATCTCGATTGATTGGGAGGTAATATACAAAACTGCACTATCAAATAAGGTGTCCCCAATTCTATGTCAAACTAAATATATGCTGTTGAACAGAGCGTTTTGGACTCTCAAAGGCTGTTTAAATGTAATTTGAAGGATACGCCCAATTGCTGGAACTGCCAGGCTACACCTGGAGACCTGGCACACATGCTCTTCGAGTGTTCCCTATTGAGATCATTTTGGGGTAAAATATTTGTGTATATCCAACAAGTACTTGGAATCACACCCGTTCAGGAATTTGTATATGTCATCTTGGCTCCCCCTGGAATCACAACTGCCTGACATTCATGACCGCCAATTGCTAGATATCATGCTGACACTGGCGTGTAAGGTTATTCTTTGTAAATGGAAGAATTTTGCTGAAGTCAACTTCAAAATATGGCTGGAATGGCTCTCCTTCCTGAGAGGGGCAGACAATCCGGCACTGCAGTCAGCCACATGGAAGCCTTCCAACAAAAAACTGTGGTCCTCCTTGGACGCATCATCCTCCCACTTTGAGCCTCCATGATACAACATTCAACAGACTGCCTGCCTTCATATACTATAGTATCTCTGCTTGACCCCAAGTTTCCACGTTCCAAAGCTCTCCAGGTTTCAATGTTCTCCTGGCCTGAATGCTTAACGTATACTTATTGTTACCTGAATGCTTAATGTATACTTATTGTTACCTGTAACGCGCCACGTGCTTCTGTAAACCGATTGCAATTGACATATTGATACATCTGTCCTCTTTCTTCTTCTCTCTTTTCCCTCTTTCTTTCTTTCTTCTCTTATTCCTTCTTTCCCTTCCCTACTCTTTTTCTGTTCAGTTCAGTCCAGTTCAGTTCATTATTGTAAGCGTCATTGTGCCATTAACGCATCCATCTATATGCTGAAGAATTTTGTGTATTGTCTTGCTTCTTTTTGTCCAATCTTCAATAAAAAAGATTTGAATTAAAAAGAATACGGAAATCGGTTTGGTCCAGAGTGTCGCCCTGCCGCCGGATTGAGGGGTTCTCCGCCCACCGTGTGCCAGGCAAATGGGTTTCTGTGTGTTTAACCAGATCTGAAAAGTACATATTTATTCTGCTCTGTTTTGTTAAATGCTGAGCAGTTCACATGATGCTTTCACCGAATCCTCGATCTGATGGTGTGGTTACTGTTCCCATATCAGCTCTAATAGTCTGCCTGTTTGAGCAGCACTCGCCACTGAGGCGTAGAGGTTGCGTTTCTTTATTTTTTCTTTTAGGAACAGGACAAGCAGAGTGAAAACCTAACATTTTAAGGTGCCCAAGAATGAGCAAGGAAGGCATCTGAAGGGCTGTGCCCAGTCTGGAGGTCACATCTCCAGAGGGGTAAACAACACATTGGACAGTACGAGACTGTGTCTAGCCGCTGAAACAGGTCTCGATTTTACAGAATAGGGACAGTCTATGCCTGTGTCAAATGCAAAAAGAACAATTGATGGACAGAATTCTGCACAATGTCAAACATTCACCCCAGTACAGAGATATGGGCCTAAATCCATCTTTTTTTGCTCCCCATGCCTTTCCTGTTCAGACCCTGCCATGTGCAGATCAGTCTTGACCCTGCACCCAATGGGAACAGTCCAGCCCGAACTGCCAGACCAGGCCTCCCTGGACTGGAAACAAGCATCCTAGGACCGGTTTCAGGGCATCACCCCTCATCAGCCAGGCTAGATTCCTTCCAGTGGCATGAAGGTGGCGGAGCGAGCTAAAGAACGATGATGGATTCCACCCAGATCTGTGACTGGGGGTGTCTGAAAAGTTTCAGCGCTCCGTCCATCATCTCCTTGGGTTTGCTTTGTTTGCCCTAAGTTGGTAGGGTATGCGCAGACGTGGGTCCCTTGCCACTGGATTCAAGCTAGCCTGGCTGATGAGGGGTGTTACCCCGAAACCGGTCCAGGATGCTTGTTTCCAGTCCAGGGAGGACCTGGCTTGGCAGTTCGGGCTGGACTGTTGCCATGAGGCACAGGGTCAAGACTGATTTACATATGGCTGGGTCTGAACTTTGGTGGCGGAGTGAGCTAAAGAATGATGATGGATTCAACACAGATCTGGACTGGGGGTGAGTGTTGGAAAAGTTTAATCGTGCCTTCCATCATCTCCTTGTGTTTGCTTTGTATGCCAGTGTCTAGGCGCTGAAACCGGAGTGGATGTTACAGGGGCTGCCCATGGCTGTGTCTTTGTTTCTGTCTGATTTGCCAGTTAAAAGTGGTTTTATTCCTTCATTATCATATAGAGGGGATGTTTTTAACACCCTTTCAGCCCAGTTCCTTGCTTTCCCTTCACCCTCTGACCCCTGCTGGCACACATCCACAAAAGCATCATCTGTGCGAAGCAGCTCAGCTATGGGTGCTTTAGGTTTATTTAATGCAGTTTTATATAGCGCAAACTTTACCCCGAAGGTGTGGGAGCCCTTTACAAAAGAACCAGGTACGTTACAAAATGTACACAAGATAGGCTAAAGGTGAGCTGGGGAGGTCCGGTGAGGTTTGTGTTCAGGGGTCAGGCCCTGCTCATCCAGGTACTGACCAGTGAACATACAAGGGGTCCCCTGCTGCCTCCTTTAATGCACTGCCATCAGCGAGGGTGCCACATTTCTCTCCGGCCAGGGCGCTATCTCAGCAAAGGCTGGGTCTGGCTACCGTGCTGGCTCGGGTAAGAATTGTCGGATAACTCTAAGCACTAGCATATGCAGTAGACCTTTGTAGTCTCTACCATTCCTATGTGACTCTTAGAGTATATCCATTGGCATCTCTTCTTTCTGTTTATATCTCTTCCTTGTGTGACTCTACACTGTTTGTATCTTTTATCTAACACATGTAATCCTTAGTCCTTATGTTTTGCAACTGGTTTTTATGTAAAGCGCTCTGACACCTTCGGGTAAAGTTAGCGCTATATAAAATCGCATTAAATAAAATAAAAATAAAAGATTCTCTGAGGCTGAAGGGCACTTCCTCTGCGCGTCCTTTCATAAGAGGGTGGCGCCCTGCCTACAGTGCCCCCCCCCCCTCCGCCCCCTCCCCTCCACACACACACACCTCCCTCCCTCCTTCGCACGTGTAGCCCGGGGCTGTAAAATGTGACATCTCCTCTCTCCATAGCTAGAGCTGGGCGGGGTCAGGGGCAGAGGTCACAGGAGAGGGGGGCGTGAAGGAAACACGCCCCAGGCCCAGGTCACGTTCCGTTGGGGGAGGGGCAGCATCACCTCTCTCCCCCTGCAAGGGCCTGTGCGCCCCCTCTCTTTCCCACCAGAAAGGGGGTGAGCCCGTGGATACCTCTGAGCGCCTGGAGTGGGAGTCAAGTCGCCGAATCCCAGAGTGCCTTTTGAGTGACCGCCCTTCTACAGTTTTATTTAACTTTTTCTTCTTCCTTGTTGTATTTTGTAATTTGTAAGTAAGTATATTTCCTCGTGTAACGTTCTTGGTTCTACTGTAAAGCGCTCTGACACCTTTGGGTAAAGTCCGCGCTACATAAAACTGCATCAAATAAATAAATAAAGGCGCTAGTGGTGCAGACTGCCCCGCACCCACGGGAGCCCTGGCAGTACTGGTCCAGCTCGCGTGTGCCCGGTTTGATCTGATAACCGCAGAGCAGGGGCCTGCGGCCCGAGGCCAGCGAGGCTAAAAGTGGCTTTTTATTATGATTTAAATCGTGCGCTATGTTTTAATGATGTGCATTGTGCGCATCTCTGATGCTGAAGTGAGCAGGTTGTTAATTTATTCGTCTTTAATTAACGAACCACAGGTGAATCAACACGTGCTCTGCGCGTGAAGCCCTGCTGCGCTCTCGGTAGCTGTGCAGTGCTGCGCCTTTTAACCATGTGCTGCGCTCCTCATCTCACATGCACTTAGTTACTCAGGTGAACTACAAGTAGGGGGAGGCAACGCAACCTCTCCGTACAGCGCTGGTTGCAGACTCAGTAGCCCCAGGCGCTAGGGAGAAGGAAGGGCGTGGGATCCGAGCTCGTGAAATTTGACGAATCGGGTTTTTTCGTGCTCGGTGTAGGTGGTGGCGGCTTGGAATGCAGGAGAGCTGCAAAGTGTTTGAGAGACGACAGAAAATGCACTTTTTTCAAAGCCAGGAGGCGTGCCTGCTTCTGTGCAGGACTGGGCTGCTGGGATGCGGTTATGTGCAAGAAAGAGAGCTGTTACGAAGAAGGGACAGGGGCGCAGCGTCGTGAACGCCCTCTTTTGTAAGTCAAATGCAGATAACAACATTAGAATGTTCAGAGCTCCACTGAATGCAATAAAGTGACTCGGGGCCAATAACGACAGTTACAGACCTGTGCCAACGCTCCAATCAATGCGTGCCTTTCTGTTTTTCCCTTTCTAATTTAAAACATTCTCCCTTGAGTGGGTGGAATGTTCGAATCTCCCCGCACCCCACATGGAGGAGAGGGGGCGCGCACATGGACACCCTTGAATGATTAATATTCTATTAGTGAGGTTCTTTTTTTAGGTTAAAATCCAAATAACAAACATGTCTACTGTGCAAATTAATTTCATATCTCCCTATATTAATTCACCACTATTCCTTTTTGGGTTCCAGAGTAGTGTGCTACTCGCTGAAAAGTGCTTTGACGCTTCATCAAGGGTAGTAAGCCCTATATTAATGCAATTACAATTTAATTTTACACTGAAATATTTCTCTTATTTTCTGTTTTTAAATTTGATGGTGAAGCAATAATGTATTGGTTATTAGGCCTTTTTCTACGTCCTTAGAAAAATCATTTAGTTTTTCAAATAAGGGATTTTTTGCCAGGACGCTACCGGACATGCATCTCTTTTTTAATAAAACATTTTTATAATAAGTTGTTTATATATTGATGATGGATTGTGGGTTTTGGGTGTCAAGTTTTGCAAGATATGCCACATCTGTATTTTATATCTTCCCTTAAAAAGCCCTGAAGAAGTTTCTTATTGAACAAAACGGGTTGGCTGAGGCTGTGTTTGATTTTAAATGAGAAAAGAAAGAAGATTTGGAAATAAAAAAAGAAGATCTAACAGCTTTTAACAAAGTCATTGGACTTTTGTGGATTTTTTATTTTTTATTTTGTGTGCATCACTATGTTCAATCCTATGCATTTGTCTGCCGAGCGGGGGTACCCTTGGCAGCGGGTACTATATAGATGGGGCACCAGGTATGAAAGTCTGGGACGGCTTTGCTTTGCGCTCTCTGAACTCACGGCCTCGTGTGATGGTGCTCACCGGTGGTAGAATCTCGACCTGGGCTGCTCTTATTAGCAAAGTGCTCCTGGTTGAGAAGCTGTGAGTTGTGGGGAGAAGATTGCCCATCATTCCTACTGGTGGTGACAATGGCGGAGTCTGTAAATGCGTAATTTGAGGTGACGCTGGGAGATGGTACTTAGTTGGAGAAGAGCCTGTTTCATGCCACATTTGCTACCAATGATCCGGAAGAACGGATGACTGCCTTTGTGGGAGAAGAGGAAACCCAACTTTACTGACAAATGATCATGAACTGACTCGCTCCATGCAGAATGATCATATCGAATTTAAATGAATCACATCAGTGGACCATGGAAGGTTCACTTATTGTTCCAACAGCTTTACAGCCATCCCACACCCTGGGCTATAAAGGTACTTAAAGGACTTCGCTCTCTTGTTTTTTTATTTTTTTATATTGTAATTTATATATTTTTTTTGTAATTTTATACAGCGCAAACTAGACCCAAATTCAATTCAAAATTTATTAAAGACTTGGAACTCCTAGGAGGTCCACAAAAAAAATACAAGCTTTTTATAAAGAGAAATAAAACATTACAAGCTCAATCCACAAAGCATCATATAGTTGTCAAGATCCTGCACTAGGATGGCTAAATTTCTTTTAAGTAACTAGACCCGAAGATATCAGGTATCAAGAGCGCTTTACATGAGCACCAGTTTCATTTGATAGATCCTCTTGTGCGTACACGTGTTGCTTGGGCCTGTGACTCCGAAGAGGGCCTTTAAGAGCTGGTACGCCATTAGAACGGGGTAATATTGCTATTTAAAGGCTATCTTTAAATGGTCATTAGGCTATCTCTCACTCTCCCTGAGGGCTCCATTAACCAACATTTTAGCCTGCTCCTCTATAAATCAAATCCATCAAATTGACTCTGCCGACCTTGATGCAAGGACTTTGATGGACCTACTCAGCAATTCTCCCTACTACAACCTCAGGCAAAGCACATCTCGCCTCCCTCACCAGTCCTCCCTGCCTGCCCCGTAGCCGGCTTCATCATCATTTGACCCTAACTCCACCTATTCCTGCACAGGATCTCTGATTAGGATAAATCCCTCTTTTTGACCTAACTATACCTGTAACGGGCGAACAGCCGCAGTTACACGATCCAGCGCTAATCCTGCATCCCCTCCTGCCCACATCCTCATCGCCACCCTATTTATAACTGGTTTCAGGCACGGATTCTCAAACAATAACCAACACCAACCAGTAGCCATTGGGACACAATACTTATAAAATTAAGGACCCCCTGAATCAAACAAAAAAAGCATCCAAGTCCTTAAAACAGACTCCTCAAACCTCACCCAGAAATCCTGGTTTCCGACCCTACTTTTGTTTTAATAAAGAAGCTATATTGAGTGACCATATTTTTTATACAAATAGACAAGCACAATGGAGGAACACCCTTTTTTCACTGCTCTTTTTCTCTACATCCAGAAAAACACCTGATGGTCACAGACGGTCAGCAGGGTACAGAGCTTAAGTCACCATCAACACTGGTATTATCTTCATCCAGACTTCAGATCGCCATCGAGAATTATTCAAGGAATATTTCTCTCTCATCAAGAAAACTGCAACGATTTCAGTTTCCACCTTTGCTCGAGATCTTCCTAACTCTGCGTAGATCACTAATTCACCACCATCACCCATCGGGTCTAAGCCCCTCTCCTTCATCCACCACACTAGACTGCAGACTCATCCCACTCCCAGAGCATTTACTTCAGAGCTACATAGCCAAGTTAACCACACCTTCACTTCGACTATACATCTCACCCCCATTTGCCTCATTCACTGTCTCCCCGATTGCTGATCCCCCAATAACACCCAATGATATACCCATAGCACTCCCACTCACCCACCCCTTGAGCTCTTCATTGCCCAACGTCGATCCCACCTCCACCCTAATGAATCCACCTCCTCCCCAATCCATCAGCACGCTAACTCCGCTAACATCATCACCCCCTTGCCCACTGCATCAAGACCTGACAACCCGCCACCATACCTTCCTAGAATCCAGACTAGATGAGATTACAAAAAACTCATCCTGATCTCAAAGCAGACTTACAAAGACTCAATCGCATCACAACAGAGATGACCAACAATCAGTGACTTAAGAGGAACCAGAGGACCAATACTCTCATTCATGACCAACCTTCCAACCCCCCCGCCGTAACTCCAATTTGACCTTTCTTATCCCATCGCCCATGCATCGGAGTTGGGAAACCCTCATAGAGCTCCTAGGCTCAATCACACAGCGATAAACAAGCACAACCTCAGGCGAGTCTCCCTCACACAGAGTACCTTGGCACACCACAAATCAGCTGCAAGACATGCGGGAGATATTGTTGACCCTATCCTCGCACATGATATTGACCTCCTAATCCAGACGGATACTTGGCTCAACGATTCCTCTGCTCCTATCCTTGACATACTAGTCCCTCCTACCATGGCATCACTCGATTGGATAGACGCAGTAGACCAGGTGGGAGCAATGCTTGACTACACTGCATCAGCCTGTCCGTTAAACATGCACAATCCCCTGTCCTATCCACCTGCGTATACCTATGCCTCGATATCACATGAAACCACAGACCTATATGCAAACTACACACAATCTACCACCCTCCAGGAGACAATCTTGCTTTCATAGAACAAATCATGGAAACCATTGCAAAAAACACAAGTCAACATTGTACTCAGATCTTCCTGGGGGACTTCAACCTCCATTGGAATTATCTTACAGTTAACAGCTTTAAAACCTTCCTTGCTGACTTCAACCTGACTCATTTTTGCAACAGCCCCCCACACACAACAAAGAATCTACCTTAGATCGTATCTTTATGGAGGCAAATTCAATTGGAATCTATCCACCCCTGTGACTGGACCGATCACCACCGCATCACATTCCTCATCACTGAAGCTCAACTAATAAAACCCAAACTCTGGAAAGGGAGCATGCATAACATCAACCACAAGGAATTGACCTCCCTCAGTCACAACACCCTGCCTCCTCCTGGAGAGTGGTCAGATGTCCATGATCTTACAAATCACTACACTAGCTCCATGGAGACTTTTGTACACTTGATCGCTCTATTGCAGCTAAAAAGAGCATCAACCTAAGACTCCAAACCCTGGTATAACGGTATCCTCTATAAAGAAAGACGCAACCTGAGGCTAGTTGAACGACAGTTGTGATCTGCGCCGTCCCTTGAACACCAATTACTTGAGATCATTGAGGAACAGATACTATAAAAGCATCAGTGGTTCGAAGGCAAATTTCTTCAGAATCCTGCTGGATCAGGCTAGAAACCGACCCGAAAACCAATTTGAACTCATGAAAGTACAGTTGACTGGCGTACCCAAATCCTTCCCTTGCTGGATCCAGTCCGCTACCAAACTGCGAGGAAATTCCCTCCTTTCTTGAGAAGACAGAAAGCATGAGAAACGATCTACATATGGCTTTGGAAGAAAGTCCCCTCATACCTCAAGTCAGCCTCTCTGCTGCCCGGGCTGTTGTTCCTTCTTGCCTCCCTGGGGCGCACCCCCAAAAACAACACCTAATTGAACTTGTTCAAAACCTTTGAGGAAAACGCCATTCACATGATTCTTGCAGCGCTTAAACCCTCAAACCACTTCGATGATCCTCTACCTCTCAATTTCTTCAAGGAGATGAGACCAAACCTTCGATACTTCCACTTTGGACCAAGATTGTTAATGCCTCCCGCCTTCAGGTACTATCCCTGACTGCCAAAAGGCCGGTCAGGTTTCCCCATCCTATAAAAACCAAAGGTATATCACACTGACTTAAACAACTTACAACCTATTTCCAATATTACTACCCTGGTGAAGCTCCTTGAAAAATGTGTTCACATCCAACTCTATAACCTCATCAATCAATTCTGCCTATTAGACCAATTTGAATCGGGCTTCCGTCCAGGGCACATCACTGAATCTCTTATGACACACATAGTGGACGATGAACAAAAAGTGTTGGATCAGAACGAATCGTGCCTTTTAATCCTCCTTGACCTATCTTCGACATTCGATACCGTTGAGCATGACAAGCTATTAGACCTTATGGAATACAGAATGGGGCTATCAGGATCAGCCCTAAACTGGTTCACCTCTAATCTCTAAAACAGGACTCCAAGAGTCAAGGTTAATCACTCACTATTGCAGATCCCTCCGGTCACATTAGGGGTCCCACAGGGCTCCTCCCTCTTGCCCACTCTCTTTAATCTGTTCATTGACCCTCTAACGGATCTTTTGACATCATCTAACATCCACTACTACATGTACGCTGATGACACCCAATTATACGTGAAAGTCTCCTCCCCCGAAGACATCAGAACCCTCAACATAACTCTACAGAAAGCTCAAAATTGGCTGCCAAGCAACCACCCTAAACTGAATACTCGAAAAAATGAATTCCTGCTCACCGCCCCACCCAACCAGTCACCTATCATTGAAGAATGGTTGAAACAACAAACAGCCCTCAAATGCTTTCCACAAGTTATCAATTTAGCGAGATCACTGGGATTGACTGCCAGCAAGTACCTTAACGTGCAGAAGCACATCAGTGCCGCCACCAAAGGAGCAAACTTCCAAATGAACATTCTGAGAAAATTAAAACCCTTCCTCCCCCCAAAAAGATTTCAAGTCTGCAGTGCAAGCCCTAGTTATTCCCAGGTTGGACTTTGGAAGTGCAATCCTCTGTGGCTTGCCCAGATCCAAAATGGCTCCTTTAGGGCCCTCGCTCAATTCTGCAGCAAGTCTCATCACCAGTTCAAAAAGAAACAATCACATCACCCCGGATCTCAAATCCTTCAACTGGCTCGCTTAAGAAGCAAGAATCCAGCTAAAAATTGCCTGCTTGACACACAAAGCCCTTCACTCTGAAGCTTGAACTTTCTGTTGTCCGCAGATCTCCAGAAGCTCCAACACCTTACTTCTGAAACTTCAGAGGTTCCTCAAAAAGAAAATCTTCAACTGATTTTTCTCCATGATTGTCCCGAGAATTTGGAACGCCTTCCCCCTTAAGTCAGAATGAATCCATCAACTGTATTCTTCAAGAAAGAAGTCAAAGAACTTCTTATGAACACATTTCTGCCCTAGATGTAATTTTTTTATTTGACTAAGCTTCCCCCAGATTTTGTATGTTTTACACTTTTTAAAAAGAAGATTTTTTTAATTTTGGAAGATTTTCACAATCTATTTCTGTTGGAATGTGCAGGTAGAGAGTGTGTACTGATGTTAGAAAGGAAGGAGGAATTACTGGGGCCAATGCGACAGAGTCACAGATGCACCGCAGGCACTAACTGGGGTACCCATGAATTGCCGCAGGCTGAGTAGCCTTTTCACAAATAAGATGTGAGCCATCAAAGGACATAGCCATGAGAGGTTTGTACATCCCCAGAAAACCCCTTGGAAAACACCCACGCATGGTGGCGAGCACACAGCTGGCGCCAACCCCCAGCCAGCCAGCAGCATCTGGGCCAGCATGAATCACATACTTGGCTGAGTCCTGTCCATCATGCACTGTGAGCCAGAGAGGGTCTAAGGTCCTCCAGGACTGCTGGCAAGATTCCAAGGCTCCTGTGCTCACTACGCCACTGGAGTCAAGCCATCCTGGCTGAAGACGGCTGATAGCCAGAAACCGGTCCTAGGATGCTTGATTCCGGTCCAGGGAAGACATGGCTTGGCAGTTCGGGCTGGACTGTTCCCATGAGGCACAGGGACAAGACTGATTTGCCTATGGCCATGTCTGAACTGGGGTGGCGTGGTGAGCAAAATAACGATGGATTAAACCCAGATCTGTGACTGGGGGTGAATGTTTTGCCATTGTGCAACATTCCGTCCATCATCTTGTGTGTTTTGCAGATTCCAAGGGCCATGTACAAGAGGGCAGGAGTGTGTCGACCCAACAAACACTGCGTTAGACACCCTGGCACTGGCTGAAGAAGTTTAGATTAGTATGCACTGTTCTCCATTGGACACACCAAGAAAACAACTCTAGAAACCTGAAAAGACCCCAATAATAACAATAGAAAAATGCAAAGCACGTTCAGCTACTATCATAGCCTGATAGAACAAAACAACAGCTGCCCTGAAGGTGATAATAAGGCAGGAAGACACACATACGCCCAGCCAAAGCTAACACAGGAATTCCGCCTGAAACAGCTGCCACTCCTGAAACGGGACCAAGTATGAGGCTTTCTCTCTTCTGAAAAGAACACAACATGATCTCCTACTGCTCTTGGCTTCATGAGAGTTTGGAGGTACCTAAAATGACCCTTTTTGTACTGGTGCAGCAGGAAGTGATGCATCGGTGTCTTTACCCTTGGAGGGCCATCCAGTGTAGAGAGAAAACAACTTTACCCACACCTGCATCTCCAACAGTAGGGGCCCCAGAATGTCCCTTTGTTTGATGGTATCATGCACATAATATGACAGCATTTACCGGACGTCCCCTTTAAGTGATGCTTTGAAAGATACTTATAAAGCATTTCCTATTAGAGCGACAGAGGAGTCAGGCAACAGGAAGTTCAGGAAGAAGAGGGCGCGTCACCCATTGTCAAGGATCCAAGCAGGGACAACAACATAAGAAGTTTGCTCTTCAGAGACACTTGGGGACACAAGAATAGAAGCTGTAGGAATGCGAACACACATAATGAGGATAGGCATTGGGAACTGGAACACTGAAACCAACAAGCATTGCTTCTTTTTACTAAAGACCCTGAGCAAGATTCTTCCTTTTATTTCCCAGGATCTTAGGAAAACTGTAGTAGTTGCATCAATTCTTGCAAGAATTGATTAATGCAACGCGCTTTTCCTGGGCATTGACAAGCGCCAACCAGTAAAATTTTAGTCTCTACAGAACGCCGCAGCGCGGGTGCTGCTCAACATTCCCAAATACTACCCTATTTCCAGCAGCATCAGGGAGCTTCATTGGCTTCCGGTCCAGCAGCGCATCGGATCTAAGGCTCTATGCCTGGTGCATAAAGCACTGTATGATGCGGCATCGTCGGACATGCAGAAGCTTTTCAATGGTACTCCCTGTAGCGGAACCTTAGATGTGCCAACAGTGGACTAGTTCAGGTCCCCAAAATTCGAAAGGCCAGGTGGCGGGGCAGAGGCCTTTCCTATCGGGCAGCTAAGCTCTGGAACGAATTGCCGGTTACTACTAGGCTACAACCTAGCAGACTCCTGTTTAGGAAAATGCTCAAGACCTGGCTATTCCCCTCATAGGGAAATAAAACAGCTCCCTCCCTGAAACAGTACACGTTACAGATTACATTTAGCACCAAGGCGCCTTGGCATTCGAGCGCTCTATAAATCTTTTACTTACTTACTTGGCAAAGTCAGTAAGTTGTGCCTTAATGAGAGTTATTGGCTTTGTCAATGTCTTTTAGTCCCGATGTACAGCAGCGCAGCTGCTGTTCAGTATGGCTAAAAGCTGGTGGAGTGGTAGTGCTAGTGGTATTGCACAGAGCAGACTGGCATGGAGGAGAGGGGTAGAGTAGAATGGCATAGAGTGGAGTAGAATAAAGTGGAGTGACACAGAGTGGTGTTGTGTGCTGCAGAGTGGTTTAGAGCAGAGTGGCATAGGGTGAATGACAGAGAGGAGTAGCACAGTGTGCCATTGTGTGGAGTGGCATAGAGAGGAATGGAGTGGAGTAGAGTAGTTTGAAGTAGAGTGTAGTGGTGTAGAGTAGAGTGGCATAGAAAAGAGTGATGTGCACTGAAACTGTGTGGAATTGAGTGGCGTGGCGTAGAGTGGCATATAGTGCCATTATGTTGAATGGCGTGGAGGAGAGGTGTAGAGTGGCGCAGAGTGGTGTGGCCTGGCGTGGAGTAGAGTGAATCACACTAGAGTGGAATGACGTAGGTTGCCACTGATTGCAGTGGCGTAGAGGGGCATGGAGTAAAGTAGAGTGGAGCGGTGTAGGGTAGAGTTGAGTGGCGTAAAGTGCAATGGCATAGAGTAGAGTGAAGTGGCAAAGAGTGGAGTGCCTTAGAGCTGTACAAGCTGTGGGAGTAAGTAACTAAAGCGTCAATAGAGATAGCGGACAAGGTAAAAGCAACATAAGTAAGCTGTATACTGATGTAGGTAGTAAAGCAGATTTCACGTCTAGGAATAATACCGCAAGTCTTATATTGTGTGTTGCAAAAAGACGAAGAAGAACACATGTACTTTGTCCATGCTTCAGAGAGGAGAAAACACAATAAAGGAAGGGAAACCTATGGGAGCCAAGCATCGAAAAACTGCTAATCAGAGTAACGACTACACCAACTAAGGGTATACTGTGGGCGGGTTGTAAGCCCACTGAATCATAAACAACAATTCTCGCAACACAGCGCATGAGTTGTGTAGGCAAGACCTAAAAAGGGAAGAAAAAGAAAGAAAAGCGGTTCCACATCCTTACACCGCTGTGTTCCAATAAATCGTGATTACTACACCACTACGTTGTGATATAGAAATATCACTCCAGCAAAGGGCTCTGATACACAAAGATCACTCCGCCATTCTGTTCCGAGGTAAAGTAATCACCACACCAGTGGATTGCAATATAGAGAGATCACTACAACACTGGGATCCAATGATTACAAATTACTACGCCACAGGTTCCAATGTAGAGGAACAATACCCCACTGGGTTCTAATGTTTAGGGATCACTACACCACTGGATTCCAATGTAGAGTGATCACTTCACTACTGGATTTTGATGAGACATCCAAACACTATAGTGCCTAGTAACCACTGACTGCCCCATTACCAGTCCTCAATGCGGTCTAGTTACAGCTGACTGCCCAAGACCTACTGATACTTGCCAGGTTTACCACTGACTGCCCCGGACACACTGATACAACCCAGTAACCACCATTTAACTTGCCGACAAGAACCGAATGCCCTAAAACCCTGCAGTGACACGGACCAATAAGGACCACTGACCAGTAACCACCACCAATACTGCTGAGTAACAGCCAACTGCCCCAGACCTCACCGCTGCTACTGCCCAGTAATCGCCAACTGCCCCATGACTCAGAGAAATGGGGCAGCAAAAACACCTCGCACACACACACACACACACTTTTTTTGGGAAAAAAGTTACAAAAATAATAATAACTGTAAAAAAAAGCATTTGCAATGCAATAGGTCTCGCATTTGCGAGCTTTTGAGCTATTGGCATTGTAAATGACAACTACTTTTATTTATGTGTTAAACCTGCAATAATAAAAAACATTGTCATTTACAATACCAATAGGTCAAAGTTTGGAAAATGCAAGACCTATTGCATAACAAAGAGGGCAGTGTTCCTGGAGTGGGCACCGCGCACAGCAATAAAGTAAAAAAAAAAAAAATGAAAAAGAGCTGTGTACCTGAAGTGGGCGCTGCCCTCACCATTGAAGTTTTTAAAAAAAGAAACTGAAACAGAGAGTGGCGTCACTGAAGTGGACTCCACGCTAAACATAATTTTTTTTTTTTTTTAAACGCTGTAAGAAAGCGTGGTGTCCCTCCAGCGGGCGCCGCGCTCAGCTTAAAAGTTTTAAAAACGAGAAGCGGCCGCCATTGTCCCGTGAGTGCTGTGGGAGGTGGAGGGAGGGAGCAGCCGCTTTTAAAGTTAAAGCGCGCATAACGCTCCATACGAGAAGAGGTCGCCATTGACCCACGAGTGCTGTGTGCGCGCTGCAAATACAAGATTGTCCCCATTGTTCATTAATCAAAATAGTGCCCACTGACTTATAAAGCAGACCGTGCAACAAGTCAAGTAAAAGGTACAGTCGTTATCAGGGCACAAGTCCTAAAAAAAGAAGTGGGGGGACGCTGTCACCGGAAGTGATGTCACGACAGGAAGCGACGTCACGCAAGGTGGCTCGCAGCATCGGGCTCATTGCCTCCCCTTGCTCACCCCTTAGATGCGATTGCATCTGAGAAGTCAGCGCGTGAGCAGAGTGCTGTGAGCTCCGATCTCGTCCCAGAGAGGCCAAAGAGTGAAGACCAGCTGTTTGGCAGGGGGGACAACGTCCAACCGGTAAAATAAGTGGGGGGACGCCGTCCACCCGCGTGGTACCCCGACTCGAGCCCTGGTTGTTATGGGATATAACAAATGCAGACAAGGCGGTACCAAGGAGGGACTAACAAGCCTAGTCACAAATGAAAAGCTACCATTTAGCAAGGACAGTAAAAGGAGGCAATTAAAAAGATGGCTGGGGAAATGGGCGGAGCTTGTATGCTATACCTCAATACAGCAGCCGCAAGCAGCGCATGTGCGGCCCAGGCTCGACCTAAAAAGTCTCAGAGAAAAGGGGCAGAAAAAACAACTCCCGCGTACGTATGTCCAGCCAACATCCACCCACCCACACACACACACCCACATTAAGTTAAAAAAAGCCGACAACGGCCAGACTCACTTTCACTCCATGCAGCTAGCGCACTGAAGTGTCCAGGCATGGGAAGAGGTGCTTGATCGAAACCCAGGTGAGGTAAAGAAATGGAGCCAGGAGCTGCTCTCGTGCGATCTAAACACGTGAGCATTGCCTTACAGAAGGAGAGGGATCGGCATAGGTCGTTTTTAGGTCTCGCCTGTCGATGCGCATGCGCATCGAGCAAGCGAGACTATAGGGGCTCATCGACTCTTTATCTAACTTGCAAGGAATCGTGGCGATTCCTTGCAGTGCCCGTGACTTTTAAGCTCAATGCGCATGCGCATTGAGCTTAAAAGCGCGTGCACAGCCGCCCGCATTCCTCCGACACCTTTGAAGTGAAGCTTAGCTTCACTTCAAAGGCCCGGCTTCCACGGCCGCCAGGCCACATCAAAGGCTTCCCCAGCACTGCCCCGCCCATCAATCACCCTCCCACTGCCACCCCCCTCCCTCTCCATATGGTGCGCTCTGCCTCAGGCCTCTGAGCCGTCCCTACGCTCCCCGCCCACCCCCATCCTTCACACCCTTTGTCATTACTTCGGCCCCGAGCCCGAGCCACCCCTACGCTCCCCGCCCACCCCCATCCTTCACACCCTTCGGCACCACTTTTACATGAGAGCTAGTTGCATAGTACAAGAACACATTGCCTTCTTAAAGCCGCAGGAACATTAACTAATTCTCCCACAGTCACAGTATAGTGAGCTGACATTCTAACTTGTACCTGGCTTTCTAGCTTTTCGCTTGCAGCTCTGGGCATTACGCCACATTCTTGTTATCTCATTCATCCTCCCTGGCTGACCCACATGCATGGCGCTCCTCCTCTCTTTAGATGCCGTCATCCTCCTCGCACTTCAGTCTCCCGACACTCAGCTCGCGCCCCCTCTATGAACGAAGATGTTTACGGGCGTCGGTCTGAAACAGGCAATTGTCTTCCAGCTCCCGTGTTCTTAAACCCGGACATAGCGCAGAGCTGTAAATAACAGAACTCAACTTTTCAGAGAATATTTTGATCAATAATGTTCGTGTTTGTCTTCAGGCCCTATTACTTGAGTCAGAATGTGGCATAACGGCAAAAGCTGCCGACTTTGGAACTGGGAAACAGGGTTCGAGTCTAGGCGTCGGCTCAACATCCTGTTGTGATTCTGGGCAAATCACTTAATCTCCGTTGCTAACAAAAATGTGTTCTTGTGTAATGCAACTTGTGCTCGTGTAAAAAGCGCTCCTATACCATCGCGTCGAGTTCATGCTATATAAAACTGCAAAAACACATGAACACTCGGAGACGCAGAGCTGTGCCAGGGCACTGACTCAACTTTTCCTATTTTTTATTTTTATTTACTTTTGCCCCTTGCCTCCATCGGATTGCTTCCACGAGCCTTCTTCCGCCAGTAGTTTGAGACTTTGTTAATCACGTCTTAGCTCGGCCTCATTATTTATCTCTCGCCTATCGCCTAATGATATTTAGTGGTAGCCCTCCGCTCCTACCTTACAATTAAACTTCAGCTACAGCCCCGTTTGTCCGCTCCTGCGGACTCCCTGCTGTGTGCCTCACTTGAAAGCGCTACTGCTGTATGTGTTAGCACATAAAAACAAGACCTGTTCTCTTTACCAGTGCTTCTTTTAATAGCCTCGTATTCTTCATTTTCCAGGGTCTGTTTGCCTTAAATTACTATAGTGTTAGAGTGGTCTAACAACCCCATCTCATGAGCCGAAATGGATAGAGCCACATGGCGGCAGGGCTTGAGAACCCTGCGCTCTGGCAACTTGACGAGCGAGGAACTGGTCAGTATTACAGAGAAATAACATTAGAAAGGCCAGAATGCTTCTGTGGGCAGGTGTGTGGAGAAATGCCAGGGCCGGGTCATGTGCCGCTCAAACCCCACAGCATTTTATTTTTAGCTCATTCATCCTCCCTCGCCGACCCACATGGCGCTCCTCCTCTCTTTAGATGCCGTCATCGTCCTCGCACTTTAGTCTCCCGCCACTCAGCTCGCGACCCCTCCATGAACGAAGATGCTTACGGGCGTCGGTCTGAAACAGGCAATTGTCTTCCAGCTCCCGTGTTCTTAAACCCGGACATAGCGCAGAGCTGTAAATAACAGAACTCAACTTTTCAGAGAATATTTTGATCAATAATGTTCGTGTTTGTGTTCAGGCCCTATTACTTGAGTCAGAATGTGGCATAACGGCAAAAGCTGCCGACTTTGGAACTGGGAAACCGGTTCAAGTCTAGGCGTCGGCTCCCTCCTCTTTTGGACACTCGCATTCAGGGGTAGATTCAGCCGAATTTTTTCTCTCCCATTTTATTTTCATTCTTCCCCTTTTCTCTTCCTCCCATCTGCCCCCTTAACCAATTTAGCTCCCTCCTGATTTCTTTACATGCACCTGTCTTTTGTTATCTCTGTTTCTTTGCTCCTCTCACTTTTTTTCTCTCCTCAGTTTTTACCATTCCTCCCCTTTCAATAATGTTTCCATTGTCTCTTAACTCACTCCTCCCGACCACTTACCGTCCCCACTTCCTTCATCTCCCGTTGGACCTTCCCCTCTCACTCCTCCACATTTTGTACCATTCCCTCCTCAATTTTTGCCTTTATTTGCGTCTATCCTTGGGTCCCCCCTCACCCACACTCGTTTACCTCCTCACTCAGCTCTTTTCTATATCTCTGTACCCTCCTCTATACCTCGCTCTCTTCTTTAGCTCTCTGTGGCTCTCCCTCCACCACCCATTCTGTTACCACCTCCTCTGTGTTTATCCCAATTTTTTTTTTCTTGATATGCCTTGTATATTGAGTTTGATTATGTAAACACACAGTAGGTTGATCCTTCTAAATGAATAGGTGATAACTGTCATGTTAAAACCAGTTGTTTATTTATATCTATTGCGTAAAATATATGCACTCTCTTTTTTAAAGTTACAGTTTCCCATATATGTATAAATTAACGAATGTATTGCTTATGACTTCACTGCAATATTCATTGGGAAGAGAATTACATCGCTATGGATACTGTTTTGGGGGGACCACATAATTACACTCCACATAATTACACTGCGCACAATGCAACATACACTCCAAATCCCACTCAGTGCCACATAATTACACCCCACATAATTACACAGCACTCAATGCAGCATACACTCCAAATCCCACTCAGTGCCACATAATTACAATCCACATAATTACACTGCACTCAATGCAACATACACTCCAAATACCACTTAGTGCCACATAATTGCACGCCACATAATTACACTGCATTCAATGCAACATACACTCCAAATCCCACTCAGTGCCACATAATTACACGCCACATAATTACACTGCACTCAATGCAACATACACTCCAAATACCACTCAGTGCCACATAATTACACGCCACATAATTACACTACGCTCAATGCAACATACACTACAAATACCACTCAGTGCCATAGAATTACACACCACATAATTACACTGCGCTCAATGCAACATACACTTCAAATGCCACTCAGTGCCACATAATTACACACCACATAATTAGACTAAACTCAATGCAACATACTCCAAATCCCACTCAGTGCCACATAATTACACACCACATAATTACACTAAACTCAATGCAACATACTCCAAATCCCACTCAGTGCCACATAATTACACGCCACATAATTACACAGCACTCAATGCAACATACACTTCAAATCCCACTCAGTACCACATAATTACATGCCACATAATTACACTACGCTCAATGCAACATACACTCCAAATACCACTCAGTGCTACAACACATATTGTGTTACAAATGTTATAGGTGTCACATTTGCGAAAGATAAAACTATTGGCATTGTAAATGATAAAGCTATTAATTTCGCTAAAACAAGCACATAAATAAAAAATGTGTCATTTACAATACCAATAGCTCAAACTTTCCTAATGCGAGACCTATTGCATTGCAAATGCTTGTTCAAGTTGGCTGCGTGTGCACTGGTCGTTAATTGGCAGCTTGTGTTGTATCGATTGCTCTTGGCCAGGGTTCACGTGCTCCCCGGCTGAGCAGAAATGCTATAATAAGCACGTGCGTTCGGATGCAAGGGAAAGAGATACACAACACACGCACAGGAACAATGGGGGCGGAGACACCTGCCGAGAGCACAAACACAGGGGAACCGAGCTGCAAAGTAAAGAGTCCAAGACACACAGCACTCCAAGCACACACGGCAGAGTCCAGGACACACAGCACTCCGAGCACACACGGCAGAGTCCAAGACACACAGCACTCTGAGCACACACAACAGAGTCCAAGACACACAGCACTCCGAGCACACACAGCACTCCAAGCACACACTGCAGAGTCCAAGACACACAGCACTCCGAGCACACACAGCACTCCAAGCACACACGGCAGAGTCCAGGACACACAGCACTCCGAGCACACACGGCAGACTCCAAGACACACAGCACTCCAAGCACACACGACAGAGTCCAAGACACAAAGCACTCCAAGCACACACGGCAGACTCCAAGACACACAGCACTCTGAGCACACACGGCAGACTCCAAGACCCACAGCACTCCGAGCACACACGGCAGACTCCAAGACACAAAGCACTCCAAGCACACACGGCAGAGTCCAAGACACAAAGCACTCCGAGCACACACGGCAGACTCCAAGACACACAGCACTTCGAGCACACACCGCAGAGCCCAGGACACACAGCACTCCGAGCACACCCGGCAGAGCCCAGGACACACAGCACTCCGAGCACACCCGGCAGACTCCAAGACACAAATCACTCCAAGCACACACGGCAGAGTCCAAGACACACAGCACTTCGAGCACACACGGCAGACTCCAAGACACAAAGCACTCCGAGCACACACGGCAGACTCCAAGACACACAGCACTCCGAGCACACACCGCAGAGCCCAGGACACACAGCACTCCGAGCATACCCGGCAGAACCCAGGACACACAGCACTCCGAGCACACCCGGCAGAATCCAAGGCACAGGAGGTATATAGATGGAGAATTCTGTAGGAACAGGAGTTTGGGCCCTTTGACACTAGCCTTATTGGAATTCAAAGATAACTTCTGTATGGAAGAACACTGGCCTCCTTTGAACCCCCATTGGCTTAGACCCTGTACATCAAATTTGGCTTCAGGATTCGACCACAGCGCCCTTTCACGAGAGGCTTCATGACAGCCATCCACGCTTGCCCCGCCCCTTTTGTCCCCAGGCCAAAGAATGCATGAATCACATACTATTGTTCTGTCAGCGGTATTCAAAGAAACAAAAGAAGTGGATACTTCCACTTTGTCAGAGTATGGGGACAACTTTAGGGTTGTTTCCAGAATCCTTAGATCCAACACAACACCCTTGACCGTGTCCACTCTGTCCCACTTTTTAATGGGAGTATGGAGAATCAGACAGGGGAGCGCCGGGCCATGGTCTATTGCTGTTGGCAACGTGTTCCGTACAATATTTTAGCCTCACCCTCAAAAGTATTGCCCCTCCCTAATGAGAGGCTACTGGAACCCAGAAGTATAAGCCAATGGCTCCAGCCGATTTGGGACATTCCACGACTAGTAATGTTTTTTTGATGAAGTTGTTATATAAGAAATGTTCATCAATGATTTTTATCAAGGTTTTAAGGATTTTATAAATTTTATTGTTTTAAAGTTTTTTTGTGAACTGTATCTATGTGCACTTTTATGGCAGCATTTGCAGCGTAAAGGACGTGAGGATATGTAAATACATGTTCATAATGTTACTAAGTACAAAAATTAGGAACATCCTTGGTGGAAGTAAGAAAAATCGTGGGATTAAAGTGCTGATTAAAGTGCTGAGTGCAGTGCCTGGAGATACACACTGGAATATGTTTGAGATACTCAAGCAGTGCCACTAAATGGCAGGATCGTGCCGAGGAGGAGACCGTGGCCCGTGACGACACAGAGGCATGAAGTTAAAGTGCAGAATGCAGTGCCGGAGGAGGTGCAACATTTTAAAGTGCAAATAGCAGGTAGGGATACAGTGGTTGTCTATGGAGTAATGATGTACCTCTGGCAGTGCGATACAATTGGTCCAAACAACAGTCTTAATCATAGTTAGTTGCGATGATGCAGACCGCTCTCCCAGGCAGTGACCGTGCTGGATGGTGGACAGCGTGTCCATTTTGGTCACTGATTCCAAGGCATATAGAAGAGAAAAGCTCTCTATAACTGAGCAGGCGCCATTTTGTAGAAATATAGGCCTCGGTAAAGTTCTATATAGTATAGAATGAACAGCAATAATACAATACTCCTTTGCACACATAATGAGCAGTAGCAGGTGAGCAAGCTTCCCTCACACAGAGAAAGAGCAGGTGAGCAAGCTTCTTTCACACAGAGAAAGAGCAGGCGAGCAAGCTTGAGCACTGCAGGTGGATACACTTCCTTCACAGACGAAACAAGCGATTGGAGGACAAGCTTTCTTCACAGATGGAAAGAGCAGTAGAACAAGCTTCATTCACACAGAGAATGAGCAGCTGCAACTAGATAAGCTTCTTTCACACACGAAACAACCAATGGTAGGACAAGATTCCTTCACACACAGAGTTAGCAGTCTGACAAGCTTCCTTCACACACTCAATGAGCAGCAGCAGGTGACCAGGCGTCCTTCACACACAGAGTAGCAGAGGCCAGACTTCTTCCAACATAGAATGCGTGGCAGATGAGCATCACAACGAGCAGCACCAGGACAAGCATCATTCACACACAATAAGAAGTATGACAAGCCTCTGTCACAGAGCATGAACAGAAGGAGGGCAAGCTTCCTTCACTCAGACTAAACTAAGTAGGAGGGTAAGCTTCCTTCACACACAGAATGATAAGTAGAGCATGCTTTCTTCACACAGACTGAGCAGCAGGAGAGTAAGCTTCGTTTAAGCACAGAATAAGCAGCAGCAGCAGGGCAAGCTTCATTTACTCAGACTAAACTAAGCAGGAGGGTAAGCTTCCTTCACACACAGAATGATAAGTAGGACAAGCTTTCTTCACACAGACTGAACAGCAGGAGAGTAAGCTTCGTTAAAGCACAGCATAAGCAGCAGCAGGGCAAGCTTCATTCACTCAGACTAAACTAAGCAGGAGGGTAAGCTTCCTTCACACACAGAATGATAAGTAGGACAAGCTTCATTCACTGAGAATCTGAGTTGCAGAATCACATCATCACAGTCACAAGAAACATAACTGCTTTCCCCCACAGAGGGAGATCGTGATAGGAAGTCAGCAACTGTGTTTTGAGCACCTGGCACATATTTTACAACAAAATTGTACCCTTCAAATCCCAGGTTCCACCTGGCTACCCTGGGTGTGGTTTTATTTGCCCCATTAGTGGTGAATGCAAACATTAATGGTTTGTGGTCTGTCTTTACCGTAAATGGAATGCCCGACAAAAAAAAACGAAAGTGTTTGATTGCCCAAAATCAAGCAAGTGCCTCTTTCTTTACCATCGAATAGTTGAATTCGTCACCCTTTAGAGAACGTGATGCAGATGCGACAATCTGTTCCTTTCCATCTACAATTTGGGTGAGACTGGCTCCCAGTCATTTATTGCTGGCATCAGTGCAAAGGATTGTAGTTTTGCTGGGGATGGGGCAGCAATGATACTCTCTTTAACAGTTTGACAGGCATATTGACAGTCATCAGACCACTCAAAGGGAGCTCTGGCTTGGACTAAATTCCGTAGGGGTTCAACTTTGGAGGCATAATTTCTGACAAACTTAGAATAATATTCAGAAAGACCTAAAAAGGATTTGAGGTCTTTAACACACTTGGGAGCCACAGTGTTACGAATCGCCTCCACTAGGTCCAGTTTGGGTTTGATACCATCTTGAGAGATGGTGTGCCCCAGGTACTCAACCGATCCCACTCCAATACGACATTTCTCCTTTTTGAGAGTGAGACCCGCATTTCCCAAGTTGGTCAACACCATTCTGAGGGTGGTATTGTTTTTCTCCAGATCCTTCCCGAAGATGAGTATGTCATCTGGAAAACAGAGTGTTCTGGGAAGGTCCTTCAGAATATGCTGCATGATTCTCTGGAATGCAGCCGCCGCAGATGCCAGCCCAAATGGCATTCGAAGGAATTGGAATGCTCCTAGAGGTGTCACAAATGAGGTGAGGTGGCGTAAGTCAGGGTGAAGCTCCAACTGGTGGTAGACTGAGGATAGGTCAGGAACACTGAAGCAACTCGCACCTTTGATAAGAGTAAGGACCTCATGAATGCGTGGAAGAGGGTGCCTGTCCACCCAGATGTTCTCATTAAGGTCCAGGGGGTCAACACATAGCCTGATATCTTTACTAGATGCTTTCGTTGTGTGGACAATGGGGGCCAACCATGGTGAGCACTCAATGGGTTCAATCACCCCCAGAGACAGTAACCTGTCTATCTCCGTACTAATGGGAGCATGCATCAAATGGGGTATGGGTCTAGCTTTGTGTGCTACCGGCGTTGCATTGGATTTCAACTTGATGAAGTGTTGGTAACCTTTAAGTAAGCCTATTTCTCCGGAAAATACTTTAGGAAAATCATTGCACACCTCCATTCCTCCTACTGAGGGATCTACCAAAAGAACCTGATCAGGACTGTTGGGATCTAACTTAATCCCTAGTTCCCTTTGGTGTTTCCACCCCAACAAATTGGATCCCTTCTGGGCGATGTAAATTTTGCCTACAGTCTTCCTACCTTTAAACTCAATCTCCTTGGTGGTCATGCCCAATAAGGGTATGGGATCCCCATTGTAACCACCAGGTTGGATGTCTGGAGGCTGTATACAGCAGCACGAGGGTACGCTTCCTTCACACACAAAATGAGTAGCAGTAAGACTTTCTTGGCACACATCAGTAGCAAGTTAGTGAGCTTCCTTTACACAAGGAAAGAAAAGTAGGGCTAGCTTTCTTCCCACACAGAATGTGCAGCAATATTTGGGCAAGCTCCTCTCACACAAAGGATGAGGAGCAGGAAGGCGAGCTCCTTTCCTGCACAGCTGTGGCGTGGATTTTGCCCTCTTCCATTAGGCAAACATTCCAGAAATCACAATTCCACACAAGCAAAAAACAAACATTGGCAAAAGAAATAGGCCGTGCCTTTTGGCTGCCAAAGCTTCAGCAAAAAGGGTAAAAACAATAACGTGCAAGCACACATGCATCTCCATACATGCATATACATTTGTCATGACGCAAAGGCAGCCCAGCGTGACAGTAGCTATTCGAAGATGGTGAATGCCAATCTTTGTATATTAAAGGAGCAATTTGACAGCAAACTGAGGCTGCCAGGCTCTCCAAAAACATGTAAAACAGTATGTATGTGCAAATGTAATGGCCATTGCAAATGAAAATGTGTTGTCTGTAATGGTAGTGCACTACCACAACTTGCATACTCCACCCCATGCAACTCCACTCTGTGACACTCTACGGCAGTCCACCCTACAGCACTGCACGCCACTCCACTGTATGACACACTACACCAATCTACGACACATCAGTCCACTCTACGACACTCTTCTCCACTCTTCTCCACTCCACAACTTGACAATGATGTCAACCAATGGTCAAAGCAATGGGTGGCCTCTATGCCCACTATTAGAAAAGAAGGTCTAGGCGAGACTTAAAAATATTACACCTTTTTGGAGGTCACACATTTGACTGGAGACAGGCAGCTTTTTCCACCAGCTCACACTGAACTTCAGTCAGTCAAAATAATTTTTATTTAGACCACTAGTCTTTAAACAGTGCAAATAACTAATCAATTTACATACAACTCTAATATAATTAATTCCTTCTACAATTATAGTTAAAACAGTAATCCTTAAAAATCAGATTACAACAACCCTTCATTGCACATACACCATATAAGATATAAGTTATAATCATACCAGTTCATTACATATACTCAATAGAAAAAGAACATTTAAAAAAAATTCCTGTAAGAGTTTTCCTATTTAAAACTCTTCTACCAGAATCAGGCTAGGATCCTACCCACTTCGCATTGCTGTTCCACCCAGGCCTTGGCCGCACTGCTGTGGGTCTGATGGGAGGGTGGACTGGCCACGCGCTCCACAGCTTGGATCCGACCCCTGTTTCACTTCCGCCTCGAGGCCGGTGTGTGCCCAGTGAGGTCACCGCTGCTCCCGGAAGTGCCCCGGCCGGCGCGCGCGCCTCATCTCTACCGACTGCCAAGACAACACTGGTTCATGGAGCAACAATGAAGCCGTTTACACAACTAACCGCTTCCGGCCCTGCAGGGCCCGGGCCTGTGACTGGGCACCGTCCAAACATGTCTGGGCATGGCCTTTCCACTGGGCGCCAGGGGCAGGACAGCCCTCTGGGGTCCAGGGCAGGACAGCCCTCTGGGGTCCAGGGGCCCAGGGGCAGGACAGCCCTCTCTGATGGGCCCTGGGGACCAAGGGAAGGACAGCCCTCTCTGATGGGCCCTGGGGTCCAAGGGCAGGACAGCCCTCTCTGATGGGCCCTGGGGGCCAGGGGCAGGACAGCCCTCTCTGAAGGGCCCTGGGGTCCAGGGGCAGGACAGCCCTCTCTGAAGGGCCCTGGGGTCCAAGGGCAGGACAGCCCTCTCTGAAGGGCCCTGGGGTCCAGGGGCAGGACAGCCCTCTCTGAAGGGCCCTGGGGTCCAAGGGCAGGACAGCCCTCTCTGATGGGCCCTGGGGTCCAGGGGCAGGACTGCCCTCTCTGATGGGCCCTGGGGACCAAGGGCAGGACAGCCCTCTCTGATGGGCCCTGGGGGCCAGGGGCAGGACAGCCCTCTCTGAAGGGCCCTGGGGTCCAAGGGCAGGACAGCCCTCTCTGATGGGCCCTGGGGGCCAGGGGCAGGACAGCCCTCTCTGATGGGCCCTGTGGGCCAGGGGCAGGGCAGCCCTCTCTGATGGGCCCTGGGGTCCAGGGGCAGGACAGCCCTCTCTGATGGGCTCTGGGGGTCCAGGGGCAGGACTGCCCTCTCTGATGGGCCCTGGGGGCAAAGGGCAGGACAGCCCTCTCTGATGGGCCCTGGGGTCCAGGGCAGGACAGCCCTCTGGGGTCCAGGGGCAGGACAGCCCTCTCTGATGGGCCCTGGGGACCAAGGGCAGGACAGCCCTCTCTGATGGGCCCTGGGGGCCAGGGGCAGGACAGCCCTCTCTGATGGGCCTGGGGGCCAGGGGCAGGGCAGCCCTCTCTGATGGGCCCTGGGGTCCAGGGGCAGGACAGCCCTCTCTGATGGGCCTGGGGGCCAGGGGCAGGGCAGCCCTCTCTGATGGGCCCTGGGGTCCAGGGCAGGACAGCCCTCTGGGGTCCAGGGGCAGGGCAGCCCTCTCTGATGGACCCTGGGGTCCAGGGCAGGACAGCCCTCTGGGGTCCAGGGGCAGGACAGCCCTCTCTGATGGGCCCTGGGGACCAAGGGCAGGACAGCCCTCTCTGAAGGGCCCCGGGGACCAGGGGCACGACAGCCCTCTCTGATGGGCCCTGGGGTCCAGGGGCAGGACAGCCCTCTGGGGTCCAGGGGCAGGACAGCCCTCTGGGGTCCAGGGGCAGGACAGCCCTCTCTGATGGGCCCTGGGGTCCAGGGGCAGGGCAGCCCTCTCTGAAGGGCCCTGTGGGCCAGGGGCAGGACAGCCCTCTGGGGTCCAGGGGCAGGACTGCCCTCTCTGATGGGCCCTGGGGGCAAAGGGCAGGACAGCCCTCTCTGAAGGGCCCCGGGCCCAGGGGCAGGACAGCCCTCTCTGATGGGCCCTGGGGACCAAGGGCAGTGATCTCCTCTACCCCCGCCCCTCCCACGAAGCACAGATCCGTGCAGTGCCCTAAACAGGGTACAAGTGGCCTCTGTGGACAAAGGTCAGTACACTGCTCAGTACAGAGGGCAGAACATGCTTTAGCAGTGTGGGTATGAAGACAGTACTCTCCTCTCCAGGGGGTACAAAGACAGTACTCTCCACTCTACTGGACACAAATGCAGTACTCTCCTCTATAGGAGGTACAAAGGGCAGTACGCTCCTCTCAAGGAGGTACAAAGGGCAGTACGCTCCTCTCAAGGAGGTACAAAGGGCAGTACGCTCCTCTCAAGGAGGTACAAAGGGCAGTACTCTCCTCTCAAGGAGGTACAAAGGGCAGTACTCTCCTCTCAAGGAGGTACAAAGGCAGTACTATCCTCTCTAGGCAGTACTCTCCTCTCTAGGCAGTACTCTCCTCTTTACAGGGTACAAAGGGCAGTACTCTCCTCTCAAGGAGGTACAAAGGGCAGTACTCTCCTCTCAAGGAGGTACAAAGGGCAGTACTCTCCTCTCAAGGAGGTACGAAGGCAGTACTCTCCTCTCAAGGAGATACAAAGGGCAGTACTCTCCTCTCAAGGAGGTACGAAGGCAGTACTCTCCTCTCAAGGAGGTACAAAGGGCAGTACTCTCCTCTCAAGGAGATACAAAGGCAGTACTATCCTCTCTAGGCAGTACTCTCCTCTCTAGGCAGTACTCTCCTCTTTACAGGGTACAAAGGCAGTACTCTCCCCTCAAGGAGGTACAAAGGGCAGTACTCTCCTCTCAAGGAGGTACAAAGGCAGTACTCTCCTCTCTAGGCAGTACTCTCCTCTTTACAGGGTACAAAGGCAGTACTCTCCTCTCTAGGCAGTACTCTCCTCTCTACAGGGTACAAAGGGCAGTTCTCTTCTCTCTAGTGGGTACAAAGGGCAGTACTCTCCTCTCTAGGTGGCACAAAGGGCAGTACTCTCCTCTCTAGGAGGTACAAAGGGCAGTACTCTCCTCTCTAGGAGGTACAAAGGGCAGTACTCCCCTCTCTAGGAGGTACAAAGGGCAGTACTCTCCTCTCAAGGAGGTACAAAGGGCAGTACTCTCCTCTCAAGGAGGTACAAAGGGCAGTACTCTCCTCTCTACTGGGCACAAAGGCAGTACTCTCCTCTCAAGGGGTTACAAAGGCAATACTCTCCTCTCTAGTCAGTACTCTCCTCTTTACCGGGTGCAAAGGGCAGTACTCTTCTCTCTACAGGGTCCAAAGGGTAGTACTCTCCTCTCTAGGGGGTACAAAGGGTAGTACTCTCCTCTCTAGGGGGTACAAAGGGCAGTACTCTCCTCTCTAGGAGGTACAAAGGGCAGTACTCTCCTCTCTAGGAGGTACAAAGGGCAGTACTCTCCTCTCTAGGGGGTACAAAGGTAGTACACTCCTGAGCACTGCTCCTTGGGAGTAAAGAACAGTCTCTAATGGATGCAGGAAGCCAAGGGCAGTAGACCTCTATGGAGTGCACTGGGTAAGATGGTAGATCGCTGGCTACCAAGGGCAGTAGACTTCTCTATGAAGTGCCTGGGCACAGATGGCAGTGCAGGGGGCACCGACAATGCACTTCTCTCATTGCAGGCAGTCAAGGCATGCAAGGAACTCAGACCAGAATCCAATTGACCTTCTTGGCTGAATTTCGGCCATCACCCCCAGTGCACACCCAGCAGAAAAACACAAACCCTGGCGGTAGAGCTCGGCGGTAGAGAACCAGGAAGGGTGAAGATGAAACCAGACCGGAAGAAGGGATGTTCCCACACACGGACGGGTCAATGTGTCCTCAATGGGGAGGTAAGGTGGCGACATATTGGGAACAATTAGATGGTGTCCACTGGTGCATGACCCAAAGTTTATTTTATTTTATTTATTTATAAAGTTTTGTATATATAGCGCAAACTGGACCCAAGAGGGTTATCGGAGCGCTTTACATTTAGGATTGTTGTGTTACAAGTTACATCAGATAAAAGAGCATAGTAAGGTACAGTACACATAAACAATGTTTCAATAATTTGTAGGAGGGATGGGAGGAAGGAGTAAAAGCGTGGAGACGAGGAGGAACAATGCCCAATGACCGGCTGGGTAGGTGACGGTCAAGGGGGAACATCCCACGCGACTAGCTCAAGCCCTAACCTAGGGCAAGCACCTACTCTCGGCCAGTTAAACCCTCCTGGGGGCCTTGGCTGGGGTCAGCCTCCAGTCCTTCGCCGTGCTGAGACCCCTACCCTGGCACTCATGCAGTCAGCCACCAACACACTCAATGGTTTAACACCACCTCGAAGGCACCTCCTGCAAATTGAAAATGGCCACAACTGACCCTACTATCTACCTTTACCAGACTCCCAAACCCCCATCACATCCCTTCACCCGCCACCGCCCCTTCTAACTGCGCCATATACCATCTGTAATGCATATGTAGCGTAGTAACGTAGGCGCCTTCTTGTTATTTATCTGAACACATCCTCCTCCGTGCTGTCAGCCGTCACACTCTACAAACACCCACTCAGCCCTATGGGAATGCCACTGCTCCTAAATACATCAGTGCGGTAAAGCTAGAAGGCAGAGTAAAATGCTGCTGCCCGCCACAACCAGCTACCGAAGAGAAGCATAAATAACCCGGACACTCAGGCACCCGACGCAAAAAGAGCAGATGGACGGAATGCTGAACAAATCTAACATTCACCCCCAGTCACAGATCTGGGTTAAATACATTGTGTTTTTTGCTCACCATACTATTTCAGTTTGGGCCCAGCCATAGATAATCAGTCTTGACACTGTGCCTTATGGGTACAGTCCAGCATGAACTGCCAGGGCAGGTACTCCCCAGACCGGTAACAAGCATCCTAGGGCCGGTTTCAGGGTATCACCCCTCATCAGCCAGGATAGCTTGAATGCAGTGACGTAGTAAGCAAGGGACCCATGTCTGAGCATACCTGGCACACTTAGGGCGAGAAAGCAAAAGACACAGAAATGAAGGACAGAATGCTAAACATATCATTCACCCTCAGTTAAGAGACCTGAGTTAAATCCAGCCTGGCTAGCTTGAATGAGCAACTTGAGGAGAGGGGTCAAGACTGATTTGCATATGGCTGGGTCCAAACTGGGGTGGTGTGGTGAGCAAAATAACGATGGATTTAACCCAGATCTCTTGACTAGGGGCTATGTTGATGTGTTCTGCATTCCGTCCTTCATTTGTGTGCCTTTTGCTCAGACACCTGACAACAATGCGCGCCATCTTACCACGGGAAAGTGTAGACCCCAAGGATACAACACAGCAATGGAACCATGTGCAACACTGGGTACAAAGATTACAAAAGGCACGGACCAGTGTATCCAACGTGCCTCTGCTTGCATGGTACACCCACCCTGCCATCAGCACAAACCCAGGCAGAGAGTTGTCCACAGACCCGATTCCGGCAGGAGACTCCCGATTATTGAAGCCAAAAATGGCTTTATTTTGTCTGTCTCCTACCTCAAACTGCCTCTGCTTCAATATAAATCAATGGGGGAAATACAATCTCCCGATTATTATTTCATATTTATATCCCATTTGCCTCTTCTAAAATGTTGGCATGTATGAGACTCGAGCACACAAGACCCACATGTACCCCACTTCCGGTTTAAACGCACGTGATGACTGCACTTCCTGTTTCCCTTGTGAAGGGACTACAGTTCTTTGCTAATGTTAACATGTGCACACCCAAATAATGTATAAACAAAAGGCAACAAGGGAGTGTGTTTGTACAGCGCACGGGGGAGACGTCCTCCATTGCTGCAGTTATGTTAGAGGCAGTGTTTGAATTGGGGTGGAAAAGGTGGGGGAGGAGCCTCGAAAGGGTGTGGTCTGGAGAGAATAGCTAAGGAGTTGGAGGATGGCCCCAAGGAGCGGTGTAAAGCATGAGAAAAGGAATTATGGGGCATATTTACAAGGGCTTTATCTCCGCTTTTTTGGCTTTTTAAGCCAAAAAATTGGAGATAAAACGAACACCCTATTTACAAGAGGGTGCTGACATGCATAATCGCATGTTAGCACCCCTTTTCCCAACTCCTCCCTTTGCATCTCTAATGAGATGCAAAGTGGGCATCACTGGGCGTACCCCGAATGGACATCCTTGCAAATATCGCTGATGCCCACCTCGCAATATTTACAAGGCTGCCCCAACATTTTAGCATACGTTAGTTTTTGGAGAAAACTGCTGTTTCTCCAAAAACTAACGTCTGCTAAAATGCAGACTTAACTATCCCCAACATTCGGGTGGATTATGCTGACACGACCCTGTGGCTGGTGTCAGCAAGGTTATCGCCGTTTTGCAGGGAACATTGCTGGAAAACCAGCGATGTTCCCTGCAAAGCGGCGATAACCTCGCTATCTCTGGAATTTTTATCGCCCTGGAGTAACGCGTTGTTAATAACGCGCTACCAGGGCGATACATTCCAGAGATAGCCTGCGATAATATAATTATCGCTAAGCATGGCCAGTGATAATTATTGCTGGCCATTGATAATATGCCCCCATGCGCTTGACAAACTCATCCTGGGTCTTACTGGACAGAGAATAACCACAATCCGCAGGCAAGACGATATCTTTAGCAGTTTATGTCGCACCACTTTCCTGGGACAGAAGAGTTGATAAAGTAAATTTAAATAATAGCAGCTTCTCGGCTTCTTGCTATGGCCACCCTTGCAGAGGTAAGTATACCAAGGGGTAACTTGGTTAATCCACTGCAGTGAAACTGGACCACTGACCGAAACTACAACGCTGAATGGCGGTGTCCATCGAGTCACTTCTTACAGGGGCAACAAAGATTCACAAGTGACAAGAAAGGAGCAGTGACACAGGGCACAGACGGCATATCCCCCTCTCCTTACAGGGACAACAGGCGAGAATCCACGACAGGAGACTTGGTTAAAAACCATGAGATGGCTGAATCTTAAGCCGCCACGCCAGAGATGCCCACTGCCCACTGCCCATCCAACCCTCTCCCCTGAACTGTTTCTGGGCTCAAATCCAGTCTCACTGCAGGAAGAGTGCTCAGGCAAGCCTGACGGAAAATAATCCACCAGGGGTTTCCCTGCGACTGAATGTCTTAATAACCTCTGACTGCGGGAGGTGAGTACTTCCATAGCCGTAAGAGACCAAAGTCTCCCCCACACTCTGAGACCCCTGGTGCCTTTGGGTTCTTCCACTTTGCGGCTTTGGTTCCTCCGTTGCTGCCGGCAGCAGCTGTAAAACTACCGTCCGCGTGCGTGTTTATAGGTTCATTATAAGGTATGGCTCTCATAGGGAGCCTCTGTCATTTATTTTAGTGTCTGAATCTCATAACTAGGGCTCCCGGTTTTATGGTATTTTTTTCAACATTTCAGTCTATATTTATTCGTATTTATTTTTGGGCCATTTTATCTGTATTTATCCATATTTATTTTGTGGCCATTTTATTAGTGGCTATTTTATCTGTATTTATCCATATTTATTTTGTGTTTTGCGTATAAATGAAGTTGAAAAACTGTACATTTCCATATTTATTTAACTGATAGACGCGCACTCATACTTTGATGTCTGTTGTGTTATATCTATTTAAGCTGTTAAATATTACATAACAATACATCCACTGGTAAATAATAGCATTATACTATAAATGTATATGGACATATGCCGTTATTTAAATACATTTCATCCTGTTTTTTAATTTCCCATGCTGTCCATATGCCAGCTGCTAGCCTATAATTCATCAAAGACAGCATGGAGAGTCACTTTAAAGGAACACAATTTTCTGTATTTGTCCTCTTTTAAAAATAAATGCAGACAGAAAACACATTGTTTTCTGTCTGTATTGATCTGTAAAAATCCGTAAAAACGGAAAACAGGGAGCCTTACTCATAACCCACTGCTATGACACAGCAACAGTTGATAACTAAACTGGTTACCCACTTCTGTGATGTCATCAAGGCCTTCAAGGCCAGAGGACAGGCCTCCCTCAGCCTGTCAGTACAGGGCTGCTTGTCTGCCGTCTGATTGACATAACAGTTAAACTATTAATTAAATATACAATTAGAATGACTATTATCTTCCGCCCAAGCCACTCTTATAGCTTTGGGGGCTTGAAATGGTCCAAATTGTCACACTTGTACGAGGGTGATGGGTAGTTGTGTTGGAATTGTAATTGGCAGCATGGCAGGGGCAATGTGTGGTGCAAGCTGCACTGGCATTCCGATGAGGCACTTATTGTTTTACAAATTAAGCACCACCCTTCTGCCAAAGGGTCACCTAGAACTGCCCCCCAGACTTCAGGTAGCTGAGCTCCCTCCTCCCACCGGGTCCCTGGCCCTGTGGTCCCTTGCCCAGCCACTGCCCTCTCCCACCACCTCTTGCACGTCTCTCCTCCTCTGCACCGGAGCTGTGCCCACCTTGCACACTTTGTTGTCACCAGTGCTTGAAATGGAAAAATAGAAGTGCAGGTACTCTGTGCCAGAATACCTGCTTGTTTCTCAGAAGTGCAGGTACTCTCCAATTAAAAGTATGGTATTTCTCTTGAGAAGTGCCAGTACTCTCCCTCTCAAAATAAAAAAGTGCTGGTACTCCGTACCGGACAGTACCGGTCCATTTAAAGCACTGGTTGTCACGCTCATTGTGTAGGTTCACTGACATGGGAGGAGTTTTGGATCCCGGCTTATTGTTCCATCTGGAAGTGCACGAGCTGTGCCCCGCCCCCAGGGCACTAGTGCAAAGGGTGATGTGGAAGTGCTCTCTGGTGAAGGGGCTGTCGCACTCTGTCGGTAGGAGTAACTTTAATTTACTTATTCATTCATTTGGGTGATTTTACGTGTCGCGGACATGGCCAGGGGTCATCAGAGCGCTTTTTAAGAGTACAGTCACCAAACAATCACAGCAGGTGTACAATAAAGATGCAACCCAGAAAGAATTAAAAGCAGATAATCAAGAGGAATAGAGAGATAACGGTACAGGAGTACAGCTCCCAAACAAACTCAGGAGTACATCCGAGATACAACACAGGAAACATTAAAAGCAGACACTGAAGAGTGATTAGCAGGAAAAGGGTAGAACTGAAGGTTGCTTCCAAAAGAAGGGTTTTTGGATGCTGTGTGTGGGTAGCAGGGCATGTGGTCATACCGAGGGCTTCCAAAGTCCTGTGGCGCTTCCAGAGAAGGACTGGCTCATGAATCGCTCTCCTTTAAAGGTGAGGGACAGGAAAAGGTAAGGAACCCCGTTTTGTGCCCAGAATTTTTATTACAGGTATGCGTGCGAAGAGCAGGCAGTGCCTTGTATGTGGGGCAGGCAGTTTTGAACTAAGCTCTGTCCTCTGCAGGCAGCCACAGGAGGGACAGCAGCAAGGAGTGATGTGGTCAAACTTCTTGTGACTGGTAGCACAGTGGGCAGCGACCTTTAGAACTGCTCTAAGCAGCCTTAAGTGACCTTTGGGGATGCCTGTAAGAGTCAGGTCCTGTAGTCCAGTCTAGGAAGAACCAGCGCCTGTACAACTGACTTTAGATCCTGTGCTGGTGTGCGCTGCTGGATTAATTCCGTTATCAAACAAGCATTTGCAATGCAATAGGTCTCGCATTATTAAAGTTAGAGCTATTGGCATTGTAAATGGCAATGCCTTTTATTTATGTTTTTGTTTTTAAACATTTACACTCCTTTTACAAGAAGCATTAGTTCGGAAAGTTATTCAATCCTTGCACTGTGAACACAAATGCTACAGGTAGTCAAACTATTTACTTGACTGGTAAAAGAGACTATGCAATGGCCGAACAATGCATAAGCTTAGAAGCAACTCGGATGCCCTTTTAGGCAGCAGTAACACACTCAGACTACAAAGTGCATGCAGCTGAATAATGCACACTATGTTCAGAACAGCTGATACAGAATTACTGTGAGAAAGTATGTATGTCTACAGACAAGAGGAGATTCATGACACGCACACAAGTATGTACAAAAATAAGTTAAATGCAGAGACGTTTCTACAAACATTCCACAGAATTGTGCACTAACATGCAGAGGTATTAACACAAACCCCTATATTATGGAAATGCATGAGAACAATGGTGTGTACAATTGCATATGCCCCTTCAACTCTCCTTCTAATGCTCCCCCTTCGTACACATCTCCCATCATGCACCACAAGCATGCCAACAGTGCCTCTTGGCAACGCAGCCTGCGCCTTGGGCCGGCATCAGCACCCTCCCTGTGCACGTGTCACCTGTGTCACGCTCTGTCCCGAGGTATTTGCACTGCCTCTGTCCCCGTATCCTCCCCGCATTCTTCTTACCTTTTCGTGCGAGGAGCAGCGTCTACGGGCGCGCATTGACAGCGTCCAGATCATGTCACTCCTAATGAGTGGATTCCACGTTGTGCTTACTGAGGAGTAACGTGAAGCGTTGATCTCACCGGTCCGACTGAAGACTATCGCTCAGTCTAGCTTCACCGCATGTGTAGAATCCCAATCCAGCATGGAGCCTGACACCAAGCAGCCTTCGCTCGCCTACTGCCGCCGCCCTGAGCTGCTATCTGTCCTGCTGAGGGTCCTCGCTCCTGGGGTGCTACAGGTGAGGGGTTGCAGAGGCGGCACTCCGGAGGTGGGAGCGGGGCAAGGACACTCTCCTCAAGCAGGTCACGTGGCACCCGCTCCCTCTCAGAGTAACAAAGGAGCAGAAGTTGTGGTATGGTAAAGCGCTAGTGTGCAGTAATGTTGTCCAAATTATACAGGCAACAATAAAAACAAATATGGACTTCAGTACAAGACAAAAAAGACCTATTGCATTTCTAATAAAATGGGGGGATCAGCTATTAAAACACAACTTTTACTACATGTTGCTATTACATCCCATGCGTTACAACGTATGCAATGTTACAATGCGTTGTAAGAGCTACACATACCATTATATCTCATACCCTTTTACAACGCGTGCGATGTAACGGCTATCCACGTCGTTGTGAGGAAACACGCTGTTTCCTCACAACGACGTGCACCTCTGACAATACAGGAAGCAGAAACCGGGAGCAGAAAGAGGTAGGGCTAATTGTGCTTGGGGTGGGGGTAGTGGTTTAGGGTAGGGTAGGGTAGTGTCATAGTGTTTTAGAGTAATGTAGGTGTGGGAGTAGTGTAGGTAGTGTTGTAGTGTAGTGTAGTAGTGTTTTAGTGTAAGGGTAGTGTAGGGGTGGGAGTAGTGTGGGTAGTGTTTTAGGGTTTAGGGTAGTGTAGGGGTGAGAGTAGTGTGGGTAGTGTTTTAGGGTTTAGGGTAGTGTCTGGTGTGGGAGTAGTGTGGGTAGTATTGTAGTGACGTAGTTCTGTTAGGGTTTAGGGTAGTGTAGGGGTAGGAGTAGTGTGTTGCGTAGGTGTAGGGTAGTCACTTACCTTGCAAACTTTAACTACGAGTATAGCTTTGCCACGCATGCCTTTGCGTTGTAATGGCATGCGTGGTAAAGGCATGCGATGTAATGGCATGTAGTTGCCATTGACATCGCGTAGTAATACCCGCGCTGTAATGGTACTTGTGGTATTAGTATGCGATGTAATGACATACATCCATAAAATAGTATACATGCTAACAACCAAGTAAAGGGGCCTGTAGCCATGGGAGGTTCCAAATGCAGTAAATGTTGTTCCCATGCACATGTTTGAAAATGCAGACTTTAGTGGTACAGTTTATAAATCACACTGGTATTCGTTTTTCATTTCATGGTAGTTTTATTTCATTTTCTTTACTGGAAGGGGTTTGTTCACTCTCCACTCTGTTTCTGAGGTTCCTAGCCAACAAATGTTTCGTCTCTTAACAGGGAATAATACAGCGACTTCTTCAGGGCTAATAGCTTGTCTTTCGAGTTTCTTTAATCCAGTGAAACTTCCGACCCCAATTGGGTTCTGGGGAATTTCATGTAGGTTGTAACTTCTCTTTGGTCACTCTATTAATCTCTGAGAGATGATATTTTAAATCTGATGCCCCATCCGGCATCAATTTCAGTTCTGTAGCTGTTTTTCCTCGTCCTGCTGGTACGCTCTGAACGGCTTCAGAAACTGAGTAAAGGGCAAACAAACACCTTCCACTGAAGAAAATGAAAAAACTACCATGAAATGAAAAAAAGAATATCAGTGTGATTCATAAACTGTATCACGTGTGCACTGGAACAACATTTACGGTATCTGTGGCCTTTAGACCAGAACTTTTCGGGGATTTGGTGGTTATTCCTACCTGGTTGCACCGTATTAAATAGGAGCAAGAACTAAATCTTAAGCAACAATACCTTGGTGCGCCATATTCCTATTACCACCACTCTGTAAAACAGGTTTCAAATGCAGTTCATTAACTAATAGTTTTAATGAGGTCTAATAGGGCATTTTCCACTGATTAACATAATTTGCAATTCATTTTCATGTAAGCTGTTTGCTATTATGCATGTAGTTACCGGAACGTGAAACACCGAAAAAAGGTACAGAATATTTATGTTTTTTAGCCACGCCTTTAACCACACCCAAACGCTTACTCACCTAGCCTCACTACTGCACAGCATCAGAAGTCCCATACTTTTTTATGCACTTCGACCACTGTATGAGGGTAGTGGTATTCATCCTCTTTATGCCTGCTCGACCAAATCAGTGATGACGTCACCTAGTCTTGTTGGCGCACGGTCATTAGCAATACTGCTCATCACTGTTGTTTCAACATGACATGAGGAAAGTCACCATAAAAGCACCTGGAACGGTGAAGACTAATGACAAAATGAATGCACTGATTGCTTATGCGTACACGTGAATCCTCTCCTCCAGAAGTGGCAGTACACTGTCCCCTGGTGGGGATGCAAACAGTCTAAAAGGGGAGAAATGACTGTCTCCCCTTGTTCCGAAATGAGGTTTGTTGTGATATTCCGTACTATGGGCTCCGTACTCTAAGATCTATCTTTTTACACACTGGAGAAACTCCCCCCTACCTGTTCCCCCATCAGTACTTCACTGCCTGCTGATAGACCTGCCCCCGGGATCGCTTCCCATTGGGCGTGAAATGGGACTCACCGCCTCCCGCCATGCGCACAAATACTCTAGTCTTTTGCCTCCCTACCTCCTGTTGGTACAGCACTGGTTTCCCTGTCCAACCCCTGTCGCGAGCGGTCTGGGCTTGCACGCGCACGGACTACTGAACGGGGGACTTGGGAGAGCGCTCCAGCTGTTGGGAGGGGAGGAGCGGAGGCACACGTAGGGAGGAGCGGAGCATATCTGCATCTCATTCACAGTGTAAACCGTTAGCAACACCCATGCAGTGGACCTTCACAGAGCTGTACTCTGGGAACGTAAAAACTAGTGTGATTGTCGCTCCTAAAGTGTCTGAGACTGACAGACTTTCCACGGTCGTGTTCGCACTGCTGAGTATCGACGGGGCGACCAGACGCCCTCGGTAATGGCAGTCTTCTCCTCTCACGCCATAGAACTGACACCCCTCGAAAATCGTCATTAAAATAAAAAAAAAATGTAAATACATGACAATCATCACAAAAACAAAATGAGGAATGCTCAACAATCCCTGACTGAGCTCGAGTTTACAAGTGGAGGAGGTAAAGCAAAAAGATGCCAATGCCTAATAGAAAAATGATTTTGCTAGCGTCTGGTCACTGCGCATGCGCGTTTGAGCCAGTTCTTTTGGGCGGGACTTCCGTCTTCGGAAGTCCCGCGCACGCGCCCACGGAGTGCCTGAGAGCGGGGCTCCCATGCCCGAGGGAAAGCCCCGGCTACAGAAGTCCCGAATGGCGGTAAGTGGGGCTTAGTTCTAGGGGGGAGGGGGGTGCGCTTGTGTGTGTGTGTATGTGTGCGATGGCGGCGGCGGGTCTTTGTATGTGTGCGTGCGTGTGTGTGTGTAGGTGCGCTGGTGTGTGTGTGGGGGGTCTCTGTGTGTGCGTGTAGGTGCGCTACTGTGTGTGTAGGTGCGGCGACGACGGGGGGGGTGTGTGTGTGTGCCTGTGTATGCGTGTGGCTGTGTATGCGTGTGGCTGTGATGTGCGCATGCGTGAGTGTGGGTGCGCGTGCACGCAGTCAAATCCAGCACAAGAGAAGCGCGTGGCACCCTCTTGTCCTTCCTTCCCCCGAGACAGGCAACTATAAGTCTCCAGCCTGGACGCATCCTTCGGATGCTAATTCCAGGCGAGACCTAAAAAGGGTAAACCCAATTATTGTCCTTGGGTGTATAATAGTACATTGAGAAGGGGTCCCAGTACATATTGATTAAAAACAAGGAAAAATTGAGAAAGACATTTGAGAGAGCATAAAACAAGTCAGACAATTAGGCGGGTATGCTGTTATTTATTCACAATGGACCAGGAGGTTATGTCTTACATAACATTGCATTATTGTTCAAAACAACAGCCTGAACTGCCAAGCCATGTCTTCCCTGGACCAGAATCAAGCATTCTAGGGCCGGTTTCTGGCTATCAGCCGTCTTCAGCCCGGATAGCTTGACTCCAGTGGCTTAGTGAGCAAGGGACCCACATCTGGGCATACCCTTCCCACATAGGGTGAACAGCAAAACACACAAGATGATGGACGGAATGTTGCACAATGGCAAAACATTCACCCCCAGTCACAGATCTGGGTTTAATCCATCGTCATTTTGCCCACCAAGCCACCCCAGTTCAGACATGGCCATATGCAAATCAGTCTTGACCCTGTGCCTCAATGGGAAAAGTCCAGCCCGAACTGGGGTGGTGTGGAGTGCAAAAAAACGATGGATTTAGGCCCAGATCTCTGAACTGGGGTGTATGTATGACATTGTTCTGCATTCTGTCCATCAACTGTTGTTTTTGCATTTGTCACCCCGAGTGGGACGGGTATGCTCAGACGTTTGTCCTGTGCTCTCCACAGCACTGGAGTCAAGCTATCCCGGCTGAAGACGGCTGATAGCCAGAAACCAGTCCTAGGATGCTTGATTCCGATCCAGGAAAGACATGGCTTGGCAGTTCGGGCTGGACTGTTCCCATGAGGCACAGGGTCAGGACTGATTTGCATATGGCCATGTCTGAACTGGGGTGGCTTGGTGAGCAAAATTACGATGGATTAAACCCAGACTCGTGACTGGGGGTGAATGTTTTGCCATTGAGCAACATTCCGTCCATCATCTTGTGTGTTTTGCGGTTCACCCTCGCTAGGGTGGCAGAGGCTGGTGCCAGCTGCCCCAGGGCAGGTTACCCTTTGCCCAGGGCAGGTTACCCTTTGCGCGTCACAGCAGCAGACGCCACCACCTGCTCGCAACACGTGGCACCCCCGGCTCCAGAGCTTGGAGCTATAATGAGCTGCCGAATAGCACCTCGAAACCCTCCAGCGCTGCGCTGGAGGCGAGAATGACTCAGATTTATAAATAATCAAACGTGAGAAATGCACTATAATAAGCGAACGCGGCGCTGAGGAGCGTTCCGCCACCGGGAACAGCATCCGGAACAAAGCGCGCGCGGGCTTTCAGCGGAAGGAATGAAAGCTATAAATGAACTCCCGCCCTCTACAGCTCCGCAGGGAACCACCGCTCACTCGGACGGCGGGGCCCAGGGCTTCCGGGGACAGGCGTCTCAGGCAAAGCACTCTCTGCCCAGAGCCCTTGAGGCCTTATAGCTGTCAGATACAAGGCGCACAGAGATGTTTATCAGAGTGCCCCATCCAGAGCCCTCCCTGGAGCCTCCGCTCACTGAGACGACAGGTCCCAGGGCTTCCGGGGACAGGCGTCTCAGGCAAAGCACTCTCTGCCCAGAGCTCCCCGGGTGCCCATAGCGCTGCCAGATACAAGGCGCACAGAGAGGTTTATCAGTGTCCCCTCCAGAGCCCCCGGGAGCCACCACTCACTCAGCAGGCATCCTCCCGGGCACTGTTCCATCCATGTGTATACAGCGCTGCCAAACCATGCGCGCAGCCGCAACCCGCTGGAAGAGACGGGCCCATCACTCAGCCAAGCACCATCTAAACCAGCCCCAAGCATAGTGCACAGCCACACACCCGCTCCCAGAGAGGGGTCCGTCACTAGGCCAACCATCCTCTGCGCACTACTCAACGTGTCCTTACCGCGCAGACAAACAATGCGCACAGCCAGTGCGCACAGCCAGACCCCCAGCTGGAAGAGAGGGGTCCGTCACTAGGCCAACCATCCTCTGCGCACTACTCAACGTGTCCTTACCGCCAAACACAATGCGCACAGCAGACCCCAGCTGGAAGAGAGGGGTCCGTCACTAGGCCAACCACCCTCTGCGCACTACTCCACGTGTCCTTACCGCCAAACACAATGCGCACAGCAGACCCCAGCTGGAAGAGAGGGGTCCGTCACTAGGCCAACCACCCTCTGCGCACTACTCCACGTGTCCTTACCGCCAAACACAATGCGCACAGCAGACCCCAGCTGGAAGAGAGGGGTCCGTCACTAGGCCAACCACCCTCTGCGCACTACTCCACGTGTCCTTACCGCCAAACACAATGCGCACAGCAGACCCCAGCTGGAAGAGAGGGGTCCGTCACTAGGCCAACCTTCGTCAGGACACACCTCACTGTGCGTATTTACTGTGCAGACAATCACAATGCGCGCCGCCTGGCGTGTAGGTACAGTGACGTCAGACACAATGCGCACTGCCAGTTTTACGCGCAGCCAAGCATCCTTTACGCACCGAACAAGAGAAAAGGCGGCCAGGACGCTTAAATCCGCACCTCCTGGACTAGTCACTAAATCCGAAGATAACCCGTTGCCCGCCTCAGTGGCCGGCTGCACATTCACCACATTAGATGCCATTTTTTTTTTACAAAAAAGAGAGACAACAGAAACAAGTTACACTAAAATAGAACAGCAGCTCCCAGAACTTGACCGTCAGAAGATTATTTTCTTTTTAGTGCGTGTTTCCAAAGAGAGCGCAGCCAACGCGCTTCACCAGGGCGAGGAAACCGATCCACTGGTGGTCACTTCTAACTTTAGGGTCAGGTAGAAAAGAAACTCTGGATACCTCAGCCTTCCAATCCTGATGGCAACAACGAACAGATGAGGGCTATTGGGTAAGCCTTCTTGCGGCTATGTGCCCAGCGTCTATGGAGAAAGAGAGGTCCGTCTTAATCCTGGGGTCCACCAAAGAAATAACATTAGGTATTTATTGTTCGGTATGAATACGGCAAAAGTCAGGGTCCCCTCATTGAGGTCCACAGACACCCACCCCAAGGCTGGTGCATGCAGTGTGTGCCGGGCCAGGCTCCAGAGCAGACCTCTCCATCATCCGTCCATGTGTCCCAGGTATCCGCGGTCTGTCTGTGAGGCCTCCCGCGTGGGTAGTGTGACCAGACGTCCCGGATTTGTCCGGACAATCCCAGTTTTCCGCCAGCTGTCCCAGCAGATTTCGGTAAATGTTGGCACGTGCCTCGGTTTTTAGAGGGGGTCAACTGAAAACAGCAAGAGGCTCTTTTTTTTGGGTGTTCTAAATCTGTGCTAGTTAGTAGCTGTGATAAGTAAGCAATTTAATTAATAGGCGTGATTTTGGTTGTAGAAATTACATTTTATTTATGTACTTAATGCATCTTCTGTGATCCTATGTTGACGAGAGCGGTCATTCTGCGCCATTCCGTGGATGAAAAATTGTTACTCCTATTTTTCCAAAATGTCCCGGTTTTTGGTTCTCAAGATCTGGTTGCCCTACACACGGGGGAGATTGACGGGGCCTAGAGGGCTGGATAGAAGCAGGGGTCGCCACGGGTGGGATGTTGTACGGGTGGGGGGGGGGGTGCGCTCAGCGAGACACCGATGGCAGCACTGCCTTGCTTTCTAGCAGCCTCAGTGCCAGCCCTCACCCCGGCAGCGGTGCCAGCCCTCACCCCAGTAGCGGTGCCAGCCCTCACCCCGGCAGCGGTGCCAGCCCTCACCCCGGCAGCGGTGCCAGCCCTCACCCCAGCAGCGGTGCCAGCCCCTCATGCTGGCAGCGGTGCCAGCCCTCACCCCGGCCGCGGTGCCAGCCCTCACCCCGGCAGCGGTGCCAGCCCTCACCCCAGTAGCGGTGCCAGCCCTCAAACTGGCAGCGGTGCCAGCCCTCACCCCGGCAGCGGTGCCAGCCCTCACATTGGCAGCGCTGCCAGCCCCTCACACTGGCAGCGGTGCCAGCCCTCACCCCTGCAGCGGTGCCAGCCCTCACATTGGCAGCGGTGCCAGCCCTCACATTGGCAGCGGTGCCAGCCCCTCACACCGGCAGCGGTGCCAGCCCTCACCCCTGCAGCGGTGCCAGCCCTCACCCCGGCAGCGTGACAGCCCTCACCCCGGCAGCGTGCCAGCCCTCACCCCGGCAGCGGGGCCAGCCCTCACCCCGGCAGCGGTGCCAGCCCTCACCCCGGCAGCGGTGCCAGCCTTCACCCCGGCAGCGGTGCCAGCCCTCACCCCTGCAGCGGTGCCAGCCCTCACCCCGGCAGCGGTGCCAGCCCTCACCCCGGCAGCGGTGCCAGCCCTCACCCCGGCAGCGGTGCCAGCCTTCACCCCGGCAGCGGTGCCAGCCCTCACACTGGCAGCATCTCTCTTTCATGCGCTGGCGGCGCTAGGGCGTCCGTCCCTCTGCAGCCTCGAACTCGCGGCTCCCTCTGCAACCCGAGAGCCCCGGGTGAGTGCCCTCTCCTCGGCAGAGCCAGAGCGGCGCCAGCGCCGGTGAAATATTCATGAGCCCGACGGCACCGAAGCCGGCCTGGAAGAGATGACGCGTAAAGCGCCTACTACACGGGAGCGAGGCCTCGCGGCGCTGGAGGAGCGGAGCCTAAACCTTTGACACTTCCCCGCTAGCTCACCTGGCTTGGAGGCGGGCGAGCTCATATTCTAGAACCACTGGGAAGAGACGGGGGGAGAGGGGGGGGGGACGAAAATAAGAAAAGAACTCAACCGGGGAGAGTCAAGGAGCAGACGCTGAAGAGAACAGGAGGGGGGGACAAACAGCCGGCGGTGGTCGGATGGATCACGAGCTTGGCACATACCCAGGCCACGGTGTCCGGCACCGGGGCGGCTCCACGGGGCACAGCTCTGCTCACAACGTGCAAACTCCATAGCTAGAGTGCGAGGGCACAGAGGGTTAATTAAAGGCTTGCACCAAAGAGACAGAGCCCTCCAAGGCCAAGGTGGGCACAACTGCACTAACCAACCAACCAACCTCCATGCTGGACACAACTGCACAAACCAACCAACCAACCTCCATGCTGGACACAACTGCACAAACCAACCAACCAACCTCCATGCTGGACACAACTGCACAAACCAACCAACCAACCTCCACGCTGGACACGACTGCACAAACCAACCAACCAACCTCCATGCTGGACACAACTGCACAAACCAACCAACCAACCTCCACGCTGGACACGACTGCACAAACCAACCAACCAACCTCCATGCTGGACACGACTGCACAAACCAACCAACCAACCTCCACGCTGGACACGACTGCACAAACCAACCAACCAACCTCCATGCTGGACACAACTGCACAAACCAAGCAACCAACTAACCTCCATGCTGGACACAACTGCACAAACCAACCAACCAGCATTCAACAGCAGCTGCTCCAGAACCAACCAAATTCCATGGTGGAGACAAAAGCTTTTGCTCCAGAGCCGATACATACAACCCTCCTGCACAGAACCCGCGCTAGACAAAACAGCCACTGTCCCAGAACCTATAAAACACTTCAGCTCCAGAGGTGATCTCAACCCATGGCTTCCACAAAAGCTCACGCACCAATTGGACCCCACCACCGACCTCATTGGCTCAAACTCCATGCTGGAAACAACAGCCTGCTCTAGAGCAGGTGAGTTCCACCCAGCCAGGCTCCAGGGCAGGCGAGTTCCACCGAGCCAGGCTCCAGGGCAGGTGAGTTGCACCCATCCGGGCTCCAGAGCAGGTGAGTTCCACCCATCCGGGCTCCAAGGCAGGTGAGTTCCACCCAGCCAGGCTCCAGAGCAGGCGAGTTTCATCCAGGCTCCAGGGCAGGTGAGTTCCACCCATCCGGGCTCCAGAGCAGGTGAGTTCCACCCATCCAGGCTCCACAGCAGGTGAGTTCCACCCAGCCAGGCTCCAGAGCAGGTGAGTTCCACCCATCCGGGCTCCAGAGCAGGTGAGTTCCACCCATCCGGGCTCCAGAGCAGGTGAGTTCCACCCATCCGGGCTCCAGAGCAGGTGAGTTCCACTCATCCGGGCTCCAAGGCAGGTGAGTTCCACCCAGCCAGGCTCCAGAGCAGGCAAGTTCCATCCAGGCTCCAGGGCAGGTGAGTTCCACCCATCCGGGCTCCAGAGAAGGTGAGTTCCACCCATCCAGGCTCCACAGCAGGTGAGTTCCACCCAGCCAGGCTCCAGAGCAGGTGAGTTCCACGCATCCGGGCTCCAGAGCAGGTGAGTTCCACCCATCCGGGCTCCAGGGCAGGTGAGTTCCACCCATCCGGGCGCCAGAGCAGGTGAGTTCCACCCATCCAGGCTCCACAGCAGGTGAGTTCCACCCATCCAGGCTCCACAGGAGGTGAGTTCCACCCAGCCGGGCTCCAGAGCAGGTGAGTTCCACCCATCCGGGCTCCAGAGCAGGTGAGTTCCACCCATCCGGGCTCCAGAGCAGGTGAGTTCCACCCATCCGGGCTCCAGAGCAGGTGAGTTCCACCCATCCGGGCTCCAAGGCAGGTGAGTTCCACCCAGCCAGGCTCCAGGGCAGGTGAGTTCCACCCATCCAGGCTCCACAGCAGGTGAGTTCCACCCATCCGGGCTCCAGAGCAGGTGAGTTCCACCCATCCGGGCTCCAGAGCAGGTGAGTTCCACCCATCCAGGCTCCACAGCAGGTGAGTTCCACCCATCCAGGCTCCACAGCAGGTGAGTTCCACCCATCCAGGCTCCACAGCAGGTGAGTTCCACCCAGCCAGGCTCCAGAGCAGGTGAGTTCCACCCAGCCAGGCTCCAGAGCAGGTGAGTTCCACCCATCCGGGCTCCAGAGCAGGTGAGTTCCACCCAGCCGGGCTCCAGAGCAGGTGAGTTCCACCCATCCGGGCTCCAGGGCAGGTGAGTTCCACCCATCCGGGCTCCAGGGCAGGTGAGTTCCACCCATCCGGGCTCCAGAGCAGGTGAGTTCCACCCATCCGGGCTCCACAGCAGGTGAGTTCCACCCATCCGGGCTCCACAGCAGGTGAGTTCCACCCATCCGGGCTCCAGAGCAGGTGAGTTCCACCCATCCAGGCTCCACAGCAGGTGGGTTCCACCCAGGCGGGCTCCAGAGCAGGTGAGTTCCACCCATCCGGGCTCCAGAGCAGGTGAGTTCCACCCATCCGGGCTCCAGAGCAGGTGAGTTCCACCCATCCGGGCTCCAGAGCAGGTGAGTTCCACCCATCCGGGCTCCAGAGCAGGTGAGTTCCACCCATCCGGGCTCCAGAGCAGGTGAGTTCCACCCATCCGGGCTCCAGAGCAGGTGAGTTCCACCCATCCAGGCTCCAGAGCAGGTGAGTTCCACCCATCCAGGCTCCAGAGCAAGTGAGTTCCACCCAACCAGGCTCCAGAGCAGGTGCCCCCTCCGTGTACCATGCAGGGGTGCCCCCTAAATGTTCATTACGCCACTGTATAGCTCCGATACACAGCACCGGCTCCATGAGCCCTGCTGTGGCTCCGATACAATGAATGCAATGCCAGAAACCGGTCCCAGGATGCTTGTTTCCAGTCCAGGGAAGACATGGCTTTGGCAGTTCAGGCTGATTGCATATGGCCATGTCTGAACTGGGGTGGCAGAGTGAGCTAAAGAATGGTGATGGATTAAGCCCAGATCAGTTGACTGGGGGTGAGTGTTTGATTTGCTCAAACGCTCCGTCCATCATCCCCTTTTGTATTGCGTGGCTCCGATACACAGCACCCGCTCCATGAGCCCTGCTCTGGCTCCGATACACAGCACCGGCTCCATGAGCCCTGCTTTGTTTCTAATATACAGCACCGGCTCCATGAGCCCTGCTTTGTTTCTAATATACAGCACCGGCTCCATGAGCCCTGCTTTAGCTTCGATACACAGCACCGGCTCCATGAGCCCTGCTTTAGCTTCGATACACAGCACCGGCTCCATGAGTCCTGCTCTGACTCCGATACACAGCACCGGCTCCATGAGCCCTGCTTTAGCTTCGATACACAGCACCGGCTCCATGAGTCCTGCTCTGACTCCGATACACAGCACCGGCTCCATGAGCCCTGCTTTGGCTCCGATACACAGCACCGGCTCCATGAGCCCTGCTTTGGCTCCGATACGCAGCACCGGCTCCATGAGTCCTGCTCTGACTCCGATACACAGCACCGGCTCCATGAGCCCCGCTCTGGCTCCGATACACAGCACCGGCTCCATGAGCCCTGCTTTGGCTCCGATACGCAGCACCGGCTCCATGAGCCCTGCTCTGGCTCCGATACACAGCACCGGCTCCATGAGCCCTGCTCTGGCTCCGACACACAGCACCAGCTCCATGAGCCCCGCTCTGGCTCCGGTACACAGCACCGGCTCCATGAGCCCTGCTCTGGCTCCGATACATAGCACCGGCTCCATGAGCCCTGCTCTGGCTCCGATACACAGCACCGGCTCCATGAGCCCCGCTCTGACTCTGATACACAGCACCAGCTCCATGAGCCCCGCTCTGGCTCCGGTACACAGCACCGGCACAATGAGCCCTGCTCTGGCTCCGATACACAGCACCGGCTCCATGAGCCCTGCTTTGGCTCCGATACGCAGCACCGGCTCCATGAGCCCTGCTCTGGCTCCGACACACAGCACCGGCTCCATGAGCCCTGCTCTGGCTCCGACACACAGCACCGGCTCCATGAGCCCTGCTCTGGCTCCGATACACAGCACCGGCTCCATGAGCCCTGCTCTGGCTCCGACACACAGCACCGGCTCCATGAGCCCTGCTCTGGCTCCGATACACAGCACCGGCTCCATGAGCCCTGCTCTGGCTCCGACACACAGCACTGGCTCCATGAGCCCTGCTCTGGCTCCGACACACAGCACCAGCTCCATGAGCCCTGCTCTGGCTCCGATACACAGCACCGGCTCCATGAGCCCTGCTCTGGCTCCGACACACAGCACCGGCTCCATGAGCCCTTCTTCGGCTCGGATACACAGCACTGGCTCCATTCGCCCTGCTTTAGCTTCGATAAACAGCACTGGCTCTGTGAACCCTTCTGTGGCTCTGATACACAGTTTCAGAAAAAGGTGGGAGGCAGAGGTAAAAGAACAGTGGAGCTTGTCCTCCAGGTGAATATGCTCTAAGCAACGAGAGCCCTTCTGTCACATGAAGGGTTTTTCTTCCCTCTCTGATGTTTGATGGGAAAATGGTGGGTTTTCCTTCGATAACCCTCACCCGCCAGGGTTTCCCCTTGGTGGCATGCTTCAACAATGGGTTCTCCCCATTCCACTTCAGAACAGGGCGGTCTGCGACCGACTTGTTACGTGGGAGCACTTTTTTGTTCATAAAACAATGTATATTAGATGAAGATAAAGTTGGATGTAAGTGGGAGAGAGAGGAAAAATAAAAATACCTGGCTAGTAGGAAAGGATTGTATATTTGTACCTCTATTTGGTATGATTAAAATATGGGGAAAGATTAGGGAACCTAGAGGGAACAATATATCTTAGTTACGCTGGACGACATGTTTCTAGCCCTACCCCAAGGCTATTCTTCAGGGCCAAGTGTAAATGCTTCCTGATACCACTCTTATATATGCGCTAAGTCAGGAAAAATATTTTTGTGAGGATAGCCAAATAATACGGCGCCAACCCTTGAGCAAGGGAGTAGCTTTGATGAAAGTGTGACTACAGGCGTCCCTTCGCCAGGTATGGTCTCATGTTTTTCAACAGATTATCCTAATATAAACACCAATTGTGTATGTATATGTTACAGTCAAAGTGTGAAATCCGGCATTCTATAGAATGCCTAGGTAATGTATAGAATGCCTGAAAATCAAACGTCAAAGTAGGAAATGATTGATATTTTATACATTGCCTAGGTATTGTATACTTTGCCGGATTGTCTGCAGGCAAAGTATATAATACGCCTAATCCCGCCATTTTTTTCCCGCCCGGCAATGTGTGAAATCCGGCATTCTATAGAATGGCTAGGTAATGTATAGAATGCCTGAAAATCGAACGTCAAAGTATGAAATTATTGATATTTAATTCATTGCCTAGGCATTGTATACTTTGCCGGACTGTCTGCCAGCAAAGTATATAATACACCTAATCCCAGAGACAGCACAAGTTATCAGCAAGCGAGGGGCAGAGACAGCACAGGTTATCAACAAGCGAGGGGAAGAGACAGCACAAGTTGCCAGCAAGCGAGGGGCAGAGACAGCACAAGTAACCAGGCAAAAAGCAAGTGGCAGCTGTGCGGTGGTGTGGGGAGCGACCTGCCTGCAAGCAGGGTCAGAGGTCGTGTATATCATCGGGCTGAGGTTCCACAGACGCTCTGCCGTCATCCTTTCCCATGGTTCTTGTATCACCATGTCGGAAGGGAGTGTAGTGCCAAGACAGGATATTTCGTCGTTTTGTTCTTACAGTTTCAAATGCATATTAATTAATAAAGGCTTCTCATCTTGTGCCCTTTTAACACTTTGCGTAAATGGTACTGGTAATTCTGTATAATGCCTAGGAATTGTATAGAATGCCTAGGAAAAGTATGTAACATTTTCACAAAAAACTTATATTTCCTAGTTTGCCTCTAAACCATCAGGCATTCTGTACATTACCTAGGCATTCTATACAATACCAGGATTTCACACTTTGACTGTAACATATATATCGTATTGTTTGTCTTTCCTCACAAAAATATTTTATCTGACTAAGAGAATTTGAGGGTGGCAGGAGTCCCCAATAGTCGTTAAGTATTGTTTTTCTTCCTTCCCAAGGCCGGATCTAGGGCAGGTGTGACTGCCACCGCAACTGGTGCTAACTTCAGGGGGACCCGTTGTTTGCAAGTTTATTTTGGTTTAAAAGCATCTGCTGCTCGTTCCTTGCCTCCAGCATTTTCCAGGCAACAATTAAAAAATGTCCAGATAACTCCAGTGATTAATGTTCTTCCTGGAGAGAGACTGGAGTTTTGTCTAGTTGAGGTTTTGACAGATCATAAAATAGCACAGAGGATTAATATGCTGCAAATAGGTTGTACCATGCAGATCACAAAGTGCATATAATGAAAATAGGTCGGTGCGTTACTGCTTTTCTAAGAAGCGTCCTTTTGTTACTTGCAGTTTATAAGTTAAAATCCTACTACAGGACACTGAATTATTAACTGTCATCAAAGAACTGCATGCACGCTGCAAAGCATAGATTGGGGCATAGATTAATAATGCAAAACGGGTAGGCCTAGCTGTGGAATTGTGCTCCGCTCGCGGAGTTTGTGAAGTTTTTCTCACTCGGCACTCCGTGTAGCAGAGTTTTTTCCTCGCTAGTCCACGTCAAGTGGACGAGCAAGGAAAACCTTACTCCAGACCACCTCCTAGCACGATTTCTCAACATGAGCGGTTACAGATGGTCACTATTGCTCGTTTTGAGAAAACTTCTGTTCGCATTGCGGAACCTGCTGCTCGAGTAGAAGATCTTTTCGAGTCTCAAAGAGAAGCAGCGACCTGTGCGCGGTGTCAGCCGCACTGATTTTACAATGCGGGACAAACACCTGGCGCTAAAAAACTGTTCAAAGGTGGTGGTGGTGAGGGAATCCGCGGTGGACGTGGTCACCACCTCCACCATGGACGGGGTGACGCATGCAAACATTGTTGCATCGGGCGCCACCAGCGCTAAAGATGGCCCTGATCCTTCCCATTAGCTCTTCATACTAGCCACATTGTTTCTAATGCTCTACTCGCTGTACAATGGATCAGCCTTCGCTTCCCTTTCAGTGTGCGTCCTTGGACTATTCCTGGCTCACTTCCGGACACGATGATCATTCTTCCAATCACATGGCTTTTCCTTTCGCTGCCCTCCCCCCCCCCACTCGCTCCGAACTGTCAGGCAGCTTTTGCTGTATGCGGCACCTTACAAAAAACAAGCTCTGGCAATGCCAATAGGTATGAAAGTACCTCTTCAGCCACTGGTAGGTTTAAGCAGTCAATAAATAGTTATGCATGCAATCTATCTCTCATCCAACAACTCAGGCACCCACTCGTTCGCCCACTGGCTCATTTATGCATTCACCCACTCACCCATCCGTAATAAAACCAACACAGATTGAGCAAGGACATGCACGATTAATAAGAAATATATATACAGAAAATAAAAAATTTCACTACCTAAATGTGCAGGGCATATACTAGCACTAAAAAAAAAGAAGTACACATGTAAACATAGCAGTGGTTATCGTGGGATGGCATTGTGCACAGGCATTAATGTTCCAAAGAGGTCAATGCATTATAGAAGTGATGTGCCACCATCTTGGATCAGTCAAACAATGCTACATTTGGAGGAATATCCTTCCAAGGTGGCCACCGAGTTTAGAAACAGTAGCTGCCTGGGACATGGCACAATACTGATGAAATGAATGAGCAGCAAGCAAACGGCACTGTCTGGAAAACACTTGGGTGCTCCAAATTTTTTTTAAATAAATAAAATAAAGGCAACAACCAGCCCGAACCTCTAATTTTCAAGCATGTGCACAAGTGAGCTGGAAAAATACAGTCACTCATGTGGCATTAGAGCCAGTGGCTAATTGTGAGCTGACACAATGCCCATGCTACCATAAGCAGAATGCGATTGACAAGCAAACAGGCAAATGGCTGAAGAGGGCTGACCCAAATTCCATCGTAGGATGTATTTATTTTTTACAAGAGCTTTTAAGATAACTCTAACAGGAAACAAGCAATGGCAAAGCATTAGCTTCCAGGTTTTAACTTTATCAACGCTTGTTTTGTTTCTGTAAAACTTTATTGTTCAGGGAGCTACTGAGCTATCACCAATATATAAATAAAAATAAAAAAATAAAACCACTGGCTAAAAGCAAAAAAATATTTTGGTCTCAAAAAGCACACATGGCCATAGTGGTCCCTGGGATTTAAAGAAACGACCCTGGATGCTTGGCTGTGGACACCCTGCCACTGTGCAGGGAGCAGTGTGCGGGATACTTTGCTATGGGCACCCGGTGGCACTGTGTGGGATGCTATGGGCACCCGGTGGCACAGTGTGGGATGCTTTGCTATGGGCACCCATTGGCACAGTGTGGGATGCTTTGCTATGGACACCCGGTGGCACAGTGCAGGATGCTTTGCTATGGGCACCCGGTGGCACAGTGCAGGATGCTTTGCTATGGGCACCCGGTGGCACAGTGTGGGATGCTTTGCTATGGGTACCCGGTGGCACAGTGTGGTATGCTTTGCTATGGGCACCTGGTGGCACAGTGCAGAATGCTTTGCTATGGGCACCGAGTGGCACAGTGTGGGATGCTTTGCTATGGGCACCCGGTGGCACAGTGCAGGATGCTTTGCTATGGGCACCCGGTGGCACAGTGTGGGATGCTTTGCTATGGGCACCCGGTGGCACAGTGTGGGATGCTTTGCTATGGGCACCCAGTGGCACAGTGCAGAATGCTTTGCTATGGGCACCGAGTGGCACAGTGTAGGATGCTTTGCTATGGGCACCCGGTGGCACTATGTGGGATGCTATGGGCACCCGGTGGCACAGTGCAAGATGCTTTGCTATGGGCACCCGGTGGCACTGTGCGGGATGCTTTGCTATCGGCACCCGGTGGCACAGTGCGAGATGCTTTGCTATGTGCACCCGATGGCACAGTGCGGGTTGCTTTGCTATGGGAACCCAGTGGTGCTGTGTGGGATGCTTTGCTATGGGCCCCCAGTGGCACAGTGCTGGATGCTTTGCTATGGGCACTTGGTGGCACTGTGCGGGATACTTTGCTATGGGCACTCGGTGGCACAGTGCAGGATGCTTTGCTATGGGCAACCGGTGGCACAGTGCAGGATGATATGCTATGGGCAACCGGTGGCACATTGCAGGATGATATGCTATGGGCAACCGGTGGCACAGTGCAGGATGATATGCTATGGGCACCCCAGGGGACCGTGCAAGATACTTTGCTATGAGCACCCAGTGCAAACAAAAGTGTGTTTGAACGCTGTGCTTAAAGATGCTGGCATCAATGTCTGCAATTTGTTTGTTTTACTTTTCTTGGCGCTCCTTAATTCACCCCTCTTCTCCCCCCCCCCCACCCCCCCACACACCTTCCTCATACTTCTCCCAAATTTTCGGCACAGGGAATTAAAGAGGACGCCACGCAAGGGAACTTATTTCCCATCATGCATCGGAAGTGATATCACTGGATTACTCATCATCCATTTGCACAGGAAGTAACCCCACTAGATTTCCCATCATCCATCTGCACAGGAAGTGAGATCACTGGTTTTCCACCAAACCGTCTTCATTTAATGGCGCCCGTAGCGCAGCTGCCAAACGCATGCCAAAGGCAAGCCCATCTGCGCCTGTCCGCGCCCAGCACCAGGATTTGGTTCTCCTCCCAACCACTTCTCCCTGACGCTACTCAACCGCAACCCTGCGCACTCTGGACTGCAGTCACAACACCCAGGGCTGCCCAACACGTAATATTAACTCTATTGTGCCACCTGCCATTTCACATGCTCCCTCCCACCTCATTACACACGCATGACCCCCTCTACACCACACCCCTTCCTGTGCTGCATACACAACACTCACTCCCTCACTAAACACAGCACATACATTTAGGATCTGCTACACGACCACTCACCAAACCTGCTCTTCCTGGCCGAAACATGTCTGACTTCTTCATTTCCCTAACCTAGCACCCAACCCCCTCTTCTCCCCCCCTCCCCCAAGATTCAAGATCACAAGAAAGGGCATACGGGCCTGGAGGGAGAATCACTATCATCCTCAAAGAATCCTCCCATGCTAGACCACCTCAAAAAGCGCTACCATCGAATCATTGTCAACTACACCCGGAGTAGCACCCTTGTCTCCCGCCCGCCCCCCCCGGACCACACAACAACTTTGGCAGCACCATTGCTGACTTTGTCGTCCTTTTAGAACTCAGCTACCACCTGGGGGACCTTACCGATCCCAAAACAGCCAATCACCTTGAAGACCTGTCCCACATTGGAGCCACCATGGGAGGGAAAGGCCCCACACACGCTCCCGGAAAATTATTAGTCCCCATCTTCTGCCACATCACAATAGACAAGCCAACGCTGATCACCTGGACTGACCACGCCCCTGTGAATGTCAGCAAACCTATCCCACTCCAAAGCAGAAACACCATCACCAAATCTTCAGGACGGGACTAGGACAAGATCTCAGAAGCATCGTGGTCTTCGAACTCCAACACAACAACAACTTCCCTTAATCCATCTCTAGCTTCGACGCCTGGATCACCGCCTGCAGATACCATGACTCCTCTCAAAGCCAACAAAGCCAGGAGAACCAAACCACAAGCAATCTGGTACATGAAAGAGCTCAGCATCACCAAACGCCGCTGCAACCAACTTGAATACAAATGGAGACAAAGTGAGGACTACGACAGACAAGAGCCCCTACAAATCTGCCCTCGGATGCTACCATCAGCAAAACAGAGCCACCAAACACTCCGCTCTCACCAAGGGCATTGAAAGCAGAACAGCGCCGCCAAGGAAATCTTTGCCATTGTGTAAGACTTCACCCCTCCAGCAGCAAGCTCCACTGGTATAATCTCCACATAGGACCTCTGTACCCAGCTGTTCACAATTCTTCAGCAACAAGATCACCAGCATCTATGACGGCTTCAAGCCTCAACGTCACCCTTCCACCCTCACAGCCCTGGTGCCCATCTCAACCAACACCCAAAGGACCACCCTGACCCACCATCACCACTCAAGAAGCAGCAATGACCATGCAGTCCATAAGCTCCGAAGCACCCTCCGACCCCGGCTCTCACCACGAGTTCATCAAAGGGTGGACTCCATCGGCGCGGCCCTGACCAGAACTCTGAAGGACTCCATCATCACAGACACAAACCTTGAATGCCTGGAAACATGGCACAGTACTCCCCCTCCTCAAGGGAGGTGAGGGGCCCAAAGGTGTGGGAGGTGAGGGGCCCCAAGGATGCGGGAGGTGAGGGGCCCAAGGATGCGGGAGGTGAGGGGCCCAAGGATGCGGGAGATGAGGGGCCCAAGGATGCGGGAGATGAGGGGCCCAAGGATGCGGGAGGTGAGGGTCACCCAAGGATGCAGTAGGTGAGGGACCCAAGGATGCGGGAGGTGAGGGGCCCAAGGATGCAGGAGGTGATGCGGTAGGTGAGGGGACCAAGGATGCGGGAGGTGATGCGGTAGGTGAGGGGCCCAAGGATACAGGAGTTGTGGGGCCCAAGGATGCAGGAGGTGAGGGGCCCAATGATGCGGCAGGTGAGGGGCCCAAGGATGTGGGAGGTGAGGGGCCCAGGGATGCGGGAGGTGAGGGGCCCAGGGATGCGGGAGGTGAGGGGCCCAAGGATGCGGGAGGTGAGGGGCCCAAGGATGCGGGAGGTGAAGGGCCCAAGGATGCGGGAGGTGAAGGGCCCAAGGATGCGGGAGGTGAGGGGCCCAAGGATGCGGGAGGTGAGGGGCCCAAGGATGTGGGAGGTGAGGGGCCCAAGGATGCGGGAGGTGAGGGGCCCAAGGATGCGGGAGGTGAGGGATCCAAGGATGCGGGAGGTGAGGGACCCAAGGCTGCGGGAGGTGAGGGGCCCAAGGATGCAGGAGGTGAGGGACCCAAAGATGCAGGAGGTGAGGGACCCAAAGATGCAGGAGGTGAGGGACCCAAGGATGAGGGAGGTGAGGGGCCTAAGGACGTGGGGGGTGTCCCAGGACACCCCCCACGCCGCACGGCTCTCCTGCTTAGTGCGTCTCCACGCCGGCACCACTGGCTCGCCCCTGGCCTCGGGGCCCCTGCTCGCTCCCTCCCCTGCTGTAGCCCTCTCTGTGATTCTCGTGACTGTACTTATCCTGGTCTCTGTTATTCTGTGATATAGATTTTGTGCCCCTTTTGTGATTATCATGTTTTACTCATCTTGTACTCGTCTTGGTTTGTCATATCCATTTTGTTCCTCCGTTAGCTCGTCCCCCTGGTGTGCCCCCCTCCCGCTTCCCGCCGATGCTCCATCGTGGCCCACCCCCTTCTCTTTCAGTGACCCCATTGGCCGCCCCACTCCCGCCTCCCAGCTGCTCCTCCCTCCCACTTCGCCTCATATGGAGCCCGCGCGTACGCTCAGCGGGTGCGCCAAAGGCAAGCCCGTCCGCGCCTGGACCGCGCCCAGCGCCAGGACCCCCGTGGATGCCAGCCCACGCAACGGACCTATGACGCACTCAAACCTGGCCGGAACCCCGCCTGCTACCGAGCCACCCCGAAACGCACCCACGGACCCTTCACCTGCCAATCCTGCAAGTTCACCTGCATCCGGATCTGCACCGCACCCGACAAACCGAGCACGAGCAGCAACCACCTCAAGTGTATCCTGCTCAACACCCGCTCCGTCCACAGACACGCCGTCGAACTCTGGAACCTGCTCGACACAACATCACTGGACGTCGCCTTCCTTACAGAAACTGGATGAACGCCTCCTCAGCGCCTGACATCGCCATAGCCATCCCGGACGGATACAAGATCACCCGGAAGGTTCGCGTCAACCAGACTGGAGGAGGCATCGCCATCGTACACAAGAACGCCATCCACATCACGACCAACCCCGACGACACCTTCACCACCGCCGAACATCTCCACTTCCAGATACACACCGATTTCAAGACCACCCTCAGAGGCACCCTCATCTACAGACCCCCGGGACCAGGCACACAATTCAGCGAAGACATCGCAGACTTCATCAGCCCGTACGCCCTCCCCTCCGCTGACTACATCCTCCTAGGGGACCTCAACTTCCATCTGGAGAACAACAAGGACAGCAACACCACCACCCTACTGGACAACCTCGCCAACCTCGGACTCAAGCAACTGGTGAACACCCCCACCCACTACGCCGGCCACACGCTTGACCCAGTCTTCTCCTCCAGCAAGCACATCTCCTTCAGCCACTCCACCGAACTCCACTGGACTGACCACAGCTGCATCCACTTCAGCTTCAGAAGAACAACGACCCACCACCATCCGCAACAGATTCCTCGCAGGAGCTGGAGCAAGATCACCACCGAGCAGCTCACCACCTCCCTCTGCCAGAACCCTCCCGCCAGCACAACGGACCCCAACGAAGCAGCCAGCAACCTCACACAGTGGCTCACCAACTGCGCAAATGACCGTGCACCACTGAAGAACCCTCCCAGCAGACCCGGCAGCAAGAAAGCCTCCTGGTTCACCGACGAACTCAAGAACTCCAAGAAGAACTGCCACACCCTCGAGAAAGCCTGGGGCCACGACCAGACCACAGACAACATGACTGCCCTCAAGCACGCCACCCGCAAACACCACCAAGAAGACAGCATTCACAGAACGACTGGACAACAATGCCCACAACAGCAAGGAACTCTTCAGCATCGTCAAAGAGCTCTCCAACCCCAGCGCCGGAAACAACGACATCACCCCCTCGCAAGACCTCTGCGACTCACTCGCCTCGTTCTTCCACCGCAAGATCGCCGATATACACAACAGCTTTGGCGCACCTACCATGCACCCAACCACCGAACCAACGCCCCCACCACCACCCTCTGCGCCTGGACCCCGGTCAGCACCGAAGACACCACCCGCACGATGAACACCATCCACTCCGGATCACCTACCGACCCCTGCCCCCACCACGTCTTCAACAAGGCCTACTCCATCATCGCACCCCAACTCCGGGACATCATCAACACCTCCTTCAACACCGCCACCTTCCAGGAGATCTGGAAGCACGCCGAGCTCAGCGCCCTCCTGAACAAACCAACAGCAGACCCCACTGACCTCAAGAACTACCGCCCCATCTCGCTCCTCCCTTTTCCTGCCAAAGTCATCGAGAAGACCGTCAACAGACAGCTTGCCGCCTTCCTCGAGACAAACGGATCCCTCGACCCCTCGCAGTCCGGTTTCCGAGCCAACCACAGCATCGAGACCGCCCTCATCGCAGCCACTGATGACATCAGATCCCTGCTCGACAACGGGGAAACGGCGGCCCTCATCCTCCTGGACCTCTCTGCAGCGTGCGACACTCTCTGCCACCGCACCCTAGTGCAGCGCCTCAGCAACATCGGAGTCCAAGAGAAGGCACTGGAGTGGATCATCTCGTTCCTCGCCGGAAGAACCCAGAGAGTCCGCCTCCCCCCGTTCAGATCTGAGGCCATCGAAGTCATCTGCGGCGTACCACAAGGATCATCACTCAGCCCAACCCTCTTCAACGTCTACATGAGCCCTGTAGCGGCCATCGCACGCAAAAACAACCTCAACATCATCTCCTACGCCGACGACCTCTCCCTCACCAACGACCCCGCCACCGCCAGAACCAGCCTACATGAAGGGATGAAAGGCGTCGCCGAGTGGATGAAGAACAGCCTCCTGAAACTGAACTCAGACAAAACGGAAGTCCTCATCCTGGGATCATCGCCCTCCGCCTGGGACAACTCCTGGTGGCCGCCTGCCCTGGGCAGCGCACCCAAACCAACGGACCACGCACGCAACCTGGGCGTCATCCTAGACTCCTCCCTCACGATGACCAAGCAAGTGAACGCAGTCTCATCATCCTGCTTCAACACCCTGCGCATGCTCCGAAAGATCTTCCGATGGATCCCCACCGAAACCAGGAAGACGGTCGCCCAGGCCCTCGTCACCAGCCATCTGGACTATGGGAACACCCTCTACGCCGGAACCACAGCCAAATTCCAGAAAACACTCCAGCGCATCCAGAACGCCTCAGCACGACTCATCCTGGACAACCCGCGCCGCAGCCACATCTCCGCCCACCTGAAAGATCTGCACTGGCTCCCTGTCAACAAGAGGATCACGTTCAGACTCCTCACCCACGCACACAAGGCTCTCCACGACTTGGGCCCGAAGTACCTCAACAGCCGCCTCACTTTCTGCAAACCCACCCGCCAGCTCCGATACGCCAGCATCGCCCTCGTCCCAAGAATTCGGAAATCCACTGTCGGAGGAAGATCCTTCTCCTACCTGGCAGCCAAGACATTGAACTCCCTCCCCACTCACCTACGGCTGACCCAGGATCACCTCTCCTTCAGGAAATCACTCAAGACCTGGCTGTTCGAGCAGTAGCGACCCCCCCCCCAGCGCCTCGAGACCCTTACGGGTGAGTAGCGCGCTATACAAATTTTCATGATTGATTGATTGATTAATCATGCGGGAGGTGAGGGGCCCAAGGATGCGGGAGGTGAGGGGCCCAATGATGCGGGAGGTGATGCAGGAGGTGAGGGCCACAAGGATATAGGAGGTGAGGGCCACAAGGATATAGGAGGAAAGGGCCCCTAGATACAGTAGGACTCCAGGAGAGGACCCAATGATGTTGGGAGGCCTCAATGGAAGCTGGAGATGCCGGAATAAATAAAAGTTGAAGGCGCGGCGTTCAAGGATGCCGGAGGCGTTGGGGACCAGGGACGCCAGGGTTAGGGAATCAAGACGTTGCATGTGTTTACCGAGTATCCTATGCTTGCTGCCGCGCTCGCCCACACGGGCCCCATGGCACCGCGTGGGTCTGCTGAGGATTAAAGGGAAGACTGCAAGCTGTGGCCCCCCTGGCACGTGAGCCTGGTCCAGGAGTCCAGGTGACCCGAGCCCTTCCCTCGGTAGGGGGGGTCCGACCCATTCTGAGGGGGGACGTCAACTCCCACCTCCCCGCCCTCCTCACCTGTGTGTACACGTCACGGAGGCCAGGTGAGGCTCGGTGGCCCCCTCCTGGAGTCCTCGGGGCCCTCGCCGGTGCTTCGTCCTCATCCTTGGCGGCCCGCCAGGCCTCCCCTGCTTCTCCCCCGAGGAATGTCCGGGCTCTGCTCGCCGCCGGCCCTCGGCTTCCGAAGGGAAATTCCAATCAGACCCGGGAAAAATCAAGCGGATGAGAGGCGCGTCCTCGAGGCGCTAACAACATCAGGGCGCTACATCCCGCGCCAAGCCCCCCTCCCCCACCAAGAGTCCTATACATAGATCCTCGTGGACAGGCCCCGGTGCACACTGCGGTCACAGAGGCCAGAGACCGGAGGGGCACGGTGACCCACACAGATGGGAACAGTGGTGCAAGTCTGCTGGTCAGCTCAGGCCCCGCCCCTTCCTGTGGGGATGACTATCTGGTTCAGGACCGGAAATGAACAAGAGGCTAAACAAGATTCCTCATAGCGCCCACACACCCACCTTCCAGGCAGGTTCCAGCCAGCAGAGGGCAAGAGCGCTGCGAGGCCACACCGGTGAAAACCAGGCACTATTCAGGATGTACAGGTGCTACCGGCGAATTCACATACACAGCTGCCCACGCGGCGTGGCTTTTGCTGGTATTTCAGGGGTTGATTTAGTGGGAAAACCACGTGTAAAAGTTACAGTGCACGGGAGAGGGGATGGACGTCATTCAAACTCACAAACACCAGCTGCTACAGAATAAACAATATCCCTCTACAGAAGACACAACTCTGAACACACATCAAACACGACCCAAATATACAAATAACGTGTTATCATGCATGGTACCAACAAAGCCCACACACCCAACAAACAGCCGCCCCACCTCCCTCGGGCAAGGGGCGCTGATCACAATAACTCATTCATACGACTGATAGCATCTCCACGAATCGAATCAAACTCCAATATAAAAACACAAACAACCTCACAACGATTCAGAGTAATGCCTAGGCACTAAAAGCGCCGCGAAGCCATAATGATTTTTAAACTGCACGCAATACCGATGTAAAACCAGAACAACGGGGCCGCCCTGGGCTGCGGGGCTTCCAGATGTGCACTCCCATGCACGCTAAAGGTGGCCGGCAGCTGCAGACTTCCGCCAGCCTGACGGACGACAAAGGAATGTTACCGGTGCCTTGAAAAGCTGATGGCCCGCAGCAGGAGCGGAGCGACACACGTGTCAGCTGCGCACAGCGCCTGGAAACACCAAGCTGAAGCCCGAATATAAACCGGTCTTTGAATTACAACTAATAAGGAATAAACTCCGCATTTGAGCCTATAATCGGAATAATTATCGCCAGGCGTGTGGTGGGGGCGGGTGGGGGTTTGAAACAAGAGAGAAGTGGCTTGCACGTGGGCACACTAGTGTCACACGAGTTATGCCTAATGGATGCCAAGATAGCCACAGTGGTCACACTTTTTATAACATATCCAACAGAGGAAAAACAAGATGATGGACGGAGCGCTGAAACTTTTCAGACACTCACCGCCAGTCACAGATCTGGGTTTAATCCATCACCGTTCTTTAGCCCACTCTGCCACCCCAGTTCAGACATGGCCATATGCAAATCAGTCTGACCTTGTGCCTCATGGGAACAATCCAGCCTTAACTGCCAAGCCATGTCTTCCCTGGACCGGAAACAAGCATCCTGGGACCGGTTTCTAGCATTTCAGCCCTCATCAGCCAGGCTAGGTTGAATCCAGTGGCAAAGTGAGCAAGGGACTCACGTCTGAGCATACCCTGCCACACTTATGGCGGCCAAAGCGGTACAAAAGGGGGTGGTGATGGACGGAGCATCTGAATCAATCAAACACTCACACCCAGTCAAAAGATCTGGGTTTAATCCATCACCGTTCTTTAGCCCACTCTGCCACCCCAGTTCAGACATGGCCATATGCAAATCAGTCTGACCTTGTGCCTCATGGGAACAATCCAGCCTTAACTGCCAAGCCATGTCTTCCCTGGACCGGAAACAAGCATCCTGAGACCGGTTTCTAGCATTTCAGCCCTCATCAGCCAGGCTAGGTTGAATCCAGTGGCAAAGTGAGCAAGGGACTCACGTCTGAGCATACCCTGCCCCACTTATGGCGAACAAAGCAAACACAAGGAGATGATGGACGGAGCGCTGAAACTTTTCAGACACTCACCCCCGGTCACAGATCTGGGTTTAATCCATCATCTCCTTGTGTTTGCAGTATCCAACAGAGAAGCACTTCTTCCCTAAAGCATGTCACACCGCATGCAGCTCCCACATACATGTTCCTCTGTTCAGTCAATGAACCGAGGCTTGTCACTATGGACAAAGCAGCGCACACAAACTCTGCAGCACTTGAAATACAACTGTCTATCACCGGGTAAAACACCTTTACAACGCAACTTTCATTCCGCAAACCATTACAACGAAGTACCATTACTCTGCAATACTATTATAACGCATGCCATTACATCTTATAAGCTTTTACCACTCACACTTTTACAACAAACTTCATTGTAAAAGAATGAATGGTAAAAGCATATGTGTTTAATATTTAAGTTTAAGGTAAGTATATGGTTTTAGTTTGGGGGTGTTGGGTACATGTTTTAGGGGTTCAGGGGTATTCTAGCGCCGGGACGCCCCTTTGCTGGGGCAGCAGCGCGCTTTATAAAATTACATTATTATTATTATTATAAGGGTGGGTTTGGGTTATGAGGTACAGGGGTATTTTTAGGGTTCAGGCATAGGTTTGGGTACAGGGGTATTCTTAGGGTTCAGGGCTAAGTCTGGGTTTTGTGGTTCAGGGGTATTTTTAGGATTCAGGGCTAGGTTTGGGATACATGGCTATTTTTAGGGTTCAGGGCTAGGGTTGGGTTTTGGGATACATGGGTATTTTTAGGGTTCAGGGCTAGGTTTGGGTTTTGGGACACAGGGGTATTTTTATGGTTCAGGGCTAGGTTTGGGTTTTGGGGTACAGGGGTATTTTTATGGTTCAGGGCTAGGTTTGGGTTTTGGGGTACAGGGGTATTTTTAGGGTTACGGGCTAGGTTTGGGTTTTGGGGTACAGGGGTATTTTTAGGGTTAAGGGCTAGGATGGGGTTTTGGGGTACAGGGCTAGGTTTTGGGGGACAGGGGAATAGCCATGTTATCAGCAGTGAATAAAAGGACTCTCACAAATTCCCCGCTGTATCCTCGGATTACTTTCCAGTAAGTGGTCGTTGTGGTGATATTGTTCGCGTCTGCCAGGAGCGCAATCGAGGACCCGTTCATCAAGTGTCCTGGGACTTGCTGGCATTTGTGACTGTGCATCAAGGGATTGATACATCCCAGGACCGCCTTAAGGACGAACCAGGCATGTGGCCACCCCCAGTGGTAGACTGTGACTTCACAGGGACCTTAGCTCATTGTACTTGCTTCACGGCCCGGTTTGTGTTGTTAATTAGGGCTGGACGTATGGGGACCTGAGAGAGTCCTTGGCACGGAAAAACTAAATTCACCAAGCTTCCACAAAGTCCCCCCTTTGCAAGACACACACAGCGCTCATCTGAGCAATTCCCGACCCCGCTTTCGTACTTACTCGATCTGGTGCATGCTGGGAGCTGAAGTCAAACACAGGACTACAGCTGTCCTGATTGAAGCAGGGTCTACTGTTCTTCGACCAATGGGAGCGCCGCAGCAAGTTCAAAGGAGGGAGGAGGTGAAAACCGGCTGCAAACGGCATCTGAAGAAGGCAATTAAGCCGAAACGCATCATGCCATGTTATCAGCAGTAAATAAAAGAACTCTCACAAATTCCCCGCTGTGTCCTCAGATTACTTTTCAGTAAGTGGTCATTGTGGTGATTATAAAAATATATATATATATATATTTTTTTTTTTATAAAGTACTTTTACAAAGTATATGACTTCACCACACATGCATTTGCGTTGTAATGGCATGCGTGATAAAGTCATATGCGTTGTAAAAGTTTGAGGAATTATGGCTTTGCAGAGTAATTGTCCCGCGTTGTAAAAAATGCGGAGTGATGGTATGCGGGATAAAATCATATATTCCTATCACCGGGCTCACAGTAGCGTGCATTTCTCATTCTACACCATAACATCCAAAGATCTGCATTAAACACAACACTGCACACACGTCCACAGAGGACAGCTGACCCCATGTTGGGGTATGACCTGAGCACGCATGTCACATCAGGTGCAGTATAAATAAGGGCCAATCATATATATTAACTCCCGACAGCAGCATTAGAGAGACCGCCGCACACACACATGATCTAGGTGCACATCATGTGTGATCCCAACAGCACCATGGAGTGAGACACAACACACACTATCTTACAACAGAGCACACCAGCACAGACCTCTGGACACACACGTAGTGTGATGAAGCTGCCTGGTACACACGGCAATGAGCAAGTGTACTGACCCAGGGCAGGTGTACTGACCCAGGGCAGGTGTACTGACCCAGGACACTCCTTTTTTAATTTTGTTCATCAACCCCTTTGCTGCGGCGGCAATTCCACCGCAGCGCTAGGGGGGAGGGGGGCCGATCGGCGCTCCCATGCTCGTGACGGAACCGCTCCGTCACGAGCCTCGGGCGCGCTGTGCTTGTGACGGAGCGGTTCCGTCACGGACCCGCCCGCTCAATAGAACGCACAGCGCAGGCGCGAAATCAGCAACGCGCAGGCCCGCCGAGCGGGCCGTGACGGAACCGCTCCGTCACCAGCACAGTGCGACCGAGGCTGGTGACGGAGCGGTTCCGTCACCAGCATGTAAGGGGTTAATTTGGCCTGTCCACCCCTCCCCTCTCCAAACAAGGAGAGTGACGCGAGTCCTACCAAATGCAAATGAATATAAATCCATACATTACACTTACATAACAGGGACCCAGGTCACCCCTAACAGGGGTGGAGCAGCCCCCCCCAGTGCCACCCAACAATTTACAACTCTCTAAAGCGGAAAACATTCGCCCAGAGAGGCATCCCCACACAGACTACACAAAAATCCAGACAGACCGACATGTTATATCCGTTCATTAAAACAATACAATGGATACTGTAAGAAATTAAAGTTAACATTATAATTTCAGAGCGAATAAAAAACAATGAAATAAAGCTTCATCTAAAAAGAGAATAAAACAGTAGTTGTGTAGGCTTACTCTAGGTTTATATGTGCGGTGAAAGACACAAGCAGGTGGATTGTGGCAATGATTACAGTGGATGTAAAACAGAAATACAGAGAAGTTTCCAGATGTGTTGTGCTTCGCACTGCAAGCCCTAAATACTCATAGGTGGATATAGGCCTGTTTTCAGATGTTTAAGAGTCGTTCGCACCTGTTGCACATTAGATAAACCTCGGTGGTAGCTAAGGGTGATAACATTTAAGCAGGGCCACTGGAATTATGCGGCAGGAGACGGCCAAATCATGTGGCAGGGTTAAGTAAATTATGCGTCAAGAAAGGCAAATTATGTGGCAAATGATGTGGCACATTTTGTGCTAGCATTACTTCATTTAGTTTTTTTTAAACTTATTAAAACTGACTGGGCATTAGTTGTTCCTCAGTACCAGTTTAACGCCGAAATATAGCATAAAGCTACAGCAAGGTGACCAGTGAACCTTTGCAAAGGCCTGTCCACTGCCGGGGCTATATGTGCCACTGGGCTTTTCGTGCGGTACAAAAGGGGGTGGTGATGGACGGAGCATCTGAACCAAACAACCACTCACACCCAGTCAAAAGAACTGGGTTTAATCCATCACCGTTCTTTAGCCCACTCTGCCACCCCAGTTCAGACATGGCCATATGCAAATCAGTCTGACCCTGTGCCTCATGGGAACAGTCCAGCCCGAACTGCCAAGCCATGCCTTCCCTGGACCGGAAACAAGCTTCCAAGGACCGGTTTCTGGCATTCCAGCCGTCTTCAGCCCGGCTTGCCTGAATCCAGTGGCAAAGTGAGCAAGGGACCCACGTCTGAGCATACCCTGCCAACTTATGACCAACAAAGCGGTACAAAAGAGGGTGGTGATGGACGGAGCATCTGAACCAATCAAACACTCACACCCAGTCAACAGATCTGGGTTTAATCCATCACAGTTCTTTAGCCCACTCAGCCACCCCAGTTCAGACATGGCCATATGCAAATCAGTCTGACCCTATGCCTCATGGGAACAGTCCAGCCCGAACTGCCAAGCCATGCCTTCCCTCGACCGGAAACAAGCTTCCGAGGACCTGTTTCTGGCATTTCAGCCATCATCAGCCTGGATAGCTTGAATACAGTGAAAAAGTGAGCAAGGGACTCACGTCTGAGCATACCCTGCCACACTTATGGGGAACAAAGCGGTACAAAAGGGGGTGGTGATGGACGGAGCATCTAAACCAATCAAACACTTACACCCAGTCAACCAGGCTTTTCGAAACATTTGAACATTGTGAGCTAAAAACAATGTTTTTTTGTTAAAATCTGCACAGATGATGGGGCAGCCAATGGATTATGTGGCAAATCTACAACTAAGCGAAATTCGCCACATAATTCTAGTGGCCCTGCCTGTAAGGCATTAGATGAGCACATGGCCACAGGTGGGGGTATTATCAACATAAAGGATGTCCTTGGCCACTGTTTCCACTCTCCCAGTTATTTCGGGCAAGTGCAGACCCTCTGTATCAATGCCCCAGTCTTGTATATTTACAAATGGTTCTTTCACGAGAGCTCAGTTTTGACTCCTGTGGTTATAAAAAGTCCAGTGCTGGGATTTGCCAAAATCTCAGCTGCTTTCGCTTTAACTGTAAAATGCTGGATAGGGGCCCACTCAAATATTTGTGTGAAAGGAGTTGATTATAACTGTGGATAATGAGTCAATCATGGCTTCTGCTCTGAAATGCCTGTTTCTCATTTTGCAATATTAAGATATTATTAGCATTTGTTGTTTATAACCAGCGTTTTTTTTTGTCCCACAAATGTCGGGCATAAAGTGGTTCCATTGCAGAATAAAGATATATCCGCAGCGGGTAACTTCGTATACCACAAACTGTGAAAATAAACATTTTTCAAATGTGGCATTCAGCCCCACACACAACTGAACCAGGCTGTGGTGGAAACCTCAAGATAGACCGGAAGTCATCCCTAGACTGCCGGAAGCACTTCAATGGACACCAACAGCAGACTGACCGCCCTACAAGAGCCAAAAACACAACCAATCAACAGGTATTCGGTAAGAGAGAGACAGCCAAGAATGCACCTTGAGGGACCAACCAGCGAGACAGCCACAGACCTGGAAGCACACAGGGGACTGCGGTTCACTTCGTCCTTCTGCAGGTGAGGGGCGTGCGGGTCTCCCACAGGATGCCCGTCCCTCTTACATGGGTGTCGTGGCAGGGTCAGTTTTAGAACCGTGCGACCAGTGCAGCTGCACCTGGTGCTGAGCTGGTGGGGTCGATATGTTTAGAAATAACTGATGGATTTAAAAGCACCTGCTGCAAAGTTCCTTGTATGTGCAGCAGTTTTCAGGCAGCAATAAAAATGTCAAGATAACTCTGGTGATTAATGCTCCTGCTGGTGAGAGATTCAAGTTTTGTCTGGTGGCAGTTTTGACTCATCATAAAGTAGCGCAGAGGGTTAATATGCCTGCTGCAAAGAACATTTACCATGCAGATTAAATGGCTGTATTTTATGTGGATAGCTCAGTGGGTTACTGTTTTTTTGTCACAGAGATTCTTTTGTTACTTGCAGTTGATAAACTGCAATCCTAACATAGCACAGTGACCTATGAACTGCTATCAAAAGGTGCATACCATCTGCATGGTATAGGTTAGAGTACTGTCTTATTTATGATTTCCTATACACTGATTTAGACATGTATTGCCTCTGTATAATGTGTCTGTGGTGTAAAGTGCCCTGCCACCCGACTATGGTTATGAGGACACGTTTTTGTGATTCTGTAATGAACATGTATTTTTATATAGTATAAAAGCAAATTAGAACACTTTACTTGGCGATGTGCAAATTCGATTTTTTTTTGCTGAAACACAATTTTCAAACATTGTTTATGCGCTGCATAGTTTATTAGTAAAAGTACACGGTAGTGAGAAACTTTTTTGGCCATTTTAATTGAGAATATTCTATCTGTAAATGACAGTGCACTACTACATCATGCTTTAGTCATATATTTATGATAAGTGAGTTTTAAACATGAACCGGGAATTATTACTGCTCCTGCCCAGATGACAAATGCTAATACCAACCACCTCAAGGTCAAGTTGGTCAACGGCTTAACACACCACTTGCCCAGCATGCGCAAAACATTGTGCCTCAACAGGGAAATGTGGAAATACCGGCCCATCCAGTTGGGCACTCTGTTTCAGTGCAAGTACATTCCTCTCCAGGTTCACAGCCTTTGGGGTCCCACTCTAGCAGTACTACCTCGCATCCCACCCCATCTTAATATGACATACGCCAAGCACTCCTCCAGTATTTAGAAAATAAAACAGGAAAAGTATATCTCAATATCATACTAGAATTTGGGACTCATTTGAGGAAACGGAGGTATTTAAGAACATGGCCAGGGGATGGAATGACAATGAACATAATGATGTGAATCTACAATCTGTACTGGCCATTATTAAGGACACACCTATCTAGCCCAGAAAGCCCTCATGCAATATATGACAGATCAGATTTGTGAATGGTGGAGCTGGCTTTTTGAAGAATCCTCATTGAGATGTTGTACCAATGTGGAGAGATGTGAGGGATCATAAGATTTCATCCACTAATATCCCAACTGCAATAGAACATTGTTTAATGTGGGCAGAGTACGTTAGGAAAAGTTTCTACAGATCCGATAGAGATTATCCTATGAGGGAAATATATCCCCTACCACCTGTGCCTGCAGCTGGAGGTGTACAGGCTCAGCCTGCGAGACCTCAGTATGTTCATGCCCCCTGGCACAGGAAAGAACTTTTAGACAGAGCGATAAATCTGCCCGACTATGGAAAGGATCCAAAAGGTGCTGGTCAAGCCTCCTCAGCTCCGTTATAGCAACATAGGGCAGGATAAGGCCAAAATCGGTGTGCCTATTGCTTACAGGAAGGTCATTGGAAAAAGGAATACCCTAATGTACAGGGCCAAACAACAGTGACAAGAGGAAGGGGTAATTAATTGACAAGGGTTACAAGCAGAAGTGAGACGAATAGACAAAATTTTGCCCAACGCTTTAATGTCAACAGACGCCTGACCTATTTTGATAACATAAAAACAGACAGAAGCTTTTACAATTATGACTATACTGACATTGACTAAAATACCTTTGATTACCCTCAATAAGGCAGTCAAGGAAAGGGCGAAAGGAGGTTCATGCTACCAGTCAATCAAGCTGGTGCCCATGTTACTGCACAGGTGGGGTGAGGACATGAGTTCCTGGTAGATACTGGTGCTTCTCACACCTCTCTGGTTCATAATCGCTTTCCTAGTGCTCCCCTCTCTGGTAAATGTAATACACCTGTTGGATTTTCTGGTATTCCCGTTCAGATTCATATTTTACAACCACTGGTCATTACTATAGGACCTCTAACAACTGCTGTCCAGCTTATGCTCACATAAAACGGTGCTTAAAACCTGTTAGGATCTGATTTATTGAAAGATTTGCATGCAACCATGTATTATTCTCCTGATGGTGTCTTTATCACAATGGGTGCTGGTGGTTTTAGTGGATGTTTTGTTGCAATGGATCTTACGCAGCTGCCGCCTGAGTGACAGGAAGTAAATGCACAAGTTTGGGCTTCTGGGGACAATGATGTGGGGAGAATGGAGATAGATCCCACCGTGAAAACAGTTAAAAAGCTTATCCCCTTAGCACGCATATCCCAGTATAAAATATCTAAAGAAGGAGAAGAGGACATCTATGATTTGATATATAAATATATTATTAAAGAAATAGATGGTAGCCTATGTAATACTCCTATACTTGCTGTTTTGAAGAAGGGTACTGATGGCATGCCAGATAAGTGTCAGCTAGCAACTGATAATCATGCCTTTAATAAAATTGTTATTCCCCAATACCCTGTTGTACCCAACATGAATTCATTATATACTATGATCCCACCTTCTGCTAATTAATTCACTGTTTTCGGATTCAAAGAATGCACTCTTCAGTGTTCCTATAGCCCAAGAGACAAAGTACCTTTTCTCTTTCACATTCTTTAGCCGCTCTTTTTTCTTTTACTCGGGCTGCTCAAGGGTGTACAGAAAGTCCTAGTATTTATAACTAAACTGTTAAGATACAATTGGCTCTCTTTACCCCTACTAAGGATTAAGTATTATTACAGTATATAGATGACCTCCTCATTGCTTCTGACATAGAAGGTTGACTACAGTGAAATTACTGCATCACTTAGCCTCCTCGGGACATAAAGTCTCTCTTTCCAAATTACAGTATTGTAAACATGAGGTTACCTATTTAGGTCCTCTGCTGTCGAAGGGGAGTAGGAAGCTGCATCCACATAGGATACAATTGGTGCAGAAGATGCCGGGACACAGACAATCTGATGTCCGTGCGTTTGTTGGAATGACCTTTTTGTCGACAATGGATACCTAATTGTTCTCCAATTGCAAAGCCTCTGCTTGCTTTAACATTAAAGGATGTATAAATGCCGCTTTCTTGGACAAATGAGTGCCTTTTTGCAATTGAAAAATGCTTTATGTAAGGCTCCTGCTTTAGGTAACCGTGATTATAACAGAGATTTTTACTTATTCGTGCATGAAAAAGATGATTGCAGCTTGGATGTTTTAACACAGCCCCATGGGGGAAGGAATAGCACATGCTTGTTTTTCTCCCCAACATTGGACTCGGTAGTGAGAGCTTTGCCAAATTGCTTGCGTGCTTTGGCTGCTGCGTCCACTGCGGTAAAGTAATCCATAATTTAAGTTTTGGGTCACAATTTGCAATTATGGTACCAAATGCAGTGGACATATTATTAAACAAAACTCAGACCCAGTACCTGACCAGTAAGAGATTAACCGGGTAGGAGTTGACACTTTATGCTCCAAACATCACTCTGAAATGCTAATTTTTATTAATCCATCTACTGTACTACCCCTCCCCGAATCCCAACAAGATGAGAAGCATAATTGTGTAATAATTACTGAGGAGGAGACTAAGGGACAGTTAGACCTGACAGATACCCCTATATCTGACCCCCAAGGGGAACTGTTTGTGGATGGTCCATGTTTCAAATTACCCAACAGCACTAGTACAGCGGCCTATGTCATTACTGCCTTGAAAACTGTGATTAAGTCATGGAAAATACGACAAATGTCGTCCCACTTCGCATGGAGCTAAGATACAGCATGGGGAACTCCTTAAAGTTATTGGATGCCTTGATGTTACCAAAGAGAGTTGCTATTGTTAAATGTAGTGCCCACAATAAATTGCAGATGGGATAGGACAGGGAAATGCTTTTGCTAATTAAACACATAAATGAACAGCCCAATCAGCTTCTAATGTATGTTGTAGAGACAGCTAGATGGATACCAGAAGTGCCTATGTTCAATCAGACTCTGGATTGCGTTAGCGAAATACAGGAAGAAGCTAAGGAGGAAGAGAAAGAACAGTAGAAAGGATACAGGCATCAGGATGCGACAGGATGTTGGATAGATCTGTCAGGAAAGCAAAGATGGATGCTTCCGAATTGTTATATCAATGCTATTGTTACCATGGCCCACAGTCCAGTCCACATCAGTGCTAAAGGAATAGTGGCCACGTTAGATTATGTAGGGTTCAATTAATTGATTCCCAGGTTGGCAGAGTCCAATTTCAAGAGATGCACGATATGCACAACTTATAATCCAGGAAAAGGTATCCCATTCCGACAGGTCATTTTGCACCCCAGACTTGCCCTCTGAAGTCCTGCAGATTGACTTCATCGAGATGGAACGAGTAGGCAAACTCAAGTGCATTCTGATATTGGTTTGTGCTTTTAGTACATGTGTGGAGGCTTACCCTCGATGGGATAACTCTGCAAAAGTACTCAGTACTTGCCGAGATTTGGCTTGACCTGAGTTATTTGGAGCGACAACAGGACACACCTCATTGGCCAAGTGATGGACCTGGTCTGCAAAGGCTTGTGGATAAGGCAAAAGTTTCATGCTGCTTACCATCCTCAGGCAGCGGGCTTTATGGAGCAGTATAATGGAATACTGAAAGGAAAACTGGGAAAGATATGGGCTGAAATGAACTTAAAATGGCCTGATGCTTTTCCCATAGATTTGTTTTCAATGCTCAATACTGAACACTCAAAAATAGGGTTTTCTCAATTTCAGGTAGTGATGGGGACGCTTGCAAATGTGTAGGGTGTACCTAGACCAAAGATATTTTCTGAAATTGAATATCCTCTGCTTGTCGATTATTGTGGCCAATTGACTAAAGAACTGTGTTTGATTCATTCAAAGGTGAAGGCCAGGTTCCCTTCTCGCCTTGAAGGTCCAGGTCATAAGCTAAGGCCTGGAGACTGGGTTTTCATCAGCCATTTTCAGATAAAGTCAGACCTTCAGCCACACTGAAAGGGTCCAGGTGCAAGTTCTCCAAACCACCCAGACTGCTGTTAAGTGCACATGGCATAGACATTGGATACATGCCAGTCGTGTAAAAAAAGCACCACTTCCTTTGCCATACAATTGGTGAGTAAAGGATGGAATACCTGACTTTGAATTTGAATAAATTCCTCAGCAAATGCCGTTTGGGGATGATGATCTTTTGATACATGGCGAGGTGGTGCTGTTGGAACAAGAACTTGCTGCCATCATACCTGACCGAGACGAACAGACTCTGAGCATCCTGATGGTGTTCAGCCTGGATACAATTTGCGTCCAAGGGCACAAAGAACTATAGACTTTGACGAAACTCCCTTTGGGGAGGCAGCAACCCATGCCGGTGGTCAAGAACACTAATGTCCGAACCTGTACATAAGCTTGCCAGTGAGGCCTTAAAGCAAAAGACATTGAGGAATTAATGCTCTTTGATAGTTTAGCAAGTACATTTTGAAGAATTTCGATTCATTTGCTCCGTTTCTGGCTATTCGTTATGCTACTCTTTGTTCCCTTCGCAATTAAACAACAAATACGTATAGGAAGTGGAAGGAAAGGTAAGAAACAACACTGGTTGCATATAAAGACGAGTATAAGGAATAGTAATAAGCGTTCTTCTAAAACAGGTATTTGTATATAGATTGGGTTGAACTGGGTAGAATTGTGGACCTGCCGTTAAGGCCCTTTGGAAAGGTGTCTTCTGACCTATTAGGAGAAAGTACTTGTCCTGAATGCCCCTGCTCAAACCCAGAAGTTTTGGACTAAAAGGAGGAAAATAGTGTTACATGTATGCTCTCTATGGCTAGATTTGAGATTGCTGGGCCTATTTTGGTGGATTCAAACATATTACCCTATTCATAGCCTAGTGCCTCCTACTCCTATCACATCTGAACATTATCACTTCACCTTGTCCCCTCTTAAGGATCCGCATCCGCCAAACGTATAAGCAGAATACATTTGTACAAACGTTACATAAAACGCCCCTAATTTTAATTTAGCAATACAAAAAGTTCATCACTTAGCTGCTGAAATACACCAGGACAATGAAGATTGGACTTGGTCAGAATGGTTTTGGGGCCTGGTAACCACTGGGGGTTGAAAGCTGCTCAATATAGTGTTAATAGTGAGAAGAGTTATGTTTATGCATACATTGTCTCCCAACGTGTTGTACAATGTGTCTGACATTCTGCAGACCTGCACCTACTTTTATTCACAAGATAAATGCCATGCTGATGCAACAAAAGGAAATATCAAATTTAATAGCTATTGAGATTACATAAGCCAAAATGGATGAACTTTTTGTACAAGGCCCGTTGGAGAAAATTTGCTTTAAGAAATGGACTGCATGCCTTTAAGCACAAGAGTGGCAGACAATCAAAAACTACACTGTCCATTCTCCAGAGCACACTTCTTTTCGGGGATGGTTGATTACATTTCTCTGTTACATTTTTAGGTCTCGCCTAAGCAGCATTTGTGAAGTTTATTCGAGACATGCTGTATTAAGGTAACGACTTTAAGCTCCACCCATTTTCTGCCCATCTTTTCAATTGGCTCCTCTCACTGTCCTTTGTAAATGATGGCTTTTGTTTCGTGAATAGGCTTAGTAGTCCCTCCTTAATACCTTCCTCTCATTTGTTGTTACCTTTTACACGTGTCCTTACTGGCTAGGTTTCATCAACAGTTAGTGAACACTAGTTAATTAATGTCTTGCTGAAGCAGGCACAACATGATGTTCAGCGTTTGCAACCCGCTCTGATTTTTCGTTGCTGTACGAGGCATGACATGTTACGCCGCTTCTGCCACCCGTGATGCTGCAGAGGGTGTAATTTTTATTAAAATCTCCTCTACTGTAAACCGCTTTTCTTTTCCATTTATTTACTTTTGTAGCAATCGCAGTAGCCGCGCCTTAGGCTTAAACAGCTGAAGCAAAAGCACAGCATGCTGCCATTGCTACAAAAGTCAATGAATAGAAAAAAGGAGGGCAGACGCCATATTTCTTTTCCATTTATTGACTTTTGTAGCAATCGCAGTAGCCGCGCTTTAGGCTTAAACATCTGAAGCAGAAGCACAGCATGCTGCCATTGCTACAAAAGTAAATAAATAGAAGAAAAGGAGGGCGGACACCGCATTCTTTTCCATTTATTTATTTTTGTAGCAATCGCGGCACGCTGCTCTTTAGTTTTAAACATCTTAAGCTAAAGCGCACTATGCCGCGATTGCTACAAAAGTAAATAAATAGAAAAAAAATACGGAGGCCACACAACTTTTTTTCTATTTATTTACTTTTGTAACAATCACGGCATGCAGCGCTTTAGCTTTAAACATGTGAAGCTAAAGCGCTACAATCCACCGTTGCTACAGTATCGCATTTCTTTTCCATTTCTTTACTTTTGTAGCAATGCGGGATGCCACGCTTTAGCTTTAATCATCTGAAGCTAAAGCGTGGCGTTTGGGGAATGGATTTCTGCAGTCTTTTCTTGCACCTGCGCAGTGTTACATCTTCCTCAGTCTTGCATGTCAGAGTTTCAGTGAGTGCATCATGGATTTGAGCGAGTTTGATCAAGACAACAGCTGCTGCAGCAGGCTAAGCTCTACTGCGCTTTCTGCGTGTGTCAGTGAGCCCTGTTGCTTGGAAATAAATAAAGCAGGCCTGGACCCGGTCCTGTGGATGAGTTGCATTCTTCATTATTGCAGGGTGCAGTACCTTATATGGCTAATAGAGGTCCACGGGGACATCTAGTAACAGGCAAAGGTACTGCACCCTTTCCTTACTTCATGGATTTTATTTTATTACTTATGCTACTAGAAGGATATTTTTGAGAAAAAAAAATCTAACAAACATTCTCATTTGCAACGCCAATAGTTCTAAATTTAACACCTTGAACGCTATGGGGATTTTTCCCCTGTGCTGGAAATCTGCAGATGCCCTTTCTCATGACGAGCTGGGCTCGTCATGAGCGTAGCAGGAGGCTACTGCATGACGAGCCCAGCTCGTCATGAGCGTCGAAGGGGTTAACTAATGTGAGACCTATTGCATTGCAAATGCTTGCTCTTTTATGACACACGGGCAGACACCTCACCAGTGCATGTCTCTCGGTCAGACGACCCATTACTGTCACATGTAACTCCCATCTTCATGTTTCACATACGATAGGAACAGAGGTCAGTAGCTCCCTCTCATCGCTGCATGCCTAAGTCTGTTTACAGTATTCTAGTCCCCGCTGTGTGCAGCGCCCACGTGCACAGCTGTCTCGTGTCACGGGATGCACTCCTGTCTCGGGTCCACAGGCCTTTTCTACCACAGCTGCACCTCTCCTCCCACGCAAGACCCGCCTCTTAAAGCAACACACGGGTTGCATGCATCATTTGTGGCGTTTGCATTGCCTGCACAATTGCATGCATTGGCTCCTGCACCTCTCCACCCTCGCAGGGCCTCAAATTAAAACGAAACACTGGTTGCATCATTTTATGGCGGCTTGCACTGCCTACTGCACAAATGCATGCAGTGATTCCTGCATCTCTCCTGCCTCGAAGGACAGCCTTCTGCAAGCAATGCCTTGGCTGCATCACTTGCACTGCCTGCACAACTGCATGCATTGGTTCCTGCACCTCTACTTCCTCGCAGGGCCTGCCTCTTAAAACAACACTTTGGTTTCATCACTTTGTGACTGCTTGCATTACCTGCACGACTGCATGCATTGGT